>NC_045426.1:234760812-236010812 GCF_902635505.1 Sarcophilus harrisii | reverse complement strand
AAAAAAATTCTGACCATAGAAAGTTACTATTAAAACACACACTCAGAAGAAGATACTATAATATCTATTATAGTTTGATTTTTCAAAGAAAAATATCCTACATCCAAAACCTCTAAATAAAAATGAGAATCGGGCTCAGGCCCGATTTGAAACAGCTCAAAAGAGATTTTGAAAATCAAGTAAGAGAGACAGAGGAAAAATTAGGAAAAAAAAATTGAGAGTGATACAAAAGGAAATCTAAAAAGCTAATGAGAAGAATGCTTTAAAAAGCAAAATTGGCCAATTGGGAAAGGAGATACAAAAGCTCACTGAGGAAAATAATTCCTTAAAAATTAGAATTGAGCAAATGGAAGTAAATGACTTTATAGGAAAAATATGAAGTCATTGCAAATGGTATAAAAGAACCCTTACTGCACTGGAGTAGAAATTGGGTTGAATCACTCCAGGCTCTTTGCTGAGGATAACTACTGAGGAATGAACAAACTATTAACTTACATTGTATTACTAACGCAGAAAGAGCCAAGAGGAGTTGGAGTGACTTTTGGAAAAATTCTTTTTCTTCTCCCCTTCCACTATAGAAAGTAGTGAATTTTCCTGGCCACTAGCTATTATTACTTTCTGTTCCCCGTTGTACCATTCAGGCAGATTTAAAGGGTAGCTGGGGAATTTAAGAGCATATTTCTATTCCTAAATGTTCACTTATAATT
The DNA here is from genome assembly GCF_902635505.1 of Sarcophilus harrisii. Taxonomy (NCBI): domain Eukaryota; kingdom Metazoa; phylum Chordata; class Mammalia; order Dasyuromorphia; family Dasyuridae; genus Sarcophilus; species Sarcophilus harrisii. The sequence continues at coordinate 236,010,105 of NC_045426.1, read as the reverse complement.
TTGATTTCTATAATGTGGTATAAGTATTGGCCAATGAAACCATGAACTGTTACATCTTGCCATATAAATGTGACAGAAAGAACAGTGGAGTTCCTTTTTGGAGGAGGAAGAAGTTTAGTTCAATAGGAAGTGGACTTTACTAACCAGTCTTTAAAACCTGAAAAATTTTTAGACCTAATAGAGATCTACTCTCACAAATAGCTTGTACTGTATAAGGGAGAAGTAATTTCAAGCAGGAAGAATTTGAGTTTCTGGCTTCTGCCATTTGCTATTGTTGTTTCTGTTGTTAAACCCTTCCCATATTTATTGTTTGTAATTAAAGGTTTAGCTTGAGGCCAGAAGAGTTTGTTCATTTGTGTTTGGTGAATCAGTTGTTTTCATGATCTCACACATATATTTCTCCTGGTGGATAGATATCTAATAGGTACCATCTTTTTTTCTTAAACTGTCATTATATGTTGTACTTTTCCCATCACTTCATTTGCCATGGGTTAATCAACAAGAATGGATTCCTTAAGAATAAACTTTTTGAAAAATATATAATGATTTTTTTTGCAATTTTTGGTTACAATGACTTGATCAAAATCGGTTGTCATAAATCCGTCCATTTCTATAAGCACATCTACCTGATTTCACCACTTCTTTGTGGCCACATTATTGGTTACATTCATCTGAATGTCATTCATAGATTGCAGTTTGAGTTTATTCTTGGTTCTTAACTGTTTCCTAGCCTCCATTTTTATGTGAACCACATTTGACAATATAGTGATATATAACTGTTGCTGGTGTATTTTTTCTGAAGAAATATTTATTACAAAATTATTTCTATAAAATGTTTAATCTATTTATCACACACTCCAAGTATCTGTATTAATGCTTTCTCTTTTAGTGAGGGAATTTTGTTTTTTCTATAACTGATTTGAAGCAATGAACCACATATTTGAGAAACATTGTGCTAGGTATGGGAAAGCTTCTACATCTATTATTGTCTATTTTGATATATCAAAATTATATGTTAGGACTAGTATTGGATCCATGTTAATCATCTTCCCTTAAGCTTTAACATCAGAATGCCAATCTTTCTTGTCCTACACCCTATATATCTTTCCTGAAAAAAAGAAAGGTATTTGTTAGTGTTGCCATCACATTTTGCCTTGATTTGCCTTCCATATTCAAAAATAAACTCTTAAAAAAAAAAAAAAAGAACACTGTGAAATTCCTGCTTAATGTCCATTTCAAAGTTGATGTCATCCATCTACAAGGAGTGATAAATAAGATAGTTTGCTGTGAGTCCATTTTAAGCCATTTTCAGTTTCAACCACAGCAAGTAGATGTCATATTTTCTATTAATTGTTCTTTACATCATTGTGCTAAAGAACTATTTTAATATTTCAAACAGCTAAGCTATGTGAATGTCAAATATATTTTCATTACATTTAAATTTATTTGCAGAGCATAAGTAGGAGATAGGAACATTACTGAGGCAAGACTCAATAAAGGTTCAAAGAATGTGTCATCTTTCAGAAAATTTGTTCAATTTGGGTCATTAATGGATTAATATTATTATGCTATTATAAGGCTTTATTATTCACCCTTTATGCAGAGCCAAAATAGATATCATTTTAATGTTTATGGATTGATTTTTGAGCAATAGTAGGTGAATGTATCATATAAAATATATAAAATTTGTATAAAACTCCATATTTTTAATAGTATACTTTAAAATAGTATGAATTACTTGAACCAACAATTATTCCCTTTCTTTATCACTGTCTTGTCTTGGCTTGCATAGTTCAATGAAACTATAAATCATGCTATTCAGGATTACCCAATATGGACAAGTTATAATGAAGAGTTCCAACAAAAGGTGATCCACTGGAGAAGGAAATGAGAGTTGGACTATGAAAAAAGCTGAGTGCAGCAGAATCTGTGCCTTTGAATTGTGGTGCTGAAGAAGACTTCTGCGAGTCCCTTGGATAACAAAGAGAGCAAACCAGTCAATACTTAAATCAGGCTATTCACTGAAAGGTTAAATACTAAATCTGAAACTTAAATACTTTGGCTATATAATGATAAGATGGGACTAATCGGAAAAGACCTTGATGTTTAGAAAAATGAAAAGGAATTGTCAGAGAATAAGATGGATACATAGTGTCATGGGGAAAAAATACGATCTAGGACAGACTTTGAGACATTATGGGCTTAGAAGGGCTTAAGTGGGTCATGATGAGTTGAATACGACTGAAGAACTGAACAACATATTTGGATCCATACCGCTTAGTTTCTGGGAGAATAATTTTGTAGAAAAGTAAACTCCCTTACTATAACTATTTTGCCATCTGTTATATTATTACATATGTTGTGTTTCATAGAACATATGTTTTTGTTAGGTTCTAAATTCTTTCATCCATATAGATGACCAGAAATTTTCTACAATCTTCTTCCTCAGGAGTGTGTTCTTGTTTTTGTTCATTCTTGTTCTCTCTTGTTCTCTATTTGTTTCTGGCGTTTTCTCTCTCTCTCTCTTTCTGTGTGTGTGTGTGTGTGTCTGTGTCTATCTCTCTCTCTTTCCATCCTACTCCATCTTTCTCTGTGCCTTTGTCTTCCTTTCCTTTCTCTCTCTTTCTCCTACCATCCCTCTCTCACATATACACAAATATATGCAAATATATTTAATTTCTTAGCTTTTCAAACCTTTGTGATATATTTTTGATTGGAATAGAAATTGAATTATTTTGTGGAAATATTTTAGGTGTTTTAATTACTCCAATTGTTTTAACATTTAGTTTTCAATAATAATTGATAATTTAAAAATCAAGAATTTCTGATATACTTTTGTTTCTGGAACCTATTACATGTTTTCCTTTTTCCTTACCATTAATTGGAAAATTGTGTTTTCAAGTTTTCTAATGCAGGTCATGTTTAGATATCTCTATGTCTTTAATAGATTTTTCAAGGTACTTATGCCATGATGGTGTTTGATACCAGGATTTTTTTTTCAGGGAGCCTTCCTAGTAAGTTCCATCTTTCTTCAACATTCAATGGCAATAGGTGCAGATATCACTCAATGTGGACTCTAAAACATTTTTTATCATCTGTCAAATTTTATAGGAGAATTTCCTTGTTTATGATGGTTATAGCAGATTATAAAAATTACTCTTTTACTAAAGATAGTCCTTAAGTTGAATATGTATCAAATGCAAAAAAAGTATTTTCAGTTCCATTTTTAGCATACCTATCTCCTATTCAAAAACATTCAAAACATCCATATTATTTTTGTCATGCATTTCATTTTTTTTTATTTATTTTTAACACACATTGCCCTATGAATCATATTGGGAGAGAAAAATTAGAGCAAATGGGAAAAACTATGGGAGAGATTAAAAAAAAACAGAAAAAAGAAGTGAACTTAGCATGTGTTGATTTACATTCAGTCTCCTTAGTTCTGTTTCTGGATACAGGTGGCATTTTCTGTCCAAGTCTATTGGGATTGCTTTGGATCACTGAACTACTGAAAAAAACCAAATCTTTCACAGTTGATCATGGCACAGTCTTGCTGTTATTGTGTGCAATGTATTCCTGGTTCTGCTTGTTTCCCTCAGCATCAGTTCATGAAAATCTTTCCAGGCCTTTCTAAAATCAGTTTGTTTATCATTTTTATAGAACAATAATATACCATTACCTCCATATATCACAGTTTATTCAGTCATTCCCCAATAAAGGGACATCTATTCAATTTTCAATTCTTTGCTACCACAAAAAGAATTGTTACAAACATTTTTGCACATGTGGGTCCTTTTCCCTCCATTAGGATTTTCTTGGGATACCGACCCAGTAACAGCACTACTGAGTCAAAGGGTAAGCACAGTTTTAAAGCTCTTTGGACATAATTTTAGATTACCCTCCAGAATAGCTAAATCATTTCACAACTTCACCAACAATGCATTAGAGTCCCAGTTTTCCCATATCCCCTCAAACATTTATTGTTATTTTATTCTGTCAACTTAGCCAATCTGAGAGCTATGAGGTGATACTTCAAAGTTGTTTTAATTTGCATTTCTCTTTATCAATAGTAAATTAGAGTATTTTTTCATATCACTATAGATGACTTTAATTTCCTCAACTGAAAATTGTCTGTTCATAACCTTTGACCATTTATCAATTGGGGAATGAATGACTTATATTCTTATAAATTTGACACAGTACTTTACATATTTTAAAAAGGAGACCTTTATCAGAAATAATGGCCATAAAGATTTTTTCCCAGCTTTGTACTTCCTTTTTAATTGTGTGTATTTTGTTTCATTTGTGCAAAACCTTTTTAATTTAATGTAATCTTTTATAATGTTCTGTAATTCTTCTTTGATCATAAATTCCTCCCTTCTCCAAAGATCTGATAGGCAAATTATCCCTTGTTCTCCTAATTTGTTTATGTTATCTATTCTTATGTCTAAATCATGTACCCATTTTGACCTTATTTTGGTATTGGGTGTGAGATGCAGGTCTATGCTGAGTTGCTGATATATTTGTTTTCAGTTTTCCCAGCAATTTTGTCAAATAGTGAGTTCTTATTCCAGTAGTTGAAGTTTGGGGGTTTATCAAATACTATATTGTTATAGGCCTTGATTATTGTATTGTTTGTATTTAATCTATTCTACTAATGTATCTATTTCTTAGCCAGTATCAAATGCTTTTAATGACTATTGCTTTATAATAAAGTTTTAGGTTTGGTACTACTAAGTTATCATCCTTTGTATTTTTTTTTCATTAATTCCCTTGATATTATTGATCTTTTGATCTTCCATGAATTTTGTTATTATTTTATATAGTTCTACAAAATAATGTTTTGATAGTTTGATTGGTATGGCACTGAACAAGTACATCAATTTAGGCAGAATTATCATTTTTATTATATTACCTCAGCCCAGCCATGAACAATTGATATTTTTTTCCAATTGTTTAAGCTTGCCTTTATTTGTGTGACAAGTGTTTTTTAATTATGTTCATATAATTTGGGGTTTGTCTTGGCAGTACTTTATAGTTTACCTTTTATGTTTTTAATGCTGGTTATTTGGGTTTTTTCTTTCCTTTTTTTTTATGAAGTTAACCAAAGCTTTATCTATTTTGTTGTTTTTTTATAAAACCAACTTTTAGTTTTATTCATTAGTTCCATAGATTTCTTAATTTCTGTTTTATTAATCTTTCCTTTGGTTTTTAAAATTTCTAATTTGATATTTAATTGGGAATTTTTAATTTGCTCTTTTTCTAGCTTCTTAACTTGCATGCCTAATTCACTGATTTTCTCTTTCTCTATTTTATTTATGTAGCTATTTAGTGATATAAAATTTCCTATAAGAACTACTTTCGTTGTATCCCATAGGTTTTGATATGTTGGCTCATTATTGTCAGTTTCTTGGAAAAAATTATGGTTTCTGTCTATGATTTCTTATTTTACCCACTCATTCTTTAGAATTACATAATTTAATTTCCAAGTGGTTTTTAGTCTATATTTCCCTGACCATTTATTGAATATAATGTTTTATTGCATTGTGAGCTGAAAAGGAAGCAATTATTATTTCTTTTCTGCATTTCATTTTGAGATTTATAATGCCCTAACACATGATCACTTTTTGTGTAGCTGTTTGTACTGTCAGAAAAAAAGATGTAGTCCTTTCTGTCCATATTTACTTTTCTCCAGATGTCAAACATATCTACATATTTAGGATTCTATTAACTTCTCTAGTTTCTTTCTTGTTTATTTTGTGGTTAGATTTGTCTCATTCTGAGTGAGGAAGTTTGAGGTTCCCCACTACAATAGTTTTGGAATCTATTTCTTCCTGTAACTGGCTTAAAATTTTCTCTAGGAATTTGTCTGTTTTACCACTTGGTGCTTACACATTTAGTATCATTATTCTTTCATTATTTATGGTACCCTTTATCAAGATGTAATTTTCTTCCATATTTCCTATAAGATTATTTTTACTTTTGCTTTATCTGAGATCAGAATTGCTACCCCTCTTATTTTTACTTCATCTGAAATATAATAAATTCTGTTACAGCCTTTTATCTTTACTCTATGTAAAGATATGTCTCTGTGTCAAATGTGTTTCTTGTGAACAACATATTGTAGCATTCTGTTTTTTTAATCCACTCTGCTATTTGCTTGTTTTCATGGGAGAGTTCATCCCATTCATTTTCACAGTTATGATTACCAGCTCTGAATTTCCCTCCATCCTATTTTCTCCTCTGTACATAACTTTGTTTTCTCTTTCCATCCTGTCCTTAGTCCTCTGTTTTTATATTACCCATCCCACCCACTTCCTTATCTCCTCTTTCTCTTACTAGTGTTTTTTTTTAACCTTTTCCACCTATTACCTTATCATTTATCAACCCTCTCCCCTTTTCTTAGTAGTGTTTATGTTAACCCACTCCATCTTGTCTTCTATCAATCCTTCCTCCCTTTTCTTATCTTTTTCTCTAGCATTTCTGCCTCCCTTCTATATCCTGTCCCTCCTTTTTCTTTTCTTCTTTCTCCTCCTACTTCTTTTTTAGGGTTAGATAAATTTCCATACCTAACTGAATGATTAAGTTATACTATTAGGACCAAAACTGATGAGATCAACCTTCAAAAAATACTCATCCCCTTCCCTTCTTTTCCTGGATTATAATTATCTTTCACACCTTTTCATAGAAACTAATTTTCCCATAATACAGAACTTTTTTCACCCTTTAATAGCTTTTCTTTGGTGTCATCATATCAGAGACCATTCTCTTTTTTTTTTTTCTTCTTTTACACTCTGCCTCTTTTTTTTTTTTTTAATTTTTTTTATTTAATAGCCTTTTATTTACAGGATATATGCATGGGTAACTACAGCATTAACAATTGCCAAACCTCTTGTTCCAATTTTTCACCTCTTACCCCCCCACCCCCTCCCCTAGATGGCAGGATGACCAGTAGATGTTAAATATATTAAAATATAAATTAGATACACAATAAGTATACATGACCAAAACGTTATTTTGCTGTACAAAAAGAATCAGACTCTGAAATATTGTACAATTAGCTTGTGAAGGAAATCAAAAATGCAGGTGTGCATAAATATAGGGATTGGGAATTCAATGTAATGGTTTTTAGTCATCTCCCAGAGTATCAGAGACCATTCTCAACCACACCCTCAATCTATGTGATGCCTTTTCTGTCTGTGCTAGTGATAGATACAGTTCTCAAGAGTTACAGATATTTTTTTTTCCTATCTAGAGATGTAAACAATTATATATTTAAATAATATATATTTTCCCCTGTTTACCCTTCTATGCTTCTCTTGAGTCCTGTATTTGTAGATTAAAATTTCTGTTTATTTCTGTTTTTTTCAATAAAAATGATTGAAAGTCTCTTATTTCATTGAAGCTTCATCACCTCCCTTAAAATGTGATGCTGAATCTCACTGGGTAGTTAATTCCTGGTTATAACACTAGGTCCGTTGCCTTCCAGAATATAGTATTCCAGGACTTCTGATCCTTTATTGGAGAAACTACCAGATCCTGGTAATCCTAAGTGTTTGCTCCTTGAGGTTTGAATTGTTTTTTGTCTGCAGCTTACAGTTTTACAACAATGTTCTTTGGCATTTTCCTTGTGAAATCACTTTCTATAGGTGATTGGTAGATTATTTCAATCAGTATTTCTCCCTTTATTTCTAGAATATTAAGGCAATTTTCCTTAATAATCTCTTGTAGAATGCTATCCAGGCTCTTTTTTTTTTTTTTTTTTTTTTTTTTTTTTTTTTTTTTTTTTTTTTTTTTAGAACTTCAAGTTGGCCAATAATTTTAAAATTGTCTCTTCTGGATCTGTTTTTCAGATTAGCTATTTTTCCAATAAGGTAGTTCAGATTTTCTTCCATTTGTTTATTTTTTTTTTAATTTGTTTGACTAATTCCTGCTGTCTCACAGTAATTAGTTTTCATTTACTCAGTTCTAGTTTTTAATGTGTGATTTTTTTCAGTTAGCTTTTCTATCTTTTTTCCCATCTGGTTAATTCTACTGTTTAAGAAGTTATTTTCTTCAGACAATTTTTTCCTTTCCTTTTCCAAGCTGTTGATTTTCTCATGCATACCTCTTATTTGTTTTTTCATTTTTTTCTCCTACCTCTCCTACTAGCCTTTTAAAGTCTTTTATGAACACTTCCAAGACACATGTTTGGGATTAAGAACAATTCATATCACTCCTTGAGATTCCTTCACTGGTCATTTTGTCCTCATCTAAGTTTGCATTTTGGTCTGCCTTGTCACCATAGTAGCTTTCCATGATCAAGGTTCTTTTTCTCTTTCTTGCTCATCTTCTTTCCTTTTATTTTTGGTATTTCCTCTTTTCTTTTTACTTTTATATTTCAGTTGTGCTCCTGGGGTAAAGGGGGCACTGTCCCAATCTTCCTGTGCATCTCTGAGTCTGGGCTTTGAGCACAGAGGCCTCTTGGATTTGCAGGGGGTAGCTTTGCCTGCTGTTTTTAGGAAAAATCCTGGTTTCCCAGTTTGCATTCTGAGCTGGGACTAGAAGCTGTCCCACTGATTTGCTCCTCTACTGAACCAGGACTGAGGGTTTTAGTTGCTGATTTGCTATGGTTAAGACCTTCTCACTGGCTTTGCCAGAGTTTATCTGACCTGGGCTAAACAACCTTTTCAGCCCAGTGAGGATGACCTTTCTTGAAGTTTTTCCAGTCTAACTAAAGCTGGAGAGTGGCTTCATTCCATCAAACTCTGTTCAGAGGCTTGGTTTCATGTGTTTTTCAATAGAAATTGGAAGAGCTCAAGCAGCTTTCTGACTTTAGTCTGCCATTTTAGCTCCACCTCCATAAATCGCATTTCATTGTTAAATAGCATTCCTAGAATTGTATACAGGATCAATACTTTCAGGCTCTTCTATTTTTCCCTCTTAAAGTAAATCTTTAATTTGCATTTATTTCATCTAATCTGTATTAAAGAATGAATGTATGTCTTATCATTGCCTTGAATTGATATGCAATGCATTTTTGCATAACTTGTGATGTTATTATATAGGTGCATAATAAATATATTCAGCCCATAAATACTTGTTATTTGTCTGTCTTAGGCCCAATGTGTCTTACCTTCTTGTTATATTCACAGATGAAAGTGTTTCAGCAAGTATTAAATTTATCTTCATGATTGTGTCAAGAAAAGGACTCTGAAACTCTATGCCACTTTTTCCATATCTTTGATAATGTGTGGTAGTTTTTTTAATCACATTGACTGGGAACCTAATCCCATTATTAGTATTTCTTAACAAGCTTTTATAGCTACTATAGTCTATCCCAGAACAGGTAGAATCTCTATTGGATAAATCAGGTCAAGTCAATAAGCATTTATTAAGTACTTACTATGTGAAGGCATTATGTAAAAAAAAAGTATATATATATATATATATATATATATATATATATATATATATATATATGAAAAAAAAGAAATTAAATATCACCAAGTACATGTACATGCAAATACATATTATTTTGATACTTTTAGCATTTTATAAACTCTGTTCCAATGAACTCTAAGTTGCATGAAGGATGCCAAATAATTCCAGAAGAAAAAAAAAAAAAACAATTATTATTCCTTTGGCAAATCTGCCCACCTGGTCACTTGATTTTTCATACACAATGTAATACTTCAACCAAAACAGATAGTCATTGGATATTGGCCAGAATCTAACTTATAACTGGAAATTTGACATTTCAAGGGTTTAAAATTATATCGAATGTACCCAAAAAGGTATGATTATTAATTGGTTATTGTTTCATCTCAGCAGAATATATGCAAAACAAGTAATGTTCATGTATATTCTTAGGTATTTTAAAAATTACATATATATTTTTGGTCCATTTCCAATTATGGATGACTGGATAAAATAGGAAAGACTGAAGAGAGGTGTTAACAACTCAGACCCAAGTAATCAATCAAATATTCTCCAAAACAAGTCAGAGAAACAAGTTCCATTTATAGAAAAAAATGCAAATGTGATGATAGTGGCATCCAATTTGGCTTTTTTTTCTAGGCATCCAGATACATAGTGTATGTTATTTTAAAAATATTTTGAAAGTTTGGCAAAGTTATGAAGTAATTTACAAAATCAAATTTCAAAACAAACCTTAAGATTTTAATTAAAAACCACAATGATCAACTTCAATAGCTCACAAACACTTGCTTTTATAAAAGGAAAAATGCATATTTTTATGAAATATATAGAATGATCTATCATGTCATATCCAATATTAATCTAAATTTTAAAACACTGATAATAATCACATCCTTTTCATTAAATTGTTTTCAGTATTGTTAGATTCACACTCAAATTGAATTGTGTTAGTTTTTTCTTCTAGAATTGTCTTATTTTTAATTCTCTATGTAATTAGCCAAATGTTGATAGAGATCTGTCTGCCAAAAGACAGGAACTCCCTGAAATCTATCATATAAGTCCCTGAAGAACTTAGCTTCTCCATCTCTTAAAAGAAGGGAAAGGAAAAAGAAAAGCCTCTCAAGAGATGATTCTATTGCATAGTACAAGAAAACAGGACACAAGTATATTAGGACTTATGAGGAAACTGGAGTCAATGTATCCATTGTGTTGGAAACATGAGAGCTCAAGTTGTAGTCACTGATGTCATACATAAGTGCAAAGAGTATGAGAAAGGTGCCAGCCCCAGAAATGAGAAGATGTTGTGACTTTAAACAGAGACTTTGTGACTGAAGATGAGCTAAAGCCAGACAGAGTTGATACAGACTACTGAACTCTCCTGTTGCTTCCATCCTCTCCTTCTTTCAGCCCTCTTATTTTCTCAAGGGTGAAATAAATCTTTTCCAATCTCTGTTCTCTAAGACTTCATTCTACTTTCTGTTTTTGACATTTGTTCTAAAAGAAACTGGTTTCTATGAGATAATGTGGCTGTTCATTACAAATAATGGTTAAATGCAGCTGAGTTGAAGAAGATGCCTAGAGCATATATTTGGCAGCTGAGCAGAGTGCTGTAATCCCTGCTGCCTAAGTTTGGCTTTGGTATAACGAATCTGGGAAGGAGGGAGACAAGGATGGGGAAAGGACCAAGTTGCATGGGAGGGGAATACACTCTCTCATTTTCTCTGTCTGTCTGTTCCTCTGTCTTGGTCTCTGTCTCCCTGCGTCTCTCTATCTCTCTGTCTCTCTCTTTTTCTCTATATCTCTCCATGCATGCACACATACAGATACATACACACATATATGCATAAATATATATATATATATAATATATATATATATATATATATATATATATATATATAATACACACACACACACATACATTCACATATATGAGAGAGAAACAGAGAAAGCCTTCATATAGATTTAATTTTTTTCCAAATTTGGTCTCCGTATCTTCCCCAGACTGGACATACAAGGATTATTCTCAGAATGGGATACATATGTTTGTGTGTATATATGTAGATATAACAGGTATATATTTATATATGTATATGTGTATATATATATATATATATATATATAAACTCCACTCAGATATATATATATATATATATATATGTATATATATGCATGTGTGTATGTATATATGTATTCTCAGAATATCCATCTAAATATTAGTATCTTTTCACCTTGGACTTTGATATAAACAAAAAGATTTTACTGATTCAAATTCTTATAACTTCCCCAAAACAGGAAAAAAAAAAAATGAATCTGAACCACATTTACACAATATAGACTAAGCAACTTGGTGTTGCTCATGTGAACTACATTGTTAGGGGTATTTTTCTACTGCATACATTGTTAGAAGTATTTTTTCAAAAGAGTAGAATGTAAGCTCTTTGCGTGTGGAAACTTTGTAATGTATTTGTCTTATTTATATTTTTATATCCCCAATTTTTAATGCCTTAACAACAAATTTTTATTTTTGTTTTTGTTTTTTGAGATTGAGCATCTCTATCCTGGGACAGGTAAATGGTGCAGGGAACAGAATGCCAAACCTGGAATCAGAAGAACTGAGTTCAAATCGGGCCTCAGAACACTTACTAGTTGCGTGACTTTGGGCAAATGACTTAGCCCTGCGCATTTCATTTCCTTCATCTGTAAAATGAGTTGGAGAAGAAAATGGAAAATCACTGCAGTATCTTTCACAAGAAAACCCAAAATCCTTGCATATGATTACTTTTGCCTATGGTGTAGTGTAACATCCATTCATGTTACAATTTCTGATGTTGATCAACAACTTTGAGACACTTCTAGTCCATTTTGATCCTCTTATGCAGCTTTATGGCTTCCTTTGTTCAATGGAACACAATGTATATGTTAGATGTACTCAGTTGATTAACTGAGCTCACTGTAGGTCAGAACTACAGAACTCAAGTCATTTACCAAACTCATATTCCACCTGTCATATGAATTATAAGCATATTTCACCATGTCCACCTATAAATTCTTATGGAAATTAATTGAAGTATACTAAAATATTTAATATGAGAGATTCTAGAGAAGACTGCTCTAACTAAAATATCTTTCTTCTTTTTTTTTTAAGATGCGTGATTATATGTCACTATTTGAGGCAGTGTAGTAAAATGGATTTTAAAATGCCCCAAAATTCAAGAAGACATAATTCAAGTCCTGATATATACTGGCTATGTGATGTGAACAAGCGAATTAATATCTAAGGTTTCTAGGGAATTCTCTGAGACCAAATTGCAAAAGCAGTGCTATACTGCATTAGTAAAGGTATTTTAATTCATTTATACCATGAAAATTAGAAGTTTTATCCTTATCTCATTTGAGGTGTATTTCTTTACAGGTTACTCTTCTAATAAAATCCAAATAATTCTGAAAATTCTCCTAAGTATAAATAAATTTAGCAGATCTCTTTCTATTGGATAACTTGTAGTAATCACTCAATGACATTTTAATAATGGGAGAGACAGTAGTGTTCCTTGACACTTAGGAAGTATTATCACTCAACCATCCAATGAAGTGGAAATAAAAGGGGAAGTGAGAGAAAACATTTTTTTTTTACTTCACAACTGTGGTCAAAGCCAACTCTGAACAGAGAAAATGACAAGGTAATTCTGTACCTCAGAGAAAACAAGTCATGAGAATCACAGACTCTCAGAGTTAGAATAGATCTTAGAGACCAGTCTACACTTCCACAATAATATGACCTGGAAAGTGGTCATCCATCTTTTACTGCAAAACTATAATGAGGAGAGAACATGCTGTCTGAAGAGGTAGGCTATTCTGGTTTCGAGTATCTCCAATTATTAGGGGGAAAAGGTTTTCTTCCTGTAATGAGGACTGATACCATACAGAATACCTCTCATGCTGTTTCCCCATGTGGAATAGATTTGTTTTGGGAGAGTGATCATAATGTATAATGGAAATATCTTGGAGATACAAGAGAGTATATGTAAACATTTTGTGACTGGTTCCAGTCTGCTTACCACATGGGTTAGTTTGGATTGAATGCACAGCCAGACTATGGGTGCTTTCAGAAAGCATCAGCTTATTAGAGCCCTTAGCTTGATTTCTCATCATCAGTTCTGTGTTTGACTTCTTTTATGACAGTATCCACTGAAGGGTATTATGGCAAGGGGAGATGCTTTGTGCCTTCTCCCCTCTGAAGCTAAAATGTGGCTTCTCTGCAGTTATGCCAGTCCACTAAAATATATCAGTACTGTTTGCCTTGTTGCAACTTCTATTCATAGCTCCTAGTTTTGTCCATAGCACCTAATATAGTACATCTAATTTTTTTTTTACAACCTAGCCCCTCAAATACATAAAGTTAACAATCATGTCCTCCAAAAGTTTTCTTTATCCAGAGTCATCAAAGAATCTCATACAAGATGATTGCAAGCCTCTTTTATCCTTATCATTTCTTTCATTTGTGTGATCAATTGTTAATTAATATAAGCCCCCCCCCTCCCAAAAGAATTGGGGTCAACTAGGTGGTGCCATAGATACAGGGTCTGGAGTCAAGAAGAGTCAATTTCCTGAGTTCAAATCTGTATTCAAACACTTATCAGCTATGACATCTTGAGCAAGTCACTTACCTCAGTTTCCTTATATGCAAAATGATTTGAAGAAGAAAATAGCAATCTATTACATTAACTTTGTCAAGAAAATCCCAAATGAGATCACAAAGAATTGAAAATAGCTGAACAGCAATAACATAAAAATTATGCTGAATTGCTTATAAATTAAGATTGACCATTTATATAGAATGTATGAATATTTGGGGATGGTAATGCAGGGTAATGAAAAACATAATTTATCTATGGTGAAAGGACTGGAGAGTTTTTAAAAATTAAAATAATTTTATTTTGAATTTAAGAAATAAAACAAGTATTTCCATAACATAGACTAGGGAGAAAAAAGTGATTGTACATTAAACTGCAAATCTATTATGTACAACTTGCTATTCCTTTTAAATATATAATAAAGTTATATAACTTTCCTTTTTTCTTTCCTTTTCTCTCTTCCAACCTAGAGATAGACTCAACTGTCTGTATAAAATACATTATGTGTGTTATATATACACACACACACATACATGCAATGTGTATGCATACATGCATAAACATACAGATAAAATATATGTAAAATTATTTTATATGTGTACTTCTACTTATCAGTTATTTCTCTGGGAATTTTGACTTAGAGTAAATCAAATATCTTCCAATATTTTTAAGTGCTTTCTATATACCAAACATAGTCTAAGGGAAAGACAATACATAAACAACTATATACAATAAGGTTATCTAAAGGATAATTGAAAATGAGCATAAGGATACAAAGAAAAAGAATTCTTGCTTTCAAGGAGCTCATTGTCTAAAGAGAATGTGCAAATAACAATGTACATGTGAACTATATATAGGATATATTTGAGGGGGACTGAATACAAGGAAGGAATTAAAATTTATGGCAATTAAGAAATTAAGGGTGATCTTTAGAAGATAGAATTTTAACTAAAACTTAAAGGAAGTCAAGTAAGCCACTAGATAAAGATAAGATGGGAGAACATTCCAGATATGAGGAATGAAGTGTTCTATTCAAGAATAGTAAAACGCTCAGTTTCATTATTTGTCAGAGTAGGTGGCAGTGGGTTGAGAGGAGCATTTTGTAAGGTATAAGAAGAATGGAACAGAAGGGAGCAGGCTATAGAAGATTTTTAATGCCAAACAGAGAATATAATATTTAAACCTTGAAATGATAAGAAGTCATTGTAGTTTTTTGAGTTAGAGGAGTGACATGGTAATAATTGACAGTTATTTTAAAAGTAGACTAAAATGGAGAGATCTGTCTGACATGGAAACCAACCAGCAGGTTATTGCAATAGCATAGGCATGGAGTGGTGAAGTACTGCATGAAAATATGAGAAGACATATATGAGAGATATTACAAACATAAAATTATAGGCCTTGGCCACAATTTTATATGGGGATGGGAGGAGAGGGGAGAGAATGAGGAATCAAATTTGACACCTAAGTTATGAGCCTCACTGACTGGGGAATATAGTCATGATCTTGACAGCAATAAGGAAATTAGGAAAAGGGGAGAATTTGAGAAGGAAGATATTGCAACCAGTTTTGCACCTGTTGAGTATGACATTTTTGGAACATTTAATTACAGATGCCCAAAAGATAGTTGAAAATGTAAATCTGGAGATAAACAAAGAGTTTAGGATTAGAAAAATATATGTGAAAATTATCATGAAAATGATGAAATCCAATTGAAACAGTGTAGAAGAAAAAGATATGAAGGGCCAGAACAGAGTCCTATGAAATAATTATATTAGAGGATAAAGATGGATAAAGATGCAGCAAAGGAGAATGATGAATATTCAGATAAACCAGGGAGAAAACCAGAAGAAAGTTGAGCAATAATTACACTCAATAAAAGGCTGTGGAAGCATATATTATAAGCTAATAGGAAACTAAATAATGTAATCCTAAAGAATGAGTGGACGAAAGAAGAAATCATACAAATAATTGATTTTCTTTTTTTTTTTTTATTGAATAGAATGACAATAATGAGACAACATACAAAAATTTCTAGGATGTAGCCAAGACTTTGGGAAATGTATAACTCTAAACATAAAAAAAGAGAAGAAATCCAGAAAACCAGAGATAACATACAAAAATTTCTAGGATGTAGCCAAGACTTTGGGAAATGTATAACTCTAAACATAAAAAAAGAGAAGAAATCCAAATCTGCAGTCAAAAACAAAACATGGCAAAAACAAACAACAACCAACCAAAAACTGGGGAAAGAACAAATTTTAAAACTCTAAATGCCAAAATTGAAATTCTGAAAATTAAAGTAGCAATCAGTAAAGTGAAAAACTAAAAATAAAACTAAAAGCTGCTTTTATGAAAAAAAGTAAGTCATTATTATTTTAATGTTTAAAAAAGAAGGAAAGCAAATTAAAATTATCAAAAATGAAAAAGGTAAATATATGACCAATAAAGATAATATGAAAGCAATCATTAGGAGTTATTTTACTCAATTATATGTCAAGAAAATTGACAATCTAATTGAAATGGATGCATGTTTACAAAAATATAAATTGCCCAGATTGGCAGAGAAGAAATAGAATAGTTAAATATATATCTTAAATTCTTACCTTAATACTTAATCCTCACTTAAATGTTTAGAAAAAAGAAATTGAACACAACATAAATGAGCTCCTTAAGAAAAAATCCTCAGAACCAGATGTATTTACAAGTAAATCCTACAAAATATTTTAGGAAAAATTAATGCTAATACTATATTTGAAAAAAGGTAAATGAGTCATATCAAATTTCTTTTATAATGCAAATATTGTTTTGATACCTAAACCAAGTAGATCAAAAACAGAAAAAGAAAACTACAAACTAGTTTTTCTAATTTTAAATAAAATTTTAGCAAAAGTATTACAACAATGTGTCACAAGGATCACATATTATAACCTAGTGGAATTTATATCAGAAATGTAGTGTTAATATCAGGAAAACCATAAACATAAGTGAGCATGTTAATAATAAAAACAACAAAAACCATATGATTATAGAAACAGAATCAGAAAAAGTTTTTGAGAAAATATATTACCCTTTAATAGGGCAATATCATTATGTGAGAGAAGGTTGAAGTGGCAGAAGACATTTGAGATCACATCAGTAAGATGTGAAGAAGGAATGAAAAGAAATGACTTTTTTCAATTAAAAAATGAAGCAAAGCTCTCAGCTCAGGGGGTAGGGAATGAGGAACCCACATGAGACTTGAGGACTGATAACTACTTGGTGGTGCAGTGGATAGTGTGCACTGGACCTAGAATCAGGAAAACTGAGTTCACATCTGACTTTAGACATTTACTAGCTGTGTGACTCTGGGAAATCATTTAATTCAGTTTGCCTCATTTTCTAATCTATGAAATGAACTGGAGAAGGAAATGGCAAACCGCTTTTGCATCTTTACTCCTCCTCCTCCCCCCCCCAAAAAAAAAGGGAGGGGAACATGAAAAGTTGACACAACTGAAAGCAAGTAAACAAACAAAACAGAAAAGATTAGTAAACCTACTATGGTGGGTGAGATAGTAATTTACTTAGGGAGGTGTAAAAGCATTTTCTTGCTGCAGTGCAAGATTCAATTGAGTTTATGTAACACATTTTTTTAGTGGACTTCATCAAAACAATTTCTTTTCTTTTTTGTCTTTCTTTCTATTTAATACATGTAAAGATGTTTTCCAATTACATGTAAAAGCAGTTTTCAACATTAATCTTTGTAAGATACTGAATACTAAATTCTCCTCCCTCTTTCCCAATAGAGCAAGCTAATATAAGTCATAGATGTACAATAATTTTAAACATATTTCCATATTAGTCATGTTGTGAAAGAAAAATGAGAACACAAGGGAAACTACAAGAAAGAAAAAAAAAGTTAAAATAGCATGCTTCTATTAACATTCAGTCTCTATAGTTCTTTCTCTGAATGCAGATAGCACATTCCATCCCAAGTCTATTGGAATTGCCTTGAATCACTGTAATGCTGAATACAGCTAAGTTCTATCTTGGTTGATCATCACACAGTGTTGCTATTACTCTGTACAATGTTTTCCTGATTCTGATCTCTTCACTTGGCATCAGTTTGTATAAGTCATCAGAATAGTTTCATAATTTTCTCTATCTTCATTCAGTTCTATATTACATTTCCCCTATTACCATATTTCTGTTGTTTTTTTTTTTGCCATACATATGTAAATTCTAAGTAAAATTCTGGTTATTAAAAACGGGGGGAGGTTAGTTATACCCACATTAAACTAACAAGGAATTATTGATTATGACACATGCCTAATACAATGATGAAACAAGATGACATGTGTACATATACATCATTGCCACCAGCTGGGTCCCTATCTTTGAATGGCATACTGAAATGAAGACACATATATCATTGGTCCCAGAAGGATAGCTTTATTCTAACAGTAATAGGCTAGATACTCCTGTGAACCACACAGATTCTGAAAGTCTGTGAAGTTTCAGTGTGATAGAGGGAATATCAGCTTCTTATAAAGGAATAATCATAAGTCAGAAAATGCTAAAATGATGGTTAGTAGAATTAATTTGGAGTTAGGAGTTTTATTCATTAACATTTTTCAGCTAGTGTCAGCATCTACTCTATCTCTATTTTTAAATCACCCCTTTAATCTTGAATTATAATTTCACATTCCTTCCTGGCTACTCACACATAAATTCTTTTCCAAAGCAGTGCAAATCTTTATCAACAATAGTAGATAGATACAAATATATAGAATGAAAAAAATCAATAAATGAACATTTTCAATACATTAAAATGAATTAATTTTTAATTTTTTGATAAATTCAACAGGAATTAAAAGGAAATATCACTTGCTTTGGAAGAGAAAAAAGGAACACTGCCCACTCTTTTTTCTCTGTCTCTCCGTCTTTTTCTTTCTATTGTCTTTCTCTATCTCAGTTTATTATAAATTGTTTCATGATAACCATGGCAGAAATTCAGACATTAAAATGGAATCATTTGAGGAATATTTTGTTACTTTTCCAATGACATGCAAATGTAGAAAATAATTAATTTCATATTGACTTCTCCCTCATTGAAACATTCTTCCCCCACCCCTGCTTTTCTTAAACAAATTCCTTAAGACTAATGAACTCTTTCTTAATTAAAGGTCAGTACTGCCAAGCTTACCAATTGCAAAACTTAAGAAATGAATATATGATGGAAAAGATGTGTATCTGGCTCCCAATGCTTTAGAAAACAATTTGCTGCAATTCTAGTACAAGCCCCATTGCACAGCTGGGTTTAAGAGACTGGAAGTAGCATTAAATAATGATGTTTCAATTACTTTACACATTATATGCATGAAATTCCTTATCCCCAGCTCATTTTCCCAAACAACTGAATTCAACCAAGAGACTTTGGTTAGTTGGAGCTTATTTTTTCTTTCTTTCTTTTTAATTTGCCCGTATTCAATCCAAGTAGAATATTCCTCTGACACCCTCTACTTATTTTTATTGGCAATTCTTACTAACAGTTTCTGAACAATAAGCTATTTTTATTTATACAAATTTTATGTACTACAAGTACCTTGATTTTTCTCAGCCATATCATATTGACCAAAATATTTTTTTCTTCTACTCTTTCATCCTCTTTGCTCCTACCAAATCTATTTTGAAACTAAAATTCGATGGAAAGTTATTATCAATATATTTATTTATCTCCCCCACCCCAAAGGGATAGAGTCTGAAATTCAGAGAAGGTACATATGTGTATGCACATATACATATGTGTATCTTCTTCATGGTAAATATTGGATACACTTCTTTCAGTCACTGATGTCATTCTGGTCTGACTGATGGATCTGTAGGTTTTGAAAGTTTTAGTAGCTTACCAGCTTTATTGGTAGAATTGCCCTTGGGATCAAACTAATTCATTTCATATATCCCTAAAATGTCACAAACCCTTTAAGTTTGACCTGCTTAGTTTGCTGTTGATTCACTTGAGAAGCAAAAATTGGAGAAATTTTTTTTCAGTCTTTTATCATTATCCTAGGTCAGTCATGCAACAAAAAATGTCAGATACCAATCCCTTTTTACAAATTCTGAAGCTGCAGAATGTACCATTTCAGGTGTGACTAGTTGTATTCAACATTTCATTCAGTCATTAATGGATTATTCTGTACAGACTGGTGCTGCTTTGAGATGAGATTTTAATTACTAAATATTTTAATTTTAATGAAAGATTTAAAAGCTTTGACACAAACCATCTAAACAATTTTGTTCAGCACATTTTTTATTCTCTTAAGAGAAACAAAAGTTCAAGTGAATAAAAGGAGAATATATGGGTTAGTAAATATAGATCTCAATATTTCTAGGCTTACTGATATTCTTGGTTTGGGTACTTCCTTCACCAGTGCAGAACATAACTGTCTCTCTCCAAATAGTCTTTGTTAGTACACATGACAGAAATAAATTAATTGCTCTGAAGTCCATTTTTATCTTGACCAAACCATTGTGAAACCATTGCTATGTCCATACTAGCTGCCATTTCTTTTACTCAATTAGCATAACCTTTGAGAAATCAGATATCTTAGGTTCCTGGGACTGATTCCAAAAGTTGCATAAGTGATTAAGGTTCCAGCTCATTCTCCAAAATTTAGAAACAAATTCTCTCTAAATATATAATTATCTTGTATATGTTACTTCTAGCAATATTATCACTGAAAACTGAAAGCAAAACCCAAGTGCAATGTTCACATATATCCTCTTATTGATTATTGAAAGATTTAAGCTATTAAAAGAGATGAGTTATTATAAAGTGAAGCTCAAATGACCAGAAGATTAAAAAAATGTAAAAGATTCTAAGGTACTCATAACAGTCTTTTTCAGAAAGGGCCCACTCCTTTATACTTATAGAATTTGTTATCTACTAGCCTTTTGACTGATAAAAGCATATAAGAACATATGGGTGAATTTGGTAGTAATGCACTTTAAAGTCAGTTTGATCAGCTTCTGGTATTACTTATTATCAACAAGATCCCTATTTTTCAAATGTTCTTAGAAATTTGAGTACTAATTGGTCAAGGAATATATTCTGAAATTTATGGGCTATCTTTTCTGAGTATTCAATTTTTTTGAGTTATCAGAATATATATACTTAGCATGTGGGCAGTTTTCTTTTTACTTATGTATAGATTTTGAGGCAACTTAGATATGGCATATATCCAAGATCATCAACAATTTTGGGAATAATCATGATGGGCTGGATCAAGTAATGAACCTAAAAATGATATACAGTTAATGACACTGGGAAATGGCTGTTATTTTAGGAGGACACATTTGCTCAGCTTGAATACTAATAAATATCCTCAGAATGACCTTACCAGAAGCCACTGTTATTTTAAAAGAGGAAAAGAGGAGGAAAGAGATTTTTGTAGAAATTATCAAGAAATGGGAAGACCCTCCCCCCAGTTGAATTTCTAATGGGCTAATGTATGAAGCTACAAACATCTATAATTCAAAGAAATTACTAATTTAAAACACAAGAAAGAATGATTATAATAAAGCACACTTAATAAAAATAATTATTTTGCTAATGTAAATAGTTTCCCATAATTGAGGTTGCAGTAACAGTTTCAGCAGATAAGTAGCAATAGTAATATAAAGATTATAGAACTATACTTGAGTATGCTTCCAAAAGACAGTCACACACCCTCTGTTGCTCTTATTATTTTTGTAGCCGTGAGGAAGTGGGACAACTTTCAGGTTTCTCCAAAGTCCAAGTGGGGAAAAGGTGACAGTCCCATTTCCTGTCTAGTTCATAGTTATCTGTATCTCTGGGATTTGTTTTTTTTTTTTTTTTTTTTTTTTGTTGTTGTTGTTGTTGTTGTTGTTGTTTTCTCTTTTTTCCCCTGATCTTAGGCAAATAAACATCAGATGTATTAATCAAATTTATAGTAAATATGAGTTCCAGAGATTCAAAGATCCCACCAGTGTCCATAAGTAGTAGCAACACCCACCAAAACACTAGAAGCTTATTGCACTGGAAGTAGCTGTAGATAGATGCAAGCATATAGTCCCCATGTTTGTTGCATGGCTGACCTGAGGAAAATTATTGTTTTAGTGAGTGAGGCCCTTCATGATGGAGGAAAGTATTACTATGGCATCAACATGAGCCTTTGGGGTTCAAGTGAAAACTCTATGAAGAGAGAAAAGGTCTTCCCAAAGTAGGAAATAACCACTTAACATGTATCTTTTCTGTATAGGTACAATCTATTATTTTAAGTTTGAACAACTGCTTTCCTTAGGAAATGAAAAGATATATTTTTGAAAAGTGCCTTGCTTTTCAAAAGCATAGAGAACATGAAACAGTTGCTTTATAACCAGAGTAAATGAGTATTTTCCTGGAAGCAAAGAAATTCCTTATCTGACAATGCTAATCTTGGATGTAGGTAAGAGAGAATATGTATTTAGGTTCTTTTGAAGGATAAAGAAGCTCTTTCACAAAGGCCTCTACAATTGCAAATATTTAGTAGCATTCTTCTGACTGGGTCCCAGAGAAATATTTAGGTAAATGATCCAGGAGATTCCAAGTGGAGGTGCTAAAAGGAGAGCCTCACTACTAACTTAGATCCAATGACATGTTATTACAGATTAACAATGACAAGTGATAGAAAATCATTGACTTTGCCAAGGATGTCATCTCTTATACTGATTTCTGGCACTTTTCCTTCTGAGAGCTACCAAGAGTTCCCCTGTGAAATAACTAGATCATTGAATTAGAAATCTTGGTCAGGCTGAATTGAGGAAGAAAAACCTAGGATTCTTGGTTTTCTTTCTCTTCCTCCTTTTTGATCACTCCTTTAAAAATTATATTTTGGTTGCATTTGTTAGCTTTTTAGATTAGTCCTTCCTCCTCCATTTATCCCCTAGAATTGCTTACCCCTGGCTTCTTCAAAAGTAGGTTTATCTATTAAAAGCCCTAAAGTAATTTTACTGATGGTAGGTTCCCTGGAAACTTCACACCTTGCTATCAAGGAGTGGGTTATGATATGATCACAATCTATCAGGGTTCTCCTTCTTTCTTGACATTACTTAGTTTAGTTTTTCTTTTTCTTTTGCTCCCTAAGTGTCAACAAAGTTGTCCATGGGACTTCATTGACCTGAGAAGCTAAGGCTCATTCCTGGGCTTTATTGTTATACTTTCTGAAAGTTTCTGGTCATGTTGATGGGGCTTCCTTAACTCCTAACTACATAAAGAGACCCAACAATGTGTGGTCCAGTACCTTCAAATTTAGTGATTATCCCCAGGCTACATGTATCACCACATTCTGCACAGCTGATCAAAGGTCTTTCCACATAGAAGTAAGGTAAGTGCTTTATTGCATTCTTTCCATGTTGTAGCTAAGTAAACCTAATTTTGTTAATTATAAATAACTTAACCAGTATTTCATTTTATTTCAAATTGAACCTAAACTAAAAGGAATCTGACAAGTAGGATTATACATTATAGATTCTTGAGATTCAAATAAATAGGTAAAAGAGGGAAGGAAGATATGAAAAATTTCTCACCATCTACTTTTGAAAACCTAAAACAATGAAAATGTAAGTGAAATCAAGTGAAAGAGAATGTTGGTATACAATTCATATAATGAATGATGTTTACGTCAAAGAGACAGAAACTCTAATTTCTTTGCAAGAGTGGAAAGCAGGGGATCTGATTAAAGACCATAATTACTAGCTCAAATACTTCAATGTGACACATAACTTACTATTAAAGTGCCTTAACAGCGTCTTCTCTGATGATAACCTGATCTCATCTTTCTTAACAGATGGCATCACACATTCATTACCTAAAAGTGAGATCAACAGTAGCCCCTATAAATACAGGCAAATTACATGTTTATGTACCTTGTACAAAGCCTTTACAACTTCTATTGCTCAAAAAAAAATCTAAATGCACTGGCAAGAAAAAAAAATGTATTGACTAAGAAACAGAGTGTATCAAATAATTTCAGAAAATAAAAAAAGCAAGTCATTAACAATTTAGAAAGTATTGAACATGTCACAGAAAAGTATTCTAACAGTTAGGCTACTTCATTAGATTGTTTCAAATTCTTTGACTAAATTTTGCATTCATGTCTTAGTCGTATCCTGCAAATATTTTTAAAAGAGATCCACTGAGAGGGAGAGATTCAACAAACATTTATTAAGCACCTACCATGTACCAGGTATTATATTAAGTTATGGGGATACAAAAAGAGGTGAAAGACAGCCCCTTTCCTCAAGGAATTTATAATCTAACAGGGGAACAGCATGATACAGATATCTAGATATAGATGAAAACATAGATACACACATGTGTGCACACAGAAAGTCATATAAAGGATTAATAGGAAATAATTAAAAGAAGAAAGGCTGTGGAATTAAGAGGGGTTGAGGAAGTCTTCTTGTAGAACATGTGATTTTGATTAGGAATTAAAGGAAGCCTTTATCAGAACCCTTGAACTAAAAATATTTTCCCAATTTACTGCTTCCCTTCTAATATTGTCTGCATTAGTTTTGTTTATGCAAAAACTTTTTAAATTAATATAATCAAAATTATTTTTTGTGATCAATAATGAGTTCTAGTTCTCATTATTTTTGGTCACAAATTTCTTCTTTCACAGATCTGAGAGGTAAACTATCTTATATTCTTCTAATCTGCTCACAATATCACTCTTTATGTTTAAATCATGAACCATTTCGATCTTATCTTGGTATTTGTTGTTAGGTATGGGTGAATGCCCAGTTTCTGCCATACTAGTTTTAATTCTCCCAGAAGTTTTTGTCAAATAATGAATTCTTAGCCAAAAATCTGGGGTCTTTGGGTTTGTCAAACCCTAGATTACTATTGTCATTGACTATTTTGTCTTGTGAACCTAACCTGTTCTACTGATTGACTACTCTATTTCTTAGCCAGTACCAAATGGTTTTGATGACCATTGTTTTATAATTTTAGATTTTAGGTCTGGCACAGCTAGACCACTTTCATTGGCATTTTTTTTCATTAATTCCCTTGAAATCCTTGATGTATTGTTTTTCCAGATGAACTTTGTTATTTTTTTTTCTATATCTATAAAATAATTTCTTAGGATTTTGGTTGGTATAGCACTAAATAAATAGATTGATTTAGGGAGTATTGTCATTTTTATTATATTTGCTCAGCCTACCTGTGAGCACTTGATATTTTCCCAACTGATTAAATCTGACTTAATTTGTATGGAAAGTGTTTTGTACTTATGTTCATATAGTTCCTGACTTTCCCTTGGCAGATAGACTTCCAAATGTTTATTGGCAGTTATTTTAAATGAAATTTCTCTTTGTATCTGTTGCTGCTGGACTTTGTTGGTAATACATAAAAATGCTGATGATTTATGTGGATTTATTTTGTATCCTGCAACTTTGCTAAAGTTGTGAATTGTTTCTAGCAGGTTTTTAGTTGATTCTCTAGGGTTCTCTAGGTATAACATCATATCATCTGCAAAGAGAGATAATTTGCTTTCCTCATTACCTACTTTAATTCATTTAATCTCTTCTTCTCTTATTGCCAAAGCTAACATTTCTAATACAATATTAAATAGTAATGATAATAGGCCAACTTATTTCACTCATGCTCTTATTAGGAATGGTTCTAGTTTGTCCCCATTAAATATGATGCTTGCTAATGGTTTTTAAATGCTACTGATCAAAGCCTCATTTCTAAAATATATAGAGCATTGACTAAAATTATAAGAATTTAAGTCATTCTCCAATTGATAAAATGGTAAAAGGTTATGAACAGATAATTTTCAGATGAAGAAATTGAAAACATTTCTAGTCATTTGAAAAGGTACTCTAAATTACTATTGATCAGAGAAATGCAAATTAAGACAACTCTGAGATACCACTACACACCTGTCAGATTAGCTAAAATGACAGGAAAAGATAATGGCGAATGTTGGAGGGGATGTGGGAAAACTGGGGTACTAATACATTGTTGGTGGAATTGTGAACATATCCAGTCATTCTGGAGAACAATTTGAAACTATGACCAAACAATTATCAAACTGTGCATATATCCCAAAGATCTTAAAAGAAGGAAAGGGACCCACATGTGCAAAAATGTTTGTGGCAGCCATTTTTATAGTGGCTAAAAACTGGAAACTGAGTGGATGCCCATCAGCTGGAGAATGGCTGAATAAGTTATGGTATATGAATATTATGGAATATTATTGTTCTATAAGAAATGATCATCAGAATGATTTTAGAAAAGCCTGAAGAGACATGAACTGATGCTAAGTGAAATGAGCAGAATCAGAATATCATTGTGCATGGCAACAAGATTACATGAAGATCAGTTCTAATGGACGTGGCTCTCTTCACCAATAGATGATTCAGGCCAATTCCAACAGTCATGTAAGGATGAGAGCCATCTACACCCAGAGAGAGAACACTGGGGAGTGAGTGTGGATCACAACATAGCATTTTCACTTCTTTTGTTGCTGTTTGCTTGAATTTTATTTTCTTTCCCATTTTTCTTCCTTTATGATCTGATTTTTGTACAGCATAAAGAGAATTATATAAATATGTATGTCAATATTGGATTTAACATATATTTTTACCATGTTTAACACATTTTGGATTACTTGCCATCTAAGGAAAGGGATGGGGAGCAGGAGAAAAATTGGAACACATGGTTTTGAAAGGAATGTTGAAAAATTACCCTTGTATATGTTTTGGAAATAAAAAGCTTCAACAAAAAAAGTAAAATAAAATAAAAGGAATTAAAGGAAAACAAAAAACCCAGTAAGTAGATATGAGGAAGGAAGAATATACCAGGCATGTGAGAGCCCCAAATAAAATGACCAGAACTGAGACATGAAATGTTTTGTTTGTGGAATTGCCAGAACAATGTCATTGAATTGAAAAGTATATGGCATAGAATAAGTCATAAGATTGGGAAGGTGAGAGAGTTATAGGTTATGAAGAAATTTGAATGCTAAGATTTTGCACTTGATCATGGAAGTAACAGGAGGCAGTGTAGTTTACTGCACAGGAGATGTCATCAGGCTTATGAGGACATAACCCTGTCATGTTATGACAGGCAATCCATGTGTGACATGGTTGGACCCAAACTTTAGAAAAATTACTTTGGTGGCTCAATGGAGGATGAATTAGTGTGGGAGAAGACAAGTCAAATAGTTTTACCAGAAGACTATCACAATAGCTTAGCCACGAGTTGATAAAATCCTCCACCAGGGTGGTGCTAACATCAGAAGAGAGGAGGGAGTATATTGAAGAGATATAGCAATGGTAATCTCCACAGGCTTTAGCAATAGATTGGATAGTGGGATAAGAATTATCAAGAAGTCAAGAATGACACCTAAATTGTAAGTTTGGGGATTAGAAGAATGGTGTTGTCTTGGGTAGGAATAGAGAAGTTCAGAGAAGGAGAGGGTTAAAAGAGAAAGGCAATGAGTTCATTTTTGGACATACTAGAATACTTGATATTCACAGGGAAAAGCATTCTCATTTAAAATTAAAATTTTAAATTGTTCTCATTTAAAGCATGTCATCAACCTAATGATGTCAAGAATAAGTAATATAAAATATAGGATCTTCTTGAGGAAGACAGTTTAAGCCTTCTATGATTATGTCTAGCCTTAAATACATAATCATAATTCCTGAATAGAAGTCTTAAAAATCAAAGAGGAATTTTTAAAATCTCATTATGCATTTCATTTACATCAGCAGTTCTTATAGGGTGATCTGAAGACTCCTTTGGGTCCCTAAATCCTTTCATGTGGTCCACAAGGTCAAAAGTATTTTTACAATAATATGAAAATATCATAATTTCTAACACAATAAATATCAACATATAATAACCTACATAACTACAAACAATTTGGGAGTTCTAAATAATTCTTAAGAATGTAAAGGGGCCTTGAGACCAAAAAGTCTAAAAATCATAGATTTACATGGATAACCTGAAATCATCTGGATTATCTGAAAAGCTATTAAACTCCAATTTCATCTTGTGGAAATTTTTATCAAGAGTCTGAATGTCATTTTTGCATACAATATGTATAATTTCTTAATGCGAACTAAGGAAAAATAGAGACTGAAGACTGAGCTTTGAAACCAAATTTAATCAATGGATAAAGATTTGTGTTTTTTTGTTTTGTTTTGTTTTGTTTTGTTTTGTTTTCCCAAGCAGGACACATTAAGGAGAAAATTAAAGTAATGTGTTGGGAGAGAAGAGCAAGTTTAGAACAATTAACACCTATGTGATATCAACCTTAATGTATACATTATGATTCAACAAAATGGACATCAATTAATTTAACATGATTTCTTGTAAAAGTGTTACCTTTTTATTTTTTTTTTTAATAAAACATGATTCATCATCATAATGCAGCTGTGGAAAGATTAAAATTATTTTAAAAAAGTAGAAATAGTAGTATAGGTGTTTTCAGGTAATTTGATAAAGTAATTTAAGAATTTATAGAAATTAATTTAAAAAACAAACAAAACTCACTTTCCATAGCAGTGGTAAATATTGTCACCAACTATGTGTCAATGAATTTGTCTAATCTGAGCAAAAGGATTATCTACTGACAAAACCAGTAAAATAAAGAAGATGTAACAGTACAATTGAAAGGCATTCAGTTCACAGGCTACAAACACATGAATTCAAACAATCTGTTGATAAAGAATTGTCAGACAATTATCTATCACACAGATGTATCTATATAGAGTTTAAGATAGTGCTCAAGAATCAGGTAACTGGCAACAGAAATTAGTAAAAGGTTGTCTTTAACAATTCTGGACATAATTGATTCATATTACGCAATGAAGTGATAAAAATGCATCACTAATGGGAGAAAAATGTAGCATTCACCAGTTACCTTAAAAAATATTATCAGATTAACAAGAATGGGACACCTGAACCTCACTATCCTTATAAAGCAACAAATGACAAAAAATTCATAGCTAATATCACTGAAAATATTTATAACAAAAAATGCAATGTTGGCTAAGGAACACAAAATATTTGCCCCAAATCCCCGAGTTTAAAAAACAGCTTACTATTGATTTTGTCATTATTGAATAAGTTGTCCAAGAATGCCACAATATTTGCCTTACTTTTAAAGATTTTTGCAAATCTAGACTAAATTCTTCACACATAACTTATTTGTATAATACAAATATATAAAAACCCAAGAATGAATGCTAATGTTAGAGTACTTATTGTCCACATAGAAAACTGTTCTTTATTTAAAAACTGCCATCAACACAATGTCAGTAACAATTGATGTAAAACATCACATTCTTCTTGGAGACAGTTTAAATTCATTTTAGTTCTCTTTAGCCTTAAATCCATTGATATTTTCTAACAATAACAATTCTAAATAGAATTAAATGACTTCCAAATAAAGTGGAAATTTAAGCAAAATATAGTAAATATTTGATGTAAATGTATGTTATTCAGTGTCATGAATTCACTGAAAAACTCATTAACAGCTCCTTCATCTTACAGAATCTTTCTCTAGTACTATAAAAATGTCATTTTGACTCAAGTGCAAAAATTTTAATGTAAAACAAGAAAAGACAGAAACTGAAGGCTGCGAACTTCTCTTCAGAGATGTCTTTGAACCAATACATGAATGCTCTCTTTTAGAAAAGGTTCATCAGGCAAAAGGATTTCAAAGGGAAGTTGAATATATTAAGAGACTTGCCAACTTTCTGAAATCAGGGTTGAATGAAAAGAAAACTTTTAAAGCAGTTAATATCTAATACTATTTCCAGAGCTGAAAAATAAAACAAATTTAGAAAAATATTACCTTCAAAAAAAGTTATAATGTTAATGAAAGAATGGGTCTCATTCCTCTATGACATTTATAGAAAAAATAGCATTTCTTCATCAGGAAAATGACCAGCAGTCATCACTGCATTACAATTATATTAGAACAAACAATTCACCGAATTGTATTTTTAATAGGTATAGACCACTGGATTTGTCAAATGTTACTAGAAGATATTCCCATTCAAGTGTAGTCTAAGAAAAAGCTAAGCTAATGGAATCAAAAAGCATTCCACTGGCAATATTGGCATAAATTCAGTCAGCAGTGAGTTGAAAAGAAAATCAAGACTAGACCATTATCACCAGATATAACAAAAAAGTTAAACTTTAGAAATCCAGATTTAATGACCAGTGGAGATTGTGGAGAGAAACAATAGAAAATGTACAACATATCATTGCAGACTATAAAAATTTCTAATTTACTATTATAGGACAAGACTTATTATAGGACAAATAAATATATTTACTAAATACAAGGCATGGCCTGGTATCCAAAATTATACATAACTCAGTCAAAAAAACCTTTATTATATACCTACCATGTGCAAAGAATTATTCTAAGTACTAGAGATACTAAGGAATGTTAAGACAGAAGCTCGATATCTTTTAGCTGATAGATGACAAAGTCTGCGCCTCAGACACATTTGTGAAAATGTCCTGGAGAATTTAATCAATAGAATACATAGGATTTGGATCATTATAACAGATTTAATTGTTGCCTACACTTACTTATATATATATTAGTAATTCATAAAATCTTGAGATTGTAGCAGTGTTAAAGAAAATAATCATAATCACCAAAGTATATGTAAAAAAAAAAGTCAAAATATAGGGATCTACCAGAAGAGATCAAAATTAGGTGGAAGAGAATGAGGTATATATTATCTCTGAATTATTTTCTGTTATTAGAATTATATCACTGATGTTTTCAGCAAGGTTTCAGAATATAAGTTTACATCTTAGTCTTTCTATTCTATTACAAAAGTCAGCTATTTTAGCAATCTAAATAACAGTTATGTATACATTAAATTAAAAATATAATCTAATAGCAATAGCAGTTTATCCCAGGATCATTTATAATTGAATCCCTTTTTAAAAAGATGAAGGTAAGATCATAATATACCACTGTATTTGTTGAATATAAATCAAAGTTGTTAACTCCCAGATAGAGCCTATGAAATGACTAATATACAAAAGAAGAATCGAAAGGCCCTCCATGGATGAGAACCACATGAATTCAATAAATGATGTGTTGACAAAGAAATCCTATATAAAGGTTGAATTCTGTAATTGCCCATCCCATCCTCTGTTTTCCATTACAAGTATCAATACTTACACTCCAGACCTTTATTATTCTTCATAAACTAACAAACAACAAATCTCTGTCCTATAAGTACATACAACAAAATACCAATTCAATCACTCAGACATAATGATTAGCTATAAAAGCTGGAAAACAATGTTTTCAATAGATCTCTCCGTTGTAGCTCTACCAATTGAATAATTATTCAGTCTCTATGCTACACAATGGGGAATGGATAAAGGGAAGGAAACCTGAAAACTATCAAAATATAGAAAAGGAAATCAAAATCATGTGGGAACACTTTAAGGTTCATTAATAGCATTCTCGTCATCTTTTCTGCTAAAAGCATCAGAAAGACACTTTCATCTAGACTATGGGAGATTCATTTATGCCTCAGTACTTTTATTCAATTATGAGTCATTTGATCCACTTGCAATGAATTATAGACATTTTATCTAGTATACAATAGTTACAGAATGTTAAATACATTATATCAAACATTTATATTATATGCTACAGTAACATGACATGTATTTGTCCAAGCATCATTTTGTACCTGAATCTTTAAGAATATTTTTTGTAACATCTCATTTTTGAAAAAAGAAATTAAATCAGAGGAATGTGCAACCAGTTCAAAAAGTGACAGATATACTTAATAGAACAATAGGATATCACTATAATGAGCAGAGAGAAAATGTAAATGAAATGGTTTCACAGCTAAATGAAGTTTATGAATGAGATAAAAATCAGGAATGAAATTAAAAGGTTCTACTTTGGTGACATATCCATGAATTCAGATTATAATAGACTGACAAAGAAGTATCAAAATGATTTTCATGCACATATTTATGGATATAAAATGGTTATTATGTCAATTCAGGATCAGGCCATTGCCATAAGAAATTGTCCTTGTGGGACCCCAAAACAATGATCAATGCATACATTATGCAAGGAAAAATTTAAAACCATGTAATAATTATTTACAAATTTTAAATTTTACCTTCTAGTGAATTCTGAGAAAGAAATGACCAGGTGGCTATAATTGTGTATCAGAAAACTATCTTTTATGGACTGAAAGATGACAAAGCCTAATACTAAAAGTATACACCTCAAAGTTTTCTGGAGAATTTAACCAATAATTAATAGTGAAAGAGTCCTTCATCACATAAAGTACTGTTGCCCACAATCACACATACTTCACATTGGCATATTAGAATTCAAGAGAAAAATTTAAATTTAATATTACTTTTAAATTTATTTATGTTAATTATTATATTAAAATTAATGTTAATTTTATCCTTTAATGTGTAATAAGTTGTTCAGTCTCCAAACTTCATGGAAGAAAAAGTTGTCAAAATTTAGAGATGAGCATAATATAGCAGAATATTATATATATATATATATATATATGATAATATAGTAAAATGTAGGAGATGAGCATAATTATATGAAAACAGGATTAAGCACATACTTTTTCTGTTGTTCTATCTTCCATTACAGCAGTAACAAGAAAAATTGAATTTAACAGATGATATTCCATCCTAACATTTTTATTCAATTTGTTGTTAGGTATTTGAGTTCTGGTTCACATCTACTCATTCTTCAATTCTTTGCCACCACAAAAAGAGCTGCTGCAATTTTTGCACATGTGGCTCTTTTCCTGTTTTATGATATCTTTGAGATTTAGATTCAGTAGAGACAATGCTGGATTAAAGTGTATGCACAATTTGATAAATTTTGGGGCATAGTTCCAATTGCTCTCTAGAGTGGTTAGAACAGTTCACAACTCAACCAACATTGCATCAATGTTTCAATTTTTTCATACTTCTTATTTTCCTTTTCTGTCATGTTAACTAATCCAAAAGGTGTGAGTCGATACCACAGAATTGTCTTAATTTTTATTCCTCTAATAGAGAGTGATTTGGAGCATTTTTTCATATGATGCTAGATAGTTTTAATTTCTTCAGCCAAAAACTGCCTTTTCATATCTTTTGACCATTTGTCAATAGACGAATAATTTGTATTCTTATAGATTTGATTAAATTGTCTACATATTTTAGAAAAAAGACCTTATCCCTATATAACTCTATAAAATTGTTGCCCAGCTTTCTATTTTCCTTCTAATCTTGGTTGCATTGGTTTTGGATGTGCAAAAATTTTTAATTTAATAAAATAAAAATTATTCATTTTGCATTTCATAGCATTCTTTATCTTTTGTTTGGTCATAAATTCTTTCCTTTCTATAGATTTGACAAGTAAATTATTCCTTGCTCTTCTAATTTGTCTATGGTATCACCCTTTATGACTTTTGACCTTATCTTGTAGTCTGCGAGATTACTATAGTAATTTACTATTATATTTATGTACCTAAACTAAAATTTATGTACCTAAACTCCACTGACCACTCTCTGTTTATTAACCAGTAGAAAAAAATTTGGTAACTGCTACTTTATAATATAGTTTTAGATCTAATATAACTAGATCACCTTGCTTTGCTTTTTTTTTTCATTAATTCCATTGATATTCTTGACCTTTTTTCTTCCAGATGAAATGTTAAAATTTTTTCTAGCTGTTTAAAATATTTTGGTAATTCGATTGGTATGACATGGAATAAATAAATGTTGGTAGAACTGCCATTATTATAGTAGATTGGTCTACCTATGAGCAATTGATCTTTTTCTAATTGTTTAGATCTGATTTTATTTTGTCAAAAGTGTCTTGTAATTATATGCATATGGTCCTGGGTTTGTCTTAGCAGATAAATTCCCAAATATTTATATTGTAAGTTATATACATATATATATATATAATAAAAAGAGAATAAGTAAAATTTATCTTTCTATCTTTTGCTTCTGGGCTTTCTTGGTAATATATAGAAATGTTGATAATTTATATGAATTTATTTCATATACTAAAACTTTGCTAAAGTTATTTCAAGTAGTTTTTAAGTGAATTCTTTAAGTTTGCCATTATCCCATCTTCAAAGAGAGAGAGGTTTGTTTCCTTGTTGCCTATTCTAATTCTTTCAATTTCTTTTTCTTTTCATTTTTAAAGTGAAATTTCTAGCACAACATTAATAATAATGGTGATAACAAGCATCATATTTCACTTCTGTTATTGGGAAGGCTTCTATCTTATCCCTATTACACATAAGGCTTATTGATGATTTTTGATAGATATTGCTTATCATTTTAAGGAAAATGTCATTTATTCCTATGTTCTTTAGTGTTATAAGTAGGAATGGGTGCTGTATTTTTTCACAAGCTTTTCCTACATCTATTGAGAATCATATGATTTCTGTTAGTTCCATTTTTGGTATAGTCAATTATGCCGGCAGCTTTTCTAATACTGAACCCATCTCTCATTCCTGATATGTCCCACCTAATAAGAGTATTTTATAATGTAATTGTGTAAATTTCTGTGATCTTTGCTCATATTTTATTTAAAAATTTTGCATCAATATACATTAGAGAAATTAGTCTAATTTTCTTTCTCTACTTTGTCTTTTCCTGGTTTAGGTATCAGCATTTCATCTTCATTTTCCTTTACTTTTCTACACTCTGACCTCTGCAACCTCTCCTTGATAGTTTCTTCTCTCTAGGTTTTCAGGACACCATTTTCTAATTTTTAGTCTCCTACTTATCTGACTGCCCCTTCTCTCTTTTTTGCTGGATCTTTCAACAGATAATACCTTCTAATTGTAGGTATCCCTCAGGGTCCTGTCCTGAGCCTTCTTTTCTTTTCCCTGTATCACTTGCTGATCTCATCAGCTTCTGTGGATTTTATTGCTATTTCTACATTGATGAAACTTAAATCTTTCTTTCTCTAGTCTCTGCTTGCCTCCAGTGTAACATCTCCAATTGATTTTCAGACATCTCCAAGTGGGTGCCCAGGAGATATTCTAAATTCAACATGTCCAAGAGAGAACTCATTATCTTTCCCACTAAACTCTTCGATCCCTACTTATTATTATAGAGGAAATACTCTATTTCCAATCTCTTAGATTCATAACCTAGTTATCCTAGATTTTTTTCATTAACTCTAAACTCTTGTATCCAAGCTGTTATCAAGGCCTGTTTATTCACTTTGGAATCCTCTACTTTCTCGCCTCAGTTATTGTAACACTATAGGATATGCTTTCATCTTATCATGTCTTGATTATTGAAATACCCCACTACTGGGTCTGCCTGTTTCAAGTCTCTCCCCACTTCAATTCATTCTCTATTCAGCCACTAAAGTCATTTTCCTGAAGCACAAGTCCAATCATTACATTCTAATACATAGCACTTTAAAAGACAAAAGTGGCTTTCTTTGGACTCCATGAAAAAATACAAAACGTTCTGCTTGGCAAGTCCTTATAAACTAGTTCTCCTTAACTTTCTAGACTTTTTTATACCTTCTTTCCCACATACACTGTTCCATCCAGTGACACTAGTCTCTGAACTATTCCACATATAAAACGCTTTGCATTGATTCTGGATATTTGTCCATGCTTGGAATGTGAGACTACTCCTATATATCCCTGTACATTCATTAGCTGTACAAATTTCCTCCAAATAGAGACAAAATAAATACTGTTATTATCTACAGTTGCATGTAGAGAGATGAGAGGCAGAGATATAGTTGTCCTTCACAGATACTGTTTTTAAATGAATTTTAAAAAATAAGAAAACAATAACAACAACCAAAAATATGAATGTGAGGAGACTTCCTCCATTTTTATTACTGACCTTCCTGGCTTTATTTAAGTCCTAAATAAAAGCCTACCTTCTCCAAGAAATCTTCTCCAATTCCTCTGAATTTTAGGACCTTCTTTTAATTATTTTCTGTTTATCTTCTATATATCTTGCTTTACATATATTTGTTTGCTTGTTGTCTCTTCCATTAAACTGTAAGCTCTTTCTGGGCAGAGACTATCTTTTATCTCTATATTCTTAATACTTAGCACAATGTTTGGCACATAATAGGTACTTATTACTAAGTAATTGATATTTATTTATTGATTGAGGAGTCATAATAAAGCATCAGTATAAAAAATAATGTACACTAAGGACTTCAGGGCCCTGCAGTTAAATGAGACTTTAAAATATAGTAAGGCTTTTTTGTTGGTTGATTTCAGTGACCCCATTTGGAGTTTTCTTAGCACAGATATTAGAAGGGTTTGTCATTTCCTTCTCCATGGTAAAACTGAGGCAAACATGGTTGTGACTTGCCTAGGATCACACAATAATTAGTAAATGTCTAAGGTCAAATTTGACCTTACTCTTATCCCTGACTATGCTCTCTGCTCTATCCACCAAGCCACCTAGTGTTCCATTTTAAGGTTTTAAAAAGATACATTATTTAAATCTTCCATATTTACTTGCAATATTTGCTCACAATTTTTAAATTGATGAAAGGATTAATCCAAGGATAATCCATGTAGATTCTATTTGACTAATATACTTTGAATAGATTACAATTATGTCCAGGTACAATAAAGAAATAAAATAAATTCCCACAGTAAAACTTCTATTATTCCATATAGTTCTCAAGTTCATGAATATGCCATTGTAAATTATAAATGTCAAACTGTCACACTTAATGAAAAATCATGTTATATGACTTAGTTTTTAGAATTCAGATTATATCAAATCATAATTACTACTAGTCTTATGAATCAACCAATCCATTAGTTTAAAAAAAAGTAAAGACTATAAAAAAGAATCAAAAGCATTTAACCCTGTATGTATACACACATGTACATATATTCATATACCAATATATTTGCATGGTGTTAATGTCATTTTAAAAGTTTAGAAATGAAATGATGAAAGAACAGTGAACATATTGATATAAAGCCATAATAGCTAGTTCTCTCATGGATATAAAAATAATTATTTTTTGTCAAACGTGGCATTTGTTTTCGCCCTTAACTTCTGTCATGCCTCTGATTTCAATGAAAACTCTTGCATCTTGATTCTTACTTGGACTGAGACAAAGATTGATTGAGTTCCCTTTGTGAGAAGAGCATTACATACTCCAGAACTCTGCAGGGAGTTACAAAGAATGCATAATATATAATCTAAATACTTCACATTCAAAGAAGGAAATTAAACAAAAACATATTTGTGAAAAATGGAACTTTAAACTGAGATTTACAAGTAACAACTTTAAAATGTTTCAGTCTATTTGAAAATTGACCATTTTCTCTCTCAAACTCCAATTTAGCATTTAAAAATCAAAAGACAATTATAAACATTTTATTGAATTAAAATATTGGATAAAAATTGAATCAATTTTCAAAACCCAACTTTAGTTCATTGTAATTCTAGAAATAATATAATGAATGAGGAAAAGAAACACATTGAATTTCAAAAAGTTAATTTCATTTTAGCAATTCATATCTCATATGGCTTGAAAGGAGAGCATTGCATTTGGTTCTGGTGATACAAAGATGAAAAATTACAAAATTCCTGGCCTCAAGAAATGTATACCACCAAGGTCACACCCTTAAATGCAATACAATTTAGGGTATGATGGATCAAAGGAGAGCCCCAGAGAGCAATACATTAAGAAAATTCAGGGAGGAAGAGAAAGTTTTAAACTGAAGGGAACCGGGATAGATTTTGTGGGAAAATGTCACATATCATCTGAACTATGAAAGAAAAGAAGACTTTTAAAAAAAGATGAGGAAGTAATGGATTCCTTTAAGGCATGAAATCATGAATGTATGTTATAATTTCCCCCCTATTTTACAATTCTCATTGTTTTCCAATCCACTGATATGCTCGTAACATACATAGAATCACTAAATCTAACTGAAATGGGCATCAGGATTTCACTCATCCAAATCCCTACAAAATCAAGAATCCTGTTTCAAAATTGACCAGAACTACTCAGTCACTGCTTGAAGATATCTAATGATGTGGGTTCACATAGTTCTGAAAGGAAAACCATTTCTACTTGGGGAGAATTCCAATCCTCATTTTTAATACATCAACGAATTTCTGCTTTAATTGATGTGAGTATATTCTCCAATAGTTGTTTAATCTTCCCAGAGTTTCTCATTGTCTGTGGTCCTTTTCCATGTTCTCCTCTAATTTTTCTATAGGATTGCAACCAACATTTGGGAGGATTTTCCTCCAGATCTCTTAATCTTACTTGGATACAAATGGAATGCATGAACTGTTTATTAAGCATTCCTCTCTCTTCATCAGTCAGCCCTTCTTTTCTAGTTGTATCTCATTTGAACATATACCACTTCCCAAATTTGTAATTCTTCACTGGAAATATGTATGGACCACGTTATCTGTTGTCCTTTCAGTAACCTGTAACCTGAGACTGTGGTATTCTTCTTTTCAAATAAAATGTGTCTAGTTATCATTTTTTCCTGCTATTCCTACTTCTGTCCCCTGGGACCAAATAGAAAAATTTAATTCTTTTTTCTATATAATAGTTATTCAAATATTTAAGGATAGCTATCAGATCATCCCTTTTCTATTTCTTCTTTTTCAAAATAAATTTCTCAATTCCTTTAGCAGATATAATATATGATCATATGTATGTTATTATATTAATGATACATCATGTATTGTATATAATATGCATATGTGTCTTATAATACAATTCACACATAATTATATTACATTTTAATGCATATTGTCTTTCCTATGTCACAGCAACCTTCACACATATATACAAATAATGTATATGCATGTATGTGTTTCTTTAAGAAATCAAAGCAGACAGGTACATTGATTTTATTTGTAAGGCATTGAATTTTATTTTTGTTAGAGAGGGAAAAATCCTTGGAATGAGAATCATTTTGCTCTGCAAAAGGAAAAAAAAACTTTTTATATGAATGTATTCATAAGAACTCTCTCAGTTCTATGTTTCTTTGATCATACTACTACTAGAAATACTTTATAAAATGTTGAGAAATGAAATTTGGGGGAAGAGAGAAATCAAGTAAGAAGAAATGTAACAGTGTTCTAAAACTTTGGATTTTGAATACTTATATATTTTAAGTATGTAAATATTTTAAAATTCATGATGCTGAATATCTTAAGAATCATTTCAATAAATATTTGTTGAATAGCCTTTATTCCCAACATGCCAACTCCTGAACTTGGCATTTAAGCCAACTAGTTTGAACTTATTTCATATTTCTTCCCTTTTTATATTTTTTGTTCCAATCAAACTAGCCTGATTTCTGCTGCCTGAATTCAATATTTCATTCTCTGCTTTTATACAATTTCCCATGCCCAAAATTCTTCATTTCTACCTTTTAAGCTTACTCTAAGATTCAATTCAGATACCACTTCCTATCATCTTTTCTATTTCCCACAATATTCTCTCTCTTTTTGAATTTTCTTGTATTTATCTATTTATATGTATGCTGTTCTAACTCAAATTCCTATTTCTAAAGAAGAATATAAAGTTCTTGAGGGCAAGAATTCTTTTATTTTATGTTCCCCAAATCTATATAGCACAGTGATTTGAATAGTGTACACTTAAATATTTGTGAAATTGATTTCAAATTTGATGTGCATATTTTTGTATGTGCATCTATCCTGATAAAATTTGTAAACCAGGCAAAATCTGAATTCCAGGGTTCAATGTAGGGTAGTCTCTCCTTATTGACAGAAAGCAATGTCCTACACTTGCATGAGGGACAGGATAGAATTGAAAAGAACAGCGGAGAACAGAACTCAAAAGATGTATTCAAGCATCTTAAGCTTCTGTAGGTTCTAGAGTGGGTACTTACAGCTTCTTCATTCAAAGCCATTCCACTCCAGGTTGTTGACAGAAAATTCTTGGAAGAAATCAATAAGAGAATATATGGTAGTCTACATCATGTTCTTATCTTCACCTTGCTACACTAGAAACTTCCATAAATTTCTCCTTGGTTAAGATCTAAAATTGTCTCTCTTAATTGAGCTGAATTATCTCACTCTCAATGAAAGAATTTCTTCACTCTGTATTGTCTAGTATGTATTCTCATGTGTATACTTTCTCTGATTTCTGTTTGCAGTGGAATTGTATAAATGGGCTTCTTTGCTACATCCTATGTGTTTATTGTGGAACTGTTATTTTTTGGGAAGGCAGTCAAGCCTTGGATATAAAGCTCAGGATTCTACTCCCCCAATTAATGAACAGTGATTAGAAGTTAGTTTGAACCCAAATACCACATTCCCCAAGCTAATAATATTTAAGAAAACATACAGATATAATTCTATCCCAGAAACCCTTGTCTCTGAGCAGAGCAAAGCTTTTGACCCCTGTAATGGGCTGAGGTTTGAGCTGATGCACTGAGGTGCCAAGTACATGAGGCTAGATAGTAATTGGGCTATACTCTATTAATATACATGATTGGATAAAGAATGGTCCCTGCCCACTCTCCTTGCAAGTCCTGATGTGTTGTATAGGAAATGACGATTTTGGTGGGTGGAGGCAGAGAGAGAGACAGGAAGAGAAGCTGGGGGAGATTGGGCTGGGTTCGAGACTCCGAGCTGCTGGTTGTGCGGCTGCTGGTCGAGCTAGCTTCTTGACTCAGCTGCACACATTGCTATCGCCGATTCTCTTCCACCTCCGATCCTTCTTCACTGAGAATAAAGACTGACGATTTTCCCCTAACCTGAATTACTGTCTCGTGCTGATCTTAAAATACACGATCTTCACAGACCCCAAAGTCCTGCTTTCCCTGTTGGCAGTTTGAGAAGGACTCAGGGAGAGGAGACTAGAGATGTCTATCCTGTTTTCTTTCAAGCCAAGTAATTTCCCATGTTATATGCACTGAGGGGGATAGCCCTCATTCCAAACATTAATTGAAACTATCTAGTTTTGGCTTATCAGATAAACATTTACCCTTTTAAATC
Source organism: Sarcophilus harrisii (assembly GCF_902635505.1). Classification (NCBI taxonomy): domain Eukaryota; kingdom Metazoa; phylum Chordata; class Mammalia; order Dasyuromorphia; family Dasyuridae; genus Sarcophilus; species Sarcophilus harrisii. Next base: position 235,969,005 of record NC_045426.1, on the reverse strand, counting down.
AGTTGCTTCTCTGGAGAGCTTTAATTCAGGTCAATTCAGTCAACTTTTATAATATGCCCACTACATTCATAGCAGTATGCTAGGTACTGAGGGCTATAAAAGTTTAAATATATCATAGCCCGCAGGCTCAAGCATTTGTAAGTTTAGAGAGTTTTAAACAAGGGAAAAGTAAAAAGATATTTCCTATTGAGACAATGTCACTTTAAATGCAAAATAGATTTGAAGGAGGTGTATAACCCTCTTTGATGAAAGTAGGTTGGGCTATATGAGCTTTCAAGATTCTATGTTTATTGTAGATGTGGGAGGTACTTCTGTTCAATAGGAAGAATTTTTCATTTTCAGCATTTTGGTAAAAAAAAAAAATATTCTTTCACAGCTGGCAGCATGACACAGCAATTTGGAGCTAGTTAATGTAGTTGGACTTTTCTTACAATTTTCTTTACGTTCTAGAAATTAGAGATAGGTTAATTAGGCAAACCACCTATTTCAAAGAAAAAAAAAATTCAAGTAATTTAAAATTTTATCTTCCAGGATGATTCAAAATATAATTCAGTAAAAGTATGTTTTGACCAGCTTATATTTTAAAAATTTCAAATACTTTTTAGGAATTAAATCTAATCCATAGCCTTCTGGTGCTCAGGATAGTGTTTATCATTTGGAATTGTTGAATTCCTGTCAAACAAAATGGATTGAAGAGGCAATTTCTGAGTACTCTGCCATCTGGGGCTTTTCCCAAACAAACAAAACTCCCATTTTGCTAGGAGTTCAGAATTGTGCAAATTAAGCTACTTCGATTCTACTTGAAATCTTCTCTTATCAAGTTCAAGATGGGCTATAAATTTAGCAAAATACATTTTACAATACTAGCTACAAACATTTTTTGGAATAATCTGTAAATTCATTTTTGATATTAGGATATTCATGTTTTGGAAATGCAGAGGAGAAAGAATATTTCCCAGCATTAGTCAACTGGATGCATCCCACTTATTTTTTTCTAGATACAATCATAATGTTTATCACATAGATATTTATTAAAATGCATGAACATTAAAATAATGATAACATTAAATTGATTGTATTAACTTTGTAAAAATATATGTCGTTTATGTTTATGAAAACAATATAACTTCTAAATAGATGTCTGTAGAATATTCATTTATTGGCTTCTTTTTGGCTTTCCATAAAATAATTTTCGATATGTTTAGAAGAAATGCACATGTTTAAACTATATGGGATTGCTTGCTGTCTGTGAGAGGGATTAGGGAAAAAAGAAAGAGAGAAAAACTTAGAACACAAAAGTTTTGCACAGGTGAATGTTGAAAACTATCTCTGCATGTATTTGGTAAAATAAAAAGTTATTAAAATTAAAATAAAAATTAAAATCAATAAAGTTAATAAAATTGATAATTAAAGTTAATAAAGTTAATAAAATTAATAAAGCTATTAAAATAGAAAAAAACAATGAAGTAGTAATGGTGTGGATTTAATATAAATGGTTTTCATATTTTTATCCTTAAAAATAACATAATAAATAAAAATAGAATAGTGGAAAAAATCTTAAAAGCAGAAATCATTGCTATGAAACCAACTCAAAAGAATTAAATTTATATGTAATCTGGTTAAATTGTAGTTAGGATTATGATTACATTCAAAAAGGAAATGAGAATAATAAAGCAATTATCATCTGTATAATTCAAGAACTCTAAAATACTCTCAAAATTAATGGTAAATTACTTCTGTTTAGAATTATCTAAATAATTACCACAAGTCTGCAAATCAAAATTTTATTTCAGACTCTATGATTGCTGTAAATATTGTGAAGGATGATATGTGAGGGCAGGGGAGAAGTAACCACGATTTATACTACTATAAATCAGGACTTCTCAAACTTTTCCACTCAAAATCCCTTTGCACCCAAGAAATTTTTATGTGACCCCATTTCAAATCTGATCTGAGATAAAGTTTCTGGCTGCATTTGTGCTTGTGCTCTGTGTTAAGAACCAAGGCTGTAGTGAAGTAGCAAGAAGCAAGAGGGGCAGTGCTACCAGAAACTCCCCAGATGTATTAAAAAGCGCCTGATTTTTAATTAATTTGTGGTCAGAAACTCTTTACTGTTATCAAATTTTTTGCAACTACCACATTCAATTATGAGAATTTTAAAAAGCTTTGCTATAAATGACCTCTAAAAACATATAGTCAGCAGGGGTCACTGTGGAGCAAAATTGTTTGCCTCCTACTTAGATTATTTTACTGCCTATGCTACAGGAAATGGAAGAGAAATGATTCTTTGATCATATCTTTCTATTGCCACTGGACAACCTGAGTATAGTCTTTCCTTTGGTCTGTGCTTCAACCCTCCAATCGATCCTCTTGGAGTTAGAACCTGGGATTTTACCCCAAGTCCTCATTGTCTGAAAAGAAATATCTAATTAGAGGGATTGAGCTTATTTCTAACATACATGGAAAATAGACCTTGGTTCATATCAATCACTTCATTTTGTTACCTTTAGGTGTTTATATATAATAAAGTTTTTTACTGAAATCATGAGACCTCAGAGACCCCAGTTAAAAAGAAACCCTAAACTTCAAAAAGACACAACTCTATCCTATTTATGTATTTCTAACCATCATTCACCTTTTTCAGTTATTTTTGCTTGCTTCAATTTGAGAGGAATTTGAGGGGAGGAAGGAAGAGGCCATCGCTCAAATTAATCTTTGTTAATATCCTTTTCTCTCAAAGGCCAAATGCTTATATACCTCTCTCTGTGCTATTTATTTATTTATTGTCATTTCTCAAAGACAGCTTTCTCTAGCCAGACTGACTTATATGTTGCAGAGCTATTCAAAAATACCCCATCTTACAGAACTCTTCCTGTATACTCAGACCTCATCCTGATCCAGTCTCCTCACAGGATGTGGAAAGAATGTAGTTGCTTCCAAAGACTGAATGTCTGATTACATATGAATGCAAAGGAATTTTTTTTTTTGTGAAGTATAAAAAAGCAAAATAATATGAGATTAGAAGTTAGCTAGAGAATTTAGAATAAGAAAATGGTTTCTAGAGAAAAAAGTAGAAACCTCTTCCTTAAATTACTTCAAACAATTCCTCATTTCCTAAAGGAGCCTGGAATTCAAAAGATGAATGGTCAGCAAAACTTGATGATAGAAAGGATGAGCATTGAACATGGTTGGAACTTAACATAGACAAGAGTTATTTTAATTGGATAGTATTCTGCAGAGATTGGGAAAGGGGCACAGATTATTAAATGTTTATATTAGTCAACTTAAAGATATATGAATCAGAATAGTTCAATACATCATAACCAAAGCCTGAAAAGGAAAGACACATTTTAGGCAAAAGTAGTCTGAAAATTAAGTTATAATTAAAAGTGTAATTAAAGATCTTGAATTCAGGACAGAATTTGGGTAAAAACCAAAATTTTTGTCCCTCTAAATCAGGCATCCTCAAACTACAGCCTGCAGGCCAAATGCAGCAGTTGAGGGGGTCCTCGCCCAGGGCTATGACGTTTCTTTATGTAAAGGCCCAGAAAACAAAGTTTTTGTTTTTACTGTAGTCTGGCCCTCCAACAGTCTGAGGGACAGTGAACTGGCCCCTATTTTAAAAATTTGAGGACCCCTACTCTAAATCTTGAATGCATCATCAGATCAAACTCCAGCAACGCCTACATCCCTATTCATGATGACCCAACCCATGAAGGGATGATTCCAGAGGAAAATCAAGGACTTGCTTGGAAATTTCTCCTTAGATGAAAATAAGAGAGAAGAAATAGAAATAGCAAAACTACTAAATCTGAGTCTGAAAAGGAATAATTTGAAGAAAAGTCAGAACTGGTATCAAGGAGATCTAGAAATACAAAAAGCAAAGGATCAGTGAATTAGATAAGGATTAAGGGACAGTTAAAGATTAGAAAAGTAAAACTGAATCTAAACAAACAGGGGAGTCCTTTATGTTGGAATTCAGGATATAGGTTCACTCTGGTATTAGTGAAAAATGGCCAATTTTTGTATCTAGCATTTGATGAATTACAGGACCACACTGCTTTTCTCAAATATAAGCCCTGTTTGATACTTGAAATCTGTAGCATTTGATTGTGCAGGATCTCAGACAATATGGTTCAGATGCCCTTAGAGGAAAAATAGATGGGATGAGAGTCCTTATTTCATATTATTCTTGATCTAACAATCCTTTAAAATATTAATAGAATATATGTTTGGATGATCATCTACTCTAAGCTATTCACTTTAAAAGTGAGATAACTGAAGTCTAGAGAGGCTTAAAGAGTTGATGTTCAAACTTAGGTCCTCTTATTCCACCTCCAGAATCCTTATCCATTTCCAGGTCCTTTTTCACAATTTTCTAATACTTCCAATCAGTCACTTAGCAAATATTTATTGTGTCTGCTATTGTCAGACATTCTACTGAACAGTACAAATGCGAAAAAGAGGCAAAAGACTGTCCTTGTCCTCAGTAATTCATAGTTTGATGGAGAAGATGTAAAAGTAGATAAACATGTACAAACAAGCTATATACAGGAAAAATTGGGAATGTTCAAAAGAGAGAAGGCATAAGAATTAAACAGAGTTGGTAAAGTTTTCCTGTAAAAGATGGCATTTAATCTGAAACTTGAAGAAAATCAGTAGGCAGAGTTAATAAGCAAGAACATTCTAGCCATGGAGGATTTCCAGAGAAAATGCTTAGAGTCAAGAAATGGAGTGTCCTGTTCATGGAACAGTTAGGAGAACAGTGTCATTGCATCAAATAATATGTTATAGGAAGTGAAATATAAGAATACTGGAAAGGTAGCAGTGGACTATATGAATGGCTTTGAATACCAGAGTACTGGTAGTATAATTACTAAGATACTTTCAGGAAGATTTAAATTAATAAGGGGAAGTAGGTATTCTCTTATTATTTCTTTATTTAACCATGAGAAACAATTGTTCTTATCTATATTTTTATCATTTTGTTGTCCTTGGCATACAGAACAGAAGACAGAAATGAGCATCTTTTTTCTCTCTATTGTCAATTATCATTTTGCCATTGACCCCAAAGATTTGTCCCCCATTCCTTATTTCATTCTCCTTTTTAGCCTCTAACATAGATTTAAATAGATCATAAGCTTTTTTATGAGAGGAGGAATCTTCTCTTTCCAGTCTTTGCTCATTCTGAAATTCAACACTTCTGATACATTTTACAGGATCATGCCATGCTCTCAAATTGATCCTGTGTAAATTGCCCTTGCTTTCCCTCTTCCAAACATATTGAAAAATCTAAGTTATCGAATTCTCTTTTCACAGACATTACTTTTTCTACAGACGCTTGCCATTTTTTCTCTTTGGAATTCTTTCCCTTTCTGTCTCCAGAATTAAATTTGTCAGAGTTTCCATTTCTCCTGAGCTTTTTCTATAGAATTTTAGTCAATAATATCCTACAAATCTTTCCTCTGAACCATTTGAAATCTGTTCTTTTTCCAAATCTATCTGTCAAGATTATGCTCAACTTCCTTCATCTACATTGTTATAAACCACTAGAAGGAGTCACCTCCCCCAAAATTTTCAACCCAGTAACTACTTTCTTCCTGTTGGAATCAGGTTTGCTTTAGAATTTATATTTGTTGTTTCCAAAATTATCATTAAAGTAAATTAAGCAGTTATTAACTGCTTTGCTTGGGGCAAAGAAAGGATTCCAGAAAGTGTCTCGATAATTGAAATCTCCTATCACCACCATGGTCACAATAGCCAGGTCACAAAAAGTAAGAAAAATAAAGAAAGGGAAAATATTAGGCTTCAATCTGTACTCAAACTTCATCAATTTTCTCTCTGAGGCAGATAACATTTTTTATTATAAGTCTTTCAGGATTGTCTTTAATCACTGTATTGATTAGCATAGCTAAGTCACTCATAGTTGAACGTTATTGCTGTTATTATATACATACTATATACAATGTTCTGTTCACTTCAGTCACTGTATCACTTCATATAAATCTCAAGTTTTTCTGAAACCATCCTGGACATCATTTCTTATATCACAATAATATTCCATCAAAATTCTATCACAATTTTATACCACAACTTGTTTAACCATTTTCCAATTGATCGGAATTCCCACCTTTCCCTTTGCCACTACAAAAAAGAGCTGCTTTGAATATTTTTCTACATTTGGTCTTTTTTCTTTTTTGTTTGTTAAATCTCTTTGGGATATAGAACTAGTAGTATTATTGCTTGGTCAAAAGATATAGATCATATATTATACTCCTTTAGGTATGGTTCCAAATCATTCTTCAAAATAGTTATGCCAGTTCACAGTTTCACAAAGTCAATTAATGTTTCTATTTTTCCACATCCTAGAATACTAATGGAGAAGAGCAGATAATCAAGTTTGTTAGAATAGACAGAAAGATGATTGGAAATGAAGAAGAAAATAAAGTCAAAATGTAACAATGATTAGTCCAATGCCTCCATTTTCCATATGAAGAAACTGAGGTTCAGAAAAGTTGAAAGATCTGGACTGAGAATAAGAATTATAAAATTATTTTCTTAAGATATCACAAGTGGAAAAGGGAGGTTCTTCTGAGTTATGTTCTTTCCAACATGCCACATTTTTGCTTACCTCCCCCATTTCTGCCATAATTAGCTCAGAAATTCATCCTATGTATATTTACTTAAAGGAATGTTACTTTGAAAGTAAAAAAGTAAACCTTCTATCTCCCACAACCTAGGGACAAGAATAGGATGTAGGCTTTCATTGGTAGAGAGAACATCTGTATTAATATACAGTAGAGTTTAATATCTTTGCAGTTTACAATCTTAGAGAATTTCCTAGAGGACTGAGAGGTTGAAACTTGCCAAAGTCACACAACCAATGTATGCCAGAAATAGACCTTGAATTCAGGTCTTTGGGATTTTAAAGTTGTCCCTATATCTACCATATCACAGTGTTTCTTAGATGCACATAGTAAGTACCCAATAATTAATTTTTGAATTTAAGAAATTATATAGTTAATATATGCATCATATAAAAAAGAATGTCAAGTGATTATGGAATCCACAGGAAATCACAGGAAATAAGCAATTATTAAGTACCTACCATGTACCTATTAATGTGCTGAGTGTTTTACAAATATTATCTAATTTGATCCTCACAACAACACTATGATTAGGACATAATTTTCTAAAAGGAAAGAATTACCTACTTTACAACACAAGTAATGGCTTCTTATACTAAGAATTTCCTTTAAAAATAGTATGATTTGAATATTACTTTATGAATACACTCTTGAGGACCACATCATTTTTAAAATGAAAAAAAAGTAAAAGTGTTATCTTCATATAATTTCTCTCAAGATGCTAGATTTGTCCTGTTCATATACAATATAATCTCATGATTGTATAACACTTTAAAATTTAATTACAAAGTACTTTATTCACCAAAAATTTGTGAGGTAGATAGGATATGCATGTGCTTAAGGAAACCAAAGTATGGCATCACACAACTACTCAGAATCTAAGCTAGCAAACATATCCAGTTTTTCTGATTTCAAGTCCAAGATTCTAGCCATTAACCCAATCTGCACCTGCTGCATTCCAACAGCTGTGCTTTGCAAATGTTTTCCCAAATGGCAATGAAAAGAAAATAATTTTGTTTTCAATACTTGTGGCTTCATTTCAATTGAGTATCCTTCAGGGAAGGGAAAGTGTGATATGGTATGTCTAACAGTATTCCTACACATTTATCAGAATTCATGAACCAGCATTAGTATGACTTTGAGGTGTTAGAAGATCAGGCTAGAGAATTCTTATTTAATGATGCTTAACATAACTAAAATTGTAACTAATTGAAGTTTAAATAGGTAGTGTAGTGCCTCTACACCTCACTGCTCTAGTAACACTGGTATTGATGTGACCACATGAAAATGCTTGGGTTGTAGTCTTCGAATTTCCAGAGAGGTCAATAAGGAGGGGTGAAAAAACTTATCACCACTGATGTTTCAGGAAAAAAAAAACATACTTAGATGGTCTTGAGTGAGCCACTTTCACTGAGACACTTGAGAATGACAATTAATCATACCCACATGTAGTTATAGAACAAAAATGAAAACAAAAAGGAAAGTAAAATGAAGATTTCTAAAAATTCCACCTTAGATGTCCAAAATAGTCACCATTGATGTAGCCCAGTGTGATGAAAAGTACATTGAACAAAGACAGAAATCATGATATAAATATACATAAACATGTGCATATATATAAAGTAAAAATAAGGAATGTTTATTATAATTAAGTGTTAAGTGTCTGAGACCAGATTTGAACTCACATCCTCCTGACTTCAGGGATGGTGCTCTATTGACTGTACCATCTAGCTGCTTCTAACCATTGAGATTTTGAGCATAAAGTGATCAGTAAGCATATTAATTTGGTACTTAACTATAATTTTCCTCTCCAAATTTACCAGTGTTTTCTTTTGACCTTTTTTTCCATATTCATCTCTACAGGTTTTGTCATTGTTAATCAACATTTCTTCCCATCTCCTCTCTGGGTTATGATTTCACTCTGTCTTGGTTCTGCTGCCACTTTCTGAGCATTCTTCCTTTTCTGGATTTGAAAATCATATGCTGTATATGTCATATGTCGAGTCAAACTAACTCTTGATTCAGTTTCTAACTCTTTTCTCTTCTCCACATTTGCTTACTTATGATCCTTCTCAAATCATTTGTTTTTTTTTTTTTTTGGGGGGGGGTTTGTTTGTTTGTTTTTTTGGTGTGGATTGCTCCCAAATCTATACACACTATTTTCATTTCCCTTGAGCTTCAATCTCATATCTATTATCATGTTGGACATATCACAATCTGTGTGCAAGCAGGCATTTCAAACTCAACATGTCCAAATCAGTTTCCACCTAACTTATTCTTTTCCCTTTTCCTATTACTCTTGGATGAACTACTTTACTTCCAGTTATCAAGTTTCACAATCTTGGATTCATCCTTGTCTCCTGACTCTCACTCCACATATCAAATCAATTACCAAACTTTGTCAATTCTACATCCATGACATTTCTTGTACCCAACCACTTCTCTTATTATCTGCATCATTGCAATATTTTTCTAATTATTATCTCAGCTTAAAATTTCTCCATTATTCAATCTATACTCCACATAGTAGTCAGAGGGATTTTCTAAAAAAAAAAAAAAAAAAAAAAACATGTAAATCTACAGACATATAAAAATAAATACAAGATAATTTTTGGAGGTTGGACAAAAGGAAATGGGGGCAATTAAGAAAGACCTCACAGAAAGTGATATTTCAGCTCAATCTTAAAGGAAATAAAGATTCTAATGCTATGAAATTTAGGCAGTAGTTCATTTTAAGCATTGAGGGTGGAAAGAAGGGAGAGGGAGAGAAGAAAGGAGATGGGCTCTATATAAAGAACAGATTAAAGAGTTTACTTTTGAAATGTTCTAATTTGAAGTCATGGGAGCTGAGATCACAAACTAAAGAAAAATAGAATGAAGAGATTACAGAATAAAGAAAAAAAGAGATCCCAGGATGGAACTTTGAGTGTAGTGGGAGTGCTAGGCAGTTCAATAGATGCAGTTTACTCTCTTCTCTGATTGTTTTCCCCAATGTCTTAAATTCCCTTTATGGGGTTTATAAAAGCCTACAAAATTCATAGTTATTCTAAGGCCTCAAATTAACAGTATCATATGATGATCTAGGCCTTCCACAATTAGATAGTTTTATACTCATTTGAACATGTAATTATACCAATTTCCTCTAGGCTCATCACTGTCTTGGTGCTTTCAAGGGCCTTTGTCTCCCAATATCCCCAACCCATAAAGGAAGAGTTTAAATAATAGAAGAAAAAAGGAATGAAGGAAGAATGGATGGATATAAGAGAGGAAGAAAGAAAGGAAGGGAAGAAACAAAGAGGAAGAGAGGGAGAGGAGAGAGGCAGGAAGAGGAAGGGAAAATGGGAAAGAGGGAGAGAGGAAGGGAAAAAAGAGGGAAGAAAGAGGAGAGGAAGGAAAGAAGGGAGGAAGGAAGGAAGAAAAAAGAAAGCTTTTCTTCAAAAAAGAAAGTAGGAAAGATACTAAGGAATCCAAACTCTTTATTATTATCCTTTAGTCCACAGAGATCATAAATCAGCCCCCAAGATATAACTTGACATGGATGAAGTTCAATTCTGGATCTTCTCAAAATATCATATCTTTTCATCTTGTTTTGTCCTCATTCAGCAGTTTTTCTGGGACATCTAGAGCATAGCTCAAATAAAACTCAGGTCTATGTGTCTATGCTTTTATACAAAAAAAAAAAAAAAAGAAAGAAAGAAAGAAAGAAAACCTTATCAGATACTGTGCAAGATTTAAGTAATAAAATATATCAGATACAGTTTAGCCTTTGTCACCTTCACAGTATACAAAGAAAATACTTACAAAAATGGTAGGAAAAAATAAGCAATTCTTGGAGAACCTTCCCTTCCCTACAGTATCATCTATAGACTCCTAGATTCATAATACCAAAGAAGGAAAAAAAAAGACTAACTTGGAGTTTCTAGAGAGGCAACTTTTTGATTTTCTGAGTTCTACTTTCAAAATAAGGATGTATACAGACCTCCAGCTTTATTGTATTATATCTCTCCTTCCTTTCACAGTTAAATAACCAGAAAAGCCATCTAAACTTACTGCCTATCCCTTCTCACCTCCTACTCACTTCTCAGACCCATGCAATCTATCTTCCAACACTATCTCTTGACAGAAACTGCATTCTGCAAGATTACCAACAATCTCTTTGCTGAAAAATCAGTCATTCTTGACCTCTGTAGCATTTGATTCTATTGAACTGTCTGCTTTTCTGAACACTTTCTGCTAGCTGGATTTTTGTGATTGTTTTTGTGACTACAGATAGATCTATTTATAGGATCAATTTTTCTTAGACCTTTTTGCATGTATATCACTCATATCCCATCACTTTTGCCAGGATATAACCCAAAGTTTTGTCTAGAGTTTTCTCTTCCCTTTTACTAATGGATCCTCTTTCACTTCCAACATCCAATAAACCTAATTTTGCACTGTGTCCCATGCCTATAATCCATTTCCTCAACATCTTTGCCTTTTGATACTTCCAGCTCCCACAAGGCTCACCTCCTTTATAACACCTTCACTGATTATTACAATTGTTTGTCCACTCATCACTGTGTTGTTTTTTTTCCTATATAATTTGTACTTACCTCTGACACATGATGAATTCTCCTACTATAATAATCTCCTTGAAGGCAAGACTTCTTTTTTTTGTCTTTGTATGCTCTATACCTAGTAAAGTAGCTGGCAAATAATGGCTACCTAATAAGTGATTGTTTAAAAATTAATTGATAATGCTACTCTAAAGTGTTAGACTTTGAGCAGAAGGAAAATTAATTTAGGGACTCTAGGAAGGCAACTCCCATCCCATTGAACCTGCTCTAAATGTTTTTACTCCTCACAATGCTTATTCTTTTGTGTGATCATTTCTTCCCACAATGACTAGCCACCACTCTCCCATGTATATTGTTTTCCCTATTAAAAATGTAAGCTCTTTGAGGTTAGAGATTGCCGTTACTTTTGTATCTGTAACCCTAGAGTTTAGGAAATGGTAAGAGTATAATAAAAACTTTGTCATTCATTCACTTATTCTGAACTTAGGACTTCAATAAATACTGAAAAAATGTTCTATGAAATGCTGTATAACCATATTAGTTTGTAGGAGTCAGAGGTAGAAGGGATTTTAGCAGTTAGTCTAGTCTAATCTCATTTTACAGGCAAAGGCATTGAGGCACAGAGTCATATAGGTATTATATCACAGATACATGTATTTTTCCAAATCTAGTGACAGCACATTTCCATATTCCAGATAATTTTTGTATTGCTTCTATTTTAAAAACAACAACAACAACAACATATTTTTGACAATTCCTTACAGATGAATAAAAAGGGATTAGGTAAATTATTTTTTAAGGATAAATTTGCAGGACAATCACACACAAAAATCATATTAGTAACTGGTAGTGACTATTGACTTATTTTTGTAAGTCAAATGATAAATTTGATGAACACAACTCCCACTTTTTGAAAGCCTTTGAATTCTAATGGGCTTCATACATAATGAAGAAATCGTTTTATTGTCAAATACATCATGGATTTAATATGTATTTAATCTCCCTGAAATCTGGGAAATCTGGAAAAAACTATTTTAGGAAAGATTAGATGATGCATTAATCAAAGTCTGACCTTAATTTGTTATTGAGTTAATGTGAAATTTTAAAGAAATTAGTCCATACTTTTTAAGGCTGAATTTTAAACTCATTTTCTTACAATTCATTGCAGTAAAGCACTATTTGATAATAAAATATGTCAAAACAGAATTATATCCCCATTCAAGATATTATTTTAGTGACTTAGGTAATGCAGGAGAAAATAATCTTTTACTAGTCTATGAAATATAGAAAAGGAAAGATAGTGAAGCAGAAAGTTCTTGAATAAGCTAAAAGGAACAATATAATGCACAAAAGGTTGAATCTCAGTCCTTGTTGCTTATCTTTTTCTTTCTTTTCTATCCTTTCCCTTTTTCTTTCTTTTGTTTTTGCTTGTTTTTCTGCAAAGACAATTAGAGTTAAGTGATTAGTCCAGGGTCATACAACTATAAAGTATTAACTATCTAAAGCTGGATTCAAACTCAAGACCCAGTAGTGACCCTTCCAGATCAACAGGTGTGCCCAGTTTTATAGCCTTTTGGGCATAGTTCTAAATAGTTTTCCAGAATGCTTGGATGATTTTGCAACTTCTCCTACAAAGTATTAGTGTTTCAGTTTTCCCGCATTCCCTCCAACATTTGTCACTATCTTTTTTCCTGTCAATTTAGCCAATCTGAAAGGTGTGAGGTAGTATCTCAGAGTTGTTTTAATTTGCATTTATCTAATCAATAGTGATTTAAAGAATTTTTTCATATGATTATAGATGGCTTTAATTTCATCAGAAATTTGTCTGTTTTACCATTTATCAATTGGGGAATGACTTGATTTCTTATAACTTGATATAATTCTTAGAAATGAGGCCTTTATTAGAAACATTGGATGCAATTTTTTTCCCCTAGCCTTGTACTTCCCTTTTAATCTTGTTTGTGTTGGTTATGTGCAAAACATTTTCAATTTAATGTAATGAAAGCTGTCCATTTAATATTTCATAATGTTCTCTACTTCTTTGGTCATGAATTCCTCCCTTTTCCAAAGACCTGATAAGTAAATGATCCCTTGCTCTCCTAATTTGCTTATAGAATCACACTTTAAACACAAATCATGTACCCATTTTGATCTTATTTTGGCATGGAATGAGATGTAAGAACATGCTAAGTTTCTGACATATTATTTTCCAATTTTGCCAGTAACTTTTGTGAATTAGTGTGTTCTTACCCCAGAAGCAGGAGTTTGGGAGTTTACCAAATACTAGATTACTGTAGTAATTGATTATTTTTTCATATGTATCTAACCCATTCCACTGATTCACCACTTTCTTAGCCAGTACAAAACAATTTTGAAGACTGCTGCTCGATAATAGAATTGTAGATCTAGGCCACCATCTTTGTACTTTTTTTTCACTAAGTTCCTTGGTTTTGTTGCTCTTTTGCACTTTCACATGAATTTTGTTATTTTTTTCTAACTTTATAAAATACTTTTGGCAGTTTGATTGGTATGGAACTAAACAAGTAGACTAATTTAGGTAGAATTGTCACTCTTATTATATTAGCTCAGCCTACCTATTAGCAATTGATATTTTCCCAGTTGTTTAGAACTGATTTTATTTTTGAGAAAAGTTTTTTGTAATTGTATCATATAATTCTTGGGTATGTCTTAGCAGGTATACACTCAAATATTTAGTTTTGTCCACAGTAATTTTAAATGGAATTTCTCTATCTCTTGCTGCTGTGCTTTGTAAGTAATATGTAGAAATGCTGATGATTTGTGTGGATTTATTTTATATAATTTCTAAAGTCAACTTTTCTAGTATTTAATTTTATTTATTTAATAATATTCAATTTATTTATTTTTAATTTATTTATATATTTAATAATAACAGTAATAACAGACATCCTTGTTTCAAACCTGATCTTGTTGGGAATGTGTCCAGCTTCTATTACAAATAATGCTTGCTTATGGTTTTAGAGAAATGCTGGTTATTATTTTAAGACAAAATTCCTTTATCTCTATGTTCTCTATGTTTTTAATAGAAATGGTAGCTGTGTTTTGTCAAAAGCTTTTTCTGTTTTGGTTGAGATTATCATATTTCTGTTGGTTTTGTTATTGATATGGTTGATTATAGTAATAGGTTTCCTGATATTGAATCATTACCCTGAATTCCTGGCATAAATTCCACTTGGTCATAGTATATTATCCTCCTGATAAATTGCTGTAATCTCTTTGCTAATATTTTATTTTTAAAATTTGCATCAGTATTCATTAGATAAATTGGTGTAATTTTCTTTCTGTTTTGTCTCTTTCTGGTTTAAGTATCAGTACCATTTTTGTGTCATACAATAAATTTGACAGAACTCCTTTACCTGTTTTGTTTTTTCAAAAAGTTTACATAGCATTCGAATTAATTTTTTGTTTGTTTTTAGAATTAATTTGTAAATCCATCTGGCAATGTAGATTTTTTTTCTTAAGGAGTTCTTTGTTGGCTTTTTCTAAAATGGGACCATTTAAATAACTTATTTCCTCTTCTGTTAATCTGGGCAATTTATATTTTTGTAAATATCTATCTATTTCAATTAGATTGTTAGATTTGCTGACATTCATTGGGCAAATAGTGCTTAATTATTGTTTTAGTTTCTTTTTCATTGGAGACAAGTTCACCCCTTTCATTTTTGATGTGGGTAATTTTGTTTTTTCTTTCTTTTTTTTTTAATCAATTAACCAAAGATTTCACTATTATGTTGGGGGGTTTTCATAAAACCAAATCTTAATTTTATTAAATACTTTTCTTTGAATTTTATTAATCTCTGATTTGAGTTTCAGAATTTTAATTTGGTATTTGATTGTGGGTTTTTAATTTGTTCTTGTTGTAGCATTTTTATTTGCCTGCCCAATTCATTGACTTCCTCTTTCTCTATTTTAATTCACGTAGCTATTTAGAGATATAAAATTCCCCATCAGAACTGCTTTCGCTCCATCCCAAAGGATTTGCTATGTTGTCCCATTATTGTCCTTCTCTTTGATGAAATTATGGATTGTTTCTGAGATTTGTTGTTTGATCCACTCATTATTTACAATTGAATTTTTAACTGGTTTTTAGTCTATCTTTCCTTGGTCTTATTGAATGTAATAGTTTTGCATCATAATTTGAAAAGGGAGCATTTACTATTTCTGCCTTTCTGCATTGATTGTGAGGTTATTTTGCCCTAATACATGATCATATTTTTGTAAAATGCTGAATACTATGTGAAAAAGATATATTCCTTTTTATTTTTGTTCAGTTTTCTCCAAAGGTCTATCATATCTAGGCTTTCTAATATTCTATCTCTCTTTTTTCTTGTTTATTTTCAAGTTAGTTTTGTCTAATTCAGAAAGGGAGGGGCAGGTTAAGTTCCCCCACTAAAATATTTTTGCTGTCTATTTCTTGCTACTGACAATGTTTTCCCTAAGAATTTGGATTCTCTACACTTGGTGCATAGACATTTAGTATTGCTACTACTTTGTTGTTTATGGTACTTTTTAACAAGATGTAGTTTCCTTATTTCTTTTAGATAGGTATATTTTTGTTTTTGTTTTGAGATCATAATTGCTACTCCTGCTTTTTCTTTTTTTTTCTTTTTTTTTTTTTTTCAGCTGAAGCATAATAAATTCTGCTCCAGCCTTTTACTCTTACTCTTTCTATATCTGTTTCAAATATGTTTCTTGTATGCAATAGATTGTAAGATTTTTTTGTAAATCCACTCTGCTATTTGCTTTCATTTTATAGGAGAATTCATCCCATTGACAGTTATGATTATTAGTTTTAATTTGCCTCCATCTTATTTTCTCTCACATATATACCTTTTGTTCTCTCTTTCTATCCTGTCCCTTCTTAGCAGAATTTTGTTTCTAACCCACTTCACCTTCACTTCTATCACCTATCCTTATTTTTCTTATCCCTTTCACTTAGTGTTTCTGCTCTCCCTTCTATCCAGCATTTTTCTTTTCTATCCCCTTTCTCCTGCTATATCCTTATTGGGTAAGAAAAACTGCTATACCCCACTGAATGATTACGTTATTCCTTTTTTTAGCCAAAAAAATGATAAGATTAAGCTTTAGACAATGCTCATCCCTCTCACTTCCTTCTCTCAATTGTAATTTATCTTTTGTGTCTCTTCATATGATCTACTTTGTCCCATATTACCTCCCCTTTTCTCTTCTCCAAATACAATTCTTTTTTCCCACCATTTAATGTGTTTTTAAAAAACATTATCACCTCTGTCCATATGTGCCGGCTCTAACTGTCCCAATAATTGATATAATTCTCAGGAGTCATAAATTGCATGAAAGCAAGCTTCTGAAAAGTCTGACAGAATGAAACCACTCTCCAGCTAAGATATATTGGAGGGACTTCAAGAAAAGTCAGTCTCACTGGGTAAAAGGGTGCTCAGTCCAACTCAGATGGAGTTTGAGAAAGTCAGTGAGAGAGTCTTATACACATCAGATAAGCAACAGAGACCCTCAGCCTGGCTCAGTAGCAGAACAGATCAGTAGGTTTCTTGTAATGGGCTGAGGTTTGAGCTGATGCACTGAGGTCCCAAGTACATGAGGCTAGATAGTAATTGGGCTATACTCTATTAATATACATGATTGGATTAAGAATGTTCCCTGCCCACTCTCCTTGCAAGTCCTGATGTGTTGTATAGGAAATGACGATTTTGGTGGGTGGAGGCAGAGAGAGAGGGAAGACAAGCTGGGAGAGATTGGGCTGGGTTCGAGACTCCAAGCTGCTGGTTGTGTGGCTGCTGGTCGAGCTAGCTTCTTGACTCAGCTGCACACATTGCTATTGCCGATTCTCTTCCACCTCCGATCTTTCTTCACTGAGAATAAAGACTGACGATTTTCCCCTAACCTGAATTCCTGACTCCTGTTGATTTAAAAATACACAATCTTCACATTTTGTTTGTCTACATGATATTAAGGAGGAAGACAATGAAGAGATTAATGACCATATCCCCACAGGGCATGGAGACTTAAGTGAGCAAGGGTGTGGTGACCTTTCCCCTCAGGAGGCGGCTTCAGCCCCACCCCAGGAGCAAGTGATTGACTCTCCTCCACCAACTCCACCCTCGAGGATGGAGGGAGGAGGGGCAGTGGGGGGGGCAGTGAGGGGACCAACCTTGAGCAGGCTTCAAGAGGGCTTAATGAAGGCCAAAGAAAAGGGTGTGGACATCCGGGAGCTACAACCACTTATGTTTCCTGTAATTTCCCAGTCTAATGCCTCAGGTCAACAAAGTCGAAGATAAGCTCCTTTTAACTTAGAAATCATTAAAGATCTTAAAAAGGCCTGCACTAATTATGGGGCTACATCAGCTTATGTTAAGATGCTGTTACAGAATTTGGCTTTCGAAGTCTTGACTCCTGATGACTGGAAATCTATAGCAAGGGTATGCCTAGAACCTGGACAAAATTACATGTGGCTTTCTGAATATAGTGAGCTCTGTAGGATACAAGCCCAACAAAATAGTCAAAATGCTGTTCATGCTGCGATCACCTATGACCTACTACAAGGTATAGGTCCATATGCAGAAGTCACAGCACAGGTTAATTATTCAGTAGCAGCATATGAGCAAATTGCTGCTAATGCTATCAAAGCGTGGGATTCAATTCACAATAAAAATGATAAAGGTGAGGCCTTCACAAAAATAATGCAAGGGCCAGATGAGCCCTTTGCTGACTTTGTGGGACGTTTGCAGACTGCTATCATCAGAACTAATGGGGAAAATCCAACAACAGATGTTTTAATAAGGCAACTTGCTAAGGAAAATGCTAATGAGGTGTGCAGAAGGATTATACTAGGACTGCCCAAGGATGCTCCTTTAGAGGAGTTCATAAGACGCTGTGCCACAGTGGGCACAAATGCCTTTTATAGCCAGACTATGATGCAGACTTCCCAAGATCCCAACATGGTAGACAGGGTCCCTTCCAGCAAGGGACTTCTAGAGAACACGTCAATGCTTTCAGTGTGGTAAAGTAGGGCATCTGAAAGCTCAATGTTGGTATAGAGGCAGAGTGAGAAAGCAGGGTGGGAGAACAAGACCCAGTATCCCATGTCCAAAATGCAACAGAGGCTTCCATTGGGCCTCAGAATGTAGACAGGTTCAGGAACAGGATGAGGGCCCAGCCCCAGGGCCCCAGGCAAAAACACTTGAGGGCATTATGGCAGCCAATGGTGCACCAGAGATGCCTAGACGGCCAATACCCCAATATGACCAATCAGCCAAGAAGCCATATGATGGCAGAAAGGGATTACACAATCAATCAGCCAGGAAGCAACCTGATGGAAGAAAGGGATTACAATTAGGGAGAATAGAGTTGTATGCAGCTGAGACAACTGAGATACCCCTGGAGAGGTGAAATCTGTTCCTCTCCAGCCTATGGATCCTTGCCTCCAGGCACAGTAAGCTTGACCATTTTACCTCCTGAGAGTACATACAAAACAGTGTCCATCCACATACTGATGTGGGAAACTGAGGAATGTGTAGATAATATCCCAGTCACCAATACAGGCAGACAATGTGACTTATCACCCAGGAGAAATAGTAGCATCAGGTTTACTCATACAGAATCCTAATAAGCAGCCTGGTGATAGTCACCCAGATTCTGATCCAGATCACAAAATCCAGCAGTTTACTGGACAGCAGCTGTAACAACTGACCGACCTATGCTCACAATCTATATAAATGGCCTTCCATTGGAAGGATTGGTAGACACTGGTGCAGATCGGACGGTCATTAGAGTGCCAGCTGGCCCAGTCACTGGCCAAAGATTAAAGCAGACACCTACATGTCTGGCGTAGGAGGATCAATAGCAGCTGAAGTTAGTGCTGCCCCTATGAGATGGACTTTTGAAGGCAAAACAGGAGTTTTTACTCCTTTTATAGTTGAAAAAATCCCCATCAATCTGTGGGGAAGAGACGTTTTACAGCAATTAGGGTTAAAAATGAGTACTTCGGTTTTTTAAGCAGGGCTGCTGTTGAAGGCCTGCCAACACTTTCACCTGTTCCTATCCAATGGAAAACTGATACACCAGTGTGGATAGAGCAGTGGCCCTTAAGTAAAGATAAAATTCAGGCCTTATTAGATATAGTACAGGAGCAGCTTGACCAAGGACACTTAAAACCTTCTCTAAGTCCTTGGAATTCCCCAGTGTTTGTTGTGAAAAAGAAATCTGGAAAATGGAGGATGTTAACGGATTTAAGAAAAGTGAATGAACAGATGGAAACTATGGGAACTCTTCAGCCTGGACTTCCATCTCCTACTCAGTTGCCTAGAGAATGGCCTCTTTGGGTCATAGATATTAAGGATTGTTTCTATTCTATCCCTCTGGATAAGGAGGATATGAAAAGATTTGCCTTTTCAGTGCCCAGCATTAACTTAGCTGAGCCTTATAAAAGATATGAATGGACAGTTTTGCCACAGGGAATGAAAAACAGCCCTACTATGTGTCAAATGTATGTTGCTGCTGCTCTTGCTCCAGTAAGAAAAGCATTCCCAAAAGTTATGCTATTACATTACATGGATGACATTTTGGGATGTGCACCTGAGGAACAAATGTTAGAGGCATGTCTACAAAAGACCATAGAAACACTAAGGAATTACAAATTATACATAGCACCAGAAAAAATTCAAAGACATGCTCCTTTTCAATATTTAGGATATGAAGTATACCCTAAGGTGCTTACAGTTCAAAAACTCTCCTTAAGAACAGAAAAGTTAACACATTGAATGATTTTCAGAAATTGATAGGAGATATCCAATGGATGAGACCAGTGTTAGGCTTGACTACCTATCAGTTACAACCGTTATATGACATTTTAAGGGGAGACAGTGCTTTAAATTCACCACGCCAGCTTACAAAAGAAGCTCAAGAGGCTTTGAGAGAAGTTGAACTGGCTTTATCCAATGTGGTTGAAAGAGTCACTCAAAACCCTTGGAGATATCAGTTTTGCCACACAAGAGGCACCCACAGCAGTCCTTCATCAAGGACACAGTGTGATAGAGTGGGTGAACCTCCCAGCACAACCAGATCAAAGCCTTACACCTACCCAGTGCTTGTGGCTAGAATTTTATTAAAGGCCACTAAGCGAGCAGTACAATTATCTGGGACAAGATCTGATAAGATATACACCTTTTATACCAATACACAAATTAATGTGTGTTGTGAGACCATCCCAGAGTGGCAAATTTTATTAGCCATGGCTCCAAATTTTTTACATGGGTCTCCATTAAAGATAACTAGACTATTACATAATTGGCGATGGACTCTTGAAGAAAAAGTTTCTAAAGTTCCTCTTCAAGGAGCAACAATCTTCACGGATGCATCCAAACATAATATTTGTGCTGTGTACTCTCATGATCTAACTATAAAGAGAGTAGTCAGAACTCCTTTTCAGTCCACTCAGCAGAATGAATTTACTGCTGATCATTCTAGCTCTTACTTATTATCCAGGAGACATAAATATAATATCTGATTCAGCCTATTCAGTAGGTGTAGTACAAAGAATTGCCACAGCCCAAATAAAATTTGCAGCCTCTAATATATATCAGCTCTTTAAGAAACTTAAAGAGCAAGTGAGAAAGCATCCAGGTAAGATCTATATATTACATGTCCATTCTCATAGTGGACTTCCAGGTCCCATATTTGATGGCAATTCAAAGGCAGATAGCCTTCTAACTATGTTGGTCAATACCCCTTTGTTCCAAGAAGCAGGCATCTCATTCTAAATATCATCAGGCTGCTCGAGCTTTACGTTTACAATTTGGAATAACAAGAGAGGAAGCTAGGAGCATAGTAAAAGCCTGTACGGCTTGCCTTCCTTTCCACGCTCCTACACTGCCTCCAGGGAAGAACCCTCGTGGTTTGAGACCCAATGAAATCTGGCAAATGGATGTGACCCATTATAAATCTTTTGGTCGTCTGTCTTTCATCCATGTTGTGGTAGACACCTTTTCAGGATTCACTTTTGTAATGCCAGCAGCAAAAGAGACAGCCCAAGTGGTCACTGAATTCCTCATACAAGCATTTGCCATTATGGGTGTGCCGCAAGCAATAAAAACAGACAATGGTCCTGCTTATACTTCGAAACATTTTGCACACTTTTGTGCACAGTATAAGATTTTACACACCACAGGCATACCTTTTAATCCTCAAGGACAGGCAATAGTGGAGAGGAGAAACAGAGATATTAAGACACTACTCCAAAAACAAAAGAAAGGGGGAGCCACAGGTAACCCTAGAGAACTTCTAAATCTAGCTCTTTATACTATTAACTTCTTGATTTTTGACAAAGATGCACTGGCTCCAGCTGACAGGTTTTATAACCCACCGGAAGGTCAGTGTCCAGTGCGAGCAGCTCCACTATCTTTAGATAATCGCCAGGTGATGTGGAGAGACCCAGAAAGTGGTGAATGGAAAGGACCAGGTAGGCTAACTGCTTTGGGGAGAGGGTTTGCTTGTATCTCTACAGGTGGAGAAGGAATCAGATGGGTGCCAACGAGCCATATTCGCCTTGTCCATCGCAGAGAGATGGAGCAGACCTTTGAAACAAAGGAGAAGACCCAAGAAATATCGGGTGGTGCTGTTGCTGATTGTGCTCACCATTGAAAGAGCATGGCAGTTATGGCGTTTGACTCATGTACATCAAAGATTGTCGGACTTCAAAACCCTCAGGAATCATTGGATTCTCTGAGCCATAGGACTCGAAAACCCTCAGGAATCATTGGATTCTCTGAGCCATAGGACTTGAAAACTCTCAGGAATCATTGGATTCTCTGAGAAATGATAAGACCGTTACAACACTTCAAAATCTGCTGGAATCATTGGATTCCCTAACACATAAAAAGACTTTTGCAGGACTTCAAAAACTCAGGGGGATCATTGGATTCCCTGACATGTGAAACAATGGACAATAGATTGGTTTTGGACTATCTCTTGGCTGCTGAAGAAGGTGTATGTGTGACTGTTGTTTACATACCCACCTTCTAGGACTTCTGCTGATCTTTTCCAACACCATGTTGATTTATATTGTTTGCTATTCCGCTACTTGTGTGTACAATTCATGTTTGTTACACCACATCGAGCCTGCACTGAGGGGAGGTTCATCCCTAATAGCCTCTGCGTTATTGCTATGTGCTTGTGTAATACCTCCCATGCTGATGGGTTTGTGCATAATAAGACCCTTCAGCCCAGAAACCCGCTAGCAACCCCCATTTCCCTTTGGTGCTTTTCATCTCCCTTCCTGAGATGTCAGGTAGGGCGTGATCATCTCCTTTTTAGTGCTTTCACTGCCTTTTCTGAGAAGTCAGGGAGGCTGTGATCACCTCCTTTTCGGTGCTTTCACCTCCTTCCCTGAGAAGTTAGGGAGGCTGTGATCACCTCCCCTGGGGGCTCTGACCTCCCTGAGGAGTCAGGGATGGCATGACCATCGGTGTTCTAAAATAAAAGAAAGCGGGAAATGTAATGGGCTGAGGTTTGAGCTGATGCACTGAGGTCCCAAGTACATGAGGCTAGATAGTAATTGGGCTATACTCTATTAATATACATGATTGGATTAAGAATGGTCCCTGCCCACTCTCCTTGCAAGTCCTGATGTGTTGTATAGGAAATGCCGATTTTGGTGGGTGGGAGAGAGGGAAGAAGACAAGCTGGGAGAGATTGGGCTGGGTTCGAGACTCCAAGCTGCTGGTTGTGTGGCTGCTGGTCGAGCTAGCTTCTTGACTCAGCTGCACACATTGCTATTGCCGATTCTCTTCCACCTCCGATCTTTCTTCACTGAGAATAAAGACTGACGATTTTCCCCTAACCTGAATTCCTGACTCCTGTTGATTTAAAAATACACGATCTTCACAGTTTCTGGATATAAAGAATGAAGTGAAGAAAATAAATGCATTATTAATGGGATGCATATGGTACTCTTGGGATATTGGCAAAAGATGACTAAGATAGATGGAGCCTGGAATGTGTATGTAGTTGGTGGTAATATAAGCATAATACTATTATAATAATTAGTTCATAGACAATATAATGATCCCCAAGTTCCTCTTGGTTTCCTTCTCTTCTACCTTAGGAAATTAATTTTAGATTAAAAAAAAAAAAGCTTGGAGTTCTATTACAATTGCTCTGAACCCCTAGTTAGAGAATAAGTCTAATAGTGTGACAGAAACTGACTTTTCTGACTAACCTTCATTTCTATCTATATCTTGAAATTATTGAAGCAAAATTCAGTTTACTATAAATATGGACAATAGCTTGTATTAAATGGTCTGTGAATAGACAAGATCTGGATGGGAAGTTGAGGGAAAAACTGACCTTTTCTTGTGACTTAACTTAGCCTCATCACTTCTCCATGAAATGCCCATAGAGCCAAGGACTAGCTTCTATATTTCAGTCATTCCTTTGCTCATATTTGCTCCAAATTCTTAAAGCCTAACTGTGTGCATTTCTTCCTGAATTTGAGATTGATTCAAGTAGTTATACAGGACCTGTTTACACTCAGTTCTGATAGATTAATTTAAGTGTTTGCACTTTGTGGAGGCATCAAGCTAAATGGGATGATCGCAATGCCACATTTATACAAGGCTGGCTTTTTATAACTCCAGACTTATATAAAGGCAAGAAAGATATAGTTGCAAAAGATTATAGAAAGCTTTAAATGACAAGCAAATTAGTCTAAATTTGACTTGGGAAACAATAGGAAATCACAAGAATCACAAAGCTGAATAAAGATTATTATCTAACTAATGCAACAACACATTCTAAACTTTTCTTATTGCTTGTAGTAAATGTTGTAATTACTTGGCAAATAAACCTTTTCTTACTATTCTATAACCTCTTTTTGCAGCTCTAGCATGTGCAACAACTGCTATATGGGTATCAGGAAGATTTTATGTAACCTAACTTTATCTTTATCATTAACCAAAATAGACCAACAAAAGTGGACAAAAACAATGGTCATATCTCTTTCAAATCCAAGTTGAAGAAGTATAATGAGAACCAAAAGTCTCTAAAGGAAGAAAGCAGAAATAGTGACATTCCTTTCCCTAATATCCTTTCCCTGGTCACATACATCTAATTCAACTAGAATCCAAGCAGGGTAGGAACATATGTATTTATAAGTCACAGGAATTCATTACAAATATGTTTGTTCCTTTACTCTCGTTTTCCCCTAAAGAAAACTTGACTAAGTTTGATAATGACCAGATGGACCACACAATGGTACATAGATACATAGATATTTGTGCAGTCAGTGGAAGAAATGATTTGAAGACTTTCCTTGGTCTGGAAAGATTGAGAATTCCATCTGTTGGGAATAAACAAATTCAACACATATTAATTTACTTTAGCTACAGATTTATACATATTTAGATTTCTTCTACTTTAGCATCTAAACTGTTTAATGCCATCTATGTGCCATCTATGATGCAGTATGATATGCTCTGAAAGTCATGTGTACCACATTTTTAAAAAAATCAGAACTTATCTGTATCCATGTCATCAGCTTATATGAGTTTCATTGTTTTTATCAGATATAGTACAGGAAACACAAAGTAAAAGTCAGTTCTCCATGGTGACTTTAGGAACAACCTCAAGTTTTTAGCTTCCTGATCATCATTGATCAAAAGGAATAAACAAAATAGAGACAAGAAGATAAAAAATGTCATCTAACTAGCCATTATTTTATGTTTACAATCATCAATATCCTTTCCATTATCATGCTATTGCATTATTTCAAGGGACTAATAGCTTTAAGGCAGCTAGGTGGCACAGTGAATAAAGTGCTAGACTTAAAGTCGGAAAGATTCATCTTTCTGAGTTTAAATCTGTTCTCAGACATTTACTAGTTGTTTGTCCTTGGGAAAGTTATTTAACCCCGTTTGCCTCAGTTTCCTCACCTGTAAAATGAACTGAAGAAGAAAATGGTAATCCACTTCAGTACCTTTGGCAAGAAAATTGCAAATGGTGTCATGAAAAGTTACACAGGACTGAGATTGAACAACAAAATCCATTTAACCAACTACGAAAAGGTATCCTCCATCATTTTCTATAGGAAATATTACTCTCTCAGACCCATGAAACTATATGTTTTGTCCTAAGAGAGTTGGACTTCATATTTCTATAAGGAATCTCTTAAAGGGATTTCTGGTATCTCTTGGTCATTTTAGTAGCAACCTGAGCCAGAAAAAAAAAAAGCTAACTCAGTAAAGTAACCTAGTAAATATGAAATTCATTCCCCAGAAATGTATAGCAGGAATATCAGTTTGAGTAAATTATAGCTTCTCTGGGGATTTTTGGAACAAAATTCAGGGGTGGGAGGGAAGTTACTCGATAGGCAGAGTACTCAATGAGGGTTGGGACAAAGACCTACTCTTCTCTAAGCCATAATATTTTCTGTGAAGACAGGAGCATGAAATCCCTCTTTTTTCTTTACTAATACTAGTTTCAATGATTTAAATGACCATTGTCAGAATCATAGCCTACTCTTTTCTAATTAAGGTTTAGTGTAATGTTCCCTCATCCTGGTGTTTTGAAGATATCCTCCAAAGGTCCCTTTGGCTTAAAGTCACTCCTTTCTCCACTTCTGGTATCTATTCATTATCCTTTAACATATGGTCTGTTGATTTTTGCCATGTCTCAGTACAGTTACTGTCTAATATTAGCCTTTATTTTCAACAAATGCACTTTGAGATGGCAGCACTTAGTAAATAGGACTTTCCCAGCTTCTCCTCAGCCACCTCATCTTTCCAGTCTCTATATTCTAGTACCATTTTCTATAACAACTCAACCTTAGAAGGGATATTTTTCTCTACTTTATAGCATGAAAGGAAAGTGGCCATTACCACTATTTTTTTTTATCACCACAGCTGCTCACATGCTTTGATCACTCAGGGTTCCAAAAGGTCTTTCCTCAAAGAAAACATTTCACTATTGTGAAATGCCTAAGTGATATTATTTTCCTTTTTTTGTTGTTATTGTTATTGTTTATAGGATGTCCTTTTCTCCTCATTCCCTTTTTTTTTTTTTTTAGCTCCAAATAACAGCATGGCCTTGGCTGGGGGCCAAAAGTTCTTTCTGACTAGTGTTACAGGCAACTAGATGGCTAAATGGTTAGAGCTCTGGGCTTGGAGTCAGAAAGGCCTGAATTAAAATCTAGCCTCAGACATTTAGTAGCTGTGTTACCCCAGACATGTCACTTAACCTCTGTTTGTCCTAATCCACCAGAGAATAAAATGGCAAGCAACTCCAATATCCTTGCCAAGAAAATCCTGAGCATAGTGTTGATGTCCATGGGATTAGATAGAATTGGACACAGCTAACCAATAATGGCAAGTTTTGTCCATGAATCATCCGAATTAGAATCATGGGGGTAACAGAACAAGAAACTCAAGATGGTGGCAAAAATAATTTTTATTAAAGATAATAGAAAAAAAGTTAATCAGACAGCTAATGATTCTGATAACAGGGAAGTTTTGACATATTCCCTATAAAGCAGTTACTCAAAGGATTTGGTTTGACCTGGATTAAGATGTCAATGAGCCATTTAGAGCAGCTAATTTTATTTATACCACTTTTAGCTAGATAAATGACAGGACAATATAGATTTTGAAAGTGAGAGAGAGGGAGAGATAGAGGTGCAGAGAGGGAGAGGCAGTTTTGTTGGCTGAACAAGTTTAAATATTGAATACTACTTATTTGAAGAAATGTTGCCTTTATGCATCTGCTGGCCAAGTGCAGACAATAATCACTACTACAGCAGAACCAAATTGCAATTTATGTCTTTTCAAAAACATTTTCCCACAAATTTTCTGTACTTTAAGAATATCTATCATGATTATCACCAAAATTACTTATTTTCTACTAAAACTGCAAAACTTCCTCATTTTGGAAGACTTTTCTTAAGCAAAGGAAATTTTATATTAAGTACAGTTTTTTCTTGCATGTTGAATTAATGGGTTCCTTTGAAGTTATGTTGCTGGTAGCCATGTATGTTTTTTTTTTTTTTTTTTTTTTTTTTTATGCAAAGCATTCAATAGCTTTAAAAATATCTTGGTTTTTTTTTTAAGTTTTTGGCATTCATTTTCTCTCTTCCCCTATTTCTATGACAAGTGCCTTCTATCAAATTCATTTATGGGTTATTTATACTTTTTAAGCTGAGTTAACCATTACTTTCCAATGTCATTGACTACATATCATTTTTAGATTAATTATGATAACCAATATATTGTAGGTTCCTCTGGAGACAAGAAGTACTTATAGTTAAAGCAACTGGGCTTTCTGGGTGTGTAACAAGGCTAAGCTGACTTAAAAATAAAATTGTGAGTAGTAGAAAAGACTGGATGTGAACTAGGTATGTATGTCCTGACCAATTTACGATTAGAAAAATTATTTGGTGGGCCTTAGCCAATTGTTACTCTCCATTCTTTAGCAATTACTTCATATTAGAAATGTTACTGATGAGGAATAATGCCAGAAGCAACACAATCCATTCTCAAACACCACTTTTGCTTAAGACTTGTCTTATAGTCTTTATATAATTATTGATGTTTGTAACTTTACTAAAAAGTTAAGAGAACAGAAATCTTACAGGCATAGATGACTTTTTTTATCTAGAAATATCTACTTGGTAAAATGTGGGAATGGGACTTGGCAACATTTTTGCTCCCTGATTCAACTTTTCATTTGAAATGATACTATATAAAGATTCACTTAGAATCCATTTGCTGCTAAATGTGCCACAATGATCAAGATGGTTTTATTGTTCCTCTAATCCATGAAATCAATACCCCAAATCTAAAATATGGTTTAAAACGATCAAGAAAGGAAATTCAAAATCTCAATTTCATATTATATTTTTAGTTTTCATTTAGTTTTTTTCTTTGATTCTAAAATCTGATTCTTTGTAACTTTAGTCTTATTAACTTCCTTCAAAGCTACACAAAAGTAGTTTCATTTTTGGCACTGAATTTAATTCACCTACACAGTTTTTTTTTTTAAATTTCAGAATCTAAGTGATTTAAATGTGTATTAATTTCCCCTAGCTGATGTAATCATAGAATTTAACAACAGAGATAATGTGATGTTCAAGTGTAAAGATATATCTACATATCTTTATGAAATCATGAAGAAGTTTCTAAGAAGAAATTAAAAGAGCAGCTTTCCTGAAAAGCTGCCTATGTCCCCATTTGGCTTTAAAAATCTAATCTTGTCAGCCCATGAAATAGTCAAAACAATGGTCAGGTGAAGCAAGGAAGCAGTTTCACATAATAATGCTTGTGTTTCCTCAAGTAGAATGGGTGAGGAGTAATATTAACCGGAATCCTCTTTTGTGTGGACTAACCTAGCTTTTTCCAAAGTTCTATTCAAATCCCTTTAGGCTAGTTTTCCCTCAATAGTTCTTAAGACTTGATTGACTCAGAAGACCAAGGTTTAGGATACTGATTTACTTTCATAGTCAACAGAAGAAAATGTCCAGTATAAGAGCAATAAGAGTATTCCCTAAGACTTCACTCAAGGACCAGCAGTATAACTGACACTAGAAAACTATGCTCAGATGAAGGAAGTCTAAACTCAGTGAATATCCCTTCCCCACTCTTAATGTCCTTCCTCTACCATGGCTTTATACTTTTCTTAATTGTTAGATATACTTTTGAGTATCTTATGTCACTTTTTCATCTTATATTATTTTCATTGTTAGGACATGTTGGTAACAATCTACACATACCAACCTCTGTAATTCTTGTATGTCTTCACATAGAATCTTCCATAGGAGGTTCACCCAATGTGCTGGGAAATTTCTAAAATCCTTTGACTTTTGTTTGGCCCATTGTTAGAGAGTTTTGTTTTCTAAATGGGGACATGATAATGAGCTATTTAATAATATATTCCCAACTGTAGAAATATTATAGATGTCAATTATTTTGTTTTAAATAAATCTACCTTAGTAAGAGTTATGGTAACTCAGCATTGCAAAACAAAGAAAAAAGTAATTTTATTTTTGGAACTTCAGGAAAGCTAACCCACAATCAAATCTGACATTACTGCTATGTAAAAGGGATTATAAGGACCATATTCCAAAAAAGACTATCCCATCACTACAAAACTCTGAATTGTTGAATATTATTATTTCTTCACAGTGTTTCCTATGTAAGAATTTCTGAGAATCTGTAACCCAACTCCAAGTCTCAGAGATCAGTTTTTGACCTAGAGGAAAGTCACAAATACTAAAAAAAAAAAAGTTAAAAAATAAAAAATGATTTTATAATACCATGATTCAATCCTCCACCACTTTGTTGCCTCTCAAGATTATCATGAAATTCATTTTAGTCAGGCATTCTTTATTAGCTTTTATTATTTTTATTGTTGTTGTTGAGTTGTACCCAACTCTTCATGATCCTATTTAAGGCTTTTTTGGCAAAGATACTGAAATTATTTGCCATTTCCTTCTTCAGCTTATCTTACAGATAAGGAAACTGAGGCAGTGTCTAGTGACTTGCTCAAGGTTACTCAGCTAGCATCTGAGGTCAGATTTGAACTCGGGAAGAAATATCTTCCAGAATCCAAGCCTACTGTTTTATCCATTTTGCCAGCTCTGTACCTTATTACTTATTAGCTTTTATAAAAGATTATTTATTAAAATAGCACATTAAGAATCGTTGCTATAATGCAGAAAAAGCATTTGACAAAATCCAACATCCATTCCTATTAAAAACACTTGAGAGTATAGGAATAAATGGACTTTTCCTTAAAATAATCAGCAGCATCTATTTAAAACCCTCAGTAAGCATCATATGTAATGGAGACAAACTGCAACCATTCCCAATAAGTTCTGGAGTGAAACAAGGTTGCCCACTATCACCGTTACTATTTAATATTGTATTAGAAACGCTAGCTATAGCAATAAGAGCTGAGAAAGAGATTAAAGGAATAAGAATAGGCAATGAGGAAGCCAAATTATCACTCTTTGCCGATGACATGATGGTATACTTAGAGAACCCCAGAGATTCTGCTAAAAAGTTATTAGAAATAATCCACAACTTTAGCAAAGTTGCTGGTTATAAAATAAACCCACATAAGTCATCAGCATTCTTATATATCACTAACAAAATCCAACAGTCAGAGTTACAAAGAGAAATTCCATTTAAAGTAACTACTGATAATATAAAATATTTAGGAATCTATCTGCCAAGGGAAAATCAGAAACTTTATGAGCAAAATTACAGACCACTTTTCACACAAATTAAGTCTGATCTAACCAATTGGAAAAATATTAAATGCTCTTGGATAGGGCGAGCAAATATAATAAAGATGACAATATTACCTAAACTAATCTATTTATTTAGCGCTATACCAATCAGACTCCCAAAAAACTATTTTAATGACCTAGAAAAAATAACAACAAAGTTCATATGGAAAAACAAAAGGTCAAGAATTTCAAGGGAATTAATGAAAAAAAAATCAAATGATGGTGGCTTAGCTGTACCAGATCTAAAATTATATTATAGAGCAGCAGTTACCAAAACTATTTGGTATTGGCTAAGGAATAGATTAGTTGATCAGTGGAATAGATTAGGTTCAAGGGATAAAACAGTCAACAAATATAGCAACCTAGTCTTTGACAAACCCAAAGACCCCAGCTTTTGGGATAAGAACTTACTGTTTGATAAAAATTGCTGGGAAAATTGGAAACTAATATGGCAGAAACTAGGCATTGATCCACACTTAACACCGTACACCAAGATAAGGTCAAAATGGGTTCATGACCTAGGCATAAAGAATGAAATTATTAATAAATTAGAGGAACACAGGATAGTTTACCTCTCAGACCTGTGGAAGGGGAAGGACTTTATGACCAAAGAAGAACTAGAGATCATTACTGATCACAAAATAGAAAATTTCAATTATACCAAACTGAAAAGTTTTTGTACAAACAAAACTAATGCAGACAAGATTAGAAGGGAAGCAATAAACTGGGAAAATATTTTTACAGTCAAAGGTTCTGATAAAGGCCTCATTTCCAAAATATATAGAGAATTAACTCTAATTTATAAAAAATCAAGCCATTCTCCAATTGAAAAATGGTCAAAGGATATGAACAGACAATTCTCAGATGAAGAAATTGAAACTATTTCTAGTCATATGAAAAGATGCTCCAAGTCATTATTAATCAGAGAAATGCAAATTAAGACAACTCTAAGATACCACTACACACCTGTCAGATTGGCTAAGATGACAGGAAAAAATAATGATGATTGTTGGAGGGGATGCGGGAAAACTGGGACATTGATGCATTGTTGGTGGAGTTGTGAACGAATCCAACCATTTTGGAGAGTAGTTTGGAACTATGCTCAAAAAGTTATCAAACTGTGCATACCCTTTGATCCAGCAGTGTTACTACTGGGATTATATCCCAAAGAGATTATAAAGAAGGGAAAGGGACCTGTATGTGCACGAATGTTTGTGGCAGCCCTTTTTGTAGTGGCTAGAAACTGGAAACTGAATGGATGTCCATCAGTTGGAGAATGGCTGAATAAATTGTGGTATATGAATATTATGGAATATTATTGTTCTGTAAGAAATGACCAACAGGATGATTTCAGAAAGGCCTGGAGAGACTTACACGAACTGATGCTGAGTGAAATGAGCAGGACCAGGAGATCATTATATACTTCAACAACAATACTATATGATGACCAGTTCTGATGGACCTGGCCATCCTCAGCAAGATCAACCATAGCATTTCCAATAGAGTAGTAATGAACTGAACCAGCTACGCCCAGAGAAAGAACTCTGGGTGATGACTAAAAACCATTACATTAAACTCCCAATCCCTATATTTATGCCAACCTGCATTTAGGGGTGGGGGGTAAGAGGTGAAAAATTGGAACAAGAGTTTTGATTCTTTGTTGATGCTTTAAAGTTACCCATGCATATAACCTGTAAATAAAAGACTATTAAATAAAAAAATAATTTTGTTAATAAAAAATGAAAAAGTAAAAAAAAAAAAGAATACAATTGTTAACAGAAAAAAAAAAAGAATCGTTGCTATAAAATATTCTCCTAAAAATCTGTGACATACTATTCTATAAGTATGAGAAATGGGTTTTGGCTTAGATTGCAAATATGGGAAAGGGAGAACTGAGATCCTGTTTGCTAAAAGTCTTTTTTCCCCATTCTTAGGTTGTTCAACAAGTTCCTCTGGGACAGTTCCAATTTTTATTCAGCACAGAAATTGATCCAGGATACAACTAAACAGTAATGGGAAGATGGGAATGTCACATTTTATACACCCTTTGGAGTTGCAAGATTTTACTCTAACTGAAGAGATGGAAAAGACCTGAGCCAAAACTAAAACTAAGATCTCTCCTTCCACCCAGCTGCCTTCTATGTTCAGAGTTTTTACTGGAATATCATACTTATTCCAACTTCTTTAATGACCTCATTCTAAGTCAAATTGTCATTGGTTATTACAATTTCTATGTTCTAACTATGATTATTTTTGCCTGGTTAAGGTACAAAGTTATCAATTTTAATAGTGGGAATGATTTGATTAAGTCAATCAACCCCACTAAATGTACCATTTGGCTATTTTATTTTAGGTTTTTTTTCTTTTCTTGGTTATTGTTATACTTTATCATTAATAGATATATATGGGGAAATGGTAAGCAGAGGAGTAATGTATTGATATTTGTAATTGTTTTGTTTTTAATTCGATTGCTGAACAATCCATAAAATAAAATCATTGGCAAAACAAACTTTGTTGTAAAATTATATAGTAGTATTTGTGAAAGTACACTTTCTGCAGAAATTTTATTTTTAAATTTTAAAAATAAAACTGATTACAAGAAACATATTCCAAAAAAGAATCCAAACTTATCCCATTCCCTTTTTATGCCAACATTCCCCAATTAAATACATATAACAAAAGGTCATTAACTGAAGATCTCCAAAGAGAGAGAAGTTATTGCTTCCTTCAGGTGAAACCTCCTTTAGATATCTTTAAGAAGCTTCCCTACCTCATAAATTCAAGGTTTAATTTACCCTATTGCAATTTCCATCTATTACTCCTAAGTCTTCTCGCAGAGTCTAAAGAGTACAAGAATTTTGGGAAGTTATTTAAATCTGAATCTAAATTTAGATGTCTTCCACCATTGTTTTGTCATACTTTCATTAGCTAAGAACTTGTTTCACAAACTATACAAAGGTACTTCAGTACAAATATGAATATATATATAGGTTTGGAAATTGAAGAAAATACTCACTATTTATCTTAGGTCTCTGGGAGTACATTTTTTCCTTTTTGTAAGAAAGGGAAAATGCTGGAAGGGAAAAAAATATTCATCCCAAATTGGGATATATTACATGATGGAAAGCCAAGTCTTTATCCCCAAACTAGAAAAGAATAGAAAGAAAGAAGTTATAGAAGAATAGTTCCTCCCACATTCTTTTCTAACTGAATCCCATTTAGGAGCAGCTTTCTCACCAAGCTAGGCTGGTTCTTACAATGGGTTTGATTAAACTCCCAGACTCCCCTGAGCACTCACACTTCTTATACTTCCTTGGGGGATTAAGTAACTCATTCCAGCTGGGCCCAGCCATACTTCCCTTATGGCCCAGTTCCCTGGCAATCCTCTCAATGAGGGCATGCAGCTGTGTTGTTCAGTCTAGTCAAGGGATGTTAACCCTTTCTCAGACAACAGTGATATTTGAAGTCACCTATAAAAAAGACAACAGCACTCCACTATTCATATCCTTCCTTTTAGGCATACCAAAGCAACACATATACATAGGGCTATCAGAATGTCTGTAGATGGTTAAAATGCAGCTTTGGAATTTAGAATTCCTTTTGCCAAAAGCTTATTATCACTTCCCAAGCAATCCTCACAATATAGAATAAGGTGCTTGTTCAAAATGAGTTCCATTGCTGTGTGAGAGCTCTTGCTTGTCCCTTTTTATCTCTGCTCCCTCAGGTGTGTATGTGTGTGTGTGTGTTTGAGTTTCTAGTAGTAATGAAAGCTCCAGAGAAGGATTATGTTATTCTTGTCTGTTCCAGTTTGTGGGCAGCAAAAGTGCTGACAAGGGGTCTTTGTAATTGTATATACCAGATGCTTCCTAAAGAAATGAACTTTCTTTAAGTTTGCTATTCCCCAGGATTGTATGATTCAGGTTAGTTTCAGAAAGACAGAAGAGATGCTAATAAGCAAAAAATTTGACCCCACAAGGAGATATTAAGAACCCACAGGGTCTTCATAATTCTCATATACTCTATTCTCCTTTAAATTAGGTGCCATAGAAGGATGAAGTCTACATTGACCTATAAGACGATTTTGCCTCCCTAAAAAACAAATTTACTTCCTGAACAAATTTACTTGGGAACTTTATCCCAATATTAGTTATGATACATTCCAATCAGTTATCAAAAGCTAATAATTGTATCTCTGAATCAGCTTATGTAATGCATTAATGTATACCAGTCTCAGAAGTGTTATAATCAACATCTACTCCAATAATGGATTTACATTTAACATATATATCAGAATATGTTACTGTCTAATGACTAAATGTCACTGTCTTTTAGAATTAACCTCTCTAGTATTAGAAGAAAACATACAGATTTTGACAGAGGAGAAGCTAGAGGAGAGTCATATACTTTTAGAGAAAAGGAGCAATATAGTTGGAGGATGCTTTTTTGATTGATTGGTTTAGCAAGAGAGGGAGAAAGAGGAAAAGACAAAAGTATGTGGACTAGAAACTGAAAGAATTTCTTACATGACCCATGAGAGTATGTTCCAACTGAGAGATTGGATTTTTTTTAGGAACAAGGCTGGAATCTTGGCCTGGAAATGGACAGGACTTGGCAAAGGCTGGTCAAGAGTAATCCAGAGCAGAAAAGGAAAACAGAATGAATTATCTTCAAAGCTGAACCTCCTCTTCACAGCTGCAATTTCCTAACATGTAAATAGTTTATACTTACATTGTCTTTATTGCCTTCTTATTGCAGCCAAAACTAATTTAAGTAAATGTCTTAATAATTCAGGATCCCCACATCCTCCCAC
Source organism: Sarcophilus harrisii (assembly GCF_902635505.1). Classification (NCBI taxonomy): domain Eukaryota; kingdom Metazoa; phylum Chordata; class Mammalia; order Dasyuromorphia; family Dasyuridae; genus Sarcophilus; species Sarcophilus harrisii. The sequence goes on along the minus strand of NC_045426.1, from coordinate 235,933,680 downwards.
TTAAACTTACTGATTCATAATTTTATGCAACATCACTAATGGTCAATCAATATCATATGGGCAGACATCAATAATCTTAGGTGTAGAACAGGACTACCACTACCACCACTCTACTGGGCAAAATTATAAAGTAATTGAGGTTCATCATTCTTTCTTCATGTCTTCAACTCATCTCTCTCCCAGGAAGATAATATATTCTATGCCCTTCCCCTCTCGAATATGTTTCATACTTACTTCAATACTTAAAGCATCTACATTTATTTTTCTAGTGTGACTACATACTGACATATACACTACCTCTTTTCCAGTCCAATTGTCAAAATAATCTTCCTAATGTAGAGATTTGACCATATCACCCTAGCTCATTCAATAAATTCCAGTGACTCTGTACTGCTTTCATGATCAATTATAAAAATTGTCTATTTGATACTCATAACTTTACAACCTGTCTTCCTCTTACCTTACCAGTCTTTCTGCACCATACAACTCTACCCACCACATACTTCAGAATCCTATGACACTGGCCTTTTTGCTTTTCCTTGAACAAAAAACTCCATTTCATGAGTGAACATATTCACTGGTTGTCCTCCATCCCAGGAATGCTCTCTCTCCTTATTTCTGTTTTTTTGGTTTCTCTTGTTTTCCTTAAGCACCAGCTAAGAAACAATCTTCTATGGGAAGTATTTCCTTATACTCCTCAAAGCTAATGTCCTTCTGTTGACTATCTTTCATTTATCATGTATATTTTGTTTGTATCAAGGTATAATGTTGTCTCTATTTAAAATCAAAGACTCTTTTGCCTTTCTTTGTATCCCCAGTGCTTATCACAATTGCTGGCACAAAGTAGGCACCTAATAAATGTTATTGATTTATTGATGGACAAGGCTCATATATTTAAGTGACTTCCCCAAATCATACAGGTTTCAAAGAGCAGAACTTAAAGTAATCCAATGGACTACCCCAGAGATCTGTACTTGGTTCTGTTGTATGTAACACTTTTATCAACAACTTTTTTATAAGGTCATAGATGTGTGTTCAGCAAATCAGCAGATGAAACCAATTGGAAAAGATAGTCAATACATTGGATGATAGAGTAAGTATCCAAAAGAATTTTGATTGGATTAAAAAATTGATAGAATCTAATAAAGTAAAATTCAAGAGAGATAAATATAAAGTTGCTGGGAAAAAAAGAAGAAAAGGAGGAAAGAATGAAAAAATGGGAAAAACAATGTCATTGTCACAAGTATAAGATGATATATATATATAAAATCAGGCAACAATTATTCTAAAAAGCATCTAGAGTTTGAAGTTTAGGGATTGCAAAATCCAAATGAATTAATGCTAGGGTAAAGCAATCACAAAAAGGTAACATGATCTTAGGCTACATCGAAATGTTTACTTTTAGGAATAGGAAGTTGACTGTCACTCTGTATTATGTCCTCTTCATACTTCATTTGGAATATCATGTTTATTTGTTGACATTGTGGTTTAAAAAGAACATTGATACTTCTGGGAGCCAAGATGTAATATTAAATTGCTTTAACTCTTCCATATTCACCCCCAAACAATTATAAATAGCATCTGCAATAAATCCTGGAACAATAAAATCAACCAAAAAAATGGATGAAACAATGTTTGTGTCCAAGAAACATGGATGATCAGTAGGAAAGTTCTGTCTCACTCAGGTAAAGGAGAAATATGATTCAGAGCAGGAAGTGCAAGCCAATAGCAAACCCCACCTCAGCAAATCTGTGGAAGATTCTGAGCCTTGTGTAGTAGAGCAGCACCAGAACTTCCCACATGTCCCAGCACAGGCAGGAGAATGGCAGACCCAGCTCCAAGAACTACCAATTGCTTCATCATAATTCCCAGCAAACATGTAGATATCAATCCTATGGGTTCCTACGCAAATTGGCAGCCACTGTGTGCTTCAGCATAGCCCTAGACAAACTGCCATATACTTCTGTATGGTCCCAGGCAACCAGAAACTCTCCAGCAGTAAAACCACCATGTTTCAGTGTAGCCTCAGGGAAATGTGGAAACATCCTACTGGCCTCAGCACATGGTAGATAACATCACTAAAACATGGCTCAGCACCAGGTAAGTGCCAGATTTCTACAACTTCCAACAATACCAGTCATCCCTCCATTATGCAGATTTGGTGCAGTATCACAAATAAGGGCCCCAATGGGAATCACAGCCAGGTCCTCCAGCTAGCTACTGTAACAGAAACCTGAGAAGGTACTCCTTCCAGTCTAGGAGCAGAACTTAAATTAAAAAAGGGGGGGGGGGAGCCTGAAAATTAGCAAAAAAAGGAACAATTACTATGACCATAGAAAATTATTCTAGTGACAAGAAAGACTAAGATACAGAGAAAGAACAATAGCATCAAAATACCCATTGCAAAAACCCCAAAGGAAAAAAAAGAGAAAATGGTTTTAATCCCAGAAAGAACACATAGAAGAGCTCAAAAAAATCTTACAATTATATAAGAGGTAGAAGAAATATTTGAAAAATAAATGACAGTGGTGCAAGAGAATTGTGAGGGAAAAAAAAAACAGAATCTAGACTTTGAAAAATGTTTAAAATGTACAATTGACCAAATGGAAAAGGACATAGAAAAATCCACTAAAGAAAACAATTTCTTAATGGAAAAGAAAGCACAAAAGTTAGTTGAGAAAAAATAACAATTTAAAAGTTAGAATTGGGCAGATAGAAGCTAACGACTCTGAGACATCAAGAGCCCATCAAACAAATTCAAAATAATGAAAAAATAGAAGAAAAATGCAAAGTATTTCACTGGAAAACCATCTGACCAGACAAATAAATTCAGGAGACACAACATCATAGTCATTGGACTACCTGAAAGCCATAATCAAAAGGAGGAGCTGGACATCATCGTTAAAGAAATTATCAAGGAAAACTGCCCTGATATCCTGGAACTAAAGGACCAAATAGACATTGAAACAATCCACCAATCAACACAGGAAAGATATCCCAAAATAAAAACCTCTAAGGAACATTATAACCAAAATTTAGGAGTAGCATATCAAAAAAAAGTATGGCAAATGACAAGAAATAATTCAAATATCAGAGAGCCACAATCAGAATTACGTAGGACCTAACTGCTGCAACAATAAAGGACTGGAGGTCATGGAATATGATATCCTGGAAGTCAAAAAAAAAAAACAAAACCCAGGACTCCCACTAAGAATCACCTATCTGGCAAAATTAAACATTTTCTTCAAGGCAGAAAATAGTCATTGAATGAAACAGAAAAATTCAGGTTTTCATAAAGAGAACAGAATTAAATCACACACTTGATGTCTATTATCAAAACCTAAGAGAAGCATAAACAGGTAAAATGGGAAAAGAAAACATAAGGGATTTAATGTAGCTAAAATGTTTATATCCCTACATGGGAAGATGATATTTGCAATTAAAAAAATAATAACTAATATCAAAGAGAAGTCGATATACATAGATTATATGGATATAAGGTAAATTTAAAGAAGTGACATAAAATTATGGGATAAGAAAGATGTATACTGGGTATAAAAGGAAGGGAGGAATAGAATGGAGTAAATTATTTTATATGAAGAAGAGCAAAAACTATTACAATGAAGGGGAAGATGGAAGATGGACAATGTGTATCATGTGAACCTTGTTCTCATCAATATTGACTCAAAGAAGGAATAATATTTATCATCAGTTGAATATAGAAGCCTAATTTACCTAACAAGGAAGTAGGAGGGGAGGAGATTGAGTCAAACTGTGGATAAAAGGAAAAAAAGAAGCAAGAACAGATCAAAGGAAGCAGCAGACAGAAGCAGAGTGCTATTAAGGAGAGAAAGGATAAAAGGTGAGAAAGGGCAAATAGGAGGAAAAATAAGATGGAGAGAAATCCAGAGTTAGTAATCATAATGTGAATGAGATGAACTCATCAATGGAAGCATTTCCATAAATGCTTCCCATAAAATGGAAGCTGATAGCAGAGTGCATAAAAAAAGCAGAAACCTACAAGAAACACACTTGAAGTGAAGAGACCCACACAGAGTGAAAGTAAGGAGCTGAAACAAAATCTATTATGCTTCAACTGAAGTAAAAAAGCAGGGGTAGGAATCCTAATCTCAGACAAAGGTAAAACAAAAATAGATTTAATTAAAAAAGATAAAGAAGGAAACTACAGTTTGCTAAAAGTTACCATAGACAATGAAGTAATATCAATACTATATATACATCAAGTGGTATAGCATCCAAATAATTAAAGGAGAAGTTAAGTGAGAAGAGGACAGTAAAACTATACTAGTGGGGGACATCAACTGTCCCCTCTCAGAATTTGATAAGCCTAACAAAAATAAACAAGGAAAGAAACTGAGGTGAATAGAATATTAGAAAAATTAGATAGCTGTTAGAAAAATTAGTATCGTTATTGTTTAGCAGTACATGGTACCTACACATAAACTGACTATGTACTAGTATATAAAAATCTCTAAATCAAATGTGGAAAGGCAACTATTAAATGTATTCTTTCAGAAAATAATGCAATAAAATTACATTTAACAATGTGGCAAAGAGACGAAGAACTAATTGGAAATTAAATAATCTAATCCTAAAGAATAAGTGAGTCAAAAATCATAGAAACAATGAATAATTTCATTAAAGAGAATGACAACAAGAGAAATTATCCCAAAAGTTATGGGATGTAGCCCAAGCAATACTTAAGGAAATATTTATTTTTCTATATACTTACATTAACTAAATAGAGAAAGAGCAGATCAGTTAATTGGGCATATAACTAATAGAAAACCTAAATGAAGAATGAATTAAAAAATCCCAATTGAGCATCAAATTGGAAATCTTCAAAATCAAAGGTAAGATTAATAAAATTTAAAGTAAAAAAGAAAATAATTGAACTAATAAATAAAACTGGGAATAGGTTTTATTAGGGAAGAGAAACTAGTAAGATAGATAAGCCATTGGTTAATATGATTTTTTTAAAAAGAAAGAAAATAAAATATCCAGTATCAAAAATGAAAAAGGTGAAATCACCACCAATGAAGAAAATAGAGCAATCATTAGTGAATATTTTTCCCAATTATACACCAATAAATCTGAGTGAAATTAATGAATATTTACCAAAAAATATGCATTATCTAACTTAACAGATATAGAAATATAATGCCTAAATCACTCCTTCTTAGAAAAAGAAATAGAACAAACTATTAATGAACTTCCTAAGGGGGAAAAAAAAACTCCAGGACCAGATGAGTTCACAAGTGAATTTTATAAAACATTTGAAAAATAATTAATTCAAATATATAATTTGACAAAAGTAAGTGAAAAAGTCCTATCAAACTGCACAAATATAGTGCTGATACCTAAAACAGGAAGAGCTAAAACAGAAAAGGAAAAGTATAGACCAATTTTTAAAATAAATATTGATGTAAGAATTTTGAACAAACTACTAGCAAGGAAATTGCAATATTATGTCACAAAGATAATATACTATGAATTTATTACTAGGTGGAATTTATACAAGGAATACAGGGTTGGTTCAGCATTAGGAAAACCACCAGCATAATTGATCATAACAATAACAATATCAACAGAAATTGTATGTTTATCTCAATAGATGTTGAAATGACTTTTTGACAAAGGATAGCATCCATTCTTACTTACAATATTAGAGAGCATGGGAATAAATTGAGTTTTCATTAAAATGATATGCAATATCTATCAAAAATCATGAACAATCATTATATATAATGAGGATAAGCTAGAACCCTATCCAATAAAATCAGAATTGAAGCAATGATGCCCATTATTTCCACTTTTATTGAATATAGTATTAGAAATTTTAGCTATAGTGATGAGAAGAAAGAGTAATTGAAAGAATTAAACTAGTATCAAACTGTGCATATCCTTTGATCCAACAGTGTTACTACTGGGCTTATATCCCAAAGAGATATTAAAGAAGGAAAAGGGACATGTATGTGCCAAAATGTTTGTGGCAGCCCTCTTTGTAGTGGCCAGAAATTGGAAACAGAGTGGATGCCCATCAATTGGATAATGGCTGAATAAATTGTAGTATATGAATATTATGGAATATCATTGGTCTGTAAGAAATTACCAACAGGATGATTTCAGAAAGGCTTGGAGAGACTTACATGAACTGATGCTGAGAAAAATGAGCAGGACCAGGAGATCATTATATACTTCAACAACAATACTATATCATGATCAATTCTGATGGACCTGGCCATCCTCAGCAATGAGATGAACCAAATCAGTTCCAATGGAGCAGTAATGAACTGAACCAGCTACACCCAGAAAGAAACTCTTGCAAAAGAACTCTGGAAGATGACTAAGAACTATTACATAGAATTCCCAATCCCTATATCTTTGCCCACCTGCATTTTTGATTTCCTTCACAGGCTAATTGTACAATATTTCAGAGTCCAATGCTTTTTGTGCAGCAAAATAACAGTTTGGGCATGTATACTTATCTTGTATTTAATGTATACTTTAACATATTTAACATGTATTGGTCATCCTGCCATCTAGGGGAGAGGATAGGGGGAAGGAGGGGAAAAATTGGAACAAAAGGTTTGGCAATTGTCAATGCTGTAAAATTGCTCATGCATATAACTTGTAAATAAAAAGCTATAATAATAAAAAAGAAAAAATTAAACTTGGCAAAAAGAATACAGAATTATCTCTTTTTGCAGATGATATGATGGTATACTTAGAAAACCCTAGAGGGTTAATTAACAGCCTACTTGAAACATGAACACCTTTAGCAAACTTGCAGGGCATAAGATAAAACCAAATAAATGATCCACATTTCTTTAATAAGACCAACAAAGTTTAGCAGCAAGACATAAAATGCAAATTCCACTGAAAATAAATGTAAAATATGTTAAATATTTGGGAGTCAACCTGCCAAGACGCACCCAGGAACTATATGTACACAATTACAAAACACTTTTCAGAGAATAATGCCAGATATCTAACCTGGACAAATATCAATTGTTCATAGATATGCTGAGCCAATATTAAAAAAAAAACACACAATTATACCTAATTTATGTAATCAGTGCCATATCAATAAAATAAAAAAAATGTTTTATAGAGCTAGAAAAATAATAGCACACTTTATCTGGAAAAGATCAATATCCAAGGAATTATTTTTAAAAATGCTAAGGAAGGTAACATAACAATACTAGACCACAAACTACAATATAAAGCATAAATCATCAAAACTATCAGGTACTGGCTAAGAAATAGAGTGGTGAATCAATGGAATAGATTAGGTACACAATTCACAGTAATTAATGACCATAATAACCTAATGTTTGATAAACACAAAGACCTCCAGTTTTGGAGATAATAGCTCAATATTTGACAAAAACTGGGAAAACTGGAAAACAATAGGACACAGGGTATAGGTATTAAATACCAAGAGAAGATAAATATGAGTACATGATTTAGACATAAAAGTTGATTCCATAGGCAAATTGGAAAAGCAAGGAATAGTTTACCTGTAAGATCTAAGGGGAAAGGAAGAATTCATTACCAAAGAAGAAGTGGAGAACATTGCAAAATGTAAAATAATGTTGATTATATTAAATTTAAAAGCTTTTGCAGAAATAAACCCAATGCAATCAAGATTAGAAGGAAAGCAAAAAGTAGCAAAAGAATATAGCACGTATCTCTGATAAAAACCTCATTTCTCAAATAAATAGGGAATTGAATCAAATTTATGAAAATGCATGCCATTCTCCAGTGGCTTAATAGTCAAAGGATGAGAACAAACAATTTTCAGATAAAGTAATCAAAGCTATCTCTAAATACAGGAAGTGTTCTAACATATTTTAGTTAGAAAAAATATAATTTAAAACAACTCTAAGCTTGTTTATAAGGTTGGCTAATATGAGCAAAAAATGGAAATGATAAATGTTAGAGAGAATGTAGGAAAATTGGAGTAATAATGCACCATTGATAGAGTTGTGAACTGATCCAACAATTATGAAAAGCAATTTGAAATGATGCTTACCATTTTTAGAAGTGAGGAAGACTTGAAGGGAAGGGGGGAAATGGAAATGCAAAATCTTATAAAAATAAAGTTAAAAATTGTCTTGGCTTTTAATTGGGAAAATACTATTTTTAAAAAGGATATCGATAACATGATTTATTAGAAACAATATCTAACAGTATCCCCTACCCTGAGGGCTGAACTAGTTCTTCCCTAAAAACCAGGGAATCCATCCTCAGAAATTATTTGGTCAAGGGACAAAGGCTCAAGTCCTCACATGTTTTTCAGCTAAGAAAACAAAAGAGATCAGGCTACAGTAAGTGTGACTCCTTTATATTAGTCCAATGTCTCATTATCATGGGAGTCAACACACTCCTCATTGCTAACCATATATATTTCTGTTTGGAGAAAAGGCAAGGTATGTTCACCTAAACCAATGCTGCTATTATCCTTACCTAGGATTATTTCCAAGCTTTGGCAAAAATAATTTTTTTAAAAAGACAAACGAATCTCTTTTAAGAATCATTTTAAACTTGAACAAAAAGTAACAAACCAGCCTGAGTCACGTCTGGTCTATATATAGCTGAAAAATATTTAGAAGGAAAATGGGAGAATCAAGGGTCTTATATCCCTGACAAAGGGGACTAAGCTGAAGGAGTTAGATATTGTTTATCTTGGAGAAGAGAGTACTAAGGGAATACTAAGGGAAGAGAACACATGATAAGCATCTGAAAGATGTGAAAGACTGTCCTGTGGAGTATCTTTAAGATTGGTACTATGCCCAATGGGTGGAAACATTAGTAATGGGTAGAAGTTTCAAAGAATCAAATGTAAGTTTCATGTTGGAGTGTTTGAGGGGGCATACCTAACAATTACAGTTGTCTAAAAGAAATTAGGTAACATGAAGATTGACCCTGGAGTCAGGAGGATCTGAGATCAAATACAGTCTTTGACATGTAATAATCATGTGACCTTGAATAAGTCATTTAACCCTATTTACCTCAGTTTATCATCTGTAAAATGACTTCAAGAAGGAAATGGCAATTCACTGGAGTATCTTTGCCAAGGAAACTTCAAATGCAGTCACAAAAAGTAAAATGTGACTAAAAATGTCTGAATAACCAAAATAACCAAAAATAAAATTAGTTGCCTTGAGATTCACAGGATCTTCCCTCCTAGAAATGTTCAAGCAGAAACTGATATGTTATAATCAGAATTCCTTTCATATACAGATTAGGTTTGATGGTTTCTGAGGTCCTTTCTAAATTTCAAAGTCTATAATTCCTTGATTCTTTGTAAGTTTGAAGATGCAAAAGTTGTTCTACTGAGAAGAAAAGTGTGCATCATCTGAATAGAATATTGTTTATGCATAGTGAATTTACCAACTACTGTAGGTTTTTAACATAAAATAGAGGCATGGGCAGGTTTTTAAAAAAGTTGAAGATGAAAGCATGATGAGATACTGTGAAACTAGTATCAATATCACAAAACCTGTGACTTGCTCAAGCAAAGTTAAAGACAACAAAAGCTGTTTTTAAAGCAATATTGGGGAAAAACAGAAGGATCAAAGAAGTGACAGAAATGCTTTTAGAGTTGTGTGAGATGATACAAGAGAGAGGATAGAACTGTTCAATTATTATTTTGCTTTTGATTTCTTTAGAAAGGAGAATGAGAGAAAGGGCAAAATAAAAATGATTGATATGGAGTTGATAAGCAAGATCAGTAAGTGGAGAGTCAAAGAACAGCTACAGTAGCTTTCCTTGATGAATTCAAGTTACATGAAAAGTTGGAATATATTATTGGGTATGGAAAGAACTGAAGATATTGTTCACTATTGTCAGTGAAACTGAAAGTATCATGGAGAATGGATTCATCATTAAGAATTAGGTACTTACTATAGAAAGTATGCCATCAGATTTGCAGATAGGTAGATATATATTTTCATACATAAATATATATATATATATATAAATAGATAAATCACTTGTTAAGCACTTATCATGTGTCAAACCATGTACTAACCTCTGGGGATACACATAAAAGCAAACAAAATAGTCCCTTTTATCAAAGAGCATATCTTCTCATGGTAGAAGATAATACCATAAAGATTCCTTGGAACTAAGAGTTGAGAAGGGAGCATCGTAAAGGGAGGACCAGGAAATGATATGGATTTTTAGGAACATGGCACCAAACTGCAAGGAATAGATAATATCCTGGATGACAATGGTCCAGGAATTGAGTGAGACACTTTGTCAGAAACTGGAAAAACAAAGAAAAAAAAAGGAATGATTTCTTATCTCTACAAGTTTATATTCTGTTAAAAGAGAAAACAAGCATATCTAATTTTATACAAAATAAATAAAGGTAATTTTTGGAACTACAACCTTTCTTATGAGAATAAATTGCAAAGCCTGTTCCAACAAAGGCAGGCAGAAAATGTGGTTTCAAAATATACAAGATTTTTTTTAAAAGCAAAATAATCTATCTGATGCTGTACTTGTGAAAGCTATACAGATAATTTTGGACACATGGGCCAAAATTTCTAAGCCATACAAAAGTAACTTCAGCTCATTCCATTGTCTGTTTCTTTTAGACTCTTCTAATGCATTTGGACACAGATACAGTTTCTAATTCTTTTGATTCTTTTTTGATGTGACATTTTAGAAGAAGTGTCTTGATCTGATATTATAAGGTACTCTTTTGGCTTGATATGATAGACAATAAAAATATAAAGATCTAAAAAAGAACACAATTCATGATTTACAAATAAAGATAAAAATACTATCTACAAACTATGAGCCAGTCAGCTTGACATTTATTTATAGGAAAATTATAAAATTTATCATTAAATATGACTAATGGAAATCTAGAAATATAAGTAATAGTGACAAAGAACCACTGTAGCTTCAACAAGAACATGTTATGAAAGATTAACCTTTTTGCACAAGGGGTGTGTGTGTGTGTGTGTGTGTGTGTGTGTCAACTGGACTTGAACCAGCTTCTAACCTGTGAATGGTGGAAGCTGAAGAGAACAGGTTACAGACAGGAGAGTTAGGGATCAAACATAAGTTTAATTAATCTAGTAGGGAAAATACTCACAAGTGGAAGCCTCTCCTGAGGAGGGCTTAACATGTGGCAAAGGCAGAGTTTTATACATAAAAAAATGACAAGTGGGCTGGACCATGACACAATCATCCTTAAGTTGTGATTAATAATTCCCACAACAAGATTGTATGTGGACAATGAAGGCATTCCTAGTCCTGGGGGAACCATCTTCAAATTGATTGTCAGAGTTAGAATGGTGGGAATAAGAAGGCAGTACCTTATTTGCTTCATTTGGCAGTTACATAGACACAAGTGTCGGGTAGTTTGATACATGGCTTTAGGCTGCAGCACCTTGGCTCTCAGGTCCCTGGGAAACGGGGAGCTCCAACAAATCTAAGCAGTTATTGATTAATATGAAAATCATAAATCCCTCAGTGAACACCTGGTGCTAGTGGAAGCAATGCACTTTGCCAGAAGGTGAGATCATCCAGAGCACAAAGGATTGTTGTTATGCTAAGTTCAGGGTACAGCCTGCTTGCAGCAAAAAAACAGGGTGTCTCAAATATCTTGATGTTTCCCCCTTTTAGCCAAAAGGACTGGGTCTGAAAGAATCCTTATCCTTATGATCAGGAAAAGAAAAGCAGACATAAGCCAGGATGCCATGAGATGCCAGTTGCCCAGAGAGTTAAGAACTCAAGGGGACTGAGGTTGTGTGTTCCAGGTATCATTGCTAGCCCTTATTTGCTTACAAGTAGAAAAGAGGGAACATTAAGAATCTAAAGGGAGAAGATGTCAACACAGTCTTAAATCAGGGTCTTGGTGGTTGGGCACATAATTACATATCCACAAGTTTGGCTGCCATGGGAGTACTCAGAAAGACTTGATAGGAGCCCTTAAAAACAACAACTGATTGCTAGTTTTCGAATAAGACATAGGGCTTGTCTTGTGAGAAAACTTCTTGCATCAACTTTTGGGTATAAGTTTCTGTATATATTAGCATAATATAGGTTCTTAGTTGAGTCTCTAAAGCAGTGGTTCTCAATATCTTCATGTTGTTAAAAAAAACTATCGAGTATCTGTTCAAAAAGTTTTTGTTCACATGGGTTATATTTATAGCTTTTTACTATATTAGAAATAAAAAATAAATTTGAATTTGTAGACCCTCTGAAAGGGTTTCAGAGACCCCAACAATTCTTTGGACTACACTTTGAGGACCACTGCTCTAAAGCATAGTGATGCTCCAGTTTCTCAGTCACACAGCATTAGTTTCAAGGAATGCAATAAAATTTTTCTAATAATTCTAATTGTATAATTACATTGTAAGGTGCAGATCAAACTACTTAAAGGGCTCATAGTGGACTGGTTCTGAAAAGGGGGATTTATATATCACCAAGGTAATCAAGAAACTTAACAATTAACATCAAATCCCATCTAACAGATACAGTTAACTGAGCATTCTCTAAGTCAAGGGTGAGTGAGAGGTGGGGAGGGTATATGGGAGATGTTGGAAGCCAAAACAAAAGCAGATAAAAGTTTCCTGGTCTGTGGAGGCCTGAGGCAAATTGAGAAGGTAGGAACAATTGGTTAGGGGAACAGAACATGTAGAAAGGATAGTCCCAGATGTTAGATATAGTCAGATATAGAAGGAACCTTAAATGTCATATGGCACAACCTTATTATTTTATAGATGAAGAAATTTAGATACAGATAAATTACATCACTTGCTGAAGGGCATACAGGTAAGTAAGGTAAATTGTCCCTGTACTCAAGAAATTGTTATTATAAGGGAAGAAAATAAATACAAAAGAAAAATGAAAAATAGAATGGAGGAAGTATTTCCATAAAGGACCATAATATCAAAGACAAGAAAGTCAGAAGCAGAGCCAAATTTCAGAACTCTTTCTACTTCATAATTCTGACTCTATGAAGGAACACAAAGACAAACAGAGTCAGAAATAATGTGATTTAGGGGCAACTGGATGTTCCAGTGGATAGACTACGTGTCCTGGAGTCAAGAGGACCTGAATTCAAATCTGATCTCAGATATCTAACACTTCCTAGTTGTGTGACTCTGAGCAAGTTACTTAATCCCAAATGCCTCACAAAACCAAACAAAAACCAAACAATAAAAGAAATAACATGATTTAGTGAAAGAGCACTGGGAATGGAATCAGAAAACTTTGGTTCAAGTCCTCATTCTGCTACTTTCTACTTCTATGATCTTATAAAAATCCCTTATAATCTATTCCTTTCTCTTCATCTAAAAAATAAAAGAAATAACATGATTTAATGAAAGAGTACTGGAAATGGAATCAGAAAACTTTGGTTCAAGTCCTCACTCTGGTACCTTTAATTTCTATGATCTTATAAAAATCCCTTATAATCTATTCCTTTTTCTTCATCTAAAAAATTAAAGGATTTGAAAGAGAAGGAATCTGAAGTCCCTACTTATCTAAATTTTATGATTTGCTACGTTACATAAGAGCAAAATCATTAGTGTACTATTTTATGTAAGGAGAATAAATCAATATTCTTTATCACTTACTGCCTTACACTTGACACTTTTATATGGCCATAAGCACTAGGTAAATTGGCCCTGTTGAAGCTAATAGGGCATAAATAGAACATTTGCCTTTAACTTATCTTATAGTACTTCTAAAATAAATTAGGAGTTTGGTGTCAAAGGCTTGCTCTTTTATTTTAATCTTTCCAAGATGATCTCATTAATATGAATCCTTCATCAAGGCAAAATACAATCCATTTCTTTATGTTCATTTTAAAGTCTTGAGTTCTAAATTCTATTCCTTCCTCTCTCCTCATCCCCCTCCCTGAGCCAGTAAGCAATCAGATATAGGTTATACATATGTAATTATATAAAATATTTTCATATTAGTCATTTGTTGAAAGAAGTCTAGAATAAAAGGGAAAAAAACAAAAGAAAGAAAGTGAAAAATGGCACAATTCATTCTGTATTCAAACAATATCAGTTCTATTTCTGGAAGCACATAATATGATTCCTCATTAGTCCTTTGAGATTGTATTGGATCATTGTTTATTTTTTTTAGGTTAAACATGAAATTCTTCTAAACATAGAAGTTTTTACATTCAAGGGTTCTGATAAAGGTCTCGTTTCTAAACCATATAGACAAATGACCCAAATTTATAAGAATTCAAGCCATTTTCCAATTGACAAATGGTCAAAGGATATGAACAATTTTCAGATGAAAAAATTGAAGCCATCTCTAGTCATATAAAAAGGTGCTCTAAATCATTATTGATCAAAAAGATGCACATTAAGACAGTTCTGAGATACCACTACACACCTCTCAGATTAAGATGACAGGAAAAGACAATGACAAATGTTGGAAGTAATGTGGGAAAACTGGGACATTAATACATTGTTGGTGGAATTGTGAATGTATCCAACCATTCTGGAAAGTGATTTGGAACTATTCCCAAAGAGTTATCAAACTGTGCACACCCTGTGACCCAGCAATATTTCTACTGGACTTATATCCCAAAGAAATATTAAAGGAGGGAAAGGGACCCACATGTGCAAAAATGTTTGTGGTCGCCCTCTTTGTAGTAGCCAGAAACTAGAAACTGAATGGAAGCTCCTCAGTTGGAGAATGGTTGAATAAATTAGGATGTGAACTCTTTAAAAACAAAGAGTTAATATTCTTCAAATGCAGCATGATAAAGTTGATAGCAAGCCAGCCTCATTCAGCACAAGGAAAACTTGGGTTCAAGTCTCAACTCTAGCATATCCTAGTTATGTGACTATGGGTAATTCATTTAAGCTCTCAGTGATCTAAACAACTCTCAGAAACTATTATTTGCAGGGAAGGTGTTATTATGTACTGCACTAGTAAAGAGAATTCCTTTATCTTTGAACATAATGTATTAATTAATAGACTATTAATTAATAGACTATTTCTTTCTAGCACAAAGCCAAGTACACCAAATTGTATGCACTTAAGAAATGTTTCTTGAATTGTACTGAATTGAATTGAATTACGCATTATTAACTTTGTCCATCACAACCTCATTTTCTTACTGAATATTTTGCTCACCCAATCTTTTTTTCCCTGTTTCTCCATGACAAAATAAACATAAAAACAAGAGTAATAAATATGTATATCTGGCAACTTTCTCAAAGTATAGACAAGATAAATGTGTTATCGACAAATTTTGAGATTTTGAAAGGAAAAAAATGAAACCAAATAAACTATTGTGATTTCATGTTGTTACGTTTATTCTTAAGAGAAACAATGGTTTAATAGTTAAAGATCCAATGTTGTAGTCAAGAAAACATGGGTTCATATCTCTACCTCTGACACATACTGGCTATATAATCAAGGACAAGTCACTTAACCCCTTATCCCCCCCACCCCAGATAACTCACTAAGATAATAACTAGAGACAAGATACCAGGAGGAGTTTCCACACCAGAATTATCAAACTCAATGACATAAGATTGTATTTTCACTGGGAGCAACAGCAATATCCATAAGTAAGCTCCCCATGCAAAGTCAACCTAATCAACCCACAACAGAGCTCCCAAACTTAAAAGCCTCATTATTCACTCCTTCTGATGAATAGCTTCTGCAACTCTAGTTAGTGATAAAATATTTACTGTCAGTAATATCAGCTTCTAAAAAAAGAAATACAGCCACTTCTTGTAGACTTGGAAAGCATGGTGACAGCAACCAGTCCATCACATCATTGGCAGGTTGTGATAGCTTGATTAAATGGGTTCTAAAAAAGAAATGTTTTAAAAACCCTAATATTAATAATAGTAAAAGTCTTCATACACCTTACTCCTTAACATCTACTATTTGATCTAGTGACACTGGCTCCATGGAGATTTCATGAATAAGATAATTCATCTCTTGGTTCTGGACATTCTGACAGTCCCCTATTCCTAAAATGCTTTCTCTCCTTCATTCTGATTACTGACCTCCCAACCTGTTTAAGTCCCGACTAAAATCCATTATTTTACAAGAAGTCTTCCCCAAACTCCTTTAAATTCTAGTGCCTTCCCTGTGTTGATTATTTATTTATCCTATGTGTATTTGATTTTAATATATTTGTTTTCTTGTTGTCTCCCCCATTAGAATGTAAGTTTCTCATGGGCAGAGACTTATCTTTTTCCTCTTTTTATATCCTTAATGCTTAGCATAATGTTTGGCACAAAATAGGCACAAATGTTTATTGTACTTTATATATGCATGCATATATACCTTTATATATTTATACATATTCACATATGTAACACTTTCAATATATTCAAAATATATATATTCAACATGTGTTCAATATATATGTATATATATTTTAGATCAATAGATAAATATCAATTTTATAGCTTCTGCAACTCTAGTTAGTAATAAAATTGACCCTCCTAATAGCAATGTTAATAAAGTAATATCTATTTGGAGGGGGAAGCAATATATTGTAAGGGAAAGAGGAAATCAGATCAATTCCGTTAATTGTTACTATACATAGAATAATAGGATGTGGATTTAGAGCTTCAAGGGACCTAGGAAACCATGGGGTTTGGCTCCCTTCTTGTTATCAATGATTAAACTGAGAATTAGAGAGGACAAATAACTTCTTCAGGATCATACAGCCAGTGAGTGTCTGAGACAAAATTTGAACTCAGGGCTTTCTAATTCCAAATTCAATTCTCTGTTGATGGCATTAAGAAAACCTGAGTTTAAATCTGGTTAAATCCACTAACTGTGGATTCTGGGTAAGTCACTTAACATTTTGACTTAGTTTGTTTAATGGTAAAATGGGGATATGGGGATAAGATTAACTATAGCAAAGAGGTGGCTATTTCTATTTTAGGTTCTAAAGACAGTATATAACTAACATTCTACCATTTTATTTCTTGGACAATGAAAGTATTTGACTCAGATGTGATTCTAGGCAATTCACTTTTCTTGTTTTCCTCACATATAATATAGATATATGAGGTTCTTCAATACACCAATGCTCCAGTGAGTCTGTGATCTAATCAATTTGGATGTTCCCTGAAATTATACAAGTTACAACCCATCTATCCTTGCCTATTCTAGAGATCTGTCAATGTAAGCACTTCAAGGTTGCTATGGAATGAAGAATTAACATCAGTTTGATGTATCAGAGAACTTTCTTCCTCCTTACTTCCTGAGGACACCAGTGGATTATTATCCTATGTCTCATAGGAAATATTTAGTTAACTTAATAGTTGGATCACTATTAAAAGTATAATTGTTGAAAGCATCCAGAAATTGAGATAAAACAAAAGAGGAAGGCTGAAGGAGAACCATTTCTGTCAAGGAGCATTTGTGCAATTAAAATTTGAAGTTCTTTTCCTTGGGGAGCGAGCCTGTTATAACCTTTTAAAAAATTTATCTATTGGGTCATTTAAGAAATCCCTTTATTGCCATACCTTTTGTAGGTCAGTATGAAGAGGAAGAACTTTAGATAATACATAGTTATTCCTCAGATGTCAGAATATCTAATGACAAAGATATAAAGGTCACAAAATTTCAATCAGGCATAAATACTTTAGCTCTTATCTTAGTTGGAAAAGCTGGATAACAAGAAGAGAGAGGAGACTACTTTTAAAGTTAGATGCATTACATCCAAGCTGATTTAAATTTCTACTTGCATTATGGGAGAGGAAATGCAAATAATACAAGACTAACATAGTAAAATTCCCTCATTTTCAAAAAAAAAAAAAAAAAAGATTGATTTCTTAAAATGAGTTTTTTTTATCATTGTTGCATTTTCTTTTAGTAGTTGATAATTTAAATACCTACTCCAACCATAATTGTGTCTTCTTCAGCCTCATTTTCCTCATCTGTAATATGAGAGGATTTGTAATGTATTGTAAGGCACAAAAACTTCCTTTTAGTTCTGGCATTTTATAATATCATTCCCTATCCCTGAACTGGTAATTCTTTCCATCCCTAAAAACCAGGGAAGAGATGAGTATTGCTTGTGCTACTTCTTGGGCTGATTTGTTTTTAACCTATGGATCTCACCACTTCAAATGTGAACAGTGTTTGTGTTAGTGATATTTGTGGAATACCGGTACATCATGAAGAAAAACTGAGTTGTTTTGAAGTGAACTGGTAAATAGTTTGCATTTATATATTTGGTCTGTTTTTCGCTATTAACAAGGAGCTATTAAAATTGCCAGGTTTTCATTAGAATGCAGTCTGTAGGAAAACCAACACAAAGCTGTTCACAAGCTTTTTTGTATCCAAGGATTTGGCGTCTGAGAGGCCACTATACTGATTAGGAAACTACCAGTTAATACTGTCTTGGCCTAGAAGCAATACTTGCATCAATTCAAGTGAGGGGAATTCAGTTTGAATTAAACTAAGTAAAAGACTTTCTGTAAGAAGAAAGAAGATAACTCAAACTTTTATTCCTCAGCAGCAAATAAAGTAGCAAATTTGAAAACAAATTTTTTTCTTTTAATAACTTAAAGTAAAATTTCATTTAGTTGATATAATGATGAGAAAAAAATAGGTTTTAAACATAAAGGTTTATTTATAGAATATTTGGGACAGTATACTAATCTATTTCTTTATATCTATAGGCTTATAAAATGTTAGTAAGTTCAGGTCTTACTAAATTTTCCATAAGTAAGAAACATTAGTAAACAACACATTAAATATTAATGTGTAAATAGGAGGGTGATAGCAAGTGTGATAGTGCAGTGGATAGAGTTGACCAAGGAATTCAGAAACCCTGGATTCAACATTAACATTTATGTTGGCTGTGTGACCCTAAACAAGTCACGTAATCTTTTAGTGCCTCAGGAAAGTCTTTAAGACTAATTAGAAAGTAGCTTCTTTATCTGCATTACTAGAAAGCCAAATAGTTTTGCTTTCCCAGATCAACTAAACAATCTTCCTCACAAAGCATCTGCCTCTTCCAAATTCTATCTTTGCAGTCTTTACTCTAAGTTCAGTAGTGACAGTCTACATTTGAGACATCAAAATTCCTAAATGCTTATGAATTTCGAGTGACCAAGATCCAAATTGCCAACCTGCTCAAGAGAAAATTCTCTCAACCAATATAATATCTCAATTTAAAACTCTTATCATGCCATTAGCAGTCTCCTTAGATATTCTTTTACTTATTTTGTTTCAACAGAACAACTCAACCACATTAAATATGAGATTCCTAAAATGAGAATTTGTTGTGTGTAGAAAAAGATTTTATGACTCTGATATGGAGCAATAAAAATAATATTCTTTTTGTTAGGATTGGATAACCGGTTTAAACAAACAAAAGAGGAATTTTCATGAATTTTGTCTGATTGCTATATGTGTGTATATGTATGTGTATGAATGTGTGTATATATATATTATTATTATTACACACACACACACACACACACACACACATATATATATATATATATATACAGATATGTGCATATATATGCAGGGATAGTCTTCTAAAAGAATCATAAAATCATAGTTAAATCCTTTGACATTTTAGATTTGCTTCGTTTTATGTTTCTCTATTAACTATTCTATATTTCCCATGGGATAACTTAGATGTCTAAAGCTTGTTTTTAAGTATCAATTTAGAAATTTATTTTTATAACTTTTAACTTTCTAAATCTTAGATTATTACATGAGATTACAGGAATGTGAAGAACATTTTTTCAGAAATTATGCACAAAATATGTGCCTTCTTGCATTTTGAACTGTCTTGAGCAATTGGGATAATCAATATAAAGGAGCTCTGTGGGACTCTATAGAGCTAAAAGAGCTCCATCTACTCAATTACTAGTTCTATTTCACACAGGGTCTAGGATTCCCTAGAAAAATTGTCCTTCTGAGGACTGATAATCCTGGCCTTGTAGTTTTTCTCTACCTCAACCCTGCCATGCCAATTTTTGGAGGAAACAAAGAACATGAAGAAAAATAAAAGAATAAAATCTGTTGCACATGTGAAAAGGCTTATAGTAGAGATTTTGAAACTAAATCTTTATGGCCTAGAAAAGAGGAGACACAGTGGGGGACATGATTACAGTCCTTAAATGCCTTCAAGGTAACCATATAAATGAAAGAGAGAACTTATTTGCTGTGTCAGAAAATGTTAGGACAAGACAAAATTGCCTAGAGCTCAAGAATGAGCAATTTAGACAATAAGCAAAAAATTTTTTGAAGCTTAGATAGTTGAGATTATCAAGAAAATATAATTTAAGATACCCTTAGGAATAGGAAGACAAGTAGCCAGCTGACTGGTCATATAATCACATTAAATGTTTGACTAAAAACATATTCTGACTAAAACAACTTTAAAAAGCTCTAGTTAAAATCTATTAAAAATTTCACAAAATCATTTTCATTTTCAACCATATAAAGCTGACTAAAAAGTTTTCCCATCTGTAACATAAGAAGCACTTGTTATATTATTGTAACCCCAGAGAGCTATAGAGCCCACTCTCTAGAAAAAAAAATAGTAATGTCATGAGTGCTTCTGAGATGGAGAAAGCATAAGTGCTAAAATAAAAGAAATTATGTAAGTAGAGGATTAGAACAAGTCTCAGTGACTTGTTTCTAAAGTATTCTATTTGTTTTGTTAACTGTGAAATAAGTAGTTCTTCAATCAGCAGGCATCAACATATTTATTACTTCAGATTTGAGGGATATATATTGGAAAGTTATGTATATACAGTCTCTACCTTACTCCAATACCCTATCTCATCAATAAATGTTGCATTCTTAATTTTTCACTAACAGCTATCCAAATAATAGTTGACCAGTCAAAATCAAGGCCAAAATATTGGGGTAAATATCTATTCCAGGTACCTAGTTCTATGTATTTAGTGGACTAAGAATGTACTGAATTTGGGAACAGAGCCTCCTTCTGGGAAACTGGAAATTTGTAACCTTCTGCTAATTATTAATTAAGATGTTAGAAAACTATATTCCTTTTAAAAGCTTTTTTACTGAAATGTCCATTAGCCTATGACAGAAGGGAAAAAAAATGTCACATTGTTTTTTTTTTTTTTGAAACTATGGAAAAAATAAACTCCAGGACTCCCAGAGAAAGTAAGAAACTTACAAGAATATGAAAAGGTTAAATAATATTCAGAAAACAAATGTGAAATAAGGTTTCTATTTGGCATGTTTCTATATGGCATTCCTTGAAGAATGAAAGCAAAGACCAGATCAACAATTAGCAATTTGGCATCCAGAGCAAACACTACAAATAAACTTTTTTTTTTCCTGAGGTAATCAAGGTTAAGTGAAGTGAACCGAAGGTCACATAGCCAGGAGGTGTTAAGTAGTCAGATCTGAACTCAGGTCCTCCTGACTTCAGGGCTGGTGCTCTCTCCACTACACCAACTAGCTTCCCCCTCAAAGCATTTTTTTTAAAAAACAAACTTAGTGAAGAATAGAGAGGATACCTTGAACATTGCTACTTTGTGGGAAAACAGAGATTTGATGATACTGAGAAACTATGACTGGTAGACCCCATAGGAGGGAGTTAAGAAAGAACTAAACAGTGTGCCCCTTACCCAAGAAGACTAGACCTTCCTATCTTAACTATTTTTGCTTTTTTGTTCAGTTATTTCAATCATATCTGACTGTGACCCCATTCTTGGAAAAGATATTGGAATGGTTTGCCATTTCCTTTTCCAGCTCATTTTAGAGATGAAGAAACTCAGTCAAATAGGGTTATGTGACTTTCCTAAGATCACACAACTATTAATTGTTTGAGACTAGATTTGAACTCACAAAGATGAGTCTCCCTGACTTCTGGCCTGACACTCTATCCACTGTCCTATCTAACTGCCCCATGATAATTCTTGCTAACTAGATGTTAAGCTCAGTTGTTTTGTTGTTGAAAGTGTGATAATTATTCTTGCACAAAATTATGGTAACCCCACTCTAGTCATGGTTTGTTAAGCTCTTAAAAACCTACCATAGAGTTCTTTTTTTTTTCCAGAAGTCCTTACTGATTTGCTGAAAAAGTAATTTTATGTGAGGATTATAGGTAAAGTGTTAAAGTTTGATCATTGCACTAAGATTTTCATCTTAGGCATCCTTGTACTTTAATAGAGCACTCCTAGACAAACACATTACTATTGGAGCACTGTTTGTGCCATAGTAGACCGATGAGAGAGATGTTTGGAAGCTACTTTTCAATCATACCACATATGTAGGTGGTAGCATTCCTCCACCTGTGCCCAAAGCAAACTGTAGCAGAGAAGCTTAATTAATCTACCTCCTTCTCAGCCATGGTAGTTCAAACTCAATGCCAGAAATTTGTTACAGGAGAATGGCTTAATTCTTAATATTAGCATCTTATTTCCCCTTTGCTCCAGGGAGATACAGGTCATTTGGCTGCAAAGATTTTCTCAGAGCTACCTGGAGAACCACTGTAGCAGTATGGTTTCTAGGAAACAGCATAAATCACTAAAGAATATAAACTTCTTAAATCCTCTTTGAAGTTTCACATTCTTTTTCACTTCAACCTAGTCATTTGGCCATGACTAAAACCATCTGGTGCATTCCACTACAAGGTGGATCCATTACAATGAAGGGTTCTAAAATATTTACCTGTCTTGCAAATTTTAGTACTAGACTTAATTATTGCCTAAAGGTGCTTGAAGATCTTTTGAACTGTTTAACACATAGGAAACATTTCTTCATCTTCATGCACTTTTTATTTTTTTTCATAGATGAGTCTTTGACATGAACTTTGCAGAAAACCTCAGTGATCCAACATGGAAAAATAATGCTGCCAGTAACTTATAGAGTTATCCATGAAATAAGGGGCACAAGGAAGTGGCAGAGCTGAAGGAAGTGTTCCTCAGAAACTATTATTGTCATTTCAGAGTAAGTTTATTCTTTCTGGAGCAGTGGATCATTGAGAGGAATGATGACTAAAGCTACTACATTAACTGGTGTCCTATCTAAAAAAAATGACTAACATATTGTGAATATTCTACTTTGACAACTTTGGTTTTATTTCTTATAACTGTTAAAAGGTTATCCTTCTAGATAAGAGAGGTGGAGATTGATAGGAGATTAGAGAGACCAGAAACAGCAATAGCTCCAGATATAGAGACAAAGATAAACTAGAATGGAAGAATAGAGAAAGTGATGAATGGAGGGAGAAAAAAAAGAGCCTGAGACAGAGAAAGAAAGAAGAAACATAGCAATAAAAATAGAGAAAGATAGAGTAAGAGAAAATGAGAATTAATTTCACACCCCATGTAGTGATGAAAGAAATGTGGATAATTAAAAACAACTTTCCCCAGAAACTTAATAAATGTCAATGGAATGAGCATAATGTATAGGGATTTATACTTTTTAAATATGCTAAAGTTTTATAAGTTAATTTTAGAATCTATAATAACAACTCAAATTTGTTCCAGTTACTAAAATGCTGGCGAAAAGATATGATTTTAGTTGACTCCTCAGGCCCATAGAGAAGGGTTTATGTGACATGAATACTAAATTAACCATCAGCTCTTTGGGTGATTGAAGAAGCAGAAGGAATGTAAAAAAACAATATCCAGTACAAGCTTTAAGAATTTCATTCTTTTATTGATGCTATCAAGAAAGTGAAATATATCTGAAATGGAAATAGTATTGTTTAGCAAACACTTTCACTAGTTAATCAGGATAGACTTAGTAAATCTAGAAGGTCAATCTGATACTGTCTCCACTTCCCTCCTCCTCCCATTTAATACTTCATCAGAATTACTAGCTACATTCTCTCCCTAGAATGTACAATTAATTAGCCATTAATTTCACTCTCATATCTACCCTGCCATTGATTTCTGAGCAATAAATGATATGTTTTACACCTAGAATGAGTTGGGGGAGAAAGAGGAGGTTATCCCAGCTGGTCATTTTTTATCTTAATTATTCTTGCTAACTAGTTGTTAAGCTCTATTTTTTTCTAATGGCTGAAAAATTGAAAGTTTTGTTAGCATCTTCTAAATTTGGTGTGCTAAGACTAATTCCCAGTTAATTCCATTCTAGTTATGGCTCTGACTAATTTGTACTATAAATGCCCTTCCTCCAATCTCCTGATGATTTAAAAACTTTTGAGAATTCCCTTTTGGAAAGAGTTGAAAACTTCGTTATATAAGGTATTCCAAAAGTCATGCTATAATTTCAAGAAACACTAAATCTTTGGTGATAACTACATATCACATTCCTTAAACTGGAGTCTAGAATCAGTAAAACCTAAGTTCAAATCTAGTCTTAAACATATAATAGTTATGTGGCCCTAAGTCATTAACCTTTTTTGCTTCAGTTTCTTCAGTTTTAAAATAAAGAGAATTTTATTATTCTCACAGTGTTGTTGTGAGAATTAAATGAGATAATATTTGTAAAGTGCTTAGGAGAGTATCTAATATATAGTAGATGCTTAATAAATGCCTGTCCTCTTCCCTTTAGCTTTAGTAGCTTAAGGATCCTAAGATTTTGTATCTCTATTTACCTGTTTTTTGTACCTCTATTTACCTATTTACCTATAGATAACCTCTATTTACCTAAGAGAACATTTATTCCAACAGTAAAATAGAGAACAAATGTTCAGCACATTAATAAAAATTACAATAAATATTAGATTGTCAATGAAATATGTCAGTAATTATAATAACATTTCATTTTCCATATCCATTTAACATTGTATAATTTCCATATTCATCTAAAATTATGTTATTTAGTTTCAGAAAATAGTTCATTTTCCATGGTGCACTGAAGAAGCAGTCATTGAAATGAATTGTAAAATTTTAAAATAAATCTCTTATCAACAGGAATAAATACAGAAAATTTTATCTCTTTTTCCTTTGAGTTTTTGGTAAATCTCTTCATCTATCAGCTACCAATAGGTACCCAATATCTTCAATATGAAAAAAAAAAAGTTTTAGTGGGCAACCTGAGTTAACCTGAAGAAGATAAACTAACTTTAACATCTCTATCTACTCTGACACTCTTAGTATTTGGTCTCATTGTCAGATAATTGGCCTAATAAAGGCACAGTAAGATAAGGATGAAAGAAAAATTGGTATTTCTTATACCAAATAATTAATTTAGTTTCCTTTTTTTCAAAACCATTGAAAACCATAAAATCCTTGTCCTATAATGCTTCATTTTTCACCACATACAATTTCCCTAGACCTGTTTCCAACTTTCATATGTACATGTGACTTCTACTTTCGTATCCTGTATTTCTGGATGTTAGTGTATGGTTGTGCAATTAAATCAGTTAATAAACAAACAGGTCATAAAAAATTGTAATAGTATACTAACAGGAGAGAAAAAATTTAAATGCAGAGGTATCATTAGACCACGATTGTTTTATAAAGATATGAAGAATATATGAATAATAATGTTTCTCATTGTGTGCCTTTCTTAGAAGATAGGCTTGCAGGCCTAAGTGAAGAGTATATTTCTGATTAATCCAGGCCCAGTCCACATGAGCACATGTGCACAGTCCTGATAAGGCGAAGAAAGATGTGTTTCCATGTCAACACTTTAGTGGTAGGAACTATTTGGAGTTGTTAATATAAACTTTGATATTAACTCATAGACAGTGATGGTTTTGCAAAGAATAAATCCTAACACAATTATAATGACTTTGGTGAAATGTATTTTAATCTCTAGAGAAGCTGAAAATTTTGTCAGCATGACAGGTTTGTCAATCATTTATTACTCTGGTTTTGTGACCATTAATGTGATTTTCGTTAACCAAAAAGATGACATTCCAATATTCCACAGGGACTAAACTGAAAACATTATTTGAACCTGTAGCAACATCTGGTTATCTATACGATTATTTTCTAAAGATTCCCTATATTTAGATACCTCTCACACTACGTCATCTTGATTATTAATGCTTAGAAAATTATAACAATTTTACTGGACATATAGCAGTTTATCTCTAGTGATAATTAGAATGTCATAAGTATCCCTGGGTATTAATTCATTGAAATACATTTTTTAAATACTATGACTAATTGTGCTTAGAGAATAAGCAAAGATTTTCCCCCCATGTTAATTAAAGATCATGCTAGTTAAAGGTCTAATCAAAGGAGATATTCTTTACTATTTATTACCAGGCCCTAAATATTATCTATAGACTTTTAAAATTTTATTTTATTTCATTGTTATGATCTCAAGAAGCACCTAAAGACACCATGGAATAATAAAGGAAAAAAAAACAGAAAAGGTTAATTGTACATGAAACTGTGAGCTTCTATTCCAGTTTGTTTCTTCTAAAGTATTTATCAAATTTGATATTATAGTAAAAAAAAATTCTGCTTGTCTTTGTACCACTCTGAACTTCATTCTCTTTCTTTCTGTATATCTTTCAATATTTTATTGATAAGCCTTTCTCTTTTTTGACACCTCTATCAGTACCCACCCATTTCCTACCCTACCCCTCAACAATCTGCACAAAAATAAAAATCCTCCCTTATAAAAATGAATATGATTAAACAAAACTAATGCTCACATTGGCTGTATCTAAAAATGTCTATCTCATTCTCCACCTCTATCATTCATCACCTTTCCATCCAAGTGTGAAGAAATATGTTTCATTGTCCTTCTGAAGTAGTAACTTGTCTTTTATTGATCAGCAACAAGTATTTCCAAGATGTTTTACTTTACATTATTGTGATCTTTGTATTATTTGCTCCCTCTTGAAAATGTTTACTTTATTCTGTATCAGTTCATGGAAGTCTCCTCAGGATTTTCTGATAACATTTCTTTCTTTTTTTTCATGATGCAAGAATATTCTATTTCATATGCAGCTTACTTTCTGAGATACTCATCTACTCATCAACTGGGAATTGAATCCACAGAAGAAAATTTACTGTTGTACTCAAAAGATAACCTTATGATAACTACCACTATAGTTCTCAAGACCCCATTGATGAACTTCCCCTTAACAAGGGGATACAATTAGCTCTTAGCAAAGATTTTTACTTATGTGACATAGCAAAATTTATGCTTATAAAACATTATCACATAAGTCCACAAAAGCACACAACATTCATGGGAAGAGTGAGTTCAAACCTAAAGTATGATGGAAATGAGGCAAAAGTGTCAGATACATGTGTGCCAAAAGCAATTCTCAGTTTCTGGTAAATGTGAAGCCTGAGAGTCTTTTCTCTCTTAGTACTATTTCGCGTTGGATTCCCACTGTTTAAAGTATAAATTAAATTTCTATTTTTCCAGACTTTGTGCTCCTTGAAGTTCCTTTCTTATTCAAGTGTCTATTTCTCTATATATTTTTTCAGACTATCTGGATCTCCATTTTGCTAAATGTAATTTCACTATTTGGTACAGTAACCAAATGATAACTGGGGATGGGGAGAATAAAATCTTCTACCCCCTTTTCTGCCTTTTGTTAAAGACACAGGGATCTCTTTCACAATTAATTAAAATTT
Organism: Sarcophilus harrisii; assembly: GCF_902635505.1. Lineage (NCBI taxonomy): Eukaryota > Metazoa > Chordata > Mammalia > Dasyuromorphia > Dasyuridae > Sarcophilus > Sarcophilus harrisii. Next base: position 235,906,153 of record NC_045426.1, on the reverse strand, counting down.
TCAAACTTCAAAACATATTCAAGGTTTGAAGTAAATTTAACATACTCATTTAGAGTATGCTATTCCTTTCTTGGCACAATCAGAAATGAATTCATATTCTTGTGAAAGGATTAGGTCATAGACCTCTTAAATATAACTAAATCAATAGAGGTGAAGAGGAAATCCCTTTCTTTTTTATATTTTATACCAAAAGACACCTAAGTCTTATAGTAGATAGAGTTCTGGACTTAAAATCATAAAAAATGAAATTGAAATCTTACCTCAAATATTTGCTTGTGTTCTTAAACTAGTCGTTTAGCCTTTTTCAGGTACTTCAGAAGATTGTTGCAAGACTCAAAAGTAATAAGACATATAATGCTCTACAAATTTTAAAGTGGTACGAAAGTATTTGTTTTTAGTATTATTTGTTTAGCTATTCTGTAATCAATTACTTTGTTTTTTATCTTTGGTATTATAAAAGTGCTTCTGGGTATATTATAAGTATGGGCACAACTGTGAGTATAAAGCTATATCAATTAGGTGTTGCCCTTTAGTACATTTTGAATTCATAAAGAGAAGAATTACCTTCAATATGTCCCTAGTTGAAATATAAACATTTTTTCAAACACTTAATTCAACATTTACTTGTTTATTTTATTTATGTTCAGAAAGATGACAGAAAAGAAAAATGAACATTTTTTATAAAAATTTGAGTTTAAGATGTATTTGAACCTTGACTTTTCTTTTTTTTTTCCTTTTTATCATTTTCTTTTTTCGGTAATTTTAAACACACATTTCTCCATGAATCATTTTGGGAGAGAAAAATCAGAACAAAAGGGAAAAACCAAGAGAGAAAGGAAAAAAAAAAAACAGAAGAAAAAGGATAAAAAAGTGAACATAGCATGGGTTGATTTACATTCAGTATCTACTGTAATTTTTTTGGATACGGACTATGTTTGCTGTATTTGCCTTGGATCATTGAACCACTGAGAAGAACCAAGTCTTTCATAGTCAATCTTGGCATAATCTTGCTGTTTTTTGCATATGGTATAATCCTGATTCCATTTGTTTCTCTCAGTATCAGTTCATGTAACTCTTTCCTGGCTTTTCTAAAATCAGCACTTTTTGTTATAGAACATTTTTATAGAACAATAATATTTCATTACTTTCATATACCATAACTTATTCAGTCATTCATCCAATTCTTTGCTACCACAAAAAGAGTTGCTACATTTTTCATACATGGGTTCTTTTCCCTCCTTTATGATTTCCTTTGGATACAAATCAAGTAGTAGCACTGCTGGATTGAAGGGTATGCCCAGTTTTATACCTTTAAGGAGTAGTTCCAAATTGCTCTCCAGAATGGATGGATCAATTTACAACTTCATCTACAGTGCATTAGTGTCCCAGTTTTTCCACATACCCTCCAACATTTATCACTATCATTTTCTGTCATCTCTAGTCAATCTGAGAGGTGTGAGATAGTACCTCAGAGATGTTTTAATTTGCATTTCTCTAATCAAAAGTGAGTTAGAGCATTTTTTGTATGACTATAGATGGCTTTAATTTTATCATTTGAAAACTGTCTGTTCATATTCTTTGACCATTTATCAATTGAGGAATGATTTGTATTCTTATAAATTTGACACAATTTTTATGTATTTTAAAAATGAGGCCTTTATCAAAAACACTACCTGTAAAATTTTTTCATGCTTTGTACTTCCCTTTTAATCTTGTTTCTGTTGGTTTTCTTTAAGCAAAAACTTTTTAATTTAATGAAATCAATGTTGTCCATTTGGAATTTATAATGTTCTCTAGTTCTCCTTTCATCATAAATTCCTTTATTCACCAAAGATCTAATAGATAAACTATTCCTTGCTCTCCTAATTTGCTTATAGTATCACCCTTTACACCCAAATCACATAACTATTTTTACCTTATTTTCATATGTATGTATGTATTTGATTCAGTTCCCCATACATTTGATAAATAAGGCCTTCTTCAGAGAAATTTCCTTCAAATTTTTTTCATAATTATTATTGCTAACTATATTTCTTCCCCATTTATTCTCTTTCCTTTCACCCTGTTCCTCCTTAAAACTGTTTTGCTTCTGACTACTCTCTCCCCTACAATGTTCTCTCTTCTATCATCCTCTCCCCTTCTCATATCCCCTTCCTCTCCTATTTTCCTGTAGAGTAAGATAGAGTTCTATATTTATATTGAGTGTGTATGTCATTTCCGCTTTGAGCCAATTCTGATGAGAGTAAGGTTCACTCACTGCTTTGTAAATGTTTATCCTTCCCTTCTTTATGGCAGATAATTTACACCATTCCACTTCTCCCTTTCCCTTCATCCTAGTACCTCCTTCTCTCACCCCTAAATTTTATCCTTTCATATTCAATTCACACCTCTGCCCTCTGTCTATAAATGTCTAGTTGCCATAATAATGACAACATTCTTATAAGTTACAAATTTATCCATGTAGGAATGTAAGCAGATAAACTTTGTTGAATTCCTTATGAATTCCTTTTTTTCTGATCATCTCTTTGTGCTTCTCCTGAGTCTTGTATTTGAAAATCAAATTTTCTATTCAGCTCTGGTCTTTTCATCATGAATGCTTGAAAATCCTCTATTTCAGCAAATGTTTATTTTTTATCTCTGAAGAATGATACTTAGTTTTGCTGGGTAGGTGATTCTTGATTGTAATTCTAACACCATTGTTCTCCAGAATATTATATTCCAAGCCCTCCAGTCTTTTAATGTGGAAACTGCTAAATTTTATGCTCTTCTGACTGTGCCTCCACTATTCTTGAAGTATTTGACCTGAGGGTTCCGAAATTTGACAATAATTTTCCTGGGAGCTTTCATCTTGGAATGTAAGAAAATCAATGGAATATTTCAATTTCTCTTTACCTTCTAGTCTTGAATATCAGGACAATTTTCCTTAATAATTTCTTGAAAGATGATATCCAGTCTCTTTTTTTGATCAAGACTTCCAGGAAGACCAATAATTTTTCAATTATTTCTCCTTGATCTATTTTCAAGGTCAGTTGTTTTTCCAATGAAATATTCCAATTTTTTTTTATTTTTTTATTCTTTTGGTTTTGTTCTATTGTTTCTTGATTTTCCATAAAGTCATTAACTTACATTTACTCATTTTTAATTTTTAAGAAATTATTTTCCTCAATATGCTTTTGTACTTTGTTTTCTATTTGGCCAATTTTGCTTTTTAAGGCATTTTTCTTCTCATTAGCTTTTTGTGTTTCCTTCGACATCACTCTCATTTTTCTTCCTAATTTTTCCACTACTTCTTACTTGATTTTCAAAATCCCTTTTGAGTTCTTCTATTGCTGGGGATGAATTTTTATTTCTATTGGAAGCTTTGATTTTGTTATCATTTTCTGAATGTGTATTTTCATCTTCCTTGTTCCAATAGTAACTTTCTACAATCAGGATATTTTCCTATTATTTAGCTATTTTCCTAGCCTATTACTTTTCTTTTAACTCTTTCTTTAAAGTAAGGTTCAGTTTCCATGGTGGAGGGTGCCATGTCCCAAGCCTTAAGGGTTTTGTGCTGCTGCTGGCTGAGATCCTTCTAGGGTCCTGTATTAGGAACTAGCACTGCTACCTAGATCTGACTATGTGCAAAGCAACAATCCTGCCACAGTGCCAAGCATAGAGGTTCCCTGCAATCTCCTTCTGACCAGTTGTTCTGCTCTCCCAATGGTTTGCTGAAATCTCTGGAAGCTGCCTTTGGTGTTGTTTATTCTATGGCTCCCAAAGTCCAATCCTGTAGTGCAGCTTTTCTCACATTATAGTATGACAAACCTTTCCTGCTAACTTGGTCCTTGGGTTCTGTTGAATGAAAGGTCCAGAGATCACTGCCACCAATTTAGAGGCCATACAACCTTGGCTGTGCTGACTCAATATGCACTGTGATTACACACCTATCCCCATGCAACAGACCCCTCTTGCTGACCTTCCAAGCCACCTTTAGCTGGAAAATTGTTCTACTCTGTCTTTTGTTCTGATGCACTAACATTTGTGTAGAGTCATTATTTTAAGGTATTTGGAGGAGTCTGGGGGACACATGGGAGAGTCTCTACCTTCACTCCAGCATCTTGGCTCCACCTTCCAAGTACCCCAGTGATCTCTTAATTATTAATTCTAATGATCCTTTCTCAATCCTTATTCATCTTCACTTTTCTATAGCCCGTGACACTATCAATTAGAACCTTTTTGACATGCATTTTTAGATTTTCATGGCTATTTTCTCCTACTTATTCTCTAAATGTTTCTGTCTACTGCTTTTCAGTATCCTTTTTGGATTTTCATGGATGTCATGAGTGGGAATGACTACTGGGGATCTATCCTGGATACTCTTCTCCTTCTATACTATTTCACTTAGTGATCTCATCAGCTCCCATGGATTCAACTATCATTTCTATGTAGATGATTCTCAGATTTACCTCTTCAGACTAAACCTCATCTGATAGCCATCCTCAAATTTCACATGCCTTTTTGACATCTCAAACTAAATATCTCATAAACATTTTAATATAAACATGTTTAAACTTACTAAGGAATAAAAAGGTTTGGAATAGCTGCTATGTTGAGTGGGGTAATGAACCAATAACTGCTGTGAAGACCCAGATTAAATTATATTATGTGAGTTTATGGTAGACCCTGTCACCATGATTTCCTTATTTTTTTCTGGTTCTGCTTGTCAACAAGTGAGTAGGATCAAAGGAGACAAAATTGGGATATGGAAAAACTCAGATTTGGGACAAGGGGACAAGGGTAGATGAAAGGATAGATTTTATTTGGTAGTTGCAGACTGATAAATAGGGAAGAAAAAAGAGTATGGCCAATATGGAGTTGATGACCTTGGCTTGACATGGGGTGCAACTGAAAGAATACAAACAATGGAGTTGCATGAGTATGAAAAGATTGTCAAACATAAAGACAGATGCAAGAGTTCAGTAGATAGATACAAGAATTTTAGCATTTGTGAAAATGAAAGTAAAACAATTATAAGGGATAGGAAAATGAAGGCTGGGACTATATCTTTATGTATTTGAGAAGGAATAGAATGATAATAGGTCATAAGAACTGGGTAAATATGAAAAAGAACAAATAAATGTGGCATAATACATGTAGCCAGGGCAATTTATAATCCTGTGGCATTATCCAAAATAAAACTTTTCTTTGCATGCAACATCACAAGTATCTACTCTCACTCTCAGGACTACTTGTGTCATCAGACTGGTCTGGTGATGTTATGGGTTTCTATGCTGAGATTCTAGTTAGTATTTTTGGGTAGTTCCTTTAAAAACGTGTCCATCAATTGTATCCTCTATCAAAAATGCTTTCTACAAATCCTCATAATATTTGAAAGTGCTTAGCTCAGGAATTGGCACATAGTAGGAGCTTGATAAATGTTTATTTCCTTATCTCCTCTTTTCTCTTTCTCCCCTCCCTTTCAGCTTATTTTCTGCTACCTCTTTTGTCACTTGCTAGTCTCCCTCTCAATTGCTGCTATTATGTATCTTTTTTTTTTCTTCTATTCCCTAAGAGAGAAATTTTCAGCTATATTAGCACATAGCCTTAGGGTTATTTCTCACTTTTGTGATCTAAACCCTAAAGCCACAACCAAACAGCCAGTCAGCAGAGACCCTCAGGCTTAGGTTAAATATGACTCTTGATTTTTTAAAAAAAATTCTATCTAAGCTGCCTTGTCTAAAGGCAGCAAAAAAGTTATTTTCAAATCCTTTTCCTTTCCATAATAGCCACATTTATATAGCCAGCTTTACAAAGAGCTTTGCTTTCATTATGTAATACCACAGATAACAAAGAGGCAGCCAATAATTCAGAGGATAAAGCACTGATCCTGGAGTCAGGAAGATCTAAATTCAAATCTACTTTAAGATATATTCTAGCTGGGTGATCCTGGGAAAGTCATTTACCTTCTGATCGCTTTACCAAATGGATCCACTGGAATAGAAAATGAAAAACTATTCTAATATTTTAACCAAGAAAACCCCAAATAGAGTGACAAAAAGTCACTGACCAGCAACATGGATAATGAATAGCACATGGACCCTGAAAGATACAGTTCAGTATTTCATCTTTGTCGCTTCCCATTATATAGCTTCAAAATATCATATGACTACTTTGGGTCTTGGTTTCCTCATACATAAAATGAGGGCATTGAATAAGATGGTCTATAAGATGTCTTTTAGATCTAAATCTATGAACCTATAATTATATTATTTCATCCTCACAGCAACTTTATGATGTAGATGTTATTAGCTCCATTTTGCAGAAGAAGGTAACTGAGGTTAAAAAAAAAGGTCTTAACCTCAGTGACTTGTGTGCCCAGGGCCATCAGTAAATGTCTGAGAGCATGAAAACCCAGATCTTCCAGACTGTAAATCTAGAGAACTATTTACTAGATTGCTTATCTGTTATTGTTTGAAGACATCTGAGTTCAAAGCCCCCATCACATCCACACTAGATTTGTGAGCCTAGGGAAATAAATTAACTTCAGTTTCTTTATTTGTAAAATAGAGTTGATAATAATAGCATCTATCTTTGCAGGGTTGCTTTGATGATCACATAAGATTATACATATAGATAGATATATAGATAGATACATACATAGATAAGATTATACATATAGATACATATATAGATAGATACATAGATAAGATTATACATATAGATAGATACATACATATATAGATACATAGATAGATGGATGGAAAATTCTTTGCAAACCTTAAAGCATTATATAAGATATTCCCTAAGTGGAAGAGCAATTTTAAGCTATTAGAACTTAAAACCACTATGGCTTTGGGGACAGTTTGTATAAATGCTAAACATTGTCATCTTCATCATCACTATTTTACAAATGAAAGAGCTGAGTCAGTATTTAAATGACCTACTCAGAATCATATGGTCAATAAGAACCTGGGGTAGAATTTTAAGCCAAATCTTTCTAACTCCAAGTCCAACACTATCCACTCCTTCACATCATGGCCCTTGCAAACTGTCATCTTAGAAGGTATAGAATAGAAACCTGTAGCTCCAACTCCTTTTCCTACATTTCTACCAGGAACAAAATCACTACTCTAATTACCTTTATATCTCCCTCTGTGGCTAGCATAACTCCTTGAACATACTGGATGTTCAACTGATATTTATGCCATGAAGGGGTGAATGGAGTAGTATATGTTTTGCAGCAGTGTAAGTTTTTTTAAATTAACCAATAACTGAATTACAGATAGCATATCAATCTTATCCTTATATGGTGTCATGATTGTCACAATGATATGAAACGTTTTATTACATTGTCTATATGTTTTGCACATTTCTGACCCCACTACTGTTGTCCGCCCCACCACTACTTTTTTTTTTTACTGTATATTTTTAACTTTACAGATGCTTCTCCTATGCATGGTTATTTTTTAAATCATTTCTGAGAGCAGATGTTCCCATGTGTGTGGTATAGTTTCTTTTTCTTCCCTAGTGCTTTCCCTTACAGATTGCTGGATTGTACATAGCAGCTGCCTGCCATCCTTTTGATCTGAAAAGAAAAGATTTCCATACCAGGATGGTTCTCTCAATGATATAATTAAGTTTTCTGGAATTATCATGCACATTCATATCTAGTAAAAGGAGGTATGGGAAAGGGAGACAGTAAGAGCAATTCAGTTTGAATTGGTTTACGATTGTGTGTGTGCAATTGTATGTTATGTGTGTGTGTATTTAAAATGTATCTTTTGCTACCCTTGCATTATGTCATCTTTGGGAACTTTTCAAATATATCTAGGGGATTGGGCTATTATTTAAAAGATTCAAAACCTGAACATTTTAAAAATGGTTGCAGCCACTGCCAAATTGCTTTCCCAAACTTGGAAGACAAATTAAATCTGAAATTCATTTCAGCTGGGAACTGTCCCCAGCATCAAGAACAGGTGAAGCTCTTAACAACCCTCTGAAATTGTATTTGACTCAAAGACAAAACATGAAATATTTGGTACAAGAAATCTAGCTGTTCTAAATTTCCAGTTCTGAGGGGGAAATAGTAAAAACATTATATATGTGTGTGTGTATATATATACACACACACACACATATATATATATATATATATATATATGTGTATGGGGAGGGTGTTTGTTGTGTATGTGTGTTATCCCAAAAATGTATAAAATATTATGAAGGATCGCCTTGGGGATAGAGCCAAAATGGAAAAGTAGAGAAAGTTCTCAGTTGAGCCTTCCCAACAATCTCCTCCAGACAATTTCAAAATGACATCTCAAATTGAATTCTGGAGTGGCAGAGCCAAAAAGAAATTAGAGTAAGACATTATTCCAGCCCAAGACAACTTAGAAAGTTAGAAAGAGAGATCTATGATGTGCCAGTGGAAAGTGATTTGATGACTCTAAGGATGAAAGACCCAGGAGGTGGCAACAGAAGCAGCAACATTTTCATGCATTGTCCAGCTGGGCAAATAGACAGAAAGAAATGACAAAGGACCCTCTTGACAGAACTAGATGTAGAACCAGATCCTGCATGGCCACTCCATTATCTATGCCCATTTCTGGGTCATAGTTCAAGGGCAGAGAGGAGAACTTACAAACAAAAGGTAACAAAAATTCAAAAGGGTAGCATCTAGATTTCTGGAGAAAAATAAAAAAGAATAGAAAGAATTATATTTTTTTCCTCAGAGATACATGGCACCTTCACAAAAATTGACTATGTATTAAGTCATAAAATCTCACAACCAAATGCAAAAAAGGCAGAAATATTATTTGTCTTTTAGACTAAATGCAATAAGAATTACATTCAATAAAAGGCTGTAGAATCACAGATTAAAAATTAATTAGAAACTAAAAAAAATCTAATCATAAAGAACAGGGGGTGTCAATCATGGGTAGGCCAAATCAATATATATAAAAGGATAATTTTACTTAATTAATTGATTTATTCAGTGCTATACCAATCAAATTACAAAAAAATATATTATTTTAGAGATCTAGAATAAATAATAAACAAATATTCACCTGAGCCGTGAAGTCAGGAGGATCTGAGTTCAAATCTGCTCTCAGACACTTAACACTTCCTAGCTGGGTGACCCTGGGTAAGCCACTTAACCCCAATTGGAAGAACAAAAGGTCAAGAATATCAAGGGAATCTTCCGGGCAAGATGGCGGCGAGGAAGCACACAGCTATGTAAGCTCCGCATTTTCTCTCAGAATCCATCTCATTACAAGCCTCTGAATTAATGCCTGACTGAAAAAAAAAAAAAAAAACCCACAATCAGTTACCAAGAGAAGACATCCTTGAGATTCGCCAGCAAAGGTCTGTTTTTACTCAAGGGCGGGACGGTTTTAGATCGGGCACAGGCTGAGGGCAGGCAGCAGCAGGAGCTTGGCAGGCAGCTCACAGCTGAGCAGACCGGAGGGGGTTGGGGTGTGATCTCAGCCGTCTCTGCAGGGAGAGCTTTGCTACAGGATTGGATACTTTGCCCTGGCAGCAAGTCAGTAGCCCAGCAGAGAAGCTAAAAACACCAGGGGTGAAGAATACAACCCCAAACAGCTGGAGTTCCTTGGGACCGGCCACCCCTCCCCCACAGCGTCTCAGCACGCTCTCAGAGTCTCAGAGCGCAGGCGCAGCCCAGTCCTGCTAGTGCCTTGCTGCTGCCCCCACAGTCTGTAGAGGAAGCTAGGTAACACCACCCAGCCCCTCCCCCCCCAAAAAAGCAGGTTCTATTTGGGGTTTTTTCCTTTTCTTTTCTTTGCTAGTTTGTCTCTGATTCTTCTCTGACAAAATGAGCAAAAAATTGAAAAGGACCTTAACGACTGACAGCTTTTATACAGACAGAGAACAGACTCTAAACCCTGAGGAGACTAAAAACAGAATATCTCCAGGTGAATCCCCACAGGAGGAGATCATGTGTTCCTCAGCACAGATGAATCTCATAGAAGAAATTAAAAAGGCTCTCACAAGGGAGCTAGAAGAAAAATGGGAAAAGGAGAGGGGAGGCTTGGCAAGAGAGACTGGAGAAGCCATTCCTCTCATTTAAAGAGAGAGTGGCTAAAGAAAACAAATCCTTGAAAAACAGGATTACTGAACGGGAAACAGAAAATAGCTGTCTAAAGAATATAATTGGCGAAATGGAAAAACATTCCATAGAACAAATTGGACAATTAGAAAGAGATATATAAAAAAAGTGAGTGAAGAAAACACTTCATTGAAAATCAAAATAGAACAAATGGAATTGAATGACTTGAGGAGACAAGAAGAATCAACCAAGCAAAACCAAAAAAATCAAACAATGGAGAAAAATGTGAAATATCTTCTTGGGAGAACAACAGACCTGGAAAATAGGTCTAGGAGAGACAATCTGAGAATTATCGGACTCCCAGAAAAATACAATGAAAAAAAGAGCCTGGACACTATTTTCCAGGAAGTTATCAAAGAGAACTGCCCAGAAGTCATAGAAACAGAGGGTAAAACAGACATTGAAAGGATTCATCGATCACCCACCGAAAGGGATCCTAAAATCAAAACACCAAGAAATATAGTGGCCAAATGCCACAACCTTCAAACGAAGGAAAAAAAATACTCCAAGCGTCTAGAAAAACCCAATTCAAATATAGAGGAGCCACAATAAGGATCACCCAAGATCTAGTAGCATCCACATTAAAAGATCGAAGGGCCTGGAATATGATATCTAAAAGGCTAAGGAACTAGGATGCAACCAAAAAATAATTCACTCCAACCAGAATGAGCATCTTTTCCAGGGAAGAAGATGGTCATTTCAATAAAATAAGTGAATTCACCTATTTTTGTGAAAAACCAGAACTTAACAAGAAGTTTGATCTGCAAATATAGAACTCAAGAAAACCTAAAAGGTAAAAAGAAATCTTGGAACTATATTTCTGCAAAGATGTATAAAAAATACATGTATACATTGTTCTAGAAATTAGAGGTGGAAAGGACATTGAATCAGAAAAAGGGTAAAGTGGGGATACTATATCTCACAAAGAGGCAAAGGAAACCTATTATATCTGAATGAAAGAATGAAGGGGAATGAATATAGTGGGTATTTTACTGTCATAAGAATTGACTTTAAGAGAAAACATTTTAGACATATTCAATGTGAGGAAACTTCCCCCATCCATTGAAAAGTGAGAAGGGAAAAGTGAAAAGGGAAGGAAAAGCTAAGCAGAAGGGAATACAGAAACTGTGAGCGAAAGGAGTAAGATAGGGGAGGAACCAAGGTGGGAGGAGGGATACTAAAAGGAGGGCTGTAGAAGCAAGTGGTGCCCACAAGTTTAATACTGGGAAGGGGGTAAAGGGAAAGAAGAGAGAAAGATAAACAGGGTTAACAAGATGACAAGAATACAGAATTGGTAATTTTAACCATAAATGTGAAGGGGTAAACCTCCCAAAAGAGGAAGAGATTAGCAGAATGGATTAAAAGCCGAATCCCAAATATGTTGTTTACAGGAAACACACCTGAAGCAGGGAGATACATGCAGAAAAAGGTAAAAGGATGGAGCAAAATCTACTATGCTCAGGTGAAGTCAAAAAGGAGGGTAGCCATCCTGATCTCAGATCACAAAACAAAAATTGTTCTAATTAAAAAGAGATAAGGAAGGGCACATATCTTGCTAAAGGGTAGCATAAATAACGAAGCAATATCAATATTAAAATATATGCCCAAGTGGTGTAGCATCTAAATTTAAAGAGAAATTAAGAGAGGTGCAAGAAGAAATAGATAGCAAAACTATAATAGTGGGAGATCCTCAACCTTGCACTCTAGAATTAGATAAATCAAACCACAAAATAAATAAGAAAGAAGTCAAAGAGGTAAATAGAATACTAGAAAAGTTAGATATGATAGACCCCTGGAGAAAACGAAATGGAGACAGAAAGGAGTACACTTCTCTTTCAGCAGTTCATGGAACTTATACAAAAATAGACCATATATTAGGACATAAAAACCTCAAACTCAAATGCAGTAAGGCAGAAATAGTAAATGCATCCTTTTCAGATCACAATGCAATAAAAATTACACTCAACAAAAAGCCAGCAGAAAGTAGACCAAAAAATAATTGGAAACTAAATAATCCTTCTAAAAGAATGATTGGTGAAACAGCAAATCATAGACATAATTAATAACTTCACCCAAGAAAAATGACAATAATGAGACCTCATACCAAAATGTGTGGGATGCAGCCAAAGCGGTAATAAGGGGAAATTTCATATCTCTAGAGGTCTACTTGCATAAAATAGAGAAAGAGAAGATCAACAAATTGGGCTTACAACTAAAAATGCTAGAAAAGGAACAAATTAAAAACCCCCAGTCAAACACTAAACTTGAAATTCTAAAAATAAAAGGAGAAATCAATAAAATTGAAAGTAAAAAAAAAAAAAACTATTGAATTATTGGACTTAATAAATAAATTAATTAATTAATAAAACTAGAGTTGGTTCTATGAAAAAACCAACAAAACAGACAAACCCTTAGTAAATCTGATTAAAAAAAGGAAAGAGGAAAATCAAATTGTTAGTCTTAAAAATGAAAAGGGAGAACTCGCCACTAATGAAGAGGAAATCAGAGCAATAATTAGGAATTACTTTGCCCAACTTTATGGCAATAAATTCGACAACTTAAATTAAATGGAAGAATACCTTCAAAAATATAGCTTGCCCAGATTAACAGAGGAAGAAGTAAATATCTTAAACAGTCCCATCTTAGAAAAAGAAATAGAACAAGCTATTAATCAACTCCCTAAGAAAAAAGCCCCAGGACCAGATTGATTTACATGTGAATTCTACCAAACATTTAAAGAACAATTAACCCCAATGCTATATAAACTATTTGAAAAAATAGGGATTGAAGGAGTCCTACCAAACTCCTTTTATGACACAGACATGGTACTGATACCTAAACCAGGTAGGCTGAAAACAGAGAAAGAAAATTATAGACCGATCTCTCTAATGAATATCAATGCTAAAATCTTAAATAAAATATTAGCAAAAAGATTACAGAAAATAGTTCCCAGGATAATACACTATGACCAAATAGGATTTATACCAGGAATGCAGGGCTGGTTCAATATTAGGAAAACTATTAGCATAATTGACTACATCAATAAGCAAACTAACAAAAACCATATGATCATCTCAATAGATGCAGAAAAAGCATTTGATAAAATCCAACATCCATTCCTAATAAAAAACACTTGAGAGTATAGGAATAAATGGACTTTTTCTTAAAATAGTCAGGAGCATATATTTAAAACCATCAGTAAGTATCATATGCAATAGGGAAAAACTGGAATCTTTCCCAGTAAGATCTGGAGTGAAGCAAGGTTGCCCACTGTCACCATTATTATTCAATATTGTATTAGAAACACTAGCCTCGGCAATGAGTTGAGAAAGAGATTAAAGGAATCAGAATAGGCAGTGAGGAAACCAAACTATCACTCTTTGCAGATGATATGATGGTATACTTAGAGAACCCCAGAGATTCTACTAAAAAGCTATTAGAAATAATCCATAACTTTAGCAAAGTTGCAGGTTGTAAAATAAATCCCCATAAATCCTCAGCATTTTTATACATCACCAACAAAATCCAACAGCAAGAGATACAAAGAGAACTTCCATTCAGAATAACTGTCGACAGCATAAAATATTTGGGAATCTATCTACCAAAGGAAAGTCAGGAATTATATGAGCAAAATTACAAAAAACTTTCCACACAAATAGTCAGACTTAAACAATTGGAAAAAGATTAAGTCCTCCTGGATAGGTCAAGGGAATATAATAAAGATGGCAATACTCCCTAAACTAATCTATTTATTTAGTGCTATACCAATCAGACTTCCAAGAAAATATTTTAATGATCTAGAAAAAAATAACAAAATTCATATGGAATAATAAAAGGTCAAGAATATCAAAAGAATTAATGAGAAAAAATCAAATGAAGGTGGCCTTAGCTTACCATCTAAAAACTATATTATAAAGTAGCAGTCACCAAAACCATTTTGTATTGGCTAAGAAACAGATTAGTTGATCAGTGGAACAGGTTAGGTTCACAAGACAGAATAGTCAACTATAGCAATCTAGTGTTTGACAAACCCAAAGATCCTAACTTTTGGGATAAGAATTCATTATTTGACAAAAACTGTTGGATAGCTGGAAATTAGTATGGCAGAAATTAGGCATGGACCCACACTTAACACCATATACCAAGATAAGATCAAAATGGGCCTGTGATTTAGACATAAAGAATGAGATTATAAACCAATTAGAGGAACATAGGATAGTTTATCTCTCAGATTTGTGGAGGAGGAAGAAATTTATGACTAAAGATGAACTAGAGACCATTATTGATCACAAAATAGAAAATTTTGATTATATCAAATTAAAAAGCTTCTGTACAAACAAAACTAATGTAAACAAGATTAGAAGGGAAGCAACAAACTGGGAAAACATCTTCACAGTTAAAGGTTCTGATAAAGGCCTCATTTCCAAAATATATAGAGAGCTGACTCTAATTTATAAGAAACCAAGCCATTCTCCAATTGATAAATGGTCAAAGGATATGAACAGAATTTTCAGATGATGAAATTGAAACTATTACCACTCATATGAAAGAGTGTTCCAAATCATTATTAATCAGAGAAATGCAAATTAAGACAACTCTGAGATACCACTATACAACTGTCAGATTGGCTAAGATGACAGGAAAAAATGTGGAATGTTGGAGGGGATGCAGGAAAACTGGGACACTGATACATTGTTGGTGGAGTTGTGAACGAATCCAATCATTCTGGAGAGCAATCTGGAATTATGCCCAAAAAGTTATCAAACTGTGCATACCCTTTGATCCAGCAGTGTTTCACTGGCTTATACCCCAAGGAGATACTAAAGAAGGGAAAGGGACCAGTATGTGCCAAAATGTTTGTGGCAGCCTGTTTGTAGTGGTTAGAAGCTGGAAACTGATTGGATGCCCATCAATTGGAGAATGGTTGGGTAAATTGTGGTATATGAATATTATGGAATACTATTGTTCTGTAAGAAATGACCAGGAGGCTTGGAGAGACTTACATGAACTGATGCTGAGTGAAATGAGCAGAACCAAGAGATCATTATATACGTCAACAACGATACTGTATGAAGATGTAATCTGATGGAAGTGGATTTCTTTGACAAAGAGACTTAATTCAGTTTCAATTGATCAATGATGGACAGAAGCAGCTACACCCAAAGAAAAACACTGGGAAAATGAATGTAAACTGTTTGCATTTTTTGTTTTTCTTCCCAGGTTATTTTACCTTCTGAATCCAATTCTCCCTTAAATAAGAAATCTGTTTTGATCTGACAATTATATTGTATCTAGGATATAACTAGACATATTCAACATATATAGGACTGTTGCCATCTAGGGAGGTGGAGTGGAGGGAAAAATCGGAACAGAAATGATTGCAAGGGATAATGTAAAAAAAAATTACCTGGCATGGATTCTGTCAATAAAAAGTTACTATAATAATAATAATAATATATATATATATATATATATATATATATATTATATATGTGAAAGGGAAAAAAAGAATATCAAGGGAATCAATGGGGAAAAAAACCTGAGGAAAGGTAGCATAGAAGTATCAAATCTGAAATTGTATTACAAAATGATAGTTATGACAACAATCTACTATTGCTTAGAAATAGAGTGGTGGATCAGTGGAACAGAATAGCTATATAATACATAGGAGTAAATTAATATAGTAATCTAGTGTTTGACAAATTCAAAAATCTGAGATTCTGGGCCATGAAATTACTAAAAAAAATTGATGAGAAAACTGGAAAGTAGTTTGTCAGAAGCTAGATATAGACCAACAATTCCCACCAAGATAAAGTCTAAATGAGTACATGATTTAGAAGTAAAAAGTGACATCCCAAGTAAATTAGGAGACAATAAATTGTTTTTGCTTATCAGATTTATAGATAAAGGATGAATTTATGACCAAACAAATGGTAGAGAGTCTTATGGGATATAAAAAAATAAGTTTTTTTTTTAATTTTCATATAAAACAAATCAATTTAGAAGAAATAAATTCAATTATTTAACCTAAAACAAACAAAATTAATGCAGACAACATTTAAAGGTAAGTAGGAAACTGGGGAAATAATTAAAACAAATTTCTGTGATAACGGCTTCAGTTCTCAAATACATAGATAACTGGGGTCAAATTTATAAGAATATGAGTCATTCTACAGGTGCTAAATGGTCAAAAGATATAAACAGGTGGTTTAATAAGAAGAAATCAAAGCTATTTAGAATCATATGTAAATCATGCGTATATTTTAAAACTTTAAATCACTATTTGAACAGAGATATACAAATTGAAACAACTATGAGACATTACCTCACTCCTATCAGATTGGCTAAGCTGATAGAAAAGAAAAATGACAAGTATTGATGAGTTGGGAGGATGTGGAAAAATCAGGACCTTAATTTCTATTTGGTGAAGTTGTGAATTGATCCAACAATCCAAGAAAGCAGTTTGAAACTATGCCCCACAGCCCTCTTTGTAGTGGCCAGAAACTGGAAACTGAATAAATGCCCATCAATTAGAGAATGGCTGAATAAATCGTGGTATATGAATATTATGGAATATTATTGTTTAGTAAGAAATGACCAACAGGATGATTTCAGAAAGGCCTGGAGAGACTTACATGAACTGATGCTGAGTGAAATGAGCAGGACCAGGAAATCATTATATACTTCAACAACAATACTATATGATGACCAATTCTGATGGACCTGGCCATCTTCAGCAATGAGATGAACCAAATCAGTTCCAATGGAGCAGTAATGAACTGAATCAGTTACACCCAGTGAAAGAATTCTGAGAAATGACTAAAAACCATTACATAGAATTCCCAATCCCTATATTTTTGCCCACCTGCATTTTTTATTTCCTTCATAGGCTAATTGTACAATATTTCAGAGTCTGATTTTTTTTGTACAGTAAAATAACAGTTTGGACATATATACTTATTTTGTCTTTAATTTATACTTTAACATATTTAACATGTATTGGTCATCCTGCCATCTAGGGGAGAAGGTGGGGGGGAAGGAGGAGAAAAATTGGAACAAAAGGTTTGGCAATTGTCAATGCTGTAAAATTACGCATGCATATAACTTGTAAATAAAAAGCTATTAAAAATTTAAAAAATAAAATAAAATAAAATTAGGTCATGGAAAAAAAAGAGAAAGAAACTGTGCCCCAAACCTTAAAAACTCTATACTGCCTTCCTCTCTGTCTATATAGAATAGCATATTCTTATCTACTGATGTTCTTTTAAAAAGCATATTTTCCTTTTTTGCACCTCAGAACCAACCCAAGATATCTTGGGATTTACTGGCCAGATTTATTTTTAAAGACCAAGCCTTAAATCATAATCAGTCTTATTCTCATTGGCTACCAATTGGTCCTAAGTCAAGCCTTATTTGGTCATTGTTTGGCTCCCAATTGACTCAGATTGAATATAAATATCAATCATTTCTGATTTGACCAGAAACCATGAGAGTCTTCTCCTTCCAGATTCATTTCATTTATTTATTTATGAATTATTTGGGGGGCGGGGAGACTAGGTGAAAGAAGAGATATTTTTCACTTTCATGTCATGATGTCACCTCCCTGATATTAAGGACAGGGATGCATTGTTCGTTATCACCCCTTGTATTCAATACTAGCTATTGAATAGTGATGTTCATCAATTGGTAGATGGTTGAACAAGTGGTGGTATATAATTGTGATACACCATTATTGTGCAATAAGAAATGAGAAGCAAGATCATTGCAGTAAAACCTGGAATGATTTACAGGAATCCATAGGAAGTTGTTAGCTGAGCCCATAGAATACAGTTAACACCAATAAGGATAATCAAATCATCAAGACAATAATCCAAAACATTCCAAGGGGCCATGACAAAAAAAAAAAATGTTATCTATGTTCAGAAAGAAAACTAATGAACTCTGAATGCAGTCTGAAGCATTCCTTCCTTCCTTCCTTCCTTTCTTTCCTCCTTCCCTGCTCTCTCTTACTTTTTTATTTCTTTCTCTTTTCTATTTTTAACTAATATGGAAATATGGTTTGCATGACTTCGTGTTTAATTGATATTAAATTGCTTGCCTTCTCAAGGATAGTAAAGAATAAGAAAGGAATTTGCAATTCAAAATTCAAAAAATGTTTATTGTTAAAATGTTTTACATGTAATTGGGTAATATTTAACAAAATAAATAAAATAACATTTTAAAAGAATTTTTTCTCAGCAGCTTGAATATAAATTTAATTAATAAATATGAATTTAAGGTCAGTCAGTCAATATATTTTATTAAACACCTTTTTTTGTCAGGTCTTTAGCTAAGTACTAGGAATATAAAAAAAAGCAAAAGACAGTCTCTTCAAAATGTTGTAATAGAGAAGACAGTATGCAATTATATACAAATAAGCTATATATGGAATAAATTGGAAATAAAAAATAGAGGGAAAAATTAAGAATTAAATAGAATCAAAAAGATCCTCCTGTAGAAGGTAGAATGTTAGCTAGGATTTAGAGGTAAACAGATATACCAAGAGGAAGAGATAAGGAATGAGAGTGATGGGTGACAGCTAGGGAGAATGTCTGTTGATGAGATCTTGTTTGAGGAAAAGCAAGGAGATGAGTGCCACTGTATTACAGAATATATGGTGGGATATAAAGTAAAAGAAGACTGAAAAAAAGGGAATGAGTTTTAAAGGGCTTTGAACAAGAGAGATTTTATATTTGATCCTGGAGATGATAAGGAGACTTGGGAACTTGCTGAGTAGGGAGGAGACAATATCAGATATGAGTGTTAAAAATCACTTTGACATATAAGTAGAATATGTACTATAGTGGTCAGAGATTTGTAGTAAGGAAGTCATTCAGCAATGTAATAAAGCACATAGTTTTACCAATGAAACAGATCACCACATAGTTCCACAATCACACTAAATCTCATCAGCTTATATATGAATTATTGCCACCTAAATGGACTTTTACCTCCTGTCCTCTACTGCTCCAACCCATCAGATTCCATATAGCTGCCATATTGACATTCCTGGAATCTTAATCCACATTTTTGATTGTCATTCTACTGTTCAAGAAGCTTCAGTGGTTCCTCATATCCTCTAAAGATCTGTTTTTTGTTTTGTTTTTTTTTTGCCACAGACATCTCACAATTTAGCTTTAGCAAATCTAAGATGATTATATATTTTTATTCCTTATATACTCTATGCTCTTGTCAAACTAGCTTACTTTTTCTTTCTCCAACATTTGTGCCTTTTCACAGACTATATACCCTATGCCTTAAATGCTTTCATTTCTCACTTTTGCCTCTTGGAACACACCTAGCTCTCGTCAACACCCAGGTCAAATGGTACTACTTTCAAATTGCTGTTATATCTTTTTATGTCTTATACTTCCTCAGTATATTCTTCATTCTCATCATGATTTAAGAATCCCTCCAGGCTTCAGAATTCTCCCAGGCCATCAGTTTTGCTTAGATTAAAGTCTCCTCCCTTCCCAATCTTGACCTTTTGCACCTTTATCACTTTTATCCTATTGATGATCTTTTCTTATGAAATGTGATCCCTCAGTTCTTACTTTCAAATTCCTCTACTTCTTTTATATGGAGACTAAAGAAACTCATACTAGTATATTGACTGGGTGTTATTGACAAGTGTGTTATCTAATATGTAGATAAATCTATTACTTCCCCTAATTGATCTTATATTTCAGTCACAACACTGGCTTTTCCAAACCTCTGTTTTTTCCTCCAGTGACCTAGACAAATTCCCTACTCAATGATATAGTAGAGCAAGCTTATATCAGCTCACAGAAGCCAAATGACAAATTAGCAGTGTGAGCATTTACATTTTAGAAATCAGCAAATGCTACAAATCAGAGCATGATTTATTGTTTTATTGATTGCTTAGACTTAAGAAAGTGATGAAGGAAATGTTATTAGGCAGATTAAATTTTAAAATGTGTCATAAGTATTTTTCTTGAGATCTAAAATTTACTAGTACATCTTTGCTGCTATCCCCACCTTCTGGACTGAAGATTTTGCTTCATACCTTACTGACAAAATTTAGTGCATTTGTCAAGAGTTCCCTAGACTGATATCCATCTCCCAGTAAACGGTGCCCTTTTTCTTTCCAGGAACATCCCTATTATTTATATACTTGATCCCATCTCATTTCATCACCTCTAAGATATTGTCCACATGATCACAATGACTCTCTGTATTTTCTCCCTATCTAATAATTCTTGATTACTCTTCTTATACAAACATATCAAAGTATCTATATCCTTTAAAAAAAAAAAAAGCAATCAGTTTACATAGTATTTCTCCTCCTCCTCCTTTCCTCAGTCAAAATCTTTCAAAAAGTCATCTATGTTTGATGTTTCTACCTTTAATACTCTTTTCTAAAACTTTCACAATATGGATTCAGAATTCATCACTCAAATTAAACAACTATCCCCAAGGTTATTAATGATCTCTTA
This sequence comes from Sarcophilus harrisii, assembly GCF_902635505.1. Lineage (NCBI taxonomy): Eukaryota > Metazoa > Chordata > Mammalia > Dasyuromorphia > Dasyuridae > Sarcophilus > Sarcophilus harrisii. Next base: position 235,885,546 of record NC_045426.1, on the reverse strand, counting down.
ATGACTAAATCTAATAACTGTTTCCTCAGTCATCATCCTTCTTGACCTCTATATAGCATGACACTATTGACCACACTCTCTTCCTAAATACTCATTTCTCTGAATTCTCATGATTCAAATATTCCCTGGTTCTCTTCCTATCTATCTGAGACCTCCATATAATTCTTCTTTTCAAAATTATCATCCATGTCAAACTCACTAATAGAAACTATCCTGGATTTAATTTTCTTTTCTCTTTATTTTGCTTTACTTAGTAAATGCATCCCATTCCCCAGGTTTTATTGTTATCTATATAAAGATGATTTCCAAATCTTTTCTTTCCATTCCTAGTCTCTTTACTTACCTCTAGTTCTGTATAATCAGCTATTAGATATTTGGAACTGGATGAGAATACATGGGAATCTAATATTTCTAAAATAGAACTCATTAACTTTTCCCCAGACCATCTACTTGCATGAATTTCTTTGTTTCTATGACATCAACATCTTTCTAAAACTTACTTTCCCAATAACTTCATCATTCTTGATTCTTCAATCTCATTCATCTTATATATGCGATCATTTTCCAAATTTTGTTATTTCTATCTCTACAATTTCCTTTACATAAATCTTCTCTCCACTCAAATATATGTCTCCTATTCTAATTCAATACCTCATTTCTTTTCTCTAGACTGCTCCATTAGCCTTCTATTTGGTCTTTTGACCACAAACCTCTTCCCTCATCTTAAAATAGTCACCAAAGTAACTATTTCAAAGTTCAATTTTCTGTTATTCAGTAAATGTCAGTATCAAATATAAACTCCTGTCTTAGGCATTTAAGCTCTTCAGAGTCTGTCCCCTCCCTTATATCTTTCCAGGCTTCTTACACATTACTATTTCTAGTCTAGAAATTCTTTATATTTCTTTGTGGGGCATGAATGCTTTCAAGAAACAAAGTTGGCTCTTTTCTCTCATTCTCTCCTGCATCTATTTCCTTTTTTTTAAAATAAAGATTTTTATTTTCAAAATACATGCATACATAGTTTTCAACATTCACCCTTACAAAGCCTTCTTGTATTTTAATTTTTCCCTTTCTTCCCCCATCCCCTCCCCCAAACATCAGGTAATCCTACATAGGTTAAATATGTGCAATTTTTTTATACATATTTCTATAATTATATTGCACAAGAAAAAATCAGATCGCAAAGGGGAAAATGAGAAATAAAACAAAATGCAAGCAAACAAAAAAAAAAAGTTAAATACTATGTTGTGACCCCTTTCTGGGTGCATATGGCTCTCTCCATCACAAGACTATTGGAACTGGATTGAATAGCTTCCCTGTTGAAAAGTCCTGACTCTACTTATGATTTTACATATTTAAACCCATGACTTAGTTGCAATCTTACCCTGAAACTTGCCTTGGCTCTTGAGATCTTACTCTGGGATGTTCTTCACTTCTAGTGCTGATTTCCTCCTGGGGCCTCCATTTTACTGGTTTGACTAAACCTTTTCATTCCCTTCAGCTGCAATCTCCCCTTGTAACTTCCCTCATCTCTTAGGGCTTCCCCACCCTAGAAAACCATGCTCCCATAAGAATATCTTTCTTCTGAATACAAACAGTTTTTAAGCTCATTTTTGAGTATTGTTTTCCCCATTAGAATTATGCTCCTTGGGGGCAGCAATTATCTTCATTTTTGCTCAATTGTATCTCTAGTACCTAGCACAATGCTGGCACATAATGCTTAATAAATACTTATGGCCTTGTTTCATGGACCTGTTTGGCAATATGGTGAAGCTATGGACTCTGACAAAACAATATTTTAAAATACATAAACTACAAGGGATGATATTTTTTAAAAAAACAGAATGTATTGAAAAATCATCTAAATATATTTAGAAAAAAATTTCAAGAGCCCCAAATAAGGAAGTCCTATTCTATGCGCATGTTTTAGTTACATAGCCCTTTTTGCCATTCCTCATATAGATAATTCTAACTTCTGCCTCAAGGAATTTGTGCTACATTTCACCCATCTTTGACATGATCTCCCTCATTATTTGTGCTACATTACTCCATCCTTAGCATGATCTCCCGCAATATCTCCACCTTTTATACTGGCTGGTTTCTTTTAAGTCTCAGCTCAAGGAACTATCTTCTCTATGAAGGCTTTCCTTATGCTACAAATTACGAATACCTTTCTTCCCAAAACTACTTTGTATTATTTTAGATAAATTGTGAATATATGTTCATGCAAATATATTGCCTCCTTGACTCTGACTTCAGACTGTTTTCTCTAAACTTAGCACACTGACACACACATAGTAGATATGAAACTATTACTTGATTAGCATCTTAATAAATGTTTATGGATTGATTTATTGGTAGTAAACTCATTTACTATTAATGGAGAGTATAGTAAGTATGTTTGGTTATAATTGATAGAAAGCTTAGAGACAGCTTTCAAATTATACTTTAAATATTACTAAAGAGAAGAAAATTAAGAAGGGGGAAAGTAGGATAAAGATTAATTTCAGTCCCTCAATTATCCATTTGGGAACTAAATACTAATATTGCCATTGCCCTTTTAAATAGACAAGTCTAAAATAAACATTTCTCAAGAACAAGAGTAAAAATACTCCAGGATATTCTTATGGATAGTAAAAGCAATGTGAAAGAACATGGCCCTAGCAATTTCAATTCCTTTATGTTCTATAATATTAAGCCCATTTTCCAACATATAAAGCTACCAGAACATAAGGGCAATGAAAGAGGGGTGAAAAAGTTAAAGAGAAAATAAAAAAAAAGCATGAAGGAGATCTACTGGGAGATTTTTATCAGATCACTGGTTCAAACATATAACATCCCCCATAGTCTGGATTTTCCTTATTATTTTTAAGCTATTCTTTTAAAAAGTCACCAGGAAATGGTGGGGATGGAGGGAAGAGTTAGAAATGAAAAATCTGTCTGTTTTCTTGGTGATTTAGACAAAAAGAGGAAACAAAAAATTAGAGCAGACATAATTAATTATGTCTACAGACCACATATGTAGACAGTGGGATTAAGAAAAAAATCCAAGAGAAAGAAGTAATAGAGCTTCCAGGTTATTAGGATGTCTTTCCTAATCCTATAGGGAGAAAAAAAGTTAAATTTATGCACCTTCATTTCCCTTCCCAAATCGCTATTTTGAATTCTAAAGCTATCAAACATTGTATAACTACATCCTTTCTATCTTCCCTGTACTTCTTATTATAGTCTTAAAAGTAAATTCTAAAAACAGATGTGCCACAAATTCAGAAAAAAAAAGTGTTATGCCTACTGGCAAAATACCCTTAGCTGCCCAGCTAAATCCTCTTGACAATTGACTAAAATTTCAATGAATGATATAATGTTACTTAATAATATCAACATGCAGGTACACACTTATCTTCTGGGTCAGTTTACCTCTTGCCACAAGAATATACTTAGTTCACAATATTTATTGGTCATTAGTCCCTAACATATTATTGAGGACAATTTTTTCTTAAAAAACATAACTTCACTTATACTAGGGAAAAAAAACTTCTAGCCTAAATTTTGAGAGAGAGGTTAATGTGAACCTCATTTTTATCAATACTGTGGGGCAATGGCTGGAAGTAAACTCATGGCTTAATGGATAGCTTTGGAAGAAAGGTTCAGGGAATACCTCCCCTGACCATTCCAATTCTCTAGCTGCCTCAGATACTTTCCTAATCCCTTGCTTTCTGGGCAAGAAAATGTCCAGGAGTAAGAAGTATAGGTTAAGGAAGTATCAGAAGACTAAGAACTAGATGGAGTGGAGGGAGATATTGTTAATTCTAATTCCAACTGCTTTTACTTTCCTATTCTTAAGAACAGGATACATCTGTCAACAAATCTTATTTCCCTCTTTCATATATCCTTCATAAAGAAAAGTTTTCATATGTCTCTCTATGCTAAATAATATATCATTCTCCTAATACTTACATACAAAAATGTTTTAAATCCCATAAGATTTTGAGAATTAGTTGTTGAAACCAGAAAACTATTTTCCAATCAAAAACATTGTACTCTTAAGGATGTTTGTATAGCATTTATTTAGTGGAAACCTGCAAAATCCCTAGACAATAGTACTGGAAAGATACCACAAGAGGTCAATATGTTTATGTTCTGCTTATTATTGAATTTCACCAAAATTCTCTCCTTGGAAACTGAAATACTAGCATCATGATTTCTCAATCATTTTTCTTTCTGACATTGAAAGAATGAATAGAAATAAATGAACAATGTTGATAACCACAAAAATAGACATTTCTCAAATGGAACTTTTTTTTGATGCATCATAAAAAGCAGAAGGTATATAGGAAACTGAGATGGTGGGCCATAATTGGCAAAAGGAGAAAAAAAAATGAGACGATCAGGATGAATATTAAAAACAAAATTTAAAACTCTACTTTCTAGAATTTACTTCTAGAGAGAAACTGCCCCATACAAAGCTTTTTTTTTTATCTATGAGCATCGTGAAGGAGTATATTATCTATTTATCATTCTTTTAATGAGCATTTATTGAATACCTACCCATGCATGTATTAAGTATTAACTTCTGTATTATGTTCTGAGTTACGTTCTGGGAATAGATTGACAAAAATTAAATAGTCCCTGATCTCAATAAACTTAGATTTTATTGGTAGAAACAACAGGCACATCTTCACTATGTAAATATGTGTCTGTTGTTTCTATCAATAGCATCTAATCTTGCTGGAGCATGCTGAAACTTCCTAACATAAAAGTTCCCTGTTTTTCTTCTTTTCCCTTACCATGAGGATGTAAGTAGTCTCTTTTGTTTGGCAAAGCTTCTAGAAAAGGCTACATCTTTAAAAATTACTAGATTTAGGCAATCCCAATCTCTTTACTGTGTGTTCTTTCCTGATGAATAAAAAGAGAAATCACACACAGTACAAGTGCTTAAAACTCAATCAGGAAGGAGAGATAGTTGCTCCATTTCTCTCCTTTTAGGTTTAGATTGTATTGTTTCTGTTTATTTTTTGTTTTGTTCATCCTTGATTTCAGGGCAGTAATATACACTATTTCTGGGAATTCAAACTATACAACCTTGGAGCCAAGATTTCATGCTGGACATTACAACCAGCTAGTCTTCCACCAGAGGATCCCAAGAAGTCTGAGTGCATGTCTTGAATGGGACTTCAGACTTGGAACTTTAGATTGTGGTGTGTGTGTGTGTGTGTGTGTGTGTGTGTGTAAAATGAGTTAATTTCTTAACCTAATCATCTTTTCCTCCCCAGAAACTAGGATACTTTAGAGGGCATATTAAGACTCACATCTTCGAACATGTTTGTAAGTTTATCATTATAACCTTGAAATAAATATTTCTTTATAAAAGCTCATTTGTTCATAGCTAAATAGAACTATAGTAGAAGGAACCCTACACTTGAGGGAATGCCATCAATGGGGACTGGATTCATTGACAGAGAATGTAAATACCCAAGCTCTTATTTAAAATATACAAAAGAACTTCTGGGGATGACTCCAAGATGACAGAGTAAAGTGAGGTGGCTGTTTTGGCTTTCCCACTTTCCCTCAAAAACCACATGAAACCAACCCTCTGAACAGAGTCTGATGGAATGAAAATACTCTTTTGCTTTAGATAAACTGAATAAACTTCAAGAAAGGACAGTTTCACTGCGGTGAAAAAGGTGTCCAGCCCAGCTCAGACAGACTCTGGGAAACCCAGTGAGAGGGTCTTAATCATAGCAAATCAGTAACTAAAACCCTTACCCTTGGCTCAGTAGAGGAGCAAATCAGTGGGGCAGCCCCAGTTCCAGCTCAAAAAGCAAACTGAGAAACAGGGCTGCTTCCTAGAAAGAGCAGCCAAGCTCTTGGCTTGGCCAAAAGAAAATAAAAGAAAATGAGCAAGAAACAGAAAAGAACCTTGACCATAGAAAGCTACAGGGCAGACCTAAAACACAAACTTAGATGAGGATAGAATGTCCCCAGAAGAAATCTCAAAAAGTGATATGAATTGGTTTCAAGCCCAAAGAGGCTTGCTTCTTGGAAGTGCTCAGAAAAAAATGTTAAAAGGCAAATAAGAGAGGTAGAAGAAAAAATAAGAAAGGAAATGAGAGGTATGGATGAGTCAATAACGTGGAAAAGGAAAGGAAAAAAATGTCTGAAGAAAACAACTCCTTAGACAGTAGAATTAACCAAATGGAAAAAGAGATACAAAAAGTAACTGAAGAAAATCACACATTAAAAGCTAGAATAGAGCAATAATTTTGTGAGACAATATCAGCCAAACAAACTAAAAGAACAAAAAAAAAATTCAACAAAATGTGAAATACCTCATTGGCAAAACAGCAAACCTGGAAAATAAATCCAGAAGAGACAATTTTAAAATTATTGTTCTACCTGAAGGTCATGACCAAAAAAAGAGCCTGGATAGTATTCTATAAGAGATCATTAAGGAAAACTGTCTCAATATTCTAGAAACAGAGGGGAAAATACTAATTGAAAGAATACATCAATCATCTTCTGAAAGAGATCCCACAAGGAAAACCCTAATAATCATTGTGGCAAAACTCCAAAACTACAATCTCAAGGTAAAAATGCTGTAAGCTGCCAGACAAAAACAATTCAAATATCAAGGAACAAAAATAAGGATTACCCAATATCTGGCAGTTTCTACAACAAAGGATTAGGAGGATCTAGAGATATTTCAGAAGGCAAAAGACCTATGTTTTTACAAAATGATCCAAACATTCTGGGGAACATTCTAGAACTATAAAATTGTGCATACCAGGGAAAAGGACACAGATGTGCAAAAAATGTTTGTAGCAGCTCTTTTTGTGAGAGCAAAAAGAGTTGATGCCCATTAATTGGGAAATGATTGAACAAGTTGTGGTATAAAAGGTAAATGAATATCATTTTTCTATAAAAATGAACAAGCTGACTTTAAAAATGCCTGGAAAGATTTACATGAATTGATGCTAGTAAAACACGCAGAACCAGGAATATATTATACAGAATAACAGCAAGAATGTGTGATGATCAGCTATAAACAAATTTGATTCTTCTCAGTGTTTCAGTGATCTAAAGCAATCTCAATAGACTTTGAACACAAAATGCCATCTACATCCAGAAAAAGAATAAGGAGACAGAATGTAAATCAACACATGCTATATTCACTTCTTTTTTCTATTTTTTTTAAATCTCTTCTATGTTTTTTCTCTTTTGTTCTGATTTTTCTCCCCCAACATGATTCCTAAAGCAATGTGCATTAAAAGCAACTTAATTAATTAATTAATTAATTAATTGGAAAAATACAAAAGAAACAAGGTAGGGGTGTGATGCGATATATCTGACCGTCAGGACAAGTAATTAATGTTGCATACACAAGAATGTAAGATAATTTCATGGGAGGAGGCATTAATAACTACCGGGATAAGGAAAGTTAAGATTGGTTCTTGAGCTGTGTTTTTAAGGATACTAGAGATTCTTTCAGAGATGATAAAAAGTACATTCGCAAGTGTGCTGTAAAATATTTAATTACCTACTCTCTAATATATACATGTATACAGAAATATATACCTACAGAAAATTTTTAGGTTCAATTGGTATTATGAACATTTTCTCTTTTACTTTCTCAATCTAGACAATCAACAAAACAATGAGACAAGTCTCGACACAGTACTTTCCAACTTATAAAGAACAAATGCTCACACTGAAAATGTAACAAGAGGATCTTATCTATTCAATCTGCCTCCAGTACATTCCTATATTTGTAATATCAGCATGGGGATAGGGAGCAGAGAGTGGAGTGACATGGAATTTCAAAGGCAGAGAGATAGAAAATGGAATATCATGTTTGAAGAATAGCCAAAAGTTTAGCTGAATTGTCAAGTGCATGAAGTCAAGAAATATGTAATATGCCTTAAAAGGTAGACCAGAGTCCAATAGTGAAGAATTTTATATGCCAAAAGAGGAATTTGTATGTTATCCTAGAGTCAATGAAGAGCCTCTAAAGCTTAATGAGCAGAAAAAAATGACATTGTCAGGACAGTACTTAAAATATTGCTTTGACATCTATATATAAGATAAAATATAGAGGTGAGAGCTTTGAGGGTTGGGAGAAAATTAAAAAACATAAAAGTCCACAATAGATAATCTGTAAAAGTAATTTAGGATATGTCTGTATAAAGTCTGGTGAAAAAATAAATAATCACCTGAAAATCTGGTCAATGGGACAAGATGATTTCATTAACAAAAATACCTTGCCCTGTTTTTTTCTCAACAAGAAACATACTTTTCTAAGAATCTATTATTGTCTTTAAAGTACTGCAAACTACACTATAGACAAACATTTTAAATGCAAAATATCAGAAATATTTAAAGAAATGAGGCATATAGTTCAGCATTATACAGATATAAACAATTCTTCCAACTCTAAATCCAAATAACTAACGTGGTATTGTAGTCATGTATATCAGAGAACTTATTTTGTCAATGTAAAACATACTGAAGGGAAGCAGTATGGAATAGGGGAAAGATGATTGGTGTTGGAGGCTGAGGAGCTGGCTTCAAATTCAAGAAACCTGAAATGAATTAACTACATTCTAGTGTATTGAAAGAACTAGAATGTCTGATTGATGAGTCACCATCAGTGATATATGAAAGATCATGAAGAATTGGAAAGCTACAAGAGGACTAATGAAGGGCATGTTGTCCCAATTTATTTTAAAATAGGAGGGGCATAGAATCTGCAAATTATCAACCAGTGTGCTTGACTTCAACTTAAGAAATTTCCAAAATGAATAATTAAAGCTATAATGAATGCCTAGAAAAAAATGGGGGAGTGAACAAGTATGGCTTCATCAAGAGCAGATGTTACAAATAACTATTTCATTTGTGATGAAGTAAATAAAATGGTTAGGTCAGGGGAATCATGTGTATTTTTCTGGTCAATGGGACAGGTCTTTAATGGTTATTACTCATTTAACAAATGACCAGTTCATCTTCTTTTGTCCTTAAACATTTACTTGATGATATAATTTCTTCTAATTCTTCATTGTAGTTCCTTTTTGGTTACTTGTTACAGCCTGCTCACACCTACTGTATACCTCTCTATTGCCTTCTGAGTAATAATCAATGATTTGGAAACTAGTTTTCCATGACTCACAGTCATATGATAAAACCAATAGATTATTGCTATTAGGATAAATTGGATATGGGCATGGAACATTATTTTCTGAAGAGCAAACATTATGTTCTTGAAATCAAGAATAACTAAAAAGCAAGAATGGAAGAACTGTTACAATGAAAACATAAGGAGAAAGAGCTGGTAGTTCTTGAACCTTTTTTCTCATAGGAACTGTAATAAAGAGGTAATAACATATATATCTAGAAAAGTATAAGTCTTTCTAACTTACAAATAAATAGGAGGGCAAGGAGATAGGATAAGGGAAAGATTCTTAAAAAGATATGCAGATTAATTCAGTGGTGAAAAGTAAATTAGACATTTGAGGAGGAATAGGATAAAGAAGAGAGACAGAAGGATAAATAATAAAGAAAAAGGAGGGAGAAAAATCCACAACTAGTTGCTCATAAATGGATTAAGATGCTATACATCTCCAGAGAAAGAAATATAGAAATTACGCACACACACACACACACACACACACACATCTGTGTCTAATAATGACCTTCTGTAATCTGGGGTGGGGAAGAAGAGAGAAAAAAAAAACTAAAAATTCACAGCAGAAAACAAAGTAAAACTCAGGAGGAAGCACACAAAAATAGTATAGCTTGAAAACAACATGTAATAGGTATTGCATATTTTTTTTCCCAGAAAAGAAAAGATGTGAAATGGGTTATATTCATTGTTTCTTACTGAATTTTCTTGAATTATACTGTGTACATAGAAATGCTTGGGGTTTTTGTCGGGAGAGTTGTATTTAAGGTCAAAAATAATTTTTAAAAATTTAAAAACAATGATATGAAATGAAATGAAAACCACCTAGTGACTGGCAAAGAGGGGTGACAAGATGGTATCAGGTTACAGACCAAACTGAGGGCACAACAAAAACTGATTGGAATCAACCTTCTACATCTTAACTGTATTATATTAATCTGTGTTCGATGTTTTATCCAGCTGCTTATGAAATCATACATATATCATAAATTCTAATACTTAAATATCAAGGATATTCCTATCTATTCAATCCCAAACTCAAATCACAAATCTTACCTACAAAATTCCCTATAAATGGTTGTTCAGAGATCTTCAGTGTTAAAGAACTCATTATCCGTTTATAAAAACTTTAATTATTAGATCATTTTTCATTACTACAGGCAGGAAATTAGTTTTCCTGTAACTTTCTCCCATTGTTCTTAGTTCTTCCTTCTTTCTACAGCCAAATAAAACAAACCTAATGCCTCTTTCAAAGACAACCCTTCAAATACTTGAAGACTGCTATTATACACCAAACCACATCCTTTATTTCAATATTTAACCCACTAGTGATATCCAAATACAAGTGAGATTTTTGATACTAGGATCCAGCTTAGCTTTATCACAAAGCTTGCCACTGCCCAATTCTCTGAAGCTGCAAACCCCTAATAAAACAGGAAGAATTTCAATCCAAGAAGTATACATATAATGAATTAGAGTGGGATATTCACAACCAAAAAAAACAAACAAACAAACAAAACAAAACAAAACAGAAGAACCATTTTAAGGTCCCATTAAAGCATGATGATGGAATATTGTTAATCATAAGAGTATTAATTACTCTTTTGTAACTTTTTTGTAATTTGTATAGTTTGTATTTGTATAGTATTATATGTGTGATGCAGAAAAATTGAGATAAAGTACAAGTAGGGTGGGCAATACTAGTGTAGAAGTTAACAGAACTTTATCAACTCTTTTCATATGACATCTTCATCATCTCTGGCCCAGAGTTAAAGGCAGCACACCTTTTTCTTTCTCAGCTTCTCTTTTTAGCCTCTCTCTATTACCTTATCTTCTAGATCCAACTTCCTATACCTTCATTTCACTCATCCCTTCAAGAGTCCTTCCATCCACTCACATCACACCCAATATCAATCACCCAGCCCCCTAAAACTTTTCCCTCCACCCTGTCTCTTTGTGATTAGAAAACTTCTACACACTTCCAGGTATACATGTCATTTCCTCTTCAACCCACTTAAGTGTTACACTTCCAATATTACTAATTCTCCAGCCCAAATTGCTTCTTCTATATTGGTTCTTCCTTTCATGCCCCATATTTACAGTATGATTGTTCCCTTAACATTTTCCTTCCCAATTTTGTTGTTTTATAATTGCCACATCATGCACAACTCATTCCAACCTTTTTTTCAAACTACCTTAGCAATGATGACAATTAAGAATACTTATAGCATTTTCTTATATTTTTTCTGGATATTTTGTATCAAATTTTCTATTCAGTTCTAGTTTTTTTGTTACAAATTTCTGAAAATCTTTCAGTATATCAAATGTTTTTCTTTTCATTCAGTATTGGCAAAGGAAAGAAAAAAAAGGAAAAAATGTGCATAGTAACTTTTGTATATTTGGAAGAAATAGCAAGTTGTGCATGATAGATTCACAGTTGCATGTGTAACCAACTTTTTACATTATACTGTTATAGAAAGGTTTGTTTTCTTTTGTGAATTGAAAATAAATTAATTTTTAAAAAAGCAAAATAAAGACAGCATAGAGTAAAACCCCAATCAGGCCTTAAACTAAAGAATGAACATAATTCTGATGGAATACTCCCCTGTTATCTAAAAGACAGGAAAGTGAAAACATTTTCTAAATTATTTAATAATGTGTAAGAACAGAGGAGAAAGGGATTTAGGAACTTAAACCTAATAGAGCTATTCCAGGGAAAGACTGAAAGGAATGGGTGGGGTTATGTAACCAGTCTTGAATTTATTAAACTCAATATTTATGAATCCTGAGTGAAATGGTTCATTAAAGTCTACCTCTTGCTCCCCCTCCCCCCTCTTCCTCCTTCTCATCTTCCTCCTCCTCTTCTTCCTCCTCTTCCTTCTTCTTCTTCTTTTCTTCTTTTCTTCTTTCTTCTTATCTTTCTCAAATCCTCCTAACTTCAAGGATGATGTTTTATCTACTTCAGCATCTAACTGCTCAACAATAATCTTTTCTAAAGGGTTTTCAGATAAATCTACCTATCCCATGGAATACCAAGACCTCTGGGACAAGGTATGCTCAAGAGATGTCACCAAGGACAAAGTAATTAGTTGCTGATTTTGTAATAGTACATCCTTATGATGTTAGGCAGATTGAAGGATAACCTTAGCACAAGGATATCTCAGGGATATATAAAATTGGAACAACACAAATGGAAAAATTTTAAAAACCTATCTAGTTAACTGCCCGGTGGCCCATAGGCTCTCTTGTTCTATTTCCTAATCACAACAATCAGCTAAAGAGTCACAATGTGATGAACTTCAGGGATACACACCTTTTACATACATACATGTGTGTAGGTATACATATGTATTATATATATTATAAATAATTTAGGACAATTAGCAGCAGATGTTGCCTTACTCCTCATTACTCAACTGTCAATATTGTTGTAAGGAAGATGGTTTGTGAAACACAGAACAATTCACAAATGTGAATTTTTTTTATTATATTTGATTTCACTTGTTTTATATTATAGGCCTGTGTGTCATACCCTTTCACAGATGGGATAACAAAGAGTTTAAGGAACTTAACAAAGTAACAAAGTGGGTGATAAAAGCCACTTAAACCATGTTTCCTGATTCTTGATAGTATGATATTTCTTCTAAACCATCATGCTTTCTGTTACCATAAATTACTGAGAAACAAGAATAATAGACATAGTCTGGAAAATGTTAAAGATAAGATGACTCCTTTTAAACAAGGGCAATCAGCAGACTAACACACTAAGTCACAAAACAGAAAGCATGATTTTAAATGTAAATCAAAAGTCAGTTGGCTATAAATATATACTCACAAAAATACAAATATATTGGCACATATGTATACATGTATCTGTATATGCCCATCCTTTTCAGGCATATCATCAGGTGAATGCAATTATTCTCAATAGAATCATTGCAACAACTATAAAAATGATACGAAATCAATCAACCAAACAATCAACAAGCATTACTATTTTCTAGGCACTGAGCTATAAACAAAATTGCAAGGAAAGACCTTGGACTTAAAACTGCACATTCTGATGGAGGACAAGCCACACATAAATACATAAAATGCATATAAATAGAAAATGGAAATATTAAAGGGGAAAGTTCTAGTATCTGAAATAAAGAGAATAAGAGCTCATGGGAATATACCAACCATAAGGGAATGAATTCCAGCAGAGTATCAATTGATGACAAGATGTACACTGAGAAAGACAAGGTATTAAAAGAATCAAGGTTTTTTTTTCCCTTGAGGCCAAAATAAAATCATATCGACATTATCTCTATGGCTAAGGAAAATTCATCATAAACAGCAAGATTTCTGAATCTTGACTTGAAAAATGCCTTCTTGCTAAAGGAAAATTATGCAAATTTACCTTATTGAAAGTGAATTTTACAAGATCAAAGTAGTTGAAGTTTGAAAAGGACTTCAATAGTCATCTAATCTAACCCATAACTATAAGGTGGTCATCCAATCTCTTAAGCCCTTAGCTTAGGGAACACACTACCCATCAGGGTCACACATTTGATCTGTGTATGTTTCTATTTGTTATGAAATTTTTTCAGATATGAAATCTAAATTTGACTTTTTTGCAACTTCTACCCATTGCTTCTGGCATTGCTCATTGAAGCCAAAGAAAATAATCCTGTACATAGCAGCCCTTCAAATATATGAATTCTCTTTCCCCTTTGAATCTTTTGTTTTAAGGGCTTGACATTTCCTATTCCTTCTAATGATTCCCATATGATAGATATTCTTCAGCATCCTTTTTAGCATGCTAGTTCCTCCTGAGTTATTCTTTCTTGTTCCACAGTCAATTAGAACACTTTTCATTATCACACAGTATTAGCTCCTCAGTCATTCATTTTCAATAAGCTTTTAATTAAACACCCACTATGTGAAAAGAAATGTATTAAAGGTTTACATATATTATCTCTTTTGATACTGACATGATTATCACAACACCTCTAAAAGGTAGGTGATATTATTAGTCTCATTTTACAGATGAGGAAACTGAAGTAATTAGAAGTTAAATGAATTGCCCAGGATCACACACCTAGGAAGTATCTGAGATCATATTTAACTCAGTTCTTCCTGATTCCCAGGCTCTAACCATTATGCCATCTACAGGCTTTGTCACACATGACTACAAATAACCTTTCAAAGTTCCACATGTTAGATGGAACCAGAAAGGGTATTTAGCCTAATGGGCCAATTTGTCATGATCCTTTTAGATGCTGATTCTGTCATTTAGTGTGTGCACTATTCTTCCTTCCCTACAATTCTGATTAATGATGTACATTATCTAAAGCAGAGGTATTATACATAACATACTCTTGAATGGACTTGAATTGGATTAAAACGTGATAGGAAAATATTTAGCAAAATAAAAATACAATAGAACATAGAGAATATTTATATATAATTTTCTAAGCCAATATTTTTGCCCAAGGAAACATCTATTTGAATTCAACACTACTGACCTGAAACTCTGATTTAAAATATATATATATATATATATATATATATATATATATATATATATAGCATGAGAACACATACAAATACCTGGGATGCTATACTGGAAATTTTTTTCACTCTTTTGAAGTGAACCATTAACAACTAGTCTTTGTATCTTAATGCAGAGTTCTAAACAATTCTGAATCTATCTAACTGTTTATCCTCCAGTTCATAGATTCTTAAACTGTGGTCGCGACCTGATATGGGGTCATGTAACTGAATTTACGATCACAGAATTATGATTTATTATCAGTAAATGTTGGATTTGTAATCCTATTTTTATATACCTGTATAATCACATAAAAATTTCTCTGGCAAAAAATGGGTTGTGAGTGGAAAAAGTTTAAGAAATTCTGCTCTAGTCCACATATCCTCTTCATCTTCACAGAAATGGAGTGAGATGCTTTAGCACAAACCTTTGCTAAAATTTAAACTTTATAAACAGCCGAGGAGCATTGGACATAAAGTGTTAGATCTTGAGTTATGAAGATAAGTTTAAATCCAGTGCCAGACACTTACTAACTATATGGCACTGAGCAAGTCAAACACATTTGCCTCAGTTTCCTAAATTGTAAAATAAGGCTCACAATAGCATCTATCTCCTCAGAGAGTTATTGTGAGAATCAACTAAAATAATATTTGTAAAGAGATTTGTACAAAGCCCGGGACACAGTGGATTTTTATTACAGATTCCTTTCTTTTCCCCCTATATAATTCCTATTATCTACTGTATGATAATCCTATTTAAAAACAAAACACTATAAACATTCTCCTAGTTCTTTATTAATCCTTTCTAAATGTGAAAACATGAAAACTCAAAAGCTAAATTGATGGTACATCAAGTAGAATTATGCAGAAAGTACCATGGATAATCATAATCCTAAATGAAATTTGTAGCTATAATTATCTGAATTGTTTGCCTACACAGCCCAGTTTCCCTAGAATTACCAGTTTCCCATTTCAATTTGTGCTCATTAGAAATGTCTGAATGCTTTTAATGTTTTCAAGTTAGAATATTGGCTTGTGTCACAGCCAGTCAGGCCAAGAAAGAAAAAAAAAAAAAAAAAAAAAAAAAGTAAAGTTGGTAGGCTCTCACTTGGTCTCTCTATTATTCTGAAAGTTTTGATATCTTTTTCTAAATGGTGGCCACTGTGCACTTGTATATCATAAATGCTTAATTTAGAGGAGACAAGTTCCAGAAGCCTACAGCCTGATCTAATAAAATAGTAAAGCTGCGGTACAGGCCAGCCATAGCATAATTACACAATCAAAGGATGAGGATGAAGAAATGTTTATAGGCTGTTTCATTCTCAAGGTTTCTTTATCTGCTGGATTTTATCTCTTTGAGTTGATCACAAACATAAAAACACACTTCTAAAATATTGCCTTCATACAAATACAAGTTCATAGAAGAATAACAAACCACTAGAATTAAAAAGAAATGTAAAAATCAAAACCCTTATTTTATAATGAGAAATCTGAAAGCCAAAGAGAGGGAACAAAGCTTGTATAGTTGTGGGAAATAGTTGTGTTCATATTTTTTTTTATTCATTCAAAGTAGATTTGTACAGTCATGTTTAACTAGCTATAGTATACTTTAAAAATTGAATTACCCTTTGAATTAGAAAAAAATACTGAGCTATGTATCCTTTAGGGCATCCCTCCCTTCTCTTCCTTACTCTTCTTCCTTGACTCCCAGCTGGGGTTTATGGGGAAGTTCTAGTTGGTCACAGTGGAATGCTAATGAATATAAGGTGGGATCAAAGATTAAGAACAAACATTCTGATTTCAGCTATTAGCACAGATTTACTAGTTTTAATTAGGAAGCATGACAATGGAACTTAAAAAGCTGCATCCATGCAAAGAATGTGTTCTGGCAGGAGTTGAACCTATTTCATCTTTCCTTAGTTTCTGAAAAAATGCAGAAAAATCCATGAAGCTGAAGATTTTTAGTAATGGAGGAGGAGGATGTTAAGGAAAGATTTTATTAAATGGGCAAAATATTTAGATGGCATTCCAGGCAATGAAAACAGTATAAACAAAGATGGTGGCGAGTCTCAAAGACAGTGTGAGAGCTCATTGTGTCCTTGAAGAATAGACAATCATCCAAATGAGCTGGAGCATAGAGTGGGTATAAGTGAGTATTATGAAATAAGGTAGAATAGCTACAGATAAAAAAATTTCAAAAGTCACTTTTATGAAGTACAACTGTTTTGATTTGTTTTAGTATTAAAAAACACTTAGTAATGTAGATAACATCCTAATCAATGTGAATTTGTTGCCAACCTGTCTATACTATCCAGCTTAAAGAAAGAATCTTAAAGCTGCCAGCCTTTCTTGATTATCATGCCCATCCATAGATAAGAAACCCTCTTCTCCCCTTACTTCATATACTTTAATAACAAGAATCCAAGTGGAAAGGCCCTAATGAGTCCAAGGGAAATTTGCTGACTCTATAAGCATCCCGATATTCTAATCATCTACTACTCATTACTATTCCATTTCCCATGATATTTAATTTCTAGCTACCTAAGAATAAATTATTTTTCTCCCCAAACCCTATAACGCTATTTTCATGTCCCCATATTTTTCATTTGAAACTCTACTCTAACTCTACTTGCCCCTTTGTAATTCTTATCTCATGATGAAGAAACTTTTTTTCAATTTAGACTTCTTCATATCCTGCTAATTTTGTCTTCTGAAACCTATAGTTTATCCCAGATGACATTATATATTTATCCATGCTCTAAGGCATAGACTACATCTTTTCTCACAAAAAAGTCAAAATAGTCTTTGTTTTCCACTGCCATTCTAGATTTTCTTTACTGTCATCACTTAGCAAATAGTTATCTTTGAAGTTCCCTTTATCAACCATGTGTTGCCTTTTCTATATCTTGGTAGCTATTATCTATTGTCCAACATATCATTCTTCCTTCTTTTTCAATAAGCTCAGTATCCCACCATCTTTCTCTAAACATACACACACACACACACACACACTTTTCAACTGCTGTCCCTATATAAGAGACCTACAGTATTATTCCATTTCTTTAATCTCATCAAATCCCATGACCCATCATTTCACTCCACTTCAATGCACAGGAAAAAGTCACATTCTATTTCTTGGCATGACTCACAAGTGTCACACTTAGATGATCAAAAATCCTGATTTTCCTTTACCTGATAATTACCTTCTGTCATTATATTTTTTCCAACACTTTACCCTTTTAGACTTATTTATTTTTATCTAGAGACCTCAAATATCTCCACCCTTCAGTTCTATTTCAAATCCTATTCCTTCCTTCCCAATCTTGATTTTGTATTTTATGTAATTTTGTAATTAATGTTATATATATATATATATATGTATATATAACATTAATTACAAAATTACTTTTTTATTTATAGTAATTACAAAATTACTATATATATATATATATATATATATATATATAAAATCTTGATAAGCTCAGCAAAGTCCCCTCTGCAAGGCAAACTTTTTGTTGCTCCCTTGAGTCATTTTCCCACTTCTTATATTGCTTATTCAAAACTTTCACTTCTCTTCCCAAACTTCCCAAAACTCTCTTTTCATCACTTACTTATTTGAGGATGTTGTCTCATATTTATTGAGAAAAGCAAAGGTTATTGGCCATCAGTTTCTTCTCCCTATCTCTTCATTTCAAAATCATTTGTCATCATCTTTAACTGTTTCCTCTTTTGGTTCAGTTTCTTATATGAGGGGACTATCCTTGCCAAGACCAGTCCTTTTACTGTAGGAAGGATATGTGCTCTTGATCCCATTACCTCCCATATTGTCTAGAAGATTGCTCTTATAACTATCATTCCTTTCTCTAATAAACTCACTCTATATAGTAACTTACCTGCTGCCTACAAACATGTCAGAATTCCCCTCATCTTTTTTATTAAATCTTACTGTTTCCTTAGTTCAATCCTTTTATCCACCAAACTCATAAAACACTTGATTAACATTACTTGTCTTTACTTTTGCTTCTTTCACTCATTTCTCAATCCTTTGAAAACTGATTTCCAACTCATCACTCAACTGAAATATCTCTTTCTAAAGTTATCAATGACCTCTTAATTGCAATGTTTTTTCTTAATCCTTAACTTCTTTGACCTGTAGCATTTGACATTAATGACTCCTTTTTTTATTCTTTCTTTTCAGGAATTTCATAACACTATTTCTCTTGGAACTCCTCCTACTCATATAACTATTTGTTAGTTTTCTTTACTAAGTTGGTATCTATATCATTCATGATCTTTTGCTATATGTGTTCTTCTAAGACTATCCTGGACCCTCCTTTCTCTCTAAACTCTCTTGCTTGATGAATTCATTAATTCCCATGGGTTTGACATCCTAAATTAGTCCCTCTTTTACATTTTTTGATTTGCATTGGTAATATCATTATAGTTCTAATTCTTCAGTATTGCAATCTTACAATTATTTATTATCTCTTACCTTATATATCATGAAACCTGTTTTGGAAAGGAAAGAAGTATAGCCATTGTAAGAGGTTAATGGGACTGAGTCCACTCGAAAGATTTTTATTAGACACTGAATACCCACTGAACCACAGTTTAAAAACATAAAATAGTGTCTGAACTTGAAGAAACCCTTAGGATTGTTTGGTTTGGTATAATTTTATACATACAGCAATCAAGCTTAGAGAAATGAGGTGATTTTTCCACTGTTACACGTTTAGTGACAGAACTGGATCTCATCTTCCTAATTCACTGCTTTTAATCCTATCCAGAATATAGTTCTTTGGTGGTATAAACCGTTGGCCACATAGTTGACTTACCTAACAAAAAGAAAAGGGAAAAGGATCATAAAAACAGCTTGCCTAAATAATTTTTTAAAATTATTGAAATTTTTTAAAAATAGCATCTACTATAGGGAAAATTATAATGTTCTCTTTAAAATGTAATATTCTCTGTTGAGGTTTTCTTGGGGTATCTGGAGACAGCCTTCGTTTCAGTTCAGTAATCACCATATGAGTAGCCAGGGGTTAATGTCCAAATCCTTTATTGTCTCTTTCAAAGTCTTGTCTTTTTTTCTGGGGCCCAGTTAGCTTTCTTAGAAGCCTATCTCTCTCCTTGGTTCAGAGAGCTTGAGCTCCTGCCTCCTTCTCTGGCTTCTGAATCTCTCGGAATCCAAAAGTTTGTGCTTCAACCTCCAGCCACCACAATGGTGGACGATGAAATGAATCTGTCTAAGCCTCTGAGAGCTTCTAGTACGCTTGTCTTTTTTGGCCCCAGAGCTTCTAGCTTATATGCTTCACACCGAGTATACACCAATCATTATATCACTAGGAAACCATTATTTGTTGTAGGATTAAATCAGTGCTAAACTAGATTTAATCATTGTCTCCTCAATTCCACTTAGTACCTTATTTCAAGTTCTGGCCCATAACATCTCTTGTAGAATTTAATCAATCATACTGAACCATGCTAAATTAGATAACTATTGTATCTATCAATTCTACTGACTTAGTACCTGGTAAGAATTCTTTGTTTCAAGTTCAGAGTTCTGGCCCATAACAGAAAATGGCAAATTTAGGAATGATTCCCTATTCTTTATGATTTATAGTTTAGCTTATATTAGGGGATATGGAAAGACACATATGCATATCTTCCAAAATTATAATACAAAATAATGGATGGTAAATGCACAACCAAGTCACAAACAAAATATTATGTGAGATCCAAAAAAAGGATCACTGAAAGTCTGGAGAACTTTTCACTCGAGGTGAATTTTAAATAACTAGTAGTAATTGAACAGGGGTGGGGTAGAGGTAAAACAATTGATGGAGGAAGAGGAAGCAGAGGACATTTCAAGCACACTGAGAAAGTAAAAGAATATAAGCCAAAAAAATGCAAGGGGTTTATGGGAAAGTGCGTGTCTTCTTTTTAACCCTCTTTAATAATTAGAAACTGATGTTTTTGAGCAAATTTTCTTAGAGGTTTCCATCTAATGACTGAATTGCATAAAGAAAAATCTGATGCTACTCAGATAAAGAGCAAAACATATTAATCTCCAGTTGAGAGCAGAAAAATAAATCTAAACTTGCTTACCCATCTTTGTCTAGGAAAATTAAGCCTGTACATCATTACTCTAAATTCAGGTCCTCTACCTAGAAGAGAGAACCAGAGCAGCTATAAGTGGAAATGGGAGAGTAGAATATTTTAGCGAATACAAGACAATTTTCAGAGATTGTTATTTGGCTGCCTCACTCCAAAGATGAAATTCTGCTACAGAGAATGCAAATTAGCCATCAATTGAAAAAAAAAAAAAAAGGTTAGTATTCTTTATTAGATTATTACTCTTGAGAATAAACTGGAGGTGACATTGTAGCAGTTCTATGGGACATACTGTTTTTATCTATGTAATTGTGCTTTGGAGTTACGAACTTGTAACATCTTCTTGGTATTTTCTGGTGACATGATAGATTTATAGTTGGAAACAGATGTTCCAATGTTCATGATGCCTGTGAATGAGTTATGGGCATGGGAGAATGGCTAAATTCTCTTTGTAAGGGAAATTAAATTCCAAGTATTAGGAAAATGTGTACACCAAATGATTTTTGGATTTGAAATGCACAATGTTTCTGGAAGTTATTGCCACACTATTACACTCACTAGCCACCATATGTGTATAGCTAGACATCCAAATTCATAATACCTTTTTTCATGCTTCTAATTACCTTTCCAAACTCTTATAAAGACAGTTTTACCCTGTGCCAATCAAGGAGAAGAGAAGTTGATTTGATTGTAAGCTTTATAAGAGGAGAAACTATTTGTCTTTATATCTCTAGAATTTAGCACTGTGTCTGGCATATGGTAAGTACTTAATGAATGTATAATTTAATTTAATAGAAATGGGGAATATATCAAAGAAAGAATAACACTCTCCACAGTAAATATAATGAAATTTCAAATGAAAAACAGTATAATATAGCAGCTAAAACACTAATTGCCAAAATGTAAAATATCTGGGTCTTAATTCCACCCTATGTGCTCCTTGCCTCCCCCCAAAAGGATAGAAGCAAATTATTAGAGTCATCATACTATTTTTCTAGGCAAGTTGAAAGTATATGTGTTAGACCCTCATACAATTAGATGGATTTAGAACTAGTTAGATGTCCAGATATGAAGAGTAGTCAATAATGGTTAAATGTCTATTTGGGGGAAGTTGTATTGAAGAAGACTCCCAGGGATATAATATCTAATATGTTTATAAAAACTTGGAGAAAAAAAGAATGATATATTTATTAAAGTTTCAGAGGAGACAAAGCTTGAAAAAATAGAAAACATGGTGGCTGACAGAATCAGGACCTATTGTTAGAATACAGGGATGAATTGGTAAATGTTTAACAAATGACTCCCTGAAAACATATTTTAAGTTTCATCTGCATTTTGAAAAATTTTTTATCTACTTTAACAATATTTTTATAAATATTTTGTATTGCCAATTTTATCCCTCTCTCCAGTCCCTCCTCTACCCATTGAGAAAGCAAACAAAATGACATTAATTGTGAAATCATAAGAATCATGTTAAATCATGAAGAGTATATTTCTATATTAGCTATGTAGCAAAAAGCAAGAAAAATAAAGTAACTCTGTGTGTGTGCGTGTGTGTGTGCGTACGTGTGTGTGTGTGTGTGTGCATTTCAAGCTTTATTCAGAGTTCATCAGTTCACTCTTGAGGTAGATAATATTTTTTATCATGAGTCCTTTGGAATCAGCTCAGATCATATAATGATCAGTGGAACTAAGTCTTTCTTTCAAAGTTAATTGTCTTTATAATATTCTGTTATTATATACAATATTTTCCTGGTCTTTCTCATTTCATTTTGCATCTGTTCATATTAGTCTTCCCAGATTTCTCTAAAACCATTCTGCTCATCACTTTTTATGGCCAATAGTATTTCATCACAATCATATAGCACAACTTGTTCAGCTATTGGAGAATTGATGGTCATCCCCTAAATTTCTAATTAATTATTATCAGAAAGAATTGCTCTCTGTCTCTCTCTCCCTTCCTTTCTCTCTCTCTCTCTTTTATGGCCAATAGTATTTCATCACAATCATATATATATATATATATATATATATATATATAATTTCATACCTTTGCCTTTTTCATTGATCTCTTTGGGATTCAAACACAGTAATGGTATTTCTGGAAAAAAGAATTTGCACAGTTTTACAATGACATATTGTTTTCCATATAACAGCCATTCAAATTGTTTTCCAGAATAGTTGGATCAGTTTACAATTCCTTCATCTTCATTTTTAATATTTGCCATAATTTTAAAAATCTAGACAATTAGCAACAATAACAAGATCAAGCCCTGACTTGTATTGTATGTTGATTTCCATGCTATAAATACTCAGAAAGAAAATTTAATAATCAGATCTCCCAAGCAGTTAGAAGTTGTTTCGGTACTCTTCTAAAATATAAAATAATATTTAACAGAGATAAATTCAAAATCTTTTTTCCTAGGACTTAAAAGCATAATTAGTTAGAGATCATTAAGAAAAACTTATAAGAATTTACTAGATATGAAAAAAATTTGTGTTAATAAAACTGAGTTTTAAAGAAATGAAGAATTGACTATCAAATATAAAATACCCAAATTAATAGAACACAAAATAGATATATTAAATAATGTAATCATAAAAAAGAAAAATGAGCAAAACCATTAAAGAATTAGTAAAGGAAAAAATTATCTAGTCCAGACAGATTTGCTGGTGAATTCTATCAGTTTTTGAAGAACAATTCCCTTATATGCTAAAAAAAATCTTGACCTTCCCAACTCCCATTGTTTAAAATACTGTGTAGGCAAATTAAGGGATTTTCAAGGTCATTTTAACTATATTCAATTTTTACCTTACTTATTGACTTTTAAATCTAACAGTACTTAAGATGAAAGTTTATTGTATTCTGTTTATAATTTTATCTACATGAGTTCCATATAAAGAAAGTTCCTTGAGGGCAAGAACTGTTTTGTTTCCTCTTTATATTCCTTGTACCTTAAGCAATGCCAGTACATAGTCTTCACAAAATAAAGATTTTTTTATATGAATGGTGAAGTACAAGTTCCTCTAGTATATGTGAATGTATAATTTAGATGTTTACAAAATTTGTGACTATGTACAAATCACATAGACTCTGTTTCATCATTTGGAAGACCCATTCCTGACCATTCTCCTGGGCTGGTTCAAATTTAAAAGAAAACTTGCAACAGTTCTGCAACAATTTACATTGTAAAATGAAAATGTTAAGGTTCAACTACTTGCTTTTTAGGCAGTTCAGATACATTAAACAAACATTTATTAAATATGCAGAACTTTTATGCATGTCCAGGTATGAGTTTGAAGGTAGAAAATGAAGGAATAATCCTTCTTTTGGTATTGACCTTTGGAATGTGGTTTTACTAGGCAGGTACAGCCACACCTTTTTATATCCCATTGGGAGGTTCCTACTAGTACACAACTTCAGAGAGCTTTCTCTACATGTGTGGTAAGAAGAGGGAGAAAAGAGTTAATAAGGAAACATGATCTGACAAGCCAGTCTTATCCCAGGCAGCAAATGAGGCTCTGATTCATTTTAGCTTAGAGCAAGAGAAAAGTCCTGAATCCTGTTGAGTTCTACCTTTTGGAAAGATAATATAATTACCAATATCAATAAATTATAAAAAGTTTCCTCATTTTATCTTTCCAACTAGTTGAAAATACAATACTTTTGAACTTTTATCCTTTTTGCATTTCTTTAATATCATTATCAGATACTATATCTATCTGTTACAATCTCTGTTTTTAAATAAAAAAAACTAAATTTGGATCAACATGTCATATTAAGTGGACCCACTTTGACATTGAGTAAAAATCTCAATTTAAACATCTTTCCCCTTGAATGGAAAGGGAGAACCTAAGAGAAAAATGACACATTACTCAGTGCCTAGATTCCTAGTCAGGAGAAATTTCACCACTAAGCAGACATTGACTTATTTGACCCAGGAGATGAAAGGAATGATACTCTCAGAGGAGCCTCGACTTACTTCTCACTCATCTCCTCCTGCCTAAGCATGTCTCTCTCCCATTGATGGACATGCATTGTCCACCAGCAACACTATCTGTGATGAAGTGTCACAAAGGGAAGACACACTGGCATTTTTACATCTTTATTCCAGAAACTATGTCCTTCTTAATGTTAGCCAAGGTCACATTAGCTTTTGGGGGGTTGCTTCATAACATTGCTAATATATTGAAATTAACATGCATTAAAACTCCCAGACCTTTCCCCAAAGTAACTGATATCTCATCACACTGCTCCATTTTATAATTTTGACCTATTTTTCCTATCAAATGTAAGATGTTACATTCATTTCTCTTAAATATAATCTTGTAGATATTGAGGCAAATGTTCTTGCCTGTCAAGATCATTTTGGATCTAGACTCTATCTATTGTGTAAGTTGTTCTTCCCAGCTTTGTGTCACCTGCAAATCTGAAGACCATGGTATCTATGATTTTATCCAAATCACTGATAAAAAATGTTTTAGGATATGGCCATTAATGTCCCACTGGAGATCTCTAGTTACATTAAAATTAAGTACTTTTTGAGTCCAGCTATTCAGGTTTGGAATTCATCAGATTGTATTATTATGTAATCTATATCCCTCTTTCTTCTCCAGCAGAATAGCATGAGATAGCTAATAAAAAGTTTTGCTAAAATATAAGTAAGCTATATACTCAGAATTCTGTCACCACTAGTTTACTGATACTGTCAAAAAAAAAAAAAAACTTAAAACAAACATGAGACTAAGGACTTCTTTTTTCTCCCCACTACACATCTCTGGTATATAAATAATTTGAGTCAGATTTGGATCTTTTCAACAATGAGATAATACAGGGCAATTCCAGTAGTCTAGTAATGAACAGAGTCATATGCATCCAGAGAGAGAACTATGGGGACTGAATGTGGATCATAACATAGTATTTTTACCTTTTGTGTTCCTGTTGTTGTTTGTTGTTTGCTTGCTTGCTTTTTCTTTTTCATTTCTTCCCTTTTGATCTGATTTTTCTTGTGCAGCATGATAAATGTAGAAATATGCTTAGAAGATTTATTATTTTAACGATATTGGATTATTTGCTTTCCAGGGGAGGAGAAAGGTGAGGAGGGAGGGAGAAAAAATTTGAACACAAGATTTTGCAAGGATGAATATTGAAAACTATTTTGCATGTATTTTGAAAAATAAAAAAGCTATTATTATAAAAGAAGATAATAAAGGACATGTGAAAGATTTTAAATAAAAGATAATTTGAATCAGGACAAAAGGTAAATGAGAGGAAAGATTCTTATCCCCTTATCCATAGGACTACATCCCTAGTTTTAATACATACAAATGAAAGGCAAAAAGTCTCCCACATTTTGTGTACCATAATTATGAGTACTACATCACATTTGCAAAGTGTAAGGCAAAAGAGACCATCACTGATGGTTCAGAATATTAGGTTTTACAATTAAATGGCCAAAAGTTAAAATAAATAAATTTTGAAATTTAGAGAGAGTGGCAAAGATTACAAGGAACAAACAAGTCCCACACAGTTCTAGGCAGGCAAGATTTACAGAGAGCTCAGGAAAAACTTCTTTATTTACAATATTCTTCTGAACTCTCATCTCTATGCTTACTTAAATCCAATGTATGTGTAAAACAAGACTTCACCCTTCATCCATCATTTGGGGAATTTTTCCATCACAATTGTGAAGGAATATTATCATGCTATAAAAAATGACAAGCAGGGAGCTCTTGGAAAAACCTGGGAAGACTTACATGAAATGATGCAAAATTAATTGAGTAGAACTAGACCATTGTACACAGCAACACTAATATTTTATGATTACCTACTATGAATAACTTAGCTATTCTTAGTGGCATGATTATCCAAAATAATTCTGAAAGACTTACTATGAAAGGTCTTGTCCATCTCCAGAAAAAGAACTGGTGGAGTCTGAATGAAGATACTTTCTTTTAACTTTATTTGTTTTGTCTGTATTTTCCTTTACATCATGACCTATGTAGAAATGTGTTTTATAAGACTACACAAGTATAATTTTATCAAATTATTTGCCTTCTCAAAGTCGGGTGGGAAGGAGAAAGAAAATAGAGAAACTGGAACTCAAAATTTTGGAAGAAAAGAATGTTAAAATTGTTGTTACATATAACTGAGGAAAATATATTAAATGAAACTTATGACTCCTGTGATGTCATTGATCATCTTTAAAAATGAAGGATCAAGGAGAATTCTGAGAAGATGGCAGAGTAGGTTGGAAAATCCCAAGCTCTACAGATTTCCCCACAAACAAAACAAAATTGTTCTTTAGGGTGAATACAAACCAATGAAAAGCAAATAAAACTTGGGGCTGTATTGGAATCAACCTGGGAAAAGCTGAGAAGATTCAAAGAAAGACCCCATTATGGAAGTTTAACCAATGTGAAATGTGAACACACCTAGATTAGCTCCATAGAAACAACATTGGGGGGGGGGGGGAACTGAGGCTAGCTAGTTTGAAAGTAGCCTCATCCCAAACCACGGGACCTTTTGCTTCCCAGACAATGTAGGGATGTGGGGGCATGAGTCAGGGAAGACTGAGAAACCCGAGCTGATAAGGAACATCAGGTCCATCTGTGCTGCTGAGAAACTGCCTTGATTGAGAAGGAAGTGAATATAGAAGCAGTGGAGCAGTGATATTGTTGAGTTCCAAGTCAAAGGGGAAAACTTA
Source organism: Sarcophilus harrisii (assembly GCF_902635505.1). Lineage (NCBI taxonomy): Eukaryota > Metazoa > Chordata > Mammalia > Dasyuromorphia > Dasyuridae > Sarcophilus > Sarcophilus harrisii. Next base: position 235,858,015 of record NC_045426.1, on the reverse strand, counting down.
AATGAAGCCAGAGGCACCATCCCCCACCCTAAGGACAGAGGTGGTTACACTATAAGTTCTCATTTTAAAAAATGAACAAAGGAGAAAAAATCCAACTATGGGAAGTTACTATCGGAATAGGCAAGACTAAGGTTCATCTTCAGAGTAGGACATTGAAGTAAAAAAGCTATTCCAAAGAATAAAGTTAAATTACTACCTGCCCAAAAGAATATATAGAAGAACTCAAAAAAGATTTTAAAAATCAAAAGAAAGAAATTGAGGGAAAACTTTAATAAATAAATAATCATCTAAGCAAAACAAAATTATGAAAAGAAAGTTAATCAACTAGCAAAGGAGATCCAAAGTATTAAAGAAGAAAATTATTCTTTGAAAATTAGAATTGGTCAAGGAAAAGCCAGTGAAACTATGAGATCAAGAAATAATGAAACAAAATATAAAGAATGAATAAATAGAACAGAATATTGAAACATAAGAAAAACAACATATCTGGAGAACAAATCAAGAAGAGAAAAACATAAGAATAATTGAATTTCCTGAAAACTGTGGACAAAAAGAGAACCTTGATGCAATAATACAAAAAATAATCAAAGAAAATTGTCCTGAAGTAATAGAACAAGAAGGGAAATTAGAAATAGGAAAAAAATCCACTAATCACCACCTCAAAAAGATACTACAAGGAAAACAAAAAACATTATTGCTAAATTTTGAAACCTCCAGATCAAAGAGAAAATTTTACAAGAAACAAACAAAAAATTAGTTCAAATATATTGGAAGTACAATTAGAATTGTACAGGAATTATCAGGAGCTACAATAAAGATTGCAGATCCTGGAATGTCATGTATAAACAATCAAAAGAACTAGGCTGTGGGCAAAAATATTATATTCAGAAAAATTAAGTATAATACTGAAAAAAATAAACATTCAAATGAACTCTCAGATTTTCAGGATTTTTTTTATCAAATAAACCTGAATTCAATAGAAAATTTTAACATATAAGAGCCAATATAAAAGACTAATTTCAAGGGACTCTCAATAAGGAAACACTGTTTAAGTTTTATATGTGGAAATCTAACCTACATGTCTAAGACTGATATTGTTAACTGAAAAGTCTAAAAGTCCATAAAGAAATAAGAATAAAGGGAATAGGATAAGGAGAGAATAGAAGGGTATATAGATTTACAGATTTACATATGGGTCAAGGTATGTAGATTAATGGGAAAGGGATAAAGAAGGGAAGAGGTTTAGTAATAGCAAGACAAGTTAAGGAGTGGAATTAAAGTAGAAGAGTTAGCAGAGATAGAAAATAAAAAATATACACAAATACTACAAGGATGAGGAGGAGAATTCATTTTCTTTTTAAAAAGTAGGGCTAGTAATCATTAATCTCAGACAAATTCAAACTTAAATCAAACTTATCAAAAGAGAAATCTACATTATATGTCAGCTATATTAATAGTATTTTAAATGTATATATATATAAATTTATGTGTAAATTTATAAATATATGTATATATGTGTGTAGATGTATGGATTGTATATATAGATATATGTGTCTAGATAGACTGGCAGACAGACAAATAGAAAGATAGATGTATGTACATATACATTCATGTAAATATATCCATGTTAAACTGTAGCCTAGTTGGGAGAGGTGGGGAGGATGAAAGGGGGAAAAAAGAAAGAAATAAAAAGTGTACAGCAGAGGACAAAGGAAAATCTATAAGAAAGTAAAGATGGCCTTCATCAATATAATATCCTTTATTTTTATTATTATTATTATTAGTGCCTTTTTGAAATGGAAATTTATTGTTACATATTTTTAATCCTCCCTGATCTGATGGGCACATGAAAATGTTTTGTTTTGTTTTTATTTTTCCTGTTTTGCTTTTTTATTTTGTTTCTTTCTTATTTTGTATTTGTTTTAAATAAATAATTTTTAAAAGAATGAAGGATCAATAATGACATCAGCAAAGTCCTTATGTTGCTTAGCCTTACCTTTTTCTAGGCCTCCTCCATCCTCATTTTCCTATTTACCATTTTTCTGTTATATCTATTTTTATCTTTATTTCTGATAGACACTCCTTTATAAATTTGATATCTGCCTTTTGCATTCCATCTTCCTCCCAAATTAAAAACAAACAAATAAAACAAACAATACCACCAAAAACAAATGAACAAATAAGATCTTAGCTTTTTCCAGAGGCTGCCAAATTATTGGAAATCTTTTTCTTCCTTCCTAATCGAGACTAAAAAGTCAAGAAAAAAAATCAGTATAACTCCTTTTCCCCATTTCCTATTTAGATATCATTGTTTTATAATCATCACTCAATACCCTCATTCTTTGGTATTTGTACCCTTAAATTATACTACTCAGTTACATTTCTTATTTGTGCCATCTACCAAGAATCAGAATACTCTCTGAATTTGGCCTCTAGATAAGTGTTCTCTCTAAACCATCCCTAGCTCTTGATTTTAGTATCTATCTTAACCTTTATAGCTATGATCTTATAATACTTTGACACTCTCATCTCTACTTAATGCCATACTTTCTCTACAAAGACAAATAGCAAACTTTGTAAAGTTAAGTTCAAAAGAGCCAGTCTTTGAAAGGATCAAAGAACCATTGAATGTATATGTCCACAGGCAGGAGGACAACTCTGGGCTTGGTGAAGCCCAGAATACGGGTTATTATTTCTCTCTATTAATAGTTCAATTTTTTGCAAGAGCATGATAATGATAACTGCAATCTTAAAGGACCAACCAGAATTAAAAAAAAAAAAAACTCCACACTAATCAACAACCAAATAATCAAGATAAAAATCTGGCCAAGAGATTTAAGTCAGACCAAGGGAAAGAAGGCAGAAATGGTGAAGGAGATTCAGGAGAAGCTGAAGGTGAAGTAGAGAACATAAGGCAATAAGAGATATGACCAGGGATTAACCTATATACTTAAAATGAACAATTATTTTTTCCTAATTGTCCTGTTTCCATCTTATTTTACAAAGTTTTAAAATGCCTTCAGTACATTATATACACACAGACTTCCAGATATGTGATTTAAATTGTGAAATTATTCAGTGTCTTGATAACCACTTTGTAACATTTAGACATTTATTCTTATAGAGGTCTTTTTATTCTTAAATAAATTTGCCATGCTCACTAAAGCCAAGTTTCTGGTTTTATGAGATACTAACCATAGGATGTTTATGTTTACTCTATCACATATATATTCCTGTTGGGGGCATGTACCACATTTTACTTCAGAGAAGAGCTCAATGGAAATCTCAAGAAGCACGTGCAGAATAAATACTAGACCAAGTAGTTGCCAGCAGGGAATGACATGCTTAATTACTCCTGGCTGTGGTCCTCTAAGCTAAAGAGATTGCCTTTGAAATTTGAAAAAATAAATTAATTCCCCCTGAAAGACAGCTAGCTCTTTGAAATACAAAACATTCACAAGATACAAGAAAACTCACTATCCTTCTCAGATTTATCCACCCTTCAGATGCTGATATTTCAAATTTTACTCTGTCACAGAATGTTTTATCTGTCATTTATGTTTTAATACCAATCTCAGATGTTACCTGTACCACCCTGAAATGACCATTGTAAGTGTTAGCTGCAGGGTTCATCACTTTATCTTACTGGCTAGCTTCCCAGGTGCTCTGACAATTTTTTGGAAGTGTAATCTAGCAGAAACAGAAGGCAGACTAAAAAACATTCTTTTTCCGTGTCTTTTCAAAAAATGTGTTCATCGTGCTTCAATAATTAGCCTTGTCAACACATATTTATTTGTGGGATCCAAGACTAAAATAAATACAATCTGTATTTCAGGACAGCAGGCCTTTGTGCTCATGGTCATATTTTAAACTGAAATGTCAATCTCTTTGTTCCTCTGCTTCTAAAAGTGAGGCCTCATAACTAAAAGGATGTCATATTAGAGAACAAATGAAAAAGTCATAGAACCTTTTGCAGCTGGGGGGAAAATCAGTTAGAGAGAAGAAAGAATAATAAATATTAACAAACACAATAAAAAATAATAAATATTATATTTGAGTTGTATTTTTCCAAAAGGGGAAAGGCTGTGTACAATTCTATCAAAGAAATGTGGTTGTTTCGGGTTTTTTTTTTCCTCTATCTAAATGATCTGTCAGGTTTGGTTATGTATCATTATCATACCTACTAATATCAAACTAAGTAAGATTCAGAAAAATCAATTTAAGCATGTAAAATATAATAATGATTGAGTCTTCACTGAAAACCTACTATATATCCTACAATGTATTAGATATTACGGAGAGCTTATCTGAAGTTTTAATGTAGAATTATTTACTAGTGTGACTTATAATCGACATAGCCTCTGGTCATGATGAGGAAATCACCAATTTCAATTACTGAAGAAACATGGGCTAGTCAGTCTCGGGCTCAGGAGGTCTGAGCTATAAAGGGCTATGCCATTGAGTGTTTGCACTAAGTTTCCCATCACAATGATAGGGCCCCAGGAATAGGGAGGTTATCAGGTTGCCTAAGGAGAAGAATCATCTCAAGCCAGAAACACAGCAGGTCAATGCTCCCATGTCCATCAATATTGGGGGTGATTCTATAAGTGCCCCCACACTTCCAGCATGGGAATAGCAGGTTTCCTCAAAGCCATCAGTCCTATTTACAATTTACCTTCCAGTCATCGCTGATGGCAAAAATCATTATGAAGAAGGGGAACCAGCAATAACTACCACTAACTAGCAAATAACTACAAGGTTCCTGGAGTATCAATCCCTGAGACCATCTATCCTGCTTCTAGCTTAGCCTTTCCAGCCATCCTCCAGGGAATCAATTCCTGTAGAGAAAGGTCCAGTCATCCTCATCCATTTCCAACTAACTGCCATTCACAGGGCAGGCAAAACATCCTAGATGAAGCATAAAGACACCCTGAGGAAGAGACAGGAGGCAACGCCAGGCAAATCCAACCACCACTGCATTGAACACCATCTCACCACACACGCTGATGGAAACAGCCCACATAGACCCAAAGCCTTTGGGAAAAACAATACTTCCAGTTCAGTACCCTCAGCCATCATCCTGGGAAGCAAACCCTGAAAAGATGTAGCCTGGCAATTGCTCCTGCAGCTGCTACCATCCTAACTACTAAAGACCAGCAAAGAAAGTTCTTGCCAACAAAGTCCTTGGCACTGTCAGATTTTTCAACATCAAAAATTGATGTGATTTCATCAGTAGAAATGACATTAAAGAAGAGACATCACTATCTGCTCCACTGCCCTCTAAGAACCATGGGGTCTTTCCAACTAACTGGAAATGGAAACTTTCTCTTTGTGTTGCCTCCTCCATTAGAATATGAGCTCCTTGAGAACAGATAATGTCTCATTTTTCCATTTGTATCCCTAGTGCTTTGTACATATTAAGTGCTTAATAAATGTTTCATTCATTTTTGTTTTGAGTTAAAATATTTTTTCAAATGCTACAAATAAAAATCACAGAGGGATTTTGATTTTTTTTCACTTTTTCAGTCAGTTTCATGACTATGAAGATTTCACCTGTTAGAGAAACTGAAATAGTTCATGATAATGGGGAGAATGATGGTGCTGTGAATAGAAATGTGGTGGTTAGAAAGGCTGCTTCTATGAGAGAAGAAGTTGAATTGTTTTGGACTTGCTATATGAGAGAATGGAGGATATCTAAGATTATGAATTGGAGTTCAGATCAGAGGTTAAGGCTGAAGATGTCAGTTTGAGAGTCACTTGCATAAAGGTTATATATGTTACCATCAGAGCAGTGAAGCTCATCAAACAAAGTAACTTATAAGGAAGAAGAGTGGAGGGATTCAGAGACACCTGTAGTTAGGTTTTTAAGGATACCTGTAGTTAAGGGGAAGTAGGAAGAAAGTAAGGAAAATGTTATTATACATGATGTATTAAGCACATACTATTTACCTAGCATTGTAAATGCTAGGTAAATTGATGTAAATCAATGTGAAGAATACAAAAGAAATACAAAATCTGATCTCTGCATATAAGGAGATAATAATAATAATAATAAAGAGAAAGAGAAAGAAATAAGCATTTATTAAAACTACTACTTTGTTCCAGGTATTGTGCTAAGTACTTTACAAATATTATCTAAGTTAATTCTTACAACAGCTCTAAGAGGTGGGCTGCTACCATTTTCCTCATTTTAGAGCTGAAGAAACTGAGACTGAGGTTAAGTGATTTGCCAACATAGACAAAGCTAGTAAGTATCTGAAGTTAAATTTGAACTCAGGTTTCCTAACCCAAGTCCAGTGCTCTCTCTTTGCCACCTCTCTCCCTCAGCATGCCATAATGTATTGCATAGTATTACTTAGAGTATAATGTTTTATACCTTTAAAAGTATTTTAAATATATTAATACACTGAAATCTTAGTAGGTTACAGTTGTGTTTAAGTAGCCATGTATATCATCTTGATCATCAAAATAACCTTAAATAGTAGATAATCCTATCTATGGATACTTTAATACATTAAAGTTTTAATGTGGTGACTACATATACATAAATGACCTAACACAGATAGCATAACATCAGAAAATATTGGATGAGTGAGTAACCAATTAGGTTATCACTTGCATTTATATCTGGAAATCAAAGCAATTAGATTTCAGAGAAGAGAAAGACCAATAGGATATGAACTATAATCTAGCTTTGATAGTATATCTTTACAGCAGATGAATGGATTATTCTTTTATTTATCTGACTATCCCAGGTTTATAACAGACAAAAGAAGTAACAATCCTCAGAATTAGACTAGGGAAGCAGTTTAAGGGGCAGCTAGGCAAGGCAGTGGGGAGAGTTTTGGGTCTGGAGACAGGGATATCTGAATTCAAATGAAGCCTCAAACACTTAGTAACTGTGTGAACTGGGACAAGTCACTTAGCTCTTTTTGCCTCAAATTCCTTATCTTTAAAATTAGCTGGAAAAGGAAATAATAAACCATTCCAATATCTTTGATAAGAATAAAAATAGGGTCATGAAGAGTTGGGCACAACTAAAATTACTAAACAACAAAAGTATATATGAGAATGAATGAGGAAAATATGAGAAAGATTTCAAAGAAAGACCAGGAAATTATAATCAGATTACTATAAGGAATTATATAATTAAAAATAATGCCTAGTAAAGACTTAGATGAACTGATGCTAAGTGAAATGAATAGAACCAAAAGAGCAATGTATACAGTTACAGCAAGGTTATGTGATGATCAACTGTAACGGAGTCGGCTCTTCTCAGCAATACAATGATCCAAGACAATTCCAAAAGACTTGGGATGGAAAGTGCCATCCAAATTTAGAAAGAAAACTATGGAGATTGAATGTGAATTGAAAAATAGTATTTTTACTGTTTCTTTGTTTTTTCATTCTCGTGTTTTTGTTTGTTTTTGCCTTTTGACCTGATTTTTCTTGCATAATATGATAAATATAACAATATGTTAAAAAGGATTGTACATGTTTAACTTATATTTTATTGTTTGCTCTTTTGGGAAGGGTTGAGGTAAAGAAGGGAAATAAAAACGAATGTTGAAAACTATTTATATATGTATTTGGAAAAATAAAATAATATTGAGAAAAGTAAAAAAAAATAGTATTCAGTTATAACTGTTGAAAGATTGAATGATGACATATTGGCTAATGAAGATGGACATGTTCATCTGCTGAATTTCTACCCATTTTAAAAAATAAACTTAGATGTCACAACATCCATGAAGCTAACTCTCATATTCCATGGTGATAATAATCTTCCCTCTCAGACTTTGTAGAGTACCGTTTTAATTGGGGTTTGTTGCTAAAATAAAGCCTATGGAATTTTAAACTTGAAATATGGCCAATTCTGGAGACTGGACCTCTTGGAATTATGCAATAAACCCACACTGATCACAAGACAATCAAGGGATGAGTATAGTACTACTTTACAAGTAGAGACAGCTTCTATTCTGCCTTCCATCTCTCCAGAATTCCATCTATAGATTTCTTCCCCAGTATTTCTTTTAAGTAGTGGTGAAAGAATGGATCTATCTGCCTCAGCATCTACTTTTTTGGAGAAAAAGATTGTAGGCAGAAGGATGAGCCCAATGTTGGTCCTAACTTGTCAGAAGACAGGGACTAGAAGGAAATTATTTGAATAATAAGTACAGAACTGAAATGAATGTGAAAGAATAATTTTAAAATTCTGGAAATGATGATTTGATATTTTAAGCTTTATTGAACAACAAGAGTAAGTTATTGCATAGATTCTTTAGTGTTGAACATTTCTTTTCCAGAAAAAAATTAATAGCTGTCCAATTTCTGATCTGCATTATATATAAAGAAATTTTTGAGGTGCCACCAGATATGAGTAAAACCTGATTTTAGTTGATTTAGTTGATTTCACTCAGAGATCCAGCATTAAAATATTTAAAAAAGTCATATATGCAGCCAGTGACCTAAAGTAGATTAAATTTTGTTTGAGAACTATTTAACAAAATAAAAATAGAACAGTACATAATATTGTATTTTTATCATTTCAATTAATTATTTATTTAATATGTTAGCATATCTATATTTCATAAAACTAGAAAAATAAAATAAATGTTTAAAATACTTCAATTTGCATTCAAAGTTTGTCAGTTGTCTTTCTGTGAAGGTAGATAGCATTTTTTCATCATGAGTCTTTTGGAATTGTCTTGGATCATTATATTGATCAGAGTAGCCAAGTCTTTACACTTTGATCATTACAATATTGCTGTTACTGTGCACAGTGGTCTTCTAGCGCTTTCTTCAGTTTGCATCAATTAGAATTGGTCTTTCCAGTTTCTTTCTTTTTTTCATCATTTCTTATAGCATAATAGTATTTCTTTATAATTAAATGCTACAACTTTTTTCAGCCATTCTCCAATTGATTATCATCTTCTCAAATTCCAAGTCTTTGACACTACAAAAAGAACTGCTGTAACTATTTTTACATAAATAGGACATTTTCTTTTTTTTTTTCTTTCACCTCTTTGGGATACAGACCTGGTAGTGATATTGCTGGATAGCTTTGGAGGCATGCATAATTTTCTGTAGGCATAGTTCCAAATTATTCTCCAGAATAGTTACATCAGTTACTATTCCACCAGCAGTTCATTAGTATATCTATTTTTCCTTCATCCCCTCAAGCATTTGTCATCTGATAACATTACATTTTAAAAGTAAGTCAATATGCATCCCATAGGGATCCTTCTATATGGATTAGTTCCATTTCTATTTTAGTTTGAAAAAACTGGGATAAACAAACAGATAATTCAAATTTCCTTTGGGATTAGGATTCCCCAGAATTAAGGCCAGAACTCATGAGTTCTAGAGCTAAGAACCCTTTTATAGGGTTCTTTTATAAAGACTTTTATAGAGACTAGGGAAGCATCTAACCCTCTCTGGACTCACAGAAATATTTTATTTTTACATTTTGATATTTTTACTCCCCAGTGCACTTATCATTTAATATTTGATGTATTTATACTATATCACCATACCCGTCTTCATGCTCTGTAAGAATATATAATGTCTTATCAGCTCAGAAGAGACTCATGAGAGAAATTCACAGTTAAGGGACAGAAAAAAGTAGTCCAACAGGGAGACAGAGAAATTCTTTCAGAGCTATAAAAAGCAGAAAAGTGTTATATCAAAGGAGGGAGAGTTTCAAGGAGTAATTGTTCAGCTCTGCTAAATACTAAGAAGAGGTTAAGGAGAATGAAGATGAAGAAAAGGCTATTGAATTTTGTACTACCTACTTTAGTTAGTGGCTATAAGTCAACATTAAATGTGTCTGAATCCCATTGAAGATCACTTAGTCAATCCCCCTGTTTTTAGACAAGAGGACACTTGTTACTACCTCAGGCATAGAATTTATTCTATTTTCAAAGGTCTTCAGTTTAAGAGAAAATTCAGCATTTTTCCCCTCAAGAAAACTGGGATTTTGTCCCATTTAAAAGTAAAACATTCACTGTCTCAATAGGCTTTGAATCTCCATTGGTTTCCTTAGGATATTATTTGCTACATTAAAGGTACTCAAGTGTTTGCTGAACTGAATTTGTTAAATTCAATTCCATTGTAACTGATTGAAGTATTTTTTGCTGTTGTTTTTGCTACATTTTACACACTTTCTCATATTCAGTCCTATCGATCAACCTTTCAAATAATCTCAAAGCCTTATTTAGTTACCTTTAGACCTCATTTTTTTTACCAAAATCATTCCATTTTGTTTAGCCTTTGCACAGGGGGATCATATTCCATCTCTATAATTATTTCTTCACTTTTCTCATCCCTCTCCAAGAAGGTGCTGGTAGGTTATTTTGCTACAAATTGGCAGCAATGATATGAACTGGGGACTTTTCCAAACTAAATTGATTATCTGCCAGTATTATTCTATCTACTCTATTCCATGTTTTGTGACCTCATCTTTTTCTTGCAACTGAGATATTCCGTGGGATATTAATGGCACAGGAGAGAATGGTAAGAAGGTCTTATAGCTTGCTGGCACTCTTCTATAAAAGGTCAAAAATGCCGTTCTCCTTCATTTAAGGATATTTTGAAGCTGGGAGTAAGAGCTTAGTAAAAATAAATAAACAAATAAATAATCTCTTTTCCTATTTGATATGTGACCAAAGAAACTTAAGGTCTGTTTTTTAATTTTTGTTGTTATAAAAGGCAAGCTTCTTTTTTTTTTTTTTTTTTTTTTAATTTAATAGCCTTTTATTTACAGGATATATACATGGGTAACTTTACAGCATTAACAATTGCCAAACCTCTTGTTCCAATTTTTCACCTCTTACCCCCCCCACCCCCTCCCCTAGATGGCAGGATGACCAGTAGATGTTAAATATATTAAAATAGAACTTAGATACACAATAAGTATACATGACCAAAACATTATTTTGCTGTACAAAAAGAATCAGGCTCTGAATTATTGTACAATTAGCTTGTGAAGGAAATCAAAAATGCATGTGTGCATAAATATAGGGATTGGGAATTTAATGTAATGGTTTTTAGTCATCTCCCAGAGTTATTTTTCTGGGCATAGCTAGTTCAGTTCATTACTGCTCCATTAGAAATGATTTGGTTGATCTCGTTGCTGAGGATGGCCTGATCCATCAGAACTGGTCATCATCTAGTATTGTTGTTGAAGTATATAATGATCTCCTGGTCCTGCTCATTTCACTCAGCATCAGTTCGTGTAAGTCTCTCCAGGCCTTTCTGAAATCATCCTGTTGGTCATTTCTTACAGAACAGTAATATTCCATAATTTTCATATACCACAATTTATTCAGCCATTCTCCAACTGATGGACATCCATTCAGTTTCCAGTTTCTAGCCACTACAAAAAGGGCTGCCACAAACATTCGTGCACATACAGGTCCCTTTCCCTTCTTTATAATCTCTTTGGGATATAATCCCAGTAGTAACACTGCTGGATCAAAGGGTATGCACAGTTTGATAACTTTTTGAGCATAGTTCCAAACTACTCTCCAAAATGGTTGGATTCGTTCACAACTCCACCAACAATGAATCAATGTCCCAGTTTTCCCACATCCCCTCCAACAATCATCATTATTTTTTCCTGTCATCTTAGCCAATCTGACAGGTGTGTAGTGGTATCTTAGAGTTGTCTTAATTTGCATTTCTCTGATTAATAATGACTTGGAGCATCTTTTCATATGACTAGAAATAGTTTCAATTTCTTCATCTGAGAATTGTCTGTTCATATCCTTTGACCATTTTTCAATTGGAGAATGGCTTGATTTTTTATAAATTAGAGTTAATTCTCTATATATTTTGGAAATGAGGCCTTTATCAGAACCTTTGACTGTAAAAATATTTTCCCAGTTTATTGCTTCCCTTCTAATCTTGTCTGCATTAGTTTTGTTTGTACAAAAACTTTTCAGTTTGGTATAATCGAAATTTTCTATTTTGTGATCAGTAATGATCTCTAGTTCTGCTTTGGTCATAAAGACCTTCCCCTTCCACAGGTCTGAGAGGTAAACTATCCTATGTTCCTCTAATTTATTAATAATTTCATTCTTTATGCCTAGGTCATGAACCCATTTTGACCTTATCTTGGTGTACGGCGTTAAGTATGGATCAATGCCTAGTTTCTGCCATATTAGTTTCCAATTTTCCCAGCAATTTTTATCAAACAGTAAGTTCTTATCCCAAAAGCTGGGATCTTTGGGTTTGTCAAAGACTAGGTTGCTATATTTGTTGACTGTTTTATCCCTTGAACCTAATCTATTCCACTGATCAACTAATCTATTCCTTAGCCAATACCAAATAGTTTTGGTAACTGCTGCTCTATAATATAATTTTAGATCTGGTACAGCTAAGCCACCATCATTTGATTTTTTTTTCATTAATTCCCTTGAAATTCTTGACCTTTTGTTTTTCCATATGAACTTTGTTGTTATTTTTTCTAGGTCATTAAAATAGTTTTTTGGGAGTCTGATTGGTATAGCGCTAAATAAATAGATTAGTTTAGGTAATATTGTCATCTTTATTATATTTGCTCGCCCTATCCAAGAGCATTTAATATTTTTCCAATTGGTTAGATCAGACTTAATTTGTGTGAAAAGTGGTCTGTAATTTTGCTCATATAGTTTCTGATTTTCCCTTGGCAGATAGATTCCTAAATATTTTATATTATCAGTAGTTACTTTAAATGGAATTTCTCTTTGTAACTCTGACTGTTGGATTTTGTTAGTGATATATAAGAATGCTGATGACTTATGTGGGTTTATTTTATAACCAGCAACTTTGCTAAAGTTGTGGATTATTTCTAATAACTTTTTAGCAGAATCTCTGGGGTTTTCTAAGTATACCATCATGTCATCGGCAAAGAGTGATAATTTGGCTTCCTCATTGAAAAGGCAAGCTTCTAAAGGACGGGAATCATTCTTGCCATAAAGTTGCACAAGTAGCATCCTAAAAGTGAAAGGTGAAATTATTGTTAAAACAACAATAATATGCCCAATCTAATCTACCAATTCTTTCTTTAGTCCTCAACAGGATTTAACAGCTAGGTTATGTAATTAAGAGTATTAGATTTGAAATCAGGAAGATCTGAATTCAAATTTGACCTCAAACACTAGCTCTGTTATTCTAAGCAAGTCACTTGACCTTTGTCTCAGTTTCTTGCTCTATAAAATTGAGATAATGGGAAATCTAATTTTCAGGGCTATTATGAACATATTTGTAAAGTCCTCTGAAAAACTTACAAGGCTACATATTGATTTTAAGAGTGTGAAAGTTGGGGAGAGGGAGGAAGGAAAGATCTTGCCAACTCCACCCCTTCTTAGGACATAGGAAACATTCACAACATGTTTGTAAAAAGTCAGCCAGATATTATAACAGGATTTTGCTATTTAATAGTGGACTATTCATCATCTAGAAACCTTAAATTAGATAATACCAGAAAAAAGGCCTTTGCCCTATCCCTCCAACACCCAATATGAATCCCTTTATACTAGTTATATACATAATTAGTCACTTCCCTGGCTGAATTTCTTAGAACCTACAATGTTTGTGTGTGTGTGTGTGTGTGTGTGTGTGTGTGTGTGTGTGTTGGGTTATGTTTGCTTTTCCCACAAATTATCTATTACTCAAGCTATGATTTTGAGAACTTATTTCATAGATGATATTAAATAGATAAATCGTGGTAACATTTTAGTATCATAGTAGTGCTTTTTATATTATGTTGTGTAATCACTAGTTGCCCAGAAAACCTGGGTTCTAGTTCTAACTTTGCCATTAAACAACAGTGTAAATTTTTAAAAAGGATAATTTTCTCTTTTCCTTCTTTTTGGTTTTTAAATGAGGGGGTTGTACCACATAAAAGATTTTTAAGGTCCTTTCAATAGTACTATTTTATGATTTCTCAACAACATACTTATTCTTTATAGTACCTTTAGGTTCAGTCATCAGAAACAGAAGAAACTGCAGCAGAAAAAATAATAATCAAGGTATGCTTGCTTTGTTTCATTTCTGAATCTTTTAATTCTGGTTGGTCCTTTAAGATTGTAGTTATTATCATGCTCTTGCAGAAAACTGAACTATTAATAGAGAGAAATAATAGCCCATATTCTGAGCTTCACCAATCCTAGAGTTGTCCTCCTGCCTGTGGACATGTAGATTTAATGGTTCTTTGATCCTTTGAAAGACTGAGTTGCTATTTTGAACTTAACTTTACAAAGTTTGCTATTTGCCTTTGTAGAGAAAGGCATAGGACCAATGTCACAATGTTGTGGGGTCAATACAAGGCATAAATTTATGAGAGGTTTGCTGGAAGCCACATCAAACATTTACATGAGCCCTCAATTCAGCTTAGCAGAGTTCTGGGTAGCAAGGTAATAGGGAGAATATTTGTCATGTCATTTTTCCCCGACAGCAGACCAGAAAGAAATTAAAACATTATAATATGAATACATATTCCATGCATCTATTTTCATCACAATCCTAGAACAAATAAAAAATATTTCTCTTCTCTCTCATCATAATGCAATATAACGTAAGAAAGAATCACCTTGGTTTTCAACCATATTTGATAAATGTCTGTGTTCAAGAATTTCTCAGGAAAAAGAGTGAGTATATTCTTTACATTAACAAGTAACCTTTCATAGGCTCTATTTAGATTAAAGCTAATAGATTCATGGGACAGCAAGGTGGTAGAGTCCTGGGCCTGGAGTCAGGAAAAATCTTCCTGAGTTCAACTCTAGTCTTGGACTCTGGCCAGTCACTTCCCCCTGTTTGCCTCAGGTGCTTATTTGTAAAATGAGTTGGAGAAGGGAATAGCAAATCATTCCAGCCTCTTTGCCCAGAAAATCCCAAATATAACAAAAAGTTAGATACAACTAAAAAGGACTGAACAATAATCAATCCAAACCATCACATGTGTAGTTTGAAGACCAGTTCCAAAGCTAGCAGTTTAAACTTCCTCCTACTACCTTTCTGCATCTCTCTAGCCTGAATAAGTTTAAATATGAGAAACAAATCATTTTCTTTATATGAACATGAATGCTATAAAATAGACTTTTCTGCCACCTATCACAGAATAAATTGAAAGCCATCATATGCTTTACATATAGACTAAGTTAACTACTTCACTTCTGAAGATCACTGCCTACTCCATCCCAACATATCATTGTTTCCATAGTAACTAGAGTTCTTTCAGAATGAAAAATATATAAGGGAAATAATAAAAAATAAAGCTCAATAAAATAAATCAGATAGCATACTTCACAGAATCAGTACTTCTGCCACCAAGGGGATATAACAGCAAAAATTTATCAGGTGCCCTCAGATTCCACAGTAAGTCAAAGAGGAACATGGGTCTTGAAGCGTGTAATTCTAAGATGGATGTGTGTATACATATATATGGTGAATATGTGTATGTATTCACACATACAGAGAAAGAGAGACAGAGAGAAATAGAGAGACAGAGACAGAGAGAAAGATCAGAGAGAGAGAGACTGACAGAGATACAGACAGAGAAAGAAGAAAGATAGAGAGATGGAGGCGGGAACAGAAGGAGAGAGGGAAGGAGGAAGGAAGGGAGGATGGGAAAGAGAGACAGGAAGGAAAGAGGAAAAAAGAGAGAGAGAAAGAGAAGGAAAGAAGGAGGAAAAGAAAGAGGGAAGGAGAGAAGAAATAAGGGAGAGAGAGCAGGAAACAGACAATGAGAGAGGGAGGGAAGGAGAGAAACTAGAGATATTAAAAAGTTCAGAGAAAAAAGCTGCCAAACTTATTTACTATTCTTCCCAGGCCTTGAGGCGCTGATTTGAATGTGGTATGATTCTTCACTGACAGAAAAATTTTGTGTTTCAAATTTTTCTCCTCTCTTCCCTACCTTCCCTTCCCAAGACAGCAAGCAATCTAATATAGGTTAAACATGGCAATTCTTCTAAATATATTTTCATATTTGTCATGCTGCACAAGAAAAATCAAATGGGAAAAACACAAAAAAGAAAGAAAAAACATACAAACTAACAAAAACAACAAATACTGTTGTGATCCACATTCAGTCTCTATAGTTATTTCTATGGATACAGATGGTATTTTCCCTCCCAAATCTATTAGAATTGCCTTAAGTCACCTCATTGTTGAAAAGAGCCTAGTCAATCACTGTTGATCATCACATAACCTTGTTGTTATTATATACAAAGTTCTCTTGGTTTTGTTCACTCCACTTACTATCAGTTGTTGTCTTTCCTAGCTTTTCTGAAATCACCCTACTGATAGTTTCTTATAGAACAATGATATTTCATAACATTCATATATCATAACTTCTTCAGCCATTTCCAAATGAATGGGCAGCCATTCAACTTCCAGTTCCTTGCCACTACAAAAAGTACTGCTACAAACATTTTTGCATACATGGATCCTTTCTCTTCCTTTAAGATCTTTTTGGGATACAGAACCAGTAGAGATACTGCTGGATCAAAGAGTATGCATGGTTTTATAGCCTTTTGGATGTTGTTCCAAATTGCTCTCAAAAATGGTTGGATCAAGTTAGCTAAGTGGCACAGTGGATAGAGCACCATCCCTGAAGCCAGGAGGACCTGAGTTCAAATCTTATCTCAGACACTTAACACATCTTAGCTGTGTGACCCCTGGGCAAGTCACTTAACCCCAATTGCCTCAGCAAAAAAAAAAAAAATGGGTGGATCATTTTACACTACATTTACAATACAACAATGTATTAGTGTCCCAATTTCCCCATATCCCCTCCAACATTTATCATTATCTTTTCCTGCCATCTTAGCAACTCTGAAAGGCGTAAAGATAGCTAAGATTTTGAGTGCATGGAAATATAAAATATAGCATTATTTGAAGGACTCAAGTGCAAATCAAAATATGTCCTAAGAGCTACATTTGATTTATTGAAATACTTATTTATCTATTTGTAGGTACATTTGCTTAACAAATGAAAAATAACTGAAAATCTATAAAATAAGTAAATTGATGAAACTTAATATAGCTGTGTTTGACATGAAAAATTCTTTAAACTTTGAAGAAATGAAAATTTAGCCAATGATTTATGCACTTTGTTAATAAACATTGAATACTATATATGGATTAGCGAGGTGGTGCAATGGATAAAGTCCTAGGCCTGGAGTCAAGACTTATCTTTGTGAGTTCAAATCTGACCAAAGACATTTACTACCTATGTGATCTTTCCTCATCTATAAGATGAGCTGGAGAAAAGAATGGTAAAACCATCCCAATATCTTTACCAAGAAAACCCCAAATGGCATTCTTGGAGAATCAAATGCAACTGAAAAATGACTCAACAACAAACACTACACATAATTATCATTAAACACTAACTTCTATCTAGCCTCCTGAAAAATACAGGAAACTCCTCTGCTAAATTTAATTTACTAAAGTAACATTAATTTATTATGCATTCATTCATAGTTTTGATTTGTTCCATGGATTATTGATATTTAGTTTAAAGAACACTAGATCTAGCAATAAGTGAATATAATAGTGATAAAAAATTTTTTTGCATAAAATAGTTTGAAAAGGTAAAAAGGTAAAAAGTTGAAAAGTCCATAGTAGATTGGAGCATCTCTAAGAAGAGTTACAAAGGCCTATGTGTGGGATACAAACCAATTAACTTAAGCACTTACTGAAATTGCTTTCAATTATCCAGACAAGAAACCAGTCACAGTTTATAGTGGAAAATTTTTAAAGTAAAGTTGACCTATTAACTTCTCAGCTGTTGAATGGTACTCTGGGGATTATATATATATATATATATATATATATATATATATATATATATTTTTTTTTTTTTGCCAGATAGAGTTCTGTTCATTGGTCAAAGGAACCAATACTCTAAAATTCAGTACTCTAAAATTATGAAGTAAAAAAATCTTTATAGCAATAATTGTGACTAGTATAACAACTAAATGAGCTTTATTCTATAATTATGAAATGATAGCTGTGACTATCAACAAAAGTAATAATTCCAAGTAGTGATTAACCATGGTAAATAAATCACTATAGAGATGTGTTATTTATAACTTTATATCAAATAAAGCCAAAGGCATTTCCAGAATATAATTTTAAAGGAAGAAATAATTTTCACAATGGATAAAACAACAATGGACAAAATAATAATAATTCCATGAAGCTTACTTGGAAGAAAACTTGCTTATCATTTTTCAAATGGAAAAACTGGAATCCTTCCAAAGCTCAGCTAGTATTTTTGCAATTCTAAAAATTAAAAATGTATGAAGCAACTCTCTATAAAAGTAGGAAATACAATTAATTTCAAGACTGAGATCAAAGCTTCTGAGTATCAGCCTAGAAGGAATTAAAATCCAAAAGCAAATGAAAATGAATCTAAAATATTTTTTAATCATGTCTATTCTAATAATAGTCCTGCTATGCTATTGCTATAGAGGAGGAAATAATGTATGTTGTATAATTTAGGTCATGTCCCCAAAATATGTTTTGAGAACTGCATGAGGGAGAGGGGTATAAAATGTGATTTGAAAGCTTTGTAGAAGAATAAGCCTGGGGGAGGGGAGTCAGCTTCAGTACTTCAACAGGATGATCAACAACCTAAATGCAGGAATCTCATAATTACAGAAAGAAATTTCCAGCTGTGGGCAATTAGGGATTTAACATATTAACAAGTAGAACCTTTCAAACATGAGGAAAAGCCTCAATTCACATAACCTCCCCTCCCTAGGAAGACAATGTCTATATAATCAAAGCTCCGACCTAACAACCAGTAAGGAATAACTATGTTAAATTAGGAGAGATGCCTGATTCTATGGCACCAAATAACATAATTCAAACAACTTAAAGGGTCAAAATATGTCTTAGTATTTCTAATAGGAAATCTTTTGGAAATGTCCAGTTCAGAAAAGGAGTAGGACAGTGAATATCAACAATTTATATGTAGGAGGAGAAATTATACTTGTATCATTTCCTTTACAATTTATTTCCTTAAATCATTGTTCAAACACAAGACAATTCTTTAATGGTAATGTTTTCTATTTTTAATATCAATTAATAAAGTCCATTTTTTCAGCTCTTTATAATGACATGTCTTATCACTTTACTTGTACATACTAATAAATTAAAATAATAGTATGATGAAAATATTTTCAGGCTTAGATGGTTGATCCAAACAAGTTACTAACTCTCTAAAGGAAATGATTATTTTGTGTTAGTTAATGTTATAAATAATAAGAGACAAATTATCTTATATATCACCTTTTTTATATGTATATTTTTGAAGGCAGTCCCTCTGATTCTGTTTCTATTTTTGATATTGTTTCTGTCTCTCTTGGTCTCAGTTTCCCTCTGTCTCTCTGAATCTGTCTCTCTCTATCTTTGTCTCTGTCTTTCTCTTGTTTTCTGTGTAGCCATCTTTGTCTCTCTCTCTTCTCTTTTTTTTTTTCTCTCTCCCTCTCTCATCCCTTGCCACCAAATCTTTTCCCCCCTCTCTTTGTGAATATGGCTAAACAGACATGGTTTGGGAAATGGAAGGAAGATGGAACATGGAAAGTTTAGAGAGATTTTTGTTTGTTCATTTTTTGCAACAGTTCATCTCAGAGTTGCATTTTTCTGTTATAGTTAATTATGACAGAGATTTGAGGCATACTTCTGTTCATTTGTTACTCAGGGGCTCTTTGAGATCATAAAATATTCCTCTTTTGGCTTTGGAGTTGGAAGATCTGATGAATTAGTGGATGTTCAAAAATAAACAACTTATCCTTTAATTCTTTCTCCCTTTATGACCAGGTTCCCCCAAACTGAACCCAGTCCTGTCCAAATGCCTTAATCCAGAGAAGAGGGTCTTTTTTAGCAGGCAAAAATGAATACAATACCTTATTTACTGAAGACCCAACAATGGTTTCTTAAAGTTAGATTTGACTTATGACTGAAATTGATATCTGAAGAACTTGTCTTTTCTTTTTTAGTAATTTTGATTCAACTTTCCAAGAGCCCAAAGTCCAAAGAGCTATTCTAATTCTCAAATTGCTATATATATACATCTGTAACTTGATGCTTTTTTCCCAGAAGTTTTAGCAGTGACACTTTGGAACTGTGTTTCCGAAACATTTACAAAGGATAGTGAAACATTTACTCTACTCTGTCTATTTGTTTTCCTATTTTAACACACTATAAAAGGTTATTTGTCTTTCCTGCTGCCATCTATTCTATTACAAGGATGATAGTGGTCATAAATAGAGATAGGCTTGTGCTCTGGACACTTTAGGTGATACATGTGTTCTGACTCAAGTACTTCCCAATGAGTGCTGAGTCTACACTGAGGCCAGTTGTGAGGAGACATTTCCTTTGATGACCTTGATAAAGGACATGAACATCTTGAGGTTTCTGCTTGGTCAACATCTAAAAAGTTTCCATTAAAAGAGATTGGACACTGAACAGCAAGAACTGCCCCCTCAGTACTAAAAAGGGGAAGATAATATCCTCTCTCCTGAATGGATTGCTAACTTGAACTGTCAATCTGATTTTGTGATTTAGGCAAACCTCAAGGTTTACTTTCTATTTCACAAGAAACAAGGAGAATCTACTAAATAGTCACACAAAAAGATTTCTAGTCTTTGAATTAACAACCTAGACAAATAATTTGAGCAAAGGTTCACATGTATTTTCTCTTTGAGGAAGGTAAGAATTTTTATTATACACATTTTACACATGAGAAAACTGAGGCTGGCACAAGTCATGCAAATTTTATATAATAAAACATCTAGAAAGTGGCAAAACTGTTATGCAAATTTATCCATTATTTTGAATTCAAATTGAGTTCTTTCTCACTACACTGTGCTGACAGCCATACTCCTAAAACCATGTGCCTTATAGTCTGAGAACAAAAAGAAAAGGATAACCCAGAAAGAAAAGAATTGATACTTTAGAAGGTGGTATTCTTCCTCAGTAAACAAACCCTACTCATGTGACAAACATCTGGCATAACAGAATTCTTCCTCTAATTGAGAGTGGAATTCAAAGTATTTTTAGTTCTTTTTTTATTAGAGACCCAGATGCAATGCATAGAAATTATTTGCCTAATCTAAACCATAAAGATTTTCTCTACCATTCAACATCAAATTCAGGGAGAAGAAGAGTCAACAGTATTAACTTGTGACTCCAACAGGTCATTTATGAGAATGAATTCCTTGGAAATATGCCTCAAAAATTTTTTTGATTCTTTTCTCATTAAAATATGCTTTTTCCCCTCAACCAATGAATGCTATAATACATATCTCATCTTTAACTCATATAAAGGTCACAATATATTTGCAACATAAAATATTCCCCCTAAACTGAAAATCTTGCTTTCATAAATTAGTAGGACATTTTGGAGACATGAAAAAGGGTTTTATTAATCATATATGATAGTAATATTTTTCAGCCTAATGTACTCTCTACCTAAAATAAGATGGTTTCAATTGGTTTTTTTTTTTTTTAAAACACCACTAGAATAACAAAATCTTTTTTTGATTCTTTATGTAATCTTCAAATGTAAGAACCATATTACTTCAATGTCTAAAGAGAAACAATAATAAGAGCCCTAGAATTGAAATCAGAAGTCTTGGAATTATTTCTCTGGCATTTGAGTTTGGATACTTCTGGGATCCAAAATGGTGGAGTAAACAGTAAATTGCCATAACTCTCTCATAGTCACTTCCAAATAACCATAAAATAGTTGCCCAAAACAAAACCTAAACAGTAGACACAGCAAAAAAAAATGGGGATGCAACAATCTTTTAGCTCAAGAAACTTGAAATACTTATAGCAAAGATCTTTCTCACTTGGGTAAAAGAGGAATACTGTCCAGGACAGGAAGTTTCCCAGCAAGCCCCTACCTCAATAAACCATCAGGAGACCCTGAGTCCCAGTGAGGTGCAGCAGACAAATGTCAACAACAGGACCCTCAGTTGCCTCAGCATAGCTAAGAGAATAGGCAAACTCTAGCTGTGAGGACTACCAGGTACTTCAGTATAAGCCAGAAAAACAGGAAATCCCCAGCATCCAAATCTCCATGTGCTTCATGGTATCCCCAAGGAACACAGAAAAACTCTGTTTGCCTCAGAAAAGGACATATACCACCACTAGGACTTGATATAAGCAGTAGGTAGGCTGCCAGACTCCCTAGCACCAGCACCCCTGCACCACAACTCTTCAGCATAGCATTAGATACAAGTCCTTGATGCTCAGGGCAACATCAGTACAGCACCAAGTTAATAGCTTGAGACATTTCTCTTCTAACTCCAAGAGTAGAGTTCAAATCTAAAAGGAAGCAAAAGGGACAAAAAATATGAGCAAAATCATCAACAAAATAATCTGACCATAGAAAGTTTTTATAATGACAGGAAAGATCAAGACAGAAACTCAGAAGAAAACAAGGTCAAAACACCAATAAGAAAAACTCTAAAGAAAAATGGAAGAACTTATGGAAGAGCTCAAAGAGGAACTAAAAATCATATAAGAGAGATAGAAGAAAAACTGGGGAAAGAAATGAGAGTGATACAAAAGAATTATGAAAATAAAAGCTTAGAAAAAGAAAATGACTGCTTAAAAATTGAATTACTCAAATGGAAAAGGAGGTACAAAAATTCACTGAAGGGTTGTTTTACAAACCTTTAAAACACTATTGGTCCAATGGAAAAGGAAATACAAAATTAATTGAGAAAAACAACTTACTAAAAGTTAGAATTGGGCAAGTGGAAGCTAATGGCTCTATGAGACATTAAGAATACAATAAAATAAATTCAAAAGAATAAAAAAATTGAAGAAAATATAAAATACCTCATTGGAAAAACAACTGATCTAGGAAATGGATCCAAGAGAGAAATATCAGAATCACTGAACTATTTGAAAGCCACAATCAAAAGGAAGATCTGAACAGCATCTTTCAAGATGTTAACAAAAAAAAATGACTAAATATCCTGGAACCAAATAGTAAAATAGGCATTCAAAGAAGTCACTGATCACAAAAGAAAAGAGCGCACCAAATGAAAACCCCAAGGAACACTATAGCCAAAGTTCAGAACTATGAGGTCAAGAAAAAAATACTGCAAGAGACCAAAAAGAAACAAAGTATTGGGGATCCACAATCAGGATTACACAGGACTTAGGGTACAATATTATAGGATTTGAGATCATGGAACAAAATATTACACAAAACAAAAGAGCTTGGGTTACAATAAAAAAATCACTTACCTGATGACATTAAGCATGCAACTGTTGGAATCCTAGTTTCAACTCAACTTGAAACAAGGTGAAAACTCAAGGGTGATGTCAGGGTCCTGGTGTTAACTCAATAAAATTGATACAGTGGTTCATACCTTAGAGCGAATCCTTGCAGGGTGATGGGTTGCTAATACTGATAGACAATAATGCTTGTGTTCACACCTTTAGAGAGCTCATAGAAGCAAGAAATATTTAAGTACTCATTGGAGTTCACACTGTTTAGTTGAGATATCCGAATTTACACCTCCCTTAAGCCCTGCCTCCAGAAGGAGGAGTTAACCTTTGGGAAATCATATATATGGAGGATAGAGCTTCAAAGACTTTCTCTGGAACATTGACTGGGGTCAGAGAGGAGCATTCTGGGAGGAAGCACACAAGCCCTCTCTTCGAGGCAAGAGAGATTCATTGCATCTTCCACCTTGGTGCTGGCTGGAGGCTGAAGAAAGCAGAGGCATAAGCTAAGGACAAAGCTGCAAGAGCTCTTGGAACCAAGCAGAGAGGCCTCTGAGCTAACCGGGTTATATTGAAGGACACAATAAAAGATCTGAACTTTTATCAGCTGGTTGCAATTTGGGGTGATTATTTACTTGTAACTGAAACTAAAGCTGCCTTCAGAAAACCTCCCCAAGAAACCTTCTTCCCAAGAGAGAACCATCTTATAATTAAAGAACAAAAATACCAACATGCAACAATCGGGAAGCAACAATCACTGAAGTGAAATAGAAGGATTTCAAGATTTCATAAGGAGAAAACCAGAATTAAACAAAAAATTTGATCTTCAATATCAAGACCCGAGCTTAATGATCCTTATCTCAGAAAAAGCAAAAGCACACATAGACCTTAATAAAAGAGATAAGGAAGGAAATTACATCTTGAAAAAAGGTACCATAGACAATGAATTAATATCAGTATTAAACATGTATGTGCTAAGTGGTATAGCATCCAAATTGTTAAAGGAGAAGCTAAGTGAGTCATAGATCAATAACCAAACAAGAGATAAAAAGAATTACAAAATGTAAAATAGATAATTTTGATTGTGTTAAGCTGGAAGGCATTTATATAAATAAAACCAATGCAACCAAGATTAGAAAAAAAGCAAAAAATTGGAGATCTTTTCAAGTGTCTCTGATAAAGGCCTCATTTCTCAAATACATAAAGAACTAAGTCAATTTAAATGAATACAAGTAATTTCCCAATTTATAAATGCTCAAAAAGTATGAACATGCAGTTTTCAGATGAAAAAATTAAAGCTACCTATAGGTATATGATGAAGTGCTCTAAATCACTTAAAAGAGAAATGCAGATTAAAACAGCTCTGAGGTACTGCCTTACACCTATCAAATGGGCTAATAAGACCTCCTCCCCCCAAAAAAAGAAAAATAATAGTCAGGAATTATATGAGCAAAATTACAAAAAGCTTTCCACACAAATAAAGTCAGACTTAATTAATTGGAAAAATATTAAGTGCTCTTGGATAGGACAAGCGAATATAATAAAGATGACAATACTTCCTAAACTAATCTATTTATTTAGTGCTATACCAATCAGACTTCCAAGAAAATATTTTAATGATCTAGAGAAAATAACAAGAAAATAATATGGAATAATAAAAGGTCGAGAATCTCAAGGGAATTAATGAAAAAAAAAATCAAATGAAGGTGGCCTAGCTGTACCTGATCTAAAACTATATTATAAAGCAGCAGTCACCAAAACCATTTGGTATTGGCTAAGAAATAGATTAGTTGATCAGTGGAACACATTAGGTTCACAAGACAGAATAGTCAAGTATAGCAATCTAGTGTTTGACAAACTCAAAAATCCTAACTTTTGGGATAAGAATTCATTATTTGACAAAAATTGCTGGGATAACTGGAAATTAGTATGGGAGAAATTAGGCATGGACCCACATTTAACATCGTATACCAAGATAAGATCAAAATGGGTCCATGATTTAGGCATAAAGAATGAGATTATAAATAAATTAGAGGATCATAGGTTAGTTTATCTCTCAGACCTGTGGAGGAGGAAGAAATTTGTGACCAAAGATGAACTAGAGACCATTATTGATCACAAAATAGAAAATTTTGATTACATCAAATTAAAAAGCTTTTGTACACAAAACTAATTCAAACAAGATTAGAAGGGAAGCAACAAACTGGGAAAACATCTTCACAGCTAAAAGGTTCTGATAAAGGCCTCATTTCCAAAATATAGAGAGAATTGACTCTAATTTATAAGAAAGCAAGCCATTCTCCAATTGATAAATGTTCAAAGGATATGAACAGATAATTTTCAGATGATGAAATTGAAACTATTACCACTCATATGAAAGAATGTTCCAAATCACTATTAATCAGAGAAATGCAAATTAAGACAACTCTGAGATACCACTACACACCTGTCAGATTGGCTAAGATGACAGGAAAAAATAACGACGAATGTTGGAGGAAATGTGGGAAAACTGGGATACTGATGCATTGTTGGTGGAGTTGTGAACGAATCCACCCATTCTGGAGAGCAATCTGGAACTATGCCCAAAAAGTTATCAAACTGTGCATACCCTTTGACCCAGCAGTGCTACTACTGGGCTTATACCCTAAGGAGATACTAAAGAAGGGAAAGAGACCTGTATGTGGCAAAATGTTTGTGGCAGTCCTGTTTGTAGTGGCTAGAAGCTGGAAACTGAGTGGATGCCCATCAATTGGAGAATTGTTGGGTAAACTGTGGTATATGAATGTTATGGAATATTATTGTTCTGTAAGAAATAGCCAGGATGATTTCAGAAAGGCTTGGAGAGACTTACATGAACTGATACTAAGTGAAATGAGCAGAACCAGGAGATCATTATATACCTCAACAACGATATTATATGAAGATGTATTCTAATGGAAGTGGATTTCTTTGACAAAGAGACCTGCTTCAGTTTCAATTTATCAAAGATGACAGAAACAGCTACACCCAAAGAAAGAACACTGGGAAATGAATGTAAACTGTTTGCATTTTTGTATTTCTTCCCAGGTTATTTTTACTTTCTGAACCAAGTCTCCCTGTGCAACAAGAGAACTGTTTGGTTCTGCACACATATGTTGTATCTAGGCTATACTGCAACATATTCAACATATATAGGACTGCTTGCCATCTAGGGGAGAGGGTGGAGGGAGAGAGGGGAAAAATTGGAACAAAAGTGAGTGCAAGGGATAATGTTGTAAAAAATTATCCTGGCATGGGTTCTGTCAATAAAAAGTTATTATAATTTTTTTAAAAAAGGAAAATGATGTTAGAGAGGATGAAGGAAAATCAGGAAAATACACTTTTGGTAGAATTATGAACTGATCCAACCATTCTGGAAAACAAATTGAAACCATGCCCACACCAGGCATAAGACCCAGAAAATCCACAACTAGGTCTGTAACCCAAAGAGATCATAAAAAGGGGGAAAGGATCTACATATGCAAAAATATTAATAGCAGCTCTTTTCATTATGGGAAAATACTGGAAACTGAGGAGGTACCCATTAATTGGTGAATTGATGTGTTCATAAATATAATAGAATATTATTGTGCAATTTAAAAATGATGAATAGGTAGATTTCAGAAAAACCTTGAAAAACTTGCACATACTTATACAAAGTGAAATGAGCAGAATGAGGAAAATATTTTGCATAGTATCAGCAACACTGTGTGATAATCAACTGTAAATGCCTCAGCTGCACTCAGGAACACAAAATTCCATGACAAATACAAAGAATTTCTGAAGGAAAATGCTATTCACATTCAGATAAATAACTGATAGTTTCTTAATGCAGACTGAAGCATACTTTTTCACTTTATTCTTTTTTGTGGGTCTTTTTTTTCTGCCTTTTAATCTGTTTCTCCTTTCACAATTTGACTAATATGGAAATAAGTGTTACCTGGTAGCACATTTATAATCTTTATCATAGTTCCTTCAGGAAGAAGTAAGGGAGGGAGGAAGAAAATTTTGAAACTCAAAATCTTGTAAAAATGCTAAAAATTTTCTTGACATGTAATCGGGGAAAAAGAGAATATGATTAAATATTGTGTCTCTGACATTTGTTAGTTTGGTAATCCAAAGACAAATTATCATACCACTATGTGCCTTAGTCAACTCATCTATAAAATGTAGCCAAATTTCAATAGATTTGCAATGGAAAGTGCCATCCATGAGAGGACTATGGAGATTGTGGATCAAAGCATAATATTTTCCCTTTTTTTGTTGTTATTCTTTTTGTGCTTGTTTTTTTTCTTTTTTCTGTTTTTCTCCCTTTTTATGTGACCTTTTTGCAGCATAATGAATATGAAAATATATCTAGAAGAATTAAACAGGTTGAACCTATATTGAATTGTTTGCTGTTTTGGGGGAGGAGAAGAGAGGGAGAAAAATTTGGAACACAAGGTTTTGCCAAAGTGGATGCTGAAAATTATCTTTGAATGCATTTGGAAAAATAAAATACTGTTTAAAAAAATAAAATAAAATATGGCCATTACTTATATCACCTACATCATGGAGTTCTTGCAAGGAAAGGCTTTTATAACTATCATACATTATATAAAATTTAGATCCACAAATCAAAATATCCTCCTGAGGATGGAGTCAAGATGGCAGAATAAAGTCAGGAAGCTACTCAAACTCTCCCACTTTCCCTCAAAAAACACACAAAACAAACCCTCTGAATAGAATCTGACTAAATGAAACCTCTCTCCAGCTCAAGATAGACTGCAAAACTTCAAGAAAGGTCAATCTCATTGGGGTGAAAAGGGTGTGGAGTCCAGCTCTGACAGACTCTTGGAAAGCTGGGGAGAGGGGCTTAACCACAGCAAATGAGTAACTAAAACCCTCAGTCCTGGCTCAAGAGAGGAGCACAGCGGGGGGCGAGGAGGGGAGGGCAGCTGCCAGTCCCAGCTCAGAAGGCAAAGTCTGGGAAACCAGTTTGCTTCCTGAGCAAAGCAGCCAAACTACACCTTACAAATACAAGGTGGCTCTGTGTGCAAAGCCAAGACTCAGAGCTGCACAGAGAGCTTAGGACAGTGCCCTCTTTACCCCAGGAGCAGAGTTGCACCTTCAAAGTAAAAAAGAGGAAACACCCCCCCCCCAAAAAAAAGGAAAGAAAATGAGCAAAAAAAAAAAAAAAGAGAGAGAGAGAGAGAAAAGAAAAGAACATTGATCATAGAAACTTACTATGGTCACAGGGAAGAGCAAAACACAAATTCAGACAAGGATAGGATCTCAAAAGGTCTCAAGTCCAAAGAAGCTTCTTAGAAATGCTCATAAAATATTTTAAAAGCCAAATAGAATAGGTAGAAGAAAAATGAGAAAGAAAATGAGAAGTATGCACAAGAATCATCAGCTTGGAAAAGGAAAGAAAAAAACTGAAAAAAACAACTCCTTTAACAGTCGAATTAAGCAAATGGAAAAAGAGATCGAAAAGCAAACCAAAGAAAATCACTCACTAAAAACTAGAACAGGACAAGTGGAAGCTAAGGACTGTTATGACAGCAAGAATCAAACAAACTAAAAAGAATGAAAAAAAATGGACAAAAATATGAAATACCTCATTGGAAAAACAACCAGCTAGGAAAATAGATCCAGAAGAGATAACTTAAAAATTATTGGCCTCCCTAAAGGCCATGACCAGAAAAAGAGCCTGTATAGCATTCTATAAGAGTTCATTAAGAACTCTTCATTTTCAGGAGGGGAAAAATTGGAACAAAAGGTTTTGCAATTGTCAATGCTGAAAAATTACCCATGCATATATCTTGTAAATAAAAATCTATAATATAAAAAGAACTCTTCATTTTCATAAAAAAATTACTACAATATTCTAGAAAAAGAGGGGGAAATAATGATTGAAAGAAAATACCAATCACCTTTGGAAAAAGATCCCACAAGGAATATCTCAAGGGTCATTGTTGTGAAACTCTGAAACTACAATTTCAAGGGAAAAAATACTGTAAGCTTCCAGACGAAAAACAATTCAAATATCAAGTATCAATAGTCAGGATTAGCCAGGACCTGGCAGTTTCTATAATAAAGGAATCAGATGACCTGAAATACCATATTCCAGAAGGTAAAGGACCTAGGTATTATAAACAAGAATTAACTACTCAGTGAAATTCAGCATCCTTCCTTTCCATCCTATGCTATCTCCAGGGAAGAACCCTCATGGTTTGATACCCAGTGAAATTTGGCATATGGGATGTGACCCATTATAAATCTTTTGGTCGTCCTTCTTTCATTCATGTTGTAGTAGACACTTTTTTAGGATTTACTTTTGCAATACCAGCAGCAAAAAGACAGCCCTAGTGGTCACTGAATTCCTTATACAATGTTTTGCAATTATTGCCACAGGCAATAAAAACAGATAACAGGCTTGCATATATTTCTAAACATTTTGCACACTTTTGTACACAGTATAAGATTTTACACATCACTGACATACCCTTTAATCCTCAAGGACAAGCAACAGTAAGAGGAGAAACAGAGACATCAAGATGCTCCTGCTCCTCCAAAAACAAAAGAGAGGGGAATCCAAAGGTAACCCTAGAGAATTTCTAAATTTAGCTCTTTACACTATTAATTTTTTAAATTTTTGATAAAGATGCACTAGCTCTGGGAGACAGGTTTTATAACCCACTGGAAGGGTAGTGTCCATTGCGAACAGCTCCACTATATTTAGATAATTGCCAGATGATGTGGAGAGACCCAGAAAGTGGTGAATGGAAGGGACAAGATAGGTTAAGTGCTTGGGAGAAAAGGTTTGCTTGTATCTCTACAGATGGAGAAGGAATCAGATAAGTGCCAACAAGTCATATTCACCTTGTTTCTCAGAGACAGACGGAGAAGACCCTTGAAATGAAGGAGAAAATCCAAAAAACATAGGGTGGATCCATCACTAACTGTGCCCACCACTGAAAGAGCATGACATTTATGGCAATGGACTCATGAACACCAAAAATTGTTAATGAGAGTGTTGCAGGGCTTCAAAACATACAGAAATCATTGGATTCCCTGAACATAAAGTAATGGACAATGGATTGGTTTTGGACTTTCTTTTGGCTGCTGAAGAAGGTATATGTGTGATTGTTATTTATATAACCTCCTTCTAGAACTTATAGACATGTATAATTCCTCATGTTGATTCATGTTGCTTGTTACATCACTACTAGCCTGTGTTATATTACTATGTGCTTGTATAATACCTCCCATGCTGATGAATTTATATATACCTGTTCCAATTAAGACCCTTCAGCCCAGAGGAAATCTGATCACAATATCTGGTTTGGCTCCCATTTCCCTTTGGTTCCCACCTCCCTTCCTGAGAAGTCAGTCAGGGTATGATCACCTCCTTTTAGGTGTTCTCATCTCCCTTCCTGAGAAGCCAGAGAGGTCATGACTACCTGTGTTCTAAAACAAAAGAAAGCAGGAGATGTAGAGGACTGCAGATATTGGGGAACTCTGGAAAAGTATACTTGAAGCAAGGATACTTACAAAGGATGTTTACTCAGTTTGGTTGATGAGATAATGGTTCTCTAGTTTACATATAGTTAGTACTTAGTATGGTGAAGTAATGGTTCTACTTTGACACATGCTCAGTGTGTTGTAGTGATGTAATTGTACTAAGGTATATAAGGGCTGAGAGGACTTGAAATAAGCAGACTTGAGAGAGACTCAAGTGAGAGTGTGCTTGAGCTTAATCTCAGACTCCAAATCCAGAGAGATCCTTGAGAAAGCTAGCCCAGACAATACAACTATCAGCATAATTAATAATATTAATTACAAAAGCAACAAAATCATATAATAATGTCAATAAATGTAGAAAAATCTCTTTGACAAAAGAAAATATCCATTCCTATTAACAACAATAGCAAAACACTAGAAAACATAGGAATTAATGTAGCTTGCCTTAATAAATATTATCTGTGTAAAGCAAAGAGCAACCATTATTTATAATGGAGATAAATTTAAGACCTTCCCAGGAGATCAAAGATGAAGCAAGGATTTTCGCTATCACCATTATTATTCAATAGTATTCTAAAAATACCAACTATAGCAATAAGACATGAAAAAGAAAATGAAGAAATAAAAATAGGCCATAAGGAAATAAAACTATCACTTTTTGAAAATAAGATGATGGTGTACTTAAAGTTTACCACAAGAATCAAGTAAAAATTGTTGAAATAATGGGACAACTTCAGCAAAGTTGCGGGATATAAAATACACTTACATTAACTTACATCAATTTTTCTATAAAAAACTAGCAAAACCCAGCAGGAAGGGGAAAAAAGAAATTCCATTTAAAATAACTGCAGACAAAACAACAAAAACTTGGTAGTCTACCTGCCAAGACAAAACCAGGGACTATATGAACACAATTATAAAAAAATTTTTACACATATAAAGATGATCTGAATATATCTCCTTTGTCCCTGGATCCATGAATAGGCCAAACCAATATGACCAAACAATTCTACTTATTTTTAATGGCATATTAATGAAACTATCAAATGATTTTTTTTACAGAGCTAAAAATTTAACAATTCATTTAGAAGAACAAAAGGTCAAGAATATCAAGAGAGTCAATGAAAACAATTTGAATGAGTATAGCTAAGCAGTTTGCAATTTCAACCTTTGACATAAAGAGAGTAATCATAAAAACAATCTAATACTAGCTAAGGAATAGAGTGACAGGTGAAGTATACAATATACTATGTAAAATAGCCATATAATCTGTCGTTTGATAAGAACCAATTTTGGGAGATAAAACTCAACATCTGACAAAAATTTCTTGGAAAACGAGTCAGCAGTTTGGCAGAAAATAGACTGTATACCAAAATCAGGACAAAGTAGATTTAAAAAACCATAAAAGATATTATCATAAATCAATTTTGGGGAACATATCTATCAGATCTAAATATAGGAGAAGAATTTATGACAAAATATGAAATAGAAAGGATCATGAGAAGTAAAATAGATAATCTTGGTTACATGTAATTTAAAAATGTAAACAAAATGAAGGAAGCCAAAAGTAGAAGGAAAACAGGAAATTGGGAAGGAGGGGGGATATTTACATTCTCAATAAAGATCTCAAATATATAAATAACAACCAAATATATAAATTAAAGTCCTTTTTCAGCTGATAAATGGCCAAAGGATATGAACAATCAGTTTTCAAAAAAAAAAAAAAAATCAAAGCTATTATGTCACATGAAAAAATGATCTAAATTACCCCTGATTAGAGAAATGCAAATTAAAATACCTCTGAGATTCTGCCTCACATGTATCAGATTAGTTAACATGACAGAAAATGAAAATAAGAAATGCTGAAGGGAATGTGGGAAAATTGGGACACTAATTCTCTATTTGTGGACATGTGAACTAATCCAACCATTCTGGAGAACAATATGGAACTATATGCCCAAATTTATTTTTAAAAAATACATCTTCTTTGAGTCAGCAATTCCACTATTAGATCTGTATCCCAGAGAAAATATTTGTATAAAAACATTTTTAGCAATATAAATTTTGTTATGGTAAAGAATTAGATATTATAAGGTTGTCCATTAATCTAAGAATGGCTGAATGAGTTATATGCTTGACTAACTAAATCTGAATAGATAAGGCCTTCTTTTTGTGATATTTTTCCCTCAATTTTTTCAACATTTTTATTAAAAAATTTGAATTCCAAATTCTCTCTTCCTTCACCCCTCCTTGAAATGGTAAGCAATCAGATATAGATTATGCATGTGTAATTATGTAAAACATTTCCATGTTAGTCATTTTGTATAAGACTTGAATAAAAGAATAAGTGAATGAAAGAAAGAAAATAGCATGCTTCAATCTGTATTCAATCAATATCATTTCTTTCTCTGGAGATGGATAGATAGTATGTTTCATCATTCATCCTTTGGGATTTTTGTGGATCATGATATTGCTGAGAAAAGTCAGATTTCTTTAATCTCACCTGCCTTTGTAAACCCAGGACCACATAAGAGATTAATATACATTTATTGAATTGAATCCTCTCAATCAGAAGCTTCAAATTATCTTTAACATTATAACTTAAATTTTTCCAGCTTTTTTGAATCCATCTTCGGAAAACAAATTCTATTTTTTGTTTCAGCATCTCTTCCATTAAAGATTTCAAGTTGTCCCTCTTCCTTTTCTTCTTAAAAAAGTTTCTTTCCCAAAGAAAATATTCCATCTGAGATCATTCTATTGGGGAGGTACTAGAGTTGAATATCAAAATATAATTGTTAGTTAACCATTTCATAATGATTATTTATCTATTTCATACTAAATAAACAAAATTCCAAATAGCCTACCATTCCTAAATGTATTTTCCATTTTCAATGCTTCTGCCAGCCGTCTTGTCATATCTGGCATCTTGAGCAGTGTTACTTCAGAAGAGGTACAAGGAACTCACTGCTGCAGGTCTAAGTAAAATCAACCCATTCATTTTGGCAAATGTCTTATTGATTTGAGTTGTTAAATATATGTTTTTATCCCCACCTACATCAAATATGTGGATCATTTTATGCAGAGCACAATCCCAAAATGTTTCTAAATTCCAACAATATTTCCTGGATAGAAAAAAAGAAAGTAAAAACTAGAAAATGAGAAAGATAAGGTCAAAGTGATTTGGAAAGATAAAGATAAAATGAACTGGAACCAAAAAGGGGAACCCTGTGATGAATTGCATGAAAAAAGGAATATGGTATAACTTGGCTCAGTCTATTCCCACCCAAAAGGGTTCTACCATTTAAGCCCCAGTCACTAGAGATACCAATATTTTCTAGTAATATTACTAAGAATATTTGATTGATTCTGTTTGTATCTTAGTTATGTGTTTATTTTAACCTAATGTATAGGATTGTTCTATGTTTTATCAAAGATATAATGTACTTGGAGTATAGTAGATACTTAAAGAGATTTTAACAAAATTATACCATGATCAATTTTGATGGACATGGCTCTCTTCAACAGTGAGATGATTCAGATCAGTTCAAATTGTTAAGTGATGAAGAGATCTATCTACAGAGCGAGGACTGTAGGAACTGAATTTGGTTCACAACATAGAATTTACACTCTTTTTGTCATTGTTTATTTGCATTTTATTTTGCTTCTCTTTTTTTTTGTTTGATTTGATTTTTCTTGTGCAATAAGATAATTGTATAAATATGAATGATATATTTGATTTAACATATATTTCTACCATGTTTAACACATATTGGACTACTTGCCACCTAGGGGAGAGAGTGGGGGAAGAAGGAGGAAAATTGGAACACAAGGCTTTGCAAGGGCTGATGTTGAATAATTGTCCATGCATATGTTTTGAAAATTAAAAAGCTTTAGTAAAGGAAAAAATAACAATGAGGTTTTTCACAAGGAGGCACTTAATAAATATTTTTAAAATGAATTAATAAGTGAATAAGCACATTTTAAGTACATGATTATTGAGTGAATTTGTGAAAATACTTTGTGCAAAAAGTTGAATAGTATCAAAAACAGATTTTTTTTCAAATATACTATCAACAATAAACAGTCAGTAATTCAACATTTAACTATCTCAGTTGAGTAGAATTTCCAAGATTGCATATCCTTAATACAGTCAGATTTTGTTAATGATCAGGATTCATATAAATGGAAGTAAAGATCTCTGGAAGATGTCATGAAGGGCACATAATGAACTGGGGAAATATCTCCATTTTTTCTGCCTCATCTTTTTTTCTCTTTAGTTAGATCCTGATTTTGCATGAACTATGCAAATGCAGAGTAGTTTTTGTTTTTATTCATATAGAGAAACAATATCCTTTGAAATACAGTCATAGAATAGGAAATTTATTTGACATATAAGATTTAAAATGTAAATATGTATTTTATTGGAGTCTTCATTGAGTTCATGGAAAATATTTTTGTGCCCTATTATCATCTATTTCTATCTACAGAAGACCATTATGCAAATCATGAATTTAAGCTGGGTTGTAGAGGTACTGGAGTCTTATCAAATTTTCTGTTTTTAAAAATTTATCACCTGGTTACCAGCATTCTGATAATGAGTCTCTCTAAATTTATCAAGGCAAGCATTCAGACAATAGGCTTATAATATATCATCCAATCCATACAAAAGTCTTAAAAGTCATATTTTTCTAAGATAGCTTTTGAAAATCAGAGAATTACAAAATTTTAGACTTGAAAGGGATCTCAGGGGTAAACTATTTATTAAATATGGAAGATTGCAAAGGCATCCCCATGCTACAATGTGGAGAGTGAATATCAATGATGATGATGATTGATTTATAATGATGGTGATGATGATGATTATGATATTTCACATGTCAAAAACATTGTAAGGTTTACAAATACTTTTATTATTTAATTATCAGGTGGGTACTACTACAAACTCACTTATTCTTATTTACAATAAAAATTAGGAAATGAGCACCCTTTCATACATTCCAGTTTTTGTGGCTACACCAAATAAAAATATTTGAAAAGGTTGCCAAGCTCTCTTCTCAAAAAGATGCTGTCTCCATTTTTCAGCTCTGGCACATTATAGATGGAAGCTTCTTATTTTATTAATATAAAACGTGTGGACAAAATGAATTTATCCAATTAATTTATCTCTTGAGTCTCTATCTCATCAGGAAAACTCTATGTTCTCTAATGCTATTTATATACAGATAATCTGAGTTTTCCATATTTGGTTCCCCAAAAGACATATATACTCTTCAGAGAACATTTTTAATTTAGACCAGAGGTAGCTTTTCATTATAATTTAACTTGTCCCTAGTATTTCTCTCTCTACTTCAGGAAAATTATCTGCCTTACACATGAGAGAATTATCTTTTTCCCAGGGAAGAAGATCTTATCTATGTCCCACTAACTGATAAGCTCTATCTTTCTGACACAAGAGAACCAAATTTTGGCCCTTTTTGTAGGTAAATATATAGTCTTATGACACACAGGACCAAAGCCTGATTCTTCACAAATTGAGTAGCCTCTTTCTGACCAAGATATTCCCTTCTATCTTTTTACAAAAATCAAGGCCTATATTTTCTTGAACAAATTTTCTTCATTACAAAACACTATGTACATTATTTTCTAGTTTCTATAGCCCTCTCAGTATATCTTATTGTTGATTGATCTAATACAGTGGTGTCAAAAGTAAGTAGAAACAGGTAACCACTAAATTATTTATGCATAAGGATCACTGTGGTGCATTTTGTCTTAGAAAGCCACATATTGTGTATATATTTTTAATTTTATTCTTATTTTTTTAATTATTTTCCAATTGCCTTTCACTCTGTTTCAAGCCTAAAGAGATAGCTGTGTTTAATGTCTCCAATTTAGTGAATAGGATTGTGTCAAAAGTACTCATTGAAAAGTCTCTCAACTCTTTTTTGCTGAGTTACCTTGCATTTTCAAATATTTTCAATTTTTTTCAATATCCTCATATTACACGCATCTTTAAATCTTTGTTCCCCCTCCTAAAATAAGGTAGTCCCCGAAATTTACCAGGTTAAAGAAATTCCAACATTTTCTAAACAAGTTTTACTTCATTTGTACAGCAGAATGATCTGTGAGGGATATTCAATAAACCTACAATAGAAAAGTAAGCCACACATGCAGTATTGTACCACAAGAATAAAATAAAAAAAGTTTTAAGCAAATAACAGAAAATAACAGTTAACAAATATGCAGCTTAATAAAAATGACAGTAAGTGATTTTCACACTGAAACACAACAAAATCAGACTTAATATCATAATTGGCACCATTAAATAACAGACTTTCACATATAAATTCAATATATAAGTACAGCAAATTAGAGACAAATACCAATAGGAACCTAAAAAAAAAAAGCAAAATGGAAAAGAAAACAAAAAACAGAAACAATTTTAATGCATATTTTCAGTAAGAAAGGAATAAATGTTTTTTCAGGGAATAAAGAGAAAAAACTATCAAAAATTGAAATTCAACAACAATTCTTCTTGAAAGTAGCAAATATATTGAGCCAAATATATCTCCAAAATTAATCATTAAAAATTCAGAACATGAAAAAAGAAAATGTTCATAATGAGATTATCTCCTATATTTGTAGCCATAATATTAGCAAATATTGCATCATAATAATATTTATATTGGGCTTTAAGTTTTACAAAGTCATACATACAGATATAGATATCAACAGATGTACATATCTATATCTATCCACATATAAATAGACTAAAGGGCTCCCACTTCTAGCAGTTGAGAGTAGTTTTTATTTTTACTAATTACTTGAGCCTCCACCACTAAGGCTCTCTTTTCTAGTTTTTCCATTCAGTTGTAATTTTACCTATCTTTAGCCAAGTCCTTCAACTCTTTTCCCTGGGCATGGTTTAATCTTCCTTTCAGGTCAACCTGTGAGAAAGAAACAATGAAAAAACAAATGATCAGTGGCCACCTCCCATATCAGTCATACCTTCCCCCAAGGAAAGCCATTAAACTTGTCTATCTAGAACTGGCTGAGATTCATGTTGTCTACTACAGTGGGAAAGTTATAAAAATATGATTCAATAAAGTCTCCTTTGTTTGGTGTTGAGCCTTCATTTTGCCAAGAAAGGTTCCAAGCCATAAAAATCTGCCTCTCCCTTTGTCTTTGTGTTTTATTACCTTTTGCTTCTAACTTATTTGCATTTGAATAACATATGAATCAACTACAATGGTTAAAGACTAGAAAAATACCTAGCAAAATGAATTATTAAAAATCAGAAATTGGGAAACGGTCTTACCTTTCCTAGGAAGGAAGAGACTAAAGGCAGAAGAAGGCAGGGAAATAAAGGAGCACCTTTGTGCATTATACATGTACATTATAAATCAAGGTCATCATTTTTGAGAATCGATGTGGAAGGATTAATTTGAAACCTTTGACTTCAGTTTTATTAATAAATATATTCATGAACACCATTTAGTAAAACATATATTTTATTTTGAGTACACAAGCAATCTAAGGTCTTTATAGATAAACTGTCAAGATGAAAAGATCCAGAATCAAGTTTTTCCTGGATTGAAAATAGAGCTTGACCTTGTATTGAATTTAAATCATTTCACAAACTATGACAAAGCACCACAAAATATATACAATATGTGAAAATAAATCCCAAATTCAAGTGGTTGTAATTAATATATAAAACAGGAAAACTAAATTAATTGTGCTCTTGGAAATTTTCTGACTTATCTAAATAAGCAAAGTAGTATACAACATGAAAAATCAGAATGAGATATTTAGAGCTGGAAAGACTCTTAGAACTTATCATTATCTATTTCTCCATTCTATAGATAAGAATATTGAGACTCAGAGACTTGGTGATTTTCCCATTGATCCTGATAGATCCAAAACTAGAATGTAGGATTTATATAATGAAAGAAGATTTTTTTAATTACTTGATAAAGGAGGGAGATATTCCAATTAAAAAGAAAAGACACAAGTACTAAATTGTGATTGGAAGACTAAGGATATAACTCTAACTCTTGCACTAAGGAGCTTAACTTTAGGCAAATCATTTGTTCTCTGGGTTTTATATCTATTGAATCATGAAAAGATAGGCATGATTGAATGAACAATAGCAAAGTAGTTTAAAGACCTCCAACTACCCAATAAAGAGCAAGCAAATAAAGCTATACATAGTATAATGGGACACCAGCCTCTGCATATAAATAAACATAGTTAAAGCTAAAAAAAAATGGTCAGGGCTAGTTATTTTTATATTTCAGTCATGGAATATAAAGGAAAAAATGGTCAGGGCTAGTTATTTTTATATTACAGTCATGGAATATAAACTTCTTGGAATTGTTCAAATTCCAGGTGTTCACACATTCAGGAGCTTTTCAAGGACAAGATTGGATTGACAGAAAAAGCTACTTTCCATCTGCTCTGTATCATTTCATATGTACTTATTTATGTATATGTTGATTTCCCCATGGGAACATGAACAGAACTGTTTTTGCATTTTCATTATATGTATATAATGCTTAACACAGTACCTAACATATAATAAGAGCTTAATAAATATTGCTTATTGATCAATTGATTTGGAGGATGTATTATGATCAGCTTTTCCTTGTTAAAAGAAAAAATAAACAATTTAACTGAAAAAAATAATCATTTCTCAAGAGAGATGAGAGTAACAAATTTAGAATATTGAGTAGGTATTTAATTTTTCTCCATCAGCTCTGCTTTTAAGAGGTTTTTGTTTGTTTGTTTGTTTTTTTGATATCTTACACTAGAGTCCTACTCTGATGGTCCATTGGACTTCCAATGGAAGTATCAATCACCTCTTCATACTTGCTATGATAACTCTGGTTTATACTATCAAGTAGAAAAGGCCCCAAGAACAACTAAAACTACAACTACAACTGTCATAGGTGAGTTCATAGAAACATTACCAAATTTCGGCAAAAACTTGATGAACTTTTTCAGTAAGAAATAGCCTTAGGTTTGGATGAAACATATTAATGGAGAATGAAAGATCTTAAAGAATCCTTCTAGGGCTAATGTCATTTGACTTAAAAAAGAGGAAAGCTATATTCACTGAAACAAATAAACCTGCACCAAAATTTGATATTGCCATCTGTCCATATGCACACAAAATTAAAACACAAGGCAAACTGCCATGGCAAACAGGATGGAGAAAAGAGCTGGCACAGTAGTTTAAGTGATGCTAGTCTTTATGCCTTTTTACAGTGTATGATTTCACATTTTTGCCCCCCCGTGGATTCCCTGGTCTGCATAACCTGAAGATGGCCTCTGAAGCATATGTTCTTCTGCTTATACAGCTGGCTATAGAACCCAGTAGCCTGGTGGGTAAGTTTTCAGTTCATTAGACTTGTCATCCTGGGCCTCTGAAGGTCCTTAACTCCCTACCCTTCAGGGTTTAAGGGTCTGAAGTATTAAATTGACCTATGCCTTCACATTTATTGTTTAGCACTCAATTTTCTACTTTGGGATCAGAAGGTCAACAGAATAAATTTATGTGAACTAACTACTTCAAACACTCTAGGAAGTCAAAGTTCACCTTTTTTTTTTTTTTAATCTATTAGTGAAACTCTTGTTTCTTTGATAAAATAATCAACTTATTTATAAAGAACAGGAAGCATACTTTCACAGTAAGATAAATTTTTTGGATTTTAAACCCTTTGGAGTTCAGTGTAATACTGATGTGGAAATTTGGGGAAGAAAAAAAGAAAACATGTACCTTATCAATGATTCTGAATCACACTGCCTTTCTCATATTCCTATCTCTGCCTCTTCTTACTCTCTCTTATATATAGCTTTCTTTAAATCTCCTCACTTTCATATGCAAATCAAGTGATTACTTATCCCAAAGTTTTCTAAACTAGGATGAAATGAGATCAAATTACTATTTTGAATTACTTTTAGAAATAACTTTTTTGTTTGTTGTTTTAATGACTTGGGAGCTATATTATTGACAAAATAGATAATTTAATATTAAAAGTTCCTGTAATGTGCAAACCAAGGTTATAGAAGTCTAGAGAGGTAGAACTTAAGACTACAGGACATTTGAGGGAATCTTATGAGCAAGAGGGAATATTTCCCCTGTTGGTACTCTGTGTAAAACATCTTCCTTGACACTAGAGCTTGACATTAGACTAATATATGGCTTCCTGTCTTTCACTTTGATGTTAATAACTCAGAAGATCAATGACAATGTTATCTTTATGTTCTCAGATATGCTAGAATATTATTTGATTTTAATATATGCTTTATAAATCATTTGTTTGAGGAAAGAATTTTGTGAAACCAGGCAAAAAAAAAAAAACTTTTAAAAACTCTTTTATTGATGGCTTAGTTCTCATGTCATACTTATTACAAACTTCTTCATACCAGATTGAATTCTACTTGTAACAAAGAAAAGCAGCCAGAAATATCTGATGCAGTGACTGCATCTGAAAATGTATATAACATTCTGGTCTAACATTTCATTACCTTTCTATTGTGAGGGAGAGATATGATTCATTATCTATTCTGTATGACCTTCATTGATTTTTTTAATTACTTGAGATTTTACTTGCTTTTAGTGTTTCATTTTTATTGTTTAGTTACTATGTGTATTATTGGCTTGGTTCTGCTTATTTCACTTACAGTATCAATTTGTACAAATTTTCTCATGTTTATATATATATATATATATATATATAGAGAGAGAGAGAGAGAGAGAGAGAGAGTCATTCTAAAATTGAGCATCCAATTATTTACTGTCATAAAAGGTGCTGCTATGAATATGTATATGTATATATAAATATATATATATATATAGTTTTTACTTCTGTCTTTGTCTTCTTTGAGATATAGGCCCACTTATAGGACCATTAAGTCAAAACACATACTCTTTTCTTACATAATTTCAAATTAATATGCAGAACAATTGTACTACTTCACAAATATGCCAACAGTAAATGTACTTTTCCATTTTTTAACAAAAAATACATTAAGTGGGGAAAATCTTTGGATTAAATATTTCTCATAAAATATCTAAATTAAAGACATAGGAAACTGATACAAATAAACCTTAGAGACATATGCCAATAGTTAAGCAGTTAAAAGATATGAACATTTTTCCAAAGAAGAAATGAGCATTATCAAGAACCATATGAAAGATTGCTTCAAATTACTGAGAAAAAAGAAAATTAAAACAATTTTAAGATTTTACCTTAATTGTCCTCGTCATATTGGCAGAGATAAATTTGTCAGCATGAATGAAAGAGGGATAATATCTGACCGTGGATCCTCAGAAATTATTTCATATTGGATGTGTTGTAAATAAGTTTTAGAGCCAAGGAGAATGTATATTTTTCCTATGCTAGAAAGTTTGTAAACTTTGGTTTCATTATTAATACCAATGGAACAATATTGCCATTTTGAAATTTATGCTTAAAAACCCTGGATGACATAGGTATTGGACAAAAATGGTAGTAAGCCAATAGTTGCCCCTATGTGGGACCAAAACAAAAATGGTCTTTAAAGTAATATAACTCCAAAAAAATGTAGTAGGACCTCCCTAGCATCATAGAGCTGTTGGAAAACCACAAGATTAGTTTATATTATGGTACAACTGGAGCAGAACTTCCTGTAAGAAGCCAAATAGTAGAAATCTAGAGTAGGAAGAGGGAATTGTAACTAAGGGATTTGTACTGCTCAGATTACTCTAAATATGAGTGGATGCATAGTGATGGCAGATGGGCATCGATTGGCTAGTGATTATAAGTAGGAAACAGCAAAAGAGTAGGACCAAGAACAGAAAGGAGGCACTGAACAAATAAGAGCAAGATTTTAATGCAAAGTAAACTAGCCAAAGTTTTGCAGAACAAGCTAAATCAAACCAACAGATGGCGATTGATAAAACAGAAGCTCCCATTTCCTTTATCTATCAGACAACTCCTTTTCAGTCACCCCCACTGTCTTTACTATGGCCATACCCAACAACCATATCTGGAATATCAGAATTAATTGGAGCTGTGTGGAGAGAACATGGTGGGAAGGAAATGAACAATTCAACTCAGACTCTAAAGTCTA
The DNA here is from genome assembly GCF_902635505.1 of Sarcophilus harrisii. NCBI lineage: Eukaryota > Metazoa > Chordata > Mammalia > Dasyuromorphia > Dasyuridae > Sarcophilus > Sarcophilus harrisii. Next base: position 235,815,130 of record NC_045426.1, on the reverse strand, counting down.
ATGCAGTCTTTTCTATCATGTTTTTGTATATATCTGTGTTTTCTAAGCTACTTGACACTGTTAATAAATTATATCATGGTTTGCCTACAATGGTTTTACCTAATTTTGGCTCAACTATAAATTTATGGTATGAGACTGAGAAGATAAAAAAACACAACTGATTCATACAGAAATGCAAAAATGTTGAACCTTGTGAACTATATAATTTCAAAAGCTTTTTATGTTATATAGTATTCCTTTTTTAAAACTTTAGTTAGCCTTGTATTTGTTATATATTTCCTTTTTATATGGAGGTTTCTGGAAGTAACTATTTAAATAACTTGCTGATCACATGACTTCTTGTAAGATTTTGCCCAGGATATGTGGATGTTCAAGATATTTAGGTATTGAGTCTTGCTTCTTGTAATAACTGCCTAAAATCTTGAATATGGTAGAGCTGGTTTTAGTTATTTCTGTCAATCCATAGATGATCGCTAGGTCTGGACATAGCAAAACCACAGTATCTTCCATCATGTTGACAACAATATTTTCCTTAAGAAATTTCAGAGTTATTCTGAAGGATCCCAAATATAAATAAATGAATGAAAATAAAATAAATGGAGGGCAGAGAATAAGATCTTGTGATTGTCCATCTCATGAAAAGCAATAGGGTAATGACTCTTGTAATCTAAAGCATATAAGCAAGGAAGGAATCTGAATGAGTTCTGAGAAATATACCTAGACTAAGAAAGAGAAAAGTGAAGTAGGAGAAAAAAATACCACATACAATTCCATCCTGCTATGGCAGGTCTCTCTGCTGCATCATCCTTTCCATCATTTGAGTTCTGGGTCTCACAGGGGACAGAAGAAGGGGTTAGGAAAAGGTATAATACCAGTAGTAGCAGGTTTTTCTCAATTAGCCTACTAAATTGAAGCTATTTTATAAATTACAAAAAGTATTTTCCTCAAGTGTCTCTCGTCAAATAAATGGGATGCAATGGTCACTCCTGCCAGCGCAGCAGAATATAACATTTTCAATATTCATTATCATATCTGAGTATGAACCCATAAGTAACTAACAATGAAGTCAGGCTTACTCTTTCTAGAATCTCTAGTAATTTCTGTCCCCAGTCCCACTCCTATTTCTCTAAGGAGATCCAGCAAGCAACAGCTTCTGTTAGAGAAATTCAGCATTTATGTTTCCAGAAAATGGATTTTCTAGTTATCATATAGACATAGGTAAAACAGGGGGGAAAATTTGGCCTATTGTTCTTGTGATTAAATCAGGCTGGTATGAAGTCTGGTCACAGGACATTTGTATTACTCCATACAGTGTTCTTTCTTAATAAGTTTTCTGAAGGTTCCTGCTTTTGAGTCTATGTGATCAGTATAGGTTTCTTGCTTTATGGCTGTGATTCAAATACAAGGTATTGTAGTTATAATTAAGTTGATTTTTCTGTGTTTGATAATCCTTTTCACAAATATTCTGTTCTTCAAAGACAGGTAATTGTTGTTTATTTTCTTCAATAATGTTTAATAGTTTCACTGAAAGATTCTAGAATTTTGGCATGCTTCTCTGCTCACTCTTAACACCCATTTTTACTTGGCCCCATTCACTTACTGGGATTGAACAACTTCTCTATCAGCATCCATAGGATAGTAGATGATTCCACATATTTAACAAATCAAAGGGCCTTTCTTTGTGTTGAAAGGTCAGAATCACTAAAGTCAATGACAAGAGGGCATTTGGATGAACCAAAATACTAAGTAATACTAGTGAACTAATACTGCTTTAGGTATTGCAAAGATATGAAGTTTCAGGATTTGCTGTACTCTACTGAGTACAAAATGAAAAGGGGGGATGTCTTTTATACTATCACATTACTCATTTTTTCCCTCTTGCCATGCTCTTCTACACTGGATGCAATAATTAATTCACATGACCAATCTGAATTTCTACAGATTCTTCCCTTAGGGGTGAACTTGAGGGTTCATAATTTCACTGTGAAATATAGAATCTATACTCAGAAGCTATCATGGGTGAAGCCTCTTTTCTGATTTAAAGAAGATTTGTAGTTTCCTGCTATGAACCATTCTTTGCTTCTCTATTTTTTCATATCAACTATGTCTTTTCAGTTTCCAGTGATGAGTTTCCAGTGACTAAACTCAATTGTCCTTATATGAATTACCAACTATCTTTGGTAATTCAATTAGTCAATTTATGAAAAGCTTACTATGTTCTAAATCTTATGCTAAGTACTAACAATACTTTTTTTTTTCCAATTGGTTAGATCAGACTTAATTTGTGTGAAAAGTGGTCTGTAATTTTGCTCATAAAGTTTCTGATTTTCCCTTGGCAGATATATTCCTAAATATTTTATATTATCAGTAGTTACTTTAAATGGAATTTCTCTTTGTAACTCTGACTGTTGGATTTTGTTAGTGATATATAAGAATGCTGATGACTTATGTGGGTTTATTTTATAACCAGCAACTTTGCTAAAGTTGTGGATTATTTCTAATAACTTTTTAGCAGAATCTCTGGGGTTCTCTAAGTATACCATCATGTCATCGGCAAAGAGTGATAATTTGGCTTCCTCATTGCCTATTACTGATCACAAAATAGAAAATTTCGATTATACCAAACTGAAAAGTTTTTGTACAAACAAAACTAATGCAGACAAGATTAGAAGGGAAGCAATAAACTGGGAAAATATTTTTACAGTCAAAGGTTCTGATAAAGGCCTCATTTCCAAAATATATAGAGAATTAACTCTAATTTATAAAAAATCAAGCCATTCTCCAATTGAAAAATGGTCAAAGGATATGAACAGACAATTCTCAGATGAAGAAATTGAAACTATTTCTAGTCATATGAAAAGATGCTCCAAGTCATTATTAATCAGAGAAATGCAAATTAAGACAACTCTAAGATACCACTACACACCTGTCAGATTGGCTAAGATGACAGGAAAAAATAAAGATGATTGTTGGAGGGGATGTGGGAAAACTGGGACATTGATGCATTGTTGGTGGAGTTGTGAACGAATCCAACCATTTTGGAGAGTAGTTTGGAACTATGCTCAAAAAGTTATCAAACTGTGCATACCCTTTGATCCAGCAGTGTTACTACTGGGATTATATCCCAAAGAGATTATAAAGAAGGGAAAGGGACCTGTATATGCACGAATGTTTGTGGCAGCCCTTTTTGTAGTGGCTAGAAACTGGAAACTGAATGGATGTCCATCAGTTGGAGAATGGCTGAATAAATTGTGGTATATGAAAATTATGGAATATTACTGTTCTGTAAGAAATGACCAACAGGATGATTTCAGAAAGGCCTGGAGAGACTTAACACGAACTGATGCTAAGTGAAATGAGCAGGACCAGGAGATCATTATATACTTCAACAACAATACTAGATGATGACCAGTCCTGATGGATCAGGCCATCCTCAGCAACGAGATCAACCAAATCATTTCTAATGGAGCAGTAATGAACTGAACTAGCTATACCCAGAAAAGAACTCTGGGAGATGACTAAAAACCATTACATTGAATTCCCAGTCCCTATATTTATGCACACCTGCATCTTTGATTTCCTTCACAAGCTAATTGTACAATAATTCAGAGTCTGATTCTTTTTGTACAGCAAAATAACGTTTTGGTCATGTATACTTATTGTGTATCTAAGTTATATTTTAATATATTTAACATCTACTGGTCATCCTGCCATTTAGGGAGGGTGGTGGGAGTAAGAAGGTGAAAAATTGGAACAAGAGGTTTGGCAATTGTTAATGCTGTAAAGTTACCCATGTATATATCCTGTAAATTAAAGGCTATTAAATAAATTAAAAAAAAAAAAAAAAAAAAGTACTAACAATACTCAGAAAGGAAAAAAAAAACATATTTCTACCCTCAAGGAACTCACATTCTCATGGGAGAGAATGCAAATCATACATACAAACATACAGAGAGATTTTGTGGAATTTCATGATTTAAACTTATCAACCATTCTATCTCCATATATTTTATAGCTTTTCTCAATGTTTTTATAATGTCCTTATTTTAAGATTTCTAATCCACTACTGGAATCAGAAGACATCTTCATGTTTCTATACCCATCATTATGTATCATATTTCTTAATACCTATCAGATTATGAAAAAATTTTGAAAGTTGTATTAGACAAATGCAAATACACAAATGTGAAGTACCAAATATAGCAAACCATTAACCAATATGCAAATGCAATCAACAATATATAGTAATGCAGCAAAATAACCTGCATAGAACCATGCGAATGCAGGCACCATTAACTGAACAACTGGCATGTAAAATGATATAACATATCTGTGAAATCAATGCCATATGTAATAAAAAAAAAAGTAGCATTGTTAGAGGGTAGCATGTGACAACACATTAATAACTAATAGATATTCAAAAACATAATGCATTCAGAATTCTAAGAAATGATATAACATATCTGTGAAATCAATGCCATATGTAATAAAAAAGTAGCATTACTAGAGGGTAGCATGTGACAACACATTAATAACTAATAGATATTCAAAAACATAATGCATTCTCTCCTTTTGAGAAAAGAAAATACCAAAGGAGAAAACTATTTTAAAATGTAAAAATGCTTTTATTTTAATTTGAATATATATATTAAAAATTTTAAGATATTTAAATATCTGGACTAAAAAGAAATAAGTCCACTAAAGAAATAATATTAGAATATCAAAGGAGATTCTTTTTTTTTAGAACAAAAGCAAAAGCTATGATTTTCCCCAATATTCTGAAGTATCTATTCCACTTATGACTCCTCTATATCCCTGAAACAAAACTGCAATATATGTGTGTATGTGTATACACACATGTATATACACATATAAACATCTAACTATATACATATATAGTATATATAACTATAAATAAATATACATTCATTAAAATTGCTAATATATACAAGCTATACAGAAACTTCTAATTCCATATATATTCCATATTTTGCACATATATCTTATATATGATATGTAAGATACTTGTGGAAAATATGGAATATATAATATGTGGAATTAGATGTCTCTATAAATGTATATATGAGTGTGTATATTAGCAGCATTAATGTATACATTATTACTTTTTGGGGGGGACTGAGGCAATTGTGCTTAAATGACTTACTTGGATTCACACAGATCATTAAGTATCAAGTATCTGAGATCATATCTGAATTCAGGTACTCCTGACTTCAGGGATATTGTTCTATTCATTGTACCACCTAATTGTCCCTATACATTACTACATATAAACTAGTGTTCGTGTACATAAAATTAGTACAATTAAACCTGCCATAAAAGTGGGTCTTTATCAGAGAAGGTTATACTTCTTCCTGGTCTAAGAAAAACAGTTATCAGCTTCAATATCTCCATCTAGTCAACAATAATGACCATTCCCCCTAACTAGAAGGAGGAAGGCATTGTATAGATGTCAGAGTTATCATTGCTGAAGAGTTTATACCTCAATTTGCATGTTGGCAAAAGGGAAAGAGGAAGGAGGAGAAAAAAAGGGTGAATAGGGTTATTGGGTGTGAAGATTAAATACAATTTCAATAAAGCTGAGGTCACAGGTAAATTATTGTGAGGAAAAGTTTCTTTGTCTTATCAGTAAATACAAGTTTTCACATTCCTTACTAAAACTCACTAATATACACCTATATAGTTAGGCTTTTTTTAAAGCTAAACTACCTTTTTTCTTCACAGTAGTGCATGAAATCTTCTCCAAGTTGTAAATTTATTTTCCATAGTTTATATTTGCCTGTCATGAATCTTTACAATCCATGGGAACTTTGCTATAGACTAACATCCAGCATAAATGATGCATTTTCCAGTGATTCATTGCCCTGAGATGGATTTGTTGTTTAAAAGAATATAATGCCTGATGTCAGTAAGTTAATGGAGGACATTGGAGATCACTAAAAAAACTATAAGACTATTTGCTTCCAGCATAATATTAAACAGAGGCTGTTGATAAGGAATTTGATCTGTCATTGTTCAACTTCTGGTGCAGTGTTCAATATCTAATTCAATAATGCATTCAAGAACTTTTCGAGAAATTAAAGTCAAGGTATTTCATGGTTTCCTGCAATCTCTATTCTCTTCCCTTCCCCCAAAAATAAATAAATGAATGAATGAATGGCCAAATGAATAAATAAATAAATGAATAAATAAATAAAATAAATACAGAGTATTCATTTTCTCTAATCCTGTAGCACTTTTCTCTTTCTCCCTGATTTTATTTTAAATGTTTACTGATGCCTTGCTTTTATATTATACCTACTTATATATGTAACAGTTCATGTGTGTCTTCATATATTTCTCTTAATTAACATTTCTCATTTCTTATGGCACAATAGCTTTATAATATATTCATCTTTTTTTAAAAAAAGTTTGTTTAGTCAAGACTAAATCAATGAGCACAATTTTTTCCAAACAGCCTTAGAATCTCAGATGAGGAGGTGTATTTAGCCACGCTTTGAAAACATGAAATCATGTGGGGGGAAATTTGAGATAATGATTCTCACACATAATCGGAATAATAATTCTCAGTGTGATTATGACACTGTCAGGTAGGAAATTAATACCTCATCTTACAGATGAAAAAATTGAGGCTTAGAGAGTCATCACTGACAGTGGTCCTATTCTTCATCTCTTCCCCAAAACAGCTCAGATGAAATGACAGTGAAGTTTTCATCTTCCTTTACCCATTCTTGCTTCTGTCTTCTACACATGTTTAGAACAAGTTGGTTGATTATTGCTTGTGCATTCTTATCACCTGATCATTTGGGATAAGCTACTTAACCTCTCTAGGTTCAATTTCCTCATGAATAAAGTAAAAAACTTGGACCACATGACTTTTAAAGGTTCCTTCTATCTCTACATCTATGCTCATATGATCATTAGCTAGCTCCCCCTCTTCTTAACAAAATGGTTTTATCTTCAAAGCTTCAGTGTCAAATTTCCCATTCTTCCTGGTTTTTGCATGTGAAATGTTGAGGCTTATCTTCTTACTACATAATCATTATCAACATCACCACCACCATCACTATTACCACCCTCATCAGTTTGTATTCAGTTAATGCTTACTGTTTGCTAGATACTTTATTAATATTTTCACAAATGTTATCTTATTTGATCTTTCCAAAAATTCTGAAAGGTTGGTACTATTATTCCTGCTATTTTGTAAAACATACAAATACAAATAGAGAAGAAACTGAAATTAAGAGAGGGTAAATGACTTGCCCAAGATGTAAGTGTCTGAGGCTGAATTTAAACTCAGATCTTCCTTATTCCAGGTTCAGCTCTCTCTGTCTACTTCACTATCTAGCTGTGTCCTTATTATATTTATATTAAAATTATTGTTATTAATTTCTATGGTTATTGATAAAATATTTATAACTTGCTTTCCTTAAATCTCATCTTTATTTGTTCTCTAAAATCCAAAGTTGCATGAAAGACTGCTGACTTTCCTTTTTCCTTTACCACAAATTTTAATATGGGTTCAGTCACTTCCAAAAAGATTCCTATTATTCCTGCCTAGTGATCAATTTTCCTTGTTGGTGAGAATAGGATCCAGGATATGTCTCCCTCCTTGATTCTTTTACCTCTTGAAGGATGGAATAACCATTAAGGTGAGCCAAGACATTATTAACTACTCTGCTTTTGGCAGAGAGAGAGAGATTCAGCAGATGTCTGGATAAATGAAGTCTGCCTTTGATACATTTCAAGTCCATATGACACACTTGTGATTTGTTTCCTAAAAGCCTGATCATTTCCCCCCAACCTTCTGTCTAAATTGTAGTGTACTCAGATGAAAGTAATCAAGACTGTTTCTACCTCTGTTCCTTCCTCAAATTCCTGAATTTCCTGACATATGTATGTCTTCATCACATGCACAGCTACTTTGCCTCTTCATCTTTATTCTAGTCTTTTTAAATAAAATAGAAACATAAAAAGCGATATAAAATTTGCACCATCACATTGGCAGCTCCAGTTCATTTTGCAAGTCAAACTTTGAGTAATTATGTATAAATGACTGAGGCCATGAAGTTTTAATTCTGGCTGTTTATAATTTACTTCCTCTAAATCATAAGATCATATTTAGTGTTTTTCTTATGTTCTACACTGTATATGATATTAACTTGGGCAGTTACCTCTCGCTTTTTTTCAGTTTCTGATGCTTTTGATTAGAATCTCAAATTTCCAAGAGAATGTATTCTTACCAAGCCTTTCTAGGTGTACTCCAAACCTGGCCAAGACACATCCAGTCATATATTTTAATCATGATTCAAATATCTCAATCCTATTCTTAGACACTATATTGATTGCTTTCCAAATGTCTTTTTCTTCCCTAGAGAAAGCCACCATCAGAATCAAAAAGATAAAAAAAAAAGTCACAATATACTGCTTGCTACCCTAGAGCTATTTTCAAAATAATACAGCCATGTGTATTTGTATGTTTTATATATATATATATATATATATATATATATATATATATATATATATATAATTTATTAAAAAATAAAAACAAAAATTACATATGTATGTATATATATATATATATATATATATATATATCATATACATTCATTTGACTCTAAGCACCATTTTTGCAATTAAAAGTGGTTTTTCCTCATTCTTATAGATAAGGTCCCTGATTATTCATGATGTAATACACTAATAGACATTGGCTGAAATATTCTAACTCAAAGGTATAATATAGGGGTCTTATTGAATATGTGTTCCAATAAAAAGAAACACATATTAAGTAGCTCTTAGCCTGGCATTTTTCAAATAAACTGGATTTTTCCAGTTTCAGATTTTCCAGAGCTACCCAGCTCTATAAATAACACAATGTACTTCAGAGTTCATAAGTTTCTATAGAATTTCTTTGGTTTGTACAATGTTCAGGAAGACAAAAAATATTATTCATTTCACTTAAGTGTTTTCAGATTAGATCTTTTTCCAAGAAAAATTAAACCATTTGTCCAGTATCTCTGACATAAAGGAGTTTCTGCCTTTTTAATTTTTGATGGACTGATGGTCTTAAGCAAGTTTTGTTGATTTTCTTATTTTTTACAAAGGCAGAATGAATATCTTTGCTTCTTAAGCATCTCCTAATTATGAATGAAGATCCAACAATTTAGAATGTCAAAACAAGTATTAGTACTGATATCTCTCATTCAAAGAAATTCTCTTCTGATTCATTCCTTTAAGTGACTATTTAAAAAAAAATAGAACATGATGTTTTTAAAAAGATTGTTAATTCAATAAATTCAAGAATGTACACTAGGACATTTATTAAACCAGAAGGATGCAGGGAAAAATGTAAGAATTTTAACTATGGACTGGTTGGTTTTAATTCCATTATTTGCTAAGCTAATTAGAAAAAACAAAACCATAAAATTCGCAAGGTCACTCACCCCTGTTATTCTTTAATAATCCCAAAGTATGTGCCTGTGTTTAAGTAAATAATTTAAACAGATCATTGTACCAATTCACGGTAAACAAAGAATTTTAGAATTTGAAGGGACTTTAGATATGTATTTAAACACTGTTTTATAAGGATGAAGACTCTTTTTAAAAAATATATACTATTTATCATTTTGAACTAGAAAAACATCAATAAGAAAGAATACTTATAATACAGAAAAGAACATTTAAAGTATTAAATTTGAAATTAAGAATCTCTATTACATGAGCTTCATTTTTAAAGGAAATTCAAATTTATTATGGCAAAATTTTCCTGACTGTCTAAATTCCCTTTGAACTGCTTATACTCTCGTGTTTATTTGTAATGATTTATTAATGCTCTATAATTTCTTTTTCTTTTAATATTATTTTTAATTATTAGGGGCAGCAAGATGCTATAGTGGATAAATGCTAGGCCTGGAGCTAGAAGACTGGAATTCAAATCCAGTCTCAAACATTTCTTTGCTCTGTGATCCTGGGAAAATTATTTAACTTTTAGTTGCCTCAGTTTCCTCATTTGTAACATGCAGATTATAATAACACCTACCTACCAAGTTTGTTGTGAGGATCAAATGAGATAATAATTATAAAAGCCCTGGAATAGAATGCCTGGCCTATAGTAAGCACTGCATAAATGTTAGGTATTATTATTATTATTATTAATTATTGTTATTATCCCTAACCTTTGCTATATTTCAACCTCTCCCACCAAAAAAACCCTTTCCTTATAAAAAATAAGTGTATCCACTAAAAAATTATTCATATATTTTTCATGTCTAAAAATGAAAATGAATGTCTCATGCTGTACCTCTTAAACCATTACATTACTTACAAACAAGCTTCATAATCTGTTTACTAAAGTCATAATTATCACTACATTGATCAATACTTCTTAAGTCTTTTGCAATTGTTATATTTTACAATACTATAATCATAAGAACTACTCTTCTAGTGGGGTTCACTTTACTCTTCATCAGTTTATACAAGTCCTTCCAGGTTTCTCTGAACTCATCCTTTTTCCATTTGGCAAAATCATGTCCCATTAACATTGATATAGGGGGAGGATTTTGGGGAGATGGCAGAGTATGCTTTTAAATTTCAAGCTCTTCTGATTTCCCCCATATTCAAATAGAATAAATTTGTACCTCAGAGTGAACATAGACTGGTGAAAAATCAAGAAGATTTGGAGCAGAACAGGGATCCTCTAGATACAAGCCAAAAAGATCTGAAGAAAGACTCTGGACCAGGCATTAACCTGTGTGAAATTCAAACACCTCAGGCTAGCTGCATAGAAATATCTAGTGGGGAGCCCTGGGGCTAGCTGGGTTTGGCTGGAGCCTCAGCAGGAACCACAAGAACTTACACCTCCTGGATAGCATGTGCAATAGGGATCTAGGTCGACTAATTGGGAACTCCAGGCCCAGCTGTGTTACAGAGATGTGGCCCTGGGAGGGAAGAACTAGAACATTCATGAGTACAGGGGTAATAGGGTGAGGATGCTGCTGACTGCCAGCATTTGATGGAGGGTGGAGCTTTTAGTTTGGGGTTCCTGTTCAGAGTGGAGACTGAGGTGAAGCCAAATACACCATCACCCCACCCCATGATTAGAGGTGCTTAAGCTAATACCTCATTTAAAAAAAAAAATGAATCATCAAAGAAGAACACCACCATAAAAATTTACTGTGGGAAGAGGGAAGCCTGAGATTCATATTAAGAGGAGGACATTGAAGTAAAAAGAGTTTCTTCCTCTCCAAAAAGTAATGTGAAATGACTCTCTGCCCAGGGAGAATTTAGAGAACTCAAAAAAAGTGAAAGATATTGAAAAAAAGCTAAAAATAAAAATGAACACCATCCAAGAAAAATATGAAGATTTTGGGGAAAAAACTAGAAAAGGAGAGACTTTGTATCTTCCTAGATGAAAAAAAACTCTTTGAAAATTAGAATTGGGCAAGGGGAAGCCAGTGAAGCTATGAGAGACCAAGAAAAAATAGAACAGAATGTAAAATGTAAGAAAAATGACAATGACAGATCTAGAGAACATTACAAGAAGAAAAAATATAAGAATAATTGGACAGCCTGAAAGTTGTGACCAAAAAAAGAACCGTGGCACGATAATGCAAGAAATAATGCAAGAAAATTATCCTGAAGTGATAGAATATGAGAGAAAAGTAGAAATAGAAAAAATCCACCAATCACTACCCCAATGAAATCCTTTGTGAAAAAAAAAAACATAGCAATATTACTGCCAAATTTTGAAACCCTTAGATCAAAGAGAAAGTTTTTCAAGAAACAAGAAAAAAAATTTCAAATATGCTGAAGCTACAAATAGAGTTGTACAGGACTTCTCAGCAGCCACAATAAAAGACCGCAGGTCCTGGATTCATATCTACTGACAATCTAAAGAATTAGGCTTGCAGCCAAAAAATATCATATCCAACAAAATGATCTAAATTTTGAATGAGAAAAAATTGGTCTTCAATAAACTTATAGATTTTCAAGACTTTCTATCAATCAAAACCTAACTTAATAGAAAGTTTGACATAGAAGAATCAATATCAAAGATCAATTTCAAAAATCTCAACATGGACAAATTGTTATATGGGAAATGTATACCATATGTTTAAGGTTGACATCAACAATACAGCAGCTTAAAAGAAAGATTGAGGCAGAGAAAGTAAAAATAGTAATTATGTTATGCAAATGAGATACAGAAGAGTAGATACAAAGGCATAGAGTTAGGAGGAGGGCTCACAGTTCTGAAAACTTACTCACATCGGGAATTAGTTAAATAAACAAGTATAGCCTCCTTCGAAATCTATAAAGAACTAAGGAGGGAGGGATGGGTGGATGGGAAACCAAAGAGTGAGGGAAGAAGAAAAGGGAGGGATTTATGAGTGGGAGGAATTCAAGTAATAGCAAGACACATTAAGAAACAGAATTGAAGCAAAGAATCAGTAGGCATAAGAAACATATGTGCATGTGAATATATTTATATATCTACACATGTATACATAAATATAACTTTTCTTAATTATAGCTGCTTTGGGATATATATATATATATATATATATATATATATATATACTTTTTACTAAACTTTTAATAAGATCTGATTTATTCATCAAGAATGTCTGAAATTTTTAATCTATTTTTTAAAACCCAAATTTTACTCTGAAGTACTATGTTGTTTTTCAGGGTTAATTATATTTGATTTTAAGCTTGTTTTTGGTTTAAAATTTTTAAGAAAATTACATTCCAAGATTTTTCTCTTTTTTAAATTGGTTACCGTAAGGTTTTCTGTGATCTTGACTTTGGGTCCTCAGAAGTTTAACTCTTTCTTTCTGGATAAATACAGTATCTTTTTTGGGAAGTTTGGATTTTGGATTAGGTTGGGCTTTTTTCTTTGTTTTTGATTTTTCAGAAGGTCATCAGTGCATTTCTTTTTTCTATTTTTACTTTGTCTCTGGTTCTAATAGATCTGGACTGTTCTCTTTCACGATTTCTTAACCTAGTGCATCCTGGTTTTCTGCTAAGTAAAGTTTTTTCAAGAAATTTTATGATTGTTATGTTCTCTTTTTGACTTTACTATGTAGATAATGTTTGTATTTTCCATTTTATTTTATCTTTTGAATCATTTAATTTACTTTTTTATGTCACTGAGTTCTAATTATACTGTCCTAGTTTTCAGAAAGTGCACTAATTGTTTTTTATCTTATTTTATAAGTAATGTAGTCTCTTTTAATTTTTTCTTTTTAATTTCTCTCTCTCTCTCTTTCTCTCTCCCCCCTCTCCCTCTCCCTCCCTCTTCCTTTTTTCTCCCCCTCTCCTTTTCTCTCTCTCTCTCTCTCTCTCTCTCTCTCTCTCTCTCTCAGACTTTTCATTTTATTTTTATCCCTCATTTCATTTATTCATTTTATATTATTTATGGTACAGTAATTATTACTGAGGTTCAGCTCATAGTTGTTTTTTTTTCACTTCTGCTGGATTTATCTATAGGATTAATAATAATAAAATATTGCTTTATATGTGGTATTTTCTTCTGTTTATTCATATTTCAACCCTTCCTTCTTGGATTGGTATTTTGTCTTTGGCCCATTTCCCCATTAAAATTAGAGGCTTAATAGATTGATTTGGTCCTGTACATTGTACATTACTACCACTTTCAATATGGATGGGATAACTGCTATGAGGATACAATCACTTCTTTAATGCCTGTTTTTTGTCTCAATCTTCTAATCTTTGGCTGGGACTCTGACTGATTCTCCTTCTCTGACTTGATTTTTATCAATGTTCTATGAACAACTGATTTCATCCTCTATTACAATGCATAAATTCCATTATTGGTTTTCTACCTTGAATTTTTGTAGGACTTTAAATTTTTCAAAATATGCTCACATTTTATTTCACAGATTCCTCTTCAATTAAAAAGAGATGCAAGGGGCAACTAGATGGAGCAGTGAATAGAGTACCAACACTGGAGTCAGGAGGGCCTGAGTTCAAACTTGTGCTCAGACATAAGTCTTTCTAGCTGTTGACCCTGGTCAAATCACTTAATCCCAATAGCCTCACAAAAAATTTTTTAAAGGAAACAAGAGGTAACTGGAGAGTATAGAGAAGGACTTTTGAGTCTCTTATAATTTTTATAACTCTTGTGGAAATATTTCCTGAGGGAACAGACTTTAAGTGTCTAATGATGTTTCAGGAAAGTTTCTATTAACAGATGTATCTTACTAAGTCTAGTCTCTTAATTGCAATAACAGATGCATACAGTAGCAGAAAAAAAGATATTAAATGATATTAATTAACATTTTTTGTTTTAAGATAAGAGGGTTATAACAATGAAAATACTTTTTACCAATTCTAGTTCCCTTATATTCTGAACTGTTTCTTTTTTCATTGAAAAGCTGTAACACAAAATGCTATCTGATTTAAATTTCAAATATGCAGGTCACCATAAATTTTTATAGTAATGAACAGATGTTGATGTGGGCTTCACTTAGGTGAAGTACTTCACAAATTTACCTCAGTGGAATGTCAAAGTAAAATCAGTGAAGGAAATAACAAAGGGAATGAGTCAAAAATTTCAATGTTTGCTATGAAGGTAGAATCATCTGCTCAGCTGGGCAGTGAGTATCATCTGTTTTGGCTTCTTCAGATGTGACTGAAATCTGTCGTAGCCTAAAAAAATAGTAAACAGCCAAAATCTTGAGACATATTTAAATCCAAAAAAATAAAAGAATTGATAAAGAGCTATAAAATTTCCCATCATTCTAAGAGTGTTTGCGATCACATAGAATTAATCTATATGCATAATAATGAAATCTAGTACCTTAAGTTCTCCAAGCATTTTCCTCATAGCTCCATTTTTTGGCTGAGAATTGTGAGACTCTGATTATTATTTTCACTTATAAATTACCATGCAGATGCCTAAGATGAAATTCAAACTCTTATTTCCTGACTAGCACTCTATCCTTTATATCATAGTACCCTTCATATATGCCTAAATATAGCATATGTTTATGTTTTTATATTCTTTCTATTAAAATGTTGTCTACAGAACTGTAATGGGCTCAGTCCTTTCCTTGGATTTATCATCCTTGACAGTCATTCTCTCATAAAGAAAATAAAAACAAATAGTCTACAGTTTTTTCAAAGACTTTTCTTGCCACTGTGAAATTGCATGCCCTTAAGAATAAGTAGATAGGGGTTGCCACTTGCACCTCCTGCCAAGGATTCACCATGCCCAATATCATGCTGTTTAGTGGCAGCTCACAACAAGATTGGTCCCATAAAATAGTGGAAAGGTTGGAATTAGAGCAAGACAAGGGGGTCACCAAGAAATTCAGTAATCAGAAGGTTAGTGTAGAAATTGGTGAAAGAGGAAAAGGAGAAAATGTGTACATCAACCAGAGTGGCTATGGGGAAATTAATGATAAGTTGATGAAACTTCTCATTATGATTAATTTTTGCAAAATTGCATTATTTTTCAGAATGACAACAGTAATCTCATGTTTTCCATATGCCTAACAACATAAAAAAAGACAATGTTAATACTCCAATTTCTGCAAAACTTGAGGCCAATATAGTTTCAGTAGCTAGAGGTGATCATATCATTTCATGCATCTCCCTGCTTCTTAGGTACAAGACTTTGTTTATTTTTAATATTTTAGTGAATAACATATATGCAGAACTTGCAGTCTGGCAATAGATTTGAGAAAATATTGCAGAATGGAGAAGTTGTGGCATTTGTCCCCAGATGCTTACAGAATTAAAAGAATGGTGTCAATTTCTGACAGACACTACGGAATTGGCTTTGATTCACAGAGAAAGATAAAAGACTGAAGAAGAATACAGGATGGTTTTTATTGGCAATGCAAAGGGTTGTTTAGCCAGCCTTATGAATGACATGGCTAAAATCTGTGGGATGATATGCTATGTTGCAAATAAGTGACTTTCTATTGGAGTCACCAAAGTTTTGACTCATAGAATCTTACACAGAATTAACAAAGTTGCAGGACATAAAATAAACTCACATAAATCATCAGCAATTCTATGTTATCAGCAAAACCCAGCAGCAAAATTTTTAAATGACTGTAAATAATATAAAATTTTGGGTAGTCCTGAGCAAAGCCAGGAATTATATGAACATAATCACAAAATACTTTTCAATATAAAATCAGATCTAAATAATTGAAAATAATATCAATTATCCATAGGTAGGCCAAGCTAATATAATTAAAATGATATTTCTACCAAAATTAATCTACCTATTCAATGCCAAACCAATCAAACTGCCAGAAAATTACTTTATAGAGTAAGAAAAAATATTGACAAAATTTATCAGAAAAAGAAAAGGTCAATGAAAAAAATGCAAAGGAAGGTGATCTAGCAGTACCAGACCTAAAACTATTATAAAGCAACAGTCATCAAAACCATTTGTACTGGCTAAGAAATATAGTGCATTAGTGGAATAGATAAGATGCACAAGACACAATAATCAATGACTATGGTAATCTAGTGTTTGATAGACCCAAAGATTCCAGCTTCTGAGATAAGAACTCATTATCTGACAATAATTGCTGGAAAAAACTGGAAAATAGTATGATAGAAACTAGGCACTGACCGATGTCTAACACCTATATAAAGTCAAAATGAATTCATCATTTAGACATAAAGGATGATACCATAAGCAAATTAGTAGAGCAACGGATAGCCTACTTGTCAGATCTGTGGAGAAGAGAGGAATTTGTAGTCAAAGAAGAACTAGAGAACATTATGAAATGTAAAATGGATAATTTTGGATAAATTTGGTTTTGCACAAACAAAACTAATGCGGTCAAGATTAAAAGGGAAGCAGAAAGCTAGTGGAAAATTTTACAGCCAATGTTTCTGATAAGTGCCTCATTTTTAAAATATATAGAGAATTGACTCAAATTTATAAGAATATAAGTCATTCTTCAATTGATAAATGGTCAAAGAATATGAACAATTTTAATATTAAGAAATTAAAACCATTTATGGCTATAAATGAAAAAAGTTCTAAATCACTATTGATTAAAGACATACAAATTAAGACAACTCTGAGTCACCACTTCACACATCTCAGATTAACTATGACAGAAAAAGATAATGATAAATGTTGGAAGAGACATGGGAAAACTGGAACACTAATGCCTTGTAGGTGGCATTGTGAACTTATCTAACTATTCTGGAGAACAGTTTGGAACTATGCCCAAAGGGTTATAAAATTGTTCATGCCCTTTTGATCCAGCAGTGTCTCTACTATCCCAAAGAGATAATAAAAAGGGGAAAGGATCCATATGTGCAAAAATCGTTGTAGCAGCTCTTTTTGTGATAGCAAGAAACCAAAAATTGAGTAGATAACAATTAGTTGACAAATGGCTGAATAAGTTATGGTATGTGAAGGTGATGGAATATGTAATACTTTACACACACACACACACACACACACACACACAAAACATGTGACGTTGATAATGCAAATCTTATTATTCCAAGGAAGCAGATGAAGAAATAACATCCCAAAGGTAAAGTTCCTTGCCCAAGTCGCATAGCAAATAAGTAAGTATAGGGCAGAAACTCAAACTTAAATTTCCTGTTTGTTCTGTGCTATTTCAACTAGTCAGTCTATGTTTTACCTCAATTTTTTCATGCACTTTTGCCATGCCTGTAATGGAATCTTTTATTGGCTCATTTTCACAAAATCCCTTTCTTTCTTTAAGATATAGTTTAGATACCATCAACTACATGAAGCCTTTTCCTAATGTTCTTCAATCTTAGTGTTCTTCCTCTCAAACTAACTTGGACTAAATGATTTGTGTGTGTATGCTGTACCTGTGTGTGCATGTACACTCAGACAGACAGATGGATAAAGTACATAGAATAGATTAGAGAATAGACAGTGTGTTCTAAAAGTCTTAGTGCTGGTTTAAGCTCTGATAGCTTCAGAAGTATAAATGCTAAAACATTTTTAAAAATCAACATTTGAAATGAATTATTTAAAGGGTTTAAGGAAATTGAGAAATTCCTTTAAAAACCACAAAGAAAGTTTCTAAATCTTGGTCATATTTTTGTTACTAGATAGTATTTTGATACACTGTTAATATAAACCCCAAAATTAATTTGAATTAATGAAGTAATTATTATAATATAATAATACAAAGTAATAATTTGCCAAAATAAATTATAAAGCATGATAAATACTAACCCTTGGTAAAAAAAGAAACCCTAAGATTTTATTTATCTCACTCCTCTAAATATATTTTGTTCCCTTATTTCCCCAAGTTAACTATTTTCTTTGGGATATGTATGGATAGCAGTGGAGAATATGAGCTTTTTGTCTACAAATATTTATTAAGAGTATACTTTGTACCCATTATTGTGTTAGGGATTGCTAGGGATACAAAGGAAGGTAATCCTTTCCTTCAAGGAACTCCTTGTTATCAAGGAAACAAAATCTAAATATATGTATATGCAAGATGTATACACATTAACTTCCATTAGATAATAGAAAGTTATCTAAGAGGGAAGGCACTGGAAATGGGTGGGTTGGAGGGTGGAGGAAGGAAAATCTGAGAAAGGCCTCCAGCAGAAAGTGGGAAAAGAGGAGGAAGAAGAGAAGAAAGAGGAGAAGGAGAAGGAAGTGAAGAAGGAGAAGGAGAAGAAGGAAGAGGAGGAGGAGGAGGAGGAGGAAGAGGAGGAAGAGGAGGAGGAGGAGGAGGAGGAAGAGGAAGAGGAAGAGGAAGAGGAAGAGGAAGAGGAAGAAGAAGAAGAAGAAGAAGAAGAAGAAGAAGAAGAAGAAGAAGAAGAAGAAGAAGAAGAAGAAGAAAGTGGAAGGGTATGAGGAGAACAACAACAAAAACAACAAAGAGGAGAAGGAGCTAATATTTACATTGCATTCACTGTTTATGAGCTCTGGGTTAACCACTTTATAATTATGATCTTGTCCAACTTTTTGAGTCATTAATTAAATTCTTTACAATGCTTTTCTTACACATTTTTCAGCAGCAATGCATTGTAGCTGATTCATGTCTACAATGAGGTTCTCCATCGTTCTCTGTTTCCCTGGAGAGCTTTAAATAGATCTTTAAAGATGAATTTAACTCTTGGTGTTCCATGACTTGAAATCATATTGTTGGGTATTTTTTATAAAACAAATTCAGTTTTATTGATTGGTGTAATTATTTTCTTAGTTTCAATTTTATTAATATCTTCTTTGAGTTTCAGATTTTCCAATTTGGAATTTAATTGGGAGTTTTAAATTTATTCTTTTTCTAGCTTTTTTAGTTGCAATCCCAATTCATTCATCTCCTCTTTATTTTATTCAGGTAGCTATTTAAAGATATAAAATTTCTCCTAAGAACCACTTTGCATTCCATAGCTTTTGGTATGTTGTCTCATTATTGTCATTCTCTTAGATTAAATTATGGGATTATTTCTGTGACTTGTTTGACCCACTCATTTTTTAGAATTAGCTTATTTTGTTTCCAATTGGTTTTTGGTCTATCTTTCCCCGGCTCTTTATTGAATATAATTTTTATTGCATCATGGTCTGAAAAGGAAGCATTTACTATTTCTGCCTTTCTGCATGTGATTGTGAAATGTTTATGTCCTGAAACAATGTTAATTTGTAAGTGGTGGAAAATAAAATGCTAAATTTGCTTTAAATAGTACAATTGGTCAAATAAAAAAGGAGGTACAAAAGCCAATTAAAGAGAATCATTCTTTAAAAATTGAAATTGCACAAGATGAAGATAATTAGTTATAAGACATCAAGAACGAGTAATGAATTCAAAATAATAAAAAATAGAAGAAAGTATAAAATATCTCATTGGAAAAAAGTTCATAGGGTAGACAAGCTGAAAGGAGAAAATAGGATAAATGGGGGGGATAGGATGAAAGAAAATAGCAATAGTGACTGTTAAAAATAAAGTTTCTTTGATAAAAGCCTCATTTCTTAAATATACAGAGGCTTTAATCAAATTTATCAAAATAAGAGCCATTCCCCAATTGAAAAATAGTCCAAATATATGAATACACTGTTTTCAGTTGAAGTAATCAAATCTATCTATAGTCATATAAAAATACTCAAAATCACTATTATTTAAAAAGCTTCAAATTAAAACAACTCTGAGGTGCCACCCCACATTTATCAGATTGAGCAATATGACAGAAAAGGAAAATTACAAATGCTGGAGGAAATGCAGGAAAATTGAGACAATGCTGATTGAGGTGTAAACTGATTAAACCATTTTGGAGATCAACTTGAAATTATATCCAAAAAATGCATTTAGGTCTAAATCCCAAAAAAAGATTTTTTTAAAAAAGAGAAAGGACCTATGTGTTCAAGAATATTTATAGCAGTTCTTTTTTTGTAGTAGCATAACAATGGAAATTGAAGGGATGTCCATTAATTAAAGAATAGTTAAACAAGTTGCAGTATATGACTATGAAGAGATATTATTTTACTATAAGAAAAGACAAGCAGAAAAAAACTCAGAAAAATCTGGAAAGATTTGCACAAACTTATGCAAAGTGAAGTGAGGAAAATCAGGAGAACATTCTACAAGGTAACTGCAATATAATATGATGATCAACTAAGAATGACTTAGGTATTCTCAGCAATGCAGTGATCCATGACAGTTACAAAGAACTCAGGAAAAATGTTATCTACCTTCAGAGAGAGAATCGATAAATTTGGTATGCAGATTGAAGCATACTTTTTTCACATATTTTTCTTGTTTCTTTTTGATATTGTGTTTTCTTTAACAATATGACTAATATGGAAATTTTATTTCATGACTGAGCATCTTATATCCTTTACCAAATCATTTATTTGCCTTTTCAGTGAGAGGGGAGTAAAGAGAAGAAAGAGAATTTGGAATCCAATTTTTTTTTAAATTGAATATTAAAATTGTTTATATATAATAAGTAAATGATTTTAAGTTTTTAAAAAGGCTGGAATAGGGTTATTTTTAACTTCTGAATCCAATTCTCCCTGTGCAACAAGAAAACTGTTTGGATCTGCACACATATATTGTATCTAGAATATACTGTAATTTATTTAACATGTATAGGACTGCTTGCCATCTAGGGGAGGGGCTGAAGGGTGGGAGGGAAAAATCGGAACAGAAGTGAGTGCAAGGGATAATGTTGTTAAAAAAAAATTACCCTGGCATGGATTCTGTCAATAAAAAGTTACTATAATAATAATTTTTAAAAAATATAGTGAAAAAAAAATAAAATAAATAAAAAGGCTGGAATACCAGAGCTTGAGGCAGAGGATGAGGTAGGTTTTATGCAAAGGATGGGTTCTAGTAAAAGTCACTTTACATTCCCAATAAGATCAGGAGTGAAACAAGGTTGCCCACTATTACCGTTAATAATTAATATTGTATTAGAAATGCTGGCTTTGGCAATAAAAGTTGAGAAAGAGATTAAAGGAATAAGAATAGGCAATGAGGAAACCAAATTATCACTCTTTGCTGATGATATGATGGTATACTTAAAGAACCTCAGAGATTCTACTAAAAAGTTATTAGAAATAATCCACAACTTTAGCAAAGTTGCTGGTTATAAAATAAACCCACATAAGTCATCAACATTCTTATATATCACTAACAAAATCCAACAATCAGAGTTACAAAGAGAAATTCCATTTAAAATAACTACTGATTGTATAAAATATTTAGGAATCTATCTGCTAAGGGAAAATCAGAAACTTTATGAGCAAAACTACAAAACACTTTCCACACTAAATTAAGTCTGATCTAACCAACTGGAAAAAAATATTAAATGCTCTTATATTGGGCGAGCAAATATAATAAAGATGACAATACTATCTAAACTATCTATTTATTTAGCGCTATACCAAACAGACTCCCCCAAAATTATTTTGATGACCTAGAAACAAATAACAGCAAAGTTCATATGGAAAAACAAAAGGTCAAGAATTTCAAGAGAATTAATGAAAACAAAAATCAAATGAAGGTGGCATAGCTGTACCAGCTCTAAAATTATATTATAAAGCAGCAGTTACTAAAACCATCTGGTATTGGCTAAGAAATAGACTCGTTGATCAATGGAATAGGTTAGGTTCAAAGGACAAACCAGTCAATAATTTCAATTATCTAGTGTTTGACAAACCCAAAGACACCAGTTTTTGGGATAAGAATGCATTATTTGACAAAAATTGCTGGGAAAATTGGAAATTAGTATGGCAGAAACTAGGCATTGACCCACACTTAACACTGTACACCAAGATAAGGTCAAAATGGATTCATGATCTAGGCATAAAGAATGAGATTATAAATAAATTGAAAGAGCATAGGATAGTTTACCTCTCAGACCTGTGGAAGAGGAAGGAATTTATGACCAAAAAAGAACTAGAGATCACTATTGACTACAAAATAGAAAATTTTGATTATATCAAATTGAAAAGTTTTTATACAAAAAAAACTAATGCAGGCAAGATTAGAAGGGAAACAATAAACTGGGAAAACATTTTTACAGTCAAAGGTTCTGATAAAGGCCTCATTTCCGAAATATATAGAAAATTGACTCTAATTTATAAGAAATTAGGCCATTCTCCAATTGATAAATGGTCAAAGGATATGAACGGAATTCTCAGACAAAGAAATTAAAACTATTTCTAGCCATATGAAAATATGCTCCAAATCATTATTAATCAGAGAAATGCAAATTAAGATAAATCTGAGATACCACTACATACCTGTCAGATTGGCTAGAATGACAGGGAAAGATAATGCAGAATGTTGGAGGGGATGTGGGAAAACAGGGACACTGATACATTATTGGTGGAATTGTGAACACATCCAGCCATTCTGGAGAGCAATCTGGAATTATACCCAAAAAGTTATCAAACTGTGCATACCCTTTGATCCAACAGTGTTTCTACTGGGATTATACCCCAAAAAGATATTAAAGAAGGGAAAGGGACCTGTATGTGCCAAAATGTTTGTGGCAGCCCTGTTTGTAGTGGCTAGAAGCTGGAAAATGAATGGATGCCCATCAATTGGAGAATGGTTGAGCAAATTGTGGTATATGAATGTTATGGAATATTATTGTTCTGTATGAAACGACCAGCAGGATGAATACAGAGAGGATTGGCGAGACTTACATGAACTGATGCTGAGTGAAATGAGTAGAACCAGGAGATCATTATGTACCTCAACAACAATACTGTATGAGGATGTATTCTGATGGAAGTGGATTTCTTCGACAAAGAGAAGATCTAACTCAGTTTCAATTGATCAAGGATGGACAGAAGCAGCTACACCCAAAGAA
Source organism: Sarcophilus harrisii (assembly GCF_902635505.1). Taxonomy (NCBI): domain Eukaryota; kingdom Metazoa; phylum Chordata; class Mammalia; order Dasyuromorphia; family Dasyuridae; genus Sarcophilus; species Sarcophilus harrisii. The sequence continues at coordinate 235,791,790 of NC_045426.1, read as the reverse complement.
AGAACACTAGGAATTGAATGTAAATTGCATTTTTGTTTTTCCCTCCCAGGTTATTTATGCCTTCTGAATCCACTTCTCCCTGAGCAACAAGAGAATTGTTCGGTTCTGCACACATATATTGTATCTAAGATATACTGTAACCTCTTTAACATGTGTAGGACTGCTTGCCATCTGGGGGAGGGGGTGGAGGGAGGCAGGGGAAAAATCATAACAGAAGTGAGTGCAAGGGATAATGTTGCAAAAAATTACCCTGGCAAAAATAAATAAATAAATAAAATTACCCTGGCATGGGTTCTGGCAATAAAAAGTTATTTAAAAAAAAGTCACTTTACAGAAGCAAATAGTGACAGGAGAATAGACTATAAAATATTCAAAATTAAACAAGGCCTACTTTGCCTATGCAAAAGGGCAAGAAAAAATGGTGTCCTGTCTCAGAACAAAGTTCAAGTCAAGAAATGAAACTGTAAATTGGAGCAAACAAAATATTAAAAACTACAATGAAGAAATACTGCACATTATGAGAAAGAAGCATAGAAAAGTAAATTCAAAATAGGACAGTAAGTCCAAAAGTAAATATAAGCTAGGGAAAAACATTGCTTGACAATAAGTATTACATGAAATTATAATTGAAATAAGAGTTTGTGAGGAAAAGTTGAAGCAGCATATATAGCATAAAACATATTTTGGAAAACTTTGTCCAAATAATGAATTCCATTAAATACATCATGAAACATTCAGAACTCAGTCTACATGAAGGGAAAAGTACAAAATAAACAATAAGAGTAATTTAAAGTAATTACTATCAAAAATATCAGACCCAGAAATGTGTTTCTATGCAATCTTAGGAAATAAAAGCTTTAATTTCCTGAAATATCCAACCAAGGATAAGCTGAAAGAATTCTTCCTCAGACCCAAACCTGGTAGAAATTTAAAGGCCAGAAGTTCCACGTGTAGGTTTCATTTGGAATCCTGTCACTAAAAACTTTCAAGTCCTCACTGAACTCTGAGAACCCAGGATAACAGAATACTCAGTATCTTCAAGACATTTCTCCTAGAAGTTCTGAACCCAGCCCTAACATAAAATCCTAAGTCAAGAAACAAGTTAGATGAATGAGGAAATTTTAAAACTCTGTATTTTGGTAATTGTACTGGAATATAGTTTGTTTCTTTTGGATTCCTATGCATGTCATTTTATGCATTTAAAAATATTATTGAGAAGGGTTCTAGATGCTTCAACAAACTACCAAAGAAATCCATGGCATTTAAAAATATATTAATAGAAGATTAAGAACCCTTTCTATTAACTAATCATCTCCATGACCTTTAGAGAATGTTCCCTAAGAATTACTGTATCAAAGATAAAGGACCTCAAAGCAATACCCGAAAAGCACTGGGGGCATATCTATAGAAGCTCTAAAGTCCCTGTTATCCCTAAATTCACATTTTAAGTGGGGGGAGACAACACATCAGTCACAAGGCAGATGGAAGGGCCCAGGGATCCTGAGGGTTCAGCCATGGGCAGATGGAAAGGCCCCGGGGTCTGTAAGGTACATTGGCAGCTCAACTGTCAGTGCCTGGGGTTCTGAATGGTATAGTGGAATAGCAGATGGTAAAATCTTTCACCTTCCTGGGTAGACACTGAGCTTCCCTTTCCCCCCTTCCCCATCACTTTTAATATAGGAGAGAATTCAGAGTCTGCTTTGTTAATGTTCCTATAAATGCTGAAAAGTTATGGGAAGGAAAATGATGGAGTCATCTTTTTCCTGGGCCCATTGGGTGGAGATTTAAGATGTAATTATCTATGGCCTTCCTCTGATCTCAATGTTTCTAACCACTACCCAAAAAGAAAAAAAAAAATCATTCTAACAAAATTTATATTTGAAAAATCAAGAGTGAATCTCAATGATCAATATTTTTTTTAAAATATCACAAATTATATTAATTACATAGATCAGAATTTTACATGAGAAGTCTAGTTTGTTAATGCATAATAAAAATTCATGTTCTCTTCATTTTTGAAAATTGGGATAACTCTTCTATTACCCACCAGATTATAATTTTGAAGGTATAAAATACAATACATGGGGGTCCACAATAATATTAATCATATTAATCATGATGTTAGTAGGTAGTATTAATATAGGACTCTTAAGTTTTGAAAAAAGAGCTTTGCATGTGTTATATATTTTGAATATTTTTTAACAACCACCCTCCAAAGTAGGTATTATTATTCTCATTTTATAGATGAAGAAACTGAGACTGAAAGAGATTGTAGTTTGTCTAGGATTACAAAACTAGTAAGTATCTGATTCTAAATTTGAATTCAGATCTTCCTGATAAGTCCAGCATTCTACACTTGATCATCTATTAGCCAATTATGTTGAAATGCAGCTGTCTCTCCATCTAACTATATATCAATCCATATCCATATATATATACACACATATACAAGTAACCTAGATTAAAAACCCCTAATTCAAAGAATGTTTCCCTCCACATCACTCAATCTGCTGCACTCCTAAATCAAATTAAAAAAAAAAAAAAAAGAAGTCTATGATTCAGTGCTACTAATTGCACCATTAGGTGTGATTTAGTTACCAGTATTGGTATATAAATAAAATGTTGTAAGTGAAATTGCTACTAATTTGCATATTTGCTTCCCTGGTTATTTGCTGTGTGCTTAGGGCATTGTTTTATGGTATCATTGTTTTATAATATTGCACATCCATTTAATGAGTACACTCTTCCAAAGCCAAGTACCTGCCCTTTAATGCTTACCACAGTGCCTGACAAGACCTTAATAAATGTTTGTCTTCTTCCTCCTTTTTTCAAAAATCTAGGGTATCCTAAGGAGTTTTGCTCTTAAATGCCATAGACTTCTTTTTATTTTTACTCACTGACTTCTTGATAGCCTGCCAAAGGCCAACCACTTTTCTGGACATATATGTATGTCTTTCTAATACAACCCCCATACAGTTCTGGTATAATGATCAAATTGTTCCTAGGAAGAGTATTTCAAAGTAATTCTTTTTGTCCATACCTACCATCCCTATAACTACAAAGAACAAAATGTTCCTTCCCCACCATCACTCCATTATATGTTATGTTTCAAACTGTTAGACTATAATCTGGAAGAGATGGAGAATATTTACTTGTTGCATTTATGTTCCAAATGTGTAGCATAATGTTTGGCATACAGTAAGTAAGTAAATTCTCTTGCTTCCTTCATTTCATTTATTCTAGTTATTGGGGTTTCTTGCAAACTTGACCTGGGAATGGAACAATATGAAGGGAAAGTTATCCAATGGCTTTTCTCTTACTTGTCTTTCCAAAATCTCCTCTTCCCATCAAAAATTTGGTCGGTTTTATTTCTATGTTTCTGTTTCATCTAGATTTATTAAATATTTTCCTTGCTTTGAAGAAGACATAGTAATAGGTATCAATAAAATTCTCTTTGATTTAGCTCTAATCCCTAACTGGTGATTCCCACAAATTAGAAAGAGAATTTTCTCTTTCTTTGGGTAGCCAACCATAACCTTCTTTTCAGCTATCTTCAAGTAAAGGAAATATATAAAGACCAATAATGGATTATGTTAACCACAGTCTTATCTTAATGCGGACTTTTAAATCTACATGGTCAGAAATGCAAAATGGACTTTAAAGAGTTAGATATACGTTTTGAAACAGACAGATGTTCTCCGGAAGAAGATAAAGAATAGAGAGACTGAAACTAGGTTCCATATAGCAGACAGAGATGTAAATTCAAAGACAGAAACACTATGAAAAATGATTTTTATTGGGAAAAGTGTACACAAATCTTTCTACTTGAAAAGGTAATGGGACAAGGAAATAGAGACCAGCACAGCTTGATACAACACCACTCTCAGTGAACAACCAAAAAGGCAAAACTGTCTTCTATTTCAATTGTGGAAATCGTGGCCATGTGCAGGTTGAAAGAATTCATGAGAAGAATGCAGTATTGATACAAATAAATTAATAAATGAATGAAGTTGAGATTTCATATTAGCACAGGGAAAATGAGATGGGGTAAAAAAGAGATTCTTCTGGTCCCCCAAAAGAGTTAGCATTACCACACCATTAAGAATCTTTGTCACCCAGCCTTCTTTGTAGGCCAGAAACTGGAAACTGAGTGAATCCCATCAATTGGAGAATGGCCGAATAAACTGTGGTATATGAATATTATGGAATATTATTGTTCGGTAAGAAACAACCAGCAGGATTATTTCAGAAAGGCCTGGAGGAACTTGCATGGACTGATGCTGAATGAAATGAGCAGGACCAGGAGATCATTATATACTTCAACAAGAATACTATATGATGATCAATTCTGATGGACATGGCCATCTTCAACAATGAGATGAACCAAATCAATTCCAAAAGAGCAGTAATGAATTGAATCAACTACACCCAGGGAAAGAACTCTGGGAAATGAGTATGAACCACTACATAAAATTCTCAATCCCTCTATTTTTGTCCACCTGCATTTTTTATTTCATTCACAGACTAATTGTACACTATTCAAAAGTCTGATTATTTTGTACAGCAAAATAACTGTATGGACATGTATACACATATTGTATTTAACTTATACTTTAACATATTTAACATGTATTGGTCAACTTGCCATCTGGGGGAGGGGATGGGGAGAAGGAGGGGAAAAATTGGAACAAAAGGTTTTGCAATTGTCAATGCTGAAAAATTATCCATGCATATACCTTGCACATAAAAAGCTATAATACAAAAGATAATGGGGGAGATGGAACAAATTGCAGGTTGCTACTCAATATTTGCACACTTTGAATATCCATGCAGCCTGTACAGAGTCCTATGAGATGAGAAGTGATGACAATGAATAAGAAAAGAGCACTGGTTATTCAAACATCAGTTGTAGATCATGGAAAATTTTTATTTTTTAATTCTACAGTACTGGAGTGATGAAATTAATAAATAAATGAAGCATATATTAAATGTTTTCTATGTGAAAAGGACTGTGTAAGTGATGGGAATACAGAATGAAAAGAGAGACTCTTTCCTCTCAAGTTCACATACAAAAAGTAATAAAATGTATATAGAAGGTTCTAGCTGCAAATCAAATGGAAAGGTTCCATGACATTTAGGATACAAGGTCAAAGCAGATACTAATGCTTCTTTTTAAATATAATTTTCACTGTTGAAATAATATCAATGTCTGATATTGAACATTTGACAGTACCCATTACTTCGGTGACAGTTGCCAGCCTGCATTTTTACAAAGGTGATTTCCCAAAATGATGGGTACTTTGGGCACTGGGCTAGAAGCTGAATGAGCCTTCAAACAGTTGACCAACTACCTGACAAATGCATTTTCAGCCTATTTAAACCCAAACAACTTTTTGTTCCACATGTAGATACCACCTTGGGAGTCTTGAGAATAATTCTCTCCCAAGAGAGTGATGATCCCTAGAAACCAAATGTATTTACTAGCAGAGAGCTGAGCTAGAGCATTTAGAATAATATGTTCATTCATTCATTGCCAAGCCTTCAAGAATGTAAAAGTTTTGCTGGGAATTCCTAGTGTCCTCAAATAAGCTGATTGATGGAAAGATCTGTGCCTTCTTTTGGAGTATTGAACAATGTGCTGTTTACAGGGACTAGCAGGAGCCCCACAGAAACCAATCACCACAATAACAATTATACCCAGAACAAGATGGAAGCCTTCATTCTGCAGCCTACTGACACTAAGAAGTTCAAAGATTCAGTACAGAACAAAGTTGCAGTTTTGGCCTGATCCAGTGACCTATTTTGGTCAGTGTCAAATGAAATACAGCTTGCCAGGGCTGGACGGCAGCACTGGCCACCTATAAATTCAACAAATGCTCTAGGCCAAGGGAGACTAATGTAGCTGCAGATATCCTGTATAGCTCAGAAGAAAAATCTCTACAGATTCTGCATATGGCATTTCTAGTGCACATTGACAAATCCATCAGGAATGATGCCATAGGCTTTATACCATTCCTGTTAAGATTTGGGCCAGAGCCATATCTACCTATTTACGAGTACTTTGCAGTCTCTGGAGTTCATATCTCAGCTGAGAGAAAAGCTGAAATTAGCTTATCGAGAAGTTATAACTTTAACAGAACTATGAAATAAATCAATATGATGCATTCGTAGGTTGTCAAGGCCTTCAAAAAGGTGAAAGTTTTGTTAAGAAATCCTGGTGTTCACAAGTTAGTTGATTGATGAAACAATCCATATCTTCTTATGAAGAACTGAGCAACCAGTCTCTTTACAGGTACTGGCAGGGGCTCCATAAAAAACCATTCACCACAATCACTTATTGCCTTTGAGAAAGTTAGTTGAACTCCCTGATGAGCAGGTAGAAACTGATGGACAGTTACACAGCAGATTCCAAAGAAAAGTACCAATTCTGCAAAGACTCTGAACCTGACAATGGTTTAGAAATACACATTTAAACTGAAAAAAAGAATTAGTCTACAATCTAATGACCAAGTCAATTGAGAGAAATGAATGCACTCAGAGGAAATAAGTAACTTTCCTGCCTAGAACATCAGCCTTAGGGGCTCCTAGGATATAGTAGTGCCCTACAGGGAACACTAGTCCTGCCTCCTAAGTCTGTAGTCTCCAAAATTGAGATTTAGGGAGACAGGATTGTAGTTTTCAGGGTCACGTTATATCATTTAATAGCTTATGTATATGACTGAGACAGGTTAGCAGGCTACAAGTTGATAGGAGGCAAAACTAGCATGATATTATAGGGAAACTAAAGAAATGATTATACATATAGCTAGATGATAATACTAGTGATTTCTAATGACATTTACAAATAAACATAGATAATTTCATATGTTTATTTATGGATAGACTAGTACATTTTTGGCATACTCCTATTGTATTTTTTTGTTATTTGTAAATGTTAGTGTCTTGGTAGAATCATATATGTTAGCTCTTCAACTATTCAAATCGCTGATGCTTATTTCTGTACATAATGTTGATGTGTCCATTTATTCATCTGAAGAACTACTGATGTAATTAATATTTTGTTTTACTATTAAGTATTTTTACTTGTGTTCTATAGCTATGCATATATTGCTGGGGATATGTGTGTGTAATTTAGACCTGTCTTCACTGAAGCTCCCTGTCAAGTGATGCTTTACATTGTGCTATGTCATTTTAATATATTGTTGATGAAAACTATTTGTGAAAGGCACCCCAAGGAGTTTACCTAGGATGCTGAGTTTAGAAGATCAGCTCATGAGGAATCAGGGCTCATCAGATATGAAAGACTTCCTACAGCTCTGTGAGTCAACATATCTTCCTTACTAGATGTGCCTGCAACTCCTTTTGGAAATCAGGAGAAGTGCTTCTAAAAGAACCAATGCTTACTAAAGATTCTTTCCTTGCTATTTAAAAAAAATTGTGTTAAGTTTATTTATTTTTAATACATATTGCTTTATGAATCTCTCTGGGAGAGAATTTTTTTTAAAAAAAACAGAAAAAAGAAGTGAACATAGGATGTATGTATTTACATACAGTATCCTTACTTATTTTTCTGGATGCAGATGGCATTTTCTGTCCTAAGTTTATTGGGATTATTTTGAATCACTGAACCACTGAGAAGAATCAAGCCTTTCATAGTTGATCATTGCACCTTCTTGCTGTTATTGTGTACAATGTTCTGCTTGTTTTGCTCAACATCACTTCATGTAAATCTTTCCATGCCTTTCTATAATCAGCTTGTCCATCATTTTTATAGAACAATAATATTCCATTACTTTCATGTATCACAATTTGATCAGCCATTCCCCAATTGAGGGGCATATGCTCAATATCCAATTCTTTGATACCACTAAAAGAACTGCTACAAATATTTTTGCACATGTGGGTCTCCTTGCTACTTTTAAATGTTATCTTATGTTAAATGCTTTATTAATGTCTCAATTCATTTCTATACTGAGCCTGACCTGGACAGGCCTGAGTAAGAACTAGTCCAAAACAATTATGTGTGTCTTATAGTCTTACCCTGAGGCAGGAGAAAATATAATTCTACAGAGAAGACATAGACTTTTCCCAGAAGGCCTTACCATTTTTACTCTGAACTGATTAGGAGACAAATCCTCCCCTAATTTAAGCAAAGGAATCTAGATTTTTCTTTGTAGTATAAAAATTCAAAGACATCAAAAGGTAAAGAGGGAAGGAATGACCTTGAATAGCCACTATATAAGGAAGCATACTGGGATTTTTATTTTATTATAACTGCAACCAGATCTTTGAGAAGCAATAGGATGTCATGAATTTCACTGACTAGAATTGACTTTAATTTGTTCTTATATTTTTTCACATAAAAAGGTGTTTTGTGACCTGCCCCTAACTAGATTTTCCAAGTAAGGATCGATGACCACTTGTTTGATATGTTAGAGGGGCAATTCTTGTTAAGATAAGAGCTGGATGAAATGGGATTTTTTTTATTTTTATTTTTGTTTTGTTTGCCAGGCCTCCTCAGTCTTGGAGACTATTATTCAGGGGTTCAATAACCCTGACATCAGCTTTTAACCAGGAAATTAATAATGTCCTGTGAGTTTAACAAAAGAGTTTTGACCAAAACTTAAGAAAAAATTTAACAAAGGCATAAAATTTGCTTTCCTTATTTCTTATTTTGTTCTTTCTTTTCTTTCTTTATTAAATAATGGGAAACTATTCCTCCTTGGATTGAAAATATGATTTATTATAGGTATTAATATATCTATACAACAACTTTTGACATTTTATGTCCTGCTATCTGTCAGTCTTCTGTATTGACAGGAAAATAAATTTCCATTATGACTCTATTTCAAGTTAATATACAGTTTATATATGTAATCTTCATCTCTTTTCTTCTGCATAATGAGAGCATATTAAGATAATATTATAATTTTTATACTTCAGAAGAACTTCCGAAGTTCATAATGAGATTTTCTGGGAGAAAAAGCAAAAACACAGGTACAAAAATCAGGTTGAAGATAGCTTTAAGCAACAAACTGGAAAAACATCTTCACAGTTAAAGGTTCTGATAAAGGCCTCATTTCCAAAATATATAGAGAACTGACTCTAATTTATAAAAAACCAAGCCATTCTCCAAATGACAAATGGTCAAAGAATATGAACAGACAATTTTCAGATGATGAAATTGAAACTATTACCACTCAAATGAAAGAGTGTTCCAAATCATTATTAATCAGAGAAATGCAAATTAAGACAACTCTGTGATACCACTACACACCTGTCAGATTGGCTAAGATGACAGGAAAAAATAATGATGATTGTTGGAGGGGATGTGGGAAAACTGGGACACTGATACATTGTTGGTGGAGTTGTGAACGAATCCAACCATTCTGGAGAGCAATATGGAATTATGCCCAAAAAGTTATCAAACTGTGCATACCCTTTGACCTAGCAGTACTACTACTGGGCTTATACCCCAAGGAGATACTAAAGAAGGGAAAGGGACCAGTATGTGCCAAAATGTTTGTAGCAGCCCTATTTGTAGTGGCTAGAAACTGGAAAATGGATGCCCTTCAATTGGAGAATTATTGGGTAAATTGTGGTATATGAATGTTATGGAATATTATTGTTCTGCAGGATGAATACAAAGAGGCTTGGAGAGACTTACATGAACTGATGGTAAGTGAAATGAGCAGAACCAAGATATCATTATATACGTCAACAACGATACTGTATGAAGATGTACTCTGATGGAAGTGGATTTCTTTGACAAAAAAACCTAATTCAGTTTCAATTGATCAATGATGGACAGAAGCAGCTACACCCAAAGAAAAAACACTGGGAAATGAATGTAAACTGTTTGCATTTTTTTTTCTTCCCGGGTTATTTTTACCTTCTGAATCCACTTCTCCCTGTGCAACAAGAGAACTGTTTGGTTCTGCACACATATATTGTATCTAGGATATACTATGACATATTCAACATATATAGGACTGCTTGCCATCTAGGGGAGGGAGTGGAGGGTGGGAGGGAAAAATCAGAACAGAAGTGAGTGCAAGGGATAATGTTGTAAAAAATAATTACCCTGGTATGGGTTCTGTCAATAAAAAGTTATTATGATAAAAATAATTATAAAAAAAGAAGATAGCTTTAAGTTATCCTAAGTCTGAGAATTTATATGGCAAGTCTCAACTTCTGACTTTCTGCTTTAAAGTTTTCCTTCTTTGTTAACTCTCTTCTCTTATTCTTTATAAACTTTCCTCAAATCACAAATAATCCATTATTGAAATATATGAATATGTATGTATATATATATAAAGAGAGAGATAGAATGATATGAAATGAAATGAAATTATATGGCATGGTATGGTATGGTATGGTATTATGGAATGTAATACCATATTATTTTGTGTTGTCTTAGGCTACATAATAATTACTACTATGTTATATCATGTCATGCCATGTTATATGTAAAGTCTTGTGGGTGGCTGCTAGTTGCCATGCCCCCCCCAATGTTATTTTTTTCATCTGACCCATTGCCTTGGGTATATTTTAGATCCTTATACAATTCAATTGCCCTTGGAATAATTTCAGAGGAAAGGATGCCCAAAGTTAACTGTGTTTTAGGATCTCTCATAAAGCAGGAAAGAGGAGTAAAAAGAGACTATGGTAATTGCCAAAAGAAAAAGAAAATCTCCCTAATAGTATTCAGAAATTTGCAAATCACCTTACAAACATTATCTCATTTGATCCTCACAACAACTCTAGGAGTTATTATAATCCCTGTTTTAGAGGTAAAGAAACTGAACCAGATAGCAGTTAAGTTATTTGCCCAGGTTCACACAACTAGTACTAAGGGACTGTCCTGCAAGAATGTATGTTGTTTGAGTGAACTGAAATGTGTTCCCTTCTCTTTTTTTCCTTCTCTCTCCTCAGCATCCTCCCCCATAATGAAACTCTCAAATAGGAGTTTTACTCAACAATCACTTGAAGCAATTGCTTGGATGCTACATAGAGAATATAACTGTTCAGGTCATCCTCCCTATGCAGGTAGCCTCCATTCTCACTCTGAGACCCCAAAGCTGTCACTCATCCCCCTCAGTTCTGTAACCCCTTCTCTCCTCTTCCCTCTCTCGAGGAACCTGTCCCTGTATTTACTCTTCTAGGAAGTTCTCTTGCTGTTTCTATAAACCATTGCTTGTCTTGGCACAACTACATCTAGGGGCATTCCTCGATGGAGATTTTTATTAAACTGAATTATAAGTCTATAGAGAATCTCAAGGGTCCAGTAGAGACTGCTGCACTAAGCATCTAAGCTGCACTAAGAAAGACATGTTCCTGAGTTCAAATCTGTCTCCAACACTTACTAGTTGTTTGACCCTGAGCAAGTGTCACCTGTTTGCCTCAGTTTCCTCATATATAAAATGAACTGGAGAAGGTAATGACAACACATCAGTATTTTTGCCAAGAAAACCCCAAATGAGAGTCACATTGAATCTGACACATTTGAAATGTTCGAACAACAAAGCCAGAACAGATCATGTCCCTGTAAATGGGACCTTACTGGAAATGCACTAGGTCTTGTAAATCAATTTCTTTTAAAATTTTAATTTCATTTCAACTAACAGGAATTTATTTTCTTTCCTATCACCTCAATCATTTGGAAAAATAAAAACAAAATCCTTGTAGTAAATATTGATCATAAAATAAAACAAATTCCCATACTGTCTTTAAAAAGCATGTGTCTCATTGTGCATCTTGAGATCTCTCAGAAATATTTTTAAATGTTCTTTAGATGTTCTCCACACCTATTCTGGGCAATGAAATCACTTTATTTACTTTAAGCCAGTACAGTATGCTATATTTTGTAATCTTCTATTAATGAAAAGCCAAGTTCAGTTCAGCACCCTGCTGTGAGATACTTGAAGCATCTCTGATGCATGACATGTAAGCCCCTTATGAAGAAGCCCATTACAGAACACTGCTAAGAGAATGATGGATTTACTTTTGTGAGCTAGATGAATGAATGGCATATCAGTAGTTCCATAGCAAATAAAGCTGTTATTTTTCATCATTTAACTAGCATTGCTATTGTACTTTATACTTTAATCCATATCATCATGGTCTTTTTTTAACTTTCCTACTATTCCTATTTGTTGTATGATATTTATTTTGATTCACAGCTTTCTTCTCCTTCCCAAAGATTAGAAATTAAGTAATTTTTGTGCCCAAGCTGCTCTCCAATGTCATTAGTGTGCGTGCTCCATCCATTGGAGGGTCATCAATTTTGAGCTGGAAAAAAGCCTTAGGGGTCAAACTGCTCCTTTTTAGGTAAGAAAGGTGAAGCCCACTAGTTCTAACTTGCCCCAGTAAATGATGGAGCTAGGTTTTGAATTCAAGTCTTTTAACCCCAAATTCAATGCTCTTTGATGAAGATTGTAATTGTCAAGTAGATGACCTGCAGAGATTTCTTTGGGAAAGGAAAAGATGCTTTTTAATGCACAACATTCTGGTGAACCATTCTGTACTGAACTATTCTAATTCTCAAACATCAACCAAAGAGATTGTTGCAGATTCTAATAGAAGCTTTTCTAACTTGGTAGGAAAAAATTGAGCTACTCTAACATAAAAAGGAAAACTCAGATTCACTTACATAAATTAATGAGGCATCAGAGAATAAGTCCAACGTGAGAATACTAGGTTCCTATCCATAGAGAATTAACAGTTTACCCCACTCATGTACTATAAAATAAAAGATAAAAGAAACTAATGGAAAAATACCAATGATTGTGTGGATAGTCTGGAGAACAAACAGTTGAATGCTAATTATGTGAAAAAGGTTGCATGATGACTCATAGATCAACTAGAGAACTGTGAATAGAAAAGTCATAGAGCTAAAAACAGTTCTTAAATTGGCCCTTAAAAATGATTTTTGTGTCACCCCCCATGTTTCTAGCTTTGGACATTTGTTTTCACAATGTTAAAAAACTAGTCTAGAGACCTCTTGTATTGAAATTAGCTAATTAACAGCTAATTTAAATTACTATTTCTTTAGCCATTCCCCAATCAGTAAGGTTTACATTATTCCTAGTTCTATGCTACCATAAAAATTATCCTATTAATATTTTGGTGTATATGGGACTTTTCTTGTTCTCTTTAATCTATTTTGTATATAAAATTAATAATGGGATCTCTTGGCTAAAGGATATAAACCTTTTAGGTACTGTAGTTCACTTAATTCTGAATTGCTTTCCAAAAAGTTTAGATCAATTTTCACCTTCCCCAAAACTGAATTAGTGTGACTGCAACCTTTCCAACAGTGACTATTTCCATCTTTTGGGGGTATAGAGCATTGATTTGATTTATAGCAATATACTGTTGGGTGTGCTGGACTTAAGAGTCAAAGACTTGGGTTCAATTTAATACTCAAGGGGTGACTGTGTGACCCCTGGCAAGTCACTTAACCCTGTTGCCTCCCTTTTCTCATATGTAAAATGAGCTGGAGAAAGAAATGGTAAACAAGTCTAGTGAAACCGCTAAATGGATCACAAATAGTGAGACATAACTGAAATGACTCAACAGCAGCAATATACTTCTAATGTTGGAATTTCAAGTTTTGAATGAGACAAGGGAATAAAATGAGTTATATTTTTCAAAAAAGAAGTCTTTTTAGTGTCTTTCAAAATACATAAGAATAGTTAATTATTTCAAATTATGAGTTGGCACAGAGGGCTAATTTCTAAAGTTCTTTTTACCTCAAAGACTCTGAGTTTGTGAAACTTCAGAGTAAACTTAATTTGTTGGATTTATAGTAATCTGGGCTTGGATGACTTTTAATTAAATTGTCAAGCAGGCAGAGTGCCAAATCTCTATTTAGTAGACCAACCAATGGTACTTCCTTATGTTCCATGATAATTATCATTTAACAGTATTTTAGCCATGTTCCCACAGGAAGATCATAGTCAATGGCATCATGTATTTATTTCTATAATCCACAAAGCCTCTTCATACCATAGATTATAAATAAGTACCTGATCATACCATACATGATTTGCACTCAGTAATCTAAAATGTAACACTTTCATTATAATATGAAAAACCGACAAGATATACAGGTCATCTCTGCTCCCTGGGAGCCAACATTATTATGGGATTCCATTGTAGGCCAACTTTTTTTGTTGTTTCTAGATAATTCACTATACAGTGATACTGGCTGACTGACAACATATGTATCTGCAAGTTCAAGCCAGACTGAAGCCCAATTGAGGAAGATCCATAGATATAAAGGGATCGACACTTAAGGCCAGAAACAGCTTCAAGGAGCATGGAGCCTGGCAGCAGAAAAGTGAATTGCTATTTAAGAAACCTGGTGGTTGAACAAAAAGAATTCTCAAGATCCTTAAATTCTCTAAAATTATTTAGAACTCTCTAAATCCCTTAGGGATTTACTTAGAAACTTTGTTATTAGTTCTCCTTACCTGCTGTTAGCAAATGGATTTTAATACAGATTTTAATTTTGTATAAGGGAATTGGCTACCTCATACCCTGTTTTATATATATTACTACTTCTAGTCTGAAATTGTAAATATGCTCAGCTGCTTTCAAGAAGTAGTCAAAATCTTTTAAGCCCTCTTATCACTAATTCCTTTCACTCTACTATATTTTACCCTATGTCTTAGAAGGAAAAAAAAAATGCTTCAGTTCAGTGAATCTCAACCTTTTTAGTACACGTTATAAAAAATTTCACATAAGATTTTAGATGATAATTTTCTTTTATCATTGAATGGAGCATATATAGATAAATTTAATAAGGAAATATTAACTTACATGTTGCAAAATTATTTCCTTTCTTTAGAAGCCTTATCAAATTCAAGGAAATAAAAATAATAATTTAAAATGTTGAAAAATTAAAAGATGGAAGAGAAATTGCCAAATGATATATAAACATTTTTTAAAAGTAAGTTTAGAAAAATCTCAAATAACCATGTTATTACTTCATAATCTAGTTGAAATTTTTTCACTACTTTTAAAAGTCTATTATTTCTCTTTTTTATATAAAGTCATGAATTTATGCTTTGCCTATGCCCTATTTAGAGTCATCCTAATTTTACTTAACTGCTTTTAGTGTGCTTAAACTAAATCAAATTATTTCCATTTTTTGAGTTAAAATTGAGATGTAAAACAACATTCACTTTCTCCATATTTAAATTGTTCCTTTTTAGTTTGTCTTTTAAAGATCAAGAGTTATTCTAAATACCAAATGAATACAGGTGATTGTAGTGCTGCTGTAAATTATTTGTCTTCAAATTTAAAAAGAGGAAAAGAGAAAATTGAACTTGTAATCATTAAAGTAATAAAAATAGATCAAAGAATAGAATTTTATTTTGGAATCTTTGCTGTGGATGACACACAAATTGCTATCTTTTCTCTTTTTGTGTTGGAGAACCATATAATAATCAATACAGCAGCTTGAACACCTATTTGGCCCAATTGCATTACTTTATGTATTAAATCGTCTTGGAAATCAATGAGAAATTTTGCAATATCAGTAGAAAAATTGAACAATATGCTTAGGATATTCTGAGAAAATAAAAAAAAAGGGTTTCTAGCATTATTTAATATCTTATATTCACATAACTAAAATCTTACATTTACATATTTCAATGATATGATGCTTCAAAGGGTTCAAATAGATTGACAGGAGTTGTTTTTTACTTTATTTAGCTAGTCTTCTCCTTTAAAGACTGCTTTGTTGGGGGACTGGGATAGAACATAGATTGTCCTCAGAATGCTGAAATGGAAATGTGCTTATGGAAGAATTTTCCTTAATACAAGGTGTGTGGAGAATAATTTTGAGGATATAGAACATTGTTTTGTGAGGCTTCCATTTGAATTAAAATAAATACAGTCAATTCTGACAATGGTTGAGCAAAAGAGAGCAAAAATATTTGTTTAAACCAAGTGAAAGATCGATTGCACCACTGTATTCAGAGCAATTAACTTGCTAGTTTCTAAGTTGTTTTCATCTTCTACAATTCCTTTTGGCACTGTGTTTCCACAAGTAACCTAATAGATGTTCTACAAATTAATTAATTGTAGCTGATTAACTCATATGCCCCCTGAAACCAAACTATTTAAATATCTCATGAAATTTGTCCCATGCTTAATTGCACCATCATCATCTACCAGTCATTCAAGGTAAAAATTTGGGAGTTACCTTTGAATGAAAGTTCTCCTTCACTCTTCTCTCTCAACATCCAATCAATTCCCAAGTCATAATTAACAATATTTCTTCATTATATAACATTCCAAAGAGTTTACAACAGGAAGAAACATTAGATATATTCTATTCAAACTATATTATTTCATAAGTTAGGAAACTGAGGACCAGAGAGAGTAAATAATCATGACATACCAGCTCCTGAGAGACAGCTTTACATGAAGCTGGGAAAATATTCTCATAATCAAGAAAACTCTTGGATTAAATATTCTCTCAATCATTTACTAGCCTAGGGCTAGTGACTGACTAAACAAGTTACTTAATCTCGCTCAGACTAAGCTCTATCAATTTTAAAATGGGTTTAATAATATCTGAAGTACTTACCTTTTAGGGTTATTCTGAAGATCCAGTAAAATACAATAGGTGAAGTACTTAGCAAAGCTTAAAGGCTTTGTAAATGATAATTTTTACTGCTTAACTTTTAAAGTTTACCAAGAATTTTCTTCACAAAGGCTCTGAGAAATAAGCAATTAAATTATTACTATTTCTATCTTAAAGGATGAAGAAATTTAACTCTGAACAATTAAGTCATTTGTTTATGGATGCACAGTCAGAAATTGCCTTGACTACAAGCCTGGTGTCATTTCTGTTTCACCACACTGAAAAATAGAACAACCTAAAAGTACTAAAAATATATCCTGGATAAAAATTCTAGGAATGCTATTTAACAATAAAATGCAAATTCTGGGGGTAGAGCTAAAATGGCAGAATAAAGTCAGGAAGCTGCTGGAGCTCTCCCAGTGTTACTTTAAAACCACATGAAACCACACCTTTGAAAAGAGTCTGATGGAAGGAAACAACTCAAGACAGATTAGAAAAACTTCAAAAAGGTTAGTCTCATTGGGTCAAAAAGGTGTTCAGAAGAGTATAAAATGTCCACAAAGGAAATCTCAAAGAGTAGTATAAATTGGTCTCAAGCTCAATGGACGATCTCATAAAAGACTTTTAAAAAGGCAAATAAGAGAGGTAAAAGAAAAAAAAAGAGTGGTATTCAAGACAGAGTGAATAGCTTGGAAAAGGAAGGAGGGAAATGGTCTGAAGAAAACAACTCCTTATATAGTAGAATTAACAAAATGGAAAAAGATAAAAAAAAATAACTAAATCAATCATACATTAAAACCAGAATAGGGCAAATGGAAACTAATGACAGCAGGAATAAGTCAAACAAACTAAAAAAAAATGAAAAAATGGAAGAAAATGTGAAATAAGTCACTGGAAAAACAGTCAATCTCAAAATATATCCAGAAGAAATAATTTTAAAATTATTGGTCTACCTGAAGGCCATGACTAGGAAAAGAGCTTTGATAGCATTCTACAAGAGGTCATTAAGGAAAACTGCCCTGTTATTCTAGAAACAGAGGGGAAAATACTCATTGAAATATTCTAATAAATCACCTTCACAAGAGATCCCACAAGGAAAAGCCCACGGATTATTCTTTCAAAACTCCAGAACTACAAACTAAGGAAAAAGTGCTGCAAGCTACCAGACAAAAACAATTCAAATATGAAAGAGCAAGATCAGTATTACCCAGGATACAGCAGCTTCTACAATAAAGGATAGAAAGGCTTTGAATGCCATATTCTAAAAGGCAAAAGACCTAGAGTTACAACCAAAAATTAACTATCCAGCAAGGATCACATCATCTTTCAGGGGAGGTAATGGAGCTTCAATGAAGTAAGAAACTCTCAATCATTTTTATTGAAAAAACCCAAACTAAATAGAAATTTTAATCTAGAAATACTCAAGAGAACCATAGAAAGGTAAACAGGGGAAAATATGTATTATTTAAAGTTTAAATTGTGTATAGCTCTAGATGGTAAAATGATATCTAAAACCTTTGAGAAATGTATCTGTTCCTGGGGCAGATAGAGGGGGGTAACTCATGGACTGAATAGACTCTGATGTGATGACATCAGGGAAAATACCTTCAGGGGTAGAACAAGGTCTATATTTGAAAAAGTGAAGATAAGGGATGATGGGGGCAAGTTCACAAGTTCACAAAAAGATGCCCAAATGATCTATTTCAATGGATGGGGGGAAAGGAGAGGGATGAGCATTGTTTAAAATTGATCTCATCAGTTTTGTTTCTAGGAAAGAATAACTTAATCATTCAGTTGGGTATAGAAAACTATCTAGTCCTATAAAGAAATAGGAGGAGAAAGAGAAAAGAAAAGGGATAGGGAGGATAGAAGGGAGGGCAGAAACACTAGGGGGAGAGGTAAGAGAAAACAGGAAGGGGTGATAAGACAATAAGGTACTGGGTGGAATGAGTTAAAATTACTAAGAGAAGGGGGAGAGGTGACAGGACATAAGATTAGTGAGTAGGGTAGGTAAAAAAAAAACAGGACTAAAGACAGGGTGGAAAGAGAGAACAAAAGTATATACAAAAAAGAAAATAGGATGGAGAGAAATACAGAACAGTTAATGACAACTGTGAATGTAAATGGGATAAATTCTCCCATATAATAGAAGCAAATTGCAGAGTGGATTAAAAAACAGAATCCCACAATATGTTGTTTTTAAGAAACACTTTTGACACAAAGACTCATACAAAGTAAAGATAAAAGGTGGGAACAGAATTTATTATTCTTCAGATGAAGTTAAAAAAAAAAAAGCAGGGGTAGTAATTCTGATCTCAGATAAAACAAAAGTAAAAATAGATCTTATTAAAAGAAATAAGTACATCTTGATAAAGGTACTATAAACAATGAAGTAGTAACTATACTAAATGTATATGTATCAAGTGATAACACAGTCAAATTCCTATGGAAGATTTAAAACCAATTACAGGAAGAAACAGACAGGAAAACTATATTAGTGGGGGACCTCAACCTTCCCTTGTCAGAATCAGACAAATCTAACTAAAAAATAAACAAGAAAGAAATTGGGAGGTTAATAGAATCCTAGAAAACCTAGATATCATAGACCTCTGGAGAAAATTGAATAGAGACAGAAAGGAATATACATTTTTCTCAGCAATATGTGGCACCTTCACAAAAACTGACCATATATTAGGGCATAAAAATCTTACAGTCAAATGCAGAAAGGCATAAATAGTAAGTGTTTCATTTTCAGATCATGATGCAAAAAAATTCAATAAATAAGAGCCAAGGATAGGTAGACTAAAAACCAATCAGAAATTAAATAATCTATAAAAAACAATGTGTCAAATAAAAATGCAGAAACAATTCATAATTTCATGCAAGAGAATAATAATAAAAAAAACATACCAATACAACTATGGGATGCAGACAATGCATTTTAGGGGAAATTTTATATCTATAAATAGCTACATGAATAAACTATGGAAAGAGGAGATCAATGAATTGGGCATATAACTAACAAAGCCAGAAAAAAAAAAGAACAAAATAAATAACAAATTGGAAATTCTGAAATTCAAAGGAAAAATTAATAAAATTGAAACTAAGAAAACTATTGAAGTGATAAACAAAACTAAGAGTGGGTTTTATGAAAAAAAAAAACTAGATAAACTTGTGGCTCATTTGATTACAAAAAAGAAAGGAAAAACCAAATCACCAGCATCAAAAATGAAAAGAATGAACTTATCATCAATGAAAAAAGAAATCAAAACAATAATTAGGGACTATTTTGCTCAACCATATAGCAGCAACTCTGACAATCTACCCAAAATGGATAAATATGTTAAAATGTATAAATTACCCAGATAAACAGAAAAGGAAATAAAATACTTACTTGCTTCCATTTTAGTAAAAGAAATTGAACAAGCAATTAATGAATTCCCTAAGAAAAAACCATCAGTGCCAAATGGATTCACAAGTGAATTCTATCAAATATTTTTTAAAACAATTAATTTCAATACTATGTAAACTATTGAGAAAAATTGGTAAAGAACCAGTCCTGCCAAATTCCTTCTATGACATATATATGGCACTGATACCTAAACCAGGAAAAGCCAAACCAGAGAAAGAAAATTACAGACCAGTCTCCATAATGAATATTGATGCAAAAATTTTACATAAAATATTAACGAGATTACAGCAATTTATCAGCAGGATAATACACTATGACCAAGTGGGATTTATACCAGGAATGCAGGGCTGATTCAATGTCAGAAAAACTATTACCATAATTGACTATATCAATAACAAAACCAATATAAATTATATGATAATTTCAATAGATGCAGAAAAAATTTTTAACAAAATATAGCATCCATTCCTATTAAAAGCACTAGAGAGCATAGGAAGAAAAGGAATTTTTCTTAAAATAATGAGCAGTATGAATCTAAAATCTATAGAAAGCATTATTTGTAATGGAGGGAAGATGAATGAATTCCCAATAAGATCAGAGCTGAAACAAGGATGTCCATAATTATCACTATTATTCAACATTGTATTAGAAATGTTGGCTTTAGCAATAAAAGAAAAAGCAATTAAAGGAATCTGTATAGTTAATAAGGAAATAAAACTATCACTCTTTGTAGAAGGTATGATGATATAATTAGAGAACCCTCGAAAATCATCCAAAAACCTATTAGAAACAATTTACAGTTTGAGCAGTTGCAGGATATAAAATAAAGCCACACAAACAATAAGCATTTCTATATATTACTGACAAAGCCTATCAGCAAGAGATAGAGCAATTCCATTTAAAATTACTATGAAAAAAATAAAGTACTTGGGGATCTAACTGCCAAGAAAACCCAAAAACTACATGAAAACAATTATGAAACACTTCTCACACAAATAAAGTCAGATCTAAACAATTAGAAAAATAACAATTTCTCTTGGGTAGACCAAGCTAATATAATAAAAATGACAATTCTGTCTAAATTAATCTACTTTTTCAATGCCACACCAAACTGCCAAAACATTATTTTATAGAACTTGAAAAAATAATAACAAAATTCATATGAAAAGAACAAAAGGTCAAGAATACTAAAGGAATTAATGAAAAATAAAATGCAAACCAATTTGGAGAACAATCTGGAACTATACCCAAAGGACTATAAAACTATGCATACACTTTGACCCAGCAGTGCCCTTACTGGGTCTATATCTCAAGGAAATTATAAAGGAGGGAAAAGGACACACATATGCAAAAATGTTTGTAGCAACTCTTTTGTGGTAGAAAAGAATTGGAAAATGAGTGGATATCTATTAATTGGGGAATGGCTGAACAAGTTGTGGTACCTGAAGGTAATGGAATATTACTGCTCTATAAAAATGATGAACAAGCTTATTTTAGACAATTTGTTTTAGAAAGGCCTGGAAAGATTTACATAAACTAATTCTGAGTGAAACAAGCAGAGCCAGGATTACATTATACAAAATAACAGCAAGAATATGTGATGAACAATTTTGAAGGTTTGGTTCTTCTCAATGGTTCGGTGATCCAAAGCAATCTCAATAGACTTCGACAGAAAATACCATCTGCATCCAGAAGAACTAAGGAGACTGTATATACATCAACATATGCTATAGTCATTTCTTTTTTCTGTTTTTTTTTTATCTCTCCCATGGTCTTTTTCTTTTGCTCTGATTTTTTTCTCTCCCAACATCATTCATAAAGCAATGTGTATTGAAAATAAATGAACTTATTACAACGAAAAAAATCACATCTCGAAAAATAAAAGAGCTTCCCATAATTTTTTTTTTAATCATGGAGGAATTCAGATTGAAAATATCTAGAGAAAAATGACAAATATGGAGAATATAATAAAAATCATGAAAAAAAAATAGATGTGGCCAACAGTAGACTCATTACAATTAAAAACAAAATTGTCAGTGGAGGGAGGGGAGAAGTCTAAAATATCTCACCTATTGAGAGATCTGGAACCATATAGTCACAAGTAAAATAATCTGAAAATTCAAATATTGAAATACTTTAATGAATATGTGATCTCACTGTTTTGAAAATTGCCTCCACTGAAATATTTTACCAACTGTCCATGTAAGTCCATCCTTTTTGATTCTTGTCCAAATCCTTCCATAACGTCACCACAGAAGGCCCACTTGGCCCTCTTTCTCCTGATATTGTGAGAGTATTGAGGGAGTACTCTGTCTTTCATCCTGTCATCCACCCCCCTCATCATGTAACCAACTCTATATTTTCTTCCTATCAGATATTTCCTTGATTGCATCTTTTATTCTTCTTCACTGTTTCTCATTGGCTATATTTTGTAGTTGCCCATATTGTATTATTTGCTTTTCCACTACCCTCTGGTTAATATTTATTGTAGCAAAATTCTTGAGTACAAATTCTGGGAAGACAACTTTATTCCTTGTCTTACTGACTTACAACAACATTGATAGAAAATACATACATGGATACATATTTACATATAATATATATATATATATATATATGTATATAATCACATACTAGGTAATGTGTATATGTGCTTGTAAAGTTTGTATATTTACTAAAATATTAAGATTTCGATAGATAAATAGATTGAAGATAAAACAAGTGGATATAATAATGTCTACTGTTCAGACCCTAACATGAACTTACACAGACATCCTATAGGAATTGTGCAACAGTATGAATATTTTGAATAGATAGTACAAACAATTAAGTTGGGCTAGCAGTTGAACAGGACAAAAGCACAGTAGGTTGTCTCAAGGAATGGCAAGATTCCTATAAAGAAACCAAGCTTCCTATAGAAACAAGAGCCTATCTAATCTATCTGTATATATGTGGGCTTGTGTGCATACATATATTTCCTATGTGTCTATCTATATATTTATCTGTGTAATCACATATATCTATTTAAATATGAAGACCTTTCAACTGATTCAAAGAAAAATAAGTGGAGTGAGGAAAATAGAATATGCAATGATTTTGATATGAAATGAAAAGCATAACTACAAAGCAAAGATGAATATTTTGAAATTATAAAGAAAAAGCAAAGAAACTATGAAACAATATGACTCCCTGTTCTTTTGAAGAGTTTATTAATTTAGAACATTGAATATAATTGTGAATTTTTTTCATTACATTGATCAATTTTTTTCTATTTTTTTCCTACTTTTCTATAATATATGGCAAGAACTCAATGGAAAATGAAAACAATATATTTTTCTACCAAGTACTTTTGAAAGATACAAACTGAAGAAAATAAAATTAAAATTTAGAAAAGAAAAATCAGATATATTTTATTTAGGATTTTCTGTTTGATTTGCGGTTTAATTGTTAAAGGGTACTTTAGTAGAAGGAAACTTGACTCTACTAATGCATATAGGTACTGTTTCTATAAATAATATTTTTTAAAAATTGACTAAAGAACTGAGAAGCTAAAGGATTTGCCCAATTTTTCATTACTAACATGTTTTCTAAGTGAATTAGTTCTTGTTAGTTTAAAGGCATGTTCTCTATCCACTATATAATATCTTTCCAAGAATAATACTGCAATATACTTTGTAATACATATAGACACTATGGAAAAAAAACTTTGAAGCCTCTATGGAAATTTTAAAATAGACATTAATGTTTTGTCACATAGGATATTATATGAGTAAGAGTAGTTTAATCAAAGATAATGACAAAATTTCCCAGCACATCAGAATCTAAGGCTCGAACCTGAAGCAGGATTCAGAAGCAAATGCACCATTGTCAAAGCATGATCAATAAAACAAAGGAAGAGTAATTTCTAAAATAAATATATATATATATATATATATATATATATATATATAATCTATTAATGAAAAAAAATGAAAAGAGTTTTAATTTAAATAACAGCAGAGATTAGTAAGATTGAAAGTAAGAAAACACTTAAATTAAAATGACATATAAAACCAAGAGCTAATTTTGGGAAAGACCAACAAAATCAATATTTAGCAAATATAATTTTCAAAGGAAGAAAACAACAATCAGCAAAATTAGAAATAAGGGGAGATCACAGCAACATCTATTAAAATAAAGAAAATTAACAGAGACACAGTGACATTTTAACAAATTTAAAGCTTAAAATAGGTGTCTGTTTTCTTTTTTGTCTGTATTACATGCATGATTATTATATGCTATATTATTACATCCAAAAATTAACAAAATAAATGAAATAAAAATGAATGATTTTAAAATATTAGTCTCAGTGAGAGAAATAAGAGAAATCATTGAAGAAATGTGCAAAAAAGACAAAAATTAGACAAATTTTGCAATTGAAGCCTATCAAAATGTAACTAAATGCTTTTAAACATGGGGAAAGATAGTATATATGCCTATTTCCTCCTAAAACAACATGGATTTGATCTATAAATCAAATAAAGATAACATATACTCCCAAGAAAGAAAATTACAGGGCTACATCATTAATGAAAATAATTTTTGTACATTTAATTATCTATAAATAGAATACAATTCGTCAAATTTCCATTTTAGAAGGTAGTAGTTATAACTAAATGCTTAATTTCTAGAAAAAAACTATTTTAATATATTATATGAACTAGAGATCATAATTGTATCATGAGATGCAGAAAAGATTTCAATTAAATGTGCCATTTCTTTATGTTAAAGCACTAAAAATATAAGAGGAAAAGTATTTTTCCTTAGTTAATATGGTAAATAATACCTATTTTGGAACCACTTAACATGATTATCTACAAAATAATTTTAGAGTCATTCCCATTGAAAACAGATGTCAGGCAGGAGTGTTAACTCTCACAACATTTCTATTTTCTTTGGTTTAAAAAAAATACTAAAAAGGAAGTCAGTTAAAAAAAATAAGCACTAGGGGCGGAGCCAAGATGGTGGAGAAGACACACGGGACTTTCTAAGCTCTTCTCTTACCCTCTTTATCAATATTATATCGAGCCTCAAAAATAGTCTTGACTGCTACAATTCGTAAAGATAAGAAGTAGAACAACTCACCGCCAAGAAAATCTGCAGTCTGCCAAAAAGGTTGGTTCGGGCCAGGGGAATCGCACAGACTGGGAGAAATAGGTTCCGAGGAGAGTCTCAAACCCAGGGTGAAGGCACAGATCTCAGCACAAGCGCGCAGCCCCAACCCGCAGTACGGGGCTTTTCCTTGGGGCAGCTGTAATCCTGCACGGCAGGAGGACGCAGCCCGGGTTAGCCTCCAATCTGCACAGTGGGGAGCTCGGCTTGGGGCCATAGAGCTTTTCCAGGGCCGATTTGCATCAGGCAGAGACGCTGGCAGAGTTTGTGCGGTCTGCAGTCAGCTGCTAATACCACAGTCCCACAAGAGGTCCGCCTGGGCGGTACACTTTCACCACTTAGTCTCTAGCCGAGGGCAACGATATCCACTCAGTCCTACTAAGCAGTTTGATAGCTCAGCCAGTACTTGAATCCACCTTCCTGTTGGGGAAGGGAAAACCTCCCCAGAGCACTCCCCATACCGGAGCCGGAAATCGCTTTAAATCTTTCCCTGCTCAGAGGAAGCTGGTAACCCCTTGCCTAGGAGACCTACCCAAAGGCTTTAAAACATGAATAAAAAGATGAAAAGAACAATCTACAGCTTCTATGCAGAAAAAGAGCAGGTCAGCAAACCTGAAGAGACCTCAAACAGAAAAAATGCATCAGACTGTCCTCCTTTACATAATGCTCTCATAGAAGAGACCATTAAAAGTGTCAAAAGAGAGTTAGAAGATAAATGGGGAAAGGAAAGAGAATCCTTAAAAGAGAGCAACAACTTCCTGAAATACGAATTGGAAAAAATAAAGAATTACTACAAAGTAGATTGGTGGATTTGGAAAAAGACAAAGAACTCGCAAGAAAGTAGGATCCGTGAATTGAAAAGACAAAGAACACGCAAGAAAGTAGGATCTGTGAATTGAAAAGAAAATAATTCACTAAAAAAAAAATTAGTGAAATGGAAAAAATTCCACAGACCAAAACAATACATTCAAAACTCAATTGACATATACAGAAAGAAGTAAAAAGCTATTGAAGAAAATAATTCTTTAAAAATTAGAACTGAACAATTGAAACTAATGATTCATTGAGACAGCAAGAATCAGTAACAAAACAAAAATAATGACAAACTGGAAAAACCACGAATTATCTACTTGCAAAACGACAGACTTGAAAATAGATCTAGGAGAGATAATCTGAGGATTATTGACTTTCTGAAAACTATGATGAAAAAAGAGCCTAGATACTATTTTACAAGAAATCATCAAAGAGAACTGCCCAGATGTAATAGAATCAGAAGGTAAATAGGTACTGAAAGAATTCATCGAACACCTTCTGAAAGAAACCCTAAAATAAAACCCCAAGGAATATTGTGGCAAAAATTTCAGAACTATAAGATTAAGGAAAAATTTTACAAGCAGCCAAAAACCATTTAAATACCATGCACAATAAGGATCACCCAAGATCTGGCTGCCTCTAATTAAAGGAAAGGGGCCTGGAATATGATATTCGAAAGGCACAAGAACTTGAGATGCAGCCAAGAATAAACACCCAGCTAAGCTGAGCATTTTCTTCCAGGGAAGAAGATGGACATTTAATGAAACAAATGAATTCCATTTGTTTCTGAAGAAAACCAGAACTAAACAAAAATTTGATTCTCCAAGAATAGAACTCAAGAGATGCAGAAAAGGTAAAAATAACTCTTGAGAATTGTATTTGTTGTGATATACAAAAGAATACATGTATAATTTGATTGTACTGATATAACATAAAAAAGGGAAGTAGATATGGGAAAAGGGATGATGGCAGAAAAGGTGGGAAGGAGGGATAAAGAGGGAAACCACATCCCACAAAGAGGCTAAGGAAACTTATCATATCTGAGGAATTTAGAGGGGGAAACATTGTGTGAATCTTACTCTCATCAGAGTTGGCTCAAAGAAAAAATAACTGACATTTGTTTTAGAGGAAAATTCTCCTCGCCTCATTAAAAACGGGGAGAGGAAAAGGGAAAGAAAAAGAGAATAAGGGAAGGAAGGGGAAAGACTCAAAGGGGAGGGAGGGATTATAAAGAGGATAAGTATCGTGATACAAGAGGGTATAAGTTTAAAAGGGGAAAGAGGGTTGGGGGAGGCAAGAAATAAGACACAATCTGGGGTTATTAGGATGGCAGGAAATACAGATTTAGTAATTCTAACAGTAAATGTAAATGGGATGAACTCCCCATAAAGAGGGAGGCAGATAGCAGACTGGATCAAATGTCAGAACCTACAATATGTTGTTTACAAGAAACAATTTAAAGCAGAGGGATACATATAGAGTAAAAGTAAAAGGCTGGAGCAAATCTATTATGCTTCGGGTCAAAAGTAGGTAGCCATTCCTTATCTCAGATCAAGCAAAAGTAAAAATTGATCCTAATTAAAAGAGATAAGGAAGGTAACTACATCCCTAAAGGGTAGCATAAACAACGAAGCAATATCAATATTAAACATATATGCACCAAGTGGTATGGCACTCAACTTCCTAAAGGAGAAGTTAAGAGAGTTGCAAGAAGAAATAGACAACAAAACTGTAATAGTAGGAGATCCAACCTTGCACCTCAGAATTAGACAAATCAAAACCACAAAACAAATAAGAAAGAAATTAAAAGAAATAGAATATTAGGAAAATTAGGTATGTTGGATCTTGGAGAAAATTGAATGGAGATAGAATGGAATATACTTTCTTCTCAGCAGTTCATGGAACCTATTCAAAAATTGACCATATATTAGGACATAAAGACCTCAAATTAAATGCAAGAAAGCAGAAATAGTAAATGCTTTTCAGATCATGATGCAATAAAACTACATTCAACAAAAAGTTAGGGGGAAATAGACCAAAAAGTAATTGGAAACTAAACAATCTCATCTTAAAGAATGATTGGGTGAAGCAGCAAATTATAGATACAATTAATAATTCACTCAAGATAATGACAATGATGAGACATCATACCAAAATTTGTGGGATGCAGCCAAAGGGTAATAAGAGGGAATTTTATATCCTTAGAGGCTTACTTGAATAAAACAGAGAAAGAAAGATTAATGAATTGGGCTTGCAACTAAAAAAAAAAAAA
Organism: Sarcophilus harrisii; assembly: GCF_902635505.1. Classification (NCBI taxonomy): domain Eukaryota; kingdom Metazoa; phylum Chordata; class Mammalia; order Dasyuromorphia; family Dasyuridae; genus Sarcophilus; species Sarcophilus harrisii. Next base: position 235,763,542 of record NC_045426.1, on the reverse strand, counting down.
GACCAAATTAAAAACCCCCAATCAAATACTAAATTGGAAATTCTAAAATTAAAAGGAGAAATTAAAAATATTGAAAGTAAAAAAACTATTGAACTTATTAATAAAACTAAGAGTTGGTTCTATGAAAGCCTTTGGTAAATCTGATTAGAAAAAGGAGGGAGGAAAATGAAATTAGTAGTCTTAAAAATGAAAAGGGAGAACTTTCCACCAATGAAGAGGAAATTAGAGAAATAATAAGGAGTTATTTTGCTCAACTTTATGCCAATAAATTTGATAACCAAGTGAAATGGATGACTACCTCCAAAAAATACAGACTTCCCAGACTAACAGAGGAAGAAGTAAATTTTGAATAGTCCCATTTCAGAAAAAGAAATAGAACAGGCAATTAAACAATCCCTAAGAAAAATCCCCAGGACCAGATGGATTTACATGTGAATTTTACCAAACATTTAAAGAACAATTCCCCAATGCTATATAAATTATTTGATAAAATAGGGAATGAAGGAGTCCTACCAAATTCCTTCTATGACACAGACATGGTACTGATACCTAAACCAGGTAGGCTTGAAACAGAGAAAGAAATTATAGACCAATCTCCCTAATGAATATTGATGCAAAATCTTAAATAAGATATTAGCAAAAGACTACAGAAAATCATCTCCAAGATAATACACTATGATCAAGTAGGATTTATACCAGGAATGCTGGGCTTGTTCAATATTAGGAAAACTATCAATATAATTGGCCATGTTAATAACCAAATTAACAAAAACCATATGATCATCTCAATAGATGCAGAAAAGCATTTGATAAAATCCAACATCCATTCCTATTAAAAACACTTGAGAGTATAGGAATAAATGGACTTTTCCTTAAAAATAATCAGCAGCATCTATTTAAAACCATCAGTAAGCATCATATGTAAGAGACAAACTGCAACCATTCCCAAATAAGATCTGAGGAAAAGGTTGCCCACTATCACGTTACTAATTAATATTGTATTAGAAACGCTAGCTATAGCAATAAGAACTGAGAAAGAGATTAAAGGAATAAGAATAGGCAAGAGGAAGCCAACTATCACCTTTGCCGATTGACATGATGGTACTTAGAGAACCCAGAGATTCTGCTAAAAAGTTATTAGAAATAATCCACAACTTTAGCAAAGTTTTTATAAAATAAACCCACATAAGTCATCAGCATTCTTTACATCACTAACAAAATCCAACAGTCAGAGTTACAAAGAGAAATTCCAAAAGAACTACTGATAATATAAAATATTTAGGAATCTATCTCAAGGGAAAATCAGAAACTTTATGAGCAAAATTACAGACCACACACAAATTAAGTCTGATCTAACCAATTGAAAATATTAAATGCTCTTGGATAGGGCGAGCAAATATAATAAAAGATGACAATATTACTCTAAACTAATCTATTTATTTAGGCCATACCAATCAGACTCCAAAAACTATTTTAATGACCTAGAAAAATAACAACAAAGTTCATATGGAAAACAAAAGGTCAAGAATTTCAAGGAATTAATGAAAAAAAATCAAATGATGGTGGCTTAGCTTACCAGATCTAAAAATATTATAGAGCAGCAGTTACCAAAACTATTTGGTATTGGCTAAGGAATAGATTAGTTGATCAGTGGAATAGATTAGGGTTCAAGGGATAAAACAATCAACAAATATAGCACCTAGTCTTGAAACCCAAAGATCCCAGCTTTTGGGATAAGAACTACTTTGATAAAAATTGCTGGGAAAAATTGGAAACTAATATGGCAGAAACTAGGCATTGATCCATACTTAACGCCGACACCAAGATAAGGTCAAAATGGGTTCATGACCTAGGCATAAAGAATGAAATTATTAATAAATTAGAGGAACATAGGATAGTTTACCCTCAGACCTGTGGAAAGGGAAGGTCTTTATGACCAAGCAGAACTAGAGATCATTACTGATCACAAAATAGAAAATTTCGATTATACCAAACTGAAAAAGTTTTTGTACAAACAAAACTAATGCAGACAAGATTAGAAGGAAGCAATAAACTGGGAAAATATTTTTACAGTCAAAGGTTCTGATAAAGGCCTCATTTCAAAATATATAGAGAATTAACTCTAATTTATAAAAATCAAGCCATTCCAATTGGAAAATGGTCAAAGGATATGAACAGACAATTCTCAGATGAAGAAATTGAAACTATTTCTAGTCATATGAAAAGATGCTCCAAGTCAATTAATCAGAGAAATGCAAATTAAGACAACTCTAAGATACTCACTACACACCTGTCAGAGTGGATAAGATGACAGGAAAAATAATGATGATTGTTGGAGGGGGGAAAAACTGGGACATTGATTCATTGTTGGTGGAGTTGTGAACGAATCCAACCATTTTGGAGAGAAGTTTGAAACTATGCTCAAAAAGTTATCAAACTGTGCATACCTTTGATCCAGAGGTTTACTGGGATTATATCCCAAAGAGATTATAAAGAAGGGAAAGGGACCGTATGTGCACGAATGTTTGTGGCAGCCCTTTGTAGTGTAGAAACTGAAACTGAATGGATGTCCATCAGTTGGAGAATGGCTGAATAAATTGTGGATATGAAAATTATGGAATATTACGTTCTGGTAAGAAATGACCAACAGGATGATTTCAGAAAGGCCTGAGAGACTTACACGAACAGATGCTGAGGAAATGACAGGACCAGGAGATCATTATATACTTCAACAATAATACTAGATGATGACCAGTTCTGATGGATCAGCCATCCTCAGCAACGAGATCAACCAAATCATTTCTAATGGAGCAGTAAGGAACTGAACTAGCTATACCCAGAAAAAGAACTCTGGGAGATGACTAAAAACCATTACATTGAATTCCCAATCCCTATATTTATGCACACCTGCATTTTTGACTTCCTTCACAAGCTAATTGTACAATATTTCAGAGTCTGATTCTTTTTGTACAGCAAAATAATGTTTTGGTCATGCATACTTATTGTGTATCTAAGTTATATTTTAATATATTTAACATCTACTGGTCATCCTGCCATTTAGGGAGGGGGGGGGTAAGAGGTGAAAAATTGGAACAAGAGGTTTGGCAATTGTTAATGCTGTAAAGTTACCCATGTATATATCCTGTAAATAAAAGGCTATTAAATAAAAAAAAAAATAAGCACTAACAATGAAGTTAAAATATGCCCTTAGCCATATGATTCTGTACTTAGAAAATGGAACAAAAAACAAAAACACAATAATGATAGGGGAATGGAAAGAAAGAGGGAGAAAAGGAGGAAGAAAGGGAAGGAGAGAAAAAAGGAGGGGAAAAGAAAAGAATAAAGAAGAGAAAGAGAGAGAGAAAGAGAGAGAACATGCCAAAGTATGCAAATATCAAGGTAAGATTAAAGATAAACCAATAAAGTCACTTGTATTTCTCTATAGTAATAACAAAAAGGAGGGGGGAAAAAAACAAACCTGAGAGAGACAAATATCATTTATAGTAATAGCAAAATATATCAATTATTTGGTCAATCAAGACATAAAAAGGCTTTATTTAAGAACAATTGCAAGACTGTTTTGAATGCATTTAAGGAAAAATTGTACAAATGGAGAGTTACCCCCTTTATATATACAGATGTAGTAAAACAATATTGTAAATAAAATTAAAATGTCACTATTTCCCATACTAGTTTATAGATTTCATGCAATATTAAACAAAATATCAAGTTTTGCTAAAATTTTAAAACATGTTACAAAATTGCATCATCAATTCTATCTAGACATTTTTAAGTGAATCAATGAAATATAATGAAAGCAGAAAAACCAAATTCATTAAAAAAATAATATATGTTAAACATTTTTAAAATGGGGGGATATCATTGTTTAACCAATGAACTCAGGATACTTGATTAGCAATTTAGCTGAAACCACATCTCACACCATTTAATTAAGAGAAAATGTGGCGCATGGGAAAGATTGCTAGATTTTCAATTAGAAATACTAAGTTCAAATTTCCTATTTGAAATTTCTTTTAATTAAGGCAAATCAAAATTTCTCTGGGCAAGAGCTTCTTCATCTATAAAAAGAGATGTTTGGACTACGTGACTTCTATGGTCTCTTCAAAATCTAAATTTATGTTTCTGTGACATTTCACTGGAGTTGGACAGGTACCAGGCCAGTTTTAATTCCCAAAGTTGAAATACTTTGCTATTCTGTTTCACTCTGGAGTTAGGCTAGAAAAGGTTCTGGTTTTCTAGAGTTGAAATTTTTTAATCAGTTATATAATTCCTGTCCCCTTCTGAATGATCTGTTTCAAAGGCTATTAAAATCAGTCTTTCAAAAGGTGCTTCCCCTATAAAGAAACAATAACTTTCTTGTTTATTTCTCACTTGTTATTTATTTATTTGTTTGTTTACTTATTTCTTTGTTTCTGAAATTTCAAAGAAGTTGATATGCTTCTAAAGACTGAATGTAAAGTGTGCCTCCTCGAGATTCTCCTCCTCTAAAAGGACAGAAGCATCAGATGTCTATAGATAAGAATTTTGATAATAGCTAGAATATGGGGCTCATAAGAGAAAAGTTAACAATCATCCCTTCAGAACATTGATTAGGAAATTCAAATATAAGAGTAATAAAAGGTAATGGGGTTCCTATCCCCATTGCCAGTTAGGCTTTTACTAGTCCCCAGTATTCAACATTATGGAATTAAAATGTTGTCAGTGTGAGCAAATTTATTCAGTATTTGCCATTAAACTAAGAAAGAAACAGAAATCCTATGTCCAGGCCAATTTATTGAACAGGAAGTAGGGACTATTCTTTTAGTGGTCTCTTCAATACAAGAAGTCAGAAAACTATATTTTCTGGAGACTTCTCTTAGGTTAGAACATGGAGATGCAACATTTCAAAAAGAACTGATCTTATTAGAGAAAATATTCCTATAAGAATAAAAGTGATGAAAGGCCATTTATAATATATACCCCTATGAGTGTTATAATTCAAAGGGATATTAATGATTAGTGGGAGATTTGTTGGGTTTTTTGGAGCAGTTCCATTTCAATTATCTGATCAGTCTGACCCATTACAGTAGAGACCATTCATTGGAAAACTCTCAACTTTCTCAAGCTCTCTGAATTATTAAAAACTAATCAGGAACATATTCCTAAAGCTATTTCCACATTTACAACATAGACTTTAATTGGATGGTCAGAATGTGAAAAAATAACTTGTTTCTGATCTAGTAATGTTACTTTCTATCCCAAAGGGGAAAAAAAAGTTGATTATCTTCCTGATGGTGATATCTTCAAGAAGTCCTGTTTCTTTTCACATTCAGTTCTGGCCACTTAGATACTTCTTTGTGAGGAATTTGACTTCTCAAGTCATCATAGTGCTTGGTGGCAGGTGGCTTTTTTCATTATAGACTTGTAGACTGCACTCATGCTCAGGACTCTTGCTAAGGGCCTACATCATTGGATAGTTTGTAACTGGGACATGTAAAAACTGAATCAAGAAAGCCCCATTATAAGGGATATGATCAGTAATGAAACTTTGCTAATGTAATTAAATTTTGTGCATATTTGCACACTAATATTATCACTCATTGATTGATAATTCCATGGACTGGACAAGACATTTCCTGAGCTAAGTGGAAGAGTGTTGTGGACAAATTGCTTCCTTGTAACCATCTCTCCATTTTTTTCTTTGCTTGCCTGTAGTATCATAAAGGATATTCCTTTCAACCTCACATTTACCTTTTCATCTGCATTGTTTAGGCAGATTAACTCTCTACAAGCCAAGAAAAACTTTTAAATAGAAAGAGGGATGGAAGACCTTGAGCATGTGGGACATTTATAGGGCAACAAGGAGATTAAGAAATCTGTTGTCTTTTTAATCCTTCTATAAAGCCTGGATAACGTGTACTAGTTAGGTGAGTAATGGGCCCTCCAGAGAAATTTGGAACCAATATATTCTGGCTCTTCATGATTTTATTCACCTATCAGTGAATGTTCCCATGATGGAAAGGTGGTAGCCAAGAAATCAGGGAACTGAGAATGGATAACAGAAAAAGAACCTGGAGGGAGCTAGCATTTTAGCAAGAGATATAAATTGTAAGCAATGGGATTATAAACTCTTCTAGTTCCAGATGTTATGTTTGAAAATATTTTGGAAAAGAATTGGTCTTGTGAGTCTTTCAGATCCTAGTGGCTGACTTTCTATTTTTTGTTTACTGTCCAACTGATGCCATCTTCAACAGGCATCTGTCTGTAGTGTGAGTTTTTGACATCACAGCTGCTCTGACTTTGTCCCTGGCGGGGTGCTGGTTGTGATTCTGACAGTGATTGCTTTTTTCTCTTCATAGGGAGTATACCTAATGCACTGTTACCCTTGGGGGTTTTATTTACTTAATTTAGAACAGAAATCTGAATCCTTCAATGGGCATAAAATATGGTCTCAGTCTCCATGCAGCCAACACAGGGCCAAGATCAAGAGGTAGCATATTTTAAGTGTTATTTGTTTTGCCCAGGTCTTGAGCCCTGAGGGGCTAATTAGATTGCACAGTGTTAGTAATTTAAAGCATATGCATTACCTTTAGTCATAGAGAGTAAGATAGGAAGCTACATTCACTAAGGTCATTTTGGGGGAAAAACTTATGTAAATTGTTATGGAGAAGGAAGGGTAATTGTTTGGATTTGATGAATTGTTTATTCCAGTTTAGGCTTTTGCTGTTAATGACCTGGGTTTATCCTAGTGAGCTGGGGCCTAAAGAGCTACACCTGCATATCCTTGCTAAATGTTTCTTTATATGATTTTGGTTAGTTTGTTTATATACAGTGAAAGGATGATGATGATAATGATTAAAATTATAATTATTATTACTTGCCTCGTTTATTCAGTCTCTCCAAATCATGAGATTGTACCTCATATAAGACATTTTTTAAAAAAAATGAAAAGTGACAAAAAATTTCATTATTTAAATAATGAACTTGGGAAAATTGGTTGTCAATTTTAGTGACCTTTGGGTGAACCATAACATTAAATCTTCAGATATTTCCATATTTGCCAAAGCATTTAACCTTTCTAAAACAAGATTAGGCTCAAAATCTTTTCATTTTTTGAAAGACTAGGGCTGTGTTTGAACTACTAAGAGAGACAATAATCTTGTCCTTGAACTTAGTTTTGTCTCTATATCTTTCCCTTGAATACTTGATCTATATGGAGGAGTGAAAAGGGCTTTTGAATTAAGAAAATAGGAGAACTCAATCCCCCAGATCTCTTAAGCAACTTTATCTAAGTAACTCTTACACAGATGAAGATGAAGTATAGTCTAGCTTCAGATATTAAATTCACAATACCAGTGGTTTGACCGCAAAATAAATCTATTGATTAATTCTAAAGAAAAAGTTAGTTGAAAGGATACTTCCTTGCATCCTAATGACACAAAAATATTCCTACAGGAGATGAAAAATAATGCTAATTATTTCGTTGAAAGGGGGATAGGACATTCCTTGAAAAAAAAAGTTGAGATCATTTCCCTCTCCAACCTCCTCTCCCCAAAGGGATAGCTTTTGTGTTCAACAGTACTGAGGAAAGGACTACTTCTTTTCCAAATGAATTGTAAAAATCTTTCAAGACTTTGAAACATCTAAGCATTGCAAATCCTAATCATATCACAACTAAGTTCCAACAATCCTGTATTCAAATAATTCATCTAAAGGCAGAAATTGAAAGGAGAAAAATTCAAGTGACTTGTCCAGTGTATTTGCATTTAGTAATGTAATATCTGGTGGAAACTACATGAACAGTGGACCAGTGTCTGACAGAGATTATTCTAACTGCAGAAAAGGATATGTCATATACAACATATCTGGTAGATAAAGTTGTAATAGTATAATGATTTCAAGAAAATTCTAATCTGGATGACTTTTTTTTATGTGAAAGTAAATATTTTAATTTCATTAAAATTTTCTCCTATTACATTTTAGAATTAACATTCATTTTTAAAATGTTTGTGTTTTAAATTGTCTCCCTCTCTCCTCCCCCCACCCCCACCTAATTTTGGCTGCATTAGTTTTGTTTGTGAAAATTTTTTTTTAATTTCACATAATCAAAATTACTCATTTATTTCCCATGATCCTTTCTATCTTTTGTTTGGTCATAAACTTTTCTCTTCTTCATAGATATAATAGGTAAAATTTCCATGATCCCTTAATTTCTTTATATTATCCTTTCTGTCTAAAATTATGCTTATTTTGATTTTATTTGATCTAAGATTTTGGTATACATTTAGTTTTGTCAAAGTGCTTTTTCAGTTTTCACAGAAATTTTTGTCAAATGTTGAGCTCTCACCCCTAAAGCTTGGATCATATTATATTCCTCAGCCACACTTACTAGCTTTGTGACTTTGGGCAAGTCACTCACCCCTTGTTATATTATTGTCCTTATCTGTAAGATGATTTGAAGAAGGAAATAGCAAAACCACTTTAATATCTTTGCCAAGAAAACCAAGTGGGATAACAAAAAGTCAAACACATCTGAAAATTACCAAACAAACAAAACAACAACCAACAACAATAACAAAGACTACTATTCTCAATTATCCCTGTGCATTTCATCCCTAATGTGCTTCATTGATCCTACCATTATATTGCTTAGCCACTACTAGACTAGTTTGTTGATTACTCTTTTGTAGCAAAGTTTGAAATCAAGTCCTGCAAAAGTGCTGTCTTTTATTTTTTTAAATTGATTACCTTGATATTTTTGTCCTTTTATTCTTCTAAATGAATTTTGGCATTATTTTTTCTAGGTTGATAAAACAATCATTTGATAGTTTGATTGATGTGGCACTGAATAAGTAAATTAACTTACATAAAATTCTCACTTTAGTTATGTTGGCTTGGCCTACACATAAGCAAATGATATTTCTCCAATTGTTTAGATCAGTACTTATTTGTATAAAAAGAGTTTTGTGATTGTGATCATATACTCTCTGGGCTTGTCTTAGCAGGTCATATGCTAATATTTTATAATGTCTGCACTTATGCTAAATGGAATCTTGCTGCTAGGTTTTGTTGGTAGTAAAAAGAAATGCTGATGATTTGTATGGGTTTATCTTATATCCTGCAACTTTGCTGAAGATGTTAATTATCCCAACTGATTTTTAATTGATTTTCTGGGATTTTCCAAATATAACATTGATGGGGTCAGTATAGCAAGTCAAAATTTCAAATAAATTGTTGACAAATTCATAATCATTATTTTTGGAAAAGGGCAGATTTATTTAGGAGAATAGGTTACAGACAAAATGAAGGGATAGACACCAGGAATGGTAAATATGAAATAAAGCAGAAAAGGATATGAAAGAGAATTTCCTCAGAGAAACTCACAATTAATCAGAAGGAAGGAAATACTTTTATCAAGAGGAAGTAAGCCATTGACTGGCAGGTTAAATCCATAGAAGAGTTTAAAAGATTAATCAGAGTTAGCTAGAGTAAGGAGAAAAATGTCATTGGAGGAAAGGCATATTGGAACGGGGTGGGAGGGGTGGAGAGAGAGAGAGAGAGAAAGAGAGAGAGAAAGAGAGAGAGAGAGAGAGAGAGAGAGAGTAACCTCATGGTGGGTTTAGCCTAAAAAGTACTTATCAAAGATTTTCATTATGAGTAGATTTTTTTTATTGGGTAAATACAGCCTTGGGGGTTTTCAAAAAAGTAAAGGCATGAACTCAGAGGAGGGATCAAAGAGTTAGATGGCAGACTTGTCTAAAGATATATACTAATCAATATCTCAAAGGTTGTTTAAAGACGCACAGAAGTTTGAGGGATAAACAAAAGAGTTCCATTCTCCCAAACACTCTACAGAAACAGAATAATCTGGAAATTGGTTATATCTGATAATAGTGGGTTAAGCTTCTTCCCAATAGGGGAAGGTAGTCAGTCCATATCATCTGAAAAGAAACATAAATATATTTCATCATTGCCTGTTTGTATTCCTTTGATTTCTTTTTTCTCTCTGCTACTATGAACAGCATTTCTAATACAATATTAAATAATAGATGATAATGGATATCATTTCATACCTGATCTTATTAGAAAGAGAATTTGGAAATTTGTTAATTATTGGTTTTTAGATTCCACTTATTCCTATGTCTTCTAGTGTTTTTAATAATGGTGCATGTTTTCTTTTCTCAAAAGTTTTTTTTTCCCCTCTATCTGCCATGATATTCAAGACTTTTTTATTTATATGGTAAACTATACTGATGATTTTCCTAATATTGAACCAGTTTTATATTCCTGGAATAAATCCTTTATCAATTTTTGAAATAGTTTTATAGTATTGAGATTAATTCCTCCTTAAAGTTTAGTTGAATTTACTTGCAAATCCATCTGTTCCTGGGGATTTTTTCTTAGAGACCTCATTAATGGTTTGTTCAATTTATTTTTCTAAGTTAGGGCTATTTAAGTAGTCTATTTCCTCTTCCATTAATGTTAGCAGTTTATATTGTACTGAATAGTCATCCATGTCATTTAAATGGTCAGTTTGGCAATAATTGGACAAAATAACTCTTTATAAGAGTTTAATTTTATCTTCATCAATGGTATTTTTTTTTATTTTGGAAATGTCAGTTTTGAGAGATTACCTATTTCATTTAGGAAGATTTATAGTATTCTAAGAGTTCATGAACAAGACAGTATAGTTCACAAACAACAGGAAGAATTTGACTTCTAGAAAAAAATTTCTTTTCCATTGGGATTCTGTGGAGGATATCCTCCTTGTGATTACTATACTCTCTGAAAAAAACATATGTCTTCTTTTTTTATTTTGTTGATCGATTTTAATAAGCAGAAAAGTCAAACAAATTAATCTCTGTTTTTGTGCAAACTCATGTGATTTTTATGTATAAATCATAATATATACCATATTGGGAAATCTTAAAGATTATATTTTCTTTATCTAATCAATTTTTGTAATCACACACACACACACATACATACATACACACACACACACATCTATTTGACTCTCAAAATGTGGCTTCCATTGAATATTATTTGGGAAACTTCCTATTCCTTTTTGTTATCTTCATTAAGGATACATTTGATTTAGTTTAACTTAGTCTCGTGAATATTTTGTAGAAAAAGTAAAGTAGGCCTGTATTTTAATTAGCTTTTCTTTTAATAAGGTCAATAATATTCTGTTTGAGGTGTGTGTATCCATGTGTGTACAAATAGATACATACACATATATACAAATAATACACATATGTATGTGTGCCTGTTAATTATTAAAATTTTATGATTTATATTGCCCTTTAAATATAGTATATGTTCTTTGTAACAATGTCTTTTTGTAACCATTATCTTCTTTCATATTATGTTTATCTCTGTTTTTAAAAAAAATACATCTAAAGCTGGACCTGAAGCTAAATTCAAATCTGACCTTGAACACTTACTAACTGTATTACCTTGGACAAATCATTTAACTTCTATTTGTCTTAATCCACTGGAGAATGAAATGGCAAATGACTAGAATAACTTTGCCAAGAAAATCTCATAGAAATATGGCCCACAGGGTTATGAAAAGTTGGAGATGGTTTAATAAATGAACAACAAAGCATAATGAAAGTTTACTCTCTAAATTTAACTGTGTGCATCTTTATATTTTAATTATGTTTCCTATAAACATTTTTTGCATTGTGATAATATATTGTTGTATTAGTAGAATATATTGTTGTATTCAGTTTGCTAAGGCTTTCAACTACCTTCATCCATTTTATGAGTGAGGTCATCCTATTCATGTTTAAAGTTATATTTGTTAACCTGAAATTCCCCTTTACTATTTCCTTCCCCTCCCAGCTCCTCTCCCCATTTTTCTTTGCCTAGGAGATAAATAAATAAAAGAAATATAATCTACACTAGTAACTAGTAATCATTGATGGACATGGGCAATTAAAATGTTTGGGTTAGAATCTCTGTAAATTCAGGCTAATTCAACTGTAAGATTCCTTTTGGCCTATAATTCTTGTCCTAATGATTGAAATACAGGATTTAGTCTTGACTAGAACTGAGTCTCTGCTCTATCTCAGGGATCAAAATTGATACATTGTTTGCTTCTGAACTTGTTTCTTGCTCAATATGCTCAATGGTCATAGCATGTGACTGCAAACACTCCTCTCAGTCCCATCACTCCCAAGAAACACAGTTTACTCCTAAGTCCACTCTGAATCTGTAGCCTAGACTTGGGTAATGACCAATAGATCTACCACATGCCACCCATTCTTGCCCCATGCACTGAAATTCAGCGTTTCCCTTAGACCTCCTTCAGTTCCTGTGTTCTGAAACATTCCATATAGTACGATCCTGACCAGACCATTTTGTTTTGTTTTTCAGATTTTCTAATCAGGATTTATGTTAATATATTTTCTAGATTTTTATGGAGAAGCTGTAATAGAGAAGCTTCACTATACTTTTTCTTGATACTCAACATTCTTGATTCCCAATTTTCTTAAATAGAAGACATCAGGGAACTCCTGATAGCTTTCTTTAACACATTCTACTTGCTTTCATACTGAGTTGCTTTCTTAGATAATATATTCCTTTGCTATGAGAATCTCCAAAGTTAAACTTCTCTGTATTCACTTTGTGCTGGCATTACTTCCAATTATACCCAATCATCCTGAAAGTTTTGGCATAGGTTGCATTAACTATCAAGATAGTATACTGAGACCCAGCTAACCATGTATAATACTATATTAGCACCTTGACTAGAATGAAGTTAATCTCAATCAATTCTGAAACCCACGTGTGACAGTTCTGGACAAGCCAGGGTAATTGATATCCATCCATTCATAATACATGCCTTGGGAAATTCTAAACATAATGGGTATTTCCTAATAAATAAGACATTTATTAATAAGTTATTATTATCATATATTTTCATATATTATACATATTATTATATAGAATATAGTATAATAAATTATAATAAAAGGAAACCTATTTCCTCATTTATGCAACAATATTAGTCTATTCCAATATGTTTAATGAAATGGCAGAAATATAATTATGACTTGGTGTTCACTATCCAGTATAGGAGACTACACAATTTTTTTTACATTTATTTCATTTTTTTCATTAATAAGCACTTATTTTCTCTTCCTCCTACCTCCCACCAAATTAAAAAAGAAAGAAAAATAAAATCCTTGCAACAAATATACCTAGCCAAGCAAAACTAATTTTCACATTGGTCTTGTCCAAAAATATATGTCTCATTATCTTTAGTCGAGTATTTCTCTCAGGAGAACACATCCTTACCATCACTGTTATATGGAGTCATATGAACCCAAGTCCAAAGGGATCCACAAAAAGCTGGTGGTAATTTAGCAATAAGTTTATTATCACTTAATAAATGACATGAATTTTACTGTTATAAATAAGGAAAGAGAAGGACATTCCCTGCCCTCAAGAAGTTTACAATAAATGGGAAAAAAGACACATAAAAAGGAAATTAAAAGGCAATGGGAAGAAGTGGGGAAAAGTTATCCACATGAGGTCTAGAGAATCATAACCTCTGAGAAGAAAATGAAACATGACTGGCTTGATGTTAGTCTTACAAGGTGCTAAGTAAGTAGAATTGAAGAGACAGTGATTAAATCTAGTTTAGGAATAATTTAATCCTACAACAAATAATGGTTTCCTAGTGATATAATGATTGGTGTATACTCAGTGTACAGCATATTAGCAAGAAGCTCTCGGGGCCAGACACAGAAACCCACTAGAATCTCAGAGCCTCAGCCAGGATTCAATTTAGGAAATTCACAACCCAGAAAAGGCAGCTTAAGTTCTCAGAACCAAGACTACAGAAGGTCTCTAAGAAAAACTAGGCAAGCCCCAAGTGAAGAAGATAAGACTTTGAAGGAAACAATAAAAGATTTGGACTTTAACTCCTGGCTGAATTTGAAGTGATTATTGAACTGAAAAGAAACCTTCTCCCAGAGAACAATATATTTTAGAGAAGAACATTACAGCTTGATCCCATGCCAAAAATTCCATGTCCTGGAATAAGCTCACAAACAAACATCTCTCCACTAACTTTGTAGAGAAGATCCAGGATGAGAAGGCAACTGAGTCATGGTACCAAAATCTAGAGACTTAAAAGCACAGTCAAGAAAGTAAGACATATTATCATTTCTTGGGACTTTGGAACAATTCCCATTTCCTAACTCCATTTTTATTTCCAGTTTCTGGCCAGATGACTTAAGATTCTATAAAAACCACCCTCTACCCAGTGGCATGGTAGCAAATGTTTGACAAATCAGTTCTGGAAGAAGAAAGGGGGAATGGAGAGGAGGGGTGGGGGTAGAACGTACATCACAGATTGAATTTGCTCCCAATTATTAACCTTTTCTCCATCACTTCCTTAAGTCTAGACAATTTATAAAGCAATACATGAAGTTCTCATTTACACCATTTGCTGGTTTCTGAGGTATAAAATTTTACCCTGGTAATTTAGTAATTTTTTTTGAAAACTAGTACAAGCTGAATTCAGCACATCTTTGGCTCTATTTATCCTGGCAAGAATCCCTAAAGTAAATGTGCCCATTTCATACAGTGGTAGCAAAATCCTACTTGGCTGATTGGGGATTCTCTCTTCCTAATTATTTTTTGTCTCTGAAGCAAAAAACCTTGGCTTCTGGTCCCAAAATTCCTTGTCCCTCTGAAAAGAGTAGCTCTGATCAACAGCCCACTTCCATCATGTTTGGCTCAAGTCCTTTAATGAAATTCTAGTGAGTCTATTTTGATAACTAGGGTTCACAAATGATTCTGTCCCTTCAGAATCAGACTATATAGTGACTTATTTCATTATTTCTTCCTACTCTCTGCCCATATACTCTGCCTATATCATTGTGATCTACTAGAAAAGTTTTAGTCAGTGTGTGGAGCTTTATTCTTGTGGAGCAGCTCTTTTAGCAGTAGATGCAAAAATGAAAAGTTCATCCCCCATCATCCTGACTTTCTGGGATACTCACTTCACCACTACTGTAACTTCTTTTTTTTTTTCTTTTAGTTTCTCCAGAGAAACTAAATTAGCTAGCCCCAAATCCTGAACCATTCTTTACCTTCATATCCCATCCAGTCATCTGTCTACTGTCTCCTTGACAAAATACTAACAATGCCCTTGAGTCTCAGTTTCCTACATAATGCTTAGAGATTTTTTTTTACCAGATTTCTTCTGGTACTAGTTATATGCAGGCATTTGTTCAAAGTGCTAGGGATACCTTGTCTTTTTATCATAAAAAATGCAGTCTCTGTGCTGAGGAGCTTCCATTCTAATTGGGTGCAAAATTTGGTAAGCAGAAGAAAAGTTGCATCCAGAGGTGATCCCCTCCTATAAGAAATCCACAATATGAGGCTTTCTTTTGTAAAGAATAAAAGGCAAAAAATTAACACTGGTGTAGCATTTTAACAAGGGATAAGTGCTCTGACAGCATGTTTAAGACGAAAAGACCTAGTCAAAAGTACCATAAAAATGCAACTAGAATCAAATTCAAAATATACATGATGTATGTAAGTAGGGATACACTTGCAAATGACTTTCCTAATTGATAGAGATTGCTTAATTTTTTGTGCCTTTGAGAAGCACAGCTGATGTGAGCTTGGCAAAAGAGCTAAGCTCTTCCAATCACTTCCAGATTCAAGAAAGAACTATTATAAGCAGAGAAAGTCCCTGAAGTGAGAATCTATGAAGTTGGCTATGGGAACACATGTCTTACAACATACCCTTTGCTATAGCTTGGCTCATCTTCACTTCAAGAGCCTAACTCTTTTGGGTTTAAGGGTCAGTTCCCTTAAATAATATAATAACTTCTCTATTTCTAAGCTCTTTGGTTTATGAAAACATGCTGGCTTAGGAGTACTATCTTAGCGAACTGTCACTGAATTTGTGACATCTACCTGGAGTCACTTCTGGACCACTCCCACAATCTCTCTCATTCTCTATCTCTATCTCTGTATCTTTTCTGTGTGTCTTTGTCTCTGTTTCTCTTTCTTTCTCCCCAAATCTCTGTCCTCACTAGAATTAATTACATAACAGTGATTAAAAACCTTCTGTTTTTTTTTTTTTATTTAAAGAGGACTAAAATAACAGTTAACAAGGGGGAAGAAAACCATTCAGATAAGAAATGATGCTAAATGAAGGGTAGAAATCAGCTTCTTGGTTTAACCTCATCTTCCTTCCCTGAAAAAAAGGAAAGGAAAAGCTCAACCAAGTTAGGTGATTATTAGGAAGTTTCTCTTTATACAGAGACAAAGAAAAGGGAAGACTATTCAGAGAGGCAATTAAATTTTATCAAAATTTATTAAGTTAAATTTTATTCTCCTAGGGCTTGCTTCCATCTTCAGCCATATACCCAGCCTCTTAGTCCCGAGTTGCAGGAGTAGCAGCAGTAATTTTAGTAACAGTAGCTGCTGCAGCCAGTCAAATTTCAGGAAGAAAGAACAGGGGAGCATGCACCTGGAAACCTGGCATTCTGCTTGACAGTGGCCTGCCCACATGGTCCCCAAATGGAGAACAAATTCATGAACTTCCTCTTTATACCGTCTATCTTCCAGAAATCTCCAAAAACAAGGTCAAGTTCAAAACACATTATCAACTCTTGAACTCTGAATCAGCATCTGTTTATGTTCCCCCTCTCCAAAGCAAGACAGGCACTTCATAGAGGGAGGAAATATGTTCACAAATAAAGCAATGTGAAGCACAGTTTGTTACATACAAAGGTTAGATTCAAAGTGCTGTGAGAAATTTAAAGCAGAAGAGATCCCTTTTAGGGAGAAAGATTTAAAAGTATCCATGGAAGAGATAAATGCCTGTATTTGGCCTTGAAAATGGAAATGCATTTAAACAGGTAAATCGAGAAAAGGAGGAAGACTCACCACTTCAAGCATGAGCAACTGGGTGAGCAAAGACACAAAGAAAGAGAACATAGAATAAGAAAGTGAGATGATGAAATGGAATGCAATATAGAGATTATACAGAATACTAGTGAAAGTTAATGTTAGAAAAAGTATATTGGAATCAGATTGGAGAGAGTCTTATATGTTGACAGAGGAAACAATGATTACCAAAGAGGGGGAAAAATGTTTTAACACATTTCCCTGAAAATCCAGGTGAAAACTATAAAATAAAAATTTAGATCATTTTTTTTTTCTTTACTGTGCCTAGTCTTGTATTTAGTAGGGGGTGGGGAAAAGGAGACTTGGGCTACCAGAGTAGGTAGAATAAACTTGACAATGCTTTCTCCCATTAATATTAGCTTTAAAAAGATTTCTACTCCCTCTCCTCTAACTGAAAATATTCCAGATTCCTTAATAGCCTATTGGATTTTTATTAACAGGTAAGAAATATCATGCTGTCTCCATAAGTCACAAAGCTGAACTCTTTGACCTGAAAGCTTATGGTTTTAGTAAGTGAGGATATTTTGAAAATAGACATTCATGCTATCCAGGTACTCATTGTCAAAGCCTAACTTCTTTCAATCTCCTGTTTTGTGGGCTGAACTAATTTTCATGGCTAATTTAATGCCATGATATGAAACTTGCCAAAGTATAAATAATGATCTTATTTCTTCCAGTTGATTATATAATTCTCAAGCAATCACACTGTCTAGTTGCCAAAAGGTGTCAGTAATGACAGTCCTACTTGGCCAAGATGCATTCTAAGAAAACAGGTTCACAGAAATAATTTAGTAGTCTCCTGCTTCATTGTATTGCCTTTCAGATCATTATTAATAAGATAGATATAAATTCTTTGGAGTGTCATTTCCCTTGAAATTAAAAAAAATAGTTTAAAAAGGAACAAAAACGGTTATATGATTAACACAAAAAGTTTTGTTAAGGTTACAACAAAAATATTACTTATCAGTTTATCCAAATTGCCACTGATGTAGAGAAGTATGAACGTTTGGGTCAATTCCATTCATATATATTCTGTTCTACTGGCCTTATAATCTATTAAAATATCCTAGAAATTCTAATATTTAACCAAACAGCATTTGAAATAATTGAACCTACTATAATTATTTATATGTATTTATGTTCCAGAAGAATGATGGGAAGAAAAAGAGGAAGAAAAGGCATAATTATCCACATAATAACATGCATGCCAAACCATATGATGGAAGTCTATGCCTATAAATGCAAATATTCCTTTGCGATATGTGTTCTGTGAATGGCTCGACTGTGGCAAAGATTGGGTAGAACATTTCTGATCATAAAACATTAAAAACTTAGCATCAGATTTAATTGTCCCAACCTGCAGCACCATATTTTTGACCTAGACATTTGTAAAGCATGGTTAAACTGAGGCTATATGTTAAGAGAAAATGGAGAGGGAAATAAGGAAATAGAGTGCTCCACTTTTCCAGGAATTGGCAAACATTATTAATAATTCAGAAAGAACAAACCTACAAGATCTAACTGATTTTTCAAACTTCATAATATAAACATGAATCTTTTCATGTTTGAATATTATTATTTCTGGAAAAGATTGCAGATATGATATTTTAAAAATACTTATTAGAAAAATGAGGTAAAGGAAGAAAGCATCTATATGTAATTTCAGGCTATTAGATACACTTTAGCATTCAACATTGACAGTTTGGGAGATGGTATTGCCTCAGATCTTGAAACCTAAAGTACTCATTAGATGTATAGTCACTGGACTATCACAATTTGATGAATGAGAGAAGGGTTAAACTTTTTTTGGAAAAGTTATCATACCTTTGCCATTAACCTTTTTTTAAAAAAAAATATTAAAGTTTTATATACCAGGTAGACTGCTTTCATGTGTCTCAGTTTTGTTTCATATTTAGGATATTCTTGTTAGATATAAGTTTGCTTTGTTCATCACTAAAGTACATTGCATAGTACATAACACATCAAATGATCTCTCTTTTTATGTAAAATATCTCTATTTGAGAGGGTTTTGTAGATTTGGGTATCAGTGAACTAAGCTGAAGTAATGAAACCTGAATCACTAGGCCTCAAGGAAGAAAAAAATACTGTATAGACATTATTTTTTAAAAAGCTAAAACTCTTCAAAAATAAAGTATATAATCATTCAAATGTATTTCTACATTTTTATGTTTGTTTTAAATAACTTCTTAAAGAGTGTCATCAGCTATATTTCATTTCACTAATAAAAAGTAGATGATACAGATAGAACCCAAATCTTTTCAAAGATGATATAATAATAGCCATCAACAAGGATGTCTTTTTGGAACCACAGGGAAGCTTACTTTAGGCTTGCTTGTGTGGAGGCCTGGTTTCCATCATCCTGTCTTCTTTCAGTTAAGAAGCTATAAGGAAAACATCAAGTATCCATGTGGATTTAACATTTGAGTTTTAGCCTTTGTGATTCTGATAAGAGTTTATAGTTGCCTGATTCTTTTTTCTTTTTTCCTTCAATATGCTACAACTTATTTTCAGTGGTTTCTGATTTCATTTCTCCCCAGGAGACAGACAGGCCTATGAGAAGAACAACATTTATGCAAAATAATTCTGAAGTGAAGCTTTCAAAGAATGAAATATGTATGTTGGTCATTGGAAAGGAAACTGTTCAACTTCCCCAGGCACATGAATAATCCTTGTTTATCTCATAAATAGATTTAAATTTAATTCACTAGGGAAAAAAAAAAGAAAATGGGGTTAAGGAGTGGGGACATCTATTTGTGGGGACAAATTTCTGGAACAGTACTGCCATCTTGCTAGAAAAACTAAATAATTTCATTTGTGTTTTAAAACTGTTTTGATAGCCTAGAATTATCAAAATTAAGCATGGTAATAATCCAGTAATTAACAGCATTTTCTTTTATCACCACTGAAATGGCATGATACAAACAGTGGTGACCTATAATTTCCTCTTACATGAGATTTGCATATATTATCACTATATTTGTAATTACCCCAGCAGTAACCCAAAATATTGCTTATCCATTGTTAAGAACATGTCAGTAATACTAAACTACACCAGATCACCTAATTTTCTATAACCATTGAATTAAAGGTCAGGGACATGATAGGATGAGTACAGTAAAAATGTAATTAGAGTCATTACCTCTTTCTTGCTAACTAGCCAGTAACAGAAATATATGTATATCGCAAGAGGAAAAAATTAGAGCTAATTTATTTTGCCACATGCTATTTCCACTGTAATTAAAACAGAGTTAAAAATATTAAACTAAAGAAACAATACCTGAATTGTAATGATCTTTCATTCTCTCCTTTACTTCAGGCTACAATTTAGTATCTCCATGAAGGGATTTCAGAGGAGTAACACTTTACCCTACTAAGACATCTTTACACTGAAGATCTCCAAGTACTTGAATTAGTCACACTCCCCAAACTTCGGACAAGGGATAATTACACAGTATAATTGATTAATTAATCAATAAATGTTTATGCATAGTTATTGTTACTCTATGCCAGGCCCAATTTATGCATTGAGCATACAAAGACAAAAGTGGAAAAGTCTCTGACCTCAAGGAGTTTACATACTGGAAAACAATCCTTAATTCCACAGGGAGAATGTGGCTACATAGTTACATAGAATGCAGAATTTTAAAAAGGAGCATTAAAGTCAAGCAGTAACAATTGGGGAACAGGAGACAGTATCCAGGACTGTCTTGGGCAGAAAGTAGGTCTTGAACTGAAACTTGAAGGAAAAAGGGATTGCAAGAGATGGAGAAAGCTGAAAGTTGAGATCATCCAGGTACAATAAAATATATTTTTTTTGGTTTTTATGTCATGTCTGATTCTTCTTGACCCCAATTGGGATTTTCTTTGCAAATAATGGAGTGGTTTTCCATCTCCTTCTCCACTTCATTTTACAGATGAGGAAACTAAAGCAAACAAAGTTAAATTATCCAAAATCACACAGCTACTAAGTATATGAAGGCAGATTGAAAGTCAGGAAGATGAGTCCTCCTAACTCCAGGCCACCAAGCTTCCATTATCATCTAGTTATTTATTTATATAAAGAGTAATATATAAAGGTAATATAATGAATAGTTTGCTGGACATGAAGGAAGACCTGAGTTCAAATTCAATCTCTAACATTAGCTATGTGATCCTGGGAAATTCATACTTTTTCTATTCCTGTTTTCTTTCATATAAATTGGGGATAATAATAGCACTTCCCTCCCATAATTGTTTTAAGGATCTAACAAGATATTTGTAAAACACTTGGCATAGTACCTGACACATAGTAAGTACTATATGTGTGCTATTCTTATTGTTATTATTGTTATTATTATCTCTGACTTGTAATAGGTACATCTAACATTCATTACTTTGTGATAATGGGATGAAAGATCTGAAGACTCCTGATTTGTAGTTGTTTTCTTTTCTTTTTTAAAGCTATTTTCAAAACATATGCACAGATAATTTTCAACATTGACCCTTGCATAGCCTTATGTTCCAAATTTTCCCCTCCTTCCCCCACCCTCTCCCCTAGATGGCAAGCAATCCAATATAGGTTGTATATGTTAAAATGTATGTTAAATCCAATTTATGTAAACATATTTATACAATTATCGTGTTGCATAACAAAAATCAGAACAAAAAGGAAAGAAAATGAGTAAGAAAACAAAATTCTAACAAACAACAATGAAAAGAGTAAGAATGCTATGTTGTGATCCACATTCCATTCCCACAGTCCTCTCTCTGGGTGTAGATGGCTCTCTCCATCACAAGATCATTGGAACTGGTCTTAATCATCTCTTTGTTGGAAAGAGCCATGTCTATCAGAACTGGTCGTCATATAATATTGATGTTGCCATGATCTCCTAGTTCTGGTCATTTAACTTAACATCAGTTCATGTACGTCTCTCCAGGCCTCTCTGAAATCATCCTGCTGATCATTTCTTATAGAACAATAATATTCCATAGCATTCATATACCATAACTTATTCAGCCATTCTCCAATTGATAGATATTCACTCAGTTTCCAGTTTCCACAAACATCTTTACATATGTGGGTCCCTTTCCCTCCTTTAAGATTTCTCTGGGCTACAAGCCCATTAGTAACACTGCTGGATCAAAAGGTATGCACAGTTTGATAACTGTTTGAGCATAGTTCCAAATTGCTCTCCAGAATGGCTGGATCCATTCACAGTTCTATAAACAATGTATCAGTGTCTCAGTTTTCCCACATCCCTGGCTCCAACTTTCATCATTACCTTTTCCTGTCATCTTAGGCAATCTGACAGGGGTATAGTGGTAGGTTAGAATTGTCTTGATTTGCTTTTCTCTGATCAATAATGATTTAGAGCACCTTTTCATGACTAAAAATGGCTTTAATTTCTTCATCTGAAAATTGTCTGTTCATGTCCTTTTACCATTTATAAATTGGAGAATGGTTTGAAGTATTATAAATTAGGCCAAATTTTCTATATATTTTAGAAATGAGGCCTTTATCAGAATCCTTAAATGTAAAAGTGTACCCAATTTAAGGCGTCCCTTTTAATCTTGTCTGTATTCATTTTGTTTCTACAAAATCTTTTTAGCTTAATGTAATCAAACTTATCTATTTGGTGTGCAATTATGAGTCCAAGTTCTTCTTTGGTGACAGATTCCTTCCTTCTCCACAGAACTGAGAGTTAAACTACATTATGTTCTTCTAATTTGCTTATAATATCACTCTTTATGTCTAAATTATTAACCCATTTTGACCTTATCTTGGTATATGGTATTAGGTGTGGCTCAATGCCTAGTTTCTGCAACAGTAGTTTCCAATTTTGCCAGCAGTTTTTGCAAATAATTATCCCAAAAGCCGGGGCCTTTGGGTTTATCAAACATTAGATTCCTAAAGTTATTGACTATTTTGTTCTGTGAACCTAACCTATTCTACTAATTGACTACTCTATTTCTTAGACAGTACAAAGTCGTTTTGATGACCATCATCAATATATAGTTTTAGGTCTGGCACAGCTAAGCCACCTTCATTTGCATTTTTTTCATTAATTCCCTTGAAATTTTTGACATTTTGTTCTACCATATGAACTTTGTTTTTTATTTTTCCTAGATCTGAAAAATAATTTTTGGGAGTTTGATTGGTATGGCACTGAATAAGTAGATTAATTTAGGTAGTATTGTCATTTTTATTATATTCGCTCAGCCTACCCATAAGCACTTGATATTTTTCCAATTTATTAGATCTGACTTTATTTTTGTGGAAAGTATTTTCTTTGCGTTTATATAGTTACTGACTTTCCCTTGACAGATAAATTCTCAAATATTTTATCCTATTGACAGTTATGTTAAATGGAATTTCTTTTTGTATCTCTTGCTGCTGAACTTTGTGGGCAATGTATAAAATGATGATGATTTAGGTGGATTTATTTTGTATTCTACAACTTTGTTAAAGTTGTGAATTGTTTCTATTAGTTTTTCAGTTGATTCTGTAGGGTTCTGTAAGAATATCATTATATCGTCTGCAAAGAATGATAAATTGTTTTCCTCATTACATACTCTAATTCCTTTAATTGCTTTTTCTTCTCTTATTGCCAAAGCTAACATTTCTAATACAATATTGAATAGTAATGGTGATAGTGATAGCCTTGTTTCACTCCTGATCTTATTGGGAATGGTTCTAGTTTGTCCCCATTACATATGATGCTTGGTGATGGTTTTAAATAGATGCTACTGATCATTTTTAGGAAAAGTCCATTCATTCCTAAACTCTTTAGTGTTTTTAATAGGAATGGGTGTTGGATTTTATCAAATGCTTTTTCTGCATCTACTGAGGTAACCATATGTTTTTTGTTAGTTTGGTTACTGATATAGTCAATTATGTTAATAATTTTCCTAATATTGAACCAGCTCTGCATTCCTGATATAAATCCTACTTGGTCATAGTGTAATATCCTGGGGATAACTTTCTGTAATCTCTTTGCTAATATTTTATTTATCATTTTTGCATCAATATTCACTAGGAAAATTGGTCTATAATTTTCTTTCTCTGTTTTCATTCTACCTGGTTTAGGTATCAATACCATATCTGTGTCATAATATGAATTTGGAAAGAGTCCTTCTTTCCCAATTTTTTCAAATAGTTTATACAGAATTGGAATTAATTGTTTTTTACATGTTTGATAGAATTCACATGTAAATCCATCTGGTCCTGGAGATTTTTCTTAGGGAGTTGATTAATAGCTTGTTCTATTTCTTTTTCTAAAGTGACACTATTTAAATAATTTATTTCCTTTTCTGTTAATCTGGGCAATCTATATTTTTGTAGATATCCCTCTTTTCACTTAGATTATCAAATTTATTGTCATGTAGTTGGGTAAAATAACTCTTAATTTATTGTGTCTGTCTTGATTGAGAGGTCAAAGTATATGAGCCCTTTGATTTCAGAGGCAAGATGGATGAGGTGGGAGACTCATTGAGTGTGAAAAGAGCTCCAGTTTATTATGCCATAAAGCCTTGTTGATGTACATTTTTGCAAGTGCGATCAGCATATGAATAGTAGACAATTCTAATCACCATTTTCACCATTCAAAGAAGCATTTCATGGGTTTTGCATAGGCATGGTATTTTCAATGGGAGGAGAGCCAATCCAGCTATTCCAGCAACCCACTTACAGGTAAGAGGCCCTGTCAAGGCATCCCTACTTATGAACACTTGCTCTATGACCCTCAGACTGATCCCTTTCCCATGTCATACATAAATGTTCCTTGCTCAACAAGGACATTTCTCCAACTTGAAAGAAAACTTATTGTACACCAAATGTTGAGGTGTCCTCTGTACTCCCACTTAGCAGGGTCCCATACCCTAACACTAATTATTGTTCTAATTTCCTTTTCATTGATGGAAAGTTCTTCGGTATCATTTTTGAGACTAACAATTTTATTTTCTTTTTTTTCCTTTGTTGGGTTTTTTCTTAAAACCAACTCTTAATTTTATTTATTAATTCAATAGTTTTCTTATTTACAGTTTTATTAATCTTCCCTTTTATTTTCAGAATTTGAATTTGTATTTGAGGGTTTTTAATTTGTTCTTTTTCTAACTTTTTTAGTTGTAAGCCCAATTCACTTACCTTCTTTTTCTCTATTTTACATAAGTAAGCATCTAGAGATATGAAATTTCCCTTTATTACTGCTTTGACTGCATTCCAGAAATTTTGGTATATTATCTCATTATTGTCATTCTCTTGGATCAAGGTATTGATTGTGTCTATGATTTGTTATTTTACCCATTCATTCTTAAGGATTAGATTATTTAGTTTCGAATGAAGTTTTGGTCTATTTTCCCTTGACCCTTTATTGGATTTGATTTTTATTGTATCATGATATTAAAATATGCATTTTCTATTTCTGCTTCTCTGCATTTGATTTTGAGGTTTTTATGCCCTAATATTTAGGTTCCATGAATCGCCAAGAAAAAAAGTGTACTCCTTTGTGTTTTTGTTCAGTTTTTTCCAAAGATCTCTCATACCTAGCTTTTCTAACATTCTGTTTACCTCCTTAACTTTTTTTCTTATTGATTTTGTGTTTACATTTATCTAGCTGTGAAAAACCCAGGTTGAGATCCCCCACTAATATAGTTTTGCTATCTATTCCTTCTTGAATCTCTCAAATTCTCCTCTAGGAATCTGGATGCTAAACCACTTGGTACATATATGTTTAGTATTCACATTGCTTCATATCTATGGTACCTATTAGCAAGATATAGTTTCCTTCCTTATCTCTTTTAATTAGATCTATCTTTGCTTTTACTTCAACTGAGATCAGCATAGTTACCACTGCTTTTTTTTTAAACTTCATTTGAAGCATAATAAATTTAGCTCCTTCCCTTTATATTCATTCTGTATGTATCACTCTGCTTTAAATGTGTTTCTTGTAAACAACATATAGTAGGATTCTGACTTTTAATCCAGTTTGCTATCCATTTCCATTTTATGGGAGAGTTCATGCCATTCATGTTCAGAGTTAAAATAACTAACTCTGTATTTCCTGCCATTGTATTTACCTCCAAATTATGCTCTTCTCTTTCCTTTCCCCCTTTCCTCCTCCACAGTATTTTGCTTCTGATCATCGCCTCCCTCAAACAGCCTTCTGCCTTTAGAGCCCCTCCCCATTCTTACACCTTTCCCCTACTACTTCTGTTTTCTCTTCTATTTGTCTTTCCATCTGTAAGGTGAAACAAGTTTCTCTGTGAAACTAAATATGTTTGATATTGTCTCTTTGAGCCAAATCTAATGAGAATAAGATTCACACAATGTTCATTTCCCCTCCCTTCTTTCCTTCAGTTAAAATAGGACTTCTTTGTCTCTTCATGAGATGTAATTTTCCTTATTATACTTCCTTTTTCCTCTTTTTCCAATACAATCCCCTTTACACCTATAGTTTCTTTTTCATATTATCATAATAAAATCAAATTATACCCTTATTCTCTAAGCATACCCCATAACTGAAATATACTTCTCAAGACTTCTTTCTTTTTTACCTTTTTATGCTTCTCTGGAGTTCTGTATTTGAAAATCAAATTTTTCATTCAGCTTTGGTCTTTTCATCAGAAATAGATGAAATTGGGACAGCTAGGTGGCACAATGGATAGATCTAGCACCAGCCCTAAAGTCAGGAGGACCCGAGTTCAAATTTGCCCCCAAACACTTAATACTTCCTAGCTGTGTGACCCTGGGCAAGTCACTTAACCCCAATTGTCTCAGCAAAAAAAGGGGAAAAAAGCATACAAAAAAAGATGAAATTCACCTGTATCATTGAATATATCTTCTTCCCTGAAAGATGATGTTCATTTTACCTAGAAAGCTTATTCTTGGCTGTAATCAAAATTCCTTTACCTATCAGAATATCAGATTCTGGGTCCTTCAGTCCTTTAAGGTGAAAGCTGCTATGTTCTGGGTAATCCTGATTGTGGCTCTTCGGTATTTAAATTGTTTCTTTCTGGCTGCTTGCAATATGTTTTCCTTGGTCTGATAGTTCTGAACTTTGGCCATAATATTCCTTGGAGTTTTCCTTTTAGAGTCTCTTTCAAGAGGTGATCAGATAATTCTTTCAACGGATATTTTACCTTCTGATTCTAGGACATGAGGGCAGTTTTCCTTTATGATTTCCTGGAAGATAATGTCTAGGTTCTGTTTTTTCATCATGGCTTTCAGGAAGTCCAATAATCCATATATTGTCTCTCTTAGATCTATTTTCCAGTTCAGTTGTTTTTTCCTAGAAGATATTTCATATTTTCTTCTATTTTTTCATGTTTTTGGTTTTCTTTGACTGATTCTTGAAGTCTTATCGAGTCATTCACTTTCATTTGTTCAATTCTAATTTTTAGTTTATTATTTTTTCAGTTACTTTTTTTTTAGCTCCTTTTGTATTTGGTCAATTGAATTCTTTTTTTTTCATTTCATTTTTTCCCATCTCAAAAACTCTGTTTTTTAACCAGTTGGTATCTTTTTCATATCTAATTTATAAGGAGTTATATGTTTTTTTCCATTTCATCAAATCTATTTTGTAGGAAGTTATATGCTTTTCCCATTTCAACAAATCTATTTTAAGGATTTCTCCAGATAATTTCTGTTTTTCCTTTTCCATACCGTCTTGCAAAAATTTCATTTCCTTTCCCCATTTTTCTTCTAATTTTCTTTTAAGATCCTTTTTGAAATTTTCCAAGAAAGCCTTATAAATGGGGACTAGCTCATATTTCCTTTCAGGACTTCATCTAGAGTTGATTAGCTTTTAAAAACCTCAGGGTTTGAGGTCTGTTCTCTCTCTCCATAAAAGTTGTCTATGGTCAAAGTTCTTTTTTGCTTTGTTGTTCCTTTCTAAAGGTTGAGATCTGCTCTTAAGGCAAAGAAGGGATGCGGCTTTCATTTGCCATGGGGATGATGCTTCTGATTGAATTCTGGGGCTGGATGATTGTGGCCAGGTGCTGAGTTCTTCCCTAGTCTGTGGCTTACAATTTATCTTTTGTTTTCATTTTGGGGTGTTTTAAATAAAACCTTCTAATACTTGCTTGCAACTAGGAAAGAGTAGCCTAAGAGCCTCACAGAAGATTCCCCAGTGTGTAAAAGCTGAAATGTTCTGACTGCCTGCCTCAACTCCTTGCCCCAGGGTCCCTGTGCTACAGTTTGGGCTTGCCAGACTGTCCCTCTGCGCATTTGAAACAGATCTGTTTTGTAGTTCTTCCAAGGTATCTTCTTCTGGGAATGTGTTGTACCCCAGATATTTGTGAGTTCTGTCACTCCAAAATCAGTTTAGAGCATGGTGGAGAATCTACAGGAAGGAATCTACAGCAGCAGTGTTGTCTATTCTGCCCTGGTTCCAAGCCAGTAGATCAGCAGAGAAGTTATAAAACATCCAACAGAAACACAAAAGGTACATAGTGAACCCTGAAATTCCAGAATCTCATGGGACCTGGCCATGTTCAGCCAGCACTATGAGGGTCAGCACAGACCTAGTGCAGCCACAGCTATTTATAGAGGAAGCTGCTCATTATAGGAAAAAGCTTTGAAAACCTCCCCTGCCCTAAAAGCAGACCTTAGCTTTTTTTAATGAGTAAAAAATCAAAGAGAACTTTGACAATAGACAGTTTTTATGGTGAAAGAGAAGAGCCGATTTCAAACCCCAAAGTAGACTAAAAGCAGATCTTCTTCAGATGAAGCCCCAAAAGGTGATATAACCTGGTTCCCATGACACAAGGCTCACCTAGAAGAAATTTTAAAAGTATCTTAAAAGAGGGCTAGAAATAAAAATGGGGGGAAAAAAAGTTTGCAAGAGGGTTTGGAAAAGGTATATAACTCATTAAAAGATAAATTTATAAAATGGAAAAAGAAAACGGCTCCCTTAAAAACAGAATTTGTGAAACAGAAAAAGAAAATAACTCCTTAAAAATAGAATTAATGAAATAGAAAAAAAACTAACTCATTAAAAACAAAATTTGTGAAATGGAAAAAATTCCATAGAACAAAACAACTCATTTAAAACTTTAATTGGACAAATAGAAAAAAGAAGTTTAAAAAAAAGTAAATGAAGAAAATAATTCACTAAAATTCAGAAGTGAGCAAATGGAAATGAATGGCTCAATAAGAATCAGTCAAGCAAAACTTAAAAATGAAAAAATAGAAAAAATGTAAAATACCTACTTGGGAAAACAACTTACCTGGAAAATAAATCTAGGAGAACACAATCTAAGGATTATGGGACTTCCAGAAATACATGATGAAAAAAAGAGCCTAGATGCTATTTTTCATAAATCATCAAAGAGAATTGCCCTGATATTATAGAATCAGAAGGTAAAATAACTATTTAAAGAATTCACTGAACAACTTCTGAAAGAGACTCCAAAATTAAAACTCCAAAGAATATTGTGGCTAAATTTCAGAACTATTGGCCCAAGGGAAAAAATATTGCAAGCAGCCAGAAGGAAATAATTCAAATACCAAGGAGCCACAATAAGAATTACCCAGGACCAAGCAGCTTCCATTTTAAAGGTTGAAAGGGCCTAGAATCTGATATTCTGAAAGGCAAAGGAATTTGGAATGCAACCAAGAATAAATTACCCTGCTAAACTGAGCATTTTCTTTTAGGAAAGAAGATGGACATTCAATGAAACATGTGAATTCCATTTATTTCTGATGAAAGACTGAAGCTAAACAAAAAATTTGACCTCCAAATATAGAACTCAAGAGAAGTATAAATAGGTAAAAAGAACTCTTGAGAATTATATTTCTGTTATGGGCATACCTAGAGAGTGCCTGTATAATCTGATTTAATTGTTATACTATAAAAAAGAAACTAGAGACGGAAAGGGGAATTTCCAGAAAAAAGGGGGGGAAAGTGGAAGTAAAATGATGGAAATTACATCTCAGGAAGGGGCAAAGAAAACCTATTTTAATTGAAGGAAAGAAGGGAGGGTGATGAACATTTTGTGAATCTTACTCTAATCAGATTTGGCTCAAAGAAAGAATATTAGACATATTTGGTTTCATTGACAAACTACTCTCACATTATAAAAAAGCAGGAGGAGAAAAGTAAAAAGTGAAGGGATAGGCTAAATAGAAGGGAAAAGAGAAATAGTAGGGTAAAGATATAAGAAAGGGGGAGGGTCTCTAAATAGGGAGGACTGCTTGAGGCAAGTGGTGCTCATAAGTAAAATATTGGGGAGAAGGGAAGGGGAAATAGAAAGAGAAAAGTGTGATTTGGGGTTGATAAGATGACAGGAAAAACAGGATTAGTAGTTTTAACCATAAATGTGAAAAGAGTTAACTCTCTCATAAAACAGAAATGGATAGCAGACTGAATTTAAAGTCAGAATCCTACAATATGTTGTTTACAGGAAACACATTTAAAGCAGGGTAATACATAAAGAATAAAGGCATAAAACTGGAGCAGAATCTATTATGCTTCAAGTGAACTAAAACAAAAAAGTAGGGATAGCCATCTTGATCTCAGATCAAGCAAAAGCAAAAATTGATCTAATTAAAAGAGATAAGGAAAGGAACTATATCTTGCTAAAGGGTACCATAGATAACAAAGCAATATTAATATTAAGCAAATATGCACCAAGTGGTGTAGCATCTAAATTCCTAAAGGAAAAGTTAAGAGATTTTCAAGAAATAGACAGCAAAACTATAATAGTGGGAAATCTCAACCTTGCACTCTCAGAACTAGATAAATCAAACCACAAAATAAGTAAGAAAAAAGTTAAAGGGGTAAATAGAATACTAGAAAAGTTGATTATGATAGATCTTTGGAGAAAACTGAATGTAAACTGAATAGAGTACAAATTTCTTCTTGACTGTTCATGAAACATACAAAAATTGACCATATATTAGAACATAGAGAACTCAAAATCAAATGAAGAGAGGCAGAAATTGTAAGTGCATTTTTTTTCACATCTTGATGCAATAAAAATTATATTCAGTAAAAGGCCAGGGGAAAATAGACCAAAAAGTAATTGGAAACTAAATAATTTCATCCTTAAGAATGATTGAGTGAAACAGCAAATCATAAACAATAATTTCACCCAACAGAATGAAAATAATGACACATTGTACCAAAATGTGTGGGATACAGTCAAAGTGATAAAGGGAAATTTTATATCTCTAGAAGTCTACTTGCATAAAACAGAGAAATAGAAAATCAATGATTTAGGCTTGCAACGAAAAACAAAAAAAACTAGAAAAAACAAATTTAAAAACCTCAATCAAATGCCAAACTTGAAATTCTAACAATAAAAGGAGAGATCAATAAAATTGAAATTAAAAAATAAATATATTGAATTAATAAATAAAATTAAGAGTTGGTTTTATGAAAAAACAATAAAATAGTTAAACTGTTAGTTAATTTGATTAGAAAAAGGAAAGAGAAAAATCAAATTGTTAGTCTCAAAAATGAAAAGAACTTTCCACCAACGAAGAGGGAATTAGTGCAATAATTAGGAGTTACTTTGCCCAACTTTATGCCAATAAATTTGAAAACTTAAGTGAAATTGAGGAATATCTACAAAACTATAGATTGCCCAGATTAACAAAAGAGGAAATAAATTACTTAAATAGTCCCATTTTAGAAAAAGAAATAGAACAAGCTATTAATCAACTCCCTAAGAAAAAATCCGCAATACTACATAAATTTACATGTGAATTCTACCAAACATTTAAAGAACAATTAACTTCAATGCTATATAAACTATTTGAAAAAAATAGGGATTGAAGGAGTCCTACCAAATTCCTTTTATGACACAGACATGGTACTGATACCTAAACCAAGTAGGATGAAAACAGAGAAAAAAAATTTATAGACCAATCTCCTTAATGAATATTGATGCAAACATTTTAAATTAAATATTAGCAAAGGGATTACAAAAAATCAGCCCCAAGATAATATACCATAATGACCAAGTATGATTTATACCAGGAATTCAGAGATGGTTCAGTAGTAAGAAAACCATTAGCATAATTGTCTATATCAATAACCAAATTAACAAAAACCATATGAATATCTCAATAGATGCAGAAAAAGCATTTGACAAAATCCAACACCCATTCCTACTTAAAAAAAACACTAGAAAGTATAGGAATAAATGAACTTTTCCTTAAAACAGTCAGTAACATGGATTTAAAACCATCAGTACACATCATATGTAATGGGGATAAACAGGAACCATTCCCAATAAGGTCAGGGGTGCAACAAGGTTGCCCACTATCCCCATTACTATTCAATATTGTATTAGAAATGTTAGCTTTGACAATAAGAGAAGAAAAAATATTGAATGAATTAGAGTAGATAATGAGAAAAACAAATTATCACTCTTTGCAGATGATATGATGGTATACTTAGACAACCCTCAAGAAAAACTATTAGAAGTAATCCACAACTTTAGCAAAGTTGCAGGATATGAAATAAATCCACATAAATCTTCAGCATTTTATACATCACTAACAAAATCCAACAGCAAGAGATACAAAGAGAAATTCCATGTAACATAACTGTCAATAGGATAAAATATTTGGGAATCTACCTGCCAAGGGAGGATCAGGAACTATATGAGCAAAACTACAAAACACTTTCCATACAAATAAAGCCAGATATAAGCAATTGGAAAATTACTGATGACAATACTATCTAAACTAATCTATTTATTTAGTACTGTACCAATCAAACTCCCAAGAAAATATTTTACTGACCTAGAAGAAATAACAACAAAATTCATCTGGAAGAACAAATAGTTAAGAATTCCAAGGGAATTAATGAATAAAAGAACAAATGAAGGTGGCCTAGCTCCACCAGATCTAAAACTATATAATAAAGCAGCAGTCATCAAAATAATTTGCTATAGTTAAGAAATAGAGCAGTTGATCAGTGGAATAAATTAAGTTCACAGAACAAAATAGTCAATGACTATGGCAATTTAGTATTTGACAAACCCAAAGATTTTAGTTTTGGGGATAAAAAACCCACTATTTGATAAAAAAAAAAAAAACTGCTGGAAAAATTGGAAACTAGTATGGCAGAAACTAGGCATTGACCCATATCTAACACCGTATACCAAGTTAAGATCAAAATGTTCATGATTTAGACATAAAGAATGATATTATAAACAAATTAGAAAAACATTAGGATTATTTACCTCTCAGATCTGTGGAGACAGAAGGAATTTGCAACCAAAGATTTAGAGAGCAGTATTGATCACAGAAGAGATAATTTTAATTATCTTAAGTTAAAAAAGTTTTGTACAAACAAAACTAATGCAGACAAAATTAGAAGGGAAGCAATAAACTGGGGAAACAGTTTTACATTCAAACATTTTGATAAAAGGCCTTGTTTCCAAAATATATAGAGAATTGACCAAAATTTATAATAGTTCAAGCCATTCTCCAATTGATAAATGATCAAAGGAAAGGAACAGACAATTTTCAGATGAAGAAATTGAAACTATTTGTAATCATATGAAAAGGTGCTCCAAATCACTATTGATCAAGGAAATGCAAATTAAGATAACTCTGAGATACCACTATACAACTGTCAGGTTGGCTAAGATGACAGGAAATGATAATGACTAATGTTGGAGGAGATGTAGGAAAACTGAGACACTGATACATTGTTGGTGGAACTGTGAATGGATCCAACCATTCTGAAGAGCAATTTGCAAGTATGCTCAAAAAGTTATCAAATTGTGCATACTCTTTGATCCAGCAGTGTTACTACTGGGCTTATATCCCAAAGGGATATATTCCCAAAGGGAAAGGAACCTGTATGTGCAAAAATGTTTATGGCAGCCCTTTTTATAGTGGCAAGAAACTGGAAATTGAGTGGATGCCCACCAACTGGAGAATGGCTGAATAAATTATGGTGTATGAATGCTATGGAATGCTATTGTTCTGTAAGAAACGACCAGTAGGAGTATTTCAGAGTGGCTTGGATAGACCTACGTAAACTGATGCTGAGTGAAATGAACAGAACAAGAGATCATTGCATATGGCAACAAGAAGACCATATGATGATCACTTCTGAGGGACATGGCTCTCTTCAACAATGAGAGGATTCAAACCAGTTCCAATTGTTGTTCTCTCTGTTAATTATATGCTTGCATTTTGTTTTATTTCTCAGTTTTTCTTTTTCTTCCTTCTTGATCTGATTTTTCTTGTGCAGCAAGATAAGTGTATAAATATGTATACATATATATGTATACATATTTATACATATATATATACATATTTATACACTTATCTTGCTGCACACACATATATATATACATAGTTATACACATCTTGCTGCACACACACACAAATATATATATATATATATATATATATATATATATATGTATATATATATATATTAGACTTAACATGTATTTTAACTCATTTAACATGTATTGGATTACCTGACAAGTAGAGGAGGGGTGAGGAGAAGGGGGGGGGGAATTTGGATTTTTCTTGTGCAGCAAGATAAGTGTATAAATATGTATCATATTTATACACTTATCTTGCTGCACACACACACGTGTGTGTGTATATATATATATATATATATATATATATATATGACTTAACATGTATTGGACTACCTGACAAGTAGAGGAGGGGTGAGGAGAAGAGGGGAAATTTGGAACAAAAGATTTTGCAAGGGTCCATGTTGAAAAAATTATGTTCATTCATATGTTTTATACATACAAAGCTTTAATTAAAGAGAGAGAGAGAGATTTCTTCTGCGGACATTCTGCCCCCCTCTGAGTTTATTTATTTGTTTGTTTTTTTGTTTATCCTAAAAGGACGATGTTTGTTGGAATGAGAAACTAGTTTCTGGTAGTCTTCAAAATTTCTGAAGACTCTCAATGAATGGACTAGACGAGGTATGAATGCCAGACTAATCCAACTGAAGGAAAATGAAGTGTTATTGTGTGCTTTCTCCTCATCTTCATTCTTCAAATTCCCTAATCTTCAAAATTCACTACTAGATCCTCAAAAGGGATGTCTTGAAACCTCAAATGGTGTCCCTAGTTCAAGTTCCTTCTTCTTTTATTCCCATAAATCCTTCAATTTCTTCTTGTGTTTATTTGAGTATAAAGGGGCTTTGCTTTTCATTCTTGACTCAACTGGGATGGAGGAATACATATGGATAACAAGAAAAGACATCTTATGATCACCTACTATAGGAATAGGAATAATCTCTTATTGCCTAAGTAATATATTAGTTGTTCCTTTAAAACTATCTGTCGAAAATCATGTGTCTTCTCTCAAAGCTGGAAGCTAAAAGACCAGAACTTCTCTTTTCTCCAGCTCTCACACAAACATGGGAGCACTGAGTAATCAGTCTCCATCAGTTAAGAATTTCTTATTGTCAAGGGCTTTGAGGCATGTGTTTTGTTAATACATATCCTATCTCTCAACTAAAACATGAGTTACTTGGGGACAATGAATGCTTTGTTTTTCTTGGATCTAAAAATTTGAGGAAAGTGACATGTAGTAGTAGTAAACCACTAATTGTCAGGCCTAGCTTCAGAGGCAATAATAAGAATTTGTCCCTGTAACTTCTGAAGCAATGGGATAAGTTGTGGGGAATTCAGAGCAAATTGCAGAGAATAGCACAGAAAATAGAAAAAAGTAAATAAAGGATATGGAAAAACGTGAGAAATAGAAAGCAAAAGTAAAAACTAAGAGAAAAAAGAAAGTGAAAGAAAAAGTGAATAATGGAAATAATTTCTTAACTAGCTTCCTTGTCCACAGTTGCTCTCCAATCCATCCTTTGCATAGTTGATCAACAAATGAAAAAAAGAAACCTTAATATTGAACAGCATGACAATACCACTCCCCTATTAGAAATCTTTTAGTGGTTTCCTATTTTCTGTAAGTTAAAATACTAATTTCTTAGCCTGGCATTAAGGTCAATCAACAACCTAAAATGATTTGGTGGCTTAGCAGCTAGAGCATGAGATATGGAAGCAGGAAGACCTGAGTTTAAATTTTGTCACTGTGTTATACACATATATATGTAATATTATGTTACATATGATATAATAAATATATTATAGTAAAATTACATATATATGCATATATATAATAAGGCCAAAATCACTAAACTTATCTAACCTTATTTTTAAAGGGGGGGGGGGAGTAATAATAATGGTACCTTAGTCACTGTCATAATAATCATTTGAATTAATATATGTAAAAGATTTGGAAACCTTAAAGCCCACATGAATGTTAACTATATATTATATAGATGCCAGCCTATCTTTCCAACTTATTTCATCTTACTCTCTTTCCTATATTTGTATTCTGGCCAGACTAGATTGTTAACTGATCTTCACCTTACTCTCTAAGGTTTCATGCTAACTTTCCAGATTTCACATTATCTCTACACATGAAAATAATTCTTGTGTCAGCTCAAAAGAGAGTTCCTCTACAAAATCTTTCCTGGCTCCCAGGGCTGAAAGAATTCCTGAGTTTTATGTAGAGGAATTTCTCTAGATCTCTTTTTATCTCTTACTTATTATCTTGTGCTATACTTATTTTTATGCATTAAATATTTACTCCAATAAATATAAAAGTCTTAAGGGTAGGGATTGCATTATTTTTATTTTTTATCTCATTAACACAGAGCCTTAAACATATTAGGTGCTTCATGTTCATTGTATTATGCTGAATTATAAAAAAATAATATCAATTTTATCAGTTTTAATAGAAGAAGAAATTATGCAGCATCCTTTTTTCTTTAAAAAGTATAAATAAAGTATTAGATTTAGAATTAGGAAGCACATGGAACAAATGAAGAAAGTTGAGAGAGATTAAGTGATTTGCCTAGTGTTACACAGATAGTAGTCTGTGTCAAAAGTAGGATTCAAATTTGGGTTTTTCTCAGTCTAAGCCAGGCTCTCTATCCACACCATACAAGCTACAAACCTCATGGAAAAAGAAAAAGTTATGAAAACCAAAGAAGTATTGCTGAGAACAATGAGTACATATTCAGAGCTGAATTAACAAAATAGAGCATTGAGCAGAGAAGGCAGACTACAAAATTAATGAAAATGAAATGGTATATGTAAAAAACCTCAGGGTAAAAAACTTGGAAGGAGAAAGGAGAATGGAAAAACAGAAGGTGACAGAAAACTACTTAGAAATAAACTAGAGCATCATAGAAAGTGTATCTATGTAGTAAAAAAAAAAAAAAAAAAAAAAAAAAAAAAACAGAACAGAGCAAAAACAGGATCAGTATAAATAAATATAAGAGATGTAACCTCCAGGACTCTGTCAAGCAGCACATGATCTAACAGCAATTTAGAAATTTGCAAACACTTGACTCTACCCAGGAAGAAGAAGGGAAAAACTAAAAGCTAGGAACAAAAAGGATAGGGACTATTAGCATTCTTGAGGACCAAAACCACTGATAATCATTGTAAAAATTCTTTTGCTCCTAGTTAACTTATGTGATCAAAAGTCTTCATTTTTTTCAGCTGCTCCTTTCCCCTCCTCCCTCTTTGACTGTCCTCTTTGTCTCTTCTCTTTGTCTTTTCATTTCCCACCCCTTCTTTATAAATGAGATTCAAAGTCATTGCTAGCTGCCTATGGCTGCCTGCCAGCCCTCTTCTATTGAACCTCATTGGACTAAAGGAATTTCTGTTCCCACCTCTTTCCTTGAGTTTCCATTTAAAATAACTCAATATGTTATTCTAGAGATTCTATGTTTCCAGGATTGTCCCTGCAGCATTACTAATATAGAGCATATCAACCTCAGCAAATGGTGTGCCCATGGAAACTGGGAACCATTGTATCACAGGAAACTATAGCAACCAAAAGACACAACTGAAATAGGCCTATTGTCATTTTTTCAACCAATAAATAAGAGATATGTGTATCCCCCACAATAAAACTCAACTACCATCTACAAATGAAAAAATTCAATTAAATTAAGGTTGCAGTAATTAAAACATATGAAAAGTTTGAAAGAATAACATGTGATCTATTTTATTATCAATGCTTTAAAAAACAAAGAACAATTTTTTTTTATTAAGCATGTTCTTCAAGTGACCTGGAAAGTCAGCAAAAGCAATCAACTCTCCATGGGCAATGTCTAGTAGAGATTTATTAAATACATTGCACCTCAAGTGTTTGATCAATTTATAAAATGTAAATAGATAAGTGGTTGCTATCATAGTACAAACATGCCTGAAGATAATTCTCTGATTCTTATTCCTTCAGAGGATTTGTGCATCAGAAATCTGAATAAATGAATTCCAGAGTCTAAGCATCCAAGCTAGTATTTCTACATGCACGTGCTCTACAACTTTACTGAGACCTTTTCATAGGCATCACTAAAAATACTTTGCTGCCTAAACATTCCAAGATAACAAGGGGCTATATGGGTCATCCATGTAGGAGAGAACTGTGTATTTCTGCTTGACAAATGCAGCTATAGGAGAGATTCAGTGTTTTCACTGCCTGAGCTCCTTTATCTTTGAATATCCTATGCAGTTTTTCTCTGAAACTTCTCTTCCCTCCCCCCAATTCTCCAGGCTAACCCTTGATTCCACCTCCCTCACCAGGACCCCACACAAAAAGGGAATTGTGAATAGCAATGTGGTTGGTGAGGAAGCCTGTGATTACAAAGGAGCAACCCAGGAAGTGTATGACTTCTATTCTTGAGTATTCCTATCTAATGTCATGTGACAGTAATACAATTGCCATTGGGCAATTAAGTTCTACTAATTCTACATGTTTTTCTTCTCTCAAAACCCTAGCATTTGTCTGCTGCTAGTAGTGCCTACTGTGTCAGATCTTAAAATGTCTTGCTCAAGTTGCTCCCCAGCAATGTTATACTACAGAGAAGAAATTAATTAGTAAAGGATAGATAATGGCACCACTTCATCACTCAGATAATAAACGCTGTTAATCTTTCACACTTTGAAAAAGAATTTTTTTTCATTCTATCAACTTTTAGTAGAAAAGAAAGTATTTGTAATGTTTTAGTAATTACCATATATTAAAAAATTTGCTGTATCAGCTTCATAGAATCATTATTTATTATGATTATTATTAAGAATCATGTAAGATAAATAAATAAATTTTATTTTTCTTTGTTTATTTAATAAAAGGCTTGGATATAAATGCATGCCCAAATAGCCTATACTCTACAAATTATTGCCTCATTTTCATGGCCCCATCATTTCATTTCATAATTCAGAAATGTTTTGTATTGTACAACAATTTAAAAAAAAAAGGAAAAAGTAACATATCACTGAATTGGGTGTGCAACTAAAAATAAAAATCCCTAAAAAAGAAATAATTAAAAATCCCAAATGAATGATTCTGAAAATCAAAAAAAAAAAAAAAAAAAAAAAGAAAGAAAGAAAGAAAGAAAGAAATCAACAAAATTGAAAGTAAAAAAGAACTAATTAATAAAATGAGGTAGCTTAATAGAAAAAAATAAGAAAATAAAAAACTATCAATTAATTTGATTTTTAAAAAGAAAGTAAATTATATAGCCAGCAACAAAAAAAAAATTAAAAGGGTGAATGCACCACCAATGAATATGAAAATAAAGCAACTACTAGGAGTTATTTTGCCCAATTATATAGCAGCAAAACTGATCATCTAATAAAATTAGTAAATTTGGATAAAATTATATATTTCCAAGATTAACAGAAGGAAAATAGAATCCTTAACTGTTTCTGGGTGGGGGGAGAGAGGAAATAAACAAGCCATAAATTAGCTACTTAAGAAAAAATCCCTAGGCCCAGTTAAATTTAAAAATGCATTCTACCAAATAGTTAAGGAAGAATTAATCATAGCACTATATAAACTATTTGGGAAAAAACAGATGGAAGTATTCCTACCAAGTTCTTCTTATGATACAAATATGATTCTGATATCTAAACCAAAGAGATCAGAACTAGAGAAAGAAAACCATAGTTCAAATTCTTTAATAAATATCAATGCAAGGTAAAAAATGAATAGGCAGTTTTCAGAAGAAGAAATCTAAGCAATTTAATATTCACATGACAAAAATGGTATAAATTGCTACCGATTAAAGAAATGCAAATTAAAATAACTCTGAGATATTAGCTCACATGTATCAAATTGGTTAAAACAACAGTAACAGAAAATAACAAATCCTAGAGGGAATGAGAAAAATTCACTAATTCATTGTTGGTAGAGTTGTAAATTAGTCAAAGTAGACTAAAGAATAATTTAAATTAGGTCCAAAGGACTATAAAACTTTGCATAATCTTTGAACCGACAATACTACTACTAAGTCTATATTCCAAAGAAATCAAAAAAGAAGGAAAAGGCCTACTTTTATGAAAAACATTTATACTAATTTTTATGATGGCAAAGAATTAGAAATCATGAAAATACCTATTAATTGGGAAATGGCTGAATGAATTTTAGTGTATAATTGTTTTAGAATGCTACTGTACAATAATGATCAGCAAGATGCTTTCGGAAAAATGTAAAAAGACCTATATGAACTGATGCAAAATGAAATGAGCAGAATGAGGAAGATATTGTACACAATAAAAACAATTGTGTAAAGATAATCAACTGTAAAACACTTATCTACCTTGATCAAGAAAATGATCCAAGAAAACTAAAAGACCCACAATAAAAAATGCTATACACCTTGAGAGAGAAAGTGGTGAAGTCTTAATGCAGACTGACGCATATATATCTTTTAATTTTTATTTATTCAGGGTGGAATCAAGATGGCAGAGAATAGGGAGAGAGTAGACAGGTCTTTATCTTAGCTCTTCCTGATTTCCCTCAGAATCAACACCAAATCAAGCCACTGAACAGGTTTTGGAGTGACAAAATCCACAAATGTCTATAGTGTAACAAATTTCCAGCAGAAGACATTTTGGAAGAACTTCAGGAAAGGTCTGTCTCAATCAGGCAGTGGGGGGTGAGGGAGGGGGCAGCTCAGAACAGGCACCCTTCAGGAAGACCCAGGATGAAGAGGCATTTACTGGGATGCACTTCTTAGCCAAAATTCAATAGTGTTGGTAAGCCAGTGAATCAACACATTAGTTGTAAGACCTCCAGTGCAACTACATAAGTCAAATAGTAAATACCTGAATGCTAGCATGACTAAAACTTAGCCACACTCATCAGCCCAGGGAGGAAGCCAGCAACACCAACCCCAGAGCAGCATGAAGCCACTGTCATCTGTGGAGAAAGCTTGGGACAATCTCCCCTTTGCTCTGAGAGTAGATCTTAACCTTAAAAAATGAGCAAAAAAAGCAAAAAGAGCTCTGACCATAGATACCTATAATAGAGAGAAGGAAGAACAGATCTCTAGCCCTGAGGACACTAAAGACAAAGAGTTTATTTGAAGAAGCCTCAAAGGCTTATATGAGTTGCTCTCCAACTCAAAAGGGTCTCTTGGAAGAATACATAGAGGATATTAAAAGAGAATTAGAAGAAAAATGGGGAAAGGAAATAAGAGCTTTGAAAACCAAAACACAGAATTGTCTGAAGAAAATCACTCCTTTAAAAAAAAAAACCAGATTTGGCAAAATGGAAAAAGAAAATAACTCCCTAAAAATAGATTTGGTGGAAGAGTATTCTGAGAAGACAGTAGAACAGGTTAGTAAATTTCAAGCTCTCTTGATTTCCCTCACACAAGAATAAATTTGCTCCTAAAGGCAAACATAATTTGCTCCTAAAGGTGAAAAAACCAAGACTCGGGACAGAACAGGGGATCTTCTGATATAAACCAACAAGACCTAAAGAAAGACTCTGGGCTGGGAATTAATCAGTTTGAAGTGCAAACAGCTCTAGACTAGCTCTGTAGAAACGTCAAGTGGAGACTCTTCCAGCTGTCTGGCTGTGACTAGAGACTCAGCAGAAACCACAAAGATTTTCACCTTCTGGATTGTTTATCAAATGGTGGTTTGACTCCAGGAAGACAGAGTGAACCTCAGCTGATTGGGAATTCTAGGCCCCAGTTGTGCTGCTGAGATGTGGCTCTGTGGAAGAAGCAATCAGCCCCTGGTGAGTGCAAAAGGAATGGGTGCTGTAGGCACATGCAGGAGGGTGGAGCTCATGATTTGGGAGTCCTGGTCAGAATGAAGAGCTAAAGGGAAGCTTGAGGCACCATCCCCTCCCACCCCACAATTGGAAATGCTTACAACTAATACCACTTATTTAAAAAATGAACTGGCAAAGAAAAAAGAATCCCATCATTTAGACATATTATGGGAATAGGGAAAAACAGACATCTTATAAGAAAAACAACAGATCTGGAGAACAGATTAAGAAGTATTAGTATATATCAAGAATTATTAGTATAATTGGACTGCCAGAAAATTGTGACCAAAAAGAGAACCTTGACGCAATAATGCAGACAATAACCCTTGAAAATTTTCCTGGAGTGATAGAACATGAGGGAAAAGTAGAAAGAGAAAAAAATCACCAATCATCACTTCAAAGAGCTGTAGAAAACACACAGGAATATTATTGTGAAATTTCAAAATCCCCAGATTAAAGAGAAAAGAACTACAGTTAGAATTGTATAAGATTTAGTAGCAGCTACAATAAAAGACTACAAGTGTTGGAATCATATCGACAAGCAAATGAACTAGGCCTGCAGCCAAAAATACCATATCTGGAAAAATTATCTGTAATTTTGAATGAGAAAAAATGGACATTCAATAGTTTCAGATTTTCAGGACTTTTCTATCAACCAAACCCGAACTTAAACAGAAAATTTAACATATAAGAGCCTATATCAAAGAACAGTTTTAAGGAATTCAACATGGAAAAGCTATTTAAACATGGACAAATTATTTATGTGTTTTTTTACATGTGTACTTTATGTTTAAGATCTATATCAACAATAGGGTAAGCTCAAAAGAAAAACGGGTATAGCAAAGGTAAAAATAGCATTCATGTTAATATAAATGAGGTATAAAGGAAGCATAGACACAGAGGCATTAGAGGAAGGAGGAGGACTCATAGTTCTGAAAACTTACAAAAGAAATGGGTTCAATAGGCAATGTTACATATACACCATCAAGGGTATAGCACCCTCCAAAATTTATTTAAAAATAAGGGGGAAGGGATAGGTGGATGAGGAAGCAAAGGTTGAGGGGAAAAGACAAGGGAGGGATCCCTAGGTGGGAGGAGGTTAAATAATAGCAAGATAAATTCTGGAGTAGAATTTAGGCAGAGTCAGCAGGGATAGAAAAGAAGTGTATATGTAAGGTATGTATGTGTTAGAATGCATATATGTATTTTTATTTACATGTATATACATAATATATCTTTTCCTAACTGTAGCTTGCTTGTGGGTTGGGGGTGAAAAGGAGATATGCGTGTCTATGTGTATGTGTATGTATGTGTATGTATATATTTACATATATATATCCTTTTTTAACTATACCCTGCTTGAGGGTGGTGGGGGGATTAAAGGGAGAAAAAGAATAAACTGAAAAAGGTGTCCAGCAGAGAACAAAAGAACAAATTAGTTGAAGTGAATCTGGACAATCATAAGTATAATTTCTCATATATATATATATATATATATATATATATATATGTATGTATACACACACACACACACATGTGCTTTCTTAAATTAGTATTTCTTCTTATACATAAATCCTCTCTGATATTCTGCTGAGCACATAAAAATGTTCTCTTTTGTTTTTGTTTCATTTTGTTTTGTATTGCTTTTCTGCTTTTCTTTTTGCTTATTCTGTTTCATCAAATAAAATAAATTTGGAAAAAAATAGATTTGGTGAAATGGAAAAGGAAAACAACTCATTGAAAAACAGAATTGGTAAAATGGGGAAAAAATCCGATGGGGGAAAAAAACAATTCATTTAAAAGTTCAACTGACCAAATTGGAAAAAAAAAAAAAACTAATTGAAGAAAATAGAATGGAACAAATAGAAATGAATAACTCAAGGAGGCATCAATCAAAATAAACAATCAAATAAAACCAGAAAAAAATAAAAGAAAATGTAAAATACTTCATTAGAAAAACAACTGACCTGAAAAATAGTCCCAAGAGAGATAATCTAAGAACTATTGAACTATCTGCAAACCACAAAGAAAAAAAAGAGCATGACCAGTGTCTTTCAAGAAATCATCAAAGAAAATAGCCCTCATGTCCTAGAACCAGAGGGTAAAATATTCATGAAAGAATCCATGGAACAACTCCTGAAAGAGATCTCAAAATGAAAATTCCAAGGAATACCATAGGTAAATTTAAGGATTATCAGATCAAGTAGAAAATACTACAAGCAGCTAGAAACAATTCATATACTGAGGAGCCACAATCAGAATTACCCAAGACCTAGCAGTTTTCACTTTAAAAGCTCAAAAGGCCTGGAATATAGTTTCCAGAGGGCAAAGGAACTTGGACTGAAGCCAAGAATCAACTATCCA
Source organism: Sarcophilus harrisii (assembly GCF_902635505.1). Lineage (NCBI taxonomy): Eukaryota > Metazoa > Chordata > Mammalia > Dasyuromorphia > Dasyuridae > Sarcophilus > Sarcophilus harrisii. The sequence continues at coordinate 235,719,138 of NC_045426.1, read as the reverse complement.
GTAAAATTAAGCATTATCTTTCTGGGGAAAAGATGCATAATCAATGAAATAGAACATTTTCATTTATTTTTGATGTAAAGACCAGAGCTGAATATAAAATTTGATCTTCAAATATACTATTTGAGAGAACTATTAATAAGGAAGAAAAAAACCTGTTTTTGTTGTTTTTAATTAATTCATTTATTTTTCCCCAGTTACATTTAAAATAATATTACCTTAGTTTTAAAATTTTTGAATTTTAGGCTCTTTCCTTTATCCTCATCCACAATTAAGAAAGCACATGTGAAGTTATGCAAAACATTTTCATAAAAGTCGGATTGTGAAAGAAATCATAGATCTCTCATCCTAAAAAAAAAAAAAAAAAAAAAAAAAAAAAAAAAAAAAAAAAAAAAAAACAGCCCTCAAGAAAAATTTAATTAAAATGAAAAAATAGAGAAACAGAAAATATTTCAATCTGTATTCAGACACAATCAGTTTCTTCTCTGGGTACAAATAGGATTTTTCATTGTAAGTCCTTCAGAATAGTTGTGGATGATTGTACTACTAAAAATAATAAAGTCATTTACAGGTGGTCATTCCAGAACATTGCTATTTCTTTGTATATAGTAGATTTCATCTTCTTCATGGAGGACTTCCCAGGTTTTTTTTTTTTTCCTGAGAGAAGCCTGCTTATCATTTGCCAGAGAAGAATAATATTCCATCACAAACACATACAAGAGTTTATTGAGTCATTCCCCAATTGAAGGGCATCCCCTCAAATTCTAATATATTTAATCGTGGGAAGAGAGTTACTATGAATATTTTTATACATATAGGTCATTTTCTTTTTTTCCTGTTGTTTTTGAAATATCTTTTGGTATTCATGCTTAATAGTAGTGTTGTTAAGTCAAAGGATATTTCTTTTGATAATTTATCAATTGGGCATGATTCTTATTTTTTATAAATTTGACTCAGCTCCTTCTATGTTTTAGAAAGAAGGCCTTATTAAAGAAACTTGCTTCAAAATTTTATAATTATTCCCTGAATATGGCCTTTACTATATCACTCTTTCCCCTTCCCATATTCCATTCTCCTTTTTTCCTGCAGAGTATACATTTTTTTTCCTATTTTGAGCCAATTCTGATGAGACTAAGGTTTACTAACTTCCCCTCTATTCCCCCTCTTCCCTTCCATTATAAAAGTTTTTCTTGCCTCCTTTTTTAATGACAGATAATTTGTATCATTCCATTTTCCCCTTTGCCTTTCAATACATTCTTTTCTCACCCCTTATTTTTATCACTTTTTTTTACAAGATAGTATTCCTTCATATTCAGCTTACACGTATGTCGTCTGTCTATATATACTCCTTCTAACTGCCCTAATAATTAGAACATTGTCCTCCCTTGTAGAAATTAAAACCAATAATTTTTATTGTCTCTTATGATTTCACTTTTCTGATTGTCTTCTTAAACTTCTCTAGAATCCTGTATCTGAAAATCAAATTTTCCATTCAGCTCTGGTCTTTTCATCATGAATGCCTGCAAATCCTTTATTTCATTAAATAACCATTTTTTGCTCTGAAGTATTATTTTCAGATTTTCTGGGTAGATGATTCTTGGTTGTAATCCTAGCTCCATTGCCCCCTGGAATATCATATTCCAAGCCCACTGGTCCTTTAACATAGAAACTTCTAAATCTTGTGTTATCCTGACTGTGGTTCCACTATACTTGAATTGTTTCTTTCTGGATACTTGCGATATTTTCTCCTTGACCTGGGAATTTCAGAATTTGGCTATAATATTCCTGAGAGTTTTCATTTTGGAATCTCTTTTAGGAAGTGATTGGTAGATTCTTTCAATTTATATTTTACCCTCTGATTCTAGAGTGTCAGGATAGTTTTCCTTAATAATTTCTTGAAAGATGATTTCCAAACTCTTTTTTTGATCATGACTTTCAGGTAGACCAATAATTTTTTTCTTATTTAATAGCCTTTTATTTACAGGTTATATGCATGGGTAACTTTACAGCATTAACAATTGCCAAACCTCTTGTTCCAATTTTTCACCTCTTACCCCCCACCCCCTCCCCCAGATGGCAGGATGACCAGTAGATGTTAAATATATTAAAATATAAATTAGATACACAATAAGTATACATGACCAAACCGTTATTTTGCTGTACAAAAAGAATCAGACTCTGAAATATTGTACAATTAGCTTGTGAACGAAATCAAAAATGCAGGTGGGCATAAATATAGGGATTGGAATTCAATGTAATGGTTTTTAGTCATCACCCAGAGTTCTTTCTCTGGGCATAGCTAGATCAATAATTTTTAAATTATCTCTCTTGGATCTATTTTCCAGCTCACTTCTTTTTCCAATGAGATATTCCACATTTTTTTTCTTTTTTCTTTTTTTTTTTTTTGGTTTTGCTTTATTATATCTAGATTTCTCATAAAATCATTTGCTTTCATTTGCTTAATTCCATTTTTAAGAAATTATTTTCCTCAGTGAGTTTTTTGTATCTGCTTTCCCAATTTAATTCCCAAAATTAAAAAGCCAATTTTGCTTTTTAAGGCATTTTTCTCCTCATTAATTTTTTGTATTTCCTTTTGCACATCTCTCAATTCTTTCCCTAATTTTCCTCTATCTCTCTTACTTGATTTTCTAAGTTCCTCTTGAGCTCTTCAGAAGAGGAAAGGGATAAGAAAGGGGAGGGAATGTAAAAGGTGAGGGCATATTGAGAGATGTGATCAAAAGCAAAATACTGGGGATTATGAAGAGTATAACTTGGGGAAAATAAGATGGTAAGAAATACAGATCCAAAATAATAATTTTGACTGTGAATATGAATGGGATGAACTCTCCCATAAAATGGAAGTGAATAACAGAATTTTACAATATGTTGTTTACAAGATACTCATTTAAAGCAGAGAAATACATATGAGTAAAGGTAAAAGGTGGGTACAGAATCTATTATACTTCAGCTGAAGTTTAAAAAGAGAAGACAAAGAATCAGGGATAGCAATCCTGATCTCAGAACAAGCAAAAGAATAAAACAGATGTAATAAAAAGAGATAAGGAAGGAAACTACATTTTGCTAAAGGGTACTATAGATAATGAAGTAATATCAATACTGAACATATGTACCAAGTGGTATAGCATCCACATTTCTAGAGAAATTAAGAGAGCTGCAAAAAGAAATACACTGCAAAAGTATACTACGAGGTGATTTCAACCTTACCCTATTAGAACTAGATAAATTGAATCACAAAATAAATAAGAAAAGAGTTAAATAAATAATAGAATTTTAGAAAAGTTATGTATGATAGACCTTTGAGTGAAATTGAATGGGAAGAGAAAGGAATATATATTTTTTTTCCAGCAATAGATGGAAACCACCCAGAAAAATGATCATATATCCCATCATAAAAACCACAAAATCAAATGGAGAAAGGAAGAAAGAAACACTAAACACTAAATGGTGTAATAAAAATTACATGTAATAAAGGGCCAGGGAAAATAGACCAAAAATTAATTGGAAATCAAGTAGTTTAAATAAAATTAAATATTTTTTTCCCTGAAGCAATTGGGGACAAATGATTTGCTCAGGGTAACATAGCTAGGAAATGTTAAATGTTTGAGGTCACATTTGAATTCAGGTCTTCCTGACTTCAGGGTTGGTGCTCTAATCACTGCACCACTTAGCTGCCCTGAAACTAAATAATCTAATCATAAAGAATGAATGAGTCAAACAACAAATCATAGATACAATTGATAATTTCATCCAAGAGAATGACAATAATGAGACAATATACCACAACTTATGGGACGCAGCCAAATTAGTTGATACGAGAAGTTTCTCTCTCTAGAAGCTTACTTGCATAAAATAGAGAAAAAGGAGACCAGTGAATTGGGCATGCAACTAAAAAAGCTAGAAATTGATGTTTAAAATGCCCAATTAAATTAGAAATTAGAAATTTTGAAACTCAAAGGAGAAATTAACAATAAAATAAACTTTAAAAAACTATTGAACTAATAAAACTAAAAGTTGGTTTTATGAAAAAAATAGATAAATCTTTGGATAATTTGATCAGAAAAAAAAGAAAGAAAAAAATCAAATTACCAGCATCAAAAATGAAAATGGTGGTGAATTTACCACCAAAGAAAATAATTAATACAAATAATTAGGAGATATTTTGTCCAATTCTATGGCAAAAAGTTGGACAATGTAACAGAAATGGATGAATATTTATAAAAATATAAATTGCCCAGGTTAACAGAAGACAAAATAAAACATTAAAAAGTCCCATTTTAGACAAAGAAATTGAAAAGTCATTAATGAATTCCCTAAGAAAAAAATTCTCCAGAGTCATATGCATTCACAAAGAAATTCTACCAAACATTTAAAGAACAATTGATTCCAATGCTATGTAAATTATTTTGAAAAATAGGAAAAGAAGGGATACTTCCAAATTCTTTTTATGACATAAATATGGCACTGATTCCTAAACCAGGAAGAGCCAAAACAGAGATAGAAAATTACAACGAAATCTCCATAATGAATATTGATGAAAATTTTAAAATAAAATATAAGTAAAGAAATTAAAGCAATGTGACAGAAAGATAATACACTATAACCAAGTGGGATTTATACTAGGTTTTCAGGCCTGGTTCAATGTCAGAAAAACTATTACCATAATCGACTATATCAATAAGAAAAAAAAAAACAGAAATCATATGATAATCTTAATAGATGCAGAAAAAGCTACTCTACAAAGTAGAATATCCATTCCTGTTTTAAAAAAACACCAGAAAACATAGGGATAAAGGTAGCTTTCCTTAAAATAATAAGCAGTATCTATTTAAAATCTACAGAAAACATTATTTGTAATGGAGAGGAGCTGAACACATTCCCAATAAGATCAGAGCTAAAACAAGAATGCCCATCATCACCACTATTATTTAACATTATACTAGAAATGTTGGCTTTAGCAGTAAGAAAAGACAAAGAAATTAAAGGAATTGGAATAGGTAATAAAGAAATAAGACTATCACTCTTTGCAGATGATATGATGATATACTTAGAGAATCCTAGAAAATCATCCAAAAATCTACTGGAAACAATTTACAACTTTAGCAAAGTTGACCATACAAATCATCAGCATTTCTATATAATACTGACAAAGTCCATCAGCAAGAGACAGAAATAGAAAACCCACTGTGAAAAAAAAAATAAAATGCTTGGGTGTCTACCTGCCAAAACAAACTAAGAACTATATGAATACAATTACAACACACTTTTCACACAAATAAAATCAGATCTAAACAGTTGGGAAAATGTCAATTGCTCATGGCTAAGCTTAGCTAATATAATAAAAATGACATAATCTGCCTAAATAGATCTACTTGTTCAGTACCATACCAATCAAACTGCTAAAACATTATTTTATAGAACTAGAAATAATAATAACAAAATATATTTGAAAGAATAAAAGTGCAAGAATATCAAAGAATTAATGAAAAATTACAAAGAAAGGCATCTTAGCAGTACCAAACCTAAAACTCTATTATAAAGCAGCAATAAACAAAACCATTTGGTATTAGCTAAGTAGAGTGATAGATCAGTAGAATAGATTAGATACACATGATACAGTAATCAAGGACTATAGCAATCTACTATTTGATAAACTCCCCTAACTCCAACTTCTGGAAGAACTCACTATTTAGTTCTTTTCCAAAACTTTTGTTATGTAGCCATTATTCTCTTTAATGAAATTATCAATTTTCCATAATTGTTCCTTTGACCAATTATTTAGGATAAAATTATCCTGTAACCATTTAAATTTGTATATTTTTTTCAAATGCCATGTGTATTATAATATATATATATATAATATACAATATACAATATATGTAATGTTGTATACTGAACAAAAAAGTATGTGTTTAATATTATGTTTGTTGGAATTTATTTGTAAGGTTTTTATGTCATGGTGGTGGTCAACTTCTATAAAGATGCCACAAACAACTGTGATATCTATATCTATATATATTTATTTATTTTCCCATTCAATAATCACACAAAAGTTATAATATCTAATCTTCATCAAATTCTGTTTAAGTAGTTAACTTTGAATTTATTAATATTTTTGTTACATTTGCCTGTGTTTACAGGATACACATTGAGGTACCCAACTATTATAATATTGCTAGCTATTTCTCTTTGTAATTCTACTAGTTTTTTTTTTCCTTAAAGTACTTAGATATTATATGCAAAGAAAATTAATGACGTTAGAATTAGAAAGGAAATAGTGACCTGAAGGGAAAAAAATCTGTAGCAAATTTCTCTGAACAGGAATGGTATCCAAAAATATGTAGGGAACTGGTATAAATATATGAATACAACAATCATTTCCCATTAGATAAATGGTTAAAGTATATAAGCAGACTTCTCAAAAGAAGAAAGGCAGACTGTCAACAACCATATTTTATTCATTAAAAATAAGAAATATTCAAAACAAAACAATTCTCAGATTCCACCTTATATCCATCACATTGGCAAAAGTGACAAAAATTGAAAACCAGGTTGATGATGAACATGCTATGAGAAGACAATAACAGAGATAAACTGTTAGTAGAACCTCGAAATAATTCAAATATTCTGTAAATCAGTTTGACACTATTCATCAAAAGTCATCAAATTATGCAGAATTTTGTTATTTTTGAAGCAAAGCACCAGAAGTAAGGTGTATCAATTGGGAAATGAATACTTTATGTTATAAGAATTAAGTGAAATATTATTGTACTATAAAAATAACTTGAGGAACTTTTATGAACTGATTTAGATAGAAATGAGCAGAACTAGGAGAACCATTGATACCCTGATTACAGTACTGTAAAATAAAACAAAAAACTTTGAGAAACTTAATAGCTACAATCAATATCTGACAATTATGACTTCACAAGATTGATGATAAATAATACTTTGCACCTACCAATAGAGAGTTAATAAACTAGATGGGTAGAACTATATACACATTTTCAGTTACAGCTAATATATGAATTTGTTTTATATGACTATATATTTATAAGGGAGAACTTGATTTTTAAAGGAAGAGAGAATTTAGCCCAGAGTAGGAAAGTGAAGATAAAAATACTAAAAACAAATGGAGAAAAGATTGTCGATCATTTTTAAAAATCAGAAATCGAAAATAAATACATAATGGAACATATGCAAGTAAAGCAATGTTGAAAACTACATTACTGAATTTGAATAATTTTTTGAAAGCTGTCCCTAATTAAAAACTAAACAAATCTCTGCATACTGTAATTGAAGTTCACAATCTCATTAGAATGTCTCTTTTCTGTTAGTATGAAATAATCAGGATTTTTTTCTTCATTAAGTTTTTTAATAAAAAAAATGAAAATTCATTTTAAATGATCAAATTTTTTAGACATTTTCATAAATGTAAAAAAATAATTCTTCATATATAGTTAATAAGATAGCCAACAACTTCAGTAGAGAAGTGACTTTAGAGTTTTTTCTTGGAATTTTATCCTTCTTCATCCTTGAGATAAGACCAGTCCAACAAACCTACATTAATATGTGCCACTGCCATTCCTTTTTGGAACACATTTACAATCTTTACTTTTGATAGAGTATATTACTTTATGCAGACAGTCTATGTGAAACTGTTGAAGCTTCTTGGTGTGAAGAAGTCTTGTATTAGAATCACATTGGGTCCTGAACTTAAGTTGACTGTTGAAAGTAGACTGAACATGACATTGATTAATGTACCTGAAGATGTCTATGATAAATTGTCAAATGTTTCATCTACAGGACTGGATATTTAGCTGACTCTGATTTGCCAACAAAATGCTGAGGAATGAATGTTTGTGTAAGGATCTTTTTCTCTCCACATAGAGCAATTTTTTTCCTAAAAATGTCTGTCAAGTCATGTAGGCCATCCCACATGAACTTCTTTTATAAAAGTTTGTGTCTATGCTATTGAAAAGATCCTCAATTTTGCTTACACCTTCACTCTTCTGAGAGATATGCTTAATTAATAGATAAGAACTAGATAGATAAGTGGAATATTAATACTTTGCATGCCCGTAAGTGCTGCTAATGTGATTTTTAGAAATGCTTGCAAGTAATTTACTTTTGCAAGTAAACATAGCCTTGAAATCTTATTCAAATTATTTCTTAGCAAACTGTTTTTGCATTAAAGACAAGGTAAACTTCAACTGAGCCAGTTTCTAAATTAATACAAACTCTCTCTCCGTTAAAGAGAGAGAGCCAAATCATGATTCATAGTAGTGAATGATTGATTTCCTGACTTGAATTCCTATAATAAAAGGGAATGATGCCAAGTAATATTACGATACTGTTGAGTTAAATTCAGCTTCTAGTTAACCAATCACTGTCACTAATGGAAAAGCAGAACAACTGGTGGCACAATGGATAAAGTGCCAAAGCTGGAGTCAAAAAGACCCAAGTTCAAAACTATCATCAGACACTTATCTGTGGGGCCCAGGGCAAATTACTTAACCCTTTTTGCCTCAGTTTGCTCATCTGTAAAATGGACTGAAGAAGGAAATAACAAACTATTCCAGTAGTTTTGTCATAAAAACTCCAAATAGGGTCATGAAAAGTTGGATAAGACTGAAATGATTAAACAAAGACAAAAATAGAAAACCTAAGTTCAAATTATGAAAGCACCAGGGCAATGAGAACCAGAACATAATAGCATAAGGGACTTCTATTAGAAGGGAGAACATATACTTCCAAAAGCAAGAGAGAGTTACCTGCAAAATCTTGTACCTCCTGGCCTCTGTGGCTTTGTTCAGATGGAAGATTATTCAACTTACCTAGAGAAAACTCTTATTTGACTGCTCTAAAAGATGGCCTAAAGAGTCATAATGATGATATTATTACAAATGAAGGAGTTTCAATGACCAGTCAAGTTCAGATAGTGATCACTATCTGAGAAAGAAGAAAGAAAGAATAATTTAACCCTGACTAGATACCAAGCACTTGATAAATATGTCATCTGATTTTCACAACAACCCTGTGAGGTAAGTGATATTATGAACCCCACTTAACAGTTGAGGAAACTAAGGCGAATAGATGTCAAATAACTAGCCCAGGGTCAAATAGCTAGTATATATCTGAATCCAGATTTGAACTCAGGTTTTTTCTGACGTCTGGACTAATTCTCTATCCACTCTCTATCCACTGTGCCATCAGAAGCAAATATGCTTCTGAGAAGCTGACTGAGTTATATCGTTCTACTGACTGCATATAGAGAGTGTTTACAATTAATCCTTGAACTGAGATATTCTTTGTTTAATATGTCTTTCCATATAAAGTCCTGCAAATTCCCTGATTACTACAATCACTAAGACTTTCTTAATGAGGGTTGAACAGTTCCTACAAAACTAGCCACAGACTATTATAAGACACTGCTGTTGTTTCCAAATCCCATTCCAAAGGAAAGGGGGTGAAAGTATAGGTAGATCATCACCAAATACCCAGCTGCTCTTTAAGGTAATCTATCCTTTATTCTAAAAAAAGAAAATTTGGGGATTAAGCTTATCAAGACTTTTCTTCTATAAATAACTACAGGACAATAAACTAATCTCGGGAGTGAAATCGCCTTTTGTATAAGCAATCATATACATAATCATAATGATGATGATTATATATCATACTATAATATTTTAATTATGCTATCTATTATTACATCATATAAATTACATTTAAATATTACTGTATGTTATAGTTTTATATATATATATATATGTACATATATAAATATAATTGTTTCCAGATATACTAGCACTAATACTAATAGGGCTTTTTTTTTTTTTTTTTTTTTTAACAAATCTTAGTCTACATTGAATCTCATGCCCAAGTTATAACCCCAGGAAAGAGTTTAGAAAGAAAATCCCAAAACTGAGTTAACAGTTAGATATCTTGACTGATGTGAAGAGGGAGAGAATGAAGAACAACAATAACAATTTCAGTGACAACAATAAGAGAAAACAAGGAAAAGAACAAAAACAAGGAAAGTAATCATAGCTGTTTATACTAAAGGTAATTTCACTTAAGAGATTGCTTTACATATCTGTGATTGTTTATGAAAGAAAAGTTTTCATTACTAATTATGGTTATTATGTGATGATGATTTTTAAGAATAACATATTTACATAGTGTTTTAAGATCTGCAATATACTTTCCTCATAACATCACAGTTTAGATAGCAACTTTTTCTCTCCCCTCAGAATATGATCCTAAGGCTCCTAGAGAAGAGGTGTCTTGCTTAGGGTCACACTTCACTCTAAAACCACTTACTGATATGAAAGGGAAATAAACATTCCCCCTTCCAGAGAGAAATGTTCATTAAAGTATTATATCTGACAGCTTTACCACTTTGTTGATTGGGGACTCCCATAGACTTCTGTTTGATGCAACTATAATTTCTTACTGGTGTTTGACATGGAATCTGGTAATGATTGGTTGCTTCTCTTTTCCTTCACCTTAGAGGTTATTTCCATTTTTCCTTTTGTCTCTGTCATTACTTTTTCCTATACCAAAAACAATTGAGGGTTTTAATTTCCTAGTAATAACCAATAGTAGCAATAACTATAATGAAAAGGGTAATAACATGTGGTAAGGGTGATGATCTGCTTTTGCTGGATCATTTAATTAATCATTCTCAGCAATTGCATGGTGGTGTTTATGAGACTTAACCAAAGGGGAAAAAAGGGAAAGGAGGAAATTTGAGTGCTATAGTCATTAAATTATTTAGAGCAATACTCAATATGTCTAATTATTAATATTTTGGTGAGTTTTCTTTCTAAATCCTTATTTCTAAGGTTTTATAACTTGGTCATAAAAGATTCATTGTAGTCAAAGATTTGCTATAAAAAGCCTCAGGCAAGAGAGTACATTCAGTCGGTTATGGCTTACAGTATTAAAAGACAACAAAAATAAACTCCAATCATTCAACAGTGGCTTTGTTCAAAAATGGCATCTTACAAGGCAGTCATTCTTCAGGTGTCTCTTCTGCCACTAATAGTGGAGTTAGAGCCATCCATCACAGATAGTGAAATTTTGATCAAAGGCAGAATGTAACCACAATGTCAACTTAACATGACTGCTGTTTGAAATAAAAAAAAAAAAACATTTGAACCAATCCTCAACTCTATCATATCAACTATCATTTAATAGTGACCTGTATTTTGAGATTATCTTAATTTTTTATTTTAACACTCCCCCCTAAAAAAAGATTTTGATTTGTGAAGCTTTTGGTGGTAATTGAAAATAAACTGATGTTTTACCCTAGCCACATCTTTGCTATACTGCCCAGCTACTTCTATTGCTACTACTACACCTTCTGAATCGGATCTCTGGAGAAATATATCCTGGAGAAGCTATACCACTCAGTTTCAGAATTCCCACCTTAGGATTATGCTGTTCTGATTAATGAGAATTTCTAGGTTTATAGCTTTTCCCCCTTAGCCATTCTCCTATTGTTCACGTTTCCACTTTTTGCCCTAAGAGTAGTAAACAAATTAACACCGCTATTGTTTTTGGAACCCCAAAATTTCTCCTGAGCCATCATATTCTCTATTCATGGTCTCCTCCAATTAAAATTTAGGCTACTTGAAAATATAAATTTTCTTTTTGTTTGTATCTTTATACAGTACATGTATCATTCCATGATACATAATAAGTGCCTAATAAATGGGTTTCCCACATACACACATGTAAACATATGCTAATATCCATATACTCATTCTTCTGTTGTTTTGATCGACTAATTTTTAAAAAGGGTTTCAGATAGTCAGCCATCTACGCTATTCTCTTTGCAGAACTTTCAAAGACTCGGTGATGATTCTAGCTAAGTCAGTTTTATTACTAAGAATTGTCTGGAAAATTGTTTTTCAGAAATTCTAAAGAAAATAGACATTTCTAGAAAAGTATAGTGGACCTTTACCAACATAATAGAAAACATGTCCTCAAAACAAAGTGAAAGAGGAAGAGGAAGAAAAAGATAATCAGGAAAAGAAGAAGTACTCCAGTCATGGTAAAAGCCTCCAAAAAAAGTTTGGAGTCAGATAATATGTTTATTAGTTAATTGGGCAAGTTCCTTCTACTCTCTGGGTCTTTGTTTCCTTATCTATAAAATCAAATGGTTAGATTTTTAAGATCCTTACAATTTGAAATAAATGGTAAGTATGATTATGTTAATGATGGCAAACTAAATATCTTAATATGGAATTGGGGGGGGGGGTAGTTAGGTGGCGTAGTGGATAGAGCACCAGCCCTAAAGTCAGGAGGACTTGACTCCAAATCTGACCTCAGATGCTTAACATTTCCTAACCGTGTGACCCTGAGAAGTCACTTAACTACAATTGCCTCAGCCAAAAAAAAAAAAAAAAAAAAGGAATTTTTTAAAATTTCATCAATCCCTCCCAAACAATCAAGTAAAAGAAAACAATACATTTCAGATCTGCTTATTAAACTAGTGCTTACTATATAATCAGTCAAATAAGAATTATGATTTGTTTGTGTTCATAAAATAAGAATCCTAGTATATTGTCATTGAAAGGATATGATCAAAATCTTTTTGATAATTGCTGCTAAAAGCAAAGAGAATCCAAGAGACTGCAGATTATTATATATTATATATTATATTATATTATAGATATTATAGGGGAAGATACAAATCAAGATTTTTCTGCTATCCCCTCATTTTAGAGATGAGGAAACTGGGCCTGAGAGAGGGCAAGTAATTGGAACAGTCACACAGCAAATAGGTATCTGAAATAATTCACACTTAGGTGGTTTTTTTTCTTACTCCAAATCCAAATTACTGTGTCCTATTGTTTTTGTTCTGTCAATGTATGCTTGTGGGGATTTTTTTTATTTAGCACTTAAGTTGTGTATAAGAAATAAATATGTTATATTCCTGACCAATACTATACACTGAATATTTTTCTACTTCCCTCACTTTGGTGAGACATAAATAGGAAGCCAAACCTAAACCATAAGTAACATTTCCCCAGGAAACTAGGATGGAAGGACATAATTAGACAAAAAGGCAAGGAAAAGAATGCTAAATCCCTCTCATTTGAAGTCAAGATCCCCAGGACTAAAGTAGGTCCAGTTTGTATGGGTCCAGTGACAAGATTATCTGCTACCTCTACTTATTATTGTTGGACATAGTTAAATAAATATGCCCTAAATATGAGAGAAAATGAAAATAGGGTTCATTAATGTGTAAGGTCCCTTGATGATCAAATATAAGCCTTATTATAATTTTTCCATTTCTATAGGAATTTTCTATTCAAAGTCAAGTATAGCATGTTCACCTTTATTTTTTAAAAAAAATCAAATATGCATGATGAGCTGTTTGATTGAACATGCACCTAAGCATCAATTTCAAAGTCTACTCCAGCTGATGCTATATCTGCTGACTTTTTTTTCATTAGCAGTTGTCATTAATATCCATATTTTGGGCTCTTAGTCAAGAGGGCTTACTCTGGATTGTTCTGACAGCAAGGAGAGAAAAAGGGAGAAAAGGAAGAAGGAAAGTTCCATGCTGTAAAACCTGAACAAAAGCTCAGTGCAAGACTTGGTCATTCATCAATGCCAAATGACACTGTAAATGGGGCCTGGAGAACTTAAACTTAGACAGCAAAAAGAGAACTCTATAAGGCATGATGAATAAAATGGAAGATGTCTAGGCTGCTTTAAATGCAATTTACTTTAGTCCCATTCCAGTGGGTAAAAGGATCATTGCCTTTTAACTCACCATATCAGCTCTGGGAATTCAATCCTGCAGGTAGACCTGTCTTCTATTGATATACCTAACCTGAAATGATCACCACTCAATGAACAACTCATTCTTTGTGCTTTTCCAAGCCCTGCAAGACTGACTCAAATGGGCAGCATTTATTGACTCAAAAGAGAGATGCTGGTTCCTACAAAGGGACTTTTAAAAATCATGCAAAATTGTCCAAAGGTGAATTATCACATTAGCATTGCCAAATTTAAAGAGAAAGGAATTTTTCTGTTCATATCCTCACTCACTATTCAAACTACTTGTTTTACCCATTTAAAAATGCATTCATTTATTCAATAAAAATCTACAAAACACTAGCTATAGATGCATATCACTATGCTAAGTTTTTAGAGAGAAAATTTTGATGAATTTAGCATCTCATCAGTATGGCTATTCTTTCCATCAGTACTGATTATATCCTTGCCCTCTTTTCCTATATAATTCTTGCCACTATTCCCCCCATAAATTCTCCATAAGGGAATCCAACCAACATTCTAGATGCTTTCTTCTACATATCTTAACTTTACACAGATAACAATAAAGCACACAGACTATTCATAACCTACTTATTCTTATTAACTAATCAATTCACTTCTTTCTTGTCAAAAATCTCTCAAATGACATTTCTTATCTCATACAATTCTTAGTTGGTTATATATCACAGTATATTCAGTTGTGTTTCAGTTGACTTGGAAGTTTCATTCTTAGGAAGTCATTCTATTCCATGGATCATAGATACATGAAAGAGAGAATACCAAAGATTTTGATGAATAATCTTGGATTTTTTTATTAATAAAAAGAAAAAATGAATGAAAGAATATCATGAAATAATGTCAATGAATGAAAGAAAATTCATGAAAGAAAGTCAACTGTGTTGACCTGCATGTCTTCTTTTCTATGTTCACAAAATCTTCTTAGGAAAATATAGACACACATTGAAAGTATCTTTGATGAAAGCATTATAAAGAAATTAATGAAATTTTGCAAGACAATTTTTTGGCGAACCTAATTTTATAGTAAAACAATTGATTAAAAAGTGTCAGATATGAAAAATCCCATGGTAATTAATTTTAGCCTCAAAAATACATATAATTCAATAGAACAAAGGCTTTAAAGGTTTTTCCTCTAAAAATCTAAAAGAGATAAAAAAAAAAAGTAAATAAGACATTCTGTAACCTCAAGGACATTATACTCTAATGAAGATAAGGCATAGTAACACTTTCTACTCTCACAGTGCTTTTGTAAATCTTAAGGCACTTTACAAATCTGAGTATATTTACTTATACTTTTAATTATTTATTATAGGTGTATGTCTTGTCTCATTAATGTGATTGCAATCCCCTTGAAGACAAGTGATTCAAACAGTTAAGCATTAAGCAAATGTTTACTATGTGCCAGACACTCTGCTAAGAGTTGGGAATTCAAATGCAAGCAGAAAGATAGTGCCTCATCAAGTCTGTCCTCAAAAATTTTATGTTCTACATGTTAAACATATTCCATGTTTAACACATGTTGGACTACTTTCTAGGGAAGGTCATGGAAGAAGGTGGGGGTAATTGGAACATAAGGTTTGGCAAGGGCTAATGCTAAAGAATTGTTCATGTATATGTTTTGAAAAATAAAAAGCTTTAATAAAGAAAAAACATATAATACCATATATGTTATTATATATAACATATAATAAAGAACTAAAAGGGAATGGAAGAAATTGTCAATTAAGGAACATGAGAGAGAAGATCCTATGGAAATTAGATAGAATTACTCCCTAGTTTTGAGAAGAAACAGCTAGTCAGAGGAAGAGCATACAGGGACAGAGAGTATATCCAAAATGAGATGTGTGTGTGTGTGTGTGTGTGTGTGTGTGTGTGTGTGTGTTTGGGAAGGGTATAATTTCTATCTCAAGGACTATGTTTTGTCAGTATTTCAAACAATTAAGCATATAAAAGATGCTCAATAAATGCTCATTGTTTGAAAGGATGAATAAGTAAATAGATGAATGGAAGGATGGATATCTCAGTATTCTATTCTTCACTTGGAACTTTAAGCTACTGAAGAAATGTTTATCAAATCTTCACCCAACATGGAGGTAGAGGATAGTCAGTACATTCATAGAAAGAACCAAGAATGAAAACCATTTTACTAAGCTGAACATGAACAAAAAATTAATTTAAAAAGAGACAAATTTAACAATAAATCTTGTTAAATAAAATAATTGCATAAAGACTCCCTTAGTTTCCTCAAATATGAAATGAATGAGTTGGACTAGGCGATCTTTAAAACTCCTTTCAATTAAAAATACTATGATCCTATAGTCAGGTCAGCATATATTTATTAAACACCTATTAAATAACAGATATTGTGTTTAGTGCTAAAGATAAGGGGGGAAAGAGAGGGAGAGAGGGAAAGAGAGGAGAAAAGAGAGGAGAGAGGAGAGACAAGGAGTAAAAGAGAGAGAAGAGGGAAGGAAGGGAAAGAGGGAGGAAGGGAAAGAAGGAGAGAAGAACAAAAGGACAGAGAGAGGAAGTGGAAGAAGGATAGTTAGGGAGAGTAACTAGAAAACTATTACAATAGTCCAGGCATGAAGTTATGAGGAAGTGGTCATGGTGGTGACAGAATCAGCAAGAGAAAAGAGCATACGGTACAGATGTTGAAGCTTGAATCTAAAAACTTGGAAACAAATTGGATATAAAAAAGAAAAAGAAAATTTATGATACCATCTTGCAAGCCTGGGTGGCTTAGGAAGATTACTTGAGAATAGGGCTGGAAAAGCAAATCTGAGAATCATCAGCATATAAATGATCATTGAATTCACTCAATCAGCAAAGGAACATTTATTAAGTATCTACTATTGGCCAGATATTGTGCTAAACACTAATGATACAAAATGAAGCTAGATATAATCCTTGCCCATAAGAAGTTCATAATCTAATGTTGGAGACAATGAATGTGAACAAATAAGTCATGTATAAAATAAATAGAAACTACTTAAAAGGGGGAAGACCCTACTCAGAAAAGTTAGGAAAGGCTTCTTTTAGAAGGTAGAATTTTAGATGGAAATTGGAAGAATACAGAGAAACCAATGGTGCAGATGAGGAGGGATAATGTTCAAGCCATGGGACAATAGTCAGAGATAATTCCGGGGTCTGAGAGATGGAGTGTTTTGTTCATAGAGTATCAAATAGGCCAATATTGCTGGATCAGGAGAACATATTGAGGAATAAGTTATATGAAGCCTGGAAAGTTAGGATGGGGCTAGATTATAAAGGTCTTTGAATGCCAGAGTATTTTGGATTTGATCCTGGAAGTGGAGAGCCACTAGAATCTATAGGAAATGATGAGATTAACAAGTGAAATAGTGCAGAGGAAAAAGAAGAAAAGGCCCCAGTAATAGACTTAGGGGATATCCTACTGGTGTGACCTTGATATATATTCAGTACAACATACTGATAAAGAGAAGTCAGACAGATACAAGGAAAGTCTGGACAGAGAAGGAGGTGTTCAATAGTGTCAAAGGCTAGGTCAAAAAGGATAAGGATTTAGAAAATGTCATTAGATTTGGAAAACATTAACTTTGGTGAGAAAAGTTTTGGTTGAATGATAAGTTTTATTTTAACAGCAAAGAGTTAAAAAGAAAGTGAAGGAGAAAAAATGGAGGTAATTATTATAGATAACTTTAGAGTTTGGCTATGAAGGAGAGGAGAGAAATATAATTGTCATTAGGGGTAGATAAAATGAGAGGTTTTGAGAACAGAGAGAAAAGTATTTGTAGGAAGAAGGTAAGGAATTAGTAAGGAAAAAAGAATAGGTTTCTTCAAGTTTTGTTGTTGCCATTGTCTTCTAATTTTTACATCATTATCTTTTCTTCAGTATCCTTACCTTACTCACTTCCAGAGAACCATTCCATATAGCAAATAATAGTTTTGTTTGTTTATTTGTTTGTTTGTTTTTTTAAATTGAGCAAAAGGACTTCCGGCCAAGATGTCAG
This sequence comes from Sarcophilus harrisii, assembly GCF_902635505.1. NCBI lineage: Eukaryota > Metazoa > Chordata > Mammalia > Dasyuromorphia > Dasyuridae > Sarcophilus > Sarcophilus harrisii. The sequence goes on along the minus strand of NC_045426.1, from coordinate 235,701,316 downwards.
AGAGGACACACACATCTATTTAATCTCCGTCTTTTCTCTCAGAATAATTTATTTCATCACAAGCCTCAGAATTAGTGTTTGACTGAAAAAAAACCCACAAATAATTACCAAGAGAAGATATCCTCGAAATTCGCCAGGAAAGGTCTGTTTTTGCTCATGGATGGGAATGGTTAGATCGGGCACAAACTGAAGGCAGGCAGCAGCAGCACAACAGACAGAATAAGACAGGCAGTTCACAGCTGAGCAGACCAGAGTGGGGGGATGGGGTGTGATCTCAGCCGTTTCTGCAGGGAGAGCTTTACTACAGTGTTGACTATTTTGCCCTGGCAACAAGCCAGTAGACGAGCAGAGAAGCTGTAAACATGGGGGTAAAGACTATAACCCCAAAAAGCTAGGATCTCTAGGGACTTGGCCATACCCATCCACAGTGTCTCAGCACACTCTCAGAGTCTCAGAGCACAGATGCAGCCCAGTCCTGCTAGTGCCTTGCTGCTGCCCCATGCAGTCTATAGAGGAAGCTCGGTAATATCATCCAACCCACCCCCACCCACCCCCCAAAAAAGGCAGAATGCATTTGTTTTTCTTGTTAGTTTCTTTTCTTTGATTCTTCTTTGACAAAATGAGCAAAATGAGCTTCTATATGGATAGAGAGCAGACTTTAAACACTGAGGAGACTTAAAACAGACTGTCTTCAGATGAATCCCCAAATGATCTGGTCCTCAGCACAAAAGACTCTCATAGAAGAAATTAAAAAGGCTCTCACAAGAGAGCTAAAAGAAAAATGGGAAAAGGAAAGGGAAGCTTGGCAAGAGAGTCTGGATAAGTCATCCCTCTCATTTAAAGACAGTGGATAAAGAAATCAAATCCTTGAAAAACAGAATTATTAAGTTGGAAAAAAATAGCTCTTTAAAAAATAAAATTGGTAAAATGGAAAAAAAATTCCATAGAACAAAACAACTCACTTAAAAACTCAATTGGACAATTAGAAAAAGATATAAAAAAGTGAGTGAAGAAAATAACGCCTTAAAAATCAGAATCTAACAAATGGAAATGAATGACTTAAAGAGACACCAAGAATCAGTCAAACAAAACCAAAAAAAAAAAAAGTGCAACAATGGGAAAAAATGCCAAATACCTTCTTGGGGAAACAACAGGTCTAGAAAATAGATCCAGGAGAGATAATCTGATAATTATTGAACTTCCTGAAAAATATGATGAAAAAAGAGCCTGGACACAATTTTCCAGGAAATTATCAAAGAGAACTGCCCAAATGTTATAGAAACAGAGGATACAATAGACATTGAAATAATTCATCAATCACCTACTGAAAGGAACCCTAATATCAAAACTCCAAGAAATACAGTGGCCAAATTCCAGAACTATTAGACAAAGGAAGAAATACTGCAAGCTGCTAGAAAATATCAATTCAAATATAGAAGAGCCACAATAAGGATTACTCAGGATCTAGCAGCATCCATATTAAAGGATGGAAGGGCCTGAAATATGATATTCCAAAAGGGAAAGGAACTTGGTATGCAGTCAAAAATAATTTACCCAGCCAAAATGAGCATCTTTTTCCAGGGAAGAAGATGGACATTCAGTGAATAAGTGAATTTCATCTATTTTTGATGAAAAAAAAGTATCTAAACAAAAAGTTTGATCTACAAATATGGAACTCAAGAGAAACCTAAAAAGGTAAAAAGAAATCTTAAGAACTATATTTCTGCTATAAAAATATATAAAGAATACATGTATACTTTGTTCTAGAAACTAGAGGTAGAAAGGAAATTGTACCTAGAAAAGGGTAAAGTGGGGGTATTACATCTCATGAAGAGGCAAAAGAAACTTATTATATCTGAGAGAAAGAATGGAGAGGGATGAACATAGTGTGTATCTTACTGCCATCAGAATTGACTTTAAGAGAAAAATATTAGACATATTCGATTTATAGTAAAACTTCTCCCACCTCATTGAAAAGTGGAAGGGGAAAAGTGAAAAGGGAAGGAGTAAGCTAAGCAAAAGGGAATACAGAAATTGTGAGGAAAGGGGGTAAAATAAGGGGAGGAACTCTAAGGTAGAGAGAGGGATACTAAAAAGGGAAGGCTGTGAGAAGCAAGTGGTGCTCACAAGTTTAATACTGGGAAGGGGGGTAAAAGGAAGTAAGGGAGAAAAGCATAAACATGGGTTAATAAGATGGCAAGTAATACAGAATTGGTAATTTTAACCTAAATGTGAATGGGATAAACTCCCCCCATAAAGAGGAAGTGGTTAGCAGACTAGATTAAAAGCCAGAATCCTACAATATGTTGTTTACAGGAAACACACTTGAAGCGGGGTGATACATACAGAGTAAAAGTAAAAGGTTAGAGCAGAACCTATTATGCTTCAGATGAAGTAAAAAAGCAGGGGTAGCCATTCTGATCTCAGATCAAGCAAAAGTAAAAATTGCTCTAATTAAGAGAGATAAGGAAGAGCACTATATCTTGCTAAAGGATAGCATAAATAATGAAGCAATATCAATATTAAACATATAGGCACCAAGTGGTGTAGCATCTAAATTCTTAAAAGAGAAATTAAGAGAGCTGCAAGAAGAAACAGACAGCAAAACTATAATAGTGGGAGATCTCAACCTTGCACTCTCAGAATTAGATAAATCAAACCACAAAATAAATAAGAAAGAAATCAAAGAGGTAAATAGAATACTAGAAAAGTTAGATATGATAGATCTTTGGAAAAAACTAAATGGAGACAGAAAAGAGTATACTTTCTTCTCAGCAGTTCATAGAACCTATACAAAAATTGACCATGTATTAGGACATAAAAACCTCGAACTCAAATGCAGTAAGGCAGAAATAGTAAATGCATCCTTTTCAGACCACAATGCAATGAAAATTACATTCAATAAAAAGCCAGGGGAAAATAGACCAAAAAATAATTGGAAACTAAATAATCTCATACTAAAGAATGATTGTGTGAAACAGCAAATCATAGACATAATTAATAACTTCATCCAAGAAAATGAAAATAATGCACCATCATACCAAAATGTGTGGGATACAGCCAAAGTGGTAATAAGAAGAAATTTTATATCTCTACAGGCCTTGCATAAAATAGAGAAAGAGAAGGTCAATGAATTGGGCTTGCAACTAAAAATGCTAGCAAAGGAACAAATTAAAAATCCCCAGTCCAACAGTAAACTTGACATTCTAAAAATAAAAGGAGAGATTAATAAAATTGAAAGTAAAAGAAATACTATTGAATTAATTAATAAAACTAAGAGTTGGTTCTATGAAAAACCCAACAAAATAGATAAACCCTTAGTAAATCTGATTTTAAAAAGGAAAGAGAAAAATCAAATTATTAGTCTTAAAAATGAAAAGGGAGAACTAATGAAGAGGAAATTAAAGCAATATTTAGGAATTATTTTGCCCAGCTTTATGCCAATAAATTCAATAACTTAAATGAAATGGAAGAATACCTTCAAAAATATAACTTGCCCAGATTAACAGAGGAAGAAGTAAATTAGTTAAACAGTCCCATTTTAGAAAAAGAAATTGAACAAGCTATTAATCAACTCCCTAAGAAAAAATCCCCAGGACCAGATGCATTTACATGTGAATTCTACCAAACATTTAAAGAACAATTAACTCCAATGCTATATAAACTATTTGAAAAAAAAATGGGGATTGAAGTAGTCCTACCAAATTCCTTTTATGACACAGACATGGTACTGATATCTAAATCAGGTAAGTTGAAAACAGAGAAAGAAAATTATAGACCAATCTCCCTAATGAATATTGATGCTAAAATCTTAAATAAGATATTAGCAAAAAGACTACAGAAAATAATCTCCAAGATAATACACTATGATCAAGTAGGATTTATACCAGGAATGCAGGGCTGGTTCAACATTAGGAAAACTATTAGCATAATTGACTATATCAATAACCAAATTAGCAAAAACCATATGGTCATCTCAATAGATGCAGAAAAAGCATTTGATAAAATCCAACATCCATTTTTAATAAAAACATTTGAGAGTATAGGAATAAATGGACATTTCCTTAAAATAGTCAGGAGCATATATTTAAAACTGTCAGTAAGCATCATATTTAATGGGGATAAATTGGAACCATTCCCAGTAAGATCAGGAGTGAATCAAGGTTGCCCACTATCACCATTATTATTCAATATTGTATTAGAAATGCTAGCCTTGGCAATAAGAGTTAAGAAAGAGATTAAAGAAATTAGAGTAGGTAATGAGGAAACCAGATTATCACTCTTTGCAGGTGATATGATGGTATACTTAGAGAACCCCAGAGATTCTACTAAAAAGCTATTAGAAAAATCCAGAACTTTAGCAAAGTTACAGGATACAAAATAAATCCACATAAATCCTTAGCATTTTTATACATCACCAACAAAATCCAACAGCAAGAGATACAAAGAGAAATTCCATTCAAAATAACTGATAAATATTTGGGAATAAAATATTTGGGAATCTGTCTACAAAAGGAAAGTCAGGAATTATATGAGCCAAATTACAAAACACTTTCCACACAAATAAAGTCAGATTTAAATAATTGAAAATATATTAAATGCTCGTGGATAGGCCAAGTGAATATAATAAAGATGACAATACTCCCTTAAACTAATCTATTTATTCAGTGCTATACCAATCAGACTCCCAAGAAATTATTTTAATGACCTAGAAAAAATAACAAAAAAATTCATATGGAAGAACAAAAGATCAAGAATTTCAAGGCAATTAATGAAAAAAAAAATCAAATGAAAGTGGCCTAGCTATACCTGATCTAAAACTATATTATAAAGCAGCAGTCACCAAAACCATTTGTGTATTGACTAAGAAATAGATTAGTTAATCAGTGAAATAGGTTAGGTTCACAAGACAAAATAGTCAATAACTATAGCAATCTAGTGTTTGACAAGCCTAAAAGTGCCAATTTTGAGGATAAGAATTCATTATTTGACAAAAACTGCTGGGAAAACTGGAAATTAGTATGGCAGAAATTAGGCATGGACCCACACTTAACAACGTACACAAAGATAAGATCAAAATGGGTCTACAATTTAGGCATAAAAAATGAAATTATAAATAAATTAGAGGAACAAAGGATAGTTTACCTCTCAGGCTTGTGGAGGAGAAAGGAATTTGTGACCAAAGAAGAACTAGAGATCATTATTGATCACAAAATAGAAAATTTTGATTATATCAAATTAAAAACCCTTTGTACATACAAAACAAATGCAAACAAGATTAAAAGGGAAGCAACAAATTGGGAAAATATTTTTACAGCTAAAGGTTTGGATAAAGGTCTCATTTCAAAATATATAGAGAATTGACTCTAATTTATAAGAAATCAAGCCATTCTTCAATTGATAAGTGGTCAAAGGATATGAACAGACAATTTTCAGATGATGAAATTGAAACTATTACCACTCATATGAAAGTGTTAAGATAACTCTGAGATACCACTATACACGTGTCAGACTGGCTAAGATGACAAGAAAAAAATAATGATGAATGTTGGAGGGGATGTGGGAAAACTGATAAACTGATGCATTGTTGGTTTAGTTGTGAATGAATCCAACTATTCTGGAGAGCAATCTGGAATTATGCCCAAAAAGTTATCTATCTGTGCGTACCCTTTGATCCAGCAGTGTTACTACTGGGCTTATATCCCAAAGAGATACTAAAGAAGGGAAAGGAACCTCTATGTGCCAAAATGTTTGTGGCAGCCCTTTTTGTGGTGGCTAGAAATTGGAAAATGAATGGATATCCATCAATTGGAGAATTGTTGGGTAAATTGTGGTACATGAAATGTTATGGAATATTATTGTTCTGTAAGAAATGACCAGCAGGATGAATACAGAGAAGCTTAGAGAGACTTACATGAACTGATGCTAAGTAAAATGAGCAGAACCAGGAGATCATTATATACTTCAACAATGATACTGTATGAGGATGTATTGTGATGGAAGAGAAGATCTAACTCAGTTCCAATTGATCAATGATGTTCAGAATCAGCTACACCCAGAGAAGGAATACTGGGAAATGAGTATGAACTGTTTTCATTTTTTGTTCTTCTTCTCAGGTTATTTTTACCTTCTGAATCCATTCCTCCCTGTGCAACAAGAGAACTGTTTGGTTCTGCACACATATATTGTCTCCAGGATATACTATAACATTTAACATGTATAAGACTGCATGCCATCTAGGGGAGGGGGTTGAGGGAGGGAAGGAAAAAGTCAGAACAGAAGTGAGTGCAAGGGATAATGTTATTAAAAAATTACCCATGCATATGTACTGTCAATAAAAAGTTATTTTTTTTAAGTGAGCAAAAAATGGGCACAACCAATTAATATATTTTTTTAAATCCAAAAACATGTTCAGTGTGAAACACCAAATAGACCTCTCCATATCTCATACCTCTCATATCTTTAATATAAACCAATTAATAATATTAGGATTTTCCTTTATATTAAGGGAAATGCAGTATCTGCAGAAGGAAACTAATAAAGTCATTGTATTATTGCATCTAGGTCCATACATATAATTTTAAGAAGAATATTTTATGAGTTCCAAGTAGAATGAGAAGGATGAAGGGCCTGAAATTCATCTCACATAAGAAATGTTTTGTTTAACTGCACATGTTTAGCCTAAATAAAAAGAAGACACAGCAGCAATATGTTAGCTACCATCAACATTTGAAAAATTGTTATCTGAAAGATAAATTGAATTTAGATTGCATTATTTTACAGAGGAATATTTTATCTAATGGATAGAAGTTAAAAGGGAGAAGATTTGGGTTTAGCAAAAAGAATAATTTGCAGATGGCATATAGCTAGGAAGAACAGCCAATACACTGGGTGACAGAGACAGATCTCAAAAAAAATATGACAGAAAATCATCCTATCAGATCAAATAAGAATTCACTTAGGAAAAATATAAAGTTTTAAACACAGATTTAAAAGGTAATCTTTGCAAGTATTAGTAGTAGAATTCCCTAGGAGGGGAAGGGTCACAACTAATTCATCTGAAAAAATATTTGGATATTTAACAGAGTAGTAGATTTATATGTATCACTAGTGTTCTATGGAATTCTGGAAAACTATTGTGATTTTAGGCTCCATTTAAAGGGGCATAGTGTTTGAGGTTAAGAAGGTGGTTGTCCTATGATACTCTCCTATTCATACTATATCTGGAGTAAGTATTATCTTCAGTTCTGGCCATAATGTAGAAAAGACATTGATAAGCTGGAAATTATTCCAAAGAGGACAATAAGGACAATGGAAAGTTTTAAGTTCATAACACAAATGGATAGAAATGTTGAATGAATTGGGATTTGATAATTTTATTCATTTCAATTTATTCATGTTTGAAGGGCTTTCATAGTTGGGTTTTGACTGAGGGGATAACCTTGAGTTATTTATGGTAAATCCTCTCTATTGCTATTAGCAATATATACTATTAGATATAGTTATGTCAAAAATCTATCAAGAATAACATATCACAATTTTCCCACAACATTCTCTCCTGTATTCAGTTTCTATGTGGAGCAGGCTTACATTAGCTTAGTTTACATATGCAACAGATCTCAAATTTTAAACTAGGATACCTGGGAAATCCTGAGAGTTTTGTTGGAAGTCTAGGTGTAATCACTAATACATTTGTCATTATTTAAATCATTCATAACAAATAAAATAATTTAATTTCTAATATAGTAAAAGTTGCAAAGAAGTGAACCATCTGATTTAAGGGGAAATTTTCTAAATAATTAGAGTTAATTGCCTATTTAAGAAGCAGTAGGTCTTCACCATTTTATACCAGTTAGAAAAATGTCTTGCCTAGCCATAGCAGACCTAAAATTGTATTATAAAGTAGCAGTCATGAAAAGCACTTGAACCTAGCTAAGAAATAGAGCAGCAGATCTATGGAATAGGTTAGGGATACAAGACACAACAGTCAATGAATATAGTAATGTACTATTTGATAAGCCCAAAGACCCCCACTTCTTGGATAAAAACTCATTATTTTACAAAAATTTCTGGGAAAACTGAAAATAGCATGACAGAAACTGTGGACAGACCAACATCTCACACCATATATCAAGATAAAGTCAAAATGGGTACATGATTTAGACAGAAAAGGTGAAACAAATTAAGAGAGCAAGGGATAGTTTAGCTTTCAGATCTTTGGAGAAAGGAGGAATTTATGACCACACAAGAAATAGGGAACATGATGAAAGGCAAAGTGGACAACTTTGATTACATTAAATCAAAAAGATTTTGCCAAGCAAAACCAATGCAACCAAGATTAGGAGGAAAGCAGAAAATTCAGTAACAATTTTATAGTCAGTATTTCTAGCTATAAACACCATTTCTAAAATATATGGAGAACTGAATCAAATTTATAAGAATACAATTCATTCCCCAATTGATGTGGTCAAAGAATATGAAAAGATAATTTTCAGATAAAGAAATAAAAGCCACCTATCATCTTATGAAAAAATTCTCTAAATCCCTATTGATTAGAAAAATGCCAATTAAAACAATTGTGAAGTATAATATGGGCTATGTTGACAGGAAAAGATAATGATAAATGTTGGAGGAAAAATTGGGAGAAATGGGGTCCTTAATACATTGTTGGTGGAATTGTGAACTGCTCCTATTATTCTGGAGATCAATTTGGAATGCTTTGATCCAGCAATATCACTACTGGCTCTGTTTCCCAAGGAGATCATAAAAAAGGGGAAAGGACCACATTGCGAGAGTGTATGTAGCAGCTCTTTTTGTAGTGGCAAAGAACTGAAAAATGAACGAATAACTATCAATTGGAAAATGGCTGAATAAGTTATGATATGTGAATGTAATGGAATACTATTGTTCTATAAGAAATGATGAACAGGCTGATTTCAGAAAAGCCTGGAAAGACTTACAAGAACTGATGCTGAGTGAAGCAAACAACCAGGAAAACACTGTTTATAACAACAGCAAGATTATGTGATGATCAACTATTTTAGACTTAGTTCTTCTCAGAAATTCAGTGATACAAAGCAATTCCAATAAATTTTGAGTGGAAAATGTCATCTACATCCAGGGAGAGAACTATGGAAACTGAATATTGATCGAAGCTTACTATTTTCTTTTTTTTTTCTTTTGTTTTGTTTTTTCTTTTCTCATGGTTTTTCATTTTTGTTTTAATTTTTCTTTTCCAACATGTCTTATATGGAAATGTTAAAAATGAATGTATACATATAGCCTATATCAGTTGCTTGTTAGCATGGAAGGAAAAGGTGTGGAGGAAAAAAAATTGGAACTAAAAATCTTATTAAAATAAATGTTGAAAACTATTTTACATGTATTTGGAAAAATAATATAAAATCAAAATATTTTTAAAAAGAGATAATATGCCTTACTTTTATAAACTATTGCATTTCTTTGTGCTGCTTTGATTTTATTCTTTCACTGTTATTATTATAGAGTATTTTATAATATAGTGATTCTTTGCTTATGTATTGTATCCATTCTGCTAGACTATCATCTCCGAGAAGGCAGGAATCTTGTCATAATGTTTCCCTCAGAACTTAGCACTGAGCAGGTGAATGAAGGATTGAATCCTCACATGAAAGGTAATAAAAAAAAGTATAAATCATTCTTCTATTTGCATTTGTTACCTCTGGCCATTAAAAGATTTTCTTTGATTCTTCTGGAAGTTCAAATGAAAATATGTGTCATATTAAAATTATGCCCTTAACACAAAGCATGGGTATTTAGATAAGGATATGATTTTAATATGACACATTTTCATTTGAATTTCTTGAAGAATTATAGAATACTTTCTAGTAGCCACAGAGTACAAATTCAAAAACAAATGGCTAGATTGCTACTGCAATATTGTCTATGTGGGCTAGTCCTCTTATCATACACATACCTAATGGCATTTTTCTGAAGAGAAGCTCGCTAAGACAAGTACATAAAATGTCACAGCCCTCAGCACAAAGGGAATCATCAGAAATGAAGAGATTAAGTCTTATCTTTCACACTATCTGTCAACTCTAAGGTAAAACATAGGCAGCTACATTTCACCTTTCTATTGAGGTGGATATGCCACAGGTACTCCTATAAGCACATTTAAGTCCTGGCTAGAGGGACAACAGAAGAATAGTGTCCTTTGATCTGCTTTTGTATATCTAATTGCAACATGGAATCTTCTTGGCTGCATTGATCTGCTATTTTAATTGGTAACTCCCTCCCCCAATATTATTAGTTATCCTCAGTTGCCTGAATATAAGACCCCAATGTCATCTTTTTCCTTTTGTGTTTGGATACACAATCCTCTAAGGGGGATTGGATGTTCTCTTCTGCACATTGACACCTACTGATCTTCCTGAGGAAAAAAGACAAAACAAATTTGACTCTGAGCTCTCCACAGATATTTTCAGAGTTTGTTGTTAAGGTGCAAAGGAATGACTTTCAGTGAAAAGAAAACATTTCAAAAGTGTCAAAGATGAAATGTACTGTATTTCTTTCCATGCATTTGACTTGAAAATTGGCAGTGGTATTTCATGTGGGGGTGGGAGAAGCATGACAATGAAACACGTTTTCTTTTTTGCTGAGATTCACTTATTCTCCCGGCTAAATTTTGATGAATAGATTAAATTTTCTTCTGAGTTATGCCCCGTCTCTCTCCTTACTTGGTTCAAAGCTGACTTCATTAAAACTATTTAAAGGTATAGATTCTGACATTGTCACAGAAACAGATTACAGAATATATTTATGAATAGTCAATGAAAACCTAAAATCTTCCCATTTTACTGTCTTCTCATGAATTGTGGTAAAAGTGTCCCATCTGCTTTTGTTTTGGATACCCCCTCCCTCTGCTCCATAATAGCAGCTTTAGAAGTATATTTGAGTATTGTGCTAAACTTTTATAGGAAATATATATTTATCGTATAAATATACAACATCAGTCTGCTATTTTTAAACAGAGCAGATTTTAGCATTATTAAAAGTAACAGTATCACAAGCATATCTTGATTGTATTAGTGGCTTAACTGCATCTAAAATGATGTATTTTTCCTACATGAAAGGTGCATACTTTGTCTAATTTTATTCTAATATCTTATGTTTCTGGAAGTTGCAGCAATATTCCATCTTCAGATAAAGAGCAATTTGAATTAGCCACAGAAGGATTTGTTCAATGTAGACATTGCCAATGCCCGGAAGATTTAAGTGTAGACAGACTACAACACTTTGCATTGCAAATAAGAAGAGTGGGGGGAGAGTGTTGTATTTGACATGTTGTAAAGTGCTTTTAATAATCAAAAGTCATTTGCACATATAAAAAGTCACTTTTGAAAAGAATTTTATTAATGTCTTTTGGGTGTTACATCATTTTAATTTTCCTGAGTATCACTCTCCCTTCATTATCTTGAAAGCCATGCTATACAAATAAAATCTTTGTAAAGCCAAAAAATAAGAAAGAAAAAGTATGTATGTATGTGAGGGGGAAGGGAGGGGGGAAATCAGCAAAATTGACAAAAAAACATTGAAAACTTAGAAGACTAATATAGAGAATGTACAACAGTTGTGGAACTCCTCAAAGGATGAATGTGAAGTATTCTCATTTATGTTTGATATCCATAATTTTACAAAAAAGAACTTTTTAATACCAATATATTCTCAGTGATTTATATGATTTCTGCCATAGAATAGCATAATCTCTAATGAGTCAGTTGTGTATGTATAAAGGCAATAGTTTGGCATAAGTAGGACACAGTATACAACAATGAAAAATTTTGCCCAAAAATGACTAAAAGACAGCATTCACAAAATATATGATCACAAAAGGTAGAGCAATAGGAAGGGATAACAGATGGCATGAATAAATAATACATTGTTATTTTCAGAATATGAAAAGACCTAGAGAAAGGCCTCTAACATATTGGGGAGATATTCTAAGATTTATGAGGGAGCACAGAAAATAATCCATCAGAATGAGAAATTGTATGAGTGACCATCTGCCAAGTTGGATTTAGTCCCTATATCAATAAGATCCAGTGAAATATTGATTCTGTGTTGAATGAACATAGAATTCAAAATTGTCCATCCTATATTCACTTGTTAATTTCAAAGAAGAGGTAACAAGAAATACATCTTGGGGGAAAAAAGGGAAACAATGGGGGCAAGGGAATTATAAAACACAAATCTCAGAATATACTACAAAGAAATAATCATCAAAATAATTTGGTACTAGTTTAAAAATAGGGAAGTCAATTAATGGAATAGGGTATATAACATAATAGTAGTAACTATTATTACTAATATTCAGTGAGACTCAAAAATATAGTTACTAGGAGTTAGGATTCAATATTTAAGGAAAAATTCCTGAGAAAATTGGATAGCATTCGGTAAAATTATATTTAGGCTAACACTTCATATTAAACACCAAGATAAAATCCTAATGAGTATAAGACCTCACATCAAAAAAAAAAAAAAAAAAAACAACAGAGGAACAAGGAAACACTGTCTTCCAGATCTATTGATAGGAGATTCATTGATGACTTCCAAGTCTATTCATTAGGGATTAGTAGATAACCAAACAAGATACAAAGAGTATCACAAATGATAAAATATACAATTCTGATTACAAAAAAAAGTTAAAATGATTTGCAAAACAAATTCAAATACAGCTAAGATTTTTTTTTTTAGCTTTGACAAAAGTATTTTTATTTTGAAAATTTAGTTTTTCTCTAAAGTACAAATATTTTTTTCCTAATAACTTGGGACCATGTTTTCTCCTATACCACCTTGGTTCTTAGTGCAGTTCCTATATAGTATTTTTTTAAAATAGCCTTTTATTTACAGGTTATATGTATGGGTAATTTTATAGCATTAACAATTGCCAAACCTCTTGTTCCAATTTTTCACCTCTTACCCCCCACTCCCTCCCCCAGATGGCAGGATGACCAGTAGATCTTAAATATATTAAAATATAAATTAGATACACAATAAGTATACATGACGTATACATGACCAAACTATTATTTTGCTAAATACAGCTAAGATTAAAGGTGATTCTATTAACTGAGAAAAAAATCTTTGCAGGAAGTTTCTCTGATAAAGGTCTCAATTCCAAGATATAAAAAGAATTGTTACAAATTTATAAAATAAGTCATTCTCCAATTAGTAAATGGTCAAAGACTATAAAAAGAGACGTGTCTCAAGGGAAGAAACCCAAACCACACATCACCATATGAAAAAAAAGTTCCAAAACATAATAATGAAAGAAACAGAAATCAATAAAACTCTTAAAGATTTCATCAGATTAGTAAAATTAATTTTTAAAAAAAGGAAAATGGAAAGTGCTGTTAAACTTATAGGAAAAATCACATTCTTGATGGAGCCATGAAATTAAATTAAATCCATGCCCCAAAAGTTACTAAGCTTTTTGACTTATTACCCATAAAGGTCACTATCAGGCTTGTATCCCAAAGAGACCAAAGAAGAAAGGTGTTCTGTGTGTATAAATATGAGTATATATCTATCTGTGTGCATGTATACAAACATATGTATATATATATACATTATTTACACACTAAGTCCAGTAGTAAAGATATATTCATGCATGTATGTATATATGTATGCATACTCCCTTTTATGAAAGAGTATATATTCTCCTTCACCCCAGCACAGTCAGACAAAAGGTAGTTATATCTTTGATCTTTCCATCACCCACAAATGTACCACCTCCATCTTAAAGAATTCTGAACTCATTATCTTTCCTCCTAAACCCTCATCCCCACCTTTCCTATTATTCAAAAGGGTAGCATCATCAGCCCCAGTACTCCCAATCCAGGAGTTATCCTGGCTACTTCATTATTTCTTACTTCATGTATTCCAACTGCTACCAAGCACTGTCAATTTCATCTTTATAGCAACTCTTAATTATGCTTCTTTCTCTCCTCTGACACTGTCAACACTCTAGTGCATACCTACCTGCCTCAAGTATCTTCTTATTCCAAGCCTTATCCTTTCAGCTACTAAAGTGATTTTCCTAAAACCCAAGTCTGATTGCATCACTCCAGTGACTTCCTATTGGCTCCAGGAACAAATGCAAAATCTTCTATTTGACGTTCAAAGTCCTTCACAATCTAATCCTCTCCTACTTTCCAATCTTTTAATATTTATTTTTCATCACATTCTTCTGGACAGAGAAAAGGAAATGGGAAGGAGAAATTAGGACATATCACAAAAATGTCAGAGGTAGTACAGATACAGTATTATCCTGACATTTAAGAGAACTCTTTCACTCATCCAAACATGGAACTGCTATTTTTTTAATCTTGTCTTATTGATCATTTCATCAATCAAAAGATGGAATTACCAATGAAGGGAACTGCTATTTTGAATCTGATGATTACCAGAAAAGAGAGATTCATTGTCAGGGAGGAGTAAATTAGATTTTTATGGAAAAATAATTATCTTAGAATGTGTGATAGACCCAGAAAAGAACATTTGGCAAATTCTGAGGGAAATCCTAGATGTTAAGAGAAAAACTTTTAAAGGGTTCATAGAAATGATTAGCAACTAGATAGTGCAATAGATGTATTCTTGGATCTGAAGTTCAGAAATACCTAAATTCAAGGCAAGATTCAGATATTGCTAGTTGTTGGATACTGTGCAAGTCATTTAACCTGTTTGTCTCAGTTTCTTCATCTTGTGAAGCAGGGATAATAATTATAGTTAACTCCTGAGTTGAGAAGATAAAATGAGGTAATATTTGTAAAGTATTTTGCTTAAATCAAAGATTTTTCTTAAATCACCATATAAACACTAGCTGTAACCAGATATTAATAGGATAAATTCAGTTCTATGGACTAAATTTCTACAAAGAGAAAAAACGTTCAGAAAGAAAAATGAGTGATCCAAAAAAGATTATGATTGATAGGACAATTGTAGATTTAAATATATATATATATATATATATATATATATATATATACATATATGTTTGTATGTATATGTAAATAAATATATACATATGTAAGCTGTTCTCCCTATGCATGAAAGATGGAAGAAAGATTTTGTAAAAAATCAATGAGGAAATATGGTTTAGTTCTATTTTTAAAAATCTCTGAGGAAGATCAGAATGAATAGAGTAAGTTTGTAAGTATGCTCAACAAATTTGATTTGTTTTGATTTTAATTGCAATTTTAACTTTGTGAGGGAGCTCTTATAAAACTCATTTAAAAAGTGGGGGAAGCCTATAATTCTTCACTTCCTTCAAAGGCTCATTTCAAGTACAAACTTCATGATAAAGACTTTTTTCATCTCCTTAGTCTTTACTACTCTTTTTCTGAAAATTAGTTCATTTCTTTCTATGATGACATATATTCCTCTGTAAGTTTTCAAGCTTTGCATTTCCAGCATCTAAAATAGTGCATTGCACATAGTAGTTGCTTGAGAAATATTTGTTCAATTGAATGAAATTCTTAATGGAATGGTGACGTCAGACATCTTAGAAAAGATAAAACTACTCAACTCATTTTGTTTCTCATTCTCCTTTTTTTCTAAGGAGAAAGATTCTTCACGTGAAAATGACGAAGCACTAGGTTATTAACCCAAGAAAAGAAAAGAAATGGTAGGTGTGATATCTTAGCCACTATCAGTGATTTCTGAAAGATCATGGAGGATCATTACAAGACATTAGTTAACCATTTTAAGGAGAGTATTGATGAATTATAATAGAAAGTATTATAGGAGTCAGCTTACACAATGAAGGATCTCAAAGTGATGCCAAATGAGAAATGGGAGGAATTAGAGATGTTAAACTTTGGGGGAGAGAAAATTAACTTAGTAGCTATCTTAAAATAGTTAATGGATTATCATGTAGCTTAAAGATTAAACTTGTTCTGCTAGTCCTCAAAGAATAAAACAACACCCAGGATAGAGATTTCAGAGAAAACAATTCAGATCAAATATAATTATTTTAATTCCTAAAAAATTATATTTATCCAAGAGTATAGTGGATTGCTTCAAAATGCAATAGGCTTATTCTCCCAGAAATTCTTCAAGCATAGTTAGATATTCATTTATGTTAGAATGGGGATGTTTTTTCCAAGGTGCAGGTCGCTTATAACTCTGAAACTGTGAATTTATGATGATGAGTCTGGGGGAAATAAAATAAAGTCTCTATCTTCAAAAAAAAAAAAAAAAGACAAAAGAATAGGATCTAAAAATTGTAGAGTAGTGGTTTTCCTTCTATTTCTATCAAAATCCCAGAATGGTTTTTTAATAGAGATAGGCAACATTTAAAGAGGAAGTGGTAATCACAAAAGCTAGAATAACTTTAAAAATCACTAGCCTCAAAATGCATTCCAGGAAAAGAATACTAGATATAATGTCAGGGAAACCATTGTCCCAAATTGTGTCTGACACACAATTTAACATTTATAAATAGCAGTTTTCATCTTTGCAGAATGAGAGGCTTATACTGTAGATTCTGGTTCTACTGTGGTTCTCATGATCCTAACCCTTTTGAGACAATGATTGAATAAGTTTCCATTCATCATCTTATAACGGCAAGAAATATGGCAAATAAGGTAATAGAACAACAAAAGAAGGGGAAAAAAGGAAAGAAATCCTCACAAGAAAATCTAATACTCAAACCAAGAGAAACAAATAAATAAAACAAAACAAAAATTCCTAATATAATGAAAAAACATGACAGGATAATAATGGTAAAGAGAAATCTCAGGAAAAATATGGTATTAATATTAATATTACCATAATTATAAGATTTTTAAAATAAACTAATCAAAAGAACGTCCAAAGTAATTGCTATGTTGTAGTCCACACTCATTGCCCAGTGTCCTTTCACTGAATATAGCTGGTTCTGTCCATTACTGATCAATTGAAACAAAGAATAGAAATATAAACAATTTAATTATAGGAAATTATAAGGAGATAACATACTAAAAGTGTTAAGATATAACCAAAGGTATCATGAGAGTAAAATGTTCATCAACAGAAGAAAGGATTAATAAATTGAATATTCTACTAAATAACAGAAACTTCTAAAATAACAGAACAAAAAATTAGAAAACCTCAACTAAATCCCAAAAATAGAAATCCCAAAATTTAAAGAAATTAACAAAAAAAATTGAATAGATAAATTAAAATGACAGAGTTTTTATAAAATAATAAAGTGGATAACTCATTACATAAAATTATTTAAAAGGAGAAAAATTATGATAAAAAATTGAAGTATCAAAATTAAAACAAATGAAAAGGAAATAAAGGAAATATTTAGTGTGGAAGAATAAAAAATAGAAAATCTCAATGCTCTACTCATCTGTCACACAAACATATAAGCATTAATTTGTTTAGAATGAGAAGCAAAGGGAAGTGTGTTTATTCCTGCTATTTGGAATTTTCTCTAACCTAAACTATTTCTTCTCATAATTTTATATGGATCATGAAATGGGACAGGCAGGCAAAGAGACAGACAACTAGAGAAATGTTGGAAGATGCATCCTGGAAAACAAAGGTCAGATCCACAGTATAGCAAAAATGTCCACTCTTTTGATTAACAAAATAATACTCATTCTTCAATCTCTAAAATTTCTGCTTTCAATCTAGTCAGTGGTAACTTCAAGATACTTTGTTTAACTAAATTAAACATAGACTCCAAGTTTAGTTGCCACAAACAACTCTTCCCCATCCTCCCCCAGAACTTGACTGATTTCCAGTACAAATTTAAATAATGCTTCCTGAGTGCAGGGTGCTGTGTTAAGTACTTTATTGTTTCTTTGGCAAGTAGATAAAAGTCATGCATTAGGTATTTTAAAAGAAAGAAATCAATGGTTTGAAATTAGAACATTGTTTCCTTGAAATTTGATTAATATCATTGAGATTTTTCTATTTCTGTGAGACTAAAGGTTCTATGGACTAAAGGTTCTAAAGGACTATGTCATGGTATCATTTTCTTAATATTTTATAACAAAAAA
The DNA here is from genome assembly GCF_902635505.1 of Sarcophilus harrisii. Classification (NCBI taxonomy): domain Eukaryota; kingdom Metazoa; phylum Chordata; class Mammalia; order Dasyuromorphia; family Dasyuridae; genus Sarcophilus; species Sarcophilus harrisii. The sequence goes on along the minus strand of NC_045426.1, from coordinate 235,683,281 downwards.
AGACCATAATGCTATATTCTTTCATATTTCCCCCTTTTTGTGCCAAACAAAGCAATCTGAAACATAATCTCGCATAACACTAAGAACCCATTTTGTATCATGAAATTATGCTAAATGAAATGGGTACAACCAAGATTACATTGTACACAGCAACAACAAGATTATGAGATGATCAACTCTGAAGGACTTTGTTCTTTTCAACAATGAAGTAATTCAGGCCATTTCCAATGGATTTGTGATGGACAGAGCAATCTGCATCCAGAAAAAGGACTAAGAGGACTAAATGTGGATTGCAACATAGTATTTTCAGCTTTTGTTGTTGTTGTTGTTGTTGTTGTTTGCTTGCTTGTTTTTTCTTTCTCATTTTCCCCCTTTTGATCTGATTTTTCTTGTGTAGCATGATAAATGTGGAAATATGTTTAGAAGTATTTCACATGTTTAACTTATATTAGATTACCTGCTGGCGAGGGGAGATAATAGGAGAAAAGGAGGGAGAAAAATTTGGAACACAAAGTTTTGCAAGGGTAAATGTTGAAAATTATATTTGCACGTATTTTGAAATAAAAAGCTATTATTAATTTTTAAAAGATTTCTATGGGGGAAAAAGAAAAGATTATATGTTCTATTCACTGTAGATATAATTTGGAAACTTGGAGTCAGTAAGACTTAATTTCAAATCTAACCTTAGACATTAACTAAAGTTAGACAAGTCTCTTAACTTCATCTAACTTCATTTCCTCATCTGTAAAAACAAAATAACATCTATCTCACAGAGTATTATGAAGATGAAGTCAGATAATACTGATAGAGTTCTTTTTAAATATTAAAATCATTATATAAATACTATTATTATTCCTAATATTGTTGTTATAATATTTGCTCTAAGTGGATAGTTATACATTCCAGAAAATTCATTAATTACCCATTCCAATCCAAATATTTATCATCATTACAGGATTACATCAAGCTGGCTTTCTTGGGGGCTTGACCTCCCCAAAACATGAAAAAATGTCCACTTCCACACGTATCTTTCCCAGGGTCTTGGATCAAGTCCCAGGGAGTCTTTTAATGAGGCCACAGATATGAAGGATGTATTGTGAGTGGCCACACACCCAACCTGACAACCTCCAGGCACCACTCCAAAACCACAGATCAGAAGAGATTCCTGATTCATTATGTAAACTATGAGAGCAACACTGATGTGTGAGGTCACAAACTGTAGCCCACAACAAACTGATCATTCAAAAAATCCTGGACTTCAGAGTATATATTGTCTCACTGAAATGTCTTGGCCTGTTAGACAGTATCATTCACTAATAAGAAGGAGGTTCTCTTCTGTTTGTCTAGTAAAGAAATGATGTGGAGCTTTTACAGACCTACCTAGAATTGATTTAATTGGGCTCCTGTCATAAGGCCAGTGACTTTTTCTAATTGTATAAACTAGTGGACTCTTTCTAGTCCTTTGGCTTCATCCCAGAGTTATCCAATTAAAACTTGTTTCCTTGTCCTCAGCAGTAAGGACAATCAGATGCTAGTGGGATTTAAATTGTGCCAATCAGTTTACCACAATGTTGAAGTAATAAAATTATTCAGAAACAACAGGTTTAAAGAAAAGATAATTTTATAACCTCTAGTATAGCATTTACAATCATCTATCTTCCTTTCTAATTCAGATTTTGTAATAAGGTAGCAATATGGTTTTATCCATCCGGAGCACCAGAACCAAGGACTATCATTATATTAAGGATTATGCTGAAGTGAGTTAGAACTGGCTTTCTAAAGCTAATTGTTAAATTTTTAGAGAGAGCTTTTCTCAGAAATCAGCAAATGTTGTTAGTCAGGAACTGATTTATTATTTTGTTGATTATCTAAATTTAAGAAAATGATGGGGAAATGTTAACAATGAAGGTTAAATTTAAAAGTAGGTCATACTTATGTTTCCCCATGCAGTCAGTTATTAAACATTTACCAGCACATTTCTGATTCTCCCACAAAATAACTAGTATAACAGCTTGCATTTCTACAGGACTCAATGGTTTGCAAAACAATTTACATATTTTAATGCATTAGGTCCTCACAACCACCCCAGAAGGTAAGAAGAATCAAAACCATATAACCAACTACTATAAATCCATGTATACTCTTTGACCTAGCAATGGCACCACTAAGTCTGTATACCAAAAGATATTTAAAAAAAAAAAAAAAAAAAAAGGGAAAAGGAAAATGGTTATCAGTAGAAACTTTTTTTTTTAATGAGGGGTTTGGACTCAAGAGTCTCTGTGATCCCTTCCAATTATTATTACATGATCTGAGAAGATAAAACTAAGACCAAAGAGTAGAAATTGCATATGGATATATTTAGTCTTGATACTAAGAAAAAGTTCCTAATAACTAAAACTATTTTAAAATATATTAGACTGGTCTAGAGAACAGTTCAATCCATCTCACTTGTTCTTCAAGCAAAGCCTGGGTGATCATTTGGTAATAGTCTATGGGATATTCTTTGTTCAGGATGAGGATGAAATAGACTAAGGCCTTGAGGTCCATTTAAACTTTTAGATTCTGCAGGTCTGGATACTTTAAGAAATCTATATTCATTTTACTATGTTACCATCTTTTAAAAATGGAATACCTTTACTTAGAAACATAACATCCACTAAGCAGAGGAATACAAGATATCTAGCTTGCTGGTATGAGATTTTATATGAGTTATGATTTTGAAATGACAGTGTTTTTAAAATGCAGATCTTCTTGTCTTCCTACGTAAATCAAATGCATTGGAAAGTCAGGTTTAGGGTTGATTGGTTGGCTGGTTTGTTTGTTCATTTTTTAAACAAGCTCTGTAAAGTTACTCTCTATCAGGGGACAGGGCATAAATCACATCATTTTCAGTACAGTGTGCTTTTTTTTAAATCTGCAATGGGAAAATGTATTCATACACTGATTTACAATGGCTGTAACTGACTGGAAAAAGTAAGTTCTGGTTGCCTAAGAACATTCCCTCCAGCTTTATTGAAAGATTAATTTCTAGATTTTTAAAATAAAAATACAATTATGATCTAAAAGTATTTGTGATCATAAAGTACATACTCTTTGTTATTTTACCTCCCATGGGTCCTGGGCAATAGAAAAATAAATTGGTAATTAAACCAATCATAACATCATCACAAAGTTACATACCCTTAATTGTTGTTGTGCATCAGACTATTAGGACTGAGATTTGAAAGGCACATCATTCAAAATATTTTTCTTTGCCAGCTCAACCTGAAAAGGAATCAATAATTTATCCCAATAGAAAAAGTATGGCATGATCAAAGTAGCACTAGCCTTATTGTCAGAAGACCTAAGTTTATATCATAATTCAAGCACTTACTAGCTGTGCAACCTTAGGCAAGTTAATTCATTCCTCATTTTCTTCTACTGTAAAATGATGGATTGAGACCAGATGAGAATGAGGATTCCTTCAGCTCTGACATTGTTTGCAAGCACAATAGTCCTGCTCCCACTTTGTATGTATACATGTACAACAAGTCTATTCCAGTTAATGTACATAAGCAAATGTATATACATGTATGTATGCATATATATGTACATATATATTCTTCAAGCAGAGGGCCTAGCTTATAATATACACTGTATAAATACTTATTGTCTTCCTTTTTCCTCTCCCTTCCTTATATGAAAAGACAAAATTAGCAGGTGAAAGAATAGATCTCCTCTAGAAAATATTTGGAGATACTTCATAGACCTTATTCTCTTGGAGAAAAAATTTTCATCTCCATCACTATAATTCAACTCTTCCATAACTTTGATTTCTGGGATTTTTAAATAGAATTTAATAGCATTTTTTCAAAAAGGATTTCTTCGGCAGTCAAAATGACCATCTATCCAACATCAATACAGTTTGATTTAATTATATTACTTAGAGATGGCCAAAGATTAGTATTTGCTTCAAAAGACAGGTAATAATTTTTCCCCACATTTACACTCTCACAGAACATTTTAAATGATATTGATGCCTAATTTGGTGGCATTATTGATGATAAGGACAATTTAATGGTTCCTATATTTAGGAAGCTTGCATTCTACTAAAGAAGAAAATAAGTGATCTCAATTGTCAACTTAGCCACTCAGAGGAGATTCTTATTCCAAACCAATTAGTAGGCTAGAATCTACTTCTCTGAAATAGATAATACATGAGAAAATAGTATATGTAACTGAGAAGCTTCAATCAGCTATGATTCTGGAATTAAAACTGGCAATCTGAAAGAGTAAGGTAATCAAGATAGTTTTGATTTGAGTGATTATCAGTTATTTATAGTTAAAAAAAAACACTGAAGCAAACTTAAAATTATTACTTACTACTATGAGAGTATAAATTTGGAGATCACTGCTTCATCCCTCAGGACCAGTAAATTTTCCTCAATGAAATCCAAGTCTCTAATAAATTCTTCACTATTCGGCTCTAATCAAAGTAAACTTTTAAAGTTTTCTCTTACATAATTTAGGTATTGAAAAGTATCATATGTTTTCATTGTATGCTATTTATTTTTCCTGTGGGTTTGGAAATGAATTCAATAGTGTAGCTTAAATACAGGCAAAAGATATGGAGGAAATTCAAGAATCAAATAGCCCTTCTCAATTCTATGGCACATTGTTATAGACACAGTAATTGGAAAAGACATCCTACAACATATTTTAAGAGAATTTAGATTGCATAATATAATAAAAGTTCAATGACTGGACTTCAAAGGAAGCTCTATGCTAATAACAATTCTGTATGTGATGGACAAGAATCATAACCTAGAAAAGAAATGAAACTATTATTTCTAGAGATAGATAATTTTAATTTAATTTAATTTAAAATTTAATTTTAATTGATTTAGTTTTATATAAATAACTACAGAAAATATCCACATAGACTTACTTGTTTCTTTTTAATCCTCAATTCTTTTCATTATGAAAAGAGCATAGAGTAAATGTAAGATATGATGGGTGTGAATTCTGATACTACTTATGTAAACTCTAAAGAACTCAAAGGAAACAGACAAGACAATATTACATTAGTTAGCAAGCAGAGAAGGTAAATATAAGGAATAGAGGCAATGGGTTGATTGTTGGGGAGAGAGCGACAGACAGATAAGACAGACAGACAGAGAGAGAAAGAAGGAAAGAAAACAACTTCTTTGGACCTTCCTTTATCTGTCAAATTAGATGACTTCTTAGGTTTCTTCCATTAGGAATCTATGAAACATAACTAGGAGCTCAAAAAAATAAAAAACACTAACATGGCATGAAATCATTCCTGTCATGAACACATTGGGTCAATGTTTATTTTAATGTGAAAAATCTAGCTTTTATTAAATTAATTTATTTTATTTAAATTTTAATTTCCATGACAGTATATTTAAAAGAATAAGATGAATGCATATGAAATTGCAAATCTACTATGTAGAACTTGATATTTCTTTTAAATATAAAACAGTTATTATGTAAATTTTTCTCTTTTATTCCCTTCTTTCCCCTTCCCTAAAAATGGTTACCATCAGATGCAAATATAAATAATATGTGTGTATGTATACATATCTATCTATCTATCTAAATAGATAGATAGATAGATAGATAGATAGATATAGATATAGATATATAGGTGGGGGGATAGAGAGAGCTCTCTACATATCTATATGTATATCTATATATAATATATACATACACACATTTATCAGTTCTTTCTCTTGACTTAGACTGAATCTTTCTTCATATGTTCTTTTAGTTCATTGAAGTATTTATAATAGCAAAAATGATTTATTTGCTCAGTCATTCTTAAAACAATTATTGTTGTTATTCTATATACGTTTTCTTGTTTTTATGCTTTTTACTCTTCGTTATATCATGTAAGTCTTTTCATGTTTTTCTAAGATGATTGAGCTCATTGTTTCTTATAATAAAATAATATTCAATCATAGTCATATACCACAATGTGTTCAATTATTCCACAATTAATGGATATCCAGGCAATTCCAAGTTCTTTGTCATAACAAAGAGAGATAGCATAAACATAGACAATTTAATCATAATTTCAGATTGCCCTCCAAAATGGTTGGATCACTTCTTACTTGTGATTTCTAAAATTTCACCAAGTCCTTATATACCATAATTATTATGAGCATTAATTATTATTTATGGTAATAATTGAAATCTTATATAATTCACCATTAATATAAAAGTGAAATGGTAATACTATTATAGTTATTTATTTGAGTGTTTATCTTGATAAAATTTTTCTGGTGACAATTATTTTGTGAGTTGCTGGTATTGTTCCTGATTTTTATTATCTCAGTTTGGATAAACTATTGGTCAGTTAATGAGTGGACCCTTGATCATTGGTTAAATATTTGTGAATTATGAATATTGTGAAAGTATGGAAATATTTATTGGAAAATTCTGTGACTTGATGAATGCTAACGTTTCTAATGTGGGCTTCTAGCTAGGTGGCATAGTAGATAAAGGACCAGTCCTAGACTCAGGAAGACTCATCTGGATAAGGAAATAGCCAATTATTCCAATGTCTCTGCCAAGAAAACTCCAGATGGAGTCATAAAGAGAGGGACACAATTAAATAATAACACATTTGGAAGGGCATACTAATATTTAGAATTGGTCTTATGTATAAAAATGATGGTGCCATTATAGGATCCTTTAAGATCAAAGTAAAAGACTTGGAACTGTAGAATAGTATACATAGAGAGAGCTAATTTACAGTCTGGAGAGTGCAGAACTTGGAATCAGAAAGATCTGAGCTCAAATAAGGCTTCAGATATTTATTAAATGTATGATACTGAGCACATTACTGTATGACTACAGCAGCTATCTCCTCTGGTGGTTGTCAGGAGCAAATGTGAAAATATTTGTAAAGTGTTTTGAAAAACTTAGAGCATTATAAAAATACTGATGATGATGATGATCACAACAATGATGACAATATCAGGAAATTGGCTCATAATTCTTCATCTAAAATGTAAGAGTTCTATAAATATTTTTCAATGTCAATGTATAAAGAGAGTAACTTAGAATGAGTTCAGGTCCATGTAATAACAACTGAGCTTTTACCTACATAGAAAACTAAGGCAAAATCCCCATCATGAGAATAAAGTTATTCCTTTGTGAATGAATCTGATTTTATATTTTCTATGTTAAAGATGAGAACTCTTCCTACACCTAGATTCTGGGTACCATGAGATTTCATAAATCAAATAGCAGCATGAAATCAATGATAAAGCTCAAAGGTAGATCTCCTATAGGAGAAAGTGATGAATCACTAGTATATCAGGTGAAAATTAGGTTATCTGAGAGCCACACAGATTCATCATCTATGACCAAGTCCAGGGCATGGTATCAAGGCATCATCATTTTTTTAATACCAAAAAGAAGCTTGATGTGGTAACTTTTCAGCCCTTGACACTTATTCTACTTAAGTCAATAAGCATTTTTTTAGTACCTACTATGTTCCAAGCATTGCAGTAAAGTGCTAGGAATACAAAAAGGGCAAAAACAATCCCTGCCTTCAAATAACTCAAATTTTAATAGGGGAGTCAACAAGCAAATAACCATCTACAAGTAAAGTTTTTATGGAATAAATTGGAAATAATTTCAAAGACAAGGTACTAGTATTAAGGTGAAGACTCTGGAGAGATCTGAGATAGGTGAACATTGTAGTATTGATTGGACTTGAAATATCAGCAGGAATAAAAAGAATCATTGGTAGAAAATGCCAAATGTTCCACATCTGTATAACTGTTTCATTTGAGATATAGAGACCCTGGAATCACATATGTCCTTTGAAATCTTGTTATGGTTCTGAAGTATCAATGAACATAGTAATTTCAGAGTTTGGTAGTACAAAAAAGGTAGTCAAAAAAAAACATGCCAATCAGAGAATGTGAAGATGGATATCTTGAAAGATTAATATGGAAAGGAATTTATAGTTCAAAGGCCACATAGCAAAAAGACTGTTAGTCTGGAGTGTTATGAAGGCAGCTGTTGGAAGAAAATATCTGATCAGCCACCTTAGGAAATCTGGTAGAGAGGAAAATGAGTTTCTTTTGGAAACACTAGTTCTTGAGGAAGTTATAGGTTATGCTTAAATTCTTTGTTATCACTGTTTTGGGCAACTAGATGGTACAATGGAGAAAGTATCAGAGTCAGGAAGATTTATGTTTAAATCCTGCCTCAGATATTTATTAGCTGTGTAACCAAGTCACTTAACCCAGTATGCCTCAGTTTCCTCATTTGTAAAATGAACTAGAGAAGAAAATGGCAAATCACTTCAGTATCTTTGCCAAGAAAACCCCATATGGGATCATGAAGAATTGGATATGAATGAAAAACAACAACTACAACAAAAATCACTGCTTTATTTTCATGATTTTCACTAGCCATCTGTTTAATGATCCATTCTAGGTTTTTGCCAGAAATAGAAGTCAAATTTACTGGTAGGTTGTTGGCAGGATCATTTCCTGCTCTTATTTTTATTTTTTTCTTAAAATGAGAATATTTGCCTTTCTCCAGTCTTTCAGTACTTTTTCCATTCTCCATTGGTTATTAAAATATCACCAATTATCACTAATAATCCCATCTACCAGCTCTTACAATATCTGAAACTATGGCTCATCTGGACCAGTTGACTTGATTTTATCAAGGATAATTTTATATTCTGCTATTACTGTTACATATCTTAGGATATCAAATTCCTGTTAGCCATTTTTGTTCTATCTTTTATAATACAAAGTCCATTCTTCTTGAGAAAGAAAATAAAAAACAAAGTAAAAATTGAGTATCTCTGTCTTCTTTCTGTAATTAAGGTTCTGTCACCTGCCAAATATCTATGTTCTGTCAACAAAAAGTTGTAAAAAAAATCATATTTTTCCTTTCTAGATCTGATTTTTCTTATGTAGCAAGATAACTATAAATATGTATACATATATTGGATTTAACATATACTTTAACATATTTAACATGTATCAGACTACCTGCCACTTAGGGGAGGTGGTGGGGGAAGGATGGAAAATTTTGAAGCAAAGTTTTGCAAGGGTCAATGTTAAAAAATTACCCATGCATATGTTTTGTAAATAAAAAGTTTTAATAAAACAGAAATTGTATATGTGAAACTGGACCCAGGTATAGGATCCAAATCTCTTTTTCTATTCAAATAAAATACCAAAGGGAAAGGAGAAACACTATAGTCCTGAAGAAAATGATGCAGTCTTTGACAATAAAGGAAATCTTCAGAGTTATCTATAGTAGAACATTGCAAAGTATTGGTTTGGAGAAAACAGGTAGAAAGTTTCTGTGTCTGCTCTATCCCAGTCAACAATGGGCACTTCCTATTAAGTTTAAGTGATTGATCATGAATTCCAACAAACAGGAATTGAAAAAAATATATTATAATGATTGAATGGAAGTCAATTAAGGTTGATTAGGTTGAGATGGGGGAGCTAATAAATATGAGGAAAAGTGTCTGTCTACAGAGTCCAATAACACCTATTCTGAGTTACTTGAAGAAATAATATTGTCACTAAAAATAATTAATACTAAAATAATTAATAGTAATAATTTTAGAGAAATGAAGGATGACCAGGCAAGCTACTTAAGTCTGGGAATGAAGTGTCACTGAGCTCATCTTAAAAATAAAAAAGGATTACTCTGAAAATAACATAGTAGCCAGCTTCACATCAATATCTGCAAGAATTGGAGATAAAAATCAGCATGAATTTCCATCACCTAGATACAAGGAAATTAAAGACAGGAGCTACAATAATAACTAGACCCCTGAATAGCATTACAGTGGTACTGGTAAAAGCCTTGTCAATAAAGAAAAAATTTCTTTGACAATGAATACTACTAAACAATTAAAAATCAATAAATTCCAATACTAAATAAAGCATTTGGACTTATTTCCTGCCAAACCTTTCTTATGAAACAAATACAATACTGATACTTGATTTGTATGATACAAATACAATACGAACTGAAACTGAAGAAAAGAAAAATTGTAAACCAATTTCACTAATGAATATTGATGCAAAAAATCCTAAACAAATTAGGAGACTACCACAATATATCACAAAGATTATACATTATGACCAATTGGGATTTATAACAGGAATGCAGGACTGGTTCAATATAAAGAAAACTATTAACATAATTGATTATATAAATAACAAAAATCACACAATTGTCTCAATATATGCAAAAAAAAGCTTTTGACAGAATATAACACATTCCTATTTAAAAAAAAACACAAAATGTAGGCATGAGATTTTTTTAAATGATAAGAAGCATGTACCTGAAACCATTAACAAACTTTACCTGTAATAAAAGAAGCTAGAAGTCTCCCCAATAAGAACAAGAACAAAACAAAAATGCACATCATTAATACTATTCAGTATTGAACTAGAAATGCTAGCAATAGTAATAAAGTGGAGGGGAGGGAGAAGGCATCAGATGACAATGAAGAAATAAAACTGTCTCTTTTTGCAGAAAATATCATAGGGATTCATTTAAAAATCTAGTTAAAATTACTAATTTTAGACAAGTACCAGAATATAAAAGACTCACATAACTATATTTTTATACATTACCAATAAAGTCCTGCTAGAAGAGAGAATTCATATAAAATAACTGAAGAAAATAAAAAACCTGGAAATATACCTTCTGGGATCAATCCCAAAACTACAGGAACATAATTATAAAATACTTTTTTGTGCAAATTAAATAATTGGAGAAATATTAATTGTATGCAGGTTGAGTTAAGCCAATAGAATAAAAATGTCTACTTTTTTAGTGCCATCCCAATTATCTTACTAAAAATAATATTTTATTGAAACCAAAAAAAAATTCATTTGGAAAAATAAAAGAACAATAATATCAAAGGAATTAATTGGAGGAAAACAAAGGAATGAGGTCTAACTGTGTCAGATATTAAACTGTATTATAAGGCAGTGAGTATCAAAACTATCAATTACTTGCTAAGAAACACAATGACTCAATGGAATAGAATAGATGTACAATACATAATAGTTAATGATTATAGTAACCTTCTGTTTAATAAATTTAAATATTTAAACTTTTAGGATAAGAAGTCATTATCTTCTAAAAAAATTATTGGAAAACTAGAAACAATCTGGCAGAAAGTAATTTTAGACTAATATCTCACGACATTTACCAAGATAAGGTCAAAATGGATAAGTGTCCTTGACATATAGGTAAATATCCTAAATAAACTAGGCAATCATGGAACATATCTATGGAAATCTTAATGGAAGGAAATTTTGTGAATATAAAAGAAAAATATTATGACATAAAATAGATGTGATTAATTATATTAAAATATTTTGTATAAATATAACTAAGATTAAAAGGGAAGCTGAAAATTAGGGGAAGTTTTTATAGGCAGTTTCTTAGATAATGATATCATATCTCCATGTATAGAGAAGATCAAATTTAGAAGAACATGAATCATTCCCCAATTGAGAAATGGTAAAAAATATATATATACCAGGTAGTTTTTGAAGCAAAAAATCAAAGCTATATAGAGTCATATGAAATCATAATTGATTAGAGAAATATAAATTAAAACAAATATAAGACATCATTTCACACTTACCAGATTTGTTAAAATTTTAGAATGGGGCAATGACAAATATTGGAGAGAATGTGAAAAAATTGGGGCACATACACTACTGCTGAAACTGTGAATTGATCCATTCATTTTGGAGAGCCATCTGAAATCATGTCCCCAAACATCTTCTCCAGGAGTAGAATAATTCAAAATAACTAAAAAGTAGAATAATAACATAGTTAAGATTTGTATAACACTTTAAAGTTTGTAAAGTGCTTGCAAATATCGCATTTTGTCCTGAAACAACCCTGAGAGGATTTTCACCATGTATAGATGTGGAAACAAACCCTGACTTTTTGATTGTGTCAAAAAGACTAGAATTTAAATATGACCTCAGACATTTACTTGATGTGTAACTCTGCAAATCATTTCACTACCACCATGTATACCCGTTGACCTGTTTCCCAAGCTGATGTGAGGGAAAGGACACACTCACACACACACACACACACACACACACACACACACACACACACACACACTATATGTTGCAAAATATCCATAGAGTTCTCTTTATGGTAGCAAAGAACTGGGAAATGAAAAAAAAGAACTGAGGGGATATCCATCAATTAAGGAAGGACTGAATAATTTCTGTTACATGATTGTGATAAAATGCTATTGTGTATAAGAAATGATAAATGGATTGATTTTAGGAAGACATGGAAATACATAAAATTGTGAAGAGTGAAATGAGTAAAACCAAGAGAACACCATATATAGTAACAGAAATATTGTTCAAAAGATGACTAATTGTGAATGACTAAGTTTTTCTGAGTTATATCAATACTCAAATCAGCTACAAAGAACCTATAAAGGAAAATGTTATCCAACAACAGAGAAAAAACTGATATTTCTAACTATGTATAGTTTCACATATATTTCTGTGCAAAATGTTGTTCTTTTCTATTGAAGAACTGAGGAGATAAACATCTTGAAATGAAGATGTAATAAAAAATTGAAATATATTTTTTAATTTTTTTAAGTATCTTTCAGGAAAAAAGAAAAGCACCTGTGCCAAACAGTAGTCCCTGAGACACTTATCCTCTGTCATTCAGAGACTGTTGAGGCTTTGGGTGAGTAATAGAGCAGCTCTTCCTCCCCCCCAAAATAGGTTTAGAACATTGGATTTGATATTGCTTACTAATCAACACAATTGTAATGAGCTAATGGTACCACAAAGCATATTACAATGGGAAAAGCCCTAGATGGACAGTAGAAATTATATATATTCCATTCCAGGTTATTCTACTTACTATCTTATTCCTTCATCTTAACCTCCTTAAGTAGGCATTAGAACTGTCCAACAACTCTTTCATGAAAATCTTTTGATGAGCAAATGGCTTTAGTTCTCCTATCTCTGAGCTAAAAATAACCAAATTTGCTGAAATTAAACTGAACATTGAGCCACATTTGGTTCAATACTATGCAGCTATAGGATGGTAAAAAAATAAGTACCCTAAATTTGGAATGAGAAGAAGTGGGTTCAAATTTTGACCATATCATCTATATAACAGTTTTTTGATCTTAGACAATTCACTTCACCTGGATTATTCAATTCACTTCAATTCAATTCAATTCACTTCACTTGGATTAGGTCCAAGATTTTTGTTATTGCTTTTTTATCTGAAAAGTAAAACAAAACTGTATACTGTACTCTCCCCAGTCACTTCCAAAGAAAATCAGAGAATATAAGGGAATTCTGTGATTTAGTTTAAATTTCCACTTAAAAGGAAGAAACTGAGGGAAAAAGAGGTGAAATGATATGCTAAGGGTCACACATCAAGTAAGTGTCTGAGGCCATATTTAAATTCTGTTCTTTTTGATGCATTCAAAAAGTCTGGCTTAGTTTCCATATTTGTACATCGTGAAAATACTAGCACCTATCTCCCAGAGTTGTTTCCAGATAAAATGTAATAATATTTGTAAGCACTTTACAAACTTTAAAGTGTTGTATAAACCCAAACTACTGTTATTATTCTAATTTTGAATTATTCTACTCCTGGAGAAGATTTTTAAGCATCCCTTGGTGATAAAAATCATTCAATACTTAGAGGAATTAATTCAGGCTATTCACTGAAAAGTCAAATACTAAATCTGAAGCTTAAGTATTTTGGCCACATAATGAGAAAATGAGACTCATTGGAAAAGACCCTGGTGTTGGCAAAGATAAAAGATAAATAAATAGAAAAGAAATTTGAAGAGGGTGAGATAGTTAGATAATGTAATAGAAACACTGAATGTGAACTTGGTCAGATTTTGAAAGATAATGAGCGACTGGAAAACTTGTGTGCTATGGTCTATAAAGTTACAAAGAGTTAGACAAGCCTAAACAACTAAACAACAGCAAAAACAACAAAAATATAATTCTGTCATCTAATAGAAAAGGAAGTGAGGATAATATTGTCCAACTAAATATAAAACAGTTGGATTGAATTATTCAATGAAAAATTAATTATAATGATGGCCTTTATATTATGACTGGAGTTCACTATCTTTATAAAAGTTACTTCAGTGTCTCCTTTTGCCCACCCATAAATCTGTGAGTTTCAGGGGAAGGAAAATTATCCCCATTTTAGTTCAGAGTTGTGATTTCAACTCAGCAAAGAAATCCCCTCTTCCATTTAGGACTACCAACTGCTCCATGAATTATGGTTTTAGGACAAGAATTCTTTATCTAGAATCCACATTTTTTTGGTGAGACAATTATGATTAAGTGACTTGCCCAGGGTTACACAGATGGAAGGGTTAAGTGTTTGAGGCCACATTTGAATCAGGACTGTGCTACCTAGCTACCCCAGGATCCACAATTTAAAAAAAAAAAAAGTGATGGCTGTATTTCAGTATAATTGATTTCTTTTGTAACCCTATGCATTTTATTTTATTCATTTAACCATTATTCAGAGAGATGTCCATAGGTTTCACCAGAATTTCAAAGGAGTTCATGACACACACAAAAAGGTCAAGAGCCCTTGTTTTAGAGAATCCCTGGCTCACTGAAAAGTTAAGTGACTTAGCTAGAGCCATGCAAATAATATGTGTGAGAGGTAGGATTTACATTTAGGGTTTTCTGATACAGAGGGACAGCACACTCATGTTCTCTCTCTCTTTCTCTCTCTCTCTCTCTCTCTCTCTCTCTCTCTCTCTCTCTCTCTCCTCTTCCTCTTCTTCTCCTGCTCCCTCTCTCTTTCATTCTCCTTCTCCTATTCCTTCTCCTTCTCCCTCTCCCTTTCTCTCTTCCTCTCCCTCTCCTTTTCCCTCTTCTATTCCCTCTCCCCCTGTCTCTTCTCCTGGTTCTCTTCCTCCCTCTCTCCCTCTTCCTCTCTCTCTCCCTTTCCCTCTCTCCCTCTTATACTCCCTCCTTCCCTCCTCATTCTCCTCCCTCTCCCCCCCATAGCATAAAATTCAAGTAAGTATCCCAGAAAGCAACATATCAACAATTTTGAAATGTAATGTTATCTATGTGTTTTTATTTATTTTGTTAAATATTTCTTGTAGACCATTTATGGTCCATTCTATTATATATTTAATATGGTCCATTCTATTATATCATGTTGCTTTTTTTGTGGAAAAAACTGAATATAATCTCATTAATCATCATATAAAAAACTGAATATAATCTCATTAAAGAATATAATCTCATTAAAGAGGGGTCCATGGGGTATTCAGAGAAGACTAGCACTCTGGTATGTGAGCTTGCTCAGGACTTATTGACTTTCTCACCTATCTTTGGTGTCCACTTTCACTCAACTCTCACTTAGGGTTCTAAGTATGTCCAGTAGCCACATATTCCTAAAACCCTCTTGGCAGATGAGTTAAACCAGGTTCAAAGTAATCAACATGCCTCATACATGTCAGTGAGCTAGAGAATATTTATTTGCAAGCATGTGAAGACTTCCCCCAGTGGAATGGGATGAGAATAATTTGTTCCAGTGGCCATGAAGGCAGCCTGAAGCATGTATTGTGTGAAGCACTTATGGTTTCCTCAGAAGACATCAAGGTCAACCACTACATCTCAGATTATCTTCAGTTGTCTTGACTTTGGTCTTGCCAGTGGACTTTGATGATTCTGCAAGAAAGAGTGAAGCTGACATCTCTATTCTAACTCATGTAAATACAATCCATGCATGAGTCAATACATCAATCACTCTGTCATGTCATTGGTCCTCTTTGAAAATTGAGACATATAACAACTACAGAGTATAAAAATAAGGATTTGCCTTCAGATAATCTGGTTCTAAATCTGGGACTCTTTGTG
The DNA here is from genome assembly GCF_902635505.1 of Sarcophilus harrisii. Lineage (NCBI taxonomy): Eukaryota > Metazoa > Chordata > Mammalia > Dasyuromorphia > Dasyuridae > Sarcophilus > Sarcophilus harrisii. The sequence goes on along the minus strand of NC_045426.1, from coordinate 235,667,346 downwards.
CTTCACTACAGTTTTCCTGAATTACTAATAATCTCATGTTCAGTTTAGTTTAAAGGGAAAAAAAAATAAAAGAAAATGAAACTGTTTACATGATGGAGTGGCTTTAAAAAATTATATCCATGCCTAAGGAAGATGAAAAAGAAATAAGCTCCAATAAAATGAGGTGAGCTATTAGATATGTCAGGGGGAAAATAAAAACGATGTGGCTATTAGACCATTTTCCTAGCATATTAAAGAAATATTAATTTACTGGCATATTAAGGAAAGCAGTGAAGCATCTTTAAAAAAAAGACACAACAATTTTCAAGAAAATCTACCCCTGGGAAAGAAGTTAGATGAGATGATCTCTTGCAATCTCTTCCTGCTATGATTCCAAAATTCTCTGATCTGAAGATTTTAAGAAATCATTTCAAGAAATGAAAATAAAATGAAATGTTTGAGTCATACATTATGAAGCATATTTAAAATATGTGTAGATGAGGTCATGAGGAGGCTAAGTGATTTGCCAGAGATTACCCTAGGAATCAGGTATAGTGTCAGGCCAAAATCCAGGCATCCTAATCCCTATGGCTTTCCATTCTCTACATACCTAAAATATTACTATTCTGCTAATATACCTGAAAGATGGAAGAAATAGTCAATACTTTGGATAACAGAGTTAGGATCCAAAAAATATCTTGACATGTGGAAAAGCAGGTATTGGTGGAGTTGTAAACTGGTCTAATCATTCCAGAGAACAATTTGTAATTAAATGTACCAATGACAATAAAACTGTGCATACCTTTGACCAAGTAATACCACTACTAAGTCTGTACCTTAAGAAAAAAAAGAAAATAAATCTATATAGTAAAAATATTTATAGCAGCTCTTTTTAAGGTGACAAAGAATTGGAAATTAAAGGGATAATCATCAACTAAGGTATGGCTGAATATATGGTGTATAAATGTGAAAGAATACTATTATGTTATAAGAAATGATGAACAGGACAGTTTCAGAAAAACCTGGGGAGACATATTAGCTAATACAAAGTGAAGTGAGCAGAACCAGGAGAATATTGTACACAATAATATTAATATTGTAAGAATGATAAATTGTGGAAAATTTAGCTGCTGTAATTCAAGATAATCCCAATAGACTCACGATGAAAAATTTTTTCCATATCCAGTTAGAGGACTGATAAATTCTGAGTGCAGAATGAAGCCTACTTTGTTTCCTTACTTTATTTTTGTGCTAACATAGCTATGTTATAAATATAGCTATAAATAAAATTGAAATATGCTTTGTATATCTTTGTATATATAACTATTATTTCTTGCCTTCTCAGTGGGTAGAGAAGGAAGCAGAAAAAGGTAAAAAAATCTCAAACTCAATTTTAAGTGTTGAAATAAATAAAAAAACAGTATTTTTTTATTTTTTAAATAATTATAACTTTATTGACAGAACTCATGCCTGGATAATTTTTTACAACATTATCCCTTGCACTCACTTCTGTTCCGATTTTTCCCCTCCCTCCCTCCATCCCCTCCCCCAAATGGCAAGCAGTCCTATACATGTTAAATATGTCACAATATTTCCTAGATATAATATATATGTGCTGAACCGAACAGTTCTCTTGTTGCACAGGAAGAATTGGATTCAGAAGGTAAAAATAACCCGGGAAGAAAGACAAAAATGCAAACAGTTTACACTCATTTCCCAGTGTTCTTTCTTTGGGTGTAGTTGCTTCTGTCCATCATTGTTCAATTGAAATTGAGTTAGATTTTCTCTTTATCAAAGATATCCACTTCCATCAGAATACATCCTCATACAGTATTGTTGTTGAAGTATATAATGATCTCCTGGTTCTGCTCATTTCACTCAGCATCAGTTCACGTAAGTCTCTCCAAGCCTCTATGTATTCATCCTCCTAGTCATTTCTTACAGAACAATAATATTCCATAATATTCATATACCATAATTTACCCAACCATTCTCTAATTTCTGGGCATCCATTCATTTTCCAGTTTTTAGCCACTACAAACAGGGCTGCCACAAACATTTTGGCACATACAGGTCCCTTTCCCTTCTTTAGTATCTCTTTGGGATATAAGCCCAATAGTAGCACTGCTGGATAAAAGGGTATGTACAGTTTGACTTTTTGGGCATAATTCCAGATTGCTCTCCAGAATGGTTGGATTCATTCACAACTCCACCAACAATGCATCAGTGTCCCAGTTTTTCCGCATCCCCTCTAACATTCATCATTATTTTTTCCTGTCATCTTAGCCAATTTGACAGGTGTGTAGTGGTATCTCAGAGTTGTCTTAATTTACATTTCTCTGATCAATAGTGATTTGGAACACTCATATGAGTGGAAATAGTTTCAATTTCATCATCTGAAAATTGTTCATATCCTTTGACCATTTATCAATTGGAGAATGGCTTGATTTCTTATAAATTAAATTAGAGTCAATTTTCTATATATTTTGGAAATGAGATCTTTATCAGTAAAAATGTTTTCCCAGTTTGTTGCTTCCCTTCTAATCTTATTTGCTTTAGTTTTGTTTGTACTAAACAGTATTATTAAAAACCAAAACACCTAACAGGCTGGAAAATTTTATCCTAACTTAATAAAATGATATTTTAAAGGAAAAAAAGTAAGATTTTGTATTTAAGTTTGTAAAAGTTACTTTAAAAGTACAAACTAGTACCAAAAAAATCAGCATTCAACCTCAATTATGAATGAACAAACTCAATATGAATGTATAGCTTCCAATAAAGGTCATAATGGGAAAAGGTGTAATATAGTCTAGGTCCCTTAATAGCCCAATACAGAATTCAAAATTCAAATTAATAATGATAATAGCATATTATATCACCTACTATGTGCTGAGCACTATGCTAAGCATTTTACAAATATTATTTTATCTTAACAAAATTGTGACCTAGTAAATACTATTATTAATTTCATATTACAGCTGAGGAAATTGTAGAAAATCTTTTAATGACATTCAGATTCACACAGCTCTGCTCTTCCTAACTCCAAGACTAATAATCTATTCTGTACTAATAACCAATAAAACTAAAATAAGTAATAGTAAGTTCCTCCATTTAGTCTAGGATTGTATAAGGAGATAGAATACCACATTAGCACTGGTAAGAATCTCTCCACGGAAGGTCTAAAGTCAGTCTGATCATCAATGAATAGGGCTTAAAGATGAAATCTCCCTAAAGTATAGGACTCTTGACAAAGGTCACTGCACAAGGACTCAAGGACAAATATATCTATTCTCCTGGCTTCTGACTTTATACAATTCCACTATGTCTCAATTGCCTTCTCAGCCTGAGAGTTTCCTCTATTGCATGGCACTCCTCTCTCTGCTAATTTTTTCCTGGAGTTTCCATTTTGATGAAGAACCCAGGCCAATCATCTTTCACTTCTCTCTTTTCCTGGATCTCCCATTTTGATTACAATGCCTCAAGGATCTTCTCACCCTGAAAGATCTATCCCCTTGCTGCTTTCTCACACTTAGGAGAAAGTAGTTTATGGATCTGCAGATGGATCTGCAGAGGTCTTCAAGTAGCATGGTATCCTCTGTCCCAACTTCCTGCTTCCCCTCATGACAGAAATTAAAGTCTCTTTTGAAGATGGGGAGAGAAGAAGGTTATAGATGTTTTTTGTACCTCTCTTTGAACTACACAAAATTTCCATGCTACAGGTATAGAGGACAAGCCTTGCCACATGAGAACCTCACTCCTCTCATTACACATGGTGCTTTATTATCAAATAAACTACAAACTTTTATATATTGAAAGAGAACTGAATAGTGTAGCTATTTCCAGATGTGAGAAGTCAGCAATTGTGGCAACTATAATTGGCTTTGATTGTGATCATCCTCAAAACGGATACATTATAAAGAATTATGTCTGCTTCTATTGTTTGTTATACTGCTAATAAGAATAGGTAGTACTCTTGATAGTTAAATTCTTATATTGTCATGAATGAGCAAATATTGGTAAAAGAGGTTACTTCAGTTTATTAAATATACATAAATTGGGGACAGAGACAATTGACTAATTAGCAAGTAGGATGTTGCAATTTTAGTAAGTATCCCAGAAATGTCATACCTTAGAACAATGAATAAAGAAAATGAGCTAGCAATAGGCAGAGAAAAAAGTAATTACCTTATCTAAGCTATATGTGAACATCAACCCTAAGACTGTTATATTTGTAATAAAATTATTAGATGTATATGTTTCATCCTTCTACCACACTACAAGCTCTTTGAGGTAACCATTGTAGTTCCAATACTGATAAAAAAAAATCTTGCACATGATAGGTGTTGAATTAATGACTATTGAACTGTCTTAGTAAAAGTTTGCTGACTCATTCTTTCTTCCCAGCATGTATATCTAGCAAAGTACTTTTGGACACTATTTATCCGCTCTGATAAAAGAGATGTCATTGTCTTCTGTTTACATAATAGAATGTCAAAAATTGGCATTGATCTTGCAAATATTATTAGCCCAACCTCATTTTCTGTAATTTAAATAATTCAACTGATTCCCAATAAAATGAAATGATTTGTCAAAGAAAACAGGAAGTAAATAGCATAGCCAGGATTTAAACGTCCAAGTCTTTGTCACTTGGAAAATGTCACTTGGAAAATGTCACTTGGAAGCAGATGTTGCTTCCCTATCTCTTCTTAGATTATCAAAACTAAGACATCTGTATAAAATCCATCGAAACTGTATTTATCAGATATCTCTATACTAAGGGATGTTCTATCTAAAGTTGAACTGCACTGCAATAGCTTCAACTTGTCCTTGAGAAGAGTTAGCTAACTTTCTCAATTAACTTTTTCTTCCCTTCTTCCAGAAGGATGATCACTATAGATTCTGTGGGGACAAGTTTTTCTCTGATCATGGCTTTAGATTCTTTTCTGGGTATTTTTCCTTCATACCTGAGGCCTTTCCCAAGCTGCACATTTATTCATTTGCAATGGAAAGCAAAAGAATCTTTGAAATTAATCTCTGATGGCTACATTTTTCTCCCACCCCAGAACAATTCCTTTTCTAAGCTACACAGCCATCCAATATAGAAGACCAAATATTGCTGCTTAAACAGAGGGAACCCAGGGCATCACTATGATCCATTTTGTTTCCTCTGTAGATGTAGAAAAGTAGAGCTGATTATCATGTTTCAAGCCCACAGTCTTCCTATCCTGTTTTTTTTTAAGAGACTTTTCATATGACAAGGCAATATGCTAATGATGTGTTCCCTAAATCAGCAGAGGGAAAAATGTAGCTTTGGATCTGTCATTCACTGGAAGTCACTGCAGTTCAAACAAAAACATTTTTAATGATGTTCTCTGTTCTGTGTACCCATGGCACATAGGACCTACTTTCATAGGTCTGCTTCCTAATGGGAAAAAACAGGCCTTTAATGGTAATATCAAACAGTAGCAAGTACTTCTCACTCCTTTGTCAACCCATGGGGCATTTCCCAGCTCTTAATTGGATCTGCAATCCTATGAAATATTGTATCTTACAAGTAGCGAATGTATCTGCAACACTGTTTCATCTCTGTGGGAACCAAAGTGCCCTAAAAATTCCAGAGAAAAACAAAATTTATGATAGCACCAAAAGTGAAACTTCCCTAAATCTGTCTAGGACAGAAAAAGGACAGGGAACGTGGGCAACCCAAATGAACTCTGGGACAGGAAGTCACATGATAGACTACAGTGAAGCATGAAATTTGTATTCTAGTATATTGAATTGGCTGTTTCCTCCATTTCTCTTACTCTGTACTTGAATTACAGAGTTCCTAATTGCCAGGCAAGAAGAATAAGTTGGGTCACTGAAATAGCAATTATTGCTATTGTCCTGATGTGGATTGAACTGCTGCCTAACCATTCCAACTTTTAGACTTCAAAAAAAGATATAAGAATTAGAGAAGTACCAATGGACACTATCAGAGATCTATCTTCAGAAGTGGACTATATAAGGAAGAGATTTCCCAGAACAACCAGTTTTCAAGAATCTTAGCATCTGGTAAACAAGGAGATAAATGCTTCCTTTCCTCATGATGTTTCCTTCTGATTTTTCTACGTGAACTAGAAATGGAGTCTGCAGCCTTTTCTTGTGCCTTTCCATAATCTGATAAAGTGTGTGATTCAAGAATTTTCCTGGCCATACCCAAAGAGGAGGTTTTGGAAGATTAGCAGAGGTAGACAGCTTCAAATAGAGAAAATTTAAATCTTTCTCCTTCTTTACTACTTCTTTATTTTCAATAAGTCCAGTGAATTATGGGATCTCCACATGTTAAATTCTTGGACTGGTGAATTTAGTCATAAAGAGTAGTATCCAAGTACAGGACAGAGTCTTTGGTGCTACAGATTTCATATCTTTAGTATTTTGAATAATAATTTCATTTCATCCTCAAGCTAAATTCCAAACCCAGCCAGCATGTGTTTAAAATTATTCAGCATCACATTTGAATCTATTTGTACCATCATCCTAACTCTTGCCACCAAAAAGATAAGGAAGAAGCCTAGATTTATATGCTGAGTGCCCTCCAATGTTTTCATGGGAAACTTCATCCTTTTACGAGACTATTACATTCATGCACCAAAGAGGAACTAAGGTGACTACTAGACTGATTCCTCAAGGAGAATATCACCTACATTACAATTCAAGTTATTTTATTCTTCAAATGGATAATTAATACAGTAACATGCTATTATCAAGTAGACTTAAGAAAGACAGCCAATTTGGACTGCTGCCATTACTGTAGTGTCCCAAGTGTAACAAAGAAAGTACACAAGGTGTCACATACAGTATGGATTTGTAGTTTTACTTATAAGTCACATTGACCCTTATTTCCTGGATGTCTCCTCTTACTCTCCTTCAACATCTACATTGCTAATATTTTGACAGTCTAATTCTCCTTAAGCTCTCAGATTCCAATGATAGAATCTGTTAAGGCTTGATTCTGAATTTGTTATTACTCCTGGAAAAATGAATTTTCTAGAGTACAGATAAACAGAAGATGGAAAATTTCAAAGGAAATATTTTTACAAAAAAAGATGCTTAATTAACTTCATTGAATGGGGGAAAGGGGAAGGAGGATCCTAGAGGTAAAATGGTAGGTAGAAAGAACAAATATATATATATATACAAAAAAATTCACATCGCAGAATTTTTGGAGTTGTAAGGAGCCTCAACAGCCAAGTGATCCAACTTATTGAATCCTCCCTATGATATAGTAGATAGTTGTCACTTATCCTCTATTTAGAGGAACCCCAACTCCTTCTGAGGCAGGACATCTCCTTTTGGATAGCTCTGATTCTTTAGGAGATTCCATGACCTGATGCCTACATTTGTCGCTCTAAAACTTCCACATTTTGCTCCTAATCTGTCCTCTTTGGTCAAACAAAACAATGGTTAGTTAGAGGGATTAGAAACCCCAGGAATGAACAGAATAGAGATGAAAATTTTAAAAAAAATCATAGTCACTTTAAAAGATGAAAAAACAGAAAGTAATATCTTTATGAGGTATAAATCTGTCCTTTAAATGAATCAGAAAGGAAATAGTACAATAGAATGAAGAATGAAGCCCTGCTGCAGGGTGAGCTTTAAAGAATCAGTTCTGTAAGTCTAGAAAAAATATTGGAATAGGAACTTATCTCCTAACAGGATGAGCAGAAGCTTGGTCCTGGAGAAAGGGAAGAAATAAGAAAACACAAAGAGCTGAGAAATTAGAAGTATGGGAAAAGGATATCACTACAATGAAAAAGGAGTAAGGGTGCCTTGTCAAATTGAGAGTGTGTCAGAACAGAAGCATTTTTGTGAAATATACAAACTTCTCCCCTTCCCCAATATAAACTGAAAGGCTATAATTCTACATGTCTTTTTCTTCCCTTAAAGTCTTTCATGGGAGGCCCAATGTTTTTCTTCCAGGTTTGGGGAGTGGGAGGGGGCAACATCATTTACCCTTCTTTGTTTTCATTATTTTGAAATGAAAACATTCAGTATGTTTTCAGTATTTATTACCAGTTGATAAAAAGTGGTAATCACCAGATATTGGTCATTAAGATATACTTATATGAGAGAATGTACCTAAGAAAGGAATACATCCAGAGAAAATTCTAACCCTGAGATAATTTTTTAGAAGTGCTGTCTCTGACTGGGGATTTAAAACTAATAAAATGTAAAGAAAGTTACATATCCTTTGATACAACTTCTCAAGTAGGAAAGAGTCTTTCATACAAGTAAAAGTCATCTGGAAATGAATCAGTATTAGGATAAATGCCAAAAAGGAGTGACTGAACAATCCTAATTCTAGCAATCTCCTTTTTAACACTGCAACACAAGTTTAATCCACTTCCACAATAGACATACAGAAAAACTTATAAGTTGTGTGTTCTTGTTGAGTATTTACTTACTGGAGCAACAACCCACTATAACAAAGAAGCAATGATTCCGAAACCATGGCTATAATGGAGAATTCTATCATCACTAGATGTTTTTTGTCTAAGATGTAGATTATGCATCCCCTACTCTTGCAATTCAGTTGATTTGATTGTTCTACATTTCTCTTTCATTCAGAACTGTCTATAATACTTCCATTTTACATAGCTTTATCTCCCTACTCTAAAAGCATTTCATGATGCCACCCTAACAAAGATCAATAAAGACAGGAATATAACTTTTGTTTTTTCTGATTGATCCTATTTTATTTGTCCCTTCTTTTTTTACTCAATTTTATTCTGGGATCACTAGTACCAAAAATGTAAAATAGCAAAGCAAATAATGTGGATAAAGGTTAAGTCCCCAAAGTAAATGATCCATAAAGTCAAAATGCATTTGAAATTTTATATAGGAGGCTACTGTGGAAAGATTTACAGTGGGATGAAGGCTGCTTTGAGCTTTGAACCCTGAGCTTTATAAACATCCATTTTCTGCTCTCTATATGAATGAGTCTGCTACAGATGTCATATTCAATATGGCATCACTTTCAAAGCTATAATTGCGAATGAATCTTCTTCAGTTTAGGTATTTGGGAAAATAAGCAAGAGAGTCAAGCTTGTGGTGGATCATAACATAAATGTACAGACACTGTGGAAACTCAGCAGGGAGCTGATAACAGCTGCATCCTCAGTGATTATTCCACAAGTCATAGATCACAGGTTATTTCACAAAGGCACAGGAGCATGACAAAAGAGTTCTCTTCAGTTGACTGGAAACCAGAAGATCTAATTAGACAGACATAGATAACTACCAAAAAAGTCAACATACACTGTGGATCATCAGGCAAATGGTTAAATATCTTCTAGGTGGCCCAAAAAACCCAGTTCTTTGGTTCCTTCTAGTAATGAGACTAATATTGATAAGATATGACATGAAACTATATAAAGCATAGGAGAGAACAGGGGACTCATAAAAGAATGGCTAGTCATTTCTACCACTTCAACCAAAGAGCAATGAGGTATTTCTCCTAATTGAGAATTTGGGTTCTCAGATTTGCTCTTGACTCTTATCTCAATACACAGTCTGTCACAATAGTGTAAGGATACTTTAATCAATTAATGAACCAACAACCAATAAGCATTTACTAAGTGACTTAATGACCTATGTACATGTTAGATAATGGTGAGACAGAGACAAAAACAAAATAGGATCTACCCTCAAGAGATTACATTGTACTGATAGAGACAGCATGAACATAGCATATTCAAAAAAATGAAATATAACTTTTGAGGAGATGGCATTAACAGCAGGTGTTATCAAAAAAAAGTTATTAGAGAAGATACAGCCTGTGATCTGAACTTTGAAGGATCTGAGGGTTCTAAGAGAAATAATGAGAAGAAAGTATATTTCAAACAATGGTGGGAGTGGCCCAGGAGTTGGAGACAATTTATTCCAAAGAACAAAAATAGAAGATGGAATGTTTATATGAGGAGCAGCTAACAGGCAAGTCTGGTTGAATTGAAGAATGTGTGAAATAATCTTGTACAATAAAGCTAGAAAGGTAGAATAAAATAGGTTGTGAAAGACATTAAATATGCACTAGAAAATTTTGCATTTGATTGTAAAGATAATAAGGAACCATTGGATATATCCATCTATCTATTTCTATCAATTTATCAACTATTGATCCATCTATTTTTGAGAGGAGCCTAACATGATCTAATTTGTCATTTAGGAATTTTTAATTTAATTTTAATATCCAGCAAAGGATAGATTAAAAAGGGAGGATCTTTGAGGCATGGACACTATTAAGCTGTTGCTGCAATATGCCAAGGAAAAGAAAATAAAAATAAACTAAGTGTAGTGGCTGTGTGAATGAAGAAAACAGGATGGATATAAGTGATATAGTGCTAGAATCAACGATTCATAACTTATTGTATATTTGAAGAAAAATGAAGTTAAGGATGACTCCAAATTTGCAAACCAAGCTGACTAAAAGGACAATGGTACCCTAAATAAAATTTAAAAAGTTTGGAAGAAGAACCAAGATGGCAGAGTAAAGTCAGGAACTCTCCCAATTTTCCTCAAAAAACACATGAAACTAAGTCTCTGAACAGAGTCTAATAGAATGAAACCAGGTTCCAGCTCAAGATAAACTAGAGAAATGTCAAGAAAGGTCAGTCTCACTGGGGTGAAAAGAGTGTTCAACCTAGCTCTGATAGATTCTGGGAAAGCTAGTGAGAGGGTCTTAATAACAGCAAATCAGCAACTAAGACCCTCAGGTCTGGCTCAGTAAAGGAACAAATCAGTGGGATACATTACAGTCATAGCTCAAAAGGTAAACTCTAAGAAACCAGACAGTTTCCTGAAAAGAGCAGGCAAAGGTACCTCCTGCACACAAGGGGCCCTTGTTCTTAAGAGCCAAGGCTCAGACTGCATAAGAATCTTGGGACATGTCCCCTTTACTCTAGGAGCAGAGCAAGTAAAAAAAAATAAATAAATAAATAAAAAAAGAGTTAATACCAAAAGAAAAGAAAATGAGCAAGAAACCGAAAAGGACCTTGACCATAGAAAATTACTATGGTGCTAGGGCAGACCAAAACACCAACTCACAGGACAGAATGTCCAAAAAGAAATCTCAAAAAATGATATGATTGGTCTCAAGCCAAAAGAGGCTTATTGGAAGTGAGGATAAAAGACTTTAAAAAGCAAATAAGAGAGTTAGAAGAAAAATGAGAAAGGAAATTAGAGGTATGAATGAGAGTCAACAGCTTGTAACATGAAAGAAAAAATTGTCTGAAGAAAACAACTCCTTAAACAGTAGAATTAACCAAATGGAAAAAGAGATACAAAAGTTAACTACAGCAATTCACACATTCAAAACTAGAATAGGGCAAATGGAAGCCTGTAAGACAGCAAGAATCAGGAAAAATAAACTAAAAAGAATGAAAAATTAGAAGAAAATGTAAAAATAGCTCATTGGAAAAACAGCCAATCTGGAAAAATAGATCCAGAAGAGACAATTTAAAAATTATTGCCCTATCTGAAGGCCTTGACCAAAAAAAGAGCCCAAATAGCATTCTACAAGAAGTCATTAAGGAAAACTGACCCAATATTCTAGAACACAGGAGGAAATACTCATTGAAAGAATTCACTGGTCACCTTTGCAAAGAAATCCCACAAGGAAAACCCCAAGGAACATTATTACTAAACACCAGAACTACAATCTCAAGGAAAAGATACTGCAAGCTGCCTGACAAAAACAATTCAAATACAAGGAGAAACAGTCAGGATTACCCATAATCTGACAGCTTCTACAATAAAAAATTGAAGTGCCTGGACTACCACATTTCAGGAGGCAAAGAATCTAGGAATTAAGTACCCAGAGAGAGATTCAGCATCATCTTTCAGGGGAGATGATGAAGCTTCAATAAAGTAAGAGACTTGCAATCATCTATTGAAAAAAAAAAAAAAACAGAACTAAATGGAAAATTTAATCAACATACACAGGATTCAAGAGAAGCATGGAAAGACAAACAGGTTATAAAGTACATCTTGATAAAGGATACAGTAAATAATGAAAAAGTAAGAATATTAAATGTGTATGCACCAAGTGGTATAGCAACCAAACTCCTAGAGAAGATTTTAAGTCAGTTACAGGAAGAAATATACAGCAAAAGTATTCTAGTGGGGGACCTCAACATTCCCCTCTCAAAATCAGACAAATATAACCACAAAATAAAGAAAAAAGAAAGTAGGGAGGTAAATAGAATCCTAGAAAGCCTAGGGACCTCTGGAGAAAATTGAATAGGGACAGAAAGGAAAACATCTTTTCTCAGCAGTACATAGCATCCACACAAAAACTGACCATCAAAATGGCACAATCAAATGCAAAAAGGCAGAAATAGCAAATACTCCTTTTCAGACCACAATGCAATAAAAAATATATTTATAGAGATATTTATAGAGAATGACAGACTACCAATTAAAAATTAAATAATCTAATTCTAAATAATGAATGGGTCAAAAACAAATCACAGAAACAATCTATAATTTCATCCAAGACAAAAACAATAATGAGATATCATACCAAAACCAATTGGATGCAGCCAAAGCAGTTCTTGGAGGAAATTTTATATCTCTAAATAGCTACACGAATAAAATAGGAGGAGATCAATGAATTAGCCATGCAACTAAAAACATTAGAAAAAAAAAAAACAAATTTAAAATCCCAATTAAATACCAAATTAGAAATTTTGAAACTCAAAGGAGAGATTAATAAAATAGAGACTAGGAAAAATATTGATCTAATAAACAAAACTAAGAGTTTGTTTAATGAAAAATCTGAGAAAATAGATAAACCTGAGGTTAATTTGATCAGAAAAAGGAAAAAAAAAAAAAAAGAAAATCACCAGAATGAAAAATGAAAGGAGTGAACTTACCATCAATTAAAAAAGAAATCAAAGCAATATTTAGGAACTATTTTGCTCAACTCTATGGCAGCAAGTCTGACAATCTAACTGAATAGATTAATATTTACAAAATATAAATTGCCCAAGTTAACAGAAGAGAAAATAAAATACATAAATAGTCCCATTTTAGAAAAATAAGTTAAACAAGCCATAAATAAACTTCCTAAGAAAAAGTCTCCAGGGTCAGATGGATTCACAAGTAAATTCTACCAAACTTTTAATTCCAATACTGTGTAAACTATTTGGAAAAATGAGTAAAGAGGGAACACTGCCAAATTTCTTCTATAACACAGATACGACACAAATACCTAAATGAGGGAAGACCAAAACAGAGAAAGAAAATTACAGACTAGTCTCCCTAATGAATACAGATTCAAAAAAATGAAATAAAATATTAGCAAGGAGATTATAGCAACTTATCAGCAGAGTAATATACTATAACCAAGTAGTATTTATATCTGGAATGCAGGATTGGTTCAGTATCAGGAAAATCAACCATATCAATGACAAAACCAACAGAAATCATATGATAATCTTAATGAAGAAAAAGCTTTTGACAAAATATAGCAACCATTCTTATTAAAAACACTAGAGATCATAGGAATAAAGGGAGCTTTCCTTAAAATAATAAGAAGTATCTATCTGAAACCTATAGCAAGAATTATTTGTAGTGGAGGGAGCTGGATATATTTCTTATAAGATTGGGGGATAAAACAAGGATGTGCATTATCACCACTATTATGCAACATTGTACTAGAAATGTTGGCTTTAGCAATAAGAAAAGAAAAAGAAATCAAATGAATTGGAATAGACAATTAGGAAATAAAAACTATCACTCTTTGTAGATGATATGATGAGATATTTAGAGAATCTTACAAAATCATCAAAAAACCTCCCGGAAACAATTAGCAGCTTTAGTAAAGTTGTGGGATATAAAATAGGCCCACATATATCAAGATTTCTACATATTACTGAAAAAGCCCATCAGCAAGAGATGGAGAAATCCCATTTAAAATAACAATGGGGGGTGGAGTCAAGATGATGGAGAGCAGGCATAGCCTTATCTGAGCTCCTCCTAGTGTCCCTCAGATCAACACCAAATAAAGTATTTGAACTGATTTTGGGGTAACAGAACCCACAAATATTTAGAGCAAAATAAATTTCCATGAGAAGAAACTTTGAAAGAACTTCATAAAAAGTCTGTTTCAATAAAACAGAGGGAGAGACCGCTGGGCATTGACACAGCATGGGGAGCAAGGCATTGCAGCATCCGTGCACCAAAAAATCTACTGTGAGGCTTTTAGGCTTCTCTATCTTGATTATAAAACAGTGGTTCAACAGATTATTTGTGAGACATCCAAAGCAAATATAAAGTAAAAAAGTGAGCCTGTGAACCCCAGAAAAATATAGGACCTGCCTATGTCTATCTAGCACTGGAAGTCAGTCAACAACATTGGCTCCAGGGCAAACTAAAGTGGCTGTCACCCATTTGCCTTAAGGGCAGATCTCAAACTTTAAAAACTGAACAAAAAAGCAAAAAGAACTCTGACCATAGATAACTTTTATGAAGAAAGAGAACAGAGCTCAAACCCTGAGGATCCTAAAGGCAAATCATCTTCACATGAAGCCACAAAGAGTGATATGAATTGGGCCCCATTTCACAAGATTTTCTTGCAAGAATTCAAAAAGAATCTTAAAAGAGAATAAGAAGAAAAGGGGGGAAGAAATTAATTCTTTGCAAGAAGGTTTGGAAAAGGAAAAACAAATTATCTGAATAAAACTCCTTAAAAATAGATTTGATGAAATGGAAAAAAGCATGCAACTCCTTATAAAATAGATTTCATGAAATGGAAAAAGCCTTTAACTCCTTATAAATTAGATGTGAAAAAGAAACCAATTCATTGAAAAACAAAATCTGTGAAATGGAAAAATAACTCAATGAGCAAAATACCTCATTTAAAAGTTCAATTGGCCAAATTCAAAAGGAGATTAAAAAGCAAACTGACGAGAATAATTCTCTAAAAATTAGAATTGAAGAATGAAAGTGAATGACACAATGAGACTTTAAGAATCAGTCAAATAAAACAAAAAAATAGAAGAAAATGTAAAAAGTCCTCATTGGAAAAACAACTGACCTGGAAATAGATTTAGGAGAGACTGTCTAAGAATTATTGGACTTCCTGAAAACCATGATGAAAAAATAGCTTAGAGACATTATTTTTTAGGAAATCATCAAGGAAAACTGCCTGGATGTTCTAAAACCAGAGGGTAAAATAGTCATTGAAAGAATTCACTAATCTTCTCTTGAAAGAGACCCCAAAATGAAAACTCCAAGAAATTCCATAGCTAAATTTCAGAATTATCAACTCAAGGAGAAAATATTGCAAGCAGTCAGAAGGAAAAAATTCAAATATGGAGGAACCACAATCAGAATTACCCAAGGCTTAGCAGCTTCCACTTTAAAGAATTAAAGGACATGGAATCTGATATTGTGAAAGGCAAAGGAACTTAGATTTCAGTCAATAATCAACTATCCAGCAAAATTGAGCATCATTTTTTTCAGGGAAAAAAGATGGATATTCAATGAAACAGGTGAGTTTCAGTTATTTCTGATGAAAAGACCAGAGCTGAATTAAAAATTTGATCTTCAAATATAGAACTCAAGAGAAGCATAAAAAGGAAAGAAAAATAACTTTCTTTTAAAAGTTAAAAGCTTATATCCCCATATGGAAAGATGATATGTTTAACCCTTGATATCTGGATCTCTGTTATGGGTATACTTAGAGAGTACAAGTATACTTTGATTTTATTGTGATGATATAAAAAAGAAACTAGAGAAGGCAAAGTAATGGAAGAAAAGAAAAAAATGGAGTTAAAATGGGTAAATTACATCTCATGAAGAGGCAAAAAAGACCTATTAATATGGAGAGAAAGAAGGGAGGGGAATGAGCATTGTGTGAATCTTACTCTCATTAGATTTGGCTCAAAATGAGAATATCAGATACATTTAGCTTCACAGAGAAGCTTGTCTAACGCTACAGCGAAGTAGAAGGGGAAGAGGTAAGGAAAATGGGAAGCTAATA
Source organism: Sarcophilus harrisii (assembly GCF_902635505.1). Classification (NCBI taxonomy): domain Eukaryota; kingdom Metazoa; phylum Chordata; class Mammalia; order Dasyuromorphia; family Dasyuridae; genus Sarcophilus; species Sarcophilus harrisii. The sequence goes on along the minus strand of NC_045426.1, from coordinate 235,651,340 downwards.
GAAGAGAGAACAGAAGTAGAAGAAAAAAGCATAAGAAAGGGGGATGGAACACAAAAGGGAAGGGCTATTTGAGGGAGGGAGTGGTCAGAGGCTAAATAGTGGGGAGTAGGGAAAGAAGGAAACGGAAAAAAAGAAAAAAAATTTAACTGCAGGAAAACAAGATTTAGTCATTTTAACTATGAATGTGAATAGGATGAACTCTCCCATAAAACAGAAGTGGATACCACACTGCATTAAAAGGCAGAATCCTACAATTTGTTGTTTACAAAATATATTTACACATTTAAGGCAGAGTGATACATTCAGAGTAAAAGCAAAAGACTGGAACAGAAATTATTATGCTTCAGCGGAAGTAAAAAAAAAAAAAAAAAAAAAAAAAAAAAAAAAAAAAAAAAAAAAGCAGGGGTAGCAATCCTGATCTCAGATCAAGCAAAATCAAAAATAGATCTAATTATAAAAGGATAAGGAAGGAAATTATATCTTGCTAAAGAGTACCATAGATAATGAAGTAATATCTATAATAAATATATATGCAACAAGTGATATAATATCCAAATTCCTGGAGGAGAAGTTAAGAAAACTGCAAGAAGAGACAGCAAAACTATACTAGTGGGGGATCTCAACATTGCTCTCTCAGAACTAGATAAATTGAAACACAAAATAAATAAGAAAGAAGTCAAGAAGGTAAATAGAATTCTAGAAAACTTAGGTATGGTAGATCTTTGGAGAAAATTAAATGGAGACAGAAATAAATATACTTTTTACTCAGCGATTCATGGAATCTATACAAAAATTGACCATATATTAGAGCATAGAAACCTTAAAATCAAATGCAGAAAGACAGAAATAGAAAATTAATTTTTTCTCAGATCACGATACAATAAAAATTATATACAATAAAATACCAGGGAAAAATAGACCAAAAATTAATTGGAAGCTAAATAATCTAATCCTAAAGAATGAGTGGATGAAACTATAAATCATAGACACAATCAATAATTTCATCCAAGAGAATGACAATAATGAGAAAACATATCAAAATCTGTGAGATGCAACCAAAGCAGGTATTTGTAGAAATTTTATATTTCTAGATGCTTACTTGCATAAAATAGAGAAAGAGGAGGACAATGAATTAGGCATGCAACTAAAAACATTAGAAAAAGAACAAATTTTAAAAACTCTAATTAAGTACCAAATTGGAAATTTTGAAACTCAAAGGAGAGATAAATAAAATAGGGACTAGGAAAACTATTGATCTAATAAACAAAACTAAGTGTTGGTTTTATTTAAAAACTAACAAAATAGATGAACCTGTAGTTAATTTGATTAGAAAAAAGAAAGAAGAAAATCAAATTGCTAGTATCAAAAATGAAAAGGGAGAACGTTCCACCAATGAAAATGAAATTAGAGCAATAATTAGGAGTCATTTTGCCTAACTATATGTCAATAAGTATGATAATTTAAGTGAAATAGAGAAATACCTACAAAAATATAGATTGCCCAGATTAAGAGAAGAGGAAATAAATTACTTAAATAGTCTCATTTTAGAAAAAGAAATAAAACAAGCTATTAATCAGCTTCCTAAGAAAAAATCTCCAGGGCTAGATGGATTTACATGTGAATTATGCAAAATATTTAAAGAACAATTAATTCCAATACTATGCAAACTTTGGAAAAATAAGGAAAGGAGTCCTACAAAATTCTTTTTATGACACAAACATGGTGCTGATACCTAACCAGGTAGGGTCAAAACAGAAAAAGAAAATTATAGAACAATTTCCCTAATGAATTTTAATGCAAAAATCTTTTCTAATTAATTAATTAGTTTTTAATAAGTATAACTTTTTATTGACAGAACCCATGCCTGAGTAATTTTTTACAATATTATCCCTTGCACTCACTTGTTCCGCCTTTTCCCCTCCCTTCCTCCACCCCCTTCCTGAGATGGCAAGCAGTCCTATACATGTTAAATATGCACAGTATATCCTAGATACAATATATATGTGCAGAATCAAACCATTCTCTTGTTGTACAGGAAGAATTTGATACAGAAGGTAAGAATTGTGATGTTTTTCTTCTTTAAAATAATAATGGTTCTCACTGGGAGCAGGTTTCTCAGGGAGGTTTTCTGGAGGCAGCCTTAGTTTCAGTTAAAAGTAATAATCACCCAAATGTAGCCAGGTGCTAAAAGTTCAGATCTTTTATTGTGTCCTTCAATATAGCCCAGTTAGCTTTCTTAAAGGCCTCTCTCTCTCAACTTGGTTCTAAGAGCTCTTGCAGTTTGTCCTTTGCCTCTGCTTTCTTCTGCCTGCAGCCAGCACAAAGGTAGAAGATGGAATGGATCTCTTGTCTCCTTCACTTGGGGCTTGGCTAGCTTTCTGGAGAGCCTTTCAGACCAGCTTGGTCTCAGTGGGGGAAGTTCAGGAGCCCAGTCAGCACAGTGGTGTGAGATGAAGTGAATCTGATTGCGCTTCCAAGAGAGGGCTTCTCCTGAACTGACTTGACGCTCCCCTCTCAATCTTTTCAGCTAAACTCCCAACTGAGCCTCTGTCCACTTCTTATATATCAAATCCCAAAGGTTGACTCATCCCCTCCCAAGGGAGGGATTAAGGGAGGTGTGAATTCACAAAGTTACAAAGTTAACATTTGTGAATCTCCCATACTTGTGAATTCCAATGAGTACTTAAATACTTCTTGCTTATATGAGCTCTCTAAAGGTGTGAACACAAGCATTATTGTCTTTCAGTTCTACTTAGTACCTTGTTTCTTTTGACCCATAACATCTCCTTATAAGATCAAAGATCAGATCAATCATACTGAACCACACTAAATTAGATAATTATTGCTTCTATCAATTCTAATGACTTAACAGTTTGTAAAGATTCCACCAAAAAATGACCTGGTAAAAAAGACAAAAATGCAAACAGTTTACACTCATTGCCCAGTGTTTTTTCTCTGGGTGTAGCAATGCAAAAATTTTAAATGAAATATTAGCAAAGAGATTACAGCAAGCCATTCCCAGGATAATATACCATGACCAAATAGGATTTATGCCAGGAATGAAGGGCTGGTTCAATATTAGGAAAACTATTGGCGTAATTGACTATATCATAACAAGACTAACAAAAATTATATGATTATCTCAATAGGTGTAGAAAAGCATTTAATAAAATCCAACATTCATTCCTAAAAATAACCCTACAGAATAGAGTAATAAATGGAATTATCCTTAGAATAATCAGTGGCATCTATTTAAGACATCAGCAAGCATCATATGTAATGGGCACAAACTATAATCATTCCCAATAAGATCAGGAGTGAAACAAGGCCCACTATTACCATTACCATTCAATAATGTGTTGGAAATGGTAGCTTTAGCAATAAAAGAAGAAAAAGAGATTAAAGGAATTTGAATAGATAATGAGGAAACCAAATTATCACTCTTTGCACATGATAGGGTGGTATAGTTAGAGAATCAACTAAAAATCTACTGGAAACAATTCACAATTTTAGCTAAGTTGCAGGATACAAAGTAAATCCACATTAATCTTTTACCAAGAAAGTCTAGCAGCAAGAGAAATAAGGAGAAATTCTATTTAGAATAACTGTCAATATAAAATATTTGGGAGTCTATCTGCCAAGGCAAAGTCAGCAACTGTATGAAAACAACTACAAAACACTTTCCACAAAAATAAACTCAGAGCTAATAAATTGGAAAAATATCAAATACTCATGGATACAACACATGAATATAATAAAAGTGGCAATACTATCTAAATAAATCTACTTATTCAGTGCCATACTAATCAAACTCCCAAGAAATTATTTTACAAATCTAAAAACAACAATAACAAAGCTCATCTGGAATAACAAAAGATCAAAAATCTCAAGGGAATTAAGAGAAAAAATGCAAATGAAGATGGCCTATCTGTACCAGACCTAAAACTATATTATAAAGCAGCGGTCATCAAAACCATTTGGTACTAGCTAAAAAATAGAGTAATTGATAAGTAGTGGAATAGATTAGGTTCACAGAACAAAACAGTCAATGACTATAGCAATCTAGCTATTTGACCCTAGCTTTTGAGATAAGCACTTAATATTTGACAAAAACTGCTGGGAAAATTGGAAATTACTATGGCAGAAACTAGGCATTGACCCGTACCTAACACTATATACTAAGATAAGGATAAATGGGGTCATGATTTAGACATAGTGATATAAGCAAATTAGAAGAACAAAGGATAGTTTACATCCCAAATCGGTGGAGAAGAAAGGAATTTGTGGCCAAAGAAGAACTGAAATACATTATTAAACACAAAATAAATAATTTTTTATTATATTAAATTAAAAAGTTTTTACACAAACAAAACCAATGCAGACAGATTAGAAGGGAAGCAACAAACTGGAGGAGGGGGCAGGATTTATATTCAAGAGTTCTCATAAAGGCCTCATTTCTAAAATAAAATGAGAATTGACTCAAATTTAAAAGAATTCAAGCCATTTTTCAATTGATAAATGATCAAAGTATATGAACAGACAATTTTCAGATGGAGAAATTGAAACCATTTCTAGTCATATGAAAAGGTACTCTAAATCACTATTGAGAGAAATGCAAATTAAGATAACTCTGAGGTACCACTATACACCTCTCAGATTAGCTAAAATGACAGGAAAAGATAACAACAAATGTTGGAGGGGATGTGGGAAAACTGGGACACATACATTGTTGGTGGAATTGTGAACTGATCCAACCATTCTGGAGAGCAATTTGAAACTATGCCCAAAGAGCTATCAAAATATGCATATCCTTTAAACCAGCAGTGTTTCTATTGGGCTCATATCTCAAAGAGATCATAATAGAGAGAAAGGGTCACACATGTCCAAAAATGTTTGTGTCAGCCCTTTTTGTAGTGGCAAGAAACTGGAAACTGAATGGATGCCCATCAATTGGAGAATGGCTGAATAAATTATGATATATGAATGTTATAGAATATTATTGTTCTGCAAGAAATAATCAGCAGAATGATTTCAGAGAGACCAGGAGAGACTTACATGAACTGATGCTAAGTGAAATGAGCAGAACCAGAAAATCATTGTACATAGCAACAAGATTATACAAAGATTAATTCTGATGGAAGTGGTCAGCGAAATGATTGTGATGAGTTCAAATGATGTTGTGATGAAGAGAGCCAAATGCATGAGAGAGAGGACTGTGAGAATTGAGTATGGATCAAAACATAGCATTTTCACTCTTTTTGTTATTTCCTTGCATTTCATTTTCTTTTCTCATTTTCCCCCCTTTTGATCTGATTTTTCTTGTGCAGTATGATAACTGTATACATACATTTTAACATATATAACATATATTGGATTACTTGCCTTCTAGGGGGAGAAGGCAGCAGGAAGGGAGGGAAAAATTTGGAACTCAAAGTTTTGCAACGATCAATATAGAAAAATTATCCATGAATATGTTTTGAAAATAAAAGGCTGTAATTTAAAAAGAAAAAAAAAGAAAACCATTGTAGACAAAATGATATTCTTGCCAAGACAAACTATACAGACACAATTACAAAATACTTCTCACACAAATAAGATCAGATCTAAACGGCTGGAAAAATACCTATTGTTCAAAAATACAAAATGTTCATGTTGGCTGAGCTAATGTAATAAAAATGACAGTTCTATCTAAATTGGTCTACCTGTTAAATGGCATATCAACCAAACTACCAAAATATTATTTTATAGAACTAGAAAAAAATATTAACAAAATCCATCTGGAAGAACAAAAGATCAAGAATATCAAGGGAATTAATGGAAAAAATATAATTTGGTGGCTTAACAGTCATCACAACCATTTGATACTAAGTTATAGAATGATATATCAGTAGAATAGATTAAAATACATGACACCTATATTCAAGGCCTATAGCGATTTAGTATTTGATAAACCTCCAAATTCCAGCTTGGAGAATAAGAACTTACTTTTTTGACTAAAATTGTGGGGAAAACTGGAAAATAATATGTCAGAAACTCAGCATAAACCTACATTTGATAACCTATAACAAAATAAGGTCAAAATAGGAACATGATTTGAGCATAAGGAAAGATACCATAAACAAATTAGGAGAACAAGGGATAATCTACCTATCTGATCTTTGGAGAATAGATGAATTCATGACCAAAGAATTAGAGAACATTATGAAAGGCAAAATGGACAACTTCGATTATATTAAATTAAAAAGGTTTTGCACAAATAAAACTAAAAGAAACAAGAATAAAAGGGAAGCACAAAGCTGGGGAAAAAATCTTTACAACCTGTGTTTCTGTTAAAGATCTCACTTCTAAAATATATAAAGAACTCTGTCAAATTTATAAAAGTACAAAATTGTGTAAGAAATATGAACAGACAATTTTTGGATGATGAAATCAAAGCCATTTATAGTTATATGAAAAAAATGTTCTAAATCATTCTTGATTGGAGAAATGAAAATTAAAACAACTTAGAGGTACCACTGCACAGCTATCAGATTGATTAAGATGAAAGGAAAGGAAAATGATAAGTGCTGGAGGGGATATGGGAAAACTGAGATACTAATGCATTGTTGGTGGAGTTGTGAAATGATCCAACCATTCTGGAGAGTAATTTGGAACTATGTCTAAAGGACTATAAAACTGAAGCTCTTTGAACCAGTAGTGTCATTCCTGGATCTTTATCCCAAGGAAACATAAAGAAGGGAAAAGGACCCACATGTGCAAAAAATGTAGCAACTGTTTTTGTGGTAGCAAAGAATTGGCAAATGAGTAGATGTCCATCAATTGGGGAATGACTGAACAAGATGTGGTATATAAAGTTAATGGAATATTATTGTTCTATGAAAAATGATGAACAAGCTGATTTTTAAAAGGCCTGGAAATATTTACATGAACTGATGCTGAGAGAAACAAGCAGAATCAGAAATACAATGTACACAATAATACTAAGAATAAATGATAATTAACTATGAAAGACTTAGTTATTTTCAGTGGTTCAGTGATCCAAAGCAATCCCAATAGACTTTGGACAGAAAATGCCACCTACATCCAGAAGAACTAAGTAAGGAGACTGAATGTAAATCAACACATACTATGTTCACTTCTTTTTTCTGTTTTTTTTATCTCTCCCTTGATTTTCCCTTTTGCTCTGATTTTTCTCTCCCAACATGATTCATGGTGCAATGTGTATTAAAAATAAATAAATTTACTAGAAAAAAAAAGAAAAATTTGGGAGAGGAGGAATTTGAGAGAAAGATAAAAAGATTCATTTTAGATATGTTGAGAATGAGATACCTGGCATACATCCAAGTTTGAAATGATCAACAGACAACTGGTGAAACAGAACTGGAGAATGTTCAAATACTAGGATAAAATATATAAATCTGATAATCATCTGCACAGAATTTATAATTGAAGCCATAGAAACTGTGAGGCAATAGAAGAAAAAAGAAACCCTAGTGGGAGGATTCTGGGATGGTAGAGTAGATCATCAAATTTCAAGCTCTCCATATTTTCCCCACAAACAGAAGAAATTAATACTTCAGGATGAACATAGACTGGTGAAAAATCAAGAAGACTTGGGATAGAGCAAGGGTTCTCCTGGTACAACCCAAGATCTTAAGAAAACCCCCGGCCAGGGATTAAACCACTGTAAAGTGATCTATGAGGAGCCTCAGCAGAAACCACAGAAATTTTCTCCTCCCAGATTACCTGTGAAGAATTTGGGGTCTGAGTCCAGGAATACAAAGGGAATTTCAACTGATTAGGAATATCAGACTCAGCTATGCTGCTGAGACATTACTCTGAGTAAAAAGGAACTAGCATACCTGGTTCCTATAGAAGCACGGGGGCAGGGACAGTGCTGGCTGTGGGCACTTGCAGAGTGGAGCTCTTGGTTTGAAATTCCAGATCAGAGGGGAGAGCTGAAAAAACTAAAAGCATCATCCTCCTATCCCATGATTAGAGGACATATTCTAATACTTCTTATTTTAAGAAAATAAGCCCACAAAGAAGAAAGAATCCAATCATAGAAAGTTATTATGGGAATAAAAAAGACTAGGTTTAATCTTCAAAGGAGGACACTGAAGTGAAAAAAGTTTTTTCTACACCAAAAATAATGTCAAATAGCTCCCTGCCCAGAGAGAATTTATAGAACTCAAAAAAATTAATAATTTAAAAATCAAATGAAAAACATTGAGGAATAACTAAAAAACTAAAAAATAAAAATAAAAACCATGTAAGAAAACAAGTAGATTATGAAAAAAGTAATCCAACTAGAAAGAGATACAGAGTCTTACAGATGAAAATAATTTTATGAAAATTAGAATTGGGCAAGGGGAACCCAATGAAACTATAAGAGATCAAGAAATAAAGAACATAAAGAATAAAAATGAACAGAATGTGAAATATCTTGTAGGAAAAACAACAGATCTGGAAAACTTCTGAAGAACAAAAATATAAGAACAATTGGACTATCTGAAAACTGTGCCCCCCAAAAATAACTTTGATACAATAATGGAAGAAACAATCCAAGAAATTGTTCTAGAGTGATAGGACATGAGGAAAAAGTGGAAATAGAAAAAAAAATCCACCCATAATCACTTCAAAGTGATCTTTTTTAGAAAACACATAGTAATATTATTGCCAAATTTAAAAACTTCTAAATCAAAGAAGAAAATTTTGTTAAGAAGCAAGAGAAAAACAATTCAAATATGTTAGTGCTTCAGTTAGAATTATTCAGGATTTTTCAGCAGCCCCAATAAAAGACCACAAGTCCTGGAATTATATATACCAGCAATCACAAGAACTAGGCCTGTGACCAGAAATATTATATAGAACAAAATTATCCAAAATATTGAATAAAAAATAGGCATTTAAAGAATTTTTAGATTTTTCAGGAATTTTTTTCAACCAAACTGCAATAGAAAATTTGACATTTAAGAGCTAATATCCAAGACTAATTTCAAGGAATTTAATATGAACAAATTGTTACATTTTTAACATGGAAATGTATACCATGTTTAAGACTGACATCAATAACTAGGTAGCTTAAAAGAAAGATTTATACAAATGAGGTGCAGAGGAAGAATAGACACAGAGGCATTAGAGGAGGGAAGAGGTCTCATAGTTTTGAAAATCTCACATCAGGAATTGGTTAAATAGGTAAAACAACACATTTACCATGAAGGGTATGGCACTCTCCAAAATGTATACAGAAGTAAGGGGGGACGGATGGGTGGAGAGAGATACAAAGGGTGGGGGAAGAAAACAAGGGAGGAATCCATGTATGGGAGGATCTTAAGTAATAATAAAGTTAAAGAGAAGAATTAAAAGGGTAGGAAAGAAGAGATATACACAATATACACAAATAATACAGCAAAAATCAGGAGTCAAATTTATTAGAAAAAAAAGTACTAGTAACCTTTAATCTTTCACAAAGTCAAACAAGGAATCTATATTATATATCAGCAATACTAATATTGTTTTAGATGCATGTTTACATATGGGTAAGAGTATGTGTGTGATTGTGTGTGTGATTATATAGAGATATGTGTGAATGTTGTTTTATGTATGTGTGTATATAGATATATAGATATGTGTTTGAGTCTGTGGTTGTATGTGAATGTATATGTATATGTACATATGTAAGTATGTGTTATTTATAAAATCTATCTGTGTTTAACTATAACTTGTTTGAGGGACATGAGGACATGAAAGGGAGAAAAATAAAATTTTAGAAAGTGTGCCACAGAGAACAAAAAAAACAACCTACAAGAAATCAGACAAAAGAAAGACAGTCAAGAATATAATTTCTTCTACTATTACATATACTTTCTTAAACTGGAAATTTATTGTTATATATTTTGAATCCTCTCTAATGTTCGGCGGGGCATATAACAGTGTTCTATTATGTTCTGTTCTGTTTTGTTTTCTTTTTCTATCTCTCTTTTTTCTATTCTATTTTTTTAATAAACAGAAATTTTTTTGAAAAAGAAAAAGGAAAAAAGGAAAGAAGGAAGGAAGGAAGGGAAGAAGGAAGGAAGGAAAGAAGCAAGCAAGCTTTGGAAGAGTTCTTGAATTTACCTGTAGTTAATGCTTGTAATATCTACGAAAATATAACGATGGTCAGCTGGGTAGAGAGAATATCATATAGAATATCCTAGAGATTCAAAGATCTCAAGTACTCCAGAGAGGTCAAAAAGGATTTAGGCTGAGAAAATGTAGGCACTGGATCTGATATTTAAGAAATCATTGGTAATTGTGAAGAAATACATTTTAATTGAGTAAAAAAGTTATAAGCCAACCTGAAAGTATTGAGAAGTGAAAAGAAAAAGTGAAAACAATTAGAGTAAAGAAATTTTTCTAGGAATTTGTCTGCAAAAGAGAAGGATTGGACTTGTGGTTTCATTAAAACACAGAACTTCCAAAAGATGAAGAAACCCCCTTTATCAATAGAGGTCAGCAGCTTCTTGCCAACTTATAGTCTCAGAATTGCCTAGAGCACAGAAAACTTAAGTAACTTGCCCAGGATCACACGGCCTATATATGTCTTAGACAGAGGACTTGAACCCAGGTTTTCTTCGTTCTAAGGCAAGCTCTCTATCCATTCTGCTCTGCTTGTCTTTCACAAAAAAAGAAAGAAAAAAATAATCATTTGAGGGAATGGTAGGATCAAATAAATTATTTGTTTTAATATAAGGAAAGGGAGACCTGAATTTGTTTGTAAGTAGGAAAGGATGTGCCAGTAGATAGATTGAGGTTGAAGATTAGAACAAGAATAGATAAATTGCAAGGATGGTCTGCTAGGTGGGGAAAGAAAGGTAGAAAAGTCTTATTCAGGTGAAGGGCTATCTCTTCATTGTAGAAAGAAGTAAAAGATGAAAATGGGGGATGATGTCAAGAAATTGTTAGCTGTAAAATAGGAGAGAAAAAAAGTATGTTAGGAATAGCCTCCATTCTTTCAAGAAAATGTGGGTTAAGGCCTTCTTTTGGTAGAATGGGAGAGGAATAGGAGACTTGAATACAGAAGGTTTTTCCACAATATAGAAACCTCAGAAATTACAAATAATATATAGTAACATAGTTAAGCTACTTAGTACAGATCAACAGAATTCAATTCAGTACTATGGTTTTTATATTTCTAATCTGCTTTTTCCTGAAGCTGTACAGTTCATTTCTATCTGTATTCAACTGTGATACCTAACAAATTTGTAAAATAAGTGGTTTGTCTTTCCAGTCCATTTCTCTCTCAAATAACTTTTCCTTCTCATTCTCACACTTTCTAAAAATCTGGATCCCCTTTTTTATTATTTTTTAAAAACTATTTATTAAACAATATTCTTTTCTAAGACCTAATTACTTGGATTAAATTTCATTAGCAGCTGCTCTTGACTTTCTAGATTCTCATTTCTCAATTCCCTTTTCCTCCCATAGTTTCTCAAATAATTGCTTAAAGTAATGTCTTTTAAATAATGTCTATCTAATCCCTTTGGTATATTAACTCACCATCTCCTTCTAGTCATTTCTACTAGTTTATGCTTTCTCTCTATTGAACTGCTGCCTATTAAGCACAGTAGATAGAGTGCTAGACCCAAGGTCAGGAAGATCAGACTTCAGATCCTCCCATGGACACTTAACCAGCTATATGATCCTGGGAAAGTCACTTAAACTCTGGTCTGTTTTCATTATCTCACCAATAAAATGAGAGCAATAACAGGAATTCTCTCTCGTTGTAATGAGGGTCAAATTTGATCCTGTTTATAAAGTGCTTCTCAAATATTAAAAGTGCTTTATATATCTATAAATGCCAGCTGTGAAGAAATTAGTTTCATTTCCATTGAGATGCTTAAAAACATTTTACCTCTATGCCAAAGAAGTTTCAATTAAGAAACAAAAACAGAATGCATTATAAGGTATTTTTGCCATACATATCCATATCCATATGTATATGTATGTGTGTATATATATATATATATATATACACACATACATATATGTGTATGCTGAATGCTCATCACCTGTTCAATAGTCCTCATAGTCAAACTTGATATTTTGACTCTAAAAATAGAAAAGGATCAAATTCCAAGAATGTTAAGCAAATGTGTAATATACCAGATGTAATACTGCCACATTAAAGGAGTTATTTCCTATGAAAACTTTTTGTTTGCTTCTGAAAAGTTCTTTGATTGTAAAAAAGTGAACTAGTTAATAACAACCAAGGAGATGTAAGGCTGGGCTCTTTGAAATGCAACTATCTTGTCTAGTTATCTGAAAGGGGGAATGTTCCGCTTTGCTTTCTTTAAATTACCCCTTGTCCTAGGTCCTGAGAAAAATCTGGTTTCATTGAAAGTAAAATTCAGGGTGGACAGAGCTAATATGTGAAAGAAAAGCAGAAGCTCACCTGATATCTCCACCAAACCCCTCTGAATACCTTTAAATATTCTATAAAAACAAATTCTGGAGCAGTAGAACCCATAAATGGATGAAGTGAAATATTTTCTAACCAAAGACTATTTATAAGGTCAGCAGGAAAGATCAGTCACACCTGGGTGAGACTTAAGCACAGTCCAATGGAGAACATGCTAGCACAGACCAAAGGCCCCAGCAAACCAGGATCAGAACTTGGGAGCCATTCAATCAGCAAAGGCAGCAACTCATTTTAGAGCTCTCAGACCATATACAGTAAGGGTAAAACCACAGACAAATAGTCAGAAGGAGATTACAGGGATCTCTTTGCTAGTACTAAGGCAGGACTCTTGGTTTGCTCATACTCAAATCCATGTCACAGTCCAGAGCAAGGAAGAACACTAGCACATCCCCCCTTGCAGCTGCAAAGGAGCAGGAACGTATTTGCACTTCCAGGGCAGAAGAGTGTGCTTGTTTTAGCTCACAGGCTAGGATATAGGCCAGGAGAGTATTAAATACTTCTCCTTAATTCATACCACCTTGGAAGAACTGAAAATTTACAGGTTTCTAGAAATATCTTTGAAAAACAGCTGCACAAAACCCCTGAAGTTTGAAAAAGTATACTCTTCACCCTAGAAGCAAATTCTTTTTAACAAGGATTTTTAAGTCATGAAATAAACTGGGAAAATGAGCAAACAGCAGAAGATAGCAAAGTCAAACCTCCTACATCCAAAACCTCGAAGAAAAATATGACTTGGTCTCAGGCCACAGAAGAGCTTAAAAAGGATTTTGTAAATCAATTAAGACAAGTAGCGGGAAAATTAAGAAAAGAAATAAGAGTGATGCAAATAAATCATGAAAAAAAAAGAGTCAACAAGGAGGTAAAGGAGACACAAAAAATACTTAAGAAAATAACACCTTTAAAACCAAACTAGGTCAAATGTTAAAGGAGATACAAAAAAGCCAATAAGGAGGAAAATGCCTTAAAAAGAAGAATTAGTCAAATAGAGAAAGAGGTACAAAAATTTATTGAAGAAAAACCTCCTTAAAGAATAGAATTAGACAAATGGAAAAGAAGGTAGAAAACCTTAATGAAAAAAATAATTCCTTAAAAATTAGAATTGAGTAAATGGGAGCTAGTGACTTTATAAAAGTGACTTTTATAAGAAATCAAGAAACAATAAAACAAAACCAAAAAAGAATGAAAAAATGGAAGATAATGTAAAATATCTCATTAGAAAAACAACTCCTGGAAAACAGATCCAGGAGAGATAATTTAATTTTTTTTTGATACCTGAAAGAGACCTAGACATGATCTTTCAAAAAACTATCAAAAAAAACTGTCTTGATATTCTAAAATCATAGGGTAAAATAGACACTGAAAGAGTCCATTTCCTGAAAGAGATCTCAAAATGGAAACTCCCAGGAAGATTATAGCCAAATTCCAGAATTTTCAGGTCAAAGAGAGAATATTACAAGTAGCCAGAAAGAAACAAATCAAGTATTGTGGCGCCAAAGTCAGGATAACATAAGAGTTAGCAGTTTTACATTAAAGAATTATAAAACTTGAAATATGATATTCTATAAGACAAAGGAGCTAGGATTACAACCAAGAATCACTTGCGTATAATCCTTCAGGAGGAAGGATTTCAACAGTTTTTATTAAAAGACCAAAGTTTGAATACAAATTTTCACTTTCAAATACAAAGCTAACAAAAAGTCCAAAAAATGTAAAAAGGAAAGGAAACTTATTAAAGGAAGTAAATAGAGTTAAATTGTTTATATTCCTACATGGGAAGATTATATTTGTAACTCATAAGTACTTTCTAATTATTAGGGCAGTTAGGAGTAGTATATATAGACAGATGAAACAGGTAAGAGTTGAATATGAAGAAATAATATCAAAATAATAAAATTAAGTGGTGAGGGGAATGTAGTGGGAGAAAGGGAAAGCAAGAAGTAAAATAGGGCAGATTCTCTCATGTAAAAGAGACAAGAGAAAGCTTTTAAAGTAGAAAAGTGAGTGAATCTTTCTTTCATAAGAATTGGCTCAAAGAGGGAATAACATAAATACTCAATTTGGTATAGAAATCTATCTCTCCCTGCAGAAAAGTAGAAGGGCAAGGGGATAAAAGAAGAAGGGCAGAAAGTGGAGGAGGAAATGAAAAGGAGGGAAAATTAGAGGAGGGGGGTAGTCATAAGCAAAATACTTTTGAGGAGTAGCAGAGCAAAAGGGAAGAGAGAACAAAATAAATAGAGGATAGGATGGAGGGGAAATACAGTTAGCAATAGAAACTGTGCAAAAAATTTTGAAGCAAGTTTCTCTGATAAAGGTCTCATTTTTCAAACATACTCAAATTTATGTAAAAAAGAGCCATTTCTCAACTGATAAATCATCAAAGGATAAAAACATTTTTCAAATGAAGTAATCAAAGTTATCTATATCCTTATGAAAAAACATGCTAACTCACTACTGATGGAGAAATACAAATTAAAACAATTTTGAACTACTGTCTCCTACCTATTAGATTGGCTAATAGTGCAGAAAAGGAAAATGACAAATGTTGAAGGGAATATGGGGGAAATGGGACATTAATGCATTGCTGGTAGAGCTGGGAACTGATTCAACCATTCTGTAGAACAATTTAGAATTAGGCCCTGAAGAATATAAAATTGAATATAAATAAAATAAAGAATATAAAATATAAAATATCATTTGATCTAGCAATACAACTTCTAAATCTGTAAGCCAAATGAGATTAAAAACAAATAGGAAAAGATCTATATATACACAAATATTTATAACAGCTCTTTTCTTGTGGCAAAGAAATGGAAATTGAGGGGATGCCCATCAACTGGAAAAGAGCTAAACAATTTATGGCACATAATTGTTATGGAATATTATTGTGCTATAAGAAATGATCAGTGGGATATTCTCAGAAAAATCCAGAAAGACTTACATGAACTGACACAGAGTAAAATATACTTTGTACAATGTAACAGCATTATTGTAAGATGATCTGCTGTGAATGATTTAGCTATTCTCAGTAATACAATGATTCAAGACAATTCTGATTCATTTTATAACATAGCTTCATTACAATGAAAAAATGCTATCCATTCCCAAAGAAAGAACTGATGGTGTCTGAATACAGATTAAAGTATACTTTTTTTTTAAACTTTATTTTTCTTGAGTTGTTGTTAGGATTTTTTTTGTTGTTGTTGTTGTTTTGGTCTATTTTCTTTCACTACATGACTAATATGGAAATGTTTTACATTTACATATGTATAGCCTATATTAACTTGCTTGCCTTTTCAACAAGTGGCAAGGAAGGAGGGAGGGGGAGAATAGGAACTCCACGTTTTAAAAATGAATGTTAAAAATTGGTTTTTCAAGGAACTTGAGAAAAGTAAAATATAATATTTTACCGAGGTGGGAAAGTAATAGAATCTGGAGTAAGGATAATTTGAGTTCAAATCTAACCTCAAACACTTACTAGCCATGTGAACCTGAATAAGTCATTTAACTCCTTCATTCCTCAGTTTTCTCAACTGTAAAATGAGGCTAAAAATAGCTACTATCTCTTAGGGTTGTGAGGATCAAATGAAATAAAATATTTACAAAAGCTTCTTAGCACAGTATCTGGTATGTAGCAGGTGCTGTATAAATGCTTAATTCCTTCTCTTATTCAAAAATAATCCACATAATAATTTTGATATAGTCTCTATTTTACATTAAATTATTATTCCCAATTTATTCTTGGGGGTATTTAGTTGTTCAAAGACCTGAGACTTCAGAAGATTACAAGAGCCCAGAGAACTGACAGTCCACAAGAGCAAATACTGCCTCCTATTAATAAGGGCAAATATTCAATTAGATTCTAAGAATGGAAAAAAAGGGGTTATTAAATTTTTTTAAAAGTTCTTTCAAGAGCTTCTTTAGGCACACATGGGTCCACTTTGATGAGATATTACAAAGTAACATTCTGATTGAAATATAAAGTTATGTCCAGAAGGGCATGAGTCTAAAAGTTTGAAAAGTCTCTCAGATCCTGAGCTGTCCATGAAGGGTTTTTTTTTTAATATTATTTTTAACATTGGGCTAGAATATATCGATTATTTAAACTCTTTGATAAAAACAGGGAGGGTGCAACTCTTCTATGACATACAGGGCTCATTAACCTAGGATCTATGATATATGTATCTTTATAATATATATGCATATGTGTATATAAATATACATAAATGTGCATATCTATATATAGATATATTTATATAAATTTTATAATTTTGTATGTTTTATATTATGCATTTAAAAACATCATTCTGGAAAGGACACTTTAGACTTCACTAGAGTACCAAAAGGACCTGCAACACAAAAAAGAATAAGAATTCCCGACTTAGTAGACTTAATAGATAGCATAATGAGTATTTTTGGACAAACATATACATATACATACATATATACATACTACCCATATTATTATCAACTTGCTTAAAATAATAGTCAAATACTCTGATTTTTTTTTTATTGCAATTTAAGTCTGGTCCTTAGAGGTCAAAGTTTTTCCATTTTGATATAGCCTCCTGGCTATTGAGCTCCATTGTTTTAGATTTCAGCAACCTTGAGGCATATGGTATTTATTTCTATACCTTGATTCAGCACCAAGAAGAGTCATAAGTCATGTTTCTTAAAGTAGAAATAAAGTCCTATTCCAATAGCAGAAGTACTAGTGTTAAGTATTTTGTGTTATCTACCCTTGCCACCCAACCTACCATCCAAAGCTTCACACTGGTTCATTTAAATTTTCTAGCCAATGAATAGCCAAAACAATTTTCTCAAATAGCTTAGTAAAGCTGTTCTAAGCCCTTTCATTTCTCTAAAGATGAAGATATATTTTCTTTACTATTGTTTTCCAGCCCTAGGATAGGTGCAAAAAGAAAAGAAAAGAGAAGCTGAAATCCCAACTCATCCTTTGCTTCCCCCATCTTAATGTTAGTAATCACAAAGAGCCACAGGTAAACTCCTCTATTGTGGTTATCTTTCCTTTTCTTCCATCTGGGAGTGATTCATTTTATTACATAGCTTCATAGGAACTGAGACCATCTCTTCTGTACATTTAGTAAGACAGAGATACCTGCTTTTTTAAGTTAGTGAAAAAGAACATGGCATTGCATTGTTATTAAAATAAGAGTGAAATTTCATATTATTGGATTTTTATTTTTAAAAGCACCATATAGGTAGAGGAGTGGTAAAATAGACATAGGTATATTAGAAGCAGCTTGACCAAAGATTACTTCTATTCTTTTGGTTTTCTCACTACAAATTAAAGTAGGTTTTTTCAGTAATTTCACAGTGATTTCAGTTAATACTGGGTTACTGAATAAGAAGAGGTTTTCAGATTTAATTTTCTCTTTTAGTGGGTGTCTCTTCATAACCTCAAGGAAGCTAAACTTACTGCCTCAGTTCCCTGAAATTGATCAGAGAAAAAGATCATGAGACTCAGGAAATGTTCAATACTTTCACCAGGTTTGTTGTATACATGCTGATGATACAGCAAAGAATGTTTTGTTTTCAGCTTCAAAAAGGAAGGTGCACAGAAGCAGCAGAGGGTTCATATTATCCTCACTTAAAGTTGAAGGTTAGCAACAGGAACTCAAAACTGTCATTCCACTAGAGAATAGGAAGAAAGACATTGTGAGTCCCTTGTGCTGCATATTTTAGCTTATGCTAGAGAGACTGCACTGAAGCTCTGTAGTTAGAAGGAGCAAAAGGACTCAGATCCAACACACGTCAAAATCCAGTTAATTAAGGTTCTGTGCAAGCATCTAGTCACAAATTTTATACAGTGCCAAAGACAATTTTTTTTTAAATATATGGAAGGACAAATCTTGCTAGATCTCATGAACATGTACTCTCTGGGCTACAATGGAATTCCATTTCAGGTACCAGTGACCTATTTAGCAAATGGATTTTAAATTATCTGTCTAGATTTTGAAGTGAATTATATCTTTGAGGAGAAAAACAGTTCAGGTCTAAGAAATACATAATGGGTCAACAACTATCAAGAAATCCACTTCCTCTGAGTGGAAACAGATTAAGAAATAAACAAGTATTTCAACTTAAAATATCAGAAAAATTAACAGGAATAGAGGCAAAAGAAATGGATTTTATCTGCAACCCCTTCATCAGAAATTCTCCTGACATGAAAAACATGAATACATTTAGAAGTACATTTTCAACCCTTTTGACTTTTGACTTATGACACTCTCGTAGAGAGACAGACACACAGAATTAGAATATTTGTGATACTTCCCAACATCTTAAAAATGACCCTCCCATTTATAGGTCCATATTTATTTATATATATTTTGAAGTGATAGGAATGGGGTTGGGATCTATAATTGTATAGGTCCTGATAAGAAACTCCCTCAGAGAAGATACCTTCTCTGCAACTTAGTCTTAGAGAGTTGATTAGAGCAAGGCTTCTTAAACTTTTTCTACTTGTGACTCCTTTTCACCTGAAAAGTTTTTATGTGATCCCAGGTATTTAGTTATATAAAATAGGTATACAAATTAAACATTTACTCACAATAAATCATAATTTTGTAATCCCCACATTCAATTACAAATCCCTATATGGAGTCAAGAACCAGAGTTTAAGAAATTGGAGACTACAGCATTGACAGGTTATAATTTGCCATTGCTAGTTGGCTAGGATTCTGACAAAAACCATAGAATGTCAGAGCTGGAAGGTATCCCAGAGCTTATCTAACTCAGCCAGAACTGGCCCAATCTACAATATTTCAGTACCATCATTTTCCTCTATGCTGAATAAGTACATAATCTTCAAAGTCATCTTCCATTGCCTAAATACCCTTGTTCTCCTATTTCTGTTTTTTTTTTTTTACATTTTTTTCCTTAAGTATCCATCAGTTAATTAGATAAGTCAATGTCTCCCCTATCATAATGTATGTCTTCATAAATTTGTTCTCTCTGGTCATTCAAAAAAGTCCCAGCATTCACTTAATACTTAAGTATTTTTAACAGCACATTCAAATCCACCAGTAATTTGGTAATTTAGAGGGCAGTGCTCCACAATTGCTCCACAATTTCATTATAGAATTATGGAACTTGAGGTGAAAGAGAATTCATAGGTCATTTGTACTACCTCTTCATTTTAAAGATGAGGAAAATTATGTTCATGGAAATTAGATTACTTGTAATCACCCAAGTAGTGTCAGAGGTAAGTTTTGAATCAAATGCTCTTATTCTAAACCCAATGCTCTTTCTTCTACACTGTACTTCTTATAGGTTACTACTAAGTACCCAATAGTGTTCTATTTCAGGCACATTACCTTAAAAAATCCCTACATTTTTTAATCATTCTATCATTTTTATGCCTTATCCCTTAACCTTATTCTTCATTTTTAATGTGACCTCCATTACTTCCACCAAACATACTTCCAATTCTTTCCAAGGCTATCTCCTCTGTATTAATTATACTTTTATCCTATCCCTAACTTGACTTTATTAATGAACCAACTTAATGAACACTGTCTTCTGCTTTTGACTTGCCAAACACTAACCTTTCATTGTTCTCACCACCAGTTTGCTTTACTCTTATTCATGTATTGTCAAATGGTCCCAGAGGAAATCATATAACCAGATGATTGGATTCACTGCAAATTTATATCTACTCTTAAATGGACACTCATTACAAAAAGGCATACCTCAACTGCTCCTTAATTAATTGGTTATCACACTTATCACATTGCCTATTCCAAGCTTTCTCATCTCTTCTTAAGCCTTCCACAGAACACCCTTCCCTCATCTAGTCAATTAAGGACCTTGCTTTGTAAGGTCTTTATTTTTTATTAAAATCACTCACTCAGGGTTCCCTCTGTTCTTCTAATCCACATTGTATATCACTCAGACGTTTTTCTCCACTATCTCCTCCTTCTCTATAGTCTCAGATGAACAGACCTACTGTACTTGTCCTTATTTCTTCTCATCTTTTTCCCCAACTAAATTCTCCCTAGGATCATCTCCACAGTATCTTCAATCTCTTCCTATATACTTGGTTTCTTCCCTGATGGCTGTAAACCCTCCCATCTCTCCTTCACCCTTATAAAAATTTTCCCTTCATCCTACTATTCCCTACTATTTGTTAACCCATATCTCTTTTTCTCTTCACAATTAAGCTGCTTGACAAAGCTGTAAGCACTTAGTGCCTTCACTTCCTTTCTTTTCACTCTTGTCTAAACACCTTTACAATCTGGCTTCCAATCTCATAATTCAAATTTCACTTCAGTTGAAATTGCTTTATCCAAATTTATCAATGATCTCTTAATTGCCCAATCTAATTGTCTTTTCTCAATCCCCATTTTCTTGAATTCTCTGCAGCATTTATTACTGTTGATCATCTTCCCCTCCTGAATACTTTCTTTTCTCTGTGTTTTTGTGATGCTTTGTGTCTCTGGGTTCTTCAATCTACTTGACTTTTTCTTAGTCTCTTTTGCTGGCTCTTCATTTCTGTTATTCAGCATAAGCTTTGGTGTTCTCTAATGCTCTGTCCTTAAAACCCTCTCTTCTCTTTTCACTCTACTGTCCCACTTCTAATTGGATATCTTGAATTCTTCTTAGACTCAATGTATACAAAACAGAACCCATCATCATTCTCCCCAAGCCTTCCCCTCTTCCAAACTTCTGTGATATCATCCAGGATGTCATTATCCTTCCAGGCACACAAACTCATCGTTGTCCTTAAGTCTTCTCTTATGTTCACCCCACATATATAATCTTGTCATTTCTATTCCCACACTCTTTTACATACATTCCGTTTTCTCCACAGACAGAACCACCACCCTAATTCAGGTCCTTATCACCACTCACCTAGAAAATTACAAGATCCTTCTTTTTAGTCTCTAGGCTTTAAACCTCTCTCAACCAATTCATCCTTCATATGGGTGCCAAAGTGATTTTCTAAAAGCTCAGATCTGGTCATATTGCCCCTGTATTCCTCCCTCTGCTTGATATTTAGAGATCATCTTTTACTTTACTCCACATCTTGTCATGTTTCAGCCATAAGAGCCTACTCATTGTTCTGCACATATAGAACTCTATCTCCTATCTCTATGCCTTTGTATTAGCTGTTTCCATACCAGAAAAATACATTCCACCTCCAACTTTTGGAATTTCTGATTTTCTTTAAGAATCATCCTAATTTCCACATCCTTCATGAAAACTGACAGCCCCAAACAGTAGCTACTAAGATAGCCCCTCTCCAAAATGACATTCATTTCACTTATGTTCAGTATATACTTCTAGTTATATACATGATATCTCACCATTAGAATAATTTAACTAGTAGATACAATTATCTAATTTGATTAAAATATTTAATTAGATCTAATTAAAATCTCCCCCTTAAGGCAAGAACTGTTCCACTTTTGTCATTGTATCTTTAGTAGCTGGTGAACAGTAAGCACTCAATAAATGCTTGTTGATTGATTTACATATAAATCATGAAAATAAGCCATGCATTTTTGATGTATTTTCTTGGACATTTCAAATAAGATTTCCATACATTTCTTTCAGACTCACTTAGGGGTATTTTGCCAAGAGGAAGAACATTGAGATATGGTTCATGTGACTATTGCTTATCTGCTGAGAGTATAGAAAATCTGAAAGTTGAGTGTTGAAATAGTAATAACTACTCTAGCTATTTGGAAACTTTGAAAAGAATTTTCTTGTACTTTTGGGACAAACAACATTATACTTTCCAAAATATAAATAAAATTCAAATGACTAGAACCTTTGATATGTCAGAATAACCACATAAAAAGAAACAATGAAATGCTGAAAGGTAACTAAATTCAGATTTCTTCCACCAAACTATATTTTCTCCTTGTGCCTGATTATTATTCACTGATTTCAGTTGTAGTGAGGCATGTATTGTCAAGGAAAGTCCAGGCTCAGTCAAGATCAATCATATTAATGCATTAGGTTCTGCTTTAGTGAAGATTAAGATTCCCAGGCTCCATCCTCGCATGGTATCCCAAAGAACAGAGAATTATGATCCAGGGATTTCCTAGTTCCCTCCATCTGAGCTAAGCAATCCTGAAAGGCCCAGCAGTCTCCCTTATGTGGCATCTGAAATGTTTTTAATTTTCAAGAGTGAAAGAAGAGCAATAGTGACATGAAGACTTTAGATAATGACTTAGCATGATCCAAATAAAGCAAAACTGTGCAATTAATCAAATCCATCCTGCAGCATGCAGCTCACTGTAACATTAATTGTGAGATAGGGAGGAAGAACAGAGTTAAAGAAGGACAGGGGTGACAGCAGGACTTATCTCAGAAAACATGCAATTCTTATAACTGGCATGATAGGATTAAATTAAGTTTAAATTCTAACCCTACATCTTCTAAATGAATTCAAACTCATTTGCAAACACGTGTACAAGTACTGTGTGCTCTATATTGTGAGAATCAGCTCTACTCAGTAACAAATTCATAATAGATACTTGAGAAACTAAGAGATGCACAATCAATATTGTAATCAATTTCTACAAGTCCCAGTTGATGTCTTTGTCCCACTCATATTCTTCTTAATTTGTAGATGTAGAAAAATCAATCTGTTTAGCTGGAATTGGTCATTGTTTCTTCAATTCCCCTCTTTATGGGTAGACCAAGAGAGTATTTCCTTTAGGATTCCTATAGAATCAAAGAGAAAGCTTTGGACTTAGAAAAGCTAGGTTCAAATCCCACTTTATTACCCATGTGTTATTAGGCAAATCACTCCATTCTAAGCCTCAGTTTTCTTATCTATAAAATGAGGGGATTGACTGGATCATCTCTAAGTTCCCTTCTAGCTGTAACTATATGATCCTAGAATAATTTCCCGAAAACTTTTTGGCCATTCAAGATAGAATGGAAGGGATAAGATGGAAAGTGTGAAGTTTTTTTTGAACATAAGCTCAACAAGACCAAGAAATTGCTTACAAAAATAACATGAAATAGTTTCCCAAAATAAAAATGAGTTTGAGGTCAAGGTTTTATCAGCCTACTAGGAAGAGAATAACTCTTCTAACCACTGGTCTGGTGTTAGACTTAAAACTGTGTATTTTTAACAGCTAAGCCTACATTATCCCCCTTTGACTTTGAAATAATCAAAATGCCTCTATCCACTTATGGAAAATAATACCTATACATCAGAAAGGAACCAAGTATCTGTCCAAGAGCAAACTGTGTTTTTTTTTTTAACAATAATTAATATAAATTTACTTCTATATAATAGAAAGGTTAAAAAAAATAAGAAGTTTATAACTGACTACAAAGAGAGGATTCAATAACAGTTACAATTTTCCCAATGAATTTGTGAGTCATTAGACTCAAATGTGGACTTATGAAATTCGGTAAGGTTTTTTTTTAAATGGTTCAAGGTATTAAAGCACTGGGGCAGGTGAGTGGCACAGTGAATAAAGTGCCAAGACTGGAGTCAGGAAAATTCATTCTACCTAAGTTTAAATCTGGCCTTTGACATTTGTTATCTGTTTGATCCCAGGCAAGTCTTTTAACTCAGTTTGACTCACTTTTTGCAACTGTAAAATAAGTTGGAGAAGGAAATGGCAAATCACTCTGGTATCTTTGTCAAGAAAACCCTAAATGGGGTCATGAAGAATAGTATGTGACAGAAATGATACATCAATTTAAGTATTATGTATTTTTTATGATAATAGATTTTTTTATCATAGTGGAGATCTTTGATACAATGGATTCGAATGATTTCCAAAGAACCATTTGTAATTTGTTATGTCATTAATTTTAGGATTGCCAAAAAACTAGCCTCATAAAGACCTATGATGGGATATACTATAATTTTTCCAAGTATTTTATTTTGTCAGTGATTCAAGGATGAGGTGATTATTAGGATTTCCAGCATACATAGGTATGAAAAACCCTTCATAAGATAATATTTAGAAGCTAGAAGGAAAGTGGATTTCTTTTATTGTATTTAGGCAGGGCCTTTCTAATTGTTTGTTTCACATTTTATTATTATCCACATTTTGAATAATAAAGAAGTTTATTCTTGGAGCAGCTAGAAGACACTCTAGATAAAGTAGCCACAGTAGATGCTGGCTACAACACCAGCCTTGAAGTCAGGAAGATCTACATTCAAATTCAGACTCAGAAACTTAATACTTGCTAGCTGTGTGACCCTAGGCAAGTTACTTAACCTTAATTGTGTTAACAAAAATCAACAAATAGATCTATTTTTTTAAAAAAGGATAGGGGTTCTTAAATTTGAATTTTAAAAAATTCTGATAACTATTTCAATATAATTTATGTTCTCACTCACGTAGCTTATTTTATACATTTAAAAATATTATTCTGAGAAGGGATTATTGATTTTACCATATTGCCAAGGGAGTTCATGATATAAAAAGTTAAGATCTCCTCCCTGCTCTAGTAAATATTTTATCTATCCCCAAATTGCCTTTAGAATATAATGAAATGGACTAACTGTCCTCCCTTTTATCCAACTAATACATTTGTCTCCTAAGACATTGGTGCATTTTTTGTCAGCTATCTACTCTCTCAGAAAAGTGACTGCTTTTCAGGGATGGGCTAAAGCTATTGCCTTACCATAAATACATAAGAAAATCACTCTTGAAGAAGGGTGATAGAAAATAAAGATGGTTATGGAAATAATGAATGCCAGCACTAAATAAAAGTAATTTGCTCTTTCTCCAGTTCATTGATTGTTTATGGAATCATTTTCTGGCTCTGCCTCTGTCTCACATCAAAAGGTTCAGAAAAGTTGTGAAAGTCAAGATAAAATTCATTTGTGTTTTGAGAAAATTTTGAAAGAAAGATATTAAATCTATTATACATTAAACTAATAACTCCCAAATTTATATATTCTCTCTTGTCCTCTAACTTAACACCTACTCTTCATTTCCAGTTGTTTATAGGGCACCATTACATGGATAGTCTATACTTACTTCAAATTTAGCATATCCCAAATGATATCCAATATCTCATTTTCAAATTATCCAATCCCATTTATCCATCAAGGTTTCCACCAATTTCTCAATTCTCCAGGGGACTCTCATATTAACTACTTTACTAGTCCTTAAGGATTCTTCAAAGTGTTTCTCAGTGTTTCTATTGTATACCATTCCCTCCCTAGTCCAGGCCCTCATCTTTTAAATCAGAGTTTCTTAAACTTGATCTTCTCATGACCTCTTTGTCAGAGAAATTTTTAGGTTATTCAGGTCATAAAGGTATATAAAATAGGTATACAAATCAAACATTTACTAATAATAAAACAAAATTTCATGACCTCCATATTCAGTTGCACAATCCCAAATGGGGTCACAACTCACAATTTAAGAAGCTTTGTTCTAAATATTCTTATACCCTTTTTATTGATCTCTCTGCCTCCAGTTTCTTCTAAATCTAATCAATCCTGCAAGTGAAAACCACACACATATATACCTAAAACTTGATTCTTTTATCGTCACTCTTTTTTTTTTCAAAAATGATAAATACTTCATTTTATTAAAGCCCATCAACTTTGAATTCTACTGTCTGACTTTCATATCTTTCTATTATCTTCATTCATTCTATTTAATATGTTACTCACTATTTGTCTACAAAATAACCTTCTTTGTGTTCAAGCCCTTATTAATCAGGTTCCTCTCTTTGCTGACTTATAAACATACCACACTGACTTTTAGTAATGTCTCATGTTTGTCTTTTGACTTCATATGTCCTTTCTCCACTTGTTCAAATCCCATCTATCCTTCAAGAATGAAGTACCATCAGGCAAATTTCACTGTGCTCTATAAAATCATGAACTTTTTAAATCTATACCATTTTGTATAAACTTTGAAATGGTCTTATTTTATTCATGATAACTTAATAGTCTCTCTGAGCTACAGCTAAAGCTACTAACTATAACTCTAAACTATAAGTAATTTAAGAGAAGGAACTATCTCCTATAGTTCTCTTTTCTCACAGTTTTTAGCACAGTGCTATGTACAATATATTAATATTTACCAGATACCTGTTGATTGATTATTCTAACCAAGCAAACTAAAGTATGACCACGAGAATTTAATCAGATTTCCAATAAATTTTTCACTTGCTTCTTTCCTGTAGAGGACCACAGTCAGTAGGGAAACTCTGGGTAAGGTACAAAACCCTTCAGCCCAGAAGGAATCTGCTGAAAATGTATGGTTCAGCCTTCCCTAAGGGCTCTTGGACTTCCTGAGAAGTCAGGGGACAGTGAGCAGAGTGATACCAAGTGGCAAAGAGTCATCTACATACAATAGCAAGTTGTTTATGTGGTCCCCCATGAACAGTATATAGTTAGTACAGGAGCAGTAGTTATATAAGGGTATTAGGGTATATAAGGCTGAGAGTGGAATAAACAGACTCCATGTTTGACCATCCATGTGAGTCCTGTCTCATCACTCCTCCATTAAGATCAAAGGCTTGGGCTGGTCCTGAGATCTTCCAAAGAGCTAGTCCAGATGATATATTTTGGCACCCTAGTAGGGGGACTTTAGAAAGCACACAACACTTTCCAAAATTGACTGACATTCTATTTTGTCCTTTGTCTATTGTTTTCATTGCTCCATAGAACAAGTGAATTAAATATAGGACTATAAAATTAATAATCCAATACTCCTAGAACTATCTGAAAATCACATGGATGGCAAGCCAGTACAGATATACTATAATACAGAAAAGAGAATTTCAGTCTTTTCTCATCCAGTCCCACTAATAACTATATAATCTAAGCATCTCAAAGCACCAGGCCTGGAGTCAGGAAGACTTATCTTCCTGAGGTCAAATCTCATCTCAGATATTTACTAGATGTGTGGCCCTGAGCAAATCACCTTACTCTCTTTGTCTCAGTTTTCTCATCTGTAAAAAGCGATAGAGAAGAAAATGGCAAATTACTCCTATATTTGTGCCAAGAAAATCCCAAATGACATCACAAAAACAAAACCACAAAATAATGGCCCTGGATGAAACTGGAGATTTTGGCCTTTTTAAGTTAAGGTCTTCTACAGATCTCAGTTTGACTGAGGCTGTACTCATGCAATGATTAAGCACTAGGCAGCAATTAAGGCAAAAAAATCTCCCTTCCACCTAGACGGAAAAAAAAATCTAAATCAATATATGAATGAATAAATGATCTGGAAGGGATAGACCCTCAGAATTTCTAGCCAAAGCAGAAATGACTGCCATTTACATTAAATCTGAGTCAATCAGGACCCAAACAATGACCAAATATGGCTTGGCCTAGGACTTACTGGTGTCCAATGAAAATCAGATTGGTTTTGGTTTCAGGCATGATCCTAAAGAAAGAAATCTAGCCAGTAAACCCCAAGAAACCTTGGGAGGATTCAGAGATGCAAAAGAGAGAAAAAATGCTTTTAAGAGTATCTGTAGATAGGGCATTTGCATAATAAGTGACTTTCCCAGGATTACTCAAGCAGTGACTTTAACTCAGATTTTTCTGACTTTTAGACCAACTCTGTAGCAGCTATACCACACAACCTAATATATGTGCATGGAATATATATAAAAGAATATACATTGTGTCAAATGTAATATATTAATACACATACATCTATATTATATATATATATATATATATACACACACACATATGTGGTAGATCCCTTTTCCCATAATTCTTTTGTTTAATATAGATTAGTATTGGGTAATAAATGCTCAATAAGAGAGAATGAGTATGTCTAAGACATCATCAAATTACCAATTCTGAGGGGGAAAATGTAAGGAAAACAAGTGAAAATTTGAAAAATTTGAATAAACATGAATGAAAATATAGATTGTGAGATAATTAATACTTTTGTTCCTTTCTTGTGATTTATATAGAAATAGCCTTGTATTTCTGCAACCTCTTTTTCCTTTTTGAAATTTCCAAATTGAAAGCTAGAATATATCAGAGATAAAATATCCAAAGTCTTATATGAAAACATAAAAAAAAATACAAGAGTAATCTGAAAGCTGAGGATGGGGAGTAGAGAAGGAACCCAGATTCCAAAAGATCCCTGAATTAAATATTATCATGCAACTCATAGGGAAAATAAGCATTTGAATGGTCTTGTTATGTGTTGCATCAATTGCATGAAAACTAGATCTTCTCTCTAAAATTATTTTATTTGCCAGGACAAAAAAAAAAAAAAAAAAAAAACTAGATCAGCTTTTTAAATTTAAAAAATTAAATTAGATCTCATGTTTTTGTATTGCATTTCATTTTCATGTAGGCTTTCTATGCAAATAGCTTCCAAATCTATCTCCTGAGAACCAGTCTCCTACTACCAATTGCTTGTTATGCATATTTACCTGGATATCCTGTAGACATCTCAAAGCCAGAATGTATAAAGTGGAGCTCATTACTTTTCCCCCAAAATCTATACCTCTGACAAATCTTCCTGTTTCTTAAAAAAAAAAAAAAAAAAAAAATATATATATATATATATATATATATATATATATATATATTTTATTTCTAGTCAGGTTCACAGTCTTGGAGTAACTCTAGCTTTTTCTTCCCAACCAACTAGTTATCAGGTTCTATCATTGCATATTTATACCCTTTCCTCCCCTCCCCCCATTTAAGTAGCCTCTACTGTAGTTCAGAACATCATCAAGACTCAGATGTCAATAGATTTGACCAAAATCATCCTTCTCAAAAATCTTCAATCCTGCTCCCTACTTTCTCTGAGACAAGTCACAAATGCCTTCTCCCAGCATGTCAAATCATCCACAACTTAGCTCCCATTTACCTTCCCAATCAAATTTCAAATGACTACCCTTTATGAATTTTCCATTATAATTGTTCACTACATATAACATCCTTTCTCCTACTTCTCTGTCTTGGCAGAAATGGTTTCCCCATGCCCAGAATGAGTTCTCTCCTCACCTCCACTTCATAGAAAACGTAAGTGCTTCTATCATATAGTTCTCCACTTGTCTTTTCTGATAGCTTTAATTATTGGAGTTCTCAACCACTTAAAATTACTACATATTATCTTGGTTATATGTAGAGGGCTGAAACTATTAGGTTGATGCACTGAGGTAAGGACTGCTGAGCACTTGAGGCTAACTACTGATTGGACAATACTTTATGGGCATATGCTTGGAAAATGGTCTTTTCCATTATCCGTACTGGCTCAATGATTGGTGTATAGAGGATTGTAGGAGGGACTAGGGGGTGGAGTAAGACTAGCCAGGGACACACTCTTGGAGGTAGACAAGGGAAAAGGTGGTCATGGAGATTCTGTTCCCATCCTGTTCGATCCTGCGTCTAAGACCAAGAATGAAGATTAAGGACTTTTGCTTATCCTGTCTTCTGCTGATTCTGGGGTGTCCTGGGTGCTAGCGCAGTCATTACAGTTATATTGTGCAATTTTTTTTTTATTTTCCATATATCTCTTCAGTAGATTGAAAATTTTATGAGGACAGTGATTATTGTTGTTGTTTTGGAACAGCATAGGACAAGTGAGAAATATTAGTGAATTGAACATATATTCTATAATTGTCTCAGGAAACTCTGAAATTAAAATGAGCTTAGGCTTCTCTAAACCCTAAAAGTCCCTGAAGGAAAGTATATCCTTCCATATTATTCTAATTAATAAAAAAAAATTCTAGAGAATATAACTTTTGTTAAGGGGAAGAGGAGTGATTTTTTTATCGTGGAATTTATTTCTACAAAGCATGATACACACAAAAAACTATATATTTCATCTAGAAAAAGGAATATCATTTCAGTATCAGAAAAATGGATATAAAGTGAATATTTTGGTGTGAATGTAGTACCTTCTCTGAGTTCATCCTCCCTGATGAGAACTCAGGGTCCTATTGGTGAGTGGGGGGGGGGGGGGGGGGGGGGGGGGGGGGGGGGGGGGGGGGGGACTCCAGAGAGATGATGACTCCTTAGATTACTTCTCCCTTCAGGTTTCTCTCCTTTCAGGTGATCCTAATGAATTGCAATTTCTGATTCTATTATACATGAGCCCTATTTGCCCTCAGGCTGGTATGAATTCTCTTCAATATCAATTGATCAGCTGGTATCAAATACCTCTTGTAAAGGCATATTTAATAAGAATGTGTGTGACAAAAGATAGAAGTTACAAAAACTTTTCCTCTATTTTCCATACATTCAGCTCCTGGGGAAAATATATTCAAACTTAAAAGTGATGGATACAAAACAATTCATGGTTTTGAGAGTGGGAACTTCCAGATGCTGGGAATCCTTTTCTCCATTCTCAGAATCCCTAGCACATTAACTTCTATATGTTCTATATTAATTTCTATACACTCCTCCCCAGAATAGCAATACTCCTTACTAAAAAGTTACCAGGAAAGAGAACAAGATATTATCCTCTTGAAAATTTTTTATGCATACTCAGTTTTGTGTCAGCAGCTAATGAAAAGGCTTTCCCATTCTGAAGGAAACAGGAAATTCAAATGATAATTTTGAATCTAAAGTTGAGGAAGAGACTATCCATTTTATATCCATGGAAGTGGATTCACTGGAACTTGTTTATGGATTAGAACCAGGTAAAGCACATTGTTTAAGCTTTAAAGATTAAGTTCTCATCTATTATTTTAGCTATTTAAAGAGATTATTTCAAAAGAAAGAACTGTTCAACAGAAATTATATGGGTACTTACCATTATAATTTCATCTAGAGGCTTTGCTAATATAAATCAATTGCTATCAAGAAAGAAATCCAAAAAAATCCAGAAAGCCTCTTAGTCAATAAATAATTATCTGATTTACCAAATGGATAAAGATGGCTACCATAGACAACACCATTTTAGCAGATTAACTTGGGTGCATAATCTAACAAGGAAGGATGATAAATAATTATGAGCAGGATTGTTTCATAAAACAAAGAGAACAAGACCATTTTTTAAAGCTTGGCAAGATTTCCAACTAAGTTGAGTCATCCTAAGGACATTCAATGATGAAATAAGAGGACTCTAAACAACAAAAAAGATTTTTAAATATTAAAAACCATTTTGTCAAACTATTTTCTCCATCAGAAAGAGATAGAAGAACCACCACAGTGGGGCCTTTAAGATGCTTATAGAAGAGATACAAATAGTACTAAAAAGGAATAAGGTGGGAAAAGGAGCTGAACATAAAAAGCAGAACCAGATTTGAGGCAATATAATTATGAGAATAGGAAGGGAATGATCTGCATAATATATGAAGTAAATGAAGGCACCAAAGGCTTGGGAGGAGGGGGAAGCTAGACTTTATTAATAGTTATTTTTAAAATGACAGAAAACATCTATAACTAACAAACTATATGCCTATTCTCTAAGTAATATGAAATCTTTTGGAAGGTCAATATATATATATAAATTGAGAGTATCTTTGTTAAGAGCAAGCATAAGTATAGATTAATCTGAATTTTGCAAGCAAAATTCAATAATTAACAATATTTTTTACCATCTCACAGTTAAGTGAAAGAGGGAAAGGAGCTCAAGAGCCACCTTCTTCACAATCAATTTTGTTGCTCATACTTTCTGTTAACACTTACCTTTACCACCATCACCCCCCCCCAAAGAAATCTGTTTTTTGTTGTTCAGTCATTCAGTCAAATCTGATTCTTTATGATCTCATGGACGATAGCATTCCATTATATTCTATATTTCTCTCTATCTTGAAGTCTGTCCAAGTTCATGTTGGTTGTTTCCATGACACTAACCTATCCATTTCGTCCTTTGCCATCCCCATTTCTTCTTGAATTTAATCTTTCCCAACATCAGGATTTTACCAATAGATTGCATCTTTTCATTTACGTATGCTGCTTCTCTTAATGGAATATGTTCCTTTAGGGAAGGGAACAATCCACTTTTGTCTTTATATCCACAGTACCTAGTAGGAACCCCAGTGCCTGACACATAGTAGGAGCTTAATATTTATTGACTAAGTAATAGATCTAGTTAGGCAAATTGGGCCCATAGTTTGTAATGACAAAATAAATATAATTCTCCTGAGGAGGTTTGGAAAACACTAATTCCAAGGCAAAAAGTCAAAGATCCCTCCTCTCTCTTACACTGACCATTGAGGATGTAGAACTTCACAGTTGTATGAATGTGGCAACCTGGGGTAGGCATTAGACCAGAAAAAGGGGATTCCTCCTAGGGTTGTTTTTGTCTTTTCTGTATCTGAATTTTGTAGAAGCTTGTTTCATGCATTCATGTGGATCTTCCCCTCTGATCAAATCAGGGAGATACTAGAAATATGTCACAAAAAGAATGAGCCAAAATAATGATACAGCCACTGTTCTTGGCTCCTGCTGTCCCAATCTACAAAGGTACCTGCTGGCAAGCATCAACAGATTCATCAAGGAAAGTCAATATAATACAAATTAGTGCCTTTCTACCAAGAACAGACATTTACTTGCATGAACATGGCAGAGACAGGAGATATCTCTGGGCACCACTTAGTTCCTCTGTTGAACATCCCAGGTTAATCTATACCATCTACTGACGCCAGAAGATGAAGGCTTCCAGCCTGTGCCTTCAGGGGGTTGTGCTTCCAGATTGTCATCTGAATTGTCAGAGGGAAAATAGTTAAAAGAGCCAATTGGCATTTTATTAATATATTAAAATACCGGGGAAAATATTAATTTTAAATTTTATAAACATCTCCAGGATCCATCTATCAAAGCGGAACAGGGGAAATGGTTAGCTCAGAGCAAGAGGGCAATGAGTTTATCCCAGCAGTACTGATTGAATCTGTGGTTTGGGAATGATTAATCTGGGCAATACATTTGCAGATTGGAGTGAAATAAGTGATTTGTGACTGGGGGGAATGGAGCACCATAAATAATATCATTTCCCATAGCTATCTAAAAAATCCAAGTTAAAATGCCAGAAAGAACTCTGCTCAAACTTATTTACTAAAAGAACATACTAAAAGACAAAGATTCACTTCTAGAGTCCAACCTATTGCTGTATCAAAAGGTAAAGCTCTTAATAAAATTTGCAGAGGAGTGGGGAGAGAAGACTGGGGCTTGTAAAGGTCCCTGTGCAAAGGAAGATAGAAATGAAGATTTAAGCTTCTTTCAGATAATGAGATAACACACACTTCCTTGTTCCCCCCAGACCACAAGCTGCAGTTTCCAAGTGCAGCAAAACTCTTCCTTGGTTATTAATGAACTAAAGCAGCTCTGACAACAGGATAAAATGGGAAGAAGGAAAATGATAAGCCAGAAGACATGTTAATTAATGTTATGTCTTCCTCAGGATATATTGCTTTTCTGCATCACCATTGTAAATAATTGAGTAACCTCTTGAGGCAGTCTTCAGAGACTGTTTTTAACAACAAAGGTGTTTAAAACAATTAGAATGAACAGCTATAGTCAGTGAAATGGTATGAATGTGGACTTTGAAGCCACAAATTAATAGTGCTTCAGTTACCTAAGGAGAGTTGAAGCAAAGTGGAGTTCTCTGAACCATATGCATAGAAAAAGAAAAATCATTACCACCTAGCAGGATGGCTTAGTGCAGCCTCCTTAAGAACAAATAGATAATAACTCCAGAAAGCAGATAATAGCTCACCTTCTGCATAACACTTTAAGGTTCACAAAATACTTTCCTCACAAACCATCCTGTTTCATCAGTAGAATAGGTATCATTATCCCTATTTGGGGGGAGGGTGACTTTTCAAGGTCTTTCTGTCCTTAGAATCCTCCAATTATCTCACTCAAAGATCAAACAGGTAATAGGTCTTGTTTTTGACACAAGACCCCAGGGAAATAAAAATATGAATGTGAGACAAAGGGAGAGACAACAACAAAGAAAAACTGGCATATTCTTATAATTCCTCTCCAAGAAAATATAGCTAAAGAGTCAACTCCTATATATCTTCTTTAAAAACAATGGGAATTCAGGCAACCTGATAGTGTCTAAATTTTATCTTGCCCAGGGATTTAGAAAGGATGCATTCACAAAAATGGCAGGTGTCCAACCTAGAAACAAAACGGTCAGAGTATTCTCTGGTAATCAGAGAAGTCAATAATACTGTCACCATCAAGGGCCCACTCTCCTTGTTTATTCCTCTTTAAGCAAATAAACTGGTCATAGCCTGTTTTATAGCCCCTTAGGATGAAGAAGTTTGTGGGTGTCAGCAAAGCAAAGACATTTACTATAATAGATGCACTGTATCTGCCTGCCTGGCAATCAACCTCACTTCTGGAAAAAGGGATAGGGAACCGAATAGGTCAGAAGAAGGTGACAGTACTGAATTGGATGGAGGTTTATTCTCACTGGAATACATAAGAGGATCCATTCCCCCAAAGAACACACCATCCTTCTGATTCGTATGTGACAGCAAGGAAATTATGCAAGTCCCGGATCATATATCCAGTCTTGTGCAACCAACTAGGTCTAAGGGTTTTGGCTAGACTGGCTCAGTAAAAAGAGATATTGGGAGGAAATTAGAAAAAGAAAGTGGGCAGGGAGGGAGAAGGAAAAGGAGAGATAGAGGCGGAGAGAAGGGGGAAACAGAGACAGACATCGAGAGAGAAGAGAGATACACAGAGAAAACAGACACACAGAGAGAAGGGAGGGAGAAAAGGAGGAGAGAGAGAGAGAGAGAGAGAGAGAGAGAGAGAGAGAGAGAGAGAAGGAGAGAGGGAGGGAGGAAGAGAGAGGGAGAGAGGGAGAAAAGGAGAGGGGAGTTTTTCCTACTTCTACCTTTTTAGCTGCTTCACTGAAAATGTGAACAACAGAGCCTAAAATGGCCCAACATGGTTTAGGAGCCAGTCTGCATCTATGGCAGCAGCTGTTCTATCAGCAGGAGGGATCATGATCCCTAGGTCAGGACACAAAAATGAGCCTAACAACCAGAAACTCTGCATCTACCCTCCCTTGAGGCCTCAGGAAAGTGATTTAGTCAGCCTGGGTATCTCAATTTCTTCATATAAAAATGGGAATAGTGGACTAGGATGAGCATTAATTAATGTTTGTGAAGTTTTTCAAGATCTACTCCTGAAAGGGCATGTAGAATTATTTTCCAGCACCACCAAGACAACATCTTGTTCTGTCCCAGCTAAGTCATGCTGTGTTAATGACCTATTTGCCTACAGGAAGATAGGAAGTTGAAATACCCGATCTATTTTTCCCTCAATTATTCCACACAGATTAGTGTCAGTTAGGTTTCACAAATTAACTAACACCCAAGTTGAATCAAAGAGTATGATGGTGATAAATATGGATTCCTATTTGTTTACTGTAATCATTTCAGAAATAAATACCAGATCTAAAATTGTAATGGGTGATGAACTAAACAGTTTAGGTAAATATTCTATTCAGCATTATTACCTACTTCTTAAACTTCTTTGTATTATGGAACCCTTTTTCAAGGTTGATGAAGCCTATGCACTCCTAAAAAAAAATCATGTTTTTAAATGAATAAAAAATTCATATGATTGCCAAAAAATTATATAAAATATAATTATTCAAAATATTAATAAAAAGAGCTACTGGCTCCAAAGTTAAGAATCCAAATACAATTGGATAGTTTATGTCCAAAGCCTATAATGACAAATAGCATAAAGTCATATTTTGTGATCTATACCATCTAGATTTGCCAACTAGATGATATATAACTAGTTTGGTCAGTGTTCATACAATATTTTAAAACAGAAAACTATTTGTCTTTTTGATATATCATGATTTGGTTTTGGTTTTGAGAGGGGTGTGTGTGTGTGTGTGTGTGTGTATCTGGATTTGTGATTTCTTTGGTGTAGGAAAAAACTATATCAATGTAATTTCTAGTTTTAGGGAGTTTCCTGGGGGCATTGAGGAATTAACATATGGCCTTTACTACATAGCTTCAACATGAGGAAGTACAGAATCTAGATCTTCCTGGCTCCAAAGTCAATTTTCTATTTATTGGTATATCCTTTAAAATTTCTTAGGCAAGCAAAGTATTGTACACACATACACACACACACACACACACACACACACACACACATACACACACACATCCTTTGGCCCTGACTTCTAGTAGGTTATTTCATGGAAAGGACTCTGAGAAGTTCAAAAAAACATTTAAAAGGATCATGGGCTAGACAGAAATCTTCCTCTTACTGTCTCTGCAGATGAGTTTGAGGGGAAGGGAACCAAAGGACACGAAAGTAAATCCCTAACCCCAGTCCAATTATCAGTTAAAGAAATAAGGAGTCCCTTCTCTAGGCTTCAAGCTCTCAGCTCTTGCTCTCCACAACTCTATAATCCCTAAGACAAATTTTAGAAGATAAATGGAAGCTTCTATGAAAATAAACTCATGCTAAGTCAAAGATTTATAGATCTAGGGTTTTCTCACTCAAGGTCAGAAATGGTTCTGTGCTCAGCTCCAAAAGAACCATGGTGGAAAGATAAAGATTTTTAAAAATCAGATTTATTCAACATATTCCAGAAAAAGTTCTGCCAAGGTAAAGAACTAGAAGATTCAGGTAAGTCATTGGAGAGTGGTCCCAAGTATTTGGTCATTTGAGGAAATAAGACCAGAACCAAAGCAGCAGGATCAGAGTGGATCTTCTTTTCCTAATGCTTAGTCAGCCCTACTAGGACTGGGAGTGATAAGAAGTCACACCTAATTCCAATTATATGACTCTAAGACATACTTAGTACCTTAGGGTAGAAACTTTTAAAATTATTTGGTTCAACCTCTTCATTTTAAAGATGAGATAATTTGACCTTCCCCCATGGGAAAAAAAAAAAAGTTGTCTTTTATATAGTTACACAGACGCCACAGCTAGAAAAATTCATGCTCAAACCCAAATACTTTGACTTTTATTCTAGTGCTCTTCCCACCATAGTACATCAAACCAACCAAGAAACTTAGTTTTCTAGTAAATTTGAGTAGATAGACAAATTAATACATAATTTAACTAAAAAGTAGGGTTTTAAGGAAAATAAAGTCATCATTCAAATTTGCAATAAAGAAAATCTTAGTTTCCTCCCTCCCCTGCCTTAGCTTTAATTATATAGATCAGGCCTAGGAATAGATTTGTTCATAACCACTCACCTCTCAATCAAGCATTTTCTATTCACCTGGAAGGAGGGAAGATATTCAATTCCTTTTTTTAGGATTGAAAAGAACTGAGTTTCAGAAGGCAACAGGAATAGAAAAATACAAGAACACCTTGGGGTCAGAGACTCCTTTGTCTCTAGAACTTAGCACAGTATCTGATGCTTAATAAATGTTTGTTGAATGAATGAATCCACCCATAAGTCTATTGTTTAAAGAGGCAGAGGTTAATATGACATGTTAGACCAAAAATGCCACTCTGAATTTGAGAACTGAAAAACAGGTCTCCATTCAGGAATGATTTAAGACACTTGAAACCTTAACATCTAATATAAATTCCAGTCAGGAAAGACAAAATTATAAGGACTGAAATTTGAGGGAAAGATAGATGTATAAATACATGTATAAATATATACTTGATATGGATATAGATACTTATCCACATGTATAACATAGATGATAGATACATTGGTATATAGATATATACAAATGCATAGATAGATGGATGATAGAGTGAATTGAATGCATGAGTGAGTAGGTATATAGATACATTGGTATATAGATATATACAAATGCATAGATAGATGGATGATAGAGTGAATTGAATGCATGAGTGAGTAGGCATATAGTAAGTGCTTACTATGTACTTGCACTGTGCTATTTATAAATAAAGAGAATTGTGAACCCAAACTAATTTTGAAAATAGCAGTATTGGACTAGAATCTTAGACTAGAATCATTTTGCAATTTAACAAAAAGCAGAAAACATTCCAGGCTTCAGCTCCATAGTCAATAATGTGAAACTCTTTCGTCACAATTAGTAAGACAAAAACACTACTCATACACCATCAAAAAAAAAAAAAAAAAAAACTTTTAAAAAGCTTGTCTGTTGGTGAGATTTTTCTCTCTAAAAACAAGCAGTAGAAGTCCTAAATTGTAACATTTCCACTCTCCTATTTTTATATGGTCACCAAGAGGAAATGCTCCAAAGCAACATTTTTAATTTTTACCAAACAATAATTTAAGAAATAGCAGCTCTGAACAGAATGGTCTTGTAGCAGCAATGTGTAAATTAACCTCTTTAGCAAATAGAAAGCCAACTATGATCATATTGGAGAGCTGATAAAAAATAGTTTGTTTATCTCATTTCAAATTTCTGTGTTTCAATACCCTGAGCAAAATTGCTTGTTTAGGGATCTCTAATCCCAAAAGATAAATTCTAACATCCTCAGGGCCTATTAGATGCCTCTATTTCGTACTTTGACTTAAATCAGTTCAGTTAATGGATAAAGCCCTAAACTCTTTATCCAGGTCTAGCACTGGCTTGTGAAACCACTGGCCTTGGCCAAAACCACTTAATCCCTCTGTGTCTCAGTTTTCCAATCTGTTAAAGAGGAAAAACAATTGCTGTGGCCATTCTGGTAGGTGTAAGCATTTATTTTAAAAAAGAGTATAAAGAGCTCTCAATACTTGAAATGAGATAGTTTCATTAAGTATCATCAATCAATAACAGATTTTTATTGAGGGTTTCCTATCAGCTAGAAGCTGTGGTGAACGGGGGATATCAAGAAAAAGTTCCTGTCCTTAAGAAGTTTTTTTTTTTCTTAATCTCATCTTTTCTATGGCTCCATAAGGGCCATAAAAGTAGAACATACATTGTGGAAAAGACATAATTTTAACCTCTCCAATCTTTTACATAATTTCTGATCTCAGTAGTTCAGTTATAACCCTGTTAATAATGTAAGTAAGGACATAGCTGCTATTTAGAATTTTCGTAAGAGAAAGTGACCTTATTTTCACTAAGAAATGAGCTGATATTGCTTGCAAAGGCATATATACATGCACCAATACTATACTGATAAACTGAGACTTCTCTGCTTTTTCTTAGAATATCTGTGAAATCACCTACTTTTAACACTATCTTTCCCACCCTGTCAGTATTTATTTATAGAATCCAATGGGAAAATTTCTCTATCTTAAAAGCAATGGCTAGTTTGCTCTCCCTTAAAGTCAAAGCCCAAGGGGGTCCCCCTTGGTCTTGGGCAATCTAGAGACAAACCCATGAAAACTCCTTAGGATCATTTTGTTGTTCTTTTCTACCTACCTGAGCAAATTCTAAACTGGTAGGCAGATCTCTTCTTATCACCAGTGTTAGAATAATACTCACAGCCCAAGTGAAAGTTTCCCAGGTTTTCTTGAAAGTCTCAGCTAGGAGCAGGTAGATGGTTCAGTTAATAGAGCAATAGCCTTGAAGTCAGGAAGAAGAGAGCATAAATCTGGACCTCAGATATTTGATACTTACTAGCTATGTAACCCTGGGCAAGTCATTAAATCCCAATTGCCTCCCTCAACAAAAAAGTCTTAGGTAAAATCCTTCCTTCTGCATGAAGTCTTTCTTAGGCTTCTTAAACCTATTACTTTCCTTCTATGATTATCTCCAATGTATCCTATAAATATTTGTTTGTGCATGATTGCTTGTATGTTGAGCTCTTCCCCTCTATTAGACCCCAACTGTTTTTAACCTTTCTTTTTGTCCTTAATGCTTAACATAGGGCCTACCATATAATAAACTCTTAATAAATGTTTACTGACAGATTTTTTTGTTGATTTGACATTGATATAAAGTTCTTCTTACTAGCCCATTCAGCCATTCTTTGTTCTTTAATCCCTGGAAACTAGAAAAAATGAAATGTCTCAAAGATACAATTAGAGGTGGAAACTTTTTGGATAAAAAGGCAAAGTTACCCCAAGAGTTACCATTTACCCCTTCCCTTCTTCCATCCTTCTCCTACATTGGTAGATTTAAGATAAATAGTAGAAAACCAAATTAAGACATATAACTAAAGAGTCTCTCTCTCTCTCCTCTCATCTATACCTGAGTCCTTTACTGCCTACAAAAAACATCTTTCACATACCTTTTAGATTTATGAATTTTATGTGTTGCTGGGTTCTCTCTCTCATGAGTGGAGTGATTAATTTATCACAAATCACTCATTTGGATGGCAATTGGCACTCTATGGAGAAAGTAATATGAGAATGTGGTGAAATAACTAGAAAATTTAATCAATCCTCCCCTTCATTTATTTTTATATACTCCACCAAAAAGGAGACTGACTCATTTGGGAAAAAAGTAGAATACTAAAACACATGTATTAGCCTACTTCTGCATATCATACAAAATTTATTTCCACATAGGTGACCAAAAATACTTATTGAGTGATTGAATGGTATTCAACCAGTTAGCTTTTGTTGGGCTATAATTCTGTTTGTATCACCAAGATATCACAGAATAGATTCTCTCTGGAATAAGTAACTTCACTGGTCCTGAAAGAGTAAACATCTTTCCAGACAGCATTTAATTTAATTTACCTCCATCAGGTCCACAGGGTCAGATAAATAGTTATTCATTTTTTCTTAGCTTGATTAATGAAGAAAGGCAGTTTGGAAGTCCTAGACTTGGAAGCAACCCTGATACCAACAATTGTCTAGGACTTAATTATTTAACTTATTTTTCTGAGCCCAGTAGGAGCTCAAAGGAGATAGATATACCTTTGAATGTGAAAGAAGGGAATTTCAAATGGAAATGCAAAGCTTTTAGCAAATGAGGAAAGTGACCTTCAGTACAGTGGTTATAACAAAATAGAATACTTTTCTTGTGCAACAACAGGTCTCCTCACAATTGTGGTTGATGTTTTCTGGTAGGAAACAAAAAGTACAAGACTCTTGTCAAGGTTTGACAGTGTTAAAATAAGCCTATGAGAAAAGAAAATAATAAACCTAAGAAATAGAATAAAATGAGCATTGGCATATTCTTTTTTAGGTTTTTTCTTCAGAAACAGAAAGACAAAAACAATTGGGATCCACTGAAAAGTGGAAACTATCTCATACTGTTCATTCATGAGTTTTCAGCTGTAATTAAGCATCTAATGCTCCAGATGGTTAAGCATTCAAAATTAGTACATTTCAGCTCCACTGAAATAGCTTATTTTGAAATGTGCAAAATACTATCCAGCAGAGCTTAACAACTAAGCAAGTGAATCTTTCAAAAACTCTGAAAGCCTTTTTAGAACATTCACCCTGCGGAGAAATTCACAACTGTTTTATGATTCTTCACTTTTTTCTCCACTCCCTCTTTGCAGACCTTTTTGGAGGGATGTAGGAAGAGTGAAGAATGCTATAAAAAGTTAGACTGAGATATAACTTCTATTGAACACTCTTTGGTAAATCAATTAATCACCAAGAATTTTTTGAAGTTCTAACTATGTGCCAGTTCTGGAGATAGATAAAACTGAAATATTCTCTGCTCTCAAAAAGCTTGCATTCTATCATGGGAAATAGTACATTTACAGACAAGCATATACCACACACACACACACACACAGAGGAAAATTATGATAATTTCATGTTGGAAAGTTGCTTTTTAAGGTGGATTTAGATGGAAGTTTGGAAGAAGAGAGAGAAAGGAAAAGTGAAGAGGTGGAAAGAGAAGGGACAAATTGTTCATTCTAAGTAGCACCACAGATGATTTCAAGTTCTGGGCCAGTGGTTTACTTTCTTTCAAAATGCATTATAAGCAAAGACTTCAGAAAAAGAGGCCTTGAGCATGAACTTCTTTATCTTTCTCCAAACAATTTGGTCAATTCAAGCCAACAATAATAATAAGCAGCATCTGTAAAGCATCTGCTAGGTGCTAGAGATACAATGGCAAGAATAAACAATTCCTTCCCTTTTGTTTCTTTCCTGATACCCTCTTTCCTAGAGAGTCTCTGATTTCACACATCATGGACCAAGTCTAGGTAATTGCTCCTATAGAAGGCACACAAATCTCACATAATAGATTAGTGATGAGTAGCATCCCTACAAATGAAAAATTCTACAGTTGCAATTTTTTGGCCCTACTCCAGGTTACCATCTCCAAATCACATAGCTTCCTATGCTAATGATTTCAGCATAAATTGGATCACCAGTCATAGAAGACACCAGCAGAGGAGTAAGTTTATTCCTCTATAAAATGAAAAGAATGGACACTATGGCTAACAAATTTCTTTCCAGCTATAGAGCAATAATCATATTTATTAAACTCCTCTGCTTTGAAAAAAAAAAAAAAAAAAAACATTAGGACTAAGGAACAGGTAGGTGGCGCAATGAATCCAGCACCAGATCTGGAGTCAGGAAGACCTCAGTTCACATTTGATCTCAAATTTTTACTGACTGGATGACCCTGAGCAAGTCAAATAACCCCAATTTCCAAGAAGGAAGGAAGGAAGGAAGGAAGGAAGGAAGGAAGGAAGGAAGGAAGGAAGGAAGGAAGGAAGGAAGGAAGGAAGGAAGGAAGGAAGGAAGGAAAGAAGGGAGGGAGGGAGAAAAGGAAAGAGGGAGGGAGGAAGAAAGGGAAGGAGGGAGGGAGGGAGGGAGAAAGCAATGTTAGGACTAGAATCCTGGGATCCTGATCCTAACACCCACCTCAGGGTCTTCCCATACTTCCTCTGTTCTAGTCTCATTTGAGAGATCATAGAACAAAGAACCTCAAATCTTGAAAGGTAGAAAGAGAAAAGGGAGGGGAGAGAGTAAAATTCAAATAATGAAAAAACTGGGGTTTTTTAGTTAAAATGAAATTGTTTAACTTGAAACAGTTGAGTTATACAGTGAATTGCACTCATTTTGCATTACTCACTGGGTAGCAGTATACAATTTTAATTATATTTGGTCAGATTCGATGTGGTTTTCAAATAAAGTAGATTCGTGTTTAGAGCTGCTGAGTATTAAATCCATTAAATATTTGAAGACTATGTGCATGTGGGAGAAATTAGTTTGAGATTTGTCATGTTGCTTTTTTCCATTCTAACTATAGCTATTCATTTACATCAAGAATTAGTGCTACAGGGAGGGATATGCTCAAACTGCATGCAAAGAATGTGATGTGAGACTCTCTCTTATGAATGGGAAACAATCCCATCTCTAAAATGGATTTTAAAATTGATCACTGGATTTTTATACTTTTAACCTCAAGCTTCCAACCTGTCTGAAGAAGGAGCAGCTCCAGAGCACCATTGATTCAAGAAACTGAATTCATATCCTGCCTCACACACTTATTATCTAAGGAAGTCACTTAACCTCACTAATTCCCAGTTTTTTAATCTGTAGAATGGGATAATAATAGCACAGAGTTATTACGAAGATCAAATGAGATCAAGTATATAAAATATCTTACGGAAAACTCTTTGTAAACCTTAAGGTCCTGTATAAATTATTACTGCTATTACTACTATTACTACAAAGAGATTGCTCTCTTTTTTTCATGCCCACCAAAAGTCATAATTGATGATTGACTTTGCCTTTCATAGAAAATAAAGTGAATGTTGATGCTAAAATTTGTGGCCATTGCAAATCATGTTCATAGGCTGACTGGTTCACAGATTTAGAGCTTGAAGTGATCTTGACATCCATCTAACCTCATTCCTCTCATTTTGAAGGTAAGAGAATGCATACAAATAATGGAGCCCAAAGGGGAGATTTGAACTCAGGTCTCCTGACTCCAAATCCAGTGTCCTTTCCACTATATCCTTCTCTTGCTATTTTATATATTATTTTGTTGCTGTCTTGAGGAGATGGGGAAACGATAGGAGAGGGAGAAAAATTTGCAACACAAAGTTTTATGAAGATGTATGTTGAAAGTACACATTTTTAAAAAATTTTTATAAAGAATAAGATAAAATAAAATTTCCTCCTATTTCTCCATTATTCTGTTTCTTATGACAAAATAATAAGCAGAATGCCCAGTACTTGTTGCGGGTTGATTCCTATGCTCCAACCCAAGAGGCTGAAGGATTTCCCTTAGATCATGGCACATTACCCTGACCCCTTTATCCTTTCCCTTACCCTTCCAGAGGAGTGAATCATCTAATTATAATGCTCTTAATCAGCTACTTGAAATATAAAAGTTACTTTAGTCAGGTGGGAGTAATTTGTAGGTACAAGTCATATAGAGATAGGCAAATTTTAATTATTTGCCTTAAATTCAAATAGCACAAACTAACACAAAAGTAAGACTATTTCAATTCCAACTTCCTTAACCCACAAGCCTAGTAGATTTTTAATCTTGGTACATGAAAGCACCAATTTCATTCTTCTACAACTCTTGAATTCTGTATTTCCAGTCAACAAACCAAGTTCCAAAACTGGAATCACTTTTAATTTATAGATGTCTTGTCTGTGTACCCATCAGTGGAGCTATTTAAATAAAGCTTCAAAGACTATTTATCAGATTTATCTTGACAAAGTTTTCTATTTCCAATTGGGATCAAATCATGTGATTTTTACTGTCTCTTTTATCTCAGAGATTCCACAAGGTTTTACTTCTCTATTTCAACTAAACTCTCTAGCTCACTTGTAGTTCCCTA
This sequence comes from Sarcophilus harrisii, assembly GCF_902635505.1. Classification (NCBI taxonomy): domain Eukaryota; kingdom Metazoa; phylum Chordata; class Mammalia; order Dasyuromorphia; family Dasyuridae; genus Sarcophilus; species Sarcophilus harrisii. The sequence continues at coordinate 235,606,383 of NC_045426.1, read as the reverse complement.
ATACCCTGAAAATTGTCTCCTTTATTATTTAATGAAATTCTTCATTTTCATTAAAATTTTCCTATTTATTTGAAGTCTTCTAAATTCATTCTTCATTTCACCCTCATATTGCTTTCCCTACAAAAATATCATTCATATTTCCCAGCTTCTGCTTCTTGCTTTCCCTTTCTATTGTTTAACATTGTCAGACAACTCCTAGCTTTTAATAATAAAAGTATCCTTAAATCCTATGTATACACACATTTTAATCATATTTTAAAATAATCTTCATTTAAAATATCTAATTGTGATAGGGTGTCATTTGATATCTCTTTGAACTGATCTATTAACTCTAAAGTAATCCTCAGCTATAGTCAAAGTATTAAAATGTAGAGACAAACACTTGATTCCAACTCTACTATTACTACTACTTCTCCACTGTGGTAGTAGTACATGTAAATTGCTCCATTTCCCACAACATTGAAATAGGTAGAATGACTTTTTTTTTTTTTTTGTTCCTCTAATGTCTAATCTTTCCCTTTGCATATTTGTGTGTTCACAATCTTTATTTATGCTATTCTCCTGGTTGAACTGTAGCCATCATAAAGGCATAAATGGATTATGTTTTCTATTTCTTTCCCCTATCCCCAATAGTGTCTAGTAAATCTCATATAATAACATGATAGGATTTAGAGACTGAAAGGACTTTAGACGTCATATATTTCCAGCTCCTGATAAAAAAAAAAAAACAACAACAACAATACAACTGAGGTCAAAGTACTTATGTGACTTATTCAAGGTCAGGGACAAGAGACTGAATGAAGATTAAAACAACTTCTCAGCTTCCAAAATCCAAGTGTCTTTCCACTATGTCACAATATCTCTGTGTGTAATTATTGCTTTTTGAAGACAGGCACAGTATCAAAAATTGATGAATACTAGAAAGAATGAGGTACATACATATCTCTCTTTTTTAATACAATCTGTGGATATTCTATTTGTCTATATAGTTGAAATTCCACTCTTGTATTCTTATCCTTATACATATTCTTTCAAACATTTTCTTTCTTTCTTTTTGTTTTGTTTTTGTTTTTATTTTTTTGCTGAGGCAGTTGGGGTTAAGTGATTGATTGCCCAGCATCACACAGCTAGTTAAGTATCTGAGGTCACATTTGAACTCAGGTCCTCCTGACTTCAGGGCTGGTGCTCTATCCACTGTGCCACCTAGCTGCCCTCAAACATTTTTTAAAGAGAATTCACTAAACATACAAGACCCTTCCTCTAAATTTTTGTCATTTCTTGTAAAATTTGCACTTCCTATTTGTTGTGACCCTATGAATAGTTTATCTCTCTTTTTTCCCAATAGTATATTTCTTTGGCATGAGTTCCCTTATATCATTTCTTCTGCAAGTTACCCTTAGTAGAAATATATTGCTCTCTTCTTGGGCTCAGATGTAACTTTCCATTTGCCTTTGAGTCACCTCATCTTAGGTCTTCTAGGACTGGGGTGATTTAAGATTTTCAATCATAGGCATTACCATGACATTTTAATTCCTTCTTCCTAAATAGAAAGGATCTCTACTTTATCCCCAAATTCCCTTGATCCTGTTTCCGACCTCTTGCTGTTTCACTTCCATAACTATTTACTGGTCTTTGTAAGTAAGGGAGAGAGATTCATACTAAATCACTATAAAAGAAGTCTGTATAGATCATTGGTCATCCTAGTCATCCCCCTGTCCACAGCAGGGAAGTGTTTAAAAATAAGATTGAGGGGTAAAGTGTAACTCAAGGACTTTGTTCAATAAACATTGGGCATCAGTTGGCTATGTTTGATATAAACCAGATCTCAAGTGCTAAAAGACATTTAGCCTAATTACTCTCCCTGTTTGGAGCAGAACAGAAACTGGGCACTGTAATTAGCACTAGTCTTTCTGACTGTTCTGATTGTGAACTCTGCACAGGAGATCAGCTAGTGGAGGAAGGCACTTACTTGTTTTGGTTCTTATTACTTAGCCATTATTCTGAGAACTGCATTTAATTATAGAGAAAACCAAGTTATTTGCTTTTTAGTAGCAAGCCTCCTTCTTTGGGTTTTCCTACCAAAGACTTTCCTTTAAGAATAACAAAGATATGTTTATAACAGGCCATACCCTCTGGCTTCTATTTCACAAAACACTCTCTCACAATCAAAGGAAAAGGTACCCTAATGCAAATAGCCCTTAGTAAGCTACCTTTCCTGCAGGAAGATCTGTTCTCAGCAGTGAGCAAACCAGAATTCCCCAAAGAACTGTGAACTGTAAATAACCAGAGTGTGAAAGAGGTCAGGTTGGTTTGATTTGGGGATGCACTGAGATTTTCTAGAGAAATTCAAACTTTAATGTGCAAGCCTTTTTTCAGCCTTAAAAAAAAAAATAAAAATCCCGGGGCCAGGACCTCCATTTATTCTTTCAACTCTTATATGACTGGATCAGGTTATATTTAAAAGCTAATCATTTCTGCTTTGGTGTCTGTTGCCCTTGGTGAAAGGTTCACTGACAAAATACATAGAAAAGTTAGCTGTCTGATCAGAACAGTGACTTCAGAACCTCTTAGTCAACCAATCAATCAATATTTATTTATTAGTTGCCTGGTAAATTCTAAACATTGCTATGTGCTGCAGACACAAAGAGGAATGAAATAGTACCTTGCCCTCAAGGCGCATATCTTCTATCTGGGAAAACAATATACACATGTAATTCTAACTTCTGTTGCTCTCACTGCCTAAAGACCAAGTGTTTTAGATTTCACTAATTCTACCCCCCCACCCCAGTTCTCAGGTACTCATAAGGAGATAAAGGGTTTCTAGATTCTTCACAAATGGCTCTAATCCCCACCACTGACATTCCCTCAAGTGTAAGAGCAACTGGTCCCCTTCACTTGTTACATTTAACCATTGATAGTCAGAGTAGCTTTCAAACAAAAATATTTATTTCAGAAGATATAATCACAAATATACAAATTTACTCCAATACATGAGAACCATATTTCTGTTCCCTCCCCTTCTTCCACCACCTCTACCTCAGTCTCTAGAGAAGGGAAAAGGATTAGGATTATAGATTACCTCAGTTCTTATAGGGAATAATCCCAGTTCTATCAATCTATCAATCCAACTCTTGAAATTCAAGTCTCAGTCATCTTGCCTTTATAGACTTTTTATGAGAATTTTCATTTCTGGCTCCAAGGTCACCATGGTTTAAATCCCTGGTATCATGAGGATCATCTCCAGCACCTGAAACTAGAAACAAACACCACTAGACCCATCTCTCTAATAGTATAGAGGAAAAGAAAGAACAAGGAAAGAAGAGTCCTTTCCTTCTCACCAATTAAGTTCATAATAATGAATTTTTTTTATTCAATAGAAAGAACTGGTAGTAAAGAGTGAAAATAAAAAAACTCAATCTACTTGGTCTACCAGTTTTAAAAGCACAGGAGGTCAATTAGCCCATCAAACCCATGTGGTAGGGAACACAGTGAGCACCATGTTTAAAAAAAAAAAAAACTATCTGTGCTCAAAAGGGCCCTGAAAAGGACTCCAGGTTACATTCACATAAAAATATGTACAAAATAAATATAAAGAAGTTGTTTTATTTTGTTTTCTTTGTTTGGGAGGAGAACGGGAAGATATTAATAGCTAGGAGAATGAAGGTGAGGAAAGGTTTCCTATTGAATGTTCTAAGAGATGAAGTGAGGGTGAAGTGGATTTCAAGCATGAGAGATAGCCCATCAAATAAAAAAGATGGAATATTATGTTCAAGCAACAGGAAGGAAGCCAATTTGAATTATATAGTATGCAGAAAAAGGAGTAATGTATAAGGTTGTAAAGGTGGAATAAGGCCAGATTGTGAGAGTTCATATTTATTCCCAGAATTAATAGGGAATAGCTGGGATTTTGAGATTGCTGTGATCAGACCTGTTGCACTTTAGGAATCCCATTTAGTAAGCTGTATGGAGGACAGATTGAAAAGAGAAGAGATTAGAGTGAAGGAGAACCAATTGAAAGGATATTTTAATAGGTCATGCCAGAAATAATGAATACATGAACTAGAAATAGTGTAAGTATAAGCAGAGAAAGTAGATAGATGTGGGATTTTGTAAAGGGAAATACAAGAATTAACAGCTGATTGAATATAAGGAATCAAGGAGAATGTGGGTCCAGAAATCGATAATGAAGTTCTAAACTTTGATAAACATAAGAAAGTTTGGAAAGTGAATGGGTTTTGGGGAAAATTGAGTTCTGTCTTTGATAAGTTCAGCTTGAGATGCCTCTCAGATACCTAATTTAAAGTGTCCAGTAAGTGGTTTGTGAATCGGACTGATTGCATGAAGTTTTCTCAGTTTGAGACTAAGTCACATGATTCCCTATTCCCAGAGTGGGAAGATCAGGCCTTGGACCCTGGGTTGCAGGGAGTCATATGGTCTCTAAAGGTCAGACCCTCAGGAAGTGCTGTGAACTATGAGAAGCAGGATAATTATGTCCTTTTACTCTATCCAATGAAAAGGTTTGGATCTTTTGCTTTTTAAATCCTGACAAGCCAGAAGCTTGTCAGGTTCCATGAGTACATGGTGGACGTTGGGATGGCTTCCAGGTATGTCTGGACTTCTCCCTGCAGGGACTAAATAAATGCCTTCTCTTTGTCCCTGAAGGTGTTTCTATCAGTTAATTTGGGGAAAGGGGTCTAGCACCTCCCACATAGCTTGTAATTCAGAATTTATGTTAGGAGAGAGGAAAAGAGGTATGGATACATAGATGGTTGAGTCATTGGCAGAGAGATGGTAATTAAACCCATGGGATTTGATGAAGCTACCAAGTGATAATAAAGATTTTAAAAGAGAGAGGGTCCCTGAACAGAGACTTGGGGAAAACTATCAGAAACAAGGTAGACATGAATAAATGACCCAGCAAAAAGGACTGAGAAGGAACAATCATATAGTTAGGAGAACCAAGACACAACATTGTCTGCTAGAAATATACCCCAAGAAGGTCAACAATAAAAAGATAGTTCCCATGATACAAGGAAAAATATTATGGCAGCATTTTTTGTAGTAACAAAGAACTGGAAATAAGATAAATGTCCAATGCATTTGGCATAAATAAGTTGTGGCACATGAAATAGAGAGGAGCTGCATCTTCTCAAATTTCTTCTTAAGTTTTATTATAATTGCATAGCATTCAGTTTCAATTGTTTTGTTGTTGTTCTTTCCATTTGCTTGGTAGTTATCGTGTATATTGTTTTCCTTATTTTACTTCACATCAGTTTATTCAAGTCTTCTAATTTTCCCTGAACTTATGATTTCTTTGGTCCTCTTTGAGAATGAAGGATGAACAATATCAATAATAGTTTCTTACAGGGAAATAATATTCTACCATCTTTTGAGGGGCTGTTAATTGCACTAAGAAGAATTAGTAGTATTCTGAGACCTCATAAAAACACAATATAATTATATTTGCAAACAGGAATATCTGAGATCCTTAATTTCTATAGACAATCCCAGTTCTCTATGAACTTTGCTCAGAATATTCTCCATGATAATAATGAATACTTTGGGCTCTATATTTCTCTCCATGTTATGCATCAATTGTTATGGACAATCAACGTATCACAGAACTCAGATCTCTATGGTTACATCTGCAAAGGAGAAAGTTCCTCTCCCACAGATGTAATCACTAAAAACAAGAAAGATATTATGAACTTTTTTCCTAAAATCCCATAAGAATAGATGAATAAGTTCCTTGCTCAATCTGAGAGAATTGTAGGGCCTTGGCCAGTGAATGGTGAACTGATATCATGTGGGAAATGTGTTACAATTAACGGAGAAAAAAATAAGTCATTCAACAGTTAAGGAGTTTGAGTTCAAGAGGTAGAAAAAATTGTGGAATTGTGGATACCTGTTCAAAATGGTAGCAAGTGAGATACAGAAGAGAGAGAATTTTTTTTCCTCTACCCTTTCCACTTCCCATCTATAGATTCAAGGAAGGTGCAGAACCCAGAAGCCAAGCTGAATGTTTTACTTAATAGAAATGCTCCCAAAGAAAGCATTATATGAAAGAGCTATACTGAGAGAAATGCCTTATGGGTGCTTTAGTACCAGGAGTTATGAGTTAACCTTTGCTAAATGTATATCCTACATATGTGCCTCATTATCATTGTACTCTTAAATATGAGTCCATTCTTCTCAGGCATATTACATTTTATATGGGAGAATATGCCCTGAGTTTCTTAATGACTACCTATACTAAGAGATAATTGAATCTACTGTATGATTGTTTATTAAAAGCATCCTGGTAGGGGCTCATGAAGTGCAATAATAGAAGTAACTCCCAGTTATGGTAATAGAAGTAACTACAGTTACAATCAGAATCAGAGCTATTAACTGTCAAAGAATCTTACATGAAATTAAAATATACATGTGAAGTAAGACTACAAAATTTATTCAGTAAGCTTCTCCTTTCCTCTCTCCTTTAGTGATTTCTCAGGAGAATGTGTACATTTGGGGGTAATGATGGGGTGAATGACAATATGGCTGCCCCAAGGAAGAAATGAAATATAAAGACAATGGGAGAGAACAGGAGTGCTTCTTCATTGCCCAAAACTAAATTGCAGATCCTGATGAAAATATGAGGCACATAAGCCTTGGTTATTAAACCATTAGCATCTATTAACACTCTAATAAAACAATTAGCTTGCCAGATTAGTTATTAACTGTCATCAATCAAGACCTTAAAGGATTGAAATATGAAACATGTGGAGGTAGAATTAGGGAACCAGCTACAAAGATAAGTTTTTGCATCAGCTTTCTTTGCCAAGGAAAATAATCACTGAACTAGAAAGAATAGAACAAAAATGGCTAATAGCGAGTGAAAAACAAAATAAGTGAGAAGATGGAAATGAAACAGCTAGCTTTGATGAGTTCAAGTCACCGGCCCCAAATGAACTACAAGTCAGGGAACTAAAATAACAAGCAGACATGAGTAATGAACAACTTTCAATGAACTTTGAAAGATTGTAAAGAATGAAGAATATAGCTAATGAGAGAAGAGCCACAGGAATGGAGGTCAGATGTCCAGATTTCCACAAAAAGGAAGAAAATTGAGTTTATTGAATTTAGCTTCAATTACTGGTAAAATCTAAAATCTTTTTAAAAGGTATCCTCAATGAAAATTTGAAGGAAAAAGTAGTAATTATCATAAAGAAACAGTATATACTTATAAGAATAGGTCATGCCATACTAAATATTATTTTTGACAGCATTATTAACCACATAGATCAAGGGAATAATGAATATGTTGTTGGCCTCTTTTTTTTTAACTTAATTATTTATCAAAGTGTCTTATTCTGTTATTATGAACAAGTTAAAGACATGTGCTCAATAATATTTCAGTTTGGAAGGAAGGCTCTGATAATGGACCTTAAAGTTTCTGCCCTTGATCCAGCATAGCTTAAAATGTGTAGCAATAACAGCTGATCATATAGGTAGAAAGATGATAGAAAGTTAGGAGAAAGAATTAATGAAATGTATGTCAGAATCAGGACCCATAGTGATCTATGCTCAGATATGATACTGAATCTAAGATGAATTGTAACACAGATAACTGTAAAGTCTTAAAACTTTATTTAAATATAAACTTGGAATGACAAAATAGGGAAGGTATGGCTAGATAGCAATTCATCTGAAAAAAAAATTAGAGATTTAAGTGCACTGCTAAGTCAATATGAATCAATAGTGTGAGATAATTACTAAAGAAAGGGAATGAAAACTTGAGCTGAATCAAGAGAATCAGGGTATTCAAGAGTGCATCTACTCCAGTTAGATCACATATGGAAACAAAACATAACTGAGTTCATTTTCTAAATGCTAAAGCTCTTAGGAAGGAAAGTGATAATTTGGATTGCCTAGAGGAGAGTCACCAGAATAATAAAAGGTCTGGAGATCTTGTCATCTAAAGTCCAATTCAAAGAACTGGGAATGTTTCTCCTGGAAAAGACCTCATAAGCTCATATGATAGGGAACATGAGAACTTTCTTCAAACAGCACAGTGGCTTTAATCACTCTAATAAACATTTTTAATACTTATTATGTTCCAGGCAATGTGGTGTACATTGAGGATACAAAAAAAAAAAAAAGAAAAGAAAAGAAAATTCTTGCCTTGAAAGAGCTCACATTGTATCTGAGGACATAACATATAGTATCATTGGGTTGGACCCCTTATTCCTACCTTAGATACCATTGTATTGGGAAGGAGAAGTTATTTCAAAGAGGATTGGTCACTATACCAGGAAGTTTAGCCTACTCAATAAACCTCAAAAGAAATGACTACCCTTTGATGTGCTCTGTCTCTCTGTCTCTCTGCCTCTCTGTTCTGTCTGTCTCTGTTTCTCTCTCTCTCTCTCTCTCTCTCTCTCTCTCTCTCTCTCTCTCTCTCTCTCTCTCTCCCATCTCTTCTTCCTTTCCCCTCCATTCTTTCTATCTTTCCTCATTCACTAGGTAGGATCTTTGTGAAACTTTCTTGTGAAGCACAGTGGATAGAGATCTGGGACTGAAATCAGAAAGATCTGAGTTCAAATCCAGACAAGCCTCAGACATTTTATTGCTGTGTCACTCTGGGAAAGGACTTAATCTCCATCTGATTCAGTTTCCTTAACCATCATAGCACTTACCTCCCATGATTCTTATAAGAATCAAATGAAATAATATTTGTAAAGCATTTAGTAAAGTAACTGGCACATAGTAGACACAAAATAACATTTATTCCCTCCTTCCTTCTGCCTGTGAGGAGAGAGAATTGCTTTTATATGAAAACAAAAGCTTATGTGCTGAATTAGACAATCCTAAAATTGGACTTAAAGTCTCTGGCTTCCTCTACTACTCTGTGTTTCTTTCCTTGAATGTCAATGACTAAACAGTGATAAAAGATAACATTTTTTGAGAGCTAATTCAGAAAATTGAGAATTTGAATTCATCAAGATATGACTGACAGATGGAATTTTCTGAGAAAGATTTCCTTTTCAGAGAAGATGATTAGTAGGAGGATGATCCCAAGCTGTTCATTGTCTTGAAAGATTTGGAATTTGAGGGAATTAGTTGCTCAGAAAGAACAAAGCTTTTCATCAGCTTTACACACATTAAATGTTTAATATTTTGAAGATTTAAAAGTAACACTTATTACAATAATCAACTCATTTTAAACTAGGAACAATATAATGACCTCACTGGTTCATATTGTTCCTTCTTCTGCAATTTTAGGGAATTATTTTATTTTTATAATAGCTTTTTATTTTTTTAAAATACATGCAAAAATAGTTTCCAACATTCACCCTTGAAAAAAAAAACTTATGTTCCATATTTTTTCTATAATTTCTCATCTCCCCCATTCTCTAGACAAGTAATCCAATATAGGTTAAACATGAAATTCTTCTAAATATATTTACACACTTATCATGCTGCACAAGAAAAATCAGATCAAAAAGGGAAAAATGAGAGAGAAAAAAAGTAAACAAACAACAACAAAGGTGAAAATACTATTCTTTGATCCCAGTTCAATCTCCATAGTCCTCTCTATGCAAATGGCTCTCTCTATCACAAGCCTATTGGAATTGGCCTGAATCACCTTATTGTTGAAAAAAGCTAAATCTATCACAGTTGATCAGCACATCAACTTGCAGCTGTATACTGTGTCCTCTTGGTTCTATTCACTTAGCATTAGGTCATGTAAGCCTTAACAGGCCTTTCTGAAATCACCCTGCTGATCATTTCTTTTATATTTCTCTAATCAATAATGATTAGAATATTTTTCATATGACTAGAAATGGCTTCATTTTCTTCATCTGAAAATTATCTGTTCATATTCTTTCACCATTTATAAATTGGAGAATGGCTTGTATTCTTATAAATTTGAGTTAATTCTCTATTTTAGAAACGAGGCCTTTATCAGAACCCTTGGATGTAAAATTTTTTCCGAGTTTTCTGCTTACCTTCTAATTTTGGCTGCATTTGCTTTGTTTGTACAAAAACTTTTTAATTTAATATAATTAAAATTATATATTTTGCATTTCATAATTTCTCTAGTTCTTCTTTGGCCATAATTTTCCTTCCTTCTTAGGGAATTATTTAGAGTTAAAAGTCTGTCATCAAAATTAATCCAAGACACTAGTTAGGAAAGTTCCTAACAAGGATTTTCTGTGGATACCTAGGCATCAGGAGGGGAACTTTGGGGAAAAAAGAGATCTTACCTTAAGACTTCCCCTTAAGTCCTTTACTACATAGATATACTGGTAATATCAGCTCAAATTTTCTATTCCTAAATACCTGTGGATTACATGGCCAGATATATTTCCTTTTTTTCCCACCACTCATTATACCTCTTTCTTTCTCCTTTTGTATATTGGCCCTGTTCTTCCTGACTCACATCTTATTGACACAACTCTTTTCCACTTCCAGGCCCTTAGAATATTAGATAATTCTGAGATTTCTCCATTTCTTCTCTAAAATTTTTGGGGCTAAGAGTAAGCTGTCCACACAATGTCTTTAGCTAATTTAATGAACTGTACAAGCTCAGAGTATATTCAATTCTGACTGATTGATTCAATATGTTCTTATCTAACAAAGAAATTATTTTAAGTGAAGTGGGAAAATGAATAGAGCATCACACTTACATAAAAATTAAACTTCCCAAAGTGTATAATAGAAGATATAGTTTATTATATCATGTTTTAAGTCTTTGTCAATGTGGGCTTACACCTTTAAACACTTTTATGAAGGAGAAAATAGCCTCCCCATATCTAATCTTCCTTAAATAATGACTGATTTTCTAACCTCTTTTGGGGAAACACTAGACTTGAAATTACACCAAAGTTTTGTTCAGCTGATTTTAATCCTAGAGCTCCAGCAGGGCAATAGAAGAGCCAAAGGAAATGCAACAGATTATGATCCCCAAATCTAATTTTCTCTATATAATTCCAGATCCAATGTTCCTTAGATTTAATGTACTCAGCAGCCTCTAGAGCAGGAGTTCTGTTATCACATACTTTGCACATTTTTCATAGTCAAAATAAGTACAAAATCATTGTGGATTGAAAGCGCTAATAGTAGGAGAAAGAGATGAGGAAAAGCTTCAAGTAGAAAGGGACACAAATTAAATTTTGAAGGAGTCAACAAATTATAAAATATGGAGGTAAGAAGAGAATGTTTTCCAGGCATCAAAGGAGAGCTGAGCTATACTAGAGATGGAGCATCATACAAATGTATATGAGAAACAGTATTAAGGCCAGTTTGACAGAAAGGTGATGTATAAAGCAAGAAAAGTAGAAGGGAAAGATTGTGAAGGGATTTCAACGTCAAGGGGGAATTACATTTGATCCTGGAGGCGATAAAGAGCCATTAGTTTTCTGAATAAGAGAGGAACATGGTTATACCTGTTTTAGGGGAAAATCTCTTTGGCATTTGTGTAAAGAATAAATTGGACATGGGAAAGTGTGAATTAGGAAGATTATTTAGAAGATTATCATATGAATTCCCCTCCCCCAAAATAGTTACTATGAATTTATTTTATATTCATTTTCTACATATTTACATGTCAATGTAATCCTGATTTACAATCACATCCAAACATTTTGCGATTAGAATCCAGGTAGAGAATTCTGATATATCCCTGAGTACATCTTTAAAAGGGATAGAATATGCACATAAATTTTGGAGGACCTACTTTCTCCATTCCTTCTTCAAAGGATATAGATATAAGTTATTTTAAAGACTTTCTTTGAGACCATTTCTAAGATAGAGATAGAAAAACTTCTCTAGTAAGGGAAAGTTCTCATTTCAGTGTGTCTTTGGTTTTCAACTTGCCTCTCTAGAGTCTTTAGGGAATTAACCCTGACATGAGATCAAGGTCTCTTTTTTGGTTGAGTAAGATCTCATCTTGCTCCCATCTAAAGAGTTAATTCAGTGTTTTATACTTTCTGATTTATTCTAATCTCTGACTTCTATTTGCTATTTGCTTGTCACTTCCCTATACAATCAACTCCAATGGCTCCCTATTGTCTCTAAGATCAAATACACATTCCCCAGTTTGCCATTTAAAGATCTTCACAATCTGTCTTCAATTTACCTTCCCAGTCATATTATACATTATTTCCTTTTCAATATTCTATGGACAGTCAAACTGACCTTATGCCTCCTTATATGTACCAATCATTTTCTTTTTCATATGTCTTTGAACATATTCCTAGTGCCTGAGAAGCACTTCATTCAGTAGAAAAATGTGTTTATTTCCTACTGATCATTTGTAGTAAGTAATCTTTTGTGTAGTTAGCCTGTTGTGAGAAGGAGTAAACTAACGATTATGCTAAAAGCTAGTGTTCTATTAATTCTAACAATGAGGAAGGGCTTTATCTAGAAAGACATAAGGTCAGCCATCCTTGCTTTCTATTACTGGGTTCTTAATGCTATGTTCCTCTGCTGTAGGTGTGGCCACTTGCAATCTAATCCTAATCCAGATTGGCTCAGAAAAACCAGTCCTAGTTGTTTTGGATTTGTTGTTGTTCAGTTCTTTTCATCATGTCCTGCTCTTTGTGACCATATTTGGAGTTTTCTTAGCAAAGATAATGGAGTAGTTTGTCAATTCCTTCTCCAACTCATTTTACAGATGAGAAAACTGAAGCTAATAGGGTTAAACAATTTTTCTCAGGGTCACACAGCTAGTAAGTATATGAGACTGGATTTGAACTTAGGAAGATGATTCTTCCTGATTCTGCACTTGATACTCTATTCACCATATCACCTACCTGCCCTAGTTCATTTAGATATTCACAAGGAAAGCTCATACTGGCAACAATCAGGGGATAATGCATTTATCATATTTTAATAAGGCATAGAGAATACAGAGGCATAGGGAATGAGGTGGGAAAGAGTGGAAGACAACCTAAAAATGGACAGAGGAGGGGGGGTATATATTTCCACTTATGGAACCATGGATCAGAATTGGGGGCAATCTGGTAGCATGGACCCATAGCAGTTGAATGAATACTTGAGAAGCAGAGTTTTGCAATTTATTCTTATAGTTCTAGACTAAGTTTTGTCTGTATATTGGTGTCATCTTAAGGTTATCAGTTCCTCCTTAGGGTTGCTTTATTAGAAAAACGTTGTCATCTGAAGGTTATTGGTGCTACTTTAGGGTTGCCTTATTAGCATAATGTTTTTCTGGTTTTGCTGTGCATATCTGGTACTTATCTCCAGCTGCAGTCTAGGGGCCATTTACTGAGACTTAGCTAGCTTCTCTTAATTTAACTGAAAATCTCTATATATGGCTTTAATTAAATTTGGATATAGTTTTAGCAAGTGACATTTCCATCCCTCCTTACCTTTGTTACCTTCACTGATTACTAACATATTTTACTTGGTATATTACTGGTAGGATGCTCATGGGGACCATAATATTATAGGTACACACCTACCTTTACACCTTTAAGGGATAGTGAACAGGGAATTCAACACCTTTTGAGTACAACAATCATACCCAATTGACCAGCAATTTTAAAGGGATTAGATTGATGTGATTATATTTCAGTAGCCCCTTTTCTCATAGGATAATACAGTAGCCATCTTAATTGTCCATTTTTCTGGTCCCCTCAAGACAGGAACCACATTCTCCCTAGGCAAGATCCTGAGACAATTAGACAATTCATGTGGATGTATATGTACATTTTGTCTCCTCTCATATTTTATTTCTCTCTTTGTAATCCTGAAAACTAGTACACTTTCTTTTACACAGTAAGCACTTAGTAAAAGCTACTGAATTTAATTGAATATCAACAGGAAATTTGCCATCAGGTGAACCTGAATATGGAGATGCTAGCAAGTAAATCAGGAGAGATACCTATTTCCATAAAGGAAATGTCAATAGCTGATTGCAAGGGATGGTTGTTATAGATAATGTAAAATCAACAGCTCTCTGTGGATTTTATTTTTTCTGTGTAAGGGGAAAATAAAAATTATAGTTGATATAAAAAGAATATAAATGGAAATTGTTTCTGCCTTTAATGCAGGGCATTTTAAATGTTTTCCATTCATGACCCCTTTTTACTCAAGAAATGTGTATGTGGCGCTGAGTATATAGGTATATAAAGTAGGTATGCAAATCAAACATTTACTGATAATAAATCATGTTCCCCACATTCAGTTACAAGACCTCATATAAGGTTTTGACCCAGTTTAAGAAGCTGATCTTTAATGGGCACTATCCATTGCCATTTCAGACGCAACCCAACGCAACCCTAAATGGTGACAAATGTGACAAAGGTTGACTTTCACTGCAGAAAGCTCTAAGCCAAGAACACCTGGAACTTGTTCCCAACACAGAACTCTATCAAATAAGTTCTAGACTGGGGAAAAAAAGAAAAAAGTTCAAGGAGAAGATGGAGAGAACCATGAAGAGTGATTTGAATGCTAACTCAGAGAAAAGTAACCATAGAGAGCTGGGCTTCTTAAACTTTGGGTCGTGACCCTAAATGGCATCAATAACTGAATTTAGGAGTCCCAAAAATTTGGCAATAGTAAAAACTATCAAATATTTCACCAAGATTTAATTCTTCATGTAAAATAAACAAGCTCATCCATTTCATTAGTATCCAAATTTGCTTTTATCTTTAATAAATGGCAAAACTATGTATACCAAAGAATTGTTTTAGAGTAAATTTCTTTATTATTCATTATCAGTAAATGTTTGATATACCTATTTTATATACCTCTATAACCAGGATAACAAAAATTTCTTGGGCAAAAAGGGGATTACCAAGTAGAAAAAAGTTTAAGAAGCCCTGATGTAAAGAAGATATAGAGGCAGGCAATAACAACTTTCATAGAGCAGGGAGAAAAAAAAAAAAGAAAAGCATAGCTAAGCAGCACTAGGAGAGTGGGTATAAGGAAATAGGAGAAGCTGGTGGTGGAACAGGAGAGCCATGAAGAAAACAATATAGTTTAGCAGTAGCATGATGCTAAAAAAGATAGAAATAAAAAAAGAGAGAGTCCTTTCTCTGTTAGATAAAAAGTTATCAAGACAGAACAAGAAAGAGACAGACAGACAGCAAGGGAGTGAGAGAGAAACAGATAAAGAATTACAGAGACAGAGATAAAGAGCAAACAGAAAAAGACATGCAGGGATAGATACAGTAAGACAGAAGCTGACAAACAATCACAGAGACATAGACAGAAACAATAAGAGAGAAATAAAGGCCCTGAGATGGAAAGAGAGAGTTTAGCCCCTGTGAGCCAGACCTGCAAACTCAGCATTGCTATTCTATCTAACCCAGACTCATAGAAAGAACCTGAGGCTAATGACATCAAATCTTAAGCTACATCACCAGTGCTGGGGGTCTGAACAAACTGAGTTTTCTTCCTGTTCCAGGGAAATAGGAAAATTGAAAAGGAAACCACATAGCATTTATCTGGAGATTTCATAGATTAAAGCATGAGTGAAGACATCACCTAAATCATTCTCTGATTCAATCCCTTTTTATTCACCTTGCTATTTTATTATTTTATTAAACACCTTTTTCTTTTCACATATGTAATGGGACAATAAGAGAAAATTCTGCCAACAGAAGAGAGGTCTTTAGCACTTACATGCTTCAGCCTCTAAAAACAGTGAGGCTATTATTGCCTTGGGAAAAGACAAGTCTTTTCTTTCTTCATCTTGAAGAAAAGGAAAAGGGGAAATCTCCTAAAATAGAGGAAAATAAGCAAACATAAATTGGTTTGAACTGAGTGCCTCTCGGGAGCATGGACATTCAATTTTGCTTTCAGTTGAGGATGAAGAGAGAGACTTAAAGAAAGTAGAACAGAGATGCTGCATGTGGAACTGCTGTGGAGTGCAGCCATCTCCACTTTCAATGAGCAGGTAGAACAATGTACAGCATCAAGAGAAGCATCCCATTCAGGAGAATAGGTAACACATGGTAAAGTTTATGCACCCTCTCAATATACAAGAGACCATAAGTGAAATCTAAAGTTTTTCTATTCCTTAAAGTTCATTTACACTTTGAATTTTTGTTTGCACTATTTCTAATTTACACTAATAAAAAACTAGAATGATCATTACTATTTGGTTTGCTTGAGTCTTCATTTGGAATTAGGGAATTGAAAAACTGTCAGACACAATGGCTAGATGTGTATGCATAGAAATAAAAAAAAAGTCTCTGCCTCAATCATCAGCATTTTATTTCAGCTGGGGTCCCAGAGTTTTATGAAGAAGAAATATATATGTGTGTATATACAATTATATACATATACAATAATATATATATATATATATATATATATATACATACATATTACACAGAGGGAGAGAGAGAGAGAGGCAGAGGGGAGGAGGAAAAGAAAGCATCCTCAAAGCAGAAAAAATTCAAGCCATGTGAGTGGATCTGGTCTTGTTTTTTCCTAATAGGTACTATTGTGGTACTATTTCTCTTTTCCATTGTTCCCTTTCTATACATATGCAGGGAAATCCATCTGTAGATTTTAGCTGAGAATGGCAATTAGAGAATAGGTCATGCCTTATGGGATGAGAAGAGAACTAGCTAGATGAGGCTAGAAAAACCCACCTTGAAAAGACAAGAGTCAGAAGAGGAGGGAGTACCAATTCTTTTCCTGTAGTAGCTCAATAGGTTAACCTTTATTTCCTCACCTTCAATCAAGCAAAAGTACTTCCAGTCCTTTGCTGTGACTGCCTCACTTCTTGTATCACTTCTCACAACCTTTCATTAAGTATCTTATGCTGGTCTGATAATACTCCTTGAAAGTGTATGTTTTGGTGTAGTTCTGGAGAGAGAAACTTCCTCCTCCTTCCTTTGTAGGGTTCTCCCCTCCACAGCTCCTGGTTTGCAATATTTCTCCCTCACAAACTGCCAAAATTCATACAGGGTTTAGCTATTTAAAGCTCCCATAGGCATGGTTAGTTTGTTTGCTCAGCCAACTGAATTGTTTCTTCCTGACTCAATCAGAGAAGTTTTCAAATCTTATAAAGGAATGTTACACATTGGTAATACATTAAAATCTCATCACAAATGACTAGATTCTCTTATTATGTTAACTGAGCCAAATAGGGAATAACTTTCCTTTAGTTAAGTATAGGGAAAATGTGGGCATAATTGGAGGGAATAGAAACCAGTAGATAAGAGGTTAAAAGGGAATAAAGCAGGAAATGAAAAAAAAGGCAGATATAAAGCCAAGTGCTGAAAATTTTTAAGAAAGAAAGGAGAATGATGGGGGGACTAGTATACAATAGCCAAAATGTTCTGTATCTATTAGGCACTTCAGAAGTATTTTGGTGAATGACCCAGGAGAGGAAAGAAGGAGGAGAGGAGAGAGGGAAAAAGGTAGGAAATTAAACCAGGGGAAACTTGCCATCATGGGTACAAATCACTTTAGAAAGACATTCCTGGATTTCCCCTTGAAGCAATGGAAACAGTGAATTTGGAATCAGAGAACCTGGGTTCTAATCTCAACTCTTTAATTCACTATCTGCTAGTAGTTGACAATTCACTTCAAATTTTATGAATTAAATTTCTTTATCTATGAAATGAAGGGAAGAGATTTTTTTAAGTCCCTTCCTCCTCTGGAAGTGGCAAGTCCCTTGAATATAATCTCAACCCCCTCTTATATTTGAGGCTTGTCAACCTAAATAGCCTCCTTTGTGAGCAGGTAAATTGTTTTTAACAATAATTAGTGGCATGCTTGAATTAAGCACCTTCAAGAAACAGAAAGTAAGTAATTACTGTAGAGAAGCAGGAAGAGAGTTCAGATCCCAAAGGCCTGCATTTTGTCTAGTAACTTACCAGGCTCTCAAGCCAAATTTCCTTCATAGCTTGATGTGAACCAGGTTCTTTCCACAATGGCATCTGTTTTGACAAAGTATTGTCTTTTCTATTCTTCCCTTCTATCCTTGATAGTCTGATATACTTGAATTCTTCCCACTGACCTTGCCTTTCCTCTTATTCACCATATTATTGTTTTTTTCAGCTTTTTCCTATGGAGTTTTAACTTCTCCACATTCCTGCTCATCACCAGTGCAGAATTCTCTAGGATTCTTTTTTCTCACCTTTGTAGCACCTGATTGTCCTTGCATAATCTCCTCTTCTACAATAATCTCAATGCCTTCTTATTGATTTCTTCTTCTCTAGGTAAATTCCACTGTGTGAACACCAGGTGTGTTACATTTCACCTTTATGCCAGGGTTCTTGAGTACCCTGAAGAGACAGCCCCTCACCCCAATACACTCCCAGTACACAAATTGCTTCCATATAGTTTGTGTGTCTACTTGGTTCTATCCAGATGTGGCTCACAGGGAGGTATGAATAAATATCTCTAAAGTCCTTCGACTACCTCTTTCCAGGGGGACATTTGATTCTGGTTAAGAGGGAAACAGGAGATTAGTGCCACAAAACTGGACATTCTACTCTCCTCAGAAAGGGATTACTGGAATAAAAATTATATCTATTGAAACAACTCCAATATTGTTAGTCAAGGGGAAATCATTTTTAAGTTTGACATTCTTGTGATTAATGAGGAAGAAATTATTAATGCTTCAAGCTATATCAGAAGTCACCTTCTTTCCCACTAATGCCAATTAATAAAGACTATGATAAGTAATAAATAAAAATAAATCTACTCAAATGACAGCAAACAGAAATTAGAAAAGTTATACAGACTAGAATTTACCAGACAATACACAGAGTAAAGAAATTCTCCCACTGGAAGCTTGATATCTCAGTTCAACCCTTTTGATTCCCCAATATCATCCCCACTCCTCAAAGTGTCTAGTATGGTATGCTAGAAACGGGGAAATGATCAAGGTGTGTTAGCTCTTTAACATATCAGCTTCTTCCTAGTCTTTCTGTAGGGAGTTTTCTCTCTGAAGAGAATCTAGGAACACA
The DNA here is from genome assembly GCF_902635505.1 of Sarcophilus harrisii. Lineage (NCBI taxonomy): Eukaryota > Metazoa > Chordata > Mammalia > Dasyuromorphia > Dasyuridae > Sarcophilus > Sarcophilus harrisii. Next base: position 235,587,442 of record NC_045426.1, on the reverse strand, counting down.
TATTTTCTCTGTCAGTTAGAAGCCAGAAAAAAGAAGGATCTTTCCTCTGCCAAGCTCTCACCAACTCTCCCCCTCATATAAGCATAGAGCAATAATCAATCTGCACTTATGAAGAGAGTCTTTCTATGCAATTAGGCTTGATCTTGGTGTTATATCTATAAAGGAAAAGATGTTTAGAAGGGAAAAGTGATACTACCCTTTTCTCCTAATAATAATAGCTTACTTTAATGTAGCTTCATTGTAGTTTAGAAAACACTTTTTCCCATAACTCTGTGAAATTGATAGAAAATTTCTCTCTTTACAATTGAGAAAAATGAGACTCAATGATGTGTTTTCTTCACAATTACATGATGAACAAATAGCAAAATTTCAAATGGAAATCAGGTTTTTCATTACAATTCTAGTGTTTCTTCCCTCTATGCAACATTGGCTATTTCTAAATTGTAAGCTTCTTGATGACAAGAATTTACCATATTCATTTCAATGGTTCCATTTCCCCAAGGAGACATCTCCTTGTCACTCTTCAAAGATAATAGATATAGTCACTTTTGTGACTTCGTTTCAACCTTCACTGAACTGTTATTCTAAACTACATAGATAGTAGCTTTTTCATATCTTTCATAACACTTACCACAGTGCCATGCCTGTGGTAGTTTCTTAATCAATATTTCTTGAGTGAATCAATGAATGACTGTCATTTATGAATGTGGATGAAGTGTTTTGTATTTGTATTTTTGAGACACACTGACAGAGGTAGCTTTCTGAAGTAAAAAAAAGTCTAATAGATTAAAATAAAGGGAGACTGGAGAGGCAGAGAAACATATTAATCTGCCCTGGGCTTAAGCTTCAGAAGAAAGGTAGGAAAGAAAGAAAGAAAGAAAGAAAGAAAGAAAGAAAGAAAGAAAGAAAGAAAGAAAGAAAGAAAGAAAGAAAGAAAGAAAGAAAGAAAGAAAGAAAGAAAGAAATAGAAAGAAAGAAAGGAAGAAACAAAAGAATAGAAAGAAAGAAAGAAAGGAAGAAACAAAAGAATAGAAAGAAAGAGGAAGGAGGGAGTAAAAGAGGAAGGAATGAAACAAATAATAGTTAATTAGGAGCCTCGATTGGGCCAGGTATTTTACCATACTTTACCATACTAAACACTTTACAAATATCTCATTTGATCCTCACAACTATCCTGAAAGAAAGATTATATTATCTCCACTTTACACTTGAGGAAATTGAAGCAGGCAGAACCTAAGTGACTTATACAAGATCAAAAAGCTAGACAATATCTGAATCTGTATTTGAATTCAGGTCTTTCTGATTAAAGGTCCAGTGTTCTATCCACTGTGCAAAAAAAGCAGAACAAAATGGGAAAAGAAAAGCATTTTCAAGAAAAATTCTACCTGTATACTTTTATTAAAACTTTTGGAGTTAATTTTTCAGTGTATGTGAGAAGAGGGGGTTAAGTTATTTTCTTCTGACAAAATTTGTTTAGTCACGTTCAATTCTTCATGACTCTATTTAAGGTTTTCTTGGTGAAGATAATGAAGTGATTTGCTGTTTCCTTCTCCAGCTCATTTTATACAACAGGAACTGAGGCAAACAGTGTTAAACAGGGGTGCACAGAGTCATACAGCAGGTCAGTGTCTGAGGCCGGATAGTCTTGAGGATTCCAGATCTATTGTGCTACCTAGCTGCCCTTCCAAAAAAATAATTTTATTTCTATTCTCTTCTATCATTCAGGAGGATTATAAGATAAAGTTAATATGCACATCATAGAGTGGACACTTCTGCAGACCCCAAAGTCCAGAAAATATAGGATTGAACCCTGAGATGTATAGAGATCAACAATGTGATCATCAGCTCTCCTCAGGTTCAAAATCCTCAGTGGTGCAAACAAGGAGGATATTTGAATTAAGTTAGGGCATATTAGGAGTGAGGGAAGATTAGGAGCATAGCAAGGGAGAAGGCCCTAGGTCTAGTCCAGAACCAGAACTATTTAGCCTGTTTTACTTTAGGGACCTGGGAGAGCTGACACTGACTCCAAACAAAGTTACCCAGAAGAAAAGTAATTGGCAGAGACAAATACCAATCAGGACAAAAACAAAGAAATGCTTCAGCCTACAGGCCATAAGTGAGAGGGTAGAAAATGAAGGGAGACTGGAAAAATGTTTGGATGAGTTTCAGAGAAGCATCCATTCAGGCCTTGTAGGGCATAGCTATTCTAAAACAAACCCTTTGCAGTTCATCCATCACTCATTAAAAGTTCAGCAAATGAGCCTTAAGGGAGATGAATGACCTTTCATATTTTTCAATGAATGTTAGCAATGGTGTCTTTCATCTTCCCTCTACTGCTCAGGGCCTAAAATAATTCCAAAACCTCAGTACTCTTAATATGGAATGAAGTTTGAGGCCCTGCAGTGAGGAGCACTGGGAATGCTGAGCAGTAGTTTACGATTTCATCTGAACCAGGGCACATAGTCCCCAAAAATCAGGGCCAATTTTAAGATTTTCATGGCAGGTCAATGCATTGCTAGATTTTTATTTTAGGCCCTGTCACAGATGCTAGGTTGGTAGAAAAATATAGTTCCCCAACAGTGAGCTATAGAATTATAGTCTTCATTCCAGACAAGAAGCACCCCAAAACTCTAGAATCTTTCCCTCCCTCAAATCATAGTAAAGCTTGGTAGACAGAAATCCAGTTACTTAGGATTAGTGAAACTTGAGTAAATTAACTTAAATTAATAAAGAGAATTAATTTAAATGAAATAGCACACATGAACCAAACTAATGAAAATTATACAAATTATTTGGAAATTATATCAAAATCCTGTTTACATCCCCTTCTGAACATCTTTCTGCTCTATTCTGTGTAGTTTTAAGTGTTTTACTAATATTCTTTTCTTTCTTTTTCATTTACATTACTATCTCATCCATGCCAAAACAAAATCTTCTCAGAATAATTAATTACAATTATTTTTATTAATCTAGTTAAGCAAAACAAATTCATACATCAGTTGTGTCTGAAAAGATCTTATTCTGCCTGAATAATTCATCCCCTCTTGCCAACAAGTTGGAATAATATTTCATTTCATTGTAAGTCTTTTGAAATCATGATTGGTTGTCATCTTTCAATATTCTTTCCTCTGTGTTATGTTTTGTTGTACAGTCATGTCCAACTTTTCATGACCCTATAGGGTATGCCAGACCTTTTTATCCCCCACTAAATCTCAAAGTATGTCCAAGTTCATATTTGTTGTTTTCATGACACCTTCCATCTATCTCATCTTCTGCTCTCCCCTTTTCCTTTTGCTTTAAACCTTTCCCAATACCAGGGTTTTTCCATTGAATGTTGTTTTCTCATGTGACCAAAGTTCTTAAACTTCAGTTTCAGTATTTGACCTTACAATGAATAGTTTGAATTAATGTCTCTAAATATTGACTATTCAAGGGACTCTCAAAAGTCTTCTCTACCAACATAATTTGAAAGCATTGATTCTGTGGCACTTAGCTTTCCTCATAGCCCAGTTCTCATAGTTTTATATTGCCACAAACCTTTGTCAGCAAGGTGATGTCTCTATTTTTTAGTATGTAATATCTTTCCTTCCAAAGAGTATTTTAATTTTATGACTTTGATTGTCTTCTATAGTTTGTCTTTATTTCATTCTACTGATCTTTCTTTACTTTGGAAATTTGTTATTTTAACGATTTAATAAATTAAAACTTTTGTTCTTTGATTGATATGACCTAACCTTAAGCAAATAATGTTTTTCAAATTATTTTTTTTTTCTGTAAAGGCCAGTTTGTACTTGTTTTCACAAAGTTCTCATATGTGTCTTGGTGGGGGAACTCCCAAATATTTTGTGCATTATGTAGTTATTTTGAGTTGAATTTTTTTCTATCTTTTTCTTCTGGGTTTTGTTGCAATAAAAGGCTCTTGATTTGGGGTGGGAAGAACATTTTATATGCTCCTAATTCATTGAAGTCATTGTTTCAATTAAGTTTTTTTTTTTAACAATTTTTGGAATTCTCTAAGTAAGTCTTCATGACATCTTCAAAGAGTAATAATTTTTCCAAGAACTCTGGGAGATGACTAAAAACCATTACATTGAATTCCCAATCCCTATATTTATGCACACCTGCATTTTTGATTTCCTTCACAAGCTAATTGTACAATAATTCAGAGTCTGATTCTTTTTGTACAGCAAAATAATGTTTTGGTCATGTATACTTATTATGTATCTAAGTTATATTTTAATATATTTAACATCTACTGGTCATCCTGCCATTTAGGGGAGGGGGTGGGGGGGTAAGAGGTGAAAAATTGGAACAAGAGGTTTGGCAATTGTTAATGCTGTAAAGTTACCCATGTATATATCCTGTAAATAAAAGGCTATTAAATTAAAAAAAAAAAAAAAAAAAAAACAAAGAGTAATAATTTTTCCCCTCTGCCTGTGGTTTTTTCCTTCAAATTATATTTCTTTCATTATTGCCATAACTAGCATCTGTAGTTTTGTATTAAGTAAAAGTGGTGACAATGAACATCCTTGCTTTACATTTGTTTCAAAAGACAACTCTACCTCTTTATTTTATACTGATACTATTTATCATATTAAGCAATTCCATTTGTCACAATGCTTTCTAATTTTTTAAATGTAAATGGTTTATTATTCATCTCTATTTGTATAGCCATATGATTATTATTATTTTTGTTATTAATCTTTAGTATAACCTATTTATAGTTTTTTCTAATCCTAAAATATTCCTGTTTGAGATGAATAAAAACCAAATCACAGTGTTTAATTTTTTTAACATGTTATATTCTCTTTACTAATTTTTAAAAATAGTTGTATTATTATTCAGTAGATAGTGGTTTATTGTTTTCTTTGTATCCTTAATTTCTCCATGATTTAAGTGTCAGAATCATATTTGTTTTGTAATAGTGATTTCTTATGATTTCTTGAGGCAACAAGGTGATAAATGGAATAGAGTTCTTTTAGTCTTCAATCCAAGAAGATCTAAATTTAAATTCTGCCCTTATACTTACTAACTGTGTGACTTTAGGGAACTCATTTACCTTCTCAGAGCCTTACTTTCCTCAGGTAGAAAATGAAGGAGTTAAATTCAGTGAACGTTTAAATATTTCACTTTTTATAAATATTCACGGAAATTATTTAAATTTTCAGTATCGGTCAGAGGCAGAGCCAAGATGGCAGAGTAAAGGCAAGGAACTCACCTAACCTCTTCCCCAAACTACTCCAAATTCCTTTAAATAATGACTCTAAAAAAACTTTAGAACAAACCCAAAAAATACCCAAACAAGTCATAGTAGAACATTTTCCAGCTGAAGACAAATCAGAAGATAAGAAGGAAAACTCTATGATGTCAGAATGGGAGTCCAGTGCACAGACTGCACCAGTGCAGTCCCAGCCCCATGCCAGCAAAGGAGGGATGGCTTTAGGGACCTCTAAATCAGCAGCTTCCAGACTTTTCATCCCAGAGATACCAAATACAATTTGGAATGTCAGCAGAAAAAGTCTGTGGCAGGGGTTCTCAAATTATGTCCCGCGGGCCAGATGCGGCCCACTGAGGACGTTTATGTGTCCCGCCGGGTTATGGCAAAATCAGACCCGAAGTGCTGTTAGGCCTAAACTCGAGTTAGCAGTGCTGAGGCTGAGGCGGCACTGGGCTGAGGCAGCAGAGACAGAGTGTGAGGCTATACCAAGGTGAGGTGAGTCCCCAGGCCTAGGTGTATGGTGTAGGGAAGGGAGAGAGATGCAGAAGACAGAGAACTGATGGCCTTGTACAGTAACGGCAGCCACCACAACAGACAGGCACGGGGGATATACAGTGCATGCTGTGCATGCCACGACCACTGCAGGGGGAATTCACTGCAGCAGTGAAGGTCAGAAGCGGGAGCACGAAGAGCAGGAGAAAGAGTCCGGGAAACAGGCATCACATTGCAGAGGCAGCTTGGAGGAAGTTGGGCCTTGCAGTCTGTATGTCTCTATGTGGGCAAAGTTATTGCTGGTATATTGTTTTTTGTAGCACTGTATATATATAGATAGATAGATAGATAGATAGATATAGATATAGATATATAGATATATAGATATAGATATAGATATATAGATATATAGATATATATTGGTATTTTACTAATAGCAATTTGGAATCCCTAGGAAATTAGGATGTCAAGAAAAAGAAAAATTGACTCGGAGTGTAGGATATTCAAAGAACAGTGGACTTATGATTACTTTTTCATGCAGTTCAAGGAAAGAGCTGTACGTCTGATATGCCAGAATATAGTGTCTGTGTTCAAAGAATATAATTTGCGTGAACACTAAGAAACTTAACATAAAGATAAATATGATTGTTTGGTTGGAGAAGTGAGAAAAGATAGAATATTAAAACTGAAAAATACATAGACAACTCAGCAAAATACTTTTGTGAAGCAGAAGCAGCTAAATATTTCATCACTGTGAGCAAGTTTTCAAGTTGCCAAGCTAATAGCATGCACTGGCAGACCATTTGTGGAGGGAGAATTTGTTAAAGAATGCCTTCTCTCTGTTGCCAAAGAGATGTGTCCAGAGAAGGCCGATTTATTTAGTACAGTGAGTCTTTCAGGATCTACAATTACACAGACAATTGAAAAAATGGGAGACAATCTGCATCAGCATTTGCAAAACTCCATAAACAAAATTTCATATTTTTCCTTGGCACTCAATGAAAGCAATAATGTTCATGATTCTGCACAACTTCTAATTTTTATTTGTGGGACAAATGATTATTTTGAAGTCATAGAAGAGCTTGCTGCACTGCAAAGCCTCAAAGGAACAACTACAGGAGAGGATATCTATGAAAAGGTTTGCCAAACTATAAATGGTTTGGAGCTGGACTGGGCTATACTAGCCAGCATGACAACTGATGGTGCTCCTAGCATGGTGGGGTCTAAGAAAGGAATAATTGCTCTCATTAACCAAGAGATGGACAAACATAACCATTCTCATCCCATAACCATACACTGCCTCATCCACCAGCAAGCACTGTGTAGTAAATCACTGAAGTGGGACTCTGTTATGAAAATTGTGGTATCTTGTGTTAACTTCATTAGCACTAATGCATTAAATCACAGACAATTTCAGGAATTTCTGTCTGAGCTAAATGTTGAGTATGAAGATGTTCTGTATCACACAGAAGTCCATTGGCTGAGTTGAGAGAGAGTTTTGAAACATATCTATGACTTACTTCCACAGATTACAACTTTTCTGCTTTCAAAAAACAAGGAAATACCAGATCTCAATGATGCAGAATGGAAATGGCACCTTTCCTTTCTGACAGATGTAACAGAGCTACTCAACAATTTCAACATGCAACTTCAAGGAAAGGGGAAGCTCATCTGTGATATGCAATCACATGTCAAAGCATTTGAAGTAAAATTACGCCTCGTCATCAAACAAGTGAAGGAGGAAAACTTCTGCCATCTACCCACAACTCAAAATCTGTTAGCTGAAAAAGCGCTGATTGCATTCCCAAACAAAACATTTGTGGATTCACTGGAAAAATTGCAAAAGGAGTTCCAATTTAGATTTAGAGCTTCATCTCCATGAACAGAACATATAGCTTTTCCGTAACCCATTTTCTATTGACATTGAAAATGTGGATACAATTTACCAAATGGAACTGGCTGAACCACAGAAATATGACTCTCTGAAAGACACATTCAAGTCAATCAGCCTTCATAATTTTTATGCATCTCTCCCCTCTGAGACATATCCTCATCTCAGGAATCATGCACTCAAAACTGCAACCATCTTTGGCAGCACTTATGTCTGTGAACAGACTTTTTCTAGAATGAAACATTTGAAATCTCCAACCAGATCAAGACTAACAGATGCACACTTGCATCACTTGTTACAACTAGCAGTGACAAATATGGATCCAGACATTGACCATCTCATTAGCCAAAAGCAGGCCCATAGTTCCCATTGAAATACTGGTAAGTTTGTTGATTTAACTTTACTTCATTTTAAATATTGTATTTGTTCTCGTTTTGTTTCTTCACTTCAAAATAAGATATATGCAGCATGCATAGGAATTTGTTCTTGGTTTTTGTTTTTTCTATAGTCTGGCCCTCCAACAGTCTGAGGGACAGTGAACTGGCCCCCTATTTTAAAAGTTTGAGGACCCCTGCTCTGTGGCATCAGGTTGGAATTTCAGGATGCAATCCTGGTGCACCCTCTGGAAAACTATCCTGATATTCTAGAACCAGAGGGTAAAATAGAAATTTCAAGAATTCACCAATCACCTCCTGAAAAATATCCTAAAATGAAAACTCCCAGGAATATTATATCCAAATTCTAGAACTCCAAATTTGAGGAGAAAATACTGTAAGCATTAAGAAAGAAACAATTCAAATAGAGTAAAGCCATAGAATAACACAAGATTTATCACCTTCTACATTAAAAGAACGCAGGACGTGGAATATGATATTACAGAAAACAATGGAGCTGAGATTACAATTTAGAATCACCTTTCCACCAAAATGGAATATGATCTTTCAGGGGAAAAGATGGAAATTCAATGAAATAGAGGATTTTCAAGCATTCGTGAGGAAAAGGTCAGAGATGAATGTAAAATGTGCTTTTCAAATATATCTCAGGAGAAGCATAAAGAGGTAATCAGGAAAGGACTATCATAAGGGACTTAATAAGGTTTATCTTATGCATTCCTACATAGGAATATGATACTTGTAACTCAATAGAATTTCCTCATTACTATGATAGTTAGAAGGTGTCTATATATAGACAAAGGACAAAAGTGTGAGTTAAATATGAAGGGATATCTTTAAAAAAAGAAAACAAGGAGTGAGAGAGGAATGTTCTGAGAGGAAAGAGAGAAGTAGAATAGTGTAAATTATCTGCCATAAAAAAGGCAAGAAAAAGCTATTACAATGGAGGGTAAAAAAGGGAGAGAAGAGAGTGAGTGAACCCTACTCTCATCTAAATTGACTCAAAGAGGAAATAATACACTCAATATGGATACAGAAATCTATCTTACCCTGTAGGAAAAAAGCAGAGGAATGGGATATCGGAAGGGGAGAGGGTGATAGAAGGCATATTAGGGGAGGGAGTGGTCAGTAGCAAGACACTTTTGAGGAGGGACAGTGATGGAGAATAGAATAAATAGGAGATGGGGAATACAGTTAGCAATAGTAATTGTAAAAAGAAATTTGAAGCAAAGTTTCTCTAAGGCCTCATTTTTCAAACATAGAGGGAGCTAAGTCAAATTTCTAAAAAAAAAAAAAAAAAAAAAAAGAATCATGTCTCAACTTATAAATGCCCAAAAGATAGGATCTATGCCCAAAGAGTTGTAAAATCATGCATATCCTTTGACCTAACAACACCACTCCTAGGCATGAATCTCAAGAATTTTTTTTTTTTTAAGGAAAAGGAATTATATGCACAAAAATATTTGTAGCAACACTTCTCAAGGCAAAAAAAAACTAGAAATTGAGGGGATGCCCATCAATTGGGGAATAGTAGAATAAATTGTGGTATGTGATTATAATGAAATATTGTTCTATGGGAAATGAAGAGCAGGATGCTCTCAGAAGTACTTGAAAAGTCCTCCATGAATTCAAACAAAGTGAAATGTTCTGTGTACAAAGTAATAGCAATGTTCTGGGATGATGAGCTGCTAATTATTTTGTTATTCTTAGCAGTACAAGGATCCATGACTATTCTGATGGACTTATGACAAATCCTATCCATACTCAAAGAAGGGATTGATCGTGTCTGATTACAAATTGAAGTATTCTCTCTGTCTCTCTGTCTCTCTCTCTCTCTCTCTCTCTCTCTCTCTCTCTCTTCAGGAATTTTTTTTCTTTTAGGAAAATTCATATTTTCTCTCACTACATGACTTAGATGAAAATGTTTGCATAACCTCATATGTGCTTTCTGAATGAGGACTGAGGGTGGGGGTAAGAAAGAGAATCTTAAACTCAAAAGTTTTTTTTTTTTTCAAACAAATGTAAAAAAAATTCGTTTTACTTTAGAATTCTTAATCAATCTATGGTTCATTAGACAAATTATTTATTGAACAATAATCATATAAAATTGTTTTTTATGGTTGGTAAAGGACACATTAATATGGCAACTGAAATTCTATATTTTGAGAAAACAAATTTTTTTTATTGGTAGTCTCTACAGACTCTATTTCACTTGTTCAATAATGACTATTCCTGATTATGTTTTAACCTGAGTACCAATTTTAAAGTCCATATGGATTTGTCCTGAGTCATGTTTGTTTTTACAAATGACTTAATTGACATATGGAGATAATGTTTGTTGAGCTTATGCTTAAATAAAGAGTGTCATCTTTTTAAAAATTGTGTTAAATGAAACTGGGGAAAATATTAAAAAAGTAAATTTTCAGTTTTATTTCCACATAACTGGGAAAATTATTTCCAATAATTTCCTTTATTTCCTTTTCAACTCATGAATTCTCCTTTTTTTACTTTTGATTTTGGAAATTTAGTTTTCCTCTCTTAAAAAACTGTTAATAAACTATTCATTTTGTTAGTTTAAATCAAAATTCCTGGTTTTGTCATATCATTTTTAAATTTTGTTTAATCTCTTCATTTATTTTTCAAATTCCTATTTTTGTGTTTAATTGTTTTCTGTTGGTTTTTGACTGTTTTGACAGCATTCTCAACAGTTGTGGCATAATGACTCATAATTTTCTTGAATGAAATTACCTTATGTCTCTATTATTTGTCTTTCACCTAGATATTCATTTGTTTTAAATTATTTACTCTTGATTTAAGTTTGAATATCTTCCTCAAATGCATCTTGTTGATTAAGATTTGTATCGAATTACTATTAACAAAAGATATTATTTCTATTTTTCTAAATTAATTTTTATATTCTTATTTCCTAAGAATCAGAATTTATAAAGTTGCCATGTAATTACCATTTAGTAACAGCCAGAGATCTATTATATTTAAATTTTCTCAAATTCTATTTATGTCCTTAACCTTCATATTTATCCATTTATTTGATATTTTTAGGTCCAAAAGTGGTAAGCTGAGGGTCCCAATAATGGTATACTGGCTAATTTCACCTGAAATAATTAACTTTTCTTTTAAGCTATCTCTTTTAGTGCATACATGATAAGCATTGATGTGATTTCATCTTCTATTATGCCTTTAAATATATCATTTTTAATCCTTATCCTCTTTGACCATGTTTTTTTCTCTTTTCTTACTGAGATAATGATTTCCTCCATTGCTTTTTTAATGTGACCTAACATATAATATATACTGTTGCAACCACTCATTTCAGTTCTTTGTGAGTTTTATCTTTCAAATGTGTTTCTTGAAAACAACATATGGTTGAATTGTTTTCTAAAACATTCTGCTATCCTTGATTTTGTGAATGAGTTCATCCATTTGCCTTCATAGTAATGACTGTGTGTGCATGTTTTTCTTTACTTATTCTCCCTTTGCCCTGTGCTGCTCTCTTTATAAAGAAGAAAGATAATTATAACTAACATTTATCTAGCACTTACTATGTACCAAGCACCCCATTTTATAGATGAAAAAACTGAGGCAAATAGAGAATAAGTGACTTGTTTTTGCTCACAAAACTAATAAGTGTCTAAGAGAACAGATAAGTATGCTATTCTTATATTTAAGTGTTTTTTTAATTTGTTCTAATATTTCTTTTTGAATTATAGAATAAATTTTATTTGCTCTTTTTAATTTCTCAGGAAGTAACCACTTAGTTAAAAATTTCCAACATTGTTCTAAACTAATTATTATTCCATTTTTCCTCTTTTAGCAGCTCTAGTTTTAGTTCCAATTCCATTTCTTTTTTAAATCTCTTGCTTCATTTCTTCTTGTCTTCTTTGAGACCTGTGGGCCAAGTCATCATTTTGCCCTCTTGGGTTCAGCTTCTACTTGTTGGGGAGTTATTCTCTTCTATCTTTGTCTCTTTTATTTTATAACATTCTTAATTTATAACATCTATAACATTCTTAATTTATAACATTTATTTATAACATTCCTCAACTGTGTTCAGTATTTTCTTGTGTTTATTCATATATCAAACATCTATTTCTTCATACAAACTTTGTGCTTCTTGTCATTGTCCTTGGCTTCTTCCCCTGGGGGTCCAATGTAAAGATAGCCTTAATTTCTCTATTTACTTCTACTTGAATAATTCCCAGCTGGTTGTTGATTCCATCTTCTATTGGACAGGTCCTAGTCAAATGTGGAGACGCTGGGTAGCATAGTGGATAAAATGTTTAGACTTGAAGTGAGGAAAACCTGGGTTCAAATCATACCCTGGAAACTTATTGTGTAACCTCAAAGAAGTTATTTATTTTACTCAGCCTTAGTTTTCTCCCCTGAAAAAAGTGAGATAATAATAGTACCTCTTTTGCAAGGTTGTGAAAACCAATGAGAAAATTAAAAGTCTTTGCAAATCTTAAAGTACTATAAATACTATTTGTCAACATCATCATTATTTTATTATTATAGTTGATATTATGTTGGAGATTATTTTCATCCCAAGGCTATTAAAAGATCCTCACAACTGTGTGACCCCATTTTCTGAGCTGATCTTATATTTTACTATCTTTCCAAGTATTCTGAAGAGTGCAGTATCCCTCCCTGTTATGGGCTAGTTCCTTTCCCTATGATTACTCTGATAAATCAGAAATGATATTTTGATGGCTTCAGGACCCAAAAACCAGAGTCCTTCTTGGCTATAGTCCTCCAGGGCACAACTCAACCTGGCCCTAATACATCACCACTCATACCCTTAGAGGGTTCAGAACTTTTACAAAATGCAGTTTCCGCCTCCCCTCTCTGACTTTTCTCTCAGGATCTATAGGCTCCCAGATAGCTTTTTGTTAAGTCTTGAATTAGATAGAGAAGTTTATTGCAATTTTTTTTTTGGTCTCCTTGAGCATTATTCTATCTGGTGTCCTTTTAGATCTTTGCTGGGATGTATGTGACAGAACTGGGTTCCTTTTTGATTTTTCAAATTACTATTTTAACCAAAATCTGTGGGTGTTCCCACTGAGGGCCTTCATTCTGATCTTCCAACTCAATATCATTGGCAATTTCCTAACCATTTATGGATCAAAACATCCCACTGGTACTGCAAGTGGGCTTCAGTATTAATGGGAAGAGGGAGATCAGAAAGAAGGTGAGGGAGAATCTGTCCCTTTATGAACTATTACTAAAATTCTCTTTTTTTTATTCCACTGACAACTGGGTCAGAGAAGTTAAGAATTGTGATTTTAGAATAGAAAAGCTGTGCCTGGATCTTTTTTGAAGCCTATTTAGCACATGATCTATTCTTCTCAGAGCAAATCCCCAAAGGACTAAGCGTTCAATGTATTGGAAGTGGAACAATGTCATCTTACACATTTCATGTATTCAGAAATAGGGCCATGGTGGGATTTTTCTGTATTTGTGATAATAACAGTTTTTCTCCTGTAGCAAAATCCTGGTCTTCTTTCCTGTCCCTTAGCTCAGTCCTAAGTCCAGAGCTCTATTCACCTGGCAGCTTGAACTACAAAAGGATTAGACTTTGGTGGGAAGTAAGGATGGTGCTGACAGGGTCTTTTCCTGAACTCCAATAGCCTGAACTGCTTTCTTGAGTTACTGATCCAGTGATTCTGGAAAGGGATTTGTAGTTTATATCCCTTTTATTTTTGGATTATGTGTTTTAATGCTTAATTATTAAAGTAGTTTTTAATTGGATTTTATGGTCCACAAGTGCCTATTGCATTTTTTTAAAACCTTGAAACTAATGGACTAAGCTAAGTTTAGTCTTAGCTCATAATAACTCCCCTCCCTACTCTCAGAGTATATTTTTAAAATCTTCTTTTCCCAATTTTCATGCAAGGCTCAAGTTCAGAACAAGATTGTAAAGCAGGAATAGCAGTAAATCTAACCTTATGAAGTACACAGTACTCTTCTCACCTCTGACTCTGTCATCACCCTAGTGTAGTTCCTCATTTCACACCTAGACTATTACAACAGCCTGCAGTTTAGTCTGCTTTACATAAGCCTCTTCCTATCTCATTATGTCCAAAGTGTCCAAAATTCATCCACCAAAGTGACTTCCCTGAAGTACAGACCCAATCCTGTTATCCCACTCCCACCTCCAACACTCAGTAGACTCCCTTGGCTTCCTATAATCTCTAAGAAAAAATAAAAATCCTGTCACTTAAAGCTCTTTATAACTCGGCACTCCCCACCCTCCCCTCATTGCTGCTTTCCTACACCTCTCCCATGATCAGAAGGCTGTCCCGCCTGACTTGCTTCAAGTCCTAGATAAAATCCTTTCTTCTATGGGAAAAGAAGGAACAGCAAAGCAAGGCAAGCCCAGGACCAGGGTTGCATAGCTAGTAAGTATCTGAAGCCATATCTGAACTCTGATTTTCCTGACTCTAGACCCAGTACTATACTTCTCCACCTACTTGCCTCACACCTGTTCTAAATGTTCTTAATTCTAGTTATTGTTGTTGTTCACTCATCTCAATAGTGGAGTGTTTTGCCATTTCTTTCTCCAGCTCATTTTACAGGTGAGGAAGTGAAGCAAAAAAAGATTTAGTAACTTGCCCAGTGCCACACAGCTAGTAAGTGTTTCAGACTGGATTTGAATATAGGAAGAGGATTATTCCTGATTCCAATGTTTCCAGGTGAAAGAGAGATGGAGACAGAGACAGAGACAGATAGAGAGACAGACAGACACAGACATAGACAGAGACACAGGGACAGAGAGAGAGACAGAGAAATAGAGACATAGATAGAGAGGGACAAACAGAGAGACACAGAGAGAGACAGACTGACAGAGACAAAGAGACAGACAGACAGAAGGAGATACAGAGGGAAAGAGGAAGAAAGGAAGGAAGGAAGGAAGGAAGGAAGGAAGGAAGGAAGGAAGGAAGGAAGGAAGGAAGGAAGGAAGGAAGGAAGGAAAGAAGGAAGGAAGGAAGGCAGGAAGGAAGGAAGGAAGGAAGGAAGGAAGGAAGGAAGAAAGGAAAGATGATAATCTGCTCCCCAAATCATTTTTCTTTTTCCAAATACTGTAACTCACTGTATTAATTCTAGTCTTTTACATATCTTGTTTGTACATAGTTATTTGCATATTGTCTCCTCCATTAGAATAGTAAGTTCCTGGAAGACAGAGAATTTTTTTTTTTTTTTTTTTGCTTTTCTATGTGTCCTTAACACAGTGCCTGACACATGGTAGGAGCTCGACAAATGTTCATTGACTGATTGACATGAAATAATCTGAATGGACAAAGATCTTTTCCATATTTCTAATGTATTTCCTTCAGTCTGAAATTCTACTACTAGAAATTCACTTCTTTGTATCAAAAGTATCTAAGAATTCATTAATCTCTTATCAAAATGCAAATAGACTGGGAAAGTTAATTCCATTATTATAATTGCATATATACACATATATGCATACACATATACATACACATACACACACCCCTATTTCACTCTGGCTAGAAGTTCAATGATTACTCAGAGGACTGATTCCACTGCAATTTGATGCCCTCCCCCACCTCCCATGGGGTCACCATATCAATTTTGAACTTAGTGTGCACTCTTGATTAGCAGAGTACCCTGTCTCATCAGAACTCCTCATCTCAAAAGATCCAAAAGATCAACAAGCTTTGGCTTCCCCAAGAGCTGAGATTAGAGTTGTGAAACACTATAACTGATATTTAGATTGATTCTTATGAATCCTCTTCACTACAATCATGAGAAAATCATAGCTAGTGTTAGTCAAGACTCCTTATCAGAGATAAAATGTTCACAGCACTGAGAGAAAAGATTTACTCAGCAGAAGACGCAGGATTAATGATTACAATGGAAGAGGAAAAGAGGGTATAAGTGTGAACATTGGTGGAGAAAAAGATTCTGAAAAAAAAAAAAAGACAAGGAGGTTATATTTAGTTTTGCCTATTGCATACCCTGAGCAGCAGTGGCAGGAGTAGAAAGGCAGGGAGATAAACAGTGAAAAATAGCAGTTCAGGAGATGGTTTTACCCTTTCTTGGCAAAAAAAAAAAAAAAAAAAAAAAAAAAAAATCCTTTCCCACAGTCAGAAGGGAGGGAAATAATTTCATCTGTTATTCTAGAGGAGGCATGATTTTGATAAGTAAATCCAAATTTCTTCTAATGTGAAACAAAATAAACTTGTTAGGGGTGGTTGTATGAACAGAGAGAATTATTTTATATTCACAGATAGAATCCTATTCATTTTCTATTTTGGTATGGATGAAAAAACTAAGAAAAGATTAAGAATCCATTTTCTACTGCATGTAGGTTATATGAAGGTTATCTATAATTTGAAAAATCTGAATTTTTATCTTATTCATAAGGGGATACATTCTGCTGCACATTTCCACATCATAAAGAACATTTGTTATCTAATATTTTATCTACCAAATGTAGATAAGATACTAGAGTCAACATACATGAATCAAGCTAGAAATTTAGTAGAGCAAGAATGAAACCATTTTTTCTATTGAAACTGAAGCAAAATGATTATATTGAATGCAAGTTAATTCCTACCATAGAGAAAGGTACCTTCAAGTTAACAGAACCAAAGTTTTGGGGTTTGATTTGGTTATTTTATTCTTTTTTTTTCTTAGTGAGAAATAAAGTAACTCATCTAGTTGCATATGAAATCATAAGACCTATATTAGAATCCTAACTTTGCCATTTATTAGCTGTGTAACCTTAGTCCACAAATTTTCTGTTTCATCTACAAAATATACATTTTATTATTTCCATTATCAATTGTGTGTGGTTGTTGGGACCAGATTAGATTTCTATATGTAAACTATGAAGCATTATACATTTATAAAACATCATTATTATTAAATAACTGATACATGCTTATGTACATTTTGTTGTTGTTTAATCATGTCTGACTTTTCATGACCCAGTCATTTTCAATCATGTTTGACTCTCTGCGACTCCATTGGGGTTTTCTTGGCAAAGATACTGGATTATTTTGCCATTTTCTTTTCCATCTCATTTTACAGATGAGTAAACTTAAGCAAACAATGTTAAATGATTTTCCCAGAGTCACACAATCAATAAGTGTCTGAGGCCAGATTTGAAACTAGGTTTTCCTGCCTCCAGGCCTGGCATTCTACCTACTGCACCACATAGCTGCCCTTACAAACATAAATATATACATATATACATACATATGGTAGGTAAGTAGGGAAGGAGAGAGGGAAGAAGGAACAGAAACCAATAAGGTATTTATTAAGCATTTACAAGGTACCAGCCACTAGACTAAATGTGGTAGATGTGGAAAAGGAGTTTCTACCTCCAAAGAATTTATATTCTAGTGGGAGAAGATAAGGTCACACAGGTCTGTAGCAGAACCAAGATTTGGAACCTAGCCCTCTAAGCCAACTCACTTTTTGCTATGTCATCACCATAATCATGACCATCACCATCAATATCATCTTCATCATCTAATACCCATGATCTAAAATGTCGCATATTTTCTGGCATTTAAAATAAGGTCCTAAAAGATCCATTTTAATGACAATGACATATTGAGAAAATAGTCTTTGTCCTTTCAAAGAGCACATCCAAAATGACCATAGAAGATAATATTAAATATTGAGATAAAGAGACAGGACATTTGTCAAATTGTTGAAGATTTATGCTTTAGAGAAATCTAATGTCATGTTGTGAAATCATTAAGAGGATATATATGTTCTCTAGCAATCTACGGCACTATAAAGACAGTGAAATATGCTTGTATCTTGTTTGATGGCACTTGGTAAATATTGTTCATTTAGCAGACACTATAAATTGCTCACTGCCACAGAGCAAAAAGAGAATCATGCTTTACAACCATGAAGTAATCAAAAGGCTATATTTTAAAACTTGGAGGCCATAGTCATAAAATGCAATTTAAACTTAGACTTTATGGTATAGTCTTAGACAAGTAAATCAGATTTTCTAATGAACATCTCTGTTAATATAGATTTCTCATACGAACACAAGAGGAAAGGAAGAAAGGACAGGGAATAAGGGAAGTGTAGACAGGGAGCAGAGAAAACAAGCATTTATATATCACCTACTATGTATCAAACACTGTGCAAAATGCTTTACAAATATTTTCTCTATTATCACCATTTTATAGATGAGGAACTGAAATAAGCAGAGATTAAGTAACTTGTCCAGTATCACACAGTAAGAGTCTGAGGCTAAATTTGAACTCAATTCTTCCTGACTCTAGACCTAATTATCCATTGTGCCACCTAGCAGGCCCTACCACACAAAGAAAATTTTTCCCCCATTAAAAACATCTACACAGATTTATTCTTCCCAAATCTGAGAAAATAAAAATAATGATGTCTCTCTCTTCCTTCTGGTTAAACAAGCTTACATTTTGCAGTTCTTCCTTCCCATGACCAACTGGCAAGACTGGGATTCCTGTAAAAACAAGAATATAGTATCTAAAATGGGCAGTTTATTTCCAAGAATCAGAGACTACTAGTAGTAGTAGTAATTAGAAAGAAAAGAAAAAAAAAGGAGCAATAATATTAATAATGTTTATCACAGAACTTTAAGATTTGCAAAGTATTTTGCAAATATTACCATATTTGGTCTTCAAACACTATTTGAGATGTGCTATTATTGTGCTCATTTTACAGATAAAGAAATTGAGACAGGCAAAAGTTTAATTGATTTGCCCAAAGTCACACAGTATTTGAGGTCCATTTTATCACCTAGCTGATAAAATTTTTCAATGATTTTCAATTTTTATTGAAAAATTCATACTTGCATATCTTGAGATAGTAAAGGTTTTTCTCTTAAAGAAACAGATCATGGACTTCAGGTTGAAATAAATTATCTTGAATGATTATGAGATTGTTTCCCTCAGGGACCAAAAGACAATGGGACCTCAAGACTGTGGACTAAGCAGCCTTGTAGTAGTTTGTTTTTTTCGTTTGTTTTTTTCTGAAAGTAGAGGAAAGATCAGTTACTATCCCTGCAAGGGTTTGTTTTGTTTTAATGTTGGTTTAGCATCATGGAAATCACCTTAACTTGCTTCTGCCATATAGGGCAGCACTGTTACTCCAGGTTTATGCATATGTGGGCCCCAAGGGACACTTTCCTGAACTGTTGTATCATACTTGTTATGAAGGATATAGCTTTTATTTGAATTAATTCAATAACCATTCATTCTTATTGTTTAGACCACATAGTGGAGTACTGAGCCAGGAGTCAGAAAGACTCATCTTCCTGAGTTCAAATCTGGCCTCAGATACTTTTTAGCTGTGGGACCCTGGGCAAATAACTTACCCTGTTTACTTTGTTTCCTCATCCTTAAAATGAACTGAAGAAGAACATGGCAAATCATTCCACTGGCTCTTCCAAGAAATCCTCAAATGGGGTCATGAAGAGTCAAACATGATTGAAAAATGACTGGACAACAACATTAAGTACCTATTAAGTGCAAGGCATTGTGTTAAATGCTAAATCTTGAAATTATAAAAGACTATATTGGTGACCTAATCCCACCTCTCCTCCCAGCCCAGAATCCTTTCCACATCAGTCTCTAGATGAAGTTATCTTATTCTAATCAGATGTTTTGTTTTACAGAATCAAGGGAACTAACTTATAATTCATGACCAAAGTGTCCAAAACAATCTCAAAGCAAAGATGTTCCATGTTAACTTTTGTCAAATTCTACAAACACCAAGAAACTGAGAATATTTAAATTCTGTCCTGGATACTGGTCTTCCCTCTGACCTCTCCTATATTCATGCTATATATATGGTAAAGGGTCAGAAATATTGCAATATAATGATTAGAAGGCTTTACTCGGAATGAAGAATATCCAATTTATATCTCATAAATGTGGTTCATGACATCTTTTTGAGTTTCTTAGCCTTCCTCATCTATAAAAAGGAGAAATAAAATCTGTAGTATCTCCTTCTCTGTTGAGATAATGTATATAAAAGTAAAGAACAGCTAATGCTTTATATTTTAGCATTTACTGTGTGCCAGACACTGTGCCAAGTGTTTTACAATGATTATCACATTTGGTCCTCCCAACAATCTGAGGAAGTAGGTGCTATTATTATCTTTGTTTTACAGATAAGGAAACTGAGGCAAATAGAATGACTTTTCATGGATCACAAACAGCTAGTGTCTGAGGCCAGATTTGAAATTAGATCTTTCTGATTAAAAGAAAGGCCTGATTGGCTGTATGCTCAATCCATTGTACCACCTATATATAGTGCTTTATGGAATTTAAAGGTCTGTATATATTTTATTCATTTTCAGATCTCCAAGTGTTCCTGAACGATATGAAAACCACTTCATACTAAGACATTTTGAATTAAATACATAGATGTATAAAGTATTACAGCTTTGCCCTACATTGTCTAGAACAACTTAAAGCCTAACTATGACTCAGTTTAAAAAATGAAACACTCCACCCACCCAGAACAGTTAATTCATCAAAAATTTCTACTCTTACCCTATTTACTATCAGCAGAGGCTTTAAAGTTATAAGGGAACTTGATGATTACTTAGTCCAGTCCCCTGATTTTATAGATGTTATGGCTAGTTAAAAGCTACTGTGGTGACAGAACAGACCAAAACGCAAACTCAGAAGAGGACAATGTTCACAGAAGAAATCTCAAAGAATGAAATAAATTGGTTTCAGGCCCAAAGAGATTTTTTGGAAGTGCTGATAAAATACTTTAAAAAACAAATAAGAATGGTAGAAGAAAAACAGGGGGAAAAAATGAAAAGTATGCATCAGAGTCAGCAGTTTGGAAAAGGAAGGAAAAAAATTGTCTAAAGAAAACATTTCCTTAAACAGTAGAATAAACCAAATGAATAAAGAGATGCAAATGATAATTGAAGAAAATCACACATTAAAAACTAGAACAGAGCAAATGGAAGCTAATGACTTTGTGAGACAGCAAGAATTACTGAAACAAACTAAAAAGAATCAAAAATGGAAGAAAATGTGAAATATCTCATTGGAATAAAACAACCAATCTGGAAAATAGATCCAGAAGAGACAATTCTAAAATTATTGGCATACCTGAAGGCTATGCCTAAAAAAAAAAAAAAAAAAAAAAAAAAAAAAAAAAAAAAAAAAAAAAAAGAGCCTTTTGTAGCATTCTACAAAAGATCATTAAGGAAAACTGCCCCAATATTCTAGAAACAGAGGAGGAAATACTCATTGAAAGAATCCATCTATCAACCTCTGGAAGGAAATCCCACAATGAAAACTCCAAGGAACATTGTTGTGAAACTCCAAAACAATAATCTCAAGTTAAAAATACTGCAACCTGCCAGACAAAAACAATTCAAATATTAAGGAGCAATAGTCAGGATTACCCAAGATCTGGCAGCTTCTACAATTAAGGATAGGAGGGCCTGGAATACTATATTCTGCAAGACAAAGGACTTGGGTTACAACAAAGAATTACTGCCTCAGCAAGATTCAGCATCATCTTTCAGGGGAGGAAATGGAGCTTCAATGAAGTAAAAGACTTTCAATCTTTTATGTTGGAAAAAAAACAGAACTGAACAGAAAATTTAATCTACAAACATAGGATTCAAGAGAATCATAGAAAGGTAAATAGGGGGGAAATACACATTTAAAGATTGAAATATTTACATCCCTAGATGGGAAAACAATATCTGTAACTCTTAAGAACTGTATCTGACACTGGGGCAGATAGAGGGGGGAATCAAATGCACTGAGTGTGTGGTTATGAATGGACTCTGATGTGATAACATCAAAGAAAAAGACATTAAGGAGTGGGAAAAGGTCTGTACTGGAAAAGAGGAAAGGGAAAGTATAATGAGATGATTAGTTCACACCAAGAGGCTCAAAAGACTTATTACAATTAAGGGGAAAAGAGAGGGAGATGAGCATTGTCTGAAGCTTAATCTCATCAATTTTGTCTCTAAGAGGAAATGACATAATTAAATATGGTATGGAAATATATTTAATCCTATTAAGAAATAGGAGGAGAAAATGGAAAAGAAAAGGAAGGGACAGGATAAGAAGTCAGGGCAGGAACAATAGGAAAAAGGTAAGAGAAGGAGGTGCGGGTTGATAGAAGATAAGGTAATTGGTGGGGTGGGTTTAAAAAAAACACTACTAAGAAAAAAGGGGAGGGATGATAGGAGATAAGGTAGTGGATGGGATGGGGTGGATTAAAAAAATAACTAAGGACAGGGTGGAAAGAGAGAAAAAAAGCATATACATGAGAGAAAATAAAATGGAACGGAAATACAGAGCTGTATTTGTATAACTGTTAATGTGAATGGGATGGACTCTTCCATAAAAGAAAAACAAATAGCAGAATGGATTAAAAAACAGACTTTTACAATATTTTTACAAGAAACACATTTGACACAGAGAGACACATTTATTTAAAGGTATAAGACTGGAACAGAATTTATTATGCTTCTTTTGAAGTTAAAAAAAAAATATAGGGGTAACAATTCTGATTTCAGATAAAACAAAAATAAAAATAGATCTTATTAAAAAAGATAAGGAAAGAAAATACATCTTGATACAAGGGTTCAGTAAATAATGAAGTAGTAACAATATTAAAACTTTATGCACCAAATGGTAGAGCAACCAGACTCCTAGAGAATATTTTAAGCCAGTTGCAGGAAGAAATATATAACAAGACTATTCTAGTGGGGAACCTCAGTCTTCCCCTCTCAAAGTCAGACAAATCTAACCACAAAATAAACGAGAAAGAACTAGAAAGGAATAGAAAAACCTAGATATGATGGACCTCTATAAAAAAATGAATAGGGACAGACAGGTATACATCTTTTCTCAGCAGTACATAGCACCTACACAAAAATTGGTCATGTATTAGGGCATAAAAACCTCACAATCAAATACGAAAAAGGCAGAAATAGTAAATGCTTTCTTTTCAGACCACAATGAATAAAAATTATATTCAATAAAGGGCCAGGGTATGACAGACCAAAAACCAATTGGAAATTAAATAATCTAATTCTAAAGTATGAGTGGATCAAAAAACAAATCACAGAAACAATCCATAATTTCATCCAAGAGAATGACAGTAATGAGACAACATACCAAAACCTATTGGATTGAACTGCCAAAACAGTTATTAGGGGAAAGTTTTATATCTCTAAATAGCTACATGAGTAAAATAGAGAAGGAGGACATCAATGAATAAGGCTTGTAACTAAAAAAACTAGAAAAAAGAACAAATTAAAAAACCCCAATTAAATACCCAATTAGAAATTTTGACACTCAAAGGAAAGATTAAGAAAATAGAGACTAAGAAAGCTGTTGATCTAATAAACAAAACTAAGAGTTGGTTTTATGAAAAAACTAGCAAAATAGATGATCCTTTGGCTAATTTGATCAGAAAAAGTCAAGAAAAAAAAAATCAAATCACCAGCATCAAAAATGAAAGGGGTGAACTTACCATCAATGAAAAAAATTAAAGCAATAATTAGGAGCTATTTTGCCCAACTATGTGGCAGTAAGTCTTATAATCTAACTGAAATGAATGAATATTTACAAAAATATGTTACCCAGGTTAACAGAAGAGGAAATAAAATAATTAAATAGTCCTATTTTGGAAAAGGCAATTGAACAAGTCATTAATGAACTCCCTTAAAAACAAGTCTCCAGGGCCAGATGGAATCACAAGTGAATTCTACCAAGCATTTAAAGAACAATTAACTCCAATATTATGTAAACTATTTGGAAAAAATAAGTAAAGAAGGAGTACTGCCAATTTTTTTCCATGACACAGATATGGCACTGATACCCAAGCCAGGGAGGATTAAAACAGAAAAATAAATCTCCCTAATGAATAATGATGCAAAAATTTTAAATAAAATATTAGCAAAGTGGTTAACAAAGGTTATTATCAACAGGATAATATACTATGACCAAGTAGAATTTATACTTGGAATGCAGGGCTGGTTCAATATCAGGAAAACTATTACCATAATTGATCATATCAATAATAAACCAAAAGAAATCATATGATAATCTCAATAGATTCAGAAAAAACTTTTGACAAAATACAGCACTCATTCCTATTAAAAAAACAAAGCATAGGGATAAAGGAAGCTTTCCTTAAAAAAAAAAAAAAAAAAAAAAAAGTAGTATCTATTTAAAATCTACAGCAAGCATCACTTGTAATGGAGAGAAACAGGACACATTCCCAGTAAGATCAGGGGTGATACAAGAATCTCCATTATCACTATTATTATTCAACATTGTCCTAGAAATGTTGACTTTAGCAATAAGAAAAGAAAAAAATTAAAGGAATTAGAATAAGCAATGAGGAAATAAAACTATCACTCTTTTGCATATGATATGATGATATACTGAGAAAATCCTAGAAAATCATCCAAAAACCTGTTGGAAACAATTAGCAGCTTTAATAAAGTTTCAGTATATAAAATAAACCCATAAAAGTCATCAGCATTTCTGCGTATTACTGACAAAGTCCATCAGCAAGAGATAGAAAGAGAAATTCAATTTTAGATTACCATAGATAAAATAAAATAGTTGGGTGTTTTATCTGCCAAAACAAACCCAAGAACTATATAAACACAATTACAAAACACTTCTTACAAAAATAAAATTAGATCTAAACAAATGGAAAAATATCAATTGTTCATGGCTAGGCCAAGCTAATATAATAAAAATGACAATTCTGCCTATATTGGTCTACTTCTTCAGTGCCGTACCAGTTTAACTGCCAAAACATTATTTTATAGAACTGGAAAAAATAATAACAAAATTCATCTGGAAGAACAAAAGGTCAAGAATATCAGGGGAATTAATGAAAAAAAAAATACAAAGGATGTTGGCTTAGCAGTTCCAAACTAAAACAATATTATAAAGCAACAATAATCAAAGTCATATGCACTGGCCAAGAAATAAAGTGGTAGATCAGTGGAAGAGATTAGATAAACAAGACACAATAATTCAGACCTATAACAATCTGGTATTTGTTAAATCCCCAAACTCCAGCTTTGGGAATAAGAACTCACTATTTAAAAAATTGCTGGGAAACGGGGAAAACAATGTTAGAAAATTGGAATAGATCTCCATCTGATCTCCATCTCACACCCAAATGAAAATAAGGTCAAAATGGATACATGATTTGAGCATAAAAGATGATACCATAAACAAATTAGGAGACCAATGGATAATTGACTTATCATATCTTTGGAGAAGGGAGGAATTTATGACCAAAAAAGAACAAGAGAATTATGAAAAGCAAAATAGACAATTTTAATTACATTAAATTAAAAAGTTTTGCACAAAACCAACACACAAACAAGATTAAAAAGGAAGTTTAAAGCTGGGAAAAAATCTTACAGCCAGTATTTCTGATAAGGTCTCATTTCTAAAATATATAAAGAACTGTGTCAAATTTATGAGAATATAAGTAATTTCCCAATTGATAAGTGGCCAAAGGATATGAACAGACAATTTTCAGATGATGATAATTAAAGCCATTTATAGTTACATGAAAAAATGCTCTAAATTACTATTGATTCAAGAAATGCAAATTGAAACAACTCTGAGGCACCACCTCATACCTTTTGGTTTCACTAAGATAACTGGAGAAGATAATGATAAATGTTGGAGGGAATATGCAAAAATGGGACACTAATGCATTATTGGTGGAGTTGTGAAATTTACCAACCATTCTGAAAAGCATTCTGGATCTATGCCCAAATGGCTGTCAAAATGTGCATACCCTTTGACCTAGCAGTGCCACTACTGGATACATATCCCAAAGAAATCATAAAGAAGGGGAATGAACCCACATGTGCAAAAATGTTTGTAACATCTCTTTTTGTGGTAGCAGAGAATTGGAAAAGGAGTGGATGCACATCAATTGGGGAATGGTACATAAAGGTAATAGAATATTATTGTTCTATAAAAAATGATGAACAAGCTGATTATAAAAAGGTCTGGAAAGAGTTACAAGAACTGATGCTGACAGAAACAAGTAGAACCAAGAATACATTGTGCACAATAACAGCAAGAATGTATGATGACCAACTATGAAAGGCTTGGTTCTTCTCAACAGTTCAGTGACCCAAAGCAATCCCAATAGATTTTGGACAGAAAATGTCATCTGTGTCTTGAAAAAGATTTGAGGAGAAAAGCAAATCACAACATGCTATGTTCACTTCTTTTTTCTATTTTTTTTCTCTCTTCCATAGTTTTTCCCTTTTGCTCTGATTTTTCTGTCCCAACATGATTCATAAAACAATGTATATTAAAATTAAATAAACTTACTACAATAAAAAGGAAAAAAAAAAGAAAATTAGAATAGACCAAACAGAAGTCCATGACTCCATGAGACAAGAAATATTTTTAAAAAGTCAAAAGAATGAAAAACAGAAAATGTAAGGTATCTCATAAAAAATAAAAAACAACTATCTTGGGAAATATATTAAGGAGAGATAATTTAATAATCATAAATCTATCTGAAAGTAACTATCAAAAAAAGAAAAATGGAGAAGAGGAAAGAACTTAATTATTATATATTAAGAAATCACAAAAAAAAAAAAATTGAGGACCTTTTAGAATAAGAAGGCAAGTAAAAATAGAAAAAGATATCAAAATGAAAATTTCCAGGAACATCAGAGGCAAAATCCTGAGCTTTCAAAGAAAAAATAATGCAAGCAACCAAAAAGAAAGAATTCAAGTAACAAGGAATCATAAACAGTCACACAAGATTTAGCATCCACCATCTTAAAGGAACAGGGATCATTCCAAAAGATATACTTACAAAGAAAAAACTCTACCCCTATAAGAAAATGAAGGATCTTTTACAATGGACTTCCAGACATTTCTAAAGAAAAAAACAAAACAGAGCTGAGTAGAAACTTTGAGATGCAAACACAAGAATAAAGAAAAACATAAATGCATAAATATGAACAAGTAATTGGAAAATAATTTATAATTATGAGAGATTTGCAGTCTAATAGGGAAGAGGAATCTTGTAAGTATCTCATAAAGAACTGTGATGATAGCAAGTGTCATAAAGAAAGTCATATAAGGTAAATATCCTAAAAATGATTTGTCATGTTTTTATGGTCTTAAAATAAGAACAGGAAGTGAGGGGGTTGAGGGATACACTAGAGAAGAAAAAGGGAGGAACAGAGAGAGGGAAACTTGCCTCACATAAGATGATGATGCAAATAGAAGTTTATACAAATGAGGAAGAGGAAGCTGGTATCTCTTTAAATATCATTTTGAACTGATGCAGAATGAAGTGAGCAGGATCAGGAGAATTTATTTCTACTACATCAACAGCTTTTTAAAAACAAAAATTTTGAAAGAATTAAGAACTTTAATCAACCACAATTCTAAAGAATTAATGATTTATCATGTTTCTCACTTCATGTCAAAGAGGTTATAGATTGTATAGAGGTGCAGAGGGAGACACATTTTTGGGCATTACCATTGTAGAAATGTGTTTTCCTTGACTATGTATAGTTCTTTTAAGTGATTTGTTGTCATTTCCTCTCACCCTCTCCACAGAATAAAGGAAAAATGGGAGACAGGATAGATACCTCTTAATTGAAAAAAAGGAAAAGAATTCATGCAATAAACAAGTCATAATAAAAAAAAAACTAATTCATTAGAGAAAAAAATAATGTATCATTACTAAGATCATCCATACTATTGACATGCTGCCAAATTCAAGGAGATATACTAAGAATGGAACATGTATATTGAACCATATCAATCTGATTGTTGCTAATACATATTTAAATTGGAATGTTATTTTCCCTTTTGCAGAGTGATTTGAAACAACGTCTGTGTTATTTTGGAAAAAGGTTATCTCCTCAACCTTTTGTGACATGCTCCTCATTATAGATTAGAATGCATTTACTGAATGGAACCAAAAATAAAAGCTACAGTCAAACCCCATAAACTGGAGCTGAGCTATTCTGGTAAAGGTCTATAAACCCCATTTCCCAGTGGTTGCAGCTGCTCCTGTCAAGAGCTATGCTCTTAACTTCAGTTCCACCAAGGTGACAAATTAGCCCAGAGGCTGTTCACAGCAAAGGATTATTAGACATTCTTCCTAATAACATAGTCAAACAGAAGGAAAATAATCTTCTCATGTTGGAAGAGAAGAGGAGAAAAAAAGAAAGGAAGGGGTAATCTTCATTCCAAAGATTTGATACAGTAACCACTTCCCAACCAAATACCAGGTTGAGTCCTGAAGTCCAGTGTCCACAAGGTGTTCTTTTTGGCATCTCTGATATCCCGCCTATTCCTCATGCTGCCCTTACGTTCCAGAAAACTACAAAATTGTGCTATAATCTCACTGTCCACATGGCATTTCACTCTGAAATGCCTTGTTTCTGAATCTGATGGGTTTTATATTTAGGGAAATCTGTCCTAAACTTCCAGATTTAATCCATGGATGTCCAAGTGATTTCTCCTACTTGACAGAGAAAGAAATCCCCATCTGTCATCAATACTATGAGCTTGTAAATTCAACACCCATGCTGTGTTTCTGTCTGGAGTTTTCTACTCTGGATATCTTTTGCTATTATTCCTATAACGCAGATAACTATCTTAGTCTTTAAAAAAATTCTAGATAGTAACATAGATTGAGTGATGGACCTGGAGTTCTGAATTTCAAATTCTATCTCAAATATCTACTAGCTGTTGATACTAGGCAAGACTCTTAACATCTGGGCTTAAAGTACAGATAATGATAGCACCTACCTGACAAGATTGTTGTGAAGATCAAATTGCGTAAAATATGTAAAGTGCTCTATAAATGCTAGATATTATCATTGATTTTATTAGCATTATTAAAACTGAGGCCACATGAAATTAACAGCTATTCTCTTGCCTCCAATACTTCTACTGAATCCTCCAGAGACTATGTATTAGTGGATTGTTTCTACTTAGATTTAGAACTTCCATTTTTGATTGATTGATTATTGTCCTTCCTTCTAGAAGAAGGCTAAAAGGACATCACCATGTTGGGTCAAGACACAATCTCTCTGATGATGACTCATCAGACCAATACAAACTCTACTACAATCCAGGCATAAATAGTTCCTTTGACCATTAAATAGGGAACTGCCCCTCCATTTGCACATCTTGTTTCCTTTGAACTGTTGCAATTCTGTTCTGCTCATAGATCATTGTGCCTTCAATGATGTGGTTATTCCATGTTAGATGATCCTGTGCCAGTGCATTTGCCTAAAAGACTAATTTACAGAGAACTCAGAAAAGCTAAGTGCTCATACAGAGGTCAGAAGTGATACAAGGACACTTTCAAGGTCTCTCCAGAAGAGCTTTGGAATTGTTATTGTCAGTGTAGGAGCTGACCTTGAGTCTGTTTTCATCTTCATTGAAGATGTCTGACAACATTGCAGAACATATCATGCTAAAAAAAAAAAAAAAAAAAAAAAAAAAGGCATGAGAGCAAGTACACAGTCCTGCTTCACTCCATTGGTGACTAGGAAAGCGTGAGAGCAATTTCCATTATCCAGAATCCAGGCAAGCGTGCCATCATGAAATTGCTGTACAATACTGATAAATCTCTTCTGAGAATGAGCCCACTAGACCTCATTCACCCAAAACTTGCATTTTCTTTCCGTTTATCCTGCTGATGGGCAATTAGGTGGTGTAGTGGATAGAGCATCTGGCCTGGACTCAGGAAGAGCTAGTTAAAATCTGGCCTGAAAAACTTACTAAATGTGTGATCTTGAGCAAGTCACTTAAGCCTGTTAGACTCACTTTCCTCATCTGTAAAATAATTTGGGAAAGAAAATAACAAACCACTCCAATATCTGTGCCAATAAAACTCCAAATGGAGTGGTAGGAGTCCTTAATGACTGAAAAAAACAGCAATCCTGCTGTTGCATCTGAATGACTAGACTTCCAGAAAAAATATCCTTTGGAACATCTTAGATTCAACTTTGTAACTCCCATCCTAGGGTTAAATGATCTTGCTTTGTGAGTTCCTTAACAAAAACTAACATAGCTAACTAACCCCAGTCCATTAGATTATGTTTTTTTTCTGCCCATTATAGCCTTTTTCTTGCTTAGGGAACCATAAACAATTTAATAAAAATATTTTTCTTAGGAAAAAAAGTTATCCATCAAATTCTCTATGGTTCTATTTACCATTTCTGTGGCTTCTAAAATCAAAATGTCTTTCCTTGCTACTATTCCTCTCTTCCAATTAGAATGGAAATTTCTTGGCAGAGATGATCTTGCTTTAATTATTATTTTTCATATATCTTTGCAATCTTCTTGATATTTTGCACATGAGTACTTCATAAATGCTTTTTGCTCATTCATTAAAAACTGAACACAATTCCCATTTTGGTAAGAAGAAAAATAAGAAACTCAATTCTAAATCCCTGAATTCCTAATTTTCTCAAGCCCCAAAATGACAGAAAATTTCAAGGATGAGAAAGCAAGCTGTTTCAAACATAGGTTACACCTGCAATTTTTATTCTTTGGAAAATTTGTCTTTTCATGATATTTACTAACACATAACATCACCAGGAAGATACTGGTGTGAGAAATATAGGCTTTCATATCAAGAAGCAACTTAGGATCATTCAAATTTTCCATGTAGTTTCCCAATTGTAATCAAGACTATTCACTTTCTCTTTTCAAATTAGGTTTCAGTTTTTTTTTTTTTCCAACTTCAGCACCTGTCCATATTTTATGTACCAATGGACTAACTCACTGAGTAACCCTTCCAATTGTTTGTCATTGTCTGGTTGTAATTCATTTTTCCCTATCCATTTGGTTCTGAAAATGTGGATTGCTAGGCTATACTCTTTTATATTTCCAGAAAGCAAGAGCAAGAATTGTACAATAAGAAAAGATATGGAGGACTTGTACTATATTCCTTAACAGGATTACTTCACACAAGTGTAAGCAAAGACCTAATAAGAGCATCAAATTCACCAAATAATCCCTTGAAGTATTAAGTACTTTTGTTTATGTTTTTACAGTATATAAAATAATTTGTGTATATCATCTTATTTGCTCTTTAAAAATTACAAAAGGAAACTATAATGGGAGGCTAACCAATTAGGACATAGTCCCTAGAACATATTCAGTATCTCTTCTTGGTAGATTTTATAAAGCATCCCCAAATATTTTCTCCTTTGTTCCAAACCAACACATGGAGATTTGGTGAGCCTACATACAAGAACAAGTTATTGAAGGCTTGTGGTTGATTGAGGAGCTGAAAAGCTATATAATTCATGAGTTACTTAGTTGGAACTGAATGTGCATAGGAAAGGAGTGATCTGTTTCTCTGTTGGCCTTTTTGCTTCTTTTCTTTCCTGATGGTGAATGAAGCAATAACTGTTATGGGCTCCCAAAGAAAAAAGCAGAAGGTCCATCACAGTCATCAGAGGTCCCACCAGTAATTGTAATTAATAGTACAGTACTTTAGAGCAATAATGGCCAACAAAAGAGGAAGATCCTCAAATTGGAAAGACGAAGATGAATGATAGCTACAGAAACTGTTACTCCTAGCAACAAAGAAAAATACTGCTATGGAGTCCTGAAAAACACTGACCCACTGAGTCTATCAGGGGGCTACTTCTAAGAGAACCTCATGATGATGTCACAGAGGGAAAATAAAACAAAACAAAATCAAAAATATACTTATAGAGACAAGAGACAACCTCTTGATCATGTATATTATCTAAATATGTCCCTTGCTACCATTGTATTTTAATTTTACACCCACTCTTCTCAGGGACCTTGTATATGCAAAGGAAAACCATGTTTCATTATAGTGGGGATTGTTTGAGATTTAACCTTGCTAAACCTTTCCAGTAAATCTCTTTTCTAAAATCCAATAGAACTTTAGTAATTGAGTGATAATAAAAAAAAAAATACACCAGATATTGGCTTGTGAGCAGTAGAACTGGACTTCCCAGTCTCTGATGGTTACCTTTATAATTTTTCAAGAGTAGAAGTCAACCACTCTTTAAAACTTCAACCTGTTAGGAAGAATAGGAGTTGAAATAGTGAACAGAAAGGGAGTAGTACAAAAGCAAGGCAAAGCATTCTTTGTACAAAAGCAAGACAAAAAATTCTTAGTCTCATTTTACAAATAAAGAAACTGAATCTCAGAGAAACTATTATTGCTCATGTCATATACTTAGTTAATGTCAGGGCCAGAATAGAGTTCAGGTCTTCTGATTTCCTTGTCCAGATCTTTTTCTGTTATACCATACTGTTTCTAACCAGACCCATAATACTCTCAGACCATATTCAAATGTAACACATTTCATATTTCTTGTGGAATTTAATGCTCCCATTTTCCCCACTCATTCTCTTCTGGAATACTTCTGTATTCTTTTGTATTTGCCTTTGTCCCATTTTTGTCAGTTACCTAATGACCTGCAATAAAATTAAGATTCGAAAATAAATCCCTCATTTAACCTCAATTTGCTTAAGAAAACTTTTTGTCTACAGCTAAAAGGGATATTATGACAGTAAGTGAATAATGAGGAGAATTATTCATCTCACAGTTAAAGTGATTTTCAAGGAGGAAAGGTGTCATACAGACATTGGCCAGGTCTGTAACCACACATTTTTAAGGATAGAAACTGCAAAAAGGACATTTTTAATTTGTGTCAGGAGAAACTTAGTGACAATAAGAGTCATCTCAAGGTAGAATTGGCTAATTCTGGAGGCAATTGGGCTCTTTTTCATTGGAAATCTTTCAACAGAGGCAAAATAACCACTTGTTGAATATGTTTCAGTATCAATCTTTTAAGGTTAGAATTTGACTAAATGACTGGTCCCTTCTAGAATTCAAGGATTCTTTGAGTCTTTGATCTTTTTTATGAACAACTCATTTTCTTCTTTATAATTTTCATGCATTAATAACTCCTCTGTGGAGCCAAACAGAACAAGTGAAATCCTTCCTCTCTCTTAGAGAAATCTAAGTGGTGTAGTGGATAGAAATCTGAACTTGGAATCCAGAACACTTTATTTAAAATTCATGATCAGTGAATTAATGGACCCAATAACTAGCAATGACAATAGATTTAGTTCACACAAAACTTCCCATTTTCTTGCCATGTAGTCTGCTATTACATACTCTAGATCCCCAGATTCCTAGAAAACTTATCCTGTGGAACTTCTTGCATTCAACTTCCTGATGCCTACCTTAGATCTGAGTTATCTTGCTTTGCAAGTCATTAAGCAAAAACTAACATACCTAGCTAACCCCAGTCCACTCAGCCATAGCACTTTCTTTTTATCATGGTCATCTTTATTAATTATTCCCTATCATTGGAACATCTTCTCAAACACAAATACCCCCATAAACATACACAAACATATTCTCCAAGTCATGTTTTTCACTTTCTCAATTCTTATTTCTCTTTTGAAACATTCCAAAACATCCCACTGTTTTCCATGCTCTTTTGGCAATTCTCAGAGTTCTTTGCCTCATCAGGTATTGATTAATTTCCATTTTTCTTGCAATATTTATTTAGATTCATTTAAATGATCAAGACATTAAATTTCCTAATCCAACCATTCTTGAAAGTAATTTGGAACTATGTTTAAAGGGCTATAAAACTGTTCAAGAGTATCACTACTGAGTCTGTATCCCAAAGAGATCATAGAAGAGGGGAAAGGACTCACATGTGCAAAAAAGGTTTGTAGCAGGTCTTTTTGTAGTGGAAAGGAATTGGAAATCTAGTGATGTCCATCAATTGGGGAATGTCTAAATAAGTTATGATATATGAATACAATGGAATATTATTGTTGTATAAGAGCAGGTTGATTTCAGAAAAAAAATATATCAAGACTTACATGAACTGATGCTGAGGGAAATGAGCAGACCCAAGAGAATATTGTACACAGTAACAATAAAATTATGCGATGATCTACTGTGATGGATGTGGCTCTTTTCAACAATGTGATGATTCAAGACGATTCCAATAGACTTTGGATGCAAAATGCCATCCACATCCAGAGAGAGAACTATGAAAACTGAATGTAGATCAAAGCATTGTATTTTCACCTTTGCTGTTGTTGGTAGTGGTAGTGGGTTTTTTGCTTATTTTTTTCTTTCTCATGTTTTGTTTTGTTTTTTACCTTTTGATCTGATTTTTCTTGTACAACATGACAACATGACAAAAATAACTGCACATGTTTAACCTATACCAGATTGCTTGCTGTCTTGGGAAAAGGGGAGAGAAGGAAAGGAAAGAGTGAAATTTGAAACACAAAGTGTCGAAAAAGTAAATGTTGAAAACTATCTTTTCATGTATTTGAAAAAAGAAAATATTGTTGATAAAAAAGAGATCAAATTCCCTTCTGCTATTAATATTTTTCCTCTTGGGTTATCTGTCCTTGCTCAAAGTTCTTAACTGTTAAAACATCAATAGTTTCCTCATAATATAGAAGAAATAAGAAAAGCACCACAGCATGTTCAATGTATACTCTCTACTGAAATGATGTGTAGGACATAGATACGAATCACAGGAGAAAATTTCTTTCTTTTCAAATATTTTGGTCATTTCAAAATATTTTCTTTATATCCTCCTTTGCATTTTCTGACTTTTGATGGTAGTTCCTTCAAGGACTGGCCCTCAAAATCATCTGTCTCCTTCCAGAGTAAGAAATTTGTTTTTTATCAATTTCAGTCTTTGTCCTTCAAGCAACTTTTGGAAGGATAGGACTAATCTTAGCCAGACATTAACCCCTTTTCCTTTAGGCCTGGTAGCGTTTCCTTCACATTTGCGTACATTATTCCAATTCCTTCTTTCCCTAACTTTTATGGCTGAGTGTAAGTGTACAATAATAATGCTTCTGTCCTAGACAGAGTGCATTTCTGCTTTTCTAAATACCATATTTGAGGTTGAGGAGGGAGATACAGACTTGGGTTCTGTTTCCTTTTACTTAAGAATAGTTGAGTGAGCACCACTAAGTGAAGGGTTTGGGATGTAGCTGACAAATACTTTAGCAGCAGTGAAGGAATTTTATGTTTGCTCCTTGTCTTGGGTTGTGTTGTTCTTCCACAGCTTGGAAACTGATGGAGAAGGTGGTACTTAATGAGAGTTTTATGAATTAGAGACTAGCCTTCTCTGCTATTAATTTATTGGTTGTTGTATTGTAGAATTTTTGTCATCTTAGAACATAAAAACAATTATAATTTTTTCATCTCTCATGCATTATTCTTATTTTGGAGGTGTTGGAGAAAAGCTCTCCCATCACATTGTCCATGTAACCTAGAACATTGATATACTTTTAATGAAAAAATGAAAAAAATCCTTCATTTTCTAGGACACATAGGAATAGGGTTTCATAACCAACCAAATTTGTCATATTTCTTCAGGGTGCAACCTGAATAATAAACATTCTTAATCTAATTGGATTTTTTTCCTTTGTGGATGGTTAAGATAATAAATTCCTTTGAGTGTTTAAGGATCTTGGTTAGGAGAATCTTCAGCATTTCAAGACTTTGCACAACCAGCAAAATGTTATATTCAAACAGTAGCATTTGGAAGGTGTGTGTGTATGTATGTATGTGGATGAGTGCGTGTGTGTGTGTAATATATAGATTATATATATTCTTGAACAAGCACTAAACAACTTTTGTGATTCCATTTGGGGTTTTCCTGGCAAAGATACTGAAATGGTTTGCCATTTTTTTCTCCAACTCATTTTATAGATGAGGAAACTGGGGCAAAGAGGGCTAGGTGATTTACCCAGAGTCACACAACTAGCATGTGTTGAAGCTGAATTTGAACTCAGAAAGTTGTGTCTTTCTGACTCCAGGCCCAATACTGCACTATCTAGCTGCCCTACTAGCAACTTAGATTTATTTAGGTTAGGTTGACTTGAGATTACAAGGGGGCCAAGAGACAAGTCCCCAAAGTTTGTGGTGCTCTGGTAGGTGGGGGTTTGTAAGACAGAGAATGACTAGGGCATCTGGTCTCTTAATAGCCATCAAGATGGTTATCTGAGTTAAATAGGTACACTGTAAGAATCTTTAGGATAATACTGAAGTGACATTTGAATCCCTGGAAGCATTACAAGAAGTTGTTAAATCCTTTGCTTTATAGCCTCTGTTTCAATGCTCTCAATACTTTCATCACTACACCTTCTACCCTAGCTTCAAGGATTAACTAAAGCAGGCTCATATGAACCCTGTCAATATTTATGAAGATGATCTTAGACAGATTGAGTCTCCCTATTTAGTGTTTAGTCTTCTTTTTCAGTTTTGAAGAGTAATGTTCAAAGCTGTAAAGATAATATTAAAGACAAGGACAGGAATGTTTCTTTTAAAATGACTCATTTCAGAAGCCATTCCCAATATTCTTTCTCTAGATTTAAGAAAGTTAAATATATAAAAGACTACACAAATGATAAGAACATACATTTTAACTTGCAAGCAATCCTAAGGTCTTTACACAAACACTTTCATTTTAATGATGGGAAAACTGAAATCAGAATCTAAGTAATTTGCCCTGCTACATGACCAACAAAGCTGGAATTAGAAGCCAGTTCTCCTACTCCAGATTACTTTACTTCTCCAACAAAGGAATAAGAGTAAACTTTCCTCAACTTACTTTTATCCTGGCCCACATATCTTAATGAAAAACAATATTATCATGAGGAATTTACCCTCAGTATTTGAAAATCTTAAAAGAAAACACTGCATTATAATCCTGGCTACCCTAATAAAAATTGAGTGATACTATAATAAATTAAATATCATAGACCCATTAAAAACATTACAGATTACTGTACCTTCAGTTAGAGGATACTTCATATATTTCCAAACATTATATTCCTGCAGGATATAACCTAAATTAACCACAAACTAACCTTAACTATACTGTTGGGGAACATTGACACCAAATAAATCATTGCATTTTTCCCATATATTTGGAATGTCCTTGTGCTGTCCAATTTCTAAAAGTTCAGATACTTTAAAGTATAGAAATTACTAACTTCCTAGCCTACCCTCATTAAATTATTTCAATTAAGCTTGTTAAATATTTAGGCATTATGATGTGTGGTTCTTATCTCCCTCCTTACCCTTTTAAAAAAAATCAGATATTTTTAAAAAGAATATTAAAATACCTTAAAGTTGATGCAATTTCAGTTTCATTTAGAGCTTGGAACATAGTAAATATTTAATAAATATTTGTTTGACTGCTTTCAATGATTGTGGATTTTTTCATATGGTGTATATTATAGCCAGTCTTTTAATCATTAACAATGGATAGGAGGAGAGTTAGGAGGTACTGGATGGAAAGGAAGCAATGGTGAACAAAATTGTACACAGCTGATCTTTCATATATAACACACAATTATGCTTCTATTCATTAGCATAAATATTCAGAAACCTGAGAGGGTACTATATTGAAGGAAAGCAATCCCAACTCTTTTCAGGACAAAGGAACAATAGCTCATTGTATATAAATCTACAATATAGTACAAATCCACAATATGTGCACAAGTAGTAGTTTTTATATTTCTCTTTCCTCTACATAATATTATATCTGCATTAAGGCAAAATTACATATGTAATACCATATATAGTAATTGAAAAGATATATTTGTATATGTGTTCCCCAGGGACCCCAGAAGGAAACCTTTACCAGATGTCACATATTGCTCCAAGGGAGTTCAAAAGATTAATTTTCAGTAGAATGATTAGAACCACCTGACTTTTTTCTAATGACCTAGGAGAGTGTCTGACAACTTATGGATAAAGAAATTACTGAGAACTATGTTGTTTGTTTGTCCTTCATTCTTTTTTTTTCTTTTCTTTTCTTGTTTTTGTGGAGGCATTTGGGGTTAAGTGACTTACCCAGGGTCACACAGTAGGAAGTGTTAAATGTTTGAGACCACATTTGAGTTCAGGTCTTCCTAATTTCAGGGTTGGTGCTTCCACCTAGCACTGTCCTTTTGTCCTTCATTCTTGAAGAAGATCAATCATATCACGAGTGATTTTTTTTATTTTAATTAAAATGAATTTAAGTAAGACAAAGTTGCACCAAATTATCTGATTCACTCTTCCAGAGCCTTCAAAGTTGAGTTATAAGAAAAAAGTCTTATGATGGCCCAAAATCGATGGATGATCTTGGTATCTTTGATGTCTGATCAAACTCTAAGAGCTCCTCATGGCCTGATGGGAATAAATTGTTCTTATCCACCCATTGCAACAGAGAAAGTTTTCACATATTTGAGGCAGAAACTCCTTTAACTCACTAATGGAAGGCCAGTCAGTTACCCTCAACTTGGTTTAGTCTGTCTGTTGAGACATTTAACGGGTGTGGCTGCTATTCTTGCTACAGCTTTTTGAAGCCCCACATGAGAATGAGTGCCAAGAAGACACAGATGTATGTGATTAGATGTGAAAAAGGTCACACCAGAGATTTTAGTCCTCCTTGAATATCCTATATATCCTCCTATATAGAATACTCTTAAATGAATCTTATTGGGAAATTATCTTCTGCATGAATTTCTCTCCTTTTCCCTCTTGTATATGGATGCTGAAATGATTATTAATTTAAAAGACTTCTGGTGCCAAATGTAAAAACTGAAATGGGTAAGAGAAACTGATCAAGTGTCCTCATTTTAAAACTCCTAAAATTCTCATAAATAGTGTTCACTCAAACTTCTACATTGAAAGTACCTGGCACAATCAAAAATGCTTAATAAATGCTTATTGACAGATTTTTAGAAATGTTTCCTCAATACAAATATTAATGTATTTGTCAATATCCTAAGATTTTTATGAAAATGATATGCTGGGAAATAATATCTCCTAGGACTTTAATATCTAGAATAGACTACATTCTCCTGAGTTCTAAGACCTCATGTGTGCTATTTATTTAAACCAGATTAAAAATTCAAGTGTGCTATTTATTTAAGCCAGATTAAAAATTCAAGTGACCCATCAAACTAAGGCTTAAATCATAGATGTAGTCTCCTTTCATGTAGTCTAGGTATGAAAAACCACCAGACAAGTCGTTAACAGTAATTCCCCAAGGCTTCTGATCAATGGACCATAATAGCAGGACAAAGCAAAGTCAGGAAGAGTGTGCTTAACTGATTCATCATTGTACCCTTACTGCACTTCCGTACTATATATAACTAAATAAACCTCCTTTTGTTAATCATTATTTATGTTTCAATTCTGAATTTAAAACATTAGAACAACCTGCATTAGGTCTGACCTGAACAGATGAATATGGGCAATGAATAGAGTGCTAGGTCTGGAGTCAGGAAGACGTAAGGTCAAATTAAGCCTCAGACACTTAGTAGTTGTATGACTCCTGGCAAGTCACTTTACCCAGTTTGCTTCACTTTCCTCATTTGTAAAATGAACTGAAGAAGAAAATGGCAAATCACTCCAGAGTCTTTGCGAAGAAAATCCCAGGTTGGGTCACGATGTTTGGACATGATTGAAATGAGTAAACAACAAAAACAGATGAATACAGGGCTATTGGATTTAGAATCCGAGACCCTGGGTATAAATTTTGGCTTGGCTACTTACTACTATGGAACTTTAGACAACTCATTTCATCTCTGTAGAGAGACCTCAATTTTCTACACTATAAAATGAGATATAACCTAGATTAGATTGATAATCCCTCCCTTCTAGATATCAGTCCTATGAAATGTGGAGAACTTAATGCAGAAATAGCTCTCTCCCATAAGTTCAGTGCTGTTTCAGCAAGTTCCCTCATTATGGTCTCCCCTACCCTGCTATGGAAGCCAAAAAAATCATAGAATCACAGCTAAAAATAATATTAGAATATTAGAACTCATCCAACTCAACATCAAGAAATTCTCAAGGATCAATCTCCCACCACCTAAAATTGAGTACAAATTAAGGTATGTGAATCCAAATAGTTTATGAACTCACTTTATCTAACAATCTTGTTTAGTAAGATCTAAACAATATCATTGACAAAGAAGTAAATAAGACTTTTCAGTAAATTGTCAAAAAAAAATTTCTAAAACTACACTCCAAAATCAAAATATTTAACATAGCCAAATGTTTTACCCAATAAGGACCCATGTTTGCTTATCATTTATTTTCAGAAGATTTTGGATTTGATACTTTGTTGAACAAAATCATATCTCAGGGAATAATAGCTAATATGTATATAACTTTTCTAAAGGTTTACAAAGTTCTTTACATATATCATTTTATCCTGACAATCATGCTGGGAGGTAGATATTATTATCCTCATTTCAGAAAAACATTAGTCTTCTTAAAAAAATCAATACTACAAACACACACACACACACACACACAAACTTAGTTTCATAAGATTTGTCTCAAAGAGAAAAAAAACTAATGAATCTCAGTGACTGCAACAAATTGAGACAGAGACTCTCTTTCAGAGACAGAAAGACAGAGTATCAAACTATAGCAACAAATAAAAATGTACTTTAGTTCTGATGTTAATTAAGGAAGAGAAGCAAAAGGGAAGAGTAGGGGAGAGAAATAGGGAGAGATAATGAGATAAAAAGACAGGGACAAAAGGAGAAGACATAAATGAAATGATAAATAGAGAAAGAGAAAAAGACAGTGATAATATACAGGCAAAAATAGATTTTTTTAAAATGTATATAATTGAAAGAGCACTGACCAATTCTGTGATTTTTGGTCAAGTCACAATGTCTCTGAGTTAAAATTTACTTATATATAAAATGAGGGTGTTGAAATATGATGATCTCTTATTAAACTCTAATTTTCTATTTGTAGGAGAGGAATGATGAACAAAATAAAAAGAAATCTAGGGTAGAAGAAAATAAAGAAATGTCTTAAATTTATGCTTCCATATCACATGATCAAGAGGCACATACTATTCAGTGTGCTTGTAGTTACAAAAACAACAAAAAAACAAAATTTTCAATATTTTCAAAATCCTAAAGTTCAAAGATCTATCTCAGGGTTAGAGATACTGCCTATATAAATAGTAATAATAAAAAATAAAATATTTTTTACAAAGGATACATATAATTTTAAATAATCTACATTATCTTTTGTTATATTTCCTTCTCACTATCATATTTGAGAATGTTGTTAGAAAATCTTATACATTTAATATTTAGAGAAGCTGACTAATAGAGCTAATGTGTTTAAAAATAATTATTTTATTTACTGCATCTTTCAAACACAAATACCTATTTGAAAAAATTTGGAGGATAACAAGTATACCTTATTTGAAAAAAAAAAGAAAAGTCTAGATTTTCAAAAATATATAAATGCTATTTGAATGTATGATTAAAAGTGTCATGCTTCCCACTTAAAGTGTGAAAGAATGGATATCATTGAAATTTCTCTCTTTCTGTAGGTCCTAGCTTCCCACATGTCCCATTTCACCCAAAAAGTTTCTTGGCTTTTCGTCTTGTGATATCTGTATCTTTTGGTCATCTAACACCTAAAGAACTTCAAAACTATATTGCATTTTTACAACCACAAGCATAACTGATACAGTCTTTCCGTACTTATCTATTTGCCCCCAAAGCCAAAGGCTAGATCTTATATCTGATTCAGAAGTTTTCTATCCCTACCCTAATGCATCAAACTAGGCAATGGTGAAATAGGAGTCAAACATACATGAGACAATGACATGAAATGTAATCATTTCATGAGTTTAATTCTAAACACTTTATTGTTTTCCCCCTTAGCTTACTTCATATATTCCATGAAATGCCAGCATGGATTCCTATTTAGTTATTCGCAAACCCTTTGGGGTTTCACAACAATAGTCCAA
The DNA here is from genome assembly GCF_902635505.1 of Sarcophilus harrisii. Taxonomy (NCBI): domain Eukaryota; kingdom Metazoa; phylum Chordata; class Mammalia; order Dasyuromorphia; family Dasyuridae; genus Sarcophilus; species Sarcophilus harrisii. The sequence goes on along the minus strand of NC_045426.1, from coordinate 235,545,584 downwards.
GGGCTTCACATTGAAAATTCTGTAATGGTGCCTTAAGCAAAAAATAATTGCAGGATATTATGAGCAGTATATTAAATTACCCTGGGGGTTCATAACACATTTTTGTTGTTGTTGTTGACAAGGGTTCTTAGATTGTCGGCATCAGGCCAGACCTCCTAATTCTTTGCACTATAACAGCTCTGACCCTATTTCCCTCAGAGTAATGTTTTTATATAGATCACTGTCAGGATTTTCTCAGTTACCTGATGATGGCAGGAAATGAATATTTTTTCAAAAACATTCATACTCTAATGGCTCATCTATACCTGCGAACCCAACTATTCGCCATATATGTTTTTAAAGTTTTCAGCTTTTCCATCTTTAGTGGAGATTCATAAAAAGAACCTTCATCAACTATAAAAACCATCATTTATCAAGTTTATTGCTTCAGTAAGCCAGTTTTCAAAATTTACCTGACCGAACAACTTTTATATGGTTTTACTCTACTGTCATAAATTCATTTAAGAATCACTAGCACACAGTGTTTCACAAGAAGCAGAGTATATGATGCTCTTCCTGCCACATGCATATTACCTACAAATTTTTCCAGTTGATTGAATAAGATAGGCCTTAGACTATTTCCTTGTATTCTTTACCATGTAACTGTTTTCACCTCTGGCATCTCTGCAAGAAGCCTGCATTGCAGCACCTATATTCCAGCATCCCTGCAAATTACCTAGACTCACTACCAAAACTGGAAATCAGTTCTCCCATTTCACGGTCCTAGAGAATATCAAATTAATCATGCAAATAAAGAGGAGTTGTTAATATGTCTACTATAATAACTCTACAACTAACATCTGCTCACTCTGAAGTTCCCTGAATCCCCTTCATAAGTATTTGTTGTACACCTATGGATTATCTTTAACTGGCTGCCTTCCCAAGGTGGAATTAATAGAATGAACAGCATGAGTTTAGGATGGCAGGAGTAAGAGGGGAGAAGGAGGATGTAATATACTCCTGTGGAATACCAACAGTACATAAATACATTTTATAGTAGATAAGACCACAAAAACAAAATATTTCTAAAACTAAGAATCACAATCTCAAGTAAACCTTCCCTTCCCACCTTCTATTACTTTGTGAAATGCAATTTCCCAAACACTCAGGTCTTATCAATATTCAATAGATAGAGGTATTATGCACAGATGAATGTTTTAGCTATATCCTTTGCATCTAGAAGAATTTCCAAGTATGTAGTAGCATAAGGGCTGGCTGTGGCTTCCTAGTCTTAACTCTAAATAAAAATATTTTATTTTATTAAAACTTCACCTTACTCTGTTATGATGTTCATAACTGCACACTAATGTGAAGGTTTGCCAAGCCCTTTTCAGGGCTGCCCACCAACCCCTGATATCCTTCTTTATCAACTCTTATCTGTGGCCCAAAAAAATTGGGAAATGGACAAAACCAACTTGAGAGTAATGGACAGCCCTAAACTTATCTGTGAATTAGAGGGATGTCTACTCCAAACACATGCTGTTCCAGTGAAATGGAAATAATTTGCTCCAATAACCATAAAGGAATAGAGCTTAGTCAGACATTGAAGATGACAAGGTATCCTAGGCCATTGCTGGTCATCTTAAACTTTTGACCTGGCTCTGGACTTTAATGACTGAAGAAGTAAGAGAGAAAAGCAGACAACTCTGAACTCTACCTCATTTAAATCCAATTCATGTGCAAGTCAAGATTTTGACATAATAGGTTCTCTTTGAGAACAAAGGACAAACAACTTTGCTGTCCTCTAGGACCTAGGGAAAAGGAAATGAACAAGGTAACATTTTAAATTTTTTTCCAGCCCTCTGATACTACAAAGTCTTCCCCCTGCTTTTTTTTTTTAAACTATCCACAATTGCTGAACAGATCTGTAATCTTCTTGTTATTTGGGATGTGTAAGCAAAATGATTTTGCTGGAAGCAGATAGAAGTTCATCTCTTTAGAACTATAAGAAGTCTTTGAGATTATCTAAAACAGGGATTCTTAAACTTTTTACACTCTTGAACCATTTTTATCTGAGAAATTTTTATGAGACCCCAGATATATAAAATAGGTATACAAATCAACCATCTATTGATAGTAAATCATAATTTTGTGAACTCCACATTCAGTTACATGACCCCACATGGGATCTTGATTGAAAATTTTAAAAGCTTTGATCTGAAACAACGTGTTCTTTTTACTAATAAGAAAAAATGTGGCTCAGAGAGCTTACATTATTCTTCAAAGATGCACAGCAAATAAGTGGCAGAAAAGGGACAATAGTCCAGGTTTGTTGACTCTTAGGGCAACAATCTTTCCACTACACAAATACTACATGTGTTCCAAAGCACAGAAATCAGGATAAAGAATTCAGTGTATTTTTCAAAAACTCTGCCTTCTTATGTATTTACTTATTTTCTTTTTTTTTTTTCAGGTCATTACTATCCTTTTAGTCACTCTGGTTCACAAGTTCAATCAGTTTCCATGTCTTGTAGATTCTGCTTATGGAATATTTCTTATATCCATTCCTTTATCCCTACTATGCAGTCACAAACAAAATTCATCATCTCCTGGATGGAGTTGTGTAATTGCCTATTAATCAGTCTCCCTGATTTCAAGTTCTTCCCTCTCTAATTCATCATCCACACTACTGCCAAAAGAATTTTCCTAAAGTGCGTGTCTTTATGATTACCTAACTCAATGCCCCCAAATATAAACTCTCCTCTTTGGAACCTAAAGCCTTAACTCCATTATTATTATATATTATTCCCCTTTATACCTTTTTATGACGCAACTAAATTAATGTTTTTATGTTGCAAGAACTCAAAAGGAACAAATCAGCTTTAAGAAATCAGTGTAGGCCTTTGGATTTAGTGGATTATTCATTCTCATATAGGCTGACTTTACTATTTGATCTGGTTTTCTTTGCCATGAATGGAGGAATGCGAAGAGTTATGTATATTACTATATGTAGTTATTAAATATATATTCATACTATATTTCAATTAAAGCATTTTTGGTTAATGACCTATTAAACTCAATTTCATCAAATCCTGACCTTATATTTAGGATTAGCATGTACAGCCTCAGAACATTTGATATAGATGGCAGAATTTGGTCATTTGGTAACACAAGTTCATTTCCATGGCTTCTAAAAAGAAAGTATGAGAGAAATGTATTTATATCTTGAGATTGTTATAAATCAGTCCTTTTTATTCTGTGGAATAGGAATTGTGAGCTATATAAGTCAAATATCATCAATGGCTTAAGTCCGGAGCCCTCAGAGACCCAAAGGAACTACAAACATATCAAAGCAGGAGAGGAAATAAAATATTGACTGTTTCATCATTTTCTAACTACTCCTAAATACTTCTAAACTTTTCAATAAAAATTGGTGATTGAACTAATTAAAGTGAAATTAAGTAAGATTATGTTAGTAGCTATTTGCATGCATAAGGTAGAAAGTTTGCAGGTAGGCCATGGGAAGTATTAGTCAAAGCTTGGAGAGAGGATGATATTGCAGACTACAACAGATCCTGACCCTAATCTAATTTTATTGTTCTAGGAAATATGGCCACTGAAGACAGATGGGAGCTGGTGCCTTAGATTAGGTTTTTGGGGGGAATTGAATTATATGGTTTCCCCCACGCTTTCTGCATGCTTTTATATAGTGGTAATGTTTGACATTGCCATACAGTTCCATTTGTATAGTATAGAGTTACTGATGACAGCTTTTTGTTTTTTGATTTTGTTATTATGGCAGGGGTGGAAAGTAGGGGTAGATTGTATGGACATTAGGTGGGTTGTTCATCAAACCCTTCCTTTGAGCCTTTACACAGAAACCTATCATCCTGGAGTTTACATCATTCTTGCAAACAAAATGGAGTTTGTCACTGACAATTCTTGTATGGAGTTTAAACTGATGGTTCTTGGGTTATTGAAGGTTTTTTGAATACTTATTATTAGAAACAAATGTCCACTGAGCAACTAATTAGGAACATTCCCTTTTGTTGAATCCTGTTGATCCTTGGATAGATTAAATAAGATCATGAGTCTGTAAATTAAACAAGGTCAAAGTAGCCTCACTTTTTAAGTGAAAATTCTATTTTCAAAATATGCCCATGTAAGTTACTTCTACAAAAAGACCATTAATTTTTATTAGGATGTACTGCCACTGAGTCTCTCCTCCCACCTTTACCAAGTTCTAATCACTTGATTACCTCATTAGGAAGATTTGTACACTTCAGACCACCCTGATGGCTGTCTCACAAATGCTTCTATCCAAAATGATTATGGTGTCCAACAATGGACACCCTCTCAACCCAGGTTCCAATGAATATCTGAGAAATGAAGGACTTTAGAAGACATTCCAGTGCACCACTTTTTGGGTCTTTTGAATAGTCAGTGAGGTTCCCCTACAAGAAGTAAAGTCATCATTTATATGGATTCTTAGGTCTTATCTATGATATCATTGAATTATAATTGGTAGAAAACTTCAAGATATATGTTCCAAATCTTTTCCATTAGAGGGGACTATACCTAAAGTCTTTTTTCTTCCTTTTTTCTTTTTCTTTTTCTTTTTTTTTTTTTTTTTAAGACTATGACTTCATTTCTTTAAGCAACTCCCTGGTGAGGAGATTCCTTCTATCAAGGCAACTATTCAACAACTCACAGTTTTAGAGAAGTTCATGAGACACTAAAATATTAAACAAACCACTCAGAATCACATTATTAGTGTCACAGTGAGACTCAAATATATGCTCTCGACTATTAGGGTCAACTCTCTATTCACTCTGTCCCATTGTATTTCTGTTATTAAAAAGACAACTAGGCGGCATAAAGAATAAAACACTAGACCTGGAGTTGAGAAGGCCTGAATTTGAATATAAATTTAGGTACACTAGCTTCATGACCCTGTACAAGTTACTTATGCCCATCTCTGTCTCAGTTTCCTCATCTATAAAATGATTATAATAATAGTATCCACCTCCCAATATTGTTGTAGGAATGATAATATATCTAAAATGTTTTATAATCCTTAAATTGTTATGTAAATATTGACTATAATTTTAATGATTTGTTATAATATTATGACATATTAAGGGGGAAGGTTTTTTTTAGATAGAAAGCTAGCTTTAGAGTTAAGATCTGTGCCTAAGTTCCAATTTTCACATTTACTCACTGTGTCATTCTGGGCAAGTCATTTAAACTCAAGGCAGTATTCTGAGATTCAAAATTGCATTAATCTCCACTGATAAGAAAGTTTCCTCATGAGGGAATTCCCTTTATCTGTGCAATCATTGTTCCATTTTCTATTTCCATCGCTGTTTCAGTAGACCTATATATCTACCCCTTTAAAATTCCTTCCAATTGGAAATGGGAATTTCTGCGTGCTTAGAGAAGTTATCATCATATTCTTGTAGCTTTTGCAAGTAGGTCACTGAATACAGCATAGAGTCTTTAGTTGTTTTACAAAAGTTCCCACTGGAGTTGTGTGGAGTCTTTTCTGGGGAAGGTCAAAATACTGTATAGCTATACCCTCATTAACCCTTCTAACATTCTAGAGAGGTTCTCCTTGAGTAGGTACTTTCAAATCTCTACTTCAAAGATAAGGAAGTGAGGGCAAGCAATTAACCTAAGGTCATACAGGAAGGCCAGGAAGAGTACCTAAATATCCATACTCCCAAGGCAGGATATTATTTGCTAGAATGCAATAGCTATCCTCATTACCCTCTCAATATAAGTAAAAGGGAAAAATACATTGAGTTTATATTTTTTTCAGCCAAGTTTCATATTTCAAAAGACCCAAGATGGATATAAAATGCATCTACATCATTCTTAATTTTCCTTTTTATTTATATAAAGTTGACAAACTATTAATAAACATACTCATTTTCATATATAAAGAATATAATAAAAGTATTTTAAGTATATAATATTCTAAAAGTCTATCAAACCAAGCATTTCTATTATTTACTGCTATATGTATTTAAGTATATAACAAATTCAACACAGTAACTGTCTTTCTTATCTATGTTTCCCTTTGAAGTATCTGCTCTCTCCTATATATTTTTAAATCTTTTTTGATTATTTTGTTTTCTTTTCTTTTCTATTGACATGCCCATAAATATCTTTCCTTTCCCCACCTCCCAAAAAAAGTCATCCCTTGTAATAAATAAGGATAATAAAGTAAAACAAATCTATATATTGAATTTCAAAAAGGTATGGTTCTAGTTCATCACCTTTCTATCAGTTCATTTAAAAAAACAGATAAAAGCTACCAGTGAAAGCATCTCTAATCACAGGGTGGAATGATGCTACCTCATGCTTCCTATATTCACATAATAGAATTTATTATTCTCTAAATCATAGTCATCCATTTTGCTTTAAATTCTTTGCTATTACAAGAAGTACTGATATAAATATTTTATATATATGAGTCCTTGTATGTTTTCGAGATCTAAGATTATGACTGTGTCATTTTACCTTAAATCACCTTTCAAAGCAACTCAAGCCACTTGGCATGGTTGTAATTGTTGAGAATATATTCATTGGTATGTAGGCAAACGTCTAACAACTGACTTTCCCTTGCTGTTCCCCAAAAAGTACATGACACACTTTTAAATCTAATCTGCCTTATTAACATTTTTATCACTTTAAGTATAGATAATAAATACAATAATTATCAATCCCGGATTGATTTGTCACATTTTCTAATTTATGAAGTATAAATAAATGTAATGCCAAAGAAACTGAGCAAGACAAGAGATTAGAGACCAATTCAATAGTTTATTAAATGGAGAGAAATACTGGGACCAATGGATCCATGTTGATCCCAGGGCTAGACAAGACTATCATCTCAAAGAGTCTAGCCCCAAGTATTGGGGCAGCGAGCTTTTTATGGAATAACAAGAACAATGACATAATGGAGGGACCTAGGTGGGGACCTAATAGAGAGAAGTTACTGATATTCTAATGACATCTAAAATGGATAAATCTTTATCTTGTCAAACATTAAGAAGGAATGTCTCTAAAACCTTTATCTCAACCATTAAGAGGGAAAGGTTATAACCTAAGGCAGAATAATTAAATAGGACAATTTGAGAAACTGGGTCACAACATTAAAAGGGAACTTTGGCATAACATAAATACACTGAAAATTTAACAATCAGCTTTTATAAGCTACTGATTTTTAAATCTGATGAAATTGTTCAATTAATGATATGGTTCCAGTATCCCTAAAATTACCCCTTGTAATGAGCCCACATTTGCTTTCACACAGTTTCAATATATTTTTCCTAGGCCTACTCTCTAGGATCAAGAAGAATATAGGTCCAATTGCTCTTCTACATTATACTCCTTCAAATACTTGAAGATGTATATAAGATAATTATTCTTGGTTGAGTTTGTAAAGAAGATGATATATTCTCTTCAGCTTTCAAACTTGCATACTACTAGTAGCAATAATAATAATATAAATTTATAAGAGTATTGCCATTTAAAATTCTTGTTGTAAAGGCTATCTGCTTGCTATTCATCTACAAATTGTCACAGAATTTTTTCTACCGTATTCCCAACTGCCTCCAACTTTCTCTTGATGATAACATTGTATCCTGGAAAGAATGTGTGTGTGTGTGTGTGTGTGTGTGTGTGTGTGTGTGTGTGTGTGTGTGAGAGAGAGAGAGAGAGAGAGAGAGAGAGAGAGAGAGAGAGAAAGAGAGAGAAAGAATCTTACCTTTGTAAATTTACCTGCTGAAAAACACCTGAAGACCTGCTTCTCAATGATTACTATTTATAACTACCTTAAAATCAAATATACCATTTTTCTATATATTTGTATATTAAAACCACATTTGTAGCTAACTCTTAGGAAGTAGAAGGAATTGCCATATAATTAATCCAATTAAATTCTTTAAATGTTAGAAATAACTCATTATTTCATCCAGTCACTGCAGTCTAATTAAATCACATTGAAGGAGTAGCTCTCATTGATTGTGCTTTTGGGAAACTTGTGGATAGCAAGTTTCAATATGCTACAGTCCCTGCCTTTATGAACTAGTATAGAGATAAGAAAAAAGAATTCTTGGCCAAAGGCCAAATCATTGTGTCGGCCTTAATAAGTCATTTCTTCCTCAGAGACTAGAGCACAAGAGGAGGATATACCTAAAGATATAGGTAAAGGAATGAAATAGAAGAGATAAATATTATATATATATATATATATATATATATATATATATATATATATACATATAGAGAGAGGTATGTATATGTATATAGAGATACATTTATGTGTGTGTGTATCTGTGTATGTGTGTATATAATTTATATTATATATATGTATATATATATATATATATATATATATATATATATATATATATATATATTCCTCAGTAAAGTAGGAATCAGAGAGAATCTGCAGAGAGATTCAGAGGCAAAGAAGTTGAGGCTGACTTTGAGGATTTGAAAAAAGAATGATTGAAAAAGTTGTTGAAAGAATGTCAATAGGAAGTCAGTGGGGGCAAATAAAAGCATTGTTTCTTATAAAATGAAGATAATGTGAATTTTCAGTGGATCCAGTTATAGACTCATAAAAAGTCTATAAAGGCAAGATAACTGAAACTTGAATTTCAAGAGTTGGATTGATAGATTGATAGAACTGGGATTATTCCCTATAAGAACTGAGGTAATCTATAATCCTAATCCTTTTCCCTTCTCTAGAGACTGAGGTAGAGGTGGTGGAAGAAGGGGAGGGAACAGAAATATGGTTCTCATGTATTGGAGTAAATTTGTATATTTGTGATTATATCTTCTGAAGTAAATATTGTTTGTGTGATTTCCTCCAAAAGTATTCAGCAACATGAGACTAGGAGGTGAGGAAAGACAATTATGGATGAACAAGGTTTGAAGATTGGAAAGGCAAAGAATTCAAAGGGGAAAAAAGAGTACCTAGTTGAACTGTTTGATTGAAAGATCCAAACCATAAAAAGGGGGTAGGAGAAGAGTGAAATCAGGACAAGGTTGAAGGATTGAGAGAACAGAGAGAAATAAACAAATAGAGGTCATGAGGACAAAAAGATTTAGAAAAAGTGAGACAGAAAGATGTGGAAGATCATAATAATTACATAAGAGGACTTCAGAGTTCAAGATCAAGGGCAGAAATTGTCTTCCTCTTTTCTTATGTTTATATCCTCTGCATTTAGCACAGTGCCTAGCACATAGTATACTTTTAAATGCTTGCTGTTCAGCTTATAAATAATTGTGAGATTCAAAATATGACCACCTCTTCTGGGTGACTGAAGTGGAGGAAGATGCACAAAGGCTGCTGATAAATGTTTAATAGCTAGCTCTCTGGGGGAAAATATATATGCACCACAGACCTTTAAGTTCAATCTGCATGAATTAGCATTTGCTTCATCACTACCTTAAGGCCACACAATTAACAAAACAATAAATCAAACCCTGATTTGTAGCTCTTACTGATTTCTGAGATGGAAGTGCTCATGCTGAAAACTTAACAATGGGCTCTTGTGAGGTTGGTTTAGACTGGTTCCAGAAGACTCCCAGAATATGGGTCCTGTGAAATGAACAAGTTGTGAAGAAAAGATGTTTAAAGGGACATCAGCAAGTATATGGAAATCTCTAAATATGAAAACAGAGCTAGAATATCTATAAGCCAGGTTCTAAAATTCTTTAAAAATAAGGAAGACTGACCTGGAATCTGGCAGTTTTCAACAAAAAGACCTAGATGAGTTGGAATGAATGAAGTGAACTTCAAAAAGGAAAGGACATAAAATGATGGTAACAGAGGAAAAGAAATGTTAATAAGGAAAACTAGAAGTAGGCAGACTTTCCCTCTAAATAGTGTTTGAAGCATAAGAAAATGAATAAAATGTAGGCAAGAATGGCTTATCTTTTGGACAGAGCCAGATTAGGTCTTCTAGATTTGAAAAAAAAAAATTTTGAATGTAGTATATGGCAGATATTTAGGACTAGAAGAAGTGATGCTTAGCTATATAGTACATGTTTTATTATGTATTATTTTACTTTAATTATCTTTACACTAAGTAAAATATTGTACACAGCTAAACATGTTTTTTTTTCCCCCATTCATATGTAGAAGCAACTCCATTAAACTAAGGTCATATGAGCCAGGCTCACTGAAATTTACCTCATTCAGATAAGAAGTGGAGCTTTGCCAATAGAAGGGAGACAGAACTTACTCTGATTAGATAATTACACATAAATTCTTGTTAGATGAATCACCATGACTACCTAGAGATCAGAAAGATTGGAAAGTGAGTTTGTCCACCCTCTGTCCACAGAGAGCTTGACATTTTTTTTTTTTTTAGCACTAACATTTGTGGTTAGAAGTGCCAGAATCTTTATTCTGAGTTTTGGACTTGCTTAGCATCTAAACTTCCTTCTAAAATGCATTAGAGGATTTGAAGAGGGGAGATTCACAGACCATCTGCTGTTTTAAAGTGTGATATGAGGAATTCTAGTATTTGGGGCAATTTGTCAACAATGGAACAAGAAGGCACTGGGAAATGAGTTGAAATCTGGATAGGGATAAGAATGTGGGGGAAATGAGCAGAAAGTGTTTTCACCTGGGCAATTCATCAGAATTGTGAAGAGAAGAGCAAAAAGAGGTAGAATTTATCAGCCACGGAATAAGGAAAGACTTCTCTTTTCTAGTATCTTAAGATAAGTGACTATAGATCCACAAGCAGTTATATTGGCTTTCTATAAATTGTTACTACAAATGCAGAGATATGAGAGTAGAGACATCAGGAAAATATGGCCAGGCATTGGAATCAGTAAACATCTTTTAGGGGAAAATGGAGTTCTTTAAACATGTCTCAGAAGAAACAAATGGAAAGTCATATTGGGATGATCTACTCACTTACCAAACTTTCTTCCAGAAAACTGCCTGGCTCATCCTAGGTGTGTGACAGAACAGATTAATTTGCTTTTGGGGAGTTGTATGAATATGTATCAATAACATCTCTTTTGTTGAGCTGGAGCCCCCAGCTGGTATTCCCAGCAATTAGATAAAGTCTATTACTTTCTCTCCCTCCATATATTTGGCTGACTATATCCTCATCCGAATTTGCATTTAATTCCCTAGGGACCCTCACAGGCACACAATGAAGGATATCTTTGAGAAACCAATTTCTTCTGAAAACACATATCAAATAGAGAGAGTGAACAGAGTCTTAAAGAAATGAAAGTTGGAACATAGGCTCACATATTGGAATATAAAGTATAGCACAAGAGCCTTAGAGAGGTAAAGGATAGGAAATCTGGAGCATTGACAATTTCATACTTAGCCAACAGGAAGAGCTATAGCCATTCTGCCTCATGATTCATATGGTTTCCATATAACTGTGGAATAATAATACAAGCAATAATCTCTCTTGTCCAGGTGGCAATAATAGGGGTCACAATGAGCTATCTCCCACTGAGGCTGCCTTTTCATCCTCCTGTTTCTTACTAATTCTGGAGAGGACCACTCATTCTCTCCCCTCTGTCAGAGCAACTTTCTCACTTCTCACTTCTTGTGAAATATCATCTCTCCCTTCTCAGGAAAACAAGATTGTCCCTTTAAGAAAGTTACAAACCCTATAGTACTTGGATCAGAATTTACTGAGGATTTTTGTACTGTCCTGGGGACATCTATCTCAGCTGTGTTTCACTTTCTTGGGTAAGGTGCATGCATTCGCGCACACACACATCTAGAAAGACAAGTATTGCCACAGGAAGGAATTTAAATGTATGAGAAAAAATTATTTATCAGTTCTCTGCATTGTTAAACTCCCTGAACACAGAGAATTTTATCTCCAGTATCTACCATAAGCACCCTTAATTATTGTACAATAATTCAAAATGACTTTATTACATCATTTTGCTTAATTTTTCTCAGACTTGAATTTTGTTTTTGTCTTTTTGGTTTTGTTTGTTCAATTTTGTTTTATACTTAGTTTTTGTTGTAGTATTTGTTATTTTGTTGTGCTTTTTTTTTTTTTTTTTTTGCTTTTCCCACTGAATTTTTCTTCTACTGACGTTTCTTTATTCTTATTCTTGTATTTCAAGTATTGATAGAAACTAAAAAAAGTTAATCAATTTTTTAAAGTTTTTTTTTTAAACCAACAATAAAAAGGTGGTTTCATCAACAACAGGTCATGCTAGACTAATGTGATTTCCTTTTTTGACAGTTAAATCAATAGATCATAAAAATGTGGCATACTGTTTACCTAGATTTTATCAAAGCACTTGACAAATTCTCTCATAGTATTCTTTTGAGCAAGAAGAGGAGATGAGGTTAGATGATAACACAATTAGATGGTTCTGATCTGGTGGAACAACTCAACCCAAAGGGTTCATTAATTATTTATTATTATTATTAATTATATTTTTATATATAATTATAATTATTATTAATCATTCATTAATGATTTGTTGTTATCTTGGAAGGAAGTCTCTAGTAAATCACTCCAGGAATCTGTTCTATTTAGCATTTTTATCAATGACTTGGATAAAAGCACAGATGGCATGCTTTTTAAATTTACAGATTACAAAAAACCAGGAATAATCATGAACATGATGAATGATAAAGTAAAGGTCAAAAAAAAAAAAATCTTAACAGCCTAGAATGTTTTGCTGAATTTAATAAGATGTGATTTAATGGGGATAAATGTAACATGCTATAAGTGTATTTAAAATATCAGACCCAGCAGTTCAGGATGGAGAAGATGAAGTTAGATAATAATTCATCTTAAAAAAAAAAAAAAAAAAAAAAGGAGGTCGTGGTTTCAATGATCTCCTACCTAAATCTGAATAAACACTGTGATGTGATGACTCTTCTCAAAAGCCAAGGTAATCTTAAACTGAATTGTGACATAAAATTCAAAACTAGGGATCTCATAATCTCACTGTACACTATTCTGGTCAGATCAAATCAGAAGTATTGTGTTCTCTTTTGAACCTTACATTTTAAGAACTGAAGAGAATCCAGGTGAGAATATGTGTTTTGAGAATTAGAAGGTATGTAGACTAAAAAAAAGAAAAAAAAAAAACTTAGTTGGGGAAACATGTTAGTCATCTACAAATATTTGAAGACTCATTCAGAAGAGGGTTCAAATCAAATTGCTAACAACTTGAACTTTCCAAAAGTGAATGAGACTGCTTGTGGTGGATAATTTGTTATTGTTTGGTCGTTTTTCAATTGTGTCTGATTCTGCATGACCCCATTTGGAGTTTTCTTGGCAAAAAAAATGCTTGATTGTTTTTCTATTTCCTTCACTAGGTCATTTCTTAGATGAGGAATCTGAGGCAAATGGGGTTAAGTCACTTGCCCATGATCACACACCTGGAAAATGAGTATCTGAGGCTGGATTTGAATTCACAAAGAATAAGTTTCCTGACTCCAGGTTATCCTGCCCTTGGTTAGGAAGTGCAATACCTAGAAGTAAACTATATATTTTAAGAACCTAATAAGTCTTTCTAGGACAGAGAAAATCATAACTTTTATGTACAACTCCTCTTTAATTCATGGATTCTGAAATACCAAAGATTTCTGCCATGATCAGATGTTATGGGCCAGAACTCTGAACTTGAAACAAGGATTCTTACAAGGTGCTAAGTCAGTGGAATTGATAAAGACAATGGTTATCTAGTTTAGCATGATACTTAATAGTTCTTTAGTTTGGTATTGGTACTTAGTACTTAATATAGTTCTACAAGATTCACACCTATTATAATGTAATTATAAGAGAGCATATAAGCTGGAACAAACTCAATCAGAGTCAGAGCCAGAGAAGACAAGCAGACTGGAGGCAGAGCTCAAGCCCTAGGATTCAGAGAGAATCATTTCCATCTTCATCAGCCTCAGGATGGCTGGCCTGTCCTCCTGCTCCCCCCATTGAGACCAAGGCCATTCTGAAAGGCTCTCCAGAAAGCTGCCCAGCCCCAGGCAAGGAAACTAGATTGTGAAGGAGATAATAAAGGATTTGGATTTCAACACTTGGCTATTCTTGTGGTAATTACTCAGCTGAAAGGCAGGCTGCTCCAAGACCTCCAGAAAACCACTAAGAACATTACAATCAGACCTTTGTATTGCTAAAGGTGATTTGGAATTTTCAAAAGACAATCCAGTGGAAAACTGGGACACTGATACATTGTTGGTGGAGTTGTGAACGAATCCAACCATTCTGGAGAGCAATCTGGAATTATGCCCAAAAAGTTATCAAACTGTGCATACCCTTTGATCCAGCAGTGTTTCTACTGGGCTTATACCCCAAGGAGATACTAAAGAAGGGAAAGGGACCAGTATGTGCCAAAATGTTTGTGGCAGCCTTGTTTGTAGTGTCTAGAAACTGGAAAATGAATGGATGCTCATGAATTGAAGAATGGTTGGGTAAATTGTGGTATATGAATGTTATGGAATATTATTGTTCTGTAAGAAATGACCAGCAGGATGAATACAGAGAGGCTTGGAGAGAATTACATGAACTGATACTAAGTGAAATGAACAGAACCAAGAGATCATTATATACGTCAACAACGATACTATATGAAGATGTAATCTGATGGAAGTAGATTTCTTTGACAAAGAGACCTAATTCAGTTTCAATTGATCAATGATGGACAGAAGCAGCTACACCCAAAGAAAAAAACACTGGGAAATGAATGTAAACTGTTTGCATTTTTGTTTTTTGTTTTTTCCCGGGTTATTTTTACCTTCTAAATCTAATTCTCCCTGTGCAACAAGAAAACTGTTTGGATCTGCACACATACATTGTATCTAGGATATACTATGACATATTCAACATATATAGGACTGCTTGCTATCTAGGAGAAGGGGGGGAGGGGGGGAGGGGAAAAAACGGAACAGAAGTGAGTGCAAGGCATGATGTTGTAAAAAAATTACCCTGGTATGGGTTTTGTCAATAAAAAGTTACTATAGGAAAAAAAAAAAAAAAAGACAATCCAGCCAATCTTCACCTGTCTTAATGCTATTTGTACTTTTTGTCCCAAAATACATACTGATGGACAAACTCTACAGGTATGATCAGAGAAATGATTTTGACTTATGAATGGAGAGACACCTTATTGTAAAAGTCCTTAAGGAAGCATTTTATTCTACCTAATCAAATTATTTTACTTAATCAATAAATAATCAGCACAATAGGATCTTGCTTTCTATATGTCTTCCAGTCAATTGAAAAATAATAAGATTTGTTCTTATACAAATAAACTCAAATCTAAACTATTAGAAAAATATCAATTGCTCATGGATAGGTCAAACTAATGTAATAAAAATAACAATTCTGCCTAAATTTATTTAATTTTTCAGTACCATACAAATCAAACTGTCAAAAAATTACTTTATAGAACTAGAAAAAATAATAATAAAATTCATCTGGAAGAAGAAAAGATCAAGAATATCAAGGGAATTAATGAAAAAAATACAGAGGTTGATGGCTTAGTAGTACCAAACCTAAAACTATATTATAAAGCAGCAATTATCAAAACCATTTGGTACTGGCTAAGAAATAGAATGGTGGATCAATGGATTACACAACACAATAGTCAAGATCCATAATAATCTAGTATTTGACAAACTCACACACTCAGCTTCTGGAATAAGAATTTTCTATTTGATAAAAATTCCTGGGAAAACTGGAAAATAATGTCATAAACTCAGCATAGACCTACATCTCACACCTCAGACCAAAATAAGGTCAAAATGGGTACATGATTTGAGCATAAAGGATGATACCATAAACAAATTAGGAGAGCAAGGAATAATTTATAAGATCTTTGAAAAGGAAGGGATCTATGACCAAAGAACTAGAGAATATTAGGAAAGGCAAAATGGACAATTTTGATTACATTAAATTAAAATTAACCAACAGAAACAAGATTAAAAGGAAAACACAAAGTTGGGGGAAAATTTTTACAGCAACTGTTTCAGATAAAGGACTCATTCCTAAAACATAAAGAACTCTATCAAATTTATAAGAATGCAAGTCATTTCCCAAATGATAAATGGTTAATGGATATGATCAGACAATTTTCAGATGATGAAATTAAAGCCACTATAGTTATATGAAAAAAAAGTTCTAAATCACTATTGATTAGATAAATGCAAATTAAAATAACTCTGAGGTAGCATGTTCATACTTCTCAGATTGACTAAGATGACAGGAAAAGATAATGATAATGTTGGAGTCCTGGAAAGATTTACATGAACTGACACTGAACGAAACAAGCAGAACCAGGAATACATTGTATACAATACCAGCAAGAATGTGTGATGATCAGCTATGAAAGACTTGATTCTTCTCAATGATTTAGTAATCCAAAACAATCCCAACAGACTTTGGACAGAAAATACCATCTGTAGCCAGATAAAGAATGAGACTGAATGTAAATTAACACATGCTATGTATGTATACTTCTTTTCTGTTTTTTTTTTTTTTATCTCTCCCATGGTTTTCCCTTTTGCTCTAATTTTTCTATCCCAACATGATTCATAAAGTAATGTGATTCATAAAATAATTTAAAAACAAATAAATTTACTAGAAAAAAATAGTAAGATTTGATCCTATTTGTTTCCTTGTTAATACCTTCATTGAGGGTGTCCTTAATCTGTGTAACTAAGTTTCATAAACATTTCAAATAAATGAAAATATAGGCACAGATGATGATTATTTCAGCATTAATAAGATTGGGAATTTCCCCCATTCTCTTGATAGCTTCCTTTCCTTCAAATATTTTGTGAATCAATCCCTTAAATTCAATCTGACATGTCAGTATTGTAATGTGCCAGGCACTTTGCTAGGCACTGGTGACACTGGAATCATTTCCAGCATGAATCCTTTCTTTATACCAATGGTTCAATTCACATGATTTTCTCCATCTTTATATTTTTATTTCAATTTCTATGTCCCTTGTAAATAAATCTGCTACTTCTGTTTATGATCTCAAATACGTAGCTCTGTTGTCCTTCACAATAATTTTAATTTTAAAAATTATCTTTTTTCACTTCCTTACCATTTGTTACTCTTCTTCCATTTTCATCTTTAAATTCTCTTGGCATTTACAGTATTCCAATAACCATTTGAGTAAGCTTTGTTTACTTATATCTCTTGCTACACTTTCTTTAAATTGGCTTTATCCTCTGTTGCTTCTCTCTGATTTGTGCAACAAAGCAAATTTTGCAAATGAGCTTTGTAGTTTAAACCAGTGGTGCTTTTGACCACCATCTCTCTCTGATTGACAAATCAAGTAAATATTTTCTGACTAAAGTACTTTTTAGGTTTCTTTGTTCTTATTGCAACAATGGATTTATCTTAAACTTCTGTTTAAAAATTTTATGCAATATTGGTATCATTTCTATTGTCCATTAACTACTTCACCTTTTCATTTGTGTGTTAAAATAACTCAGGACTGAGTTGTTTTGATTGTATACCATTATTATTCTCTATATCTATATATCTATATTATTATGCTCATTATTATTCTCTAAAATTTTTACTAATTCTGATTTTGCTTCTGACATGTCCATTAATTAACTATATACAGACAACTGATTCAGGAATGGCTCCCATAATAAAAATGTTTCCTTTTTCCTGACTGTTAAAATATACTTAAATCTAATTTTTGTGATGTGTATGTTACTCAAGCTGTGTAGTACTTATTAATTCATTTCTTAAAGAGACTATTCATAATATAAAAACACAAGGATTCTTTTTTAGTCTTTAATGGTCTATAAGTCTCCACAAAACCCTATGATTCTATGTCATCACCAAGTGCTAGAATCTCAAAGACGATGACTGTGGAGTTGAAAGTCTTGAAGGTTCTACTACACTCGAAAGATTTCTTGTGACTCTTCTAGTAGAATGAGTCAGTTTTCCAAGGACTAAGCTAGCTTTTCAGCTTCATTATCCATATTGCTCCCCCTTCTGACTGAGTATAACCCCAGGTTCTGTCCTAGATTCTATTTTCTCTTTGCTCTACACTCTCTGAGAAATTTCATCAGCTTCATGAATTTAATTATCATCCCTAGGAAGATAACTTGCAGATCAATATTTCCAGTCCTTGTTTACTAAAATCCAGTCTCACATCTCAGTCTTTTGCACATTTTAAGCTATGTATCCTATAGGCATCTAAAACCCAACATATCCCAAAAGGAACTCCTTGTATTTTTCTCCAATTACTACTGGTATCTAAACATCTCTATATTTTTCTCAAGGATTCACTCATTCTAGTCATCTAAGTTGACAAATTCAGTCTTATTCTGTTTATCATTTTTCATCATTCTACATATTTAATTAGTTGCCAAAATCTGTCATTTCTATCTCCATAGTCTCTTTTGTATACATCACCTTCTCTCAATTTTTAGAGACACCATTCCACTTTAGGCCTTTATTACCCTTACCTTAGACTATTGCAATAGTCTTCAAATTAATGTCCCTTTCTTGATTCCTTTCTGTGACCAATCTATCTTTACACATTGGCCAAAAGGATTCTTTTAAAATGCAGCTCTGATATTTCACTTCTCAATTTTTTGTAGCTCTCTTTTAATTCTAGAATCAAATATAAACTCCTCTTACCATCTAGCCCCAACCTACCTTTCCAAACATATTATCAATTATTCCTCTTCCCATATTCTATAGTCTGGCCAAAATCTTTATCCTTCTCAATCCATAATCTGTTAAAATTCCCCCTTCATGTAGGATATGTTCTTTGACTCAGGGAAAGGAGTAGAAATAGATAAAAAAAAGAAAATAGCTTTGCCCAAAGATAATAGCCTCTAAAATAGAGGCCATGGACTCTAGGGGTATATAGCACAACCATAAGGAGTATTAGATCAGCCATCCAGAAAAGGTGGTAGATTGGCAACCCCAGTAAAATAGAAAGCTGGGAGAAAAGCGGAGAGAAGTTGCACAACTGAGCTACACTCCATTGATTTTACTGGGAATGTGTCTAGCTTCTTATTACAAAAAATGCTTGCTGATTTTAGATTTTTTAAAAAATAAATTTTCTTTCTATTTTATTTTAAGAATAACTCCATTTATTACTATGCTCTCTAAGGTTTTTAGTAGTAATGGGTGCTCTATTTTGTCCAAAGTGTCTTCTGCTTCTATTGAGATTATCATAAGATTTTCTGTTAGTTTTGTTATTGATAAAGTCAATAATGCTGATAATTTTCCTGATACTGATCCAGTGATGCATTTCTAGTACAAATCTTACTTTGTCATAGTGTATTATTATCTTGAAGATAAGTTGTTGTAATTTCTTTGCTAATATTTTTATTTGTAATTTTTGCATAAATATCCAATAGGGATCTTTCTCTGTTTTGGCTCTTCCTGGTTTAGGTATCAGCACCATGTTTCTGTCATAGAAGGAATTTGTTAGGATTCCTTTGACTATTTTTCCCAAATAGTTTTCATGGTTATTCTTTAATTGTTTGGTAGAATTCACTTGTAAATCCATCTGGTCCTGGAGATTTTTTTCTTAGTCGGTTCCTGGATGACTTGTTCAGTTTCTTTTTCTAAAATGGAATTATTTATTTAAGTAATTTATGTCATTATTTATTAATATGAACAATTTATATTTTTGTAAATATTCATCAGTTTCAATTATATTATCAGATTTGTTGGCATATT
This sequence comes from Sarcophilus harrisii, assembly GCF_902635505.1. Lineage (NCBI taxonomy): Eukaryota > Metazoa > Chordata > Mammalia > Dasyuromorphia > Dasyuridae > Sarcophilus > Sarcophilus harrisii. Next base: position 235,525,884 of record NC_045426.1, on the reverse strand, counting down.
ATTGGGCAAAATAGTTCCTAATAACTGCTTTAATTTCTTTGTTTGTGTTTTCACCTTTTTCATTTTTGATGTGGGTAGTTTATTTTTCTTTCTTTTTTAATCAAATTAACCAAAGATTTATCTATTTTGCTGAGGTTTTTTTTCCCATAAAACCAATTCTTGTTTTATTAATTATTTCAATAGTTACTTCAATACTTACTTTGAATTTTATTAATCTCCTCTTTGATCTTCAAATTTTCTCATTTGGTATTTAGTGGGGGGGGGATTCAGCTTGCCCAATTTGTTGATCTCCTCTTTCTTTATTTTATTCATGTAACTATTTAGAGATATAAAATTTCCCCTAAGAACTGCTTGGGATACATTTCACAGATTTTGGTATGTGGTATTTCTCTTGGATGAAATTATCAATTGTTTCTATGATTTGTTGTTTATTCCACTCATTCTGTAGAATTAGATTATTTAATTTTCAGCTAGTTTTTAGTCTATCTTTCCTGGGCCCTTAATTGAATATAATTTTGATTTGGAATGAATCAAATGATTGGAATGAATGATCAGAAAAGGAAGCATTTACCATTTCTACCTTTCTGCATTTGATTGTGAGGTTTGTATATCTTAATAATACATGGTCTTTTTTTGTATAGGTGCCAAGTACTGCTAAGAAAAAAGCATATTCCTTTCTATCCCTACTCATTTTTTTCCAGAGGTCTATCATATTTATGTTTTCTAAGATTTTATTAACCTGTCTCATTTCTTTCTCATTTATTTTGTGGTTAAATTTGTCTAATTCTGAGGGAGGAGGGTTGAAATCCCCCACTGGTATAGTTTTACTGCCTATTTCTTCTTGTAACTGGCTTAACTTCTCTAAGAATTTGGTTGCTGTACCACTTGGTACATGCACATTGATTCTCAATAACACTTCTTTGTGTATGGTACCCTTTAACAAGATGTAGTTTCCTTTTTTATCTCTTATAATTAGATCTATTTTGCTTTTGTTTTGTCTGAGATCAGAATTGCTACCTCTGCTTTTCTTTTCTTTTTTTTTTTTGCTTCAGTTGAAGCATAGTTTTACTGCAGCCTTTTACCCTTACTCTGTATGTACCTCTCTGTTTCAAATTTCCTATAAACACCATATTATAGAATTCTGATTTTTAATCCATTCTGCTATTTGTTTCCATTTTATGGGAGAGTTCATCCCATTTACATTCACAATTATGATTACCAGCTATGTATTTTCCTCCATTCTATATACTTTTGATCTTTCTTTCCACCCTATCCCTCCTAAGTAGTGTTTTGTTTCTAACTCATCCCACCCTCAACCTGCCCTACCTTTCTATTATCCCCCCTCTCTTTTCTTATCCCTTTTTCCTGTTTCTGCCCTCCCTTCTTTCTAGCCTCTCCCTTTTCTTTCCCTTTTCTCCTCCTACTTCCTTATAGAGTAAGATAAATTGCTATACCTGGCTGAGTGAATATGTTATTCTCTCTTTGAGTTAAAACTTATGAGATTAAGCTTCAAACAGGGATCATACCCCCTTCTCTTTCTTTCCTTCTGTTGTAATGTCTTTTGTGCCTCTTCATGTGATCTAATTTATTCCATTTTACCTCCCCTTTCCTCTTCTCCCAGTATAATACTTTTTTCACCCTTTAATGTTGTTTTTCTTTAATATCATTACATCAGAGTCAGTTTATATCTACACCCTTTATCTATGTCCCCTCGAATTGCCCTAATAAAAGATACATTTCTCAAGAGTTACAAATATCATTTTCCCATCTAGGAATGTAAACAGTTTAACCTTTAAGTTTTGTTTTTTTTTTCTTTCCTGTTTACCATTCTATGCTTCTCTTGAGTCCTGTGTTTGAAGATAAACTTTTATATTTAGTTCTGACCTTTTCAATAGAAATAATTGAAAGTCCCTTACTTAATTGAAGATCCATCTCCTACTCTGAAAGATGATGCTCAGTCTAGCTGAGTAGTTGAAACAGATTGTAATCTCAGGTTTTTTGCCTTCCAGAATATGGTATTCCAGGTCCCCCAATCTTTTATCACAAAAGCTGCCAGATCCTGGATAATCCTGACTGTGATTCCTCAATACTGTATTGTTTTTGTCTGGCAGCTTGTAGTAGTTTTCCTTGAGATTATAGTCCTGGAGTTTTGCAACAATATTCCTTAAGGGTTAGGAAGCCTTGTGATATCTCTTTCCAAAGGTGATTGATCCTTTCAATGACTATTTTGCCTTTTGCTTCAAATATATCAGGCCAGATTTCCTTTGATGATCTCTTGAAGAATTCTATCCAGATTCTTTTTTTTTTGGTTATGGCCTTCAAGTAGACCAATAATTTTTAAATTGCCTTTCCTTGATCTATTTTCCAGATCACCTATTTTTCCTATGAGGTATTTTACCAAATGCCTCTTTCTTGATTGAATAGGGTGAAAACAGCCCCATGATTGACAAATTCTTTTACCATGACAACCCAAAGAACAATATAAAATGGCCCTCAATCTTATATAGGCCCCTTGTGAACCTTTAGTAATGGTAACATGGTGAAGAAAAATGGGGAAGAGAGTGATTAGATTTATAGCTTCTATAATCTTGAACCTGGATTTTGGTATTCTAAATGTGAGATTTTTCTTTTGCCCTGACCAACGAGTGAAAATACCTCTGGAATATCTGAATTATATTAGTCTTGATAGTCTCACTACAAAAAAAACTGGAATAAAAGAAAGAAATTGAAGCTAAATAGAGGGGTAGCTTATAGATATTCCTTCAAAAGACAAAGAAAAAGTTGTGTAAACTTGTGTAAGAGTTGATTTTTGTATATCCCTTCTTTGTATAGGATATGTTCTTTGACCCAGGGATGGAGTAGAATAGAGAAAAGAAGAAAATAGCTTTGCCCAAAGATAGTAGTCTCTAAAATAGGGACCAGAGACTTCCAGGAGTGTGTAGCATATCTCTAAGGATTATGAAATCAACCATCCAGAAAAAAAATGGTAGATGTGGCAACCCAGGTAAAATAGAAAACTGGGGAGAATAACTACACAAATGGTATATTCTCCCTTTCACCCCCTTCCTCACTCCTGTTCAGAATCCAGTCCATCTTCAAGGTCATTTATACTAAGTTGTGTTTACTTTCCTGACATGATTTATTTTCCCAACAGTTTCATTCTTTACCTGAACTCTCACTGGTTTCTCTAGTACAATCTCTTTACCAACCTCTACTATTGCATATGGACTATAGAAAAATATTATATTATTCCAATTTTTTGTCCCTTATTTTTGAAAGAAAAGATCTTGGCTACTGGCAAAATATAGTCGATTATTTAAATTGTTTGACTTAATCACTATTTGTCTCTGTTTTGGAAACAAAGGATTTGTATTTCTCTTTCTAGAGGCAAAACATGGGTGATTCTCCATTGATGCTATGTTGCCTATATTCTGAGCAGTTTTCTTGTATTATTTTCTGATTATTACCTTTTTTTTCATTTACCTTAGTCTTCTGGGGAACCAATGATCTTTAACTTGTCTCTGTACTTCCTTTCTTCAAGGTCAATCATTTTGACTGATATGGAATTTATGTATTTTTTTTTAATGTTCTTGCCTTTAGCTTTTCTTCTGACAGGTTCATAGATTTAGAGTTAGAAGGGACCTTATATGTCATTGACATATGTCATTTTGCAGATGAGAAAAATAAGGCCTAGAGAAATTAAATAACTAATCCAAAGATCAAAAGTCAGTAAATGTTCTGTCTCCAAATCCTACATTCTTTCCATTTTAGTATTTCTCTATTCCAAATCTTTTAATCTCTCTTTATTTATTGGAGAAACTCTCTATCATGGATTCAACTTTATTTAACCTGCTTATTGAATTTTTAATTCTTCATAAAGAACTCTAAGCATTTTTTGTGTTTCTCTTTTATTTTGAAATATTCCTTACCTTTTTTATTGTTTCTCCAAGCTTACTTGGAATCCAGTATTTCATTGGGCTTTTGTCCATTTCCCTTTGTCTTGTAATATTCATTAAAAGAGTGTTATGTTATCTTTGAGAATATACCACGTATTCTTCCTTCAGGTTTTCAGACTCTCTGTTGATATATGTTTCTTTTCTAATCTTTATTGAATTTTTTTCTTGAAATCCTTAATCTTTCAGACTTTGTTTTTTAAATTTCCCATGTCACATACTTACTCTTTGTTTTTATGACTTTTTTTCATATGTGTATACCTCTATGAATATAACACAAAACAGTTCAAATAACTTGCTTTAGGAGATATAGAATTCACCACCCTATTTCCCTACCCTTAATAACCTTTTTAAAAAAACTAGAATATCATGAAAATTATGGAGGAGGATAGATGTAAGAATGAGTGAGAATCGGAATTTCTAGACTTGTATAAATGAAGTTTATCATCAAAACTTTTTGCTATCACTTTAAAAATAAAAAGTTATATCAATGCAATAGACTAAATAAGAAAGAATCAGAAATAACTAATTATATCTTCTAAACCTGACAACATAAATCACCAAGGAAAGAATTTCCTATTTGACAAAATATTTAGGAAAAACTAGAAAGAAATTGATAAAACTTAAGTTTTAAACATTTAAACAACAACTTGTACCACCTCCCACAATAAATCCAATAAATTACTTAACTTGAATGTTAACAATCATAACATTAAAAATCAATAAAGAAATAAGAACCAAATTGGTTATTTTCATGGATAAGGTTAGGAGATTGATTCCTAACCAAATAATAGAGATGATTGCCTCCAAAAAAAAGATGAATGGATAATTTTTATTAAATTAAATTGAAAGATCTTTGCATGAACAAAATTAATGCAACTAAGAAAAGAAAGAAAGTAGTTGACTGGGGGGAAATCTTTATTATCAAATATCTCTTATGGTCTAATATCCAAGATATTAGATAATAGTAAAATAGAGAAGACTAGAATCCACTTCCCAATAGATAACTGGCTAAAAATAGGAATAAATAGTATAAAGAGAAAAATTGTGAACTATTAATAACACATTAAAAATGCAATCAAAAAAATTCAAAGGTTTTACCCCAAAACCAGGAAAATGGCAGAGACAACAAAAGTTTAAAATAATCAGTATTAAAGGAGTAAAAACTAATAACTTGTTGGTGAAATTTTGAATTTATCCAACTACTCTAGAAAATAATTTGGAATTATGCAAAGAAAATAGCTAAACTTTCCATACTCTTTGACTTACAGATTCTACTTCAGGGCATATGTCCCAATAAATCTAATGAGAAAAAGAAGGCCTGTCCCCATCCCCTATTTACCAAAATGTATGTAGCAGCATTTGGTGTAGAAGTAAATTATTAGAAACAAAGTAGATGCAAATCAATTGTTGAATAGGTAAACAAGAATTAAATGGAGTATTACCGTTCTTTTAAAAACCAAAGAATATGAAGAAGCATAAAAAGTTTTAAAGTAATGCATAATGCAAAGTTCAACAAACAAAATCAAAAAAAAATATGCAAAATGCTACAAAAATATAAATGAAGAGGACAACAAAAAAAATGAAACCAAATGCTATAAAACTATAAAAGCTAAGCTTTAATCATTCATTTAACAGAGAGAGAGAGAGAGAGAGAGAGCTTCTACTATGTGCCAGCACTGTGTTAACTGTTGGGGATACAAAAAGGGAAAGAAAAAAACTGGCCTTAAAGAGTTTATAATCCAAGGGAGGACGTCATAATCTAATACACTGGTCCTAAAAGAGATAACTCCCCTCACTACTTCACAGTGGTGGAACGCTAAGGGTTGAGAACATACTAGATAGATAGATAGATATACTTTTGTAACATATATGTAATGCTGGGTATTTTTGATATGTTAGTTAATTTTACTTAACATTTCTTTTTTTCTTTTTCTAATTTTTTAAAGTAAAGAAAAATATATAGGAATGTGTAAATTATTTAATATAAAAGATGTAAATAAAATCAAGTCAATATAAATCAAATCCTGCATATGTATGTATAAACACACATAGAGGAGATTTTAGTTATTATTATTTCGGGTATAGTTTAAGCAGGCTCTAGATTTTCAAAGCACCAGATAGAATTTTAGTTTTGCGATCTGAAGGCAGATTTAAAACCTCCAGCATTGCTGTGAAAATACAAAAGCAAATATTCCCTTAGCTTATTACAACAATAACACGTAAGCTAAACATCAGTTTGAAAGCAGAACCTTTTCCTTAGTTTTTACACATTTCATTCAATTCTTTAGCTGCACACCATTTCAGAATGAAAAGACATCAGAAGATTGTGTATCCAAGGATCAAACTTTCTATTGTTCTTTGAATAAGAGAATATATTTGAGTACAGAGCTTTGCATAAGAATTAGTCATCTTCCTTGTATCAAGTCAGCTATTTTCAGCTCAGCATAGCAATCTTCGATTTCTTGGGTTGTAACTATGGCAATAAGATTAGATGGCATTCAGTAAAATTCATTTTACAAATTAGCCTGGGAGGGTGTCCATGACTGTGATAAAGGAGCAATGCAAACGCTATGGAAGAAGAGGGAAATTAAATCAGGTTTCAGAATATTCTTCAAAATAATGATTCTCAAAATCTTTCAATGCCATATGGCAGTTTGTGAGTGATTTACAGGGAGCTGAAATATGTACCAGTGGAAAATTGTGCTTGATGGATTCCTTTCCTTTTTTTTTTTTTTTTTTTTTTTTTGTTTGTTTGTTTTAAGCCACCACACCTCTCCACTTAAGAACTGCATCTTAACCTCCCCATAACTTCCTTTTTTCTATATGTGTCCATGAGTCTGTGGGTCTTCTGGGTTCTTTGATCTGGGATTTTTTTTAACCTCAAAATAGCAGTCAAACCAATTTCAAACACCTCCATTACAGTACACAGCTCATTATGTTCTAAAAAAAATTTTTTTTTGTTTAGTTCCAGGCCTCAGGCCATGTTATAATGAGGAAAGGAAAAAATACTGGTGTATATATTCTGTACAGTACCTCCATATTTCTAGTAAACGGTGCAATCACCACCAGTTTAAGTGAAAGACAGACTTTCATGTGTACAAATTAAAGATGGATTCCTGGAGCTTTAAATAGTTTGTCATAAAACATGGATTTAATCTTGTTTCATGGTGAATGTGTCTCCTGTCTTTTAACAGCTTTTTAAATAATAATGTGTATGGAGACATGGAAAAGGAGAGGGGGTAGATATTTTTTTAATATTTTATAAATGATTTTTTTTCTTTTCTTTATTAGCTGGCAGCTTCCTTTGAAAACACAGACTTGACAGAATTACCTTGTCAGGAGAATGTTGGGATAGATTTTTCTTTGACCAAGTTGTTCCCCAAAAACATAAATAAGGACTTTTATTGTTAGAAATTTTCAATGATGTTTCCTCCAAGACTTATCTCAAGGCCCCCTCTCTTACACTGATTCTCTTACTTGTTTGAGCTCATCCCTAAAGTTGAATGATTGGATGGATCGATGAATAAAAAACATGAATGAAAGAATGAAGAAAATAAGACATGAATGAATGATCTCAAAAAGAGAAATGAAAAGTAGTAGTATGACTTTACTTAGCCTGGTTTCTCCTTTGGTCTTTGGCCCTTTTTTGCTCCCTTAAGGGACTAGTTCATCGCTTCTAGCATTACACTAGAAATAAATATGACATCAGGTGACATGCTAGCATTTTGTCCCTCTGTGATTTAATTATGGATCTTCACTAAAAACCAAGTAACAGAGAAATTACTTCACTGGACACATGACACTTTACAAAAATTGCTTTTATTTCTCTGTAGGCAGAAATATAAGTTAGTGGGGTGGAAATCTTTTTGCTGTCACCATTGATTATCAAAAAGTAATTGTTTACAATTCTAAATGGAAACAAATGAGCACAGGAGTATAATCATAACCCATTTTCTTGCCAGCGAGGCATATTCTTCCTCTTATCCAAGCTCACACTAGTATAGCTGGAAAATTGTGATGATTTTTTAAAAAGGACTTATTCCAGAGCATAAAACAGATTTTTATGAAGCGTAAGCAAGTGATAGCAGTTACCATGTTAACTTTGAAGTCTTTTTCTTAAAAACAAGATTCAGCAACATTTTTAGTAAACCATAAATATTGAAAATAATAACTACTGAAAGGAAATTTTTAAAGCAAATTCTTAGAATCAATCAATTAACAAGTGTTAAAGGGCAGGTCAATTCTTCAAGAGCCTCCACAGCTGTAGATCATATCATCTGAAGGAGTTGCAGGGAAGCCTTTGCTGACATAGGTGTTGTGGACTGGGAATGAAATAAATTGGAGGCAGAAGAGGAGAAAGGTCAGACAATGAAACACTCTCAGTCAGAGAGGTCAGAGAACAGCAACTGCCTTTCAGTCTCCTTGTATCATTCTCTCACAAGAAGAGATCCATTCTGGGTTGGATCTCTAGCAGCCACTGTCAGGTGGCTCCTGTAAAACAACAAACAAGAATTTAAGTGTTCACAAAATGGCAGAAATTGAGCATATTCATTTCAACTCTCACTGTGAGCTTTGAATCGCAGATTCCAAAAGCTTAGCTACATTTTTCTTTCAAGGCTCTAAAAGTCTCCCTGATGGACTATAAGCAGGGGTGTGCTGATGTTTAACAACCAGATTTCAAAAGAGAAAAAACATATAACTGACACATTTTTAATTTTAATCTGCAGGATTAGTATTTTCCCCATTGTTTTCTTAAAGTGTAGACAATTAACAGAACAATAAATCTAACTCTAATTTATGTGATTTGTTGATTTCTGAGGAGGAAATGCTCAAACACAAAAATGTAATATTCAGCACTCTGAAGTCAGTTCAAACTATTTTCATCACACCCTACCACATACGTAAGAAATTCTCTAATGCCATAAACTCAGTACCAATGTGTTTACACTGTGTGTCCCCACCAATGTGTTTCCTCTCAAGAATATCAGTTGATTTATTTTTGTTTTGTTTTGTTTGTTTGTTTGTTTGCTTCTTGAGCTTTTTTCCCTTTTGATCTGATTTTTCTTGCACAACATGACAATATAGAAATATGTTTAAAATAATTGCACGTATTAACTTATATCAGGTTGCTTGATGTTTTGGGGAAAGAGGTAGTAAGGGAAAGAAGGAAAAGAATTGGAACCAAAGTCTTACAAAAAAGTGAATGTTGAAAACTATCTTTACATGTGTTTAGAAAAATAATGTTGAAATTTTAAAAAATAAATTAAAGCTTTTTTTAAAAAAGAATATCAGTTGAGAATCATTTTAGATAGCCAGATTTTAAGTAGCTTTTAAAAGGGGAGAGCATTTATGAAAGTAATATGGTAATAATAGTTGGTACAAAATATCCTTCTCTAAAGTTTGTGATACACTCTCTCACAATTACCTACAGATGGCTGAAAAGTGGGCATAAATTTAGCATAAGTGATAAATGGGTAACTCTAAACTCCTGGTTTGAAAAATCATTTCCTCCCATTTCTAGAATACTCAATTTTTCTTTATTTGCCTCACTTGCTACTTAACCTTAAATCACTTAATGGGTGCAGCCTCAGTCAAATTGAGATCTGTTAAAGACCAAAGCATCCAGGGCCATCTCCAGATCTTGATCCATATTTTGCCCCTGGACCCAATTGGCTTTGGAGGGTAAAGTAAGGCAGGTGACCTTGCACAGTTCTCCCTCACTTAAAGTCAATTCATTTGTATGTCATGGCATCTCCTCCCTGATGTTATGGTCCTCTTAGAGAAGGAAAGACAAAGCATCATTATCACCTTGACATAGAGTAGTTTCTTTGCTGGATTCTTTATGTAACCATTCACCTAAGTCCAGCTAATACTTGTCTTCAAGTATTGTGAACATACTGCCATAAGCTGATTTAGCACATTGATAAGAAGAACAACATCTTTCTTATTCTCCAAAGCTTGCAAAATCCTCCTTTAGTCAAAGTTAAAGAGGAATGGGAGTGAAGATACCCAATAGCAAAGAGCCAAAACTAAAAGCTCTCAGGGGTTTCAATTAGAACTCTCCATAATCTCTCAGATTTCTAGAATTCAATCCCATCTCAACTTGCTTGATAATTAATACATCAAAGATCACTGATCACAGAATACCATGATATATATAATAAGAATGAAGAAGTTTGAAATATTGCAAAAATTACCAAAATATGACAGAGACACAATGTGAGCACATGCTTTTTAAAAAATTGTTTCAATAGATTTACTCAATGCAGGGTTTCCACAAATCTTCCATTTGTAATATATATATATATATATATATATATATATATATTACAAATGGAAGATTTGTATATATATACATATACATATACATAATATCTATAAGGTAAAATAAATCAAAGCACAATAAAGTGAAATATGACTATATTCTCCAATATGTAAGTCACTTCTACTTCTCTTTCCTTTGACCTTCACAAAAAATAGTCTCTACCATAATTCTCTGTAGTTCATAGTTCTTAGATTTCCTCACATAAGTAGACTCTTTTAATATACAATGTTATATTCTCCTTTTATTTTTAATAAAATGTACCTATCTAGAGCCTAGGGTCCAATTATGGGATTTTTCTCACCAAGTTTCAATTATACCTACAAGGTCAAATTTCTCTCCTTGTGTTAGGACTTCTTATTCCTTGTTTATTATCCAAAGTTTAGGCATATAGTAATGGCATTTGAAATGATAGATTTGTCTACTGTCTCTTTTCTTAGATTTTTCTCAGCATCTCCTCTATTTTTTTTCCTTCTTCATAATTATTTTCTATGGTATCTAACTAGGAAGATACACATATATGTTTATATATTAGATGTGTATATCATATATACACATTATGTATTATATAAGTAATATATATAACATATTAAATACATATACATATATGTGAGAGAGAGAGAGAGAGAGAGAGAGAGAGAGAGAGAGAGAGAGAGAGAGAGAGAAGAGAAGAGAAGAGAGAGGGAGAGAGAACAAGTAGGAAATAAATTTTTATCAGCTTTTATTAGGTGTACTACATCTCTGCCAGGACCCTATCATCTCTATATTGTAAACCAATCATAGCCCAGAAATTCAGATCATAATCTTACTTTCCATCTTCTTAGACAGGTATTTATGTCCCAAATTAAATTTTCTCTTCTGTGTTCCTTTCCTTCAATGAGCAATAGTGAGGAAAATATTGTTCTGTGGTCCAATAGTCTATAGTTTCTAGACCCAAGCCATGATCATTGGTAATATTTTTTAAGCTCTTTCTAGAAGTATTATTTGTGTCCATATGTGTAGCCAGAAGTGAGTGGTTGTCTTATGTTCTGTTAAGTCTTGGAACATTCTCTGTAATGTATTAGATATGTGCTCTGGGAAAACAATAGCCCTCTCTGTTGTTTTTATCAGTTTACTACAGAGCTTCCTTAATTATGCTGAGCAAAACCTCTACAATCATTATTTCTCCATCCTTCTTCCTTTCACCTAACTACATGGTATCTGTACCATTTTAGGGAGTATGTAGAATTTTTTCCTCTTTAGAGTATCCAATTCTCTCATCTTCAGGAAGGACCTCCTTAAAAACTCTTCTGTAAGTGCCAATTATACACCTGACCTTTCCCTTTCCTTCTTCCTCCTCTCATAATTCTCTATCATCATGACAATGGTTAAGCTTTCCTTCTCCCATCATAGATTCCACCTTTAATTCTCTTTGAAACCTAAAAATTGTTTCCCTTAGGAACACTTCATTGTCCCTAAGAAATTAAAATGCAAGTAGACTTTGAGTTCTTCATCTTTTCTAAAAGGGAGATTGGACTATCCATGGGGTATAAAAAAATAGTGAACATTAATCCAAGTGACTTCTCTCTATGGTTAAGATTTTCAGATTTTTTTATTGAATTCTTGTGTGTATTTGTGCATCAAAGAATTAAAACTTAACAGCTGGTTATTACCTCTTTTTGTGGTAATTGAGACAATTAGAATTAAATTAAGGTTCACACAGGTAGCAAGTGTTAAGCTTCTGAGGTCAAATTTGAACTCAGGTCCTCCTGACTCCAAAGACATCTAGCTGCCCCTGATTGTTACTTCTTAATAACTTGAAAACTACTCAAATTCTTTTCTTTTTCTAAAACAAATTTCCATATTCTCTAGTCATATCTGTTTTTTCTTTAGCTTTGAAACAATATCCTGTCTGGTTTACCAACTTGCTCCAAATCACATTTACTTTATAAATTTATTTAACCTTCTATAGCTCAGTATCTGTTAGTTCAAATAATGAATCCTCTGAAGTAATAAAAATTATTTTAATTTTACATTGCATATTTCTATTGAACTAGAACTAATTACCATATTTTACATAATTATAACTTTAAATAGTACAATTTTGAATACAGGCAACCAGTTCAAGAGGTTCATTATTCACACTAATTGAAATCTGATTATAATTATTTCAACTACCTTTTCTTGCTTACCTAGCCTTGCCGTACCAACTACCATCTTCTTGTCTTTCTTGACTCTACTCTTCAGGTACCACTCCCTAAATATTCTTTGATCATCCTTAATTCACATTAATCCTTTTTAAAAATATATTCTCAATAAATCTTCTCTTACAACCTGTAAGTAAAATCCAGACTATTAAATACCTGAATGTTTCTCTTTTTCAAATTTTTCCCAATTTTGTTGAATTCTCTTAAATTTCTCCTCCACCAAAATAACTTCTGACCCATTTATCTAATCTGTACCCCTTCCAAATTATATATAGTATTTTTCCTTATTTGGAAGTACTTGCTTCCCTCTTCTCCTGAACTTCCTCTGAATTTAAATAAATTGATATTGAGGCTTTTGACCTGAGATATATCTTCAGGGATATGCTAGAGCCAACTTAAATCAATTCACATCTCTTTGTTAAATTTTTGAAGTGTGCCATGTTCTTTAATTTTTTGGAGAGCCAGTTTTTAACATTCATCAGTACACCTTTGCTTGCACCTTAATTTTAAAAATAGGTTCATTTCTCAAATATTATGTTCAAGTGCTCTCAAGGAGTTTACAATTTAATGTTCAACAGAAGAGGAAGATATATACAACTGTGACACAAAGAAGAATAAAAAAATTGTAAAGAAAAGACCCAGATAAGAATGCTAGGAATAATTTGAGGAGGGAAATTTTCACTTTCATCTGAGAAAATAAAGTTCATTTAATAAGGAGTAATAACTAAATTGACCCTTAAATGAATTTAAGGTTTAAACAGATTGATATCAGGGTCAAGGAACGTGGAGAGGAAAGAAAGAGTCCATTTCAGGCAGAAAGAATGATGTAAGCAAAAATCCAGAGATGAGACAAGGCCAGATAAAAAATGAAAGAATAGCCTGACTTTGCTGGAATACATGTAAGGGTTTTCTATGAACAGTGTGATGAAGGTAGCTTGGAGCCAAATCATGGAAGATCTTGAAAGCTGAGATCAATAGCCTATATGTTGTTTAATAGGCAATGAAAAGCCAATTAAAGGTTTTTGAGCTAAGAAGTGACAAGATCAGAGAAACTCATTAAGAAGATGAATTATTTTATTTGTAAATACACTTTCTTTAACCAGCTCTGTGATTTCTTCATTAGTTTCCAATGAGAAAATTCTCTATACTAATGCAGACTGACATCTGCTCTGCAATTGAAATACTTGTTTGGGTCTCTAAAAGGTTCTCTCTTTTACCAAAGATCACACAGCCAGTATTTATTAGAGGAAAGATTTAAACTTTAAATTTGCCTTACTTTACAATAATTACAAGATAAAAAATCAGAATTTATAGAATAGTTTAAATATTGATCAGATAAATGCTTTGCTTTGTGAAATTATTTATTATAAGGTTCCCTTAAATCGTGAGCCCTTTTTTATTAAAGCCTTTTTTTAATTTTCAAAACATATGCATGGATAATTTTTCAACATTAACCCTTGCAAAACCTTGCGTTCCAATTTTTACCCCCTTCCCTCCACTCCTCACATAAATGGCAAATAATTCAAGATATGTTAAACATGGTAAAAAAAATTATATGTGCATACATACTTATACAATTATCTTGCTGCACAAGAAAAATCAAATCAAAAAGGAAAAAAATGAGAAAAAATAAAATGCAAGCAAACAACAACAAAAAGAGTGAAAATGCTATGTTGTGATCTGTATTCAGCTCCCACAGTCCTCTCTCTGGGTGTAGATGGCTCTTTTGCTCTCTTCATCATAAGATCATTAGAACTAGCCTCATTGTTGAAAAATTGATCAAATATGATTCAAAATATGATCAAAATATGATCAAAATTATTATGATCATATAATTTTGTTGTTGACGTGTATCATGATCTCCTAGTTCTGCTTATTTCACTCAACATCAGTCCATGTCAGTCTCTCCAGACCTTTCTGAAATCATCCTGCTGGTCATTTCTTATAGAACAATAATATTCCATAACATTCATATACTATAACTTATTCAGCCATTCTCCAACTGATGGGCGTCCACTGTTTCCTCTACAAAAAGGGCTGCCACGGACATTTTTGCACATGTGGATCCCTTTCCCTCCTTTAAGATCTCTTTGGGATATAAGCCCAGAAGAAACACTGCTGGATCAAAGGGTATGCACATTTTGATAACCTTTGGGCATAGTTTCAAATTGCTCTCCAGAATGGTTTGGATCAGTTCACAACTCCACCAACAATGTATTAGTGTCTCAGTTTTCCCATATCCCCTCCAATATACATCATCTTAGCTAATCTGAGAGGTGTGTAGTGGTACTTCAGAGTTGTCTTAATTTGCATTGCTCTGATTAATAGGATTTAGAGAACCTTTTCATATGACTAGAAATGGTTTCAATTTCTTCATCTTAAAATTGTCCATTCATAACCTTTGACCACTTATCAGTTGGAGAATGGTGAGCCCTTTTCTAAGTTTAAAATATTATTTTATTTGTAAAACCTCCATTTACAATCAATAAATCAATCCACAGGGACTTATTAAGTGCCAACTTCCTATGTGTCAAGTCCTAAGCATACAAAGAAAGAAATGGGGGGGGGGGAGGGGGAGAAATCCTTATCCTCTAGATCTTTATATATACATTTGTTCTGTATACAAGATAAATGAAAATTAAATGCAAAGTAATTTTTGAAGGGAAGTTATTAGGAAAGGATCAAAAATTACTTAACATAATTTTCAGATACAAAATTATTTTTTAAAGGAAACTGCATCCAAGCTCCAAGTCTAAGGCCAAATGTTGGGTGAAATCCTAATTTGTGCATCATTTTGAAGTATTTCCATTGGAAATTGACTGACCTAGTGACATGCCTATAAAATTTACTAATTTCTACTAGATATCTTCAAGACCCCATATAGAAAAAATACATCTTTTTATACTGGACACATAAAAATGGATTGAGATCAATAGTTATATTTTGTTAGATATGGAAGTAAATCATTTAGTCCTCTCTCTGATGATATTTATGTATCTTGATTAATTACCATTCAAGGTAAATTGGTAGTTTATCATATGAGAAGCATTGTGGAGTATTGGCTAGAGAGCTAGTTTTGGGGTCAGAAAGACCTGGGTTCAAATTCTGCCTCTGACATGTAATGTCTGTACAATCCTGATCAAGTCACTTAAATCCAGTACTCTAAGCATCTTTTTGAGACTATAAATTGCTGAGAAATCACTGGTCTAATTGATGGAGTATGTTTCCTTATCTGGGAATTTCTTCTACCAATAAAATCCCAAATACAGTCCACATTCCCTATATGATCAAGAAAGAGCTGAAAGGAATTTTAGAGGTCATCTAGGCTAAGGCTCTCATTTTGCAGATGAAGAAACTAAGGACCAGAGAGATCAAGTATTTTGTCCAAACTTAAAGAGATCATAAAAGGGAGAAAAGGACCCACATATGTAAAAATGTTTGTAGCAGCTCTTTTTGTAGAGGCAAAAAATTGAAAAATTAAGGGATGCCCATCAGTTGGGAAATGGCTCAATAATTTATGGTATATAAATGTAATGGAATACTATTTTTCTATAAGAAATAATGAAGAGGCTGATTTTAGAAAAGCCTGGAAAGATTTACATGAATTGATACCAAGTGTAGTGAGCAGAGAACGTTGTACACAGTAGCAACATTATGTGATGATCAACCATGATAGACTTGTCTCTTCTCAGCAAAGCAATGAGTGATGCAAGACAATTCCAATAGACTTGAGGTAGAAAATGCCATCTATGTCCAGAGGGAGAACTATGGAGACTGAATATGGATCAAAGAATATTATTTTCACTTTTTTTGTTTACTTCTTCTTTCTCATGTTTTTCCCCTTTTATTCTGATTTTCTTTAACTTAACATATAGAAATATGTTAAAAATTATTATATATGCATAACCTATATCATATTGCTTGCCTTCTTGAGGAGGAGAGGGATAAGGGAGGGAGGGAGAAAAAAATAGAACTCAAAATATTACAAAAATGAATACTGATGATAAATGTACAAATATATTTAGAAAAACTGTACCTATTTAACCTATATTGAATTGCTTGCTGTCTAGGGGAAGGAAGTAAGGGAAGGGAGAGAGAAAAATTTGGAACACAAGATTTTGCATGGGCAGATATTGAAAACTATCTTTACATGTATTTTAAAATTAAAAAGCTATTATTCAAAAAATAAAATTACAAAAAAGAATGCTGAAAACTATCTTCACATATAATTGGAAAAATAAAATACTACAAGAAAAAAATTTTAATTAATTAATTTTAATAAGAAAGAAAAAAATTTTTGCCCTAGGTTACACAAATCTCAGAGAGAAACTCTGTCCTCTGGTTATTGGCTGACTCCAAAACTCAAGAATACCAGCATGAGCATTAACAAGATGATACTGCAAAAAGAGAGATCCCCAGGAATGGGATACTTGCTCCCTGAAGATTGGGATGCTACAGTAGAAAGAAAATGGAATATGTCAGAAATTTCAAGATGTTTTAAGGCTCTAATTTGAAGGAATGTGATGGAACTTTTGAATATTTATCTTGGTAAAGCCATAGAATATTATGTCTCTCTCTTAGGAATGTGTGTGCATGTTTGTGTGTGTGTGTGTGTGTGTGTGTGTGTTTAAGATAGGCAGTGCTCAGATAAAACTACAGAGATAAATAGGACAGGTGTTATATAAATGTTGACTGTTTCTTTTCTTTTAATTTGTGAATGTACTTACAGTGCCTCCAGAAAAACCTATCTCTGATTGCAGAGGAGCCTAAAGGGTAACAGGATATTGTGGATAAGGTTTACTCTCTCTTATATTCCCTCATACAGAGAACAATGCACAAAAAACAATCTTTATTTAGCTGACAATATAGAAGATCAGGGGGGAAAAGGTGATGGTTATCTATAACTGGAAAGACATCACTGTGGATTTTTTTTATTTGAGCAATTTAAATTTCTCCTTTAATCAGAGAGAAAGGAAACTCTTCTATTTTATTGAATAAGGGACATTTTCAGCATTATTCAACATTGGAAGGTCAAAATTTCTACCTGTCCTTGAAGTTGTCAGAAGTTTCCCCATTCTCATTTGTGACATCTTAGAAGTAAGAGGTTTTCTCTCTCAGATCTATTCTAATCTTCTCATTTTTTCCCCATTCATAAAAAAGGTCTCCTGGGAAACTTTCATGCAAGATATAGAAAATGGAGTTAGAAATGCAAAGGAAAAGAAATGGGAAATTTTAATGACAAGTTGAACTGACATCTACTATGCTATTGAATTTATGAATTGCTCTTAAATAAATAGGCACATCATTTAATTTACCATTCCTAAGAAACCTAACCCCTGTGAGTATTCAGCAACTTTGCCTTCTGAACTAACTTAGTTTTAACTTTTTTTCTCCAAATGTTAGCTTTTTCAGCTCTAGCACCCTTCTTTTGGATCCCCACCTCTCCTGATTGGCAAGGTTCTTGTATGAATGAGAATTCCTAAATTGCCCCAGCTTTGCTTCACTTTACTCCAAATTATCCTCTTGCAGCCATTTTCCCTTCTCTATATGTAATATTCTCTCGTTCCTTCCCCCACCCCAGCTCTCTAATTCTGGTACTATAAACAAGTCATTTCTGCCATTGCTACTAGGAAAAAAATGTGTTGGTTCAGTCTCCTAAGGCTCCATTCAGCATCCTAGAACTTTCCAAACCAAAATAGCACCCCTTGGATACCACTCATTATATCTGTCATCTATCCTATTAGAATGTATCCTCTTCAAAGGCAAGAACTTATCTCCCCTTTGGTTTCTTTTGTCAAATATATAGTGTTTAATCCATAGTAAAGAACTTCAAAAAATGTTATACCCTTCTTTCCTTCATTGTTCTATATCAGATACATAATTTGCTTCTTACCTAATTCTTTTTCTTTTTTTCTTTTTTCATATTTTTAATAATAGCTTTTTATTTTATTTTTTATTATAGATTTTTATATATAAAACATATGCATGAGTAATTTTTCAACATTGACCCTTGCAAAACCTTCTGTTCCAACTTTTCTCTTCCTTTCTCTCACACCCTTCCCTAGACGGCATGTAGTCCCATACGTGTTAAATATGTTAAAGTATATGTTAAATACAATATATGTATACATATTTATACACTTATCTTGTTGCATAGGAAAGATCAGATTTAGAAAGAAGGTAAAAATAACCTGAGAACAAAGAAACAAAAAAGCAATAGCTTTTTGTTTTCAAAATACATGCAAGGAAAGTTTTCAACATTCACCCTTGCAAAACCTTGTGTTTCAAATTTTTCTCTCTCCCTTTCCCCAATCTTTCTTCCCTAGACAGCAAGTAATCTAATAAAGGTTAAACATGTGCAATTCTTCTAAACATATTTCCATATTTATCCTGCTGCACAAGAAATATCAGATCAAAAAAGGAAAAAAGTGAGAAGGGGGAAAAAGCAAGCAAACAACAACAACAAAGGTGAAAATACTATGTAGTGATCCACATTCAGTCCCTATAGTGCTCTCTCTGGATGCAGATTACTTGGTTCATCACAAGTCTATTTCAATTACCCTGAATCACCTCATTGTTGAAAAGATCCAAGTCCATCACAGCTGATCATCACATAATCTTCTTGTTGCTGTGCACAATGTTCTCTTGATTCGACTCCACTTAGCATCAATTTATGCAAGTCTCTCTGGACTTTTCTGCCTAATTCTTTTTCTTGAAGACATGGATACCCAATTTTTCCTTTTCATTTCTGAAATATGCAACCAGCTCTCTAAGAGGGATTGAGGAATACACATTGAAAGAATCAAGGAAAAACCTTTAAATTTTCTTTTGAATCATAGAAACTTCAAATTCAGTAGCTTAAAAATATCAGTTCTATTTAAAATGAATATCTGAAGAAGAGATTAGGCAATATGTCACTAAATAACAAAATTGTGTTTTATTTGCTCTTAATACCATGGTTGCAGATTTCATTTGAAAGCCACCTTCCTCCTTAGAGAAAAAAAGAAACTCATTATGAATGTAAAGATTCAATATATATGTTCACAATAGTATTTCCTAATAAAAAAAATTGACAGTATTTATGTAACCTTTGGTAAATCACATCTTCCGTGAATATCTATAAAATAAGGTAATTAAACTAGATGACGACAAGCTTCTTCAGATCTCCAAATATAAGATACAATGGTAGTGTATTATTATAATTGTGCCATTATACTGCATAGTTTATATATTACATATGTAATATAAATTAGTATATTATATAATTTACGTATACAATATATTTACCTATTAATCACATATTATCTATAACATAATGTAGTATATTACATATATAACATACATGATAATAAATATAGTATTATATAATAGGTATTAGTTTTAAAATATCATAGCACTTAAAGGTTTATAAGACATTTCACACATATTATCTCATATGATTCTATTAACCTTGTCTGGAGATACTTTCAGAAAGGCCTGGAGAGACTTACACGAACTGATGCTGAGTGAAACGAGCAGGGCCAAGAGATCATTATATACTTCAACAACAATACTATATGATGACCAATTCTGATGGACCTGGCCATCCTCAGCAATGAGATCAACCAAATCATTTCCAATGGAACAGTAATGAACTGAACCAGATACGCCCAGAGAAAGAACTCTGGGAGATGACTAAAAACCATTACATTGAATTCCCAATCCCTATATTTTTGCCCACCTGCATTTTGGATTTCCTTCACAGGCTAATTGTACAATATTTCAGAATCCGATTCTTTTTGTACAGCAAAATAACGGTTTGGTCATGTATACTTATTGTGTATCTAATTTATATTTTAATATGTTTAACATCTATTGGTCATCCTGCCATCTGGGGGAGGGGGTGGGGGAAAGGAGGGGAAAAATTGGAACAAGAGGTTTGGCAATTGTTAATGCTGTAAAGTTATCCATACATATAACTTGTAAATAAAAGGCTATTAAATAAAAATCAAAAAAAAAAAAAAAAAAGAAAAAGAATTACTATCCTCATTTTACATGAGAAGAAACATTCAAAAAGTTTAAGTGGTTAATAAAATAGCTTTATATAGTACTTTAATATTTGCAAAGCACTTTACAAATACTATTTCATTTTGTTTTCCCAACAATCCTGGGAAGTTGATACATTATTATCTCTATTTTTCATATTTAGAAACTGAGGCAAACAGTGGTAACTCATCCAATGTGACCAATTTTGTGTTGATTGAATTTTATCTCAGATTTTGCTGTATAGTCTTTCTGTATCATCTCCATTGACCATATTATCTCTGACAGACATGTCTTTTCTGACCACTACCAAGCATAGTTTTACCAGATACATGTAATTTTTGGTTTCAGTAAGAGTCCTAGGCTGCCCTACTATGACTGTTTCATGAGAACAGCATGCTTCATAATATCTTTTAACTTTAAAGACCAAAGGCATTTAACTTTTTTCTGCATGTTTGGCTACAAAATATATACTTTATCTTTTTTCTAATTTTTTATTTTTTATTACTTGGTATTTGACAAAAAAACAAACATGAATATTTCTATATACAAAGAACAATGATTGCTTATGAAACCACATATAGTTACTACATTCATCTCATTTCCTTTATAAATGGAATAAATTCATTTCATTGGTTTTAAAATTATCCAGCTTGTCCATGCCTCTGAACCTTCTCCTGTGTATTATTTTAAAGCTTCATTATTACTATTCTTTTTTTACTTCTATTTTAATTTTGTCATCACTATCATTCCTGCCCCCCCCCCAACTATTCCCTCCACTTCATAAAATATGAGAACAGAGACAGGTCTTGCCTTTTGGGAGTTTACATTCTAATAAATGGAAACAGTACATCTAGGAAAACAAGAGTCAAAGGAAGTTACTAGGACGATGAATAGAACTGAAAATTAACAATGGCTCAATTGATTTGATTATAACTCCAGAATTAGAAAATGTGTAGGGAAGAAGAGCTCAGAAGAGGAGATAGTGGATGTGAATAATGGAGGGTGGTGGCAATAGTGTGAATAGGCAAAAGATGTGTGAATAGGTAAAAGGTACAGTCTAAATATAGTAGACCATATAAGGCACTCACTAATCAAGGCAGCAGAGTCCCAAGGAGAGATTTCCTAATTTGTAAAGATGAGGTTCTCCAAGGCATGATACCTGCCCTAACACTGAAATAACAGGGTTGCTGATAAGAAGATAGCCTATTTATAGTATGATGTATGGTTAGCTATACCTAGATAGTAGGCCATATGAGACATTCATCATTGTAATAGTGAGACACTAGGATGAGATGAGAACTCTGGAACTAAAAGGTTAGGTCATCTTGGGCTTAGCAAAGTTCAGAAATGAAAGTTAAATATTCAAAGTCCCACAAAGCATCTTTACTTTCAGGAAAACATAAAGCATGATAGGTTATTATTTCTTATTTGAAGTATTTGGTAATGCACACTTAGGGTTCTTCTGTGCTTAAAGCATTTCTTTCATAGTAAAAGAAATAAATATCAGACATCCAATATCTACTTTTTACAATAAGTACCTTTTGTAGAAGAGATCCTGTTAATTTCTTTTAGGGTAGATCCTAGACATGAGTCATACCTTAGCTTTATTTAAGAGCCTTTTCCTGGAACTCTAGGGGGAAGGGAACTGAGCTTGAGAATATAAGAAAAGCTTCATTCCACTCCAAAGTTAGCTAGTTGATGATAGTGGATAGAATGATAGTCCTGGAGTGAGAAAAGTTCAAATCTGGTCTCAAACTAGCTCACTACCTCCATTTCCCTCAGTTTCCTCAACTGTAAAATTCAGATAATAATAATAACTCCCTTCCAGAGTTATCATGAGGATCCAATGATAATTTATAGAGCTCTTAGTACAGTGCCTGGAACATAATAGGTAGTATATGTTGTTGTAGTTTCAGTCACATCTCCATTTCACCCCATTTGAAGTTTTTCTGGCAGTTATTAGAGTGGTTTGTTATTTCCTTCTCCAGCTTATTTTACAGATGAGAAATTGAGGTAAACAAAGTGACTTGCCCAGGATCATATAGATAGTAAGTATCTGAGGCCGAATTTGTATTCAGGTCTTCCCAACTCCAAACTCAATACCACCTACTTGCCCTAGGCAGTATATATGCTAACATTATTATTGATGCTGTCTATCCAGAATTGAACATAATTAACATGAGTATAGAACCAGACCCCATTGTGGGAAGGGCATACTTTGAACCATGGATATTATCTTGTAGGGATCTCCTAATCATTTCTTTCAGTTATATCTTCTCCAACTGCTTGTCTATCATCTCATTAGCATTTTTCACCTAAAATCAACTAGAGGCCTTGGGAACATGCTGATGGCTAGCGTCTCAGGTAGGTTTTTTATATTGTCAGCTATAGATATTCCTAAATTGCTTATCCCATTCCAGTTCTTTATACCATATACTTTATTTGGCAGTTTAGTCCAGATTTACTGATAAAGATGTTTGTAACATTTTTTTCATAATTTATGGTTTGTCTAATCCAATAATTTACATCTTTAACAATTATTTAAGAATACACACATATTGCTTACTACATCATACCACACAAGTACTTATATTAATTGAAAAATAATTTACTTAAGCAGTTCAATCACAAAATGGAGACTTAACACACTACAAAGTCATTTATCCTAAATTGACAAACTTATTCTTAGTGTATTATAAAGGTAAAAAACAAATTTATTTTCACTACAGTAGATATCTTTTTCTGACAGTCATCACTGATTGATCTTTACATAGCCTCCTGGTAATGGAGACCAGTAAGGAAACATTGCACCATCTTAAAGTGTAAATGTTTCAACTCTGATCCAAAATATGACAGAATCCATATCCAGCTTTGGGAAGTTTCATAGTCTGGGGGTTCCTTAAAATCCTCTGTTATAAGGGCATGTGAATATTCTAGTTACCAAGAAGAATATTCTTCCATTTTAAATACTGGATCACTTCTTAGTGATCCAGTTTGAGCAGTAAGAATCAGTTTCCCAAAACTCTATCTCTTATCATAGGATGATAGATTCAGAGTTAGAAGGGACTTCAGAGATCATCTAATTCAACCTTCTCATTTTATAGATGAGGCACCTAAGATCCATAGGAATAAAATTAATTTCTTAGGGCCATAAAGATAGTAAGTAGCAGAGTTGGAAGCTAGGAGGTGGGATTTGAATCCAGGACCTTTCCTCTGTTCCTTAGAAAGATAGATAATTGAATTAACAGAACGATAAAACCAGATGTTCAGATTAATCAATCTGCCTCCTAATTAGTAATGTCTCTCCTCATCTGCCATTTTTATGGCTGCCTGAAAATTCAGGCTCCCCTCTTTCACCTCTCAGGTATCTGCCCCTTGACCAACATATATATTCACCAGCCAGCCAGTTCTTATCTGATGTCTCTCAAGAAGCCAGAAGGGAGGAAGCCATTCAAATCCTAAAGGAAAACACATCACTAATACACATTTGCTCAGTGGAGATCTTTGCAAGTGCCAGGTGAGATGCCAATACTGGTTTTGAAAATTCGAACAAGCTTTTATCCCTGGGGGGAGGCTCTGCAGGTTAAAATTAAGATCTTTTGTCAGAATCATGGAAGGAAAGAGCTTCTGTTCTTCCCCATTTCTTTATTGAGCTGCCTGGAAAATATAAAATCTTACATAAATATTTACTGCTCAGGCAAAGTGAAAATAAATCTTTCTGCAAAGGTACAATCTGTTGTGGTACAGTGGATAAAATGCCAGGTCTAGAATCCAGTATCAAACACTTAATAGCTATGTGACCTTGGATAAGTCACTTAACCCTATTTGTTTAAGTTTCCTCATCTGTAAAATGAACTAGAGAAGGAAATAGTAAGTTAGTCCATTATCTTTGCCAAGAAAATTCCAAATGGAGTCACAGAGTCAGATGTGATTGAAAAACAGCTCAATAACAATACAATTTACTATGAATCAGTGAGTTAAACAAAGGCTAGAATATATGAGTAAACTGAGACTCAGAAAGATAAAAGTTGTTGTTGAGTAATGCAACTGAGTCATTCTCCAGCCTTTTATAATGCCATTTGGGATTTTCATGGCAAAAATACTGGAGTGATTTACGATTTTCTTCTCTAACTTATTTTACAAATGAGAAACTGAGGCAAATAGAATTAAGTGATTTGTCCAGGGTCACACAACTAGTAAATGGAACTTGCCTCAAATCACACAGTACAGCTAGAATTTTAACCCAGACCTTCTCACATAAAATCCAGTACCCTCTTTACCAAACAGTGAATAAAGCACCACCCTAGAGTCAGGAAGAGCAGAGTTTTTAAATATTACCTCATCTAGCTATATGACCTTAGACATCACAAATTGTGTTTGCTTCAGTTTCCTGCTCTGTAAAATTGACATGATAATATCATTTAGCTCCCAATTTTTCATGAAGACAAAATTAGAAGGAAAACAAAAAAAGTTAGGACATAAATTTACAGGTACTTTTTCAGATAAAAGGTCTTATATGAAAAACTTCGTCAAATTTATAAAAATACAAGTCATTCCCCAATTGATAAATGATCAAAAAATATGAGCAGACAAATCTCTAAAGAAAATAAAGCTATATATGGTCTTACTTAAATGTTCTAAATCTCTATAGATTAGAGAAATACAAATTAAAACAAAATTGTCAATTTTACTGAGCATTTTTTTGTTTCTTTCCCAGATCACAAGTAACTACACAATAATCTTCAAAGAAATTGCCTTAGCAAACAGCCTTATGAGTTCAAAAGGTCAGGAACTTTTAGGTTAGGGTGCTGATTGCCAATAAGCGGTAACCTTGAAGTAACTTCTTAGAAGTTGAAATGACCATTACCTAGAAAATGTGGTTGTTCAGGCAGTGGAGAGCAGGGAGGAAAATTACCTGTTTGACCTGTCCAACAGTTCCATAAAGGAACTTTCATCTTTCATGTCTTTATGTTTTAAGTATTAGCTTCCAAGGAAAATATAATGATAAGTATATGTTTTAAATATCTGTCAATATGTGTTTATTAGTCTTTTGTCTTTTAAAAATTTATTTTGTAGAGGAGGAAATAAATAGCTATCCTATACTGTTTACTTTGAGCATTGAACACCTTCTTAGAAAATAGCCTGTAAATCTCTTTTGGAGAAAACTTAGTGATGAGTCATATATACTCTGTCAAATCTGACCCTGTCTCATGAGATTAGGCTTCCCTGAGGACAGAATCTGATTACACAGTCCTTGAGCCAAGTCTTAGTAGAAAGGGTGTCTCAGCCCCCTGAAACCAGTGGACCACAGCAATAGATGTGGTTTTGTTAATCCACTGCTACAAAATATTCAATAGCTCACTACTGCCTGTGGAGAACAATTGGATAATGTAGTACATAGAGTACTGGGCCTGGAATCTGGAAAACTCATCTTCCTGAATTCAAATAGCCCTAAGACACTTACTATCTGTGTGACTCTGAACAAGTCACTTAACCCCATTTGCCTCAGTTTTCTCATTTGTAAAGTGAGGTGGATAAGGAAAAGATAAACACTCCAGTAATTTTCCCTAGAAAACTTCAAATATAATCATGAGGAACTGGACATGATTGAAAAACAACTGAACAATAAAATTGCATATGGAGTAAAGGCCAGACTTCTTTTGCTAAACATTCAAGACCCTACATCTTCTGTGACTATATTGTCTTACAGTTTTAACTCAAACTATTCACTGCTATAAATTCTACTGCCCTGCTAAACTGGAATATTCTCTGTCCCTTAAAATTGCCCTTTGCTTTCCCTCTTCCTCTGTTCATTTAAAAGCCTATTACTACTAAGTCTCTATCCCAAAGAGATCAAAGAAAAAGAACCTATAGGTAGAAAAAATTTATAACATCTCTTTTTGTGATGGTGAAGAAACATAAATCAAAGAGGTGACCATCAATTGACTGAACTAGTTGTAGTATTTCATTGTAATGGAGTTGTTGTTCAGTTCAGTTTAGTTATTTCAATCATGTCTGAAGACTTTCTGACTTCAGGCCCAATGCTCTATCCACTGTACTACATAACTTTCCCTACTGTATTATTAAAAAATGGTGAAGGGGTGGTTTCAGAAAAAAACTGGGAAGATCTATATTAATTTGTGCAAAGTGAACTGAGCAAAACCAGGAGATTACTGTATATAGTTAACAACAATATTGTAGCAATGATAAATTATAAAAGATTCAACTATGCTAATCAATAAAATGACTCTAGACAATTCTGAAGAACTCATGATGAAAATAGCTATCCATCTCTAGAGAGAAAACTGATGAACTCTGTATAAAAATTGAAATATATATTTTTTTACTTTTTTTTGCTTTTTGGAAAGACAGAAAAAATGTTTTTTTCATGATTTTACCTGCATAATTGATGCATTACTTGCCTTTTCAATGGGTAGGGAAGGGCCTGGAAGAAAGGTAAGTACTTGAAACTCAAATCTTTTAAAAAATTAAATGTTAAAAATAAATTAATATTTAAACAAAAATAAGAAGGGGAAGGAGAAGGAAAAAAGGAAAAAATGAAGAAGAGGAGGAGGAAAGAAGGAGAGAAAGAGGAAGAAGAGGAAAAGGAGGAAGAGAAAAAGAAGGGAGAAAAAGGAAGAGGAGGAGGAGGAGAAGGAAAAAGCAACAGCAATATCTTAATGAAATTTTGCATCTCACTGAATGCCTACCTCATTATCCTGGACACAGCAGGAACTTAGAAATTTTTAAATTATTATTTTATTGAATTTATGTTTTATTTAGACCAAAAGTTCCCCACCCTGTTTTCTGGGAAGAAAATATTGTTTACAATTTCAGGAATCACAGAATCTGTGGGGGAACATGAATTTAAAGGAACAGAGATTTTACCACTATGTTAGGTTCTAATTTTCACTGTAATCTATTTTAACTAATCAAGAATCAAGCTGAACACAATGTTTTTACCATACTTTTTCTTCAAGGTATAATTTTTATGTCTGGATAGAAAACTTAGACACTATATCTGAATAAACGAAAAAAGTATTTCTCCTTCCTCAATTGGACTTTATATATATGACCACTCTCTCTTAGGAATCATTCTGCTTTCTCTGCTAATTGACCTTTGCCCATAGAGCTGATCAACATATGCACCTAAGAGCTATGGGTAAATTAGGCTAGAGATAGGAATTGAACTAATGTTTATTGTAAAGTGGATCCATATGCATTTTAAATACTATTTGTCTTGTTCTACCAATGTTTCTATTGTTTTTATTGGTTGCTTTTTTAAATTTGTTTGGACTTTATAGGCTATTTAATGATGCAGTCTACACTGTTCTGCAAATTTAATACCTCCCCTCAAGTCCTGCTTAGACTCTAGAAGGCAATATTATTTCTCATTGAATAATCTAACTCTACAATGTCTTTTCTGAGCATAGCTTGGGAAGGAAAGTCAGGATCTTTGAATAACTAATCCCAAACCTGAACTTCACAGTCAAATCTTTGTATTTTAAGTATGATTGTTAATGATTACACTTAATATGGTGCCTCTTTTAATATAGAGATACAAAAACTACAATCCTAACACAAGAAAGCAAATCTGTGACCTCATAAATATCATTGGCTTTTGGCATTCCCAATGTGAGATCTTTTTTCAATAACTGATCTAATTGCTACTAGAGATATTGAATCATAGCAATCATGTTACATATATATTTTAATGCCTTTTGGAAGTTTGATTGAGGAAAATAAATCAATGAGACAATTAAAAAGATGGCAAATGTCCTGAAATTTTCTTTTCTCTTTGTCTTTGAAGTCTGCCTTTCCATTCTTTTCCCATTTTTATAGTGTAGGTGGAGAAACTAGGTGACTCATAATTATTTGAGTCTTCTGTCACAGATGCTGAGCCAATGTGGCAGCTGCTCAGTTTGAATTGATCATCGCAAACTGCAACACATTCTAAAGGACTGTATTTCTTGCAGATCTGGAACAAAATGGAACCAAGGTGTTGAGCATGTGAGACAAATCAGTGACCCAACATTAGCCCAGAAGGAAACTGACTGGGACTATTAGCTAATGTAGCATCCTAATCATGGTGAGGTCATGCTGAGAAATCTATCCCAATTTCTAAAGCTTTCTCTTTTTTTTCTTCCTGATTGATTGCTGACTAGACCTTTGTAAATCCCAATCAAAAAATGCCTTCCCCCTAATCCTTATAACCAGAAAGGAGGGGGTATGGGGGCAGGGTTTTTCCTCGGAAAAGGAGGAAGAGGAAGAAGAGAGAGAGAGAGAGAGAGAGAGAGAGAGAGAGAGAGAGAGAGAGAGAGACAGAGACAGACAGAGAGAGAGAGAGAGAGAGAGAGAGACAGAGACAGAGACAGACAGAGAGAGAGAGAGACAGAGACAGAGACAGAGAGAGAGAGAGAGAGAAGGGAGAGAGAGAAGATAGAAGGAAAAAGAGAGGGAAGGAAGAAGGGAAGGAGGAGGAAGGGAGGGAGAGGGGAGAGGAAAAGAGAAAAAGAAGAGGTGTGACAGAGTGGTGGAGCTATTGAATCTTGGGACAAAAATTCATACTGAAGCTATTAGTTTTAATCATTTCTTCACAGACTGAGGAAACTTCTGAAAAGTTATATACTCTTTCTCCAACTTTCCCATCCACGTACTTGCATGATAACAGGCACTTTTGCATGTGTTTATCTTTTTTCTTTTTATAAAAGCTGCTGCTTTTATCGTGATTTTGATTCATGTAAAAATCTATGCTTTATTCATAAAAGTTAAAGAAAAGTGAATGGAGGAAGTTCTGTTAGCTGGGTATACAAAGAATTTAAATAGGGTAGAGACCTAAATATCTATCTGGATGTTAGGAATTTTCTATCTAGGGATTTTGAGCTGTTACTTTATTAATGATTTTTTCATCTTAATAAACTCCATAAACAAGCAAAGAAAGGAATCATTATATTTTAGAATTAAAAATATACTTTTCAACTATAAAATCCTATTATAGATGAACCAGAATAAACTTTTTTATAAAAAGTTTCAGGGTAGAAGTACATTTATCCCATAATTTTGGACTTCTTGACAAATGCTGTGGTTCTTTGTCCTCAAAACAATTATGCAAACAATTTCAGAAATTGTTAATATGACGGATATGTTATTCACTTGTTTCAGTTGTGACTAACTCTTTGTGATCCCATTTAAGATTTTCTTGGCAAAGATACTGGAGTAGTTTGCCATTTCTTTTTTCAGCTCATTTTACAGATGAGGAAAGTGCCACAAACAGTACTTTAGGTCTAGGGAACTATTCAAAATGAAGAAACGATGTATTAATGTAGAGAGATAACTGCAGCTTACAGTATTTAGATTTTCCTGCAGTACTAAAAAGTTAAGTAATTTGCCCAGGTCCAAGTAAGCAATATGTGTCAGAGGCAACCTATGAATCCAGGTCTTCCTGTTCCTGAGGTTGGTTATGCATTTTATCATCTATCTCATAATTTTTTTTAATTTTAAATTTTGTTTTTATTTTATGAAATAAAACAAGCATTTCTATAACAGGATAATTTTTTTAAAGAATCATTGCACTTGAAACTGTAAATCTATTATGTGCAATTTATATAATAATGTTAGCAGGCAAATTTCTTTTTTCCATTTTTTTCCTTCCCTCTTCTCTGCCCTAAAGATGGCTACCAATACCTACAAACATGTATATGTATGTAGGTATAGCTATATCTATATGCAAATATCAATATAGATAATATGTAAAATCATTCTAGACATAATTCTATTTAGTTTCATTCATTTTCTATTTATTTTATTATCTATAATATTTTGAAAATTATACCTTATTTTAAAGAAACTTTATTTAAATCCCTTAAAAATGTTCATTGTATTTTTATATGAGCAGATATCTGAATATACTATGTGAGCAAGAAAGATCTAAAAATATGTAAGGAAAGATTTAATAAAAGAGAAATTACATGAAAATTAATTTTACACATCAATGATATGCATGATAGTTCTTGAACATGTGATAATTATCCATAAATAGTAATCTATTCTCATAAATTGACTAATCAGTATTTTTTTACACATTCATCCCAAATTTTGCTTTTTTTAAATTTTTCTTAGTCAGTTTTCAAATATCTATTAAAACCATTAATATTAACAATTTTCCTGATATTATTTTACTAGTGAGGCATCAAAAATAATTTTGGAGTACAGCAAATCTATGAAATTCATTTTAAGAGATTACCATTGCTCAAAACAAGCATAAAGATCAAACAGCATCAACCTAGCTAGTGATGGTTGCTCCAAGAACAAGAAAGAAGAATAAACACATCCTCTTTTCCTCCCAATGTAGGATTCAGTCTAAGAATAAAGTCTCTAAACATTCACAAGATCTTCTGTGTTAACCAAGTGGTATCTTGATGCTATCAAGAGGGAGGTAATAAAAGCATGAATTGTGGCAGAATTCTATGATGGATTAGTAAATGGATGGGTTTTAAAAACTTTGTAAAAGGACGAAGCAATCACCATTATCCAGAGGGAGTTAATTAAAAACAAGTTATGCCAGAAGAAAGTGCTCATCATTTTTGCAGATAAGACAAAATAGGAGTACTAGCTAATACCTCAAATGACACAATGGAGATCATAAAAGATCTTGGCAGGCTAGAATGATAATCTAACAAAATTAAATATATTTAACAAAGGGTATAAGGTACCTACTATCTGATGACTGTTGTGGTATGTCTTAGAAATGATAGAAAGTTTAGATCAAATATGATCTTTGATTTTGTGGAGCTTACAGGAGGTTAAACATACATTTTTTTTTAAAATGCTGGCTGTATTCCAGGAGTACAAATAAAGTATAATATGAAGGCTAATGTATCTTCCAATGAGAGAACTCAGAGAAAACTTCAGAGAAGACATGATATTTGATTTAGATTGTTTTAAATTGATAAGAATTTTTAAAGAATTTAAAGAATTTTTTTAAATTTCCTATAAAACATAGGAATAAAAATGAGTAAAGGCACAGAGAGAAGAAAGACTAGGATATGACCAGGGAATGGGTGATTGTCTAGTTTGGTTAAAGCACAAAGAATGTAGATGAGAGTGTTCTAAGATAAGGTAGAAATTTGGGGTGATGCTAGAATATGGAGAGTCCTTGAATGTTAATTTTAGTTAGCAGAAATGGAACATTAAAGCTTTTGTTCAGAGGAGTAATGTGTCCATCTCAAAAGCTAAGTCAAATAGACTTTTCTGATAATTGCAGGAAGAATGGATTGCA
This sequence comes from Sarcophilus harrisii, assembly GCF_902635505.1. Taxonomy (NCBI): domain Eukaryota; kingdom Metazoa; phylum Chordata; class Mammalia; order Dasyuromorphia; family Dasyuridae; genus Sarcophilus; species Sarcophilus harrisii. The sequence goes on along the minus strand of NC_045426.1, from coordinate 235,494,117 downwards.
AGAGGAAAGAACTAAAGGTGAAAACAATTGTAACGAAGTTAATGCAAAAATCTGAGAGAATAATAATGAGGGTCTTTACAATGTGAAAGAAAATGGCAAAAAGAAGTTAGTGGGAGAGATGCCATAGTGTTAGAAAGGAGAGGTTTTGGCAAATGATTGGATGTAATAAAGGGAAAGAGTCAAAGATTATACCAGCATTTCAAAAATGGATGATTAAGTAGATGGTGATTCCACTTATGGAAACAGCAAAGGCAGAAGATAAGATAATATAGTTTGGTTAGACCATATTGTATTTGAGATGGCAATGAAGCATACAGTTTTGGTCTTATAGGCAGTTAGAGATGGAGGTTTAAATAGGAAACCAGTTGCATAAAAATAATTTTAATCAAATAAATGAATTAAATTGCCAAGGAAAAGAGTATAGAGAGAAAAAAATTGTCCAAGGAAAGAACTTAAGGAAATACCTTTAGAGGACAAGAAGACCACAAGAAATCAAGAACAATCAAGAATAGTGATATTGTATGATGATTATGTGTGAATAACTTAGCTATTCTGAGCAATACAAGATCCAAGACAATTCCAAAGAATGAATGATGAAAAATGCTATCCACTTCCAGAAAAAGAAGTGATGAGAGTGTGAATGCAGATTGAAGCATACTTTTCTTGTTGGGGATTGGGGGTAGGGTCTTTTTGGCCTGTGTTTTTTTTCACAACATGGCTAATATGGGAATATATTTTGCATGACTACACGTGCCTAGACTATAACAAATTGCTTGTCTTTTCAGGGAGGGATAAAGAAAAGGAGAGATTTTGGAACTCAAAATTTAAAAAAATGGATATTAAAAGTTGTTTTACATTTAATTGGAAAAAATAAATATTATTTAAAAGAACAATAAATATCAAGGGGAAGTGATCATTGATTTTGACCATTAGATCATGCATGATCTTTAATAGAGTACTTTAGATAGAAAAATTGACATAAATCTGGGTTGTAAGAGACTAGAAAAAGAGCAAATTAAAGAAAGATGGCAGTTAATATATGTCCACTGAAAAAAAGCATTGTAAAACTTTTTAGCAAAGTTATCAAGAGGGGAAGGATTCTGGGAGGATGGCAGAGTAGATAGGTAAATTTCAAGCTCTTCAGATTTCCCCCACAAATAGAAAAAATTTATGTCTCAGGGTAAACATGACTGAAAAATCAAGAAGACTTGGGGCAGAACAGGGGTTCTCCAGATACAACCAGATCTTCAGGATCTGAAGAAAGACCCTGGACTAAGTTTTAACTGGTGTGAAATTCAAATACCTCTGGGCTAGCTCTGCAGAAACATCAAGTGGGGACCCCTTCCACTAGAGGAGTGTAGCTGGAGCCTCAACAGGAACTACAGAAATTTTCACTTCCAGGACTATTTGTCAAGGTTTGAATCTGGGAAATCTGAATGAACTTCAGCTGATTGGTAACACCAGCCCCAGCTGTTGAGACACTACCCTGGGCAAGAAAGAACTAGCCCCCAGAGAATGCAGAAGCAATGGGGCAGGGATGCTGCTGGCTGTGGGCTCTTGCAGGAGGGTTGAGCTCTTGATTTGGGGTTCCTGGTTAGAGAGGAAAGCTGAAGGGAAACTTGAGGTATCATCATCCCACCCCAAGATTAGAGGTGCTTACACTAATACCTCTAATATTTTTTTAAATGGCAAAAAAAAGAAACCCACCATAGGATAGGACCAGAGTTCATCTTCATAGGACACTTTAATAATAATAAAAAAAAAACTTCTATCCCAAAGAATAACAGGAAATAGTTTTCTGCCCAGAGAGAATTTATAGAAAAAACTCAAAAAAGAATTCAAAAATCAAATAAGAGACATTGAGGAAAAAAAAATAAAACCCATGCAAGAAAATCAAGAAGATTGTGGGGAAAAAAAGTTAACCAACTAGAAAAGGAGATACAGAATCTCAAAGATGAAAATAATTCTTTGAAAATTAGAATTGGGCAAGGGGAAGCCAGTGAGAGACCAAGAAATAACCAAATAGATTGTAAAGAATAAGAAGATAAAACATAATATGAAACATAAGAAAAATGACAGATCTGGAGAACAGATCAATAAAAGAAAAATATAAGAATAATTGGACTGCAAAGTTGTTAATGGTAACAACTTAGCATCTGAATCATTACACAATATTATTTATCAAAGTTTAATTTAATGAATTAATTCTGAATTTGGTGAAGCTAATCATTCCACAAGAAATAAGAAAGTTTCTAAACTCCATCATGTAGATCAAAACTTCCTAAAGCCACATATGGAGTCACATAACTGAATGGAGAGGAGATGAAATTATGATTTATTATCAGTAAATATTTGATTTGTACACCTATTATACATGCCTATATATCTGAAGTCATGTAAAATTTTCTCAGGCAAAAAGGGGTCATGAGTAGAAAAAGTTTAAGAAGTCCTGATGTAGATTACTAACATCAAGATCAATGGAAAAAAATCTTTCTATGTGTACTTCAGAGAATAATTACATAAATTTCTATATCCTTCTATAGAATTGGGGATAAACATAAAATCATAAATGATTTCCAAAAAAATCACTTATGGATGGAACAGAATGGAGCAACAGCTTGGATGAAAAAATATGGGGCATTTTAATTGATTACAAACACAGTAAAACTCAATAACAATATGATATGACTATTCACAAAATTAATGCAATTGTAGGCTGAATTAACAAAACTAACATAAAGACTGGATAATGTTATGGAAGAGAGCCCTACAAGTACAAAGATCTTTGACACAAAGTTGACTGTGAATCTGGATAAGTCACTAATATCTTGGTGTTCTTGTTAACTCTCCAAGACAATAAGTTGCAGAAAAAGAAGTAACCTTGCATTGGTAGCAGGAATTTCCTCACTTGGGAATTCCCTATATCACTGAAATCACAAGTCAAATTCTTTTACCTACTAATGTAAAGATAGTGCAAATCTCCAGGAAGATAATAGGAAACTGCATCATAAATTTGTCAAGTTCCATGGAAATGTACACTATTACTTTGATCATTTGAGGTCACATGGGACAGTCACCTTCATTTTCTCAGTATTTAGGATTTGGAAAATTTGGGTCACTTTAATAAAACCACACAGAATTTTTTTTTTAAAAAAGACTCAGTCATAATGTTTTTAAGGAGGAAAGGCAGAGGCAGAGAAAAGATAAACATATATTTTAAAAAATAAACAAGAGGAAACAGGTACTTCTTACCATATGGTTTGTTTTAAGCACCCAGCTTATTGGATTTGATGACTAGAGCTGGCCTACTTTGGTAGTTTCTTATCTTAACTCCTAATCTGAGAGTTCCTTGTACTTAGGGAAAACCATAGATTTGATTTCTGTCTCTCTTTCTTCCTTCCTTCCTTTTTTCTTTCTTTCTTTCTTCTTCCTTCCTTTCTTTTCCTTCTTTCCTCCCTTTTTCATTTCTTTCTATCTCTCTCTACATACATATATATATATATATATATATATACACACACACATATATACACATATACATATATATATATATATATATATATACACACACACATATACATGATGTGATTGCAGGTCATCTTAATATATTTCATACATAGGCTATTAGAAATGTACCACTTAGGTTCTATGATTGAAGTATCAAATTCAGCAAGCCTGGTGTTGCAGCACATCATCCTCAAAGATGGTCATGTAAAGCCAATACTCAGAAGTACTGATTTCTTCTGTTGTTTCTTTTATATTTTTTTCTCTCCTCTGTTTCTGTCCCTCCTCCTCATCCCCTCACTCTTATTCACACATTACAACTGGGTCATTTGAACTTTTTTTTTCCATTCTTTGTGACTGTGAAAATGACCTAAACTTGCTAAAATCCTAAAAACTGAGAAAGTGAAGGTGATTTTCCCAGGCAACTATTATAGACTGAAACAACAGTGCATATTTCATGTATGCTGCTTCTGATGCAACCTACAATTGTGCTAACTTTTTGGGTAGCTATGTAATATTGCTGACATGCTAAGTTTGCAGTTAACTAAAATACCTAAGTCTCTCGAATGAGCTGTTGTTCACTACTACTCTGCACTGTAACACACAAACCCATAAGTGTATTGTGAATACAAATGCATGGATGTCTTCAATCAATCAGTGCTCCCAAGGCTGTTAATCCAACTCCTAAAGCTATCATTCAAGGGAACAACCACTGTGAAGAAGAGGCTCACTACCCCCACCACTAACAAAACAACAAAAAATACCAACTACCCTCAGCAGGTATATAAGCAAGTCTCCCTGAGGCATCAAGGGGAAAGATGGGCAACACAAGGCAGACAAATAATAATCATAAACTATTGATAATGATTACAGCTAACATTTATGTAGTGCTTACTAGGGGCCAGGAATCATGTCAAGCACTTTACAAATATTATCTTCCTGACAACCCTGCAAGGTAAGTGCTATTATTATCCCCATTTTATAGCTAAGGAAACTAAGTCGACCATATATGGCCTGCCAAGGCTTACATAGCCAGTAAGTGTCTGAGGTCAGATATAAAGGAAGGTCTTCATGACTCCAAGGCCAGCATTGTCTCTACTGAACCATTCAGCTACCTGTGCAAGCCATCGACACCTCCTTGACTATCACTTCCTCTCAAACTCTAATGGAGATAATCCAAGGCACTAAGTCTAAGATCTACAATAATAATAGTAGTCTTCCTGATTTACACCATGCCTTTGGCTCTTTCTCCTGAACCAGCATCTATAGAAGCAACACTTGTGGAGCCATAACATGGCAACTGCCTGCAGAGTGTCTACTGCCTTTTCATCAGCCATAGCTACTAAAAACTGAGAAAAAGCTGTAACAAACAAAGAGCTTGGGCACTATTAAATAGTTCAGCAACAGGGATGGATAAAATTTTAATCTTTGGAAATGACATTAGACAAGATACATTACCAAACCAAAAAAAAAAAAAGGTTTTTCCTTCTGATTTGCTGCTGAACCATTATGGGTTGTCTCTCCATATTATAATATGAGCCCTTGGGGAGCGGAGACTATCTCTATTTTTCTATTTGTATTCAAAATACTTAGCACAGTGTATATAATAAATACTTAATAATTTTTTTTCATTCTTCATTCATTCATTTATTAAATTAATAGATAATATCTCTCACAAGCTTGCAGGGACTAAGGGATAAAAAAGTGAAAAAAGCATTGGTATATATTTGAGAGGGGGAAAGAAAGGGAGGGAAGGAGGGAGGGAGACAGAGAGGAAGAGAGACAGAGAGACAGAGACAGAGACAAAGACAGAGAAATCACCTGCCTTTAAGGAGTCTGCGTTCTAATAAGATAAGACTATACATAAAATAGAGAGGTGTAATGTCCTGGTTTGCTTTCTGGAGGTCTTTGGACCAGCTTCATTTCAGCAGAGTAATCACCACGAGAATAGCCAGGGATAAAGTCCAAATTCTATATTGTCTCCTTCACAGTCTGTCTCTGCCTGGGGCTCAATTAGCTTTCTGGACTCTTTTCAGACAGGCCTTGGGCTCAGTGGAGAAGTGAAGAAGGGCAGACCAGCCATCACAGTAGTGGGAGATGGAGTGAATGTCTCTATTCCAGTCCTTGTTGGCTCTCATATACTCTATTATAATTACATTGTCTTAGGTATCAATCTTGTAGAATAGGTGTCAATTTTGTAGAACTATATTAAGTACTAAATACCTACTGAACTAGAGAACTATTAATCACCAGGCTAACCTAGATAACCATTGTCTTATCAATTCCACTGAGGTAACACCTTATGTAAGAATTTTTCCATAATTATGGCCCATTACAGAGAAGTGGCTAAGGAGAAGTGTTTTGGACTGGGAAAGTCACAGTGATAGTACGTAGAGCATTGATTAACATCCTCTTTCTAGGAGTGAGAGTATTGATTTGTAAGAAGGTGGATGGAAAAGAGTACAACAGCAGCAGAATAGCATGAAAAGGTGAAGAGTGGTATTATGAGTTTAGCTATTTGGGAAGAATTTTCACTGATCAGAGCACAAGTCTCCAGGGCATGAAGTAAGAGACAAGTTGGAGACAGGAAATATTGCATGATGATATCAGAAGAAAACATGTGGTATGATATCTTCTGTGAATGGAAATATTAATGAGGAATACCCTCTATAAATATTGATAGGCCCTTTATCTGCAATCCATAATCTGTGTAGTTTTAGAGAATTGCCTATAGACACTTAAAAGTTAAATAATTTGCTCAAGATTATATTGTGAAATCAGCAAGAGAGAGAAAGGGAGAAACAGAGAGACAGAGAGAGAGGAAATGAGGGTGGGAGGGAGGAAGAAAGGAAAGAGAAGAAAAAAGAGAGAGAGATCTATAAAGCATATATATACATCTGTGTATACATGCTATATATATATATATATATATATATATATAAACACATATATCACTTTGAGTTATTGTAGAAAGGAAATTTATGTGTATATGTATATAATGAACAAATATACTTCCTGTATATGTATAGATGTTATGTACATACATTTGTATATATGTCTATATACATATAACATGAATATATATATATATTTCCTTTCCAGACACATTAAAATTCTCATTGTACATCTTTCTCCAAGAAATAATTAATTAGATACTCTAGGAAAATCCACTAATTATTTCAGATCAAAAATAATACAATACAGCCACAAGCAAGTGTTAACTTTAGGGCCTAAAAAGGCAAATTATGCTTGGCATCTGTTTCCCTTCTCTTTCTTGTTATTTCTTTCCTTTTTCTTTCTTCCTTCCTTCCTTTTTTTCCTCCTTTCTTGATTTCTTCTTTACTTTCTTTTTTTTAATTTAGTACCACTTGCATGATGCAATGGAAAAAGTTGCTAAATTAGGAGCCCAAGGACTTGAAACCATATATTAACCAGAACTGCTCTTCATCACCTATGTAACCTTGGACAAGTTAATTGAACCCCTCAGGGTCTTATTTTCTTCACTTATAAAATTAAATTTGCCTAGATGACTTCCAAGGACTATTCCTGGTCTGTATTTATGATCTTATGAACAAAATCTTCAGTATTTATTTGCTGTAGAATTAAAATCTGGGTTGAAAGGGGGTAGTGAACCTGAGAGCTACTCCAATTAGCTGGCTCTATGACCATTTTGGGGTGCTACATTGAGCAACATTCCTTTCCACCAGCCTAATAATGTTGAAAGTCCACAGCTGAAGGTCATTCAGAGGAGCAAGAAAAGCAGGAGTAATAGAGCAAAACAGACCTAGAAGAATGCAGGCCCTGTCACCTAATTGAGCATGACAAATGTAGATACTTTGCTTAAGTTTAGAGCGTTGTTGGCCACCTAGTTTATTTGAACTCTAGTCTGACCTTAGACTGTGTTTACTCTGTTGTTTCTCGGATCTCATTAATGTCTCATGCGTAGTCATCCAAAAAAAAAAAAAAAAAAAAACAAACAAACCACTTTTCTTAATATCTTTTTCTTTATGCTGCATATTTTCTTGATACTTCTTCCCACACCTCAAAACTCTCTTATGCAAAGATAAGATGAACTGATATAACCACTGTTCCTGACCATGTTTACGAGTTAGCAACAATAGTTCCCTATCCCGCTACCAAAAAGAAGAAAAGATGTCTTATGATCAGACCACTTATTTATATTATTATAATTTCATTTATATTTATATTGTTATAATTACATTATTATAACTATTGAACACATTCTTCTGGTTCTATTTTCTTTCTTCTGCATCAGTTCATTTAAGTTTTTCCATTTGTCTTTGAATTTCTTATATTTGCCTTTCCTAGAGTGCATTAATATTTTTTCACTTTAATATACTATTATTTGCTTAGCTATTATCCAAGCAGTGGGAGTCTACTTTCTCCCCAGTTTTTTATTTTGACAAAAAGTGCTGCTAGGAATCTGTACTTTGGGGGCTTTTCTTTCTGTTTTTTACTTATTTAGGATAAGTGCCCATTAGTGATACTCCTGGATCAAAAATAATCAACAATTAATTTAGTCTCACAAAATAATTTTAAATTGTTTTCTAAGATGCTTAGAACAATTCAGAGACTTGTCGCTAGCATGTTTTCATTCAGTCTTTCAAATGACCCTCCAACACACTGATAATTTCTGTTATTATCTTTGCCATTCTGATGCGATTGAGGTAAAGTCATATAACTGTTTAATTTTCATGATTCATTTTTAGTGTATAGCAGTATTGGAGTGGAGTGGCATACAAGATTTTTCAATCATCCTTATTTATTCTCTCCCCAATCTATTATTGACTCAATCCCTAGATTGACTCTCTATTAAAAATATTCTGTCTCTTCTCTGGGAAGTCATAAAAAACAAATCCATAATTCTCTCCAGTTTTTAACTCTAAGCCAGAGATAGCAGACTGACAAAATGCTTCACTTTAAAATTCTTTCTTTCCTCCTCCTCCCTCTTCCTCCACTCCTAATAACTGCCAACCAAATACATTCCCAAGAAGTATGTTCAGACTAGCAAATGCCCTGGTTAACAACTGTTTATAAGAAAAAATAAACATTTAAAACAAAGAAAGGTAAACAGACTTTTAAGAAACAAGCTTTCCCCTCTCAGAGGAAATAGAGAATTACTATCTTGGGGTCTGTAGTCTGGGAAAGGAGTTTCAAAAACATAGTATCTTTCCTAACACAACATGTACCCAATTAGCCCATGTTGCCTCTCTCCTACTGGGAGGCCTTTCCTTTTCATATCTTGTCAAGACTGAATTCTTTGTGGCTGGCTCAGTCAAATTGACCTCCTTGCAAACAGGTCCACCAGCTTTTAAGGGCAATGGATGGAGGACTAAGGGAAAGGGGTTGTGTGTGTATGTTGAGTGAGAAGTTTGTTGAGCAACCTTTTTTATTTTTATTTTTTATTTTTGCCACTTGTTTTGCTATGTTTCTGTTCTTGAACTTCATAGACTTAGTCCCAAACACACCTTTGTTTATTATTATTTTTTTACAGTTAGCTTAGCACCTTATTTTGGTCCCTTTACTATCTCAGTGATTAGATCCTGGGCTTTCAGAGAATACTCCCTCACAAGTGAATTGCAACAACCATTTACATGGTTGTTGATCACTCAATCAAGTATTTACTAAAAATACCTATATATTTAGTTGTACTAGGTATTAATCTAAGTGCTGGGAATACAACTAATGAAATAATCCAAACTCCCACAAAGCTTACATTGTAATAGGGAAACAAGAATGAGATATTCAAGGTGTTTCAGAAGTGTTAGTGTAATTGTGAGCTATATAAGCTTAAAACTACATTAAGATGTGTAAAACACTACATATCTACTGGGATTGCTTTGGTATAGGTCAGTGGTGTCAAACTCAAATAGAGACACAGGCCACATATTGACTTAGTTTTAAAATGTAAGGATATTTATTCTTATATATTTCATTATTTCCCAATAACATTTTAATCTGGTCCAGGGTTCATCCTATGGAAGGCTCAGTTTGAACCTTAAATAAACAAAGGGAGTATATTAGGTAGAGATGAAGAGGAATTAGGAACAGTTAGCAGAAGATGCAGTGTCAAGTGGGAAGAATAAAAAGCACACTTTGGTGGAAAGTAGAAAAATTAATAAGGCAACTAGGCAGTATAATGGATGGGTCATAGAGCCTGGAGTCAAGAGTATCTCAGTTCAAACTAGTTGTGTGATCCTAGATAAATCAGTTAATCCTGTTTACCTCAATTTCCTCATCTGTAAAATTAGCCAGAGAGAAGCAGCAAACAACTCCAGTATCTTTTCAAAGAAAACCTCATGGGATCTCATGGAGTAATATATGCTTGAACAATTGAACAATAAGGGGGAGTAATATCCAAAGGATCCAAAAAGATAGTTTAGGGTCAGTTTAGGCTTTAAAAACTAAACACATGAGCTTAGATTTAATTCTAGAATAAGGAGTGATTGGAGTTGCCTGATTTGGAAAGCAATATGTTTAGATCTGCAAATAAAGAAAATCACTATGTAGCAGTGTGGAAGAAAACGGTCTGAAGTGGGAAAAGGAAGCAATTAAGTTGCTGCAGTAATCTAGGTACAGTGTGGGGAGGCCCTGAACTAAAATGTTAGCTGTGTTAGTAGAGAAAGGGGAATGAATACATGAAATATTATACAGGTAAAAGTGGAAAAAATTTGGTCAATGATTGTATATGTAGGATGTAACCAATGTTATAAATCTGAGAGTCCAAAAAAAATGGTGGTATTTTGGACAGAAACAGAGAAATCTAGAAGAAGAGCTATTGGGAGTACATACATACATACACAAACACATGCCTATATACACATGTGTATAAAACGTGTATACATATATCTGTGCATGTGTGCATCCATTAAAGCTTTGCAGTACATATATGCACGCTTTTCGTATATACACATATATCTACACACATACATGCATATATATGTATATATCTTCTATTTTTTACACATTGAGCTCAAAATGTCTCCAGGATATTCATTCTGAAATGTCAAATAGGAAATTGGTGACATGTGATTGAAACCCAAAGTGTCACTGAAGTTGTATATGCAAATCTAGAAGTCATTGACAGAGATTATCATTGAAATCATGGGAGATGATGAAGTCACCAAAGGAGACAGTGCAAAGAAAAAATTCTGGGGCTTTGGACAGATGGGGAAGACTGACAGGGTACATGATCTGGATAATGAATCAGCACAGGAAACTGAAAAAGGAAATGGAGAAACCAAGAGAGAGCAATGTCACAAAAACTGAGAGGAGTTATCAAGGAGCAAAGTATGGTGAATGGTGTCAAATTCAGCAGTAAGATTCAGAAAGATTAGATGTGAAAAAAAGGCCATCAGATTTCACTCAGAGATCATTTGTAATTTTGTAAAGAGTAGTTTCAGAAGCTAGAAGACAGACTACAATGAGTTAAAAAGTGAGTAAAAAGAAAGAAAATGGATGCAATGATTGTAGAAAACTTTTTCTATGAGTTTTACTGAGAAAGTAAGGAATGATGTGGATGGTAGAAGGAGAGAAAGGATGGCAGAGCCTGGTGAGGGTTTTTTTTTAAGGATATGGCAAGACTTGATTTTGTTTGAAGGCAGTAAGAAAGGAAGCAATAGATAGAGATTGAAGGTTAAGGGGAGGGTGATTGAAATGGTTATCTACTGGAGAGGACAAAAGAAGATGGGATCAAGCCATGTGGAGAAGGTTGGCTATATTGAGGAGAAAGGCCACCTCATTGTCAGACACGAGAAGTGAAGAATAGAATAAGGGATGATTTTAAGGTATTTTGAGATGAAGAGAGGGGGAGGAAAAAGTTCTTGATGAATTGGTTCAATGTAAAGTAAAAAGAGAAGTTTTTAGCCGTGATGAGGGAAAGAGCAGGGAGAAGTGCAGAATGCTTGCAGAAAGAGGAAAGACTTGGAGATGCTTTTTGTATGTAGTGACAGGGAATCAATTTTAGAAGAACAAAAGAACCAGAGAAACAGCAAATTATCAATATTCTAGCTTTAATCTTGAACTAATCAAATCCCTTCCTATATAGTTAGTATCTCCCTCAAGCCTACTTTTTAATATATTGTTTCACAAGAGAATAGCATCCTGAACTTTAGTATTTAGGTATGGGTTTGGGAGAGGAAGGAGAAGCCTTCTCCTAATATCTTTGCCTCTGCTCTCATTCCCATTCTATCCCTCCCCAAATCCAAACTAGTCTTTTCTGATCCTCTATAAGTCACTTTCATTGTACCTTTCAGAATCTCCACTCTATTATAAACCAATTCCACGGTATCCTTGACCTTTTCTTCAATTGCTCCTTCTGTCAAACATGCAGAATGCCATGAAAGGAGAAACAGCTGTGTATCTAAAGTTATGGGGGTGGGGAAAGGAAGGCAGGCAGCTGTCCCTGATTCCCTGGGCAGATCTAAGGGTCAGAAAGCAGCCTCTAACGTAGTACTGAATATTTTGTATATTTAAAACCATACTGCATGATGAAGAAAAGAACACTAAAAGAAATTAGTGTTTGAGGGTTAATGAGTCCCTAGTTATGCAGTAGGAGAAAATAAAACTTTATAAAACATGTCATTTATAATTGTCTCATTGTAAATGCCTTTCACCAGGAGAATACTCAAGTTCCATTAAATATAATACATGACTTTGTCTACCTGCAATAACTTATTTCTACAGATCATACTATTGTATAGGCAATACTAAGTTGAGTAGTAGGTATCCATTTGCAATGGTAGAAAGAGTTTCTTCATCAGTGATTCCCTTTCCCAATGAAAGCACAGATTTATTCCCCCCAAAAAGGAATTCCTATCATGTAATGCTAACCTAATAATAATAACATAGAAATTCAAATTAATAGAGCCCATCTAACCAAGAAAGATATATAGGTATAAATAAAATACATATATACCTCTGCATATATTTCACATAAAAGTAAAATAAGAAAATTAAAATAATGTTTCTTATAAATGAAATAAGCTGAGTTAAAAGAATATTATGCTCAATGACAGCAATATAAATTAAAAGAACAGACACACAAAAGTGTTCTGTGGCAGGACTTACTATAGCTGGTCCAGTGGGTTCAACCAAATCAGGCTTAGCATTGGAATTAAATTAGCCAGTCATAGGTCATCTAACAGTTAACAAAAGAAGTTTTGTGGAGCAAGGATATACAGAAAGGTTTCAATTCTGGTTCTGATAGATATGACCTTTCCTTCTTCCAACCTTTTTAAGTGATGTAAATGAAAGAAACACAAGTTATCAGAACAATATTCTGGCTTCTATGACAACAGGACATCTTTCAGGCTTGAGGAGGTTAGCTGTTTCTTGCCCTAAGTGATAAAGAAATTGTTTCAACAGCTTGGACCCTAGCATTTTAAACAAATTATATTTAGTCTATGGGATAACATTTCTGGCTGTTAAGAAAAATGTACCTGAATCTACAAGGTAGGAACCCTAGTAAATAATTCTACTACATCCTAACCTTTCTTGACAAAGTATTAAAAGGTTTATAGAAAATCTGACCCTTACTAACATGGTTTTAGGACTATTACTGGACAGCTCTTATTCCTGGTATCACAAAAGATTGACTAAACAATGAGAGACAGAGAAAGAGCATTTATTAAGCACATACTGTGCCATGTGCTATTCTTAGCAGAGATTTCTCTTCTCCTCTGTTCCTAATCTCACATCATCCAGATACCTTCTGCTACTATCTCTCCCTTTACTTTTTTTTCTATACAAGCTGGCCATTTTTCTTGCCAAAGCAAACCCTTCTACATTACAAGTGATCCCACTCCACTTTTTGGTTCTCCCTCAACCTGCTCTCTCTGTCATTTCAACTCATTTACTCATATTCAATTACTCTCAGCCTATTGGCTGCTTACCTTCAACCTACATACACGCTCAAAACAAAAACAAAAAAATCTCATTTAATTTACCCATCCCCATTAGCCATCATCTTACATCTTTTCTTCTTTTGTAGTTAAACTCTTTGAAAAAGCTGTCTATAATAGTTACTCTCACTTCCTTTTTCCTCATTCTCTTCCCAACTCACATTCTGACTTTCAATCTCATCATTTAACCAAAATGATCTCTCCAAAATTGCTTAATGATATCTTAATTGCTATCAAAGAATCAAATTCCTTGATAATTCCTCCCAGTCACCCAGATTTGCCATGAGGCACCACCTTGTTCTCACTCTAGCTCACCCTGCCCCAATCCAATCTGTTGCCAAGGACTAACAATTTCAATTTTATAACATCACTTGAATATAGTCCCTTCTCTCTCTGAACTGCCCCTACTCTAGTGCACGCAGGACCTCATCATCTCATATCTGGACCATTGCAATGACCTGCTGGTGAAGCTGCCTACCTCAGATTTCTGCTCCAACTCATCTTCCATTCACTTCCTAAAACACATATCTGGCCACATCACTCTCCTGTTCAATAAACTGCAATGGGTCTCTAGAACAGGGACTGCTTTTTTGCCTTTTTTTCCCTTGGCATTTTAGTGGGTTCTTTAGAGATACTGACTGGCTGAGTGAGTGACTTCTGAGATCAAATATGAACTCTTCTGTTTGCCTTTTAAAGCTCTCCACAACCTGGCTCACCTTACCTCTTCCTAATCTTCTTACACCCCACTCTTGACCATCTAGTGTTTGACTGGCCTTCTTATTGTTCCATAAACAAAACTGAATTCCAGGCATTTCTGCTTTCTGAATTTCACTCCTAGAATACTTTCCTTCCTTATTTTCACTTCCTAACTTCCTTAGCTACCTTCAAGTTTCAACTAAAGCCCCTTCCCTCCTTTTTAATCTTCATGTCTTCTGAGACCCACACTGCCATATATCCTGTATAGATCTATTTGGTACATATTTGCTTGCATATTCTCTGTCCTATTAACTCCCTCTCAGAGCTTTGCACTATGTCTATCACATAGTAAACACTTAATAAATACAAGATTACTAATAAGCCAAAAAAAAACCTTCAAGATGCTTATAATCAAGCAATAAATAAAAACAAACATTTATTAAGTACTTACTATATGCCAAATACTGTGCTAATTGAGGCTGACAATACAATAAAGGAAGCTGAAAAGTAGGGTATAAGGGACAAGGTACTCAAGTGAGGTAATAAAAAGTGTAAAAGTTCAGAGTCAGTGGTAGAGTTGGAAGAAAGTGACCATGGTTGTCTTCGAATTTTCTCAAATGGAGGTTCATGGAAAGGACTAAGCCATTCTAATCCATTTGTAGGAGAGGACAAAAAGACAGAACCAGGATGGGAAGGCAGCTTTGAAGGAAAAAAAATTTTTAGTAAAGATAGAAGAAAAATAAAGACCATCAATGTCATAGTGTTAAGGTTCCCTTTATAAGGCCACCAAAAGGTTCAAGTCCCAGGCTATATTCAAGACTTACAGTCCAGATTCTTCTTATACCATGCTACCAGAATAATGGGATTAGCCACCAAATGATGAGGTACAGAGGTACAGGTGATACCCCAAAAGTATATTTTGGTTACGGGGCCAGTGTTACTAGTCATCCCAAAGAATTTGTAAGCATAGACCTCTAAATCAAGGGATAAGGATTTTATTATGCTGCTAAGAATAGCTTAATTCCAAGAAGAGTTAATGAGAAAAGGAGGGTTTTTAGTAATTAACATAGAGAAATACAGGTTCCCTAGTTGAACTTAATATTACACTTTTAAAGAAATGTTATGAGATCAGAGTATGCCATTGACTGGCTGGCTAAATTCATAGAGAAGTTAGTCTCCAAAAAAAAAAAAAAAATAGCAAATTAGCAAAGATGTACACTTTGAACAAATCTTTTATAGGGAAAATATAACATTGGGGTTTTGACATCATAACTTGTCTTTCTGATTGAATATAGTAAAGGTGGTGTTTTTAGAGACCTCCATCTGGGGTAAGACTGTATTCAAAGTCGAGCAAAAAGTCCAATAAAAGCTGAGATGATCCCATCAGTGCTCTTTCCTGCTTGCCTCAGAAAGTATTATAACTCTATTAGTGCTTAGACTTTCTCTGCTAAAGTCCACATTGATATCCAGTTCCTCATCAATAGTTCTCAAAAATAATGCTGCAACTGGGTGAGCAGATACAAAGGGTGATATGATAAGAAACCCCAGATTTCATATCCTCTTTGGAAAGGCCAAATTCTGAATCACCTATGTGATGTTGGGGGCACTTCACAAAGGATATCCTAATATAAAGGGGCAATGATGAGTGGAATCAACAGCACCAACAATAATTATGCTATGGAATAGATGAAACTTTGAAGATAGGCACCATTCTTCTTCATGGGTCAAGATAGCTAGAAGATTATTAGCTTCTTGCATTTAGTCCCAGATAAGGTAGATATAGAGCCTTGCCCTGCACTAATCACCAGTACCTCTCCGGGAACCTTATGGTGCCCTGGCATTATTTTGCTCCCTCCTTATGTGCAAGCTAGCAAATTTCTCTTACTCAGAGGTATAGGATGTCAACCAAGGGATTCCCATTATTCCAAGGAAAGGTACATTCTTCATAGTGATGCAGAGATAGTTTCACCTCCCTTGGGCAGTTAGAAATAAAGGCAAAATCTAACATTTCTGTTTTGTAGTTTTCCAAGATTTTTCTGAAAGGTAATTGTCAGAAATATCCCAGGGAAAAGGAGACCTGATGTTTGAAGAGAATCTGAATCATTTCCTCAGCATATATAGTTCAGTTAGGAGCAGGGACCTTGAGTATTGAGTGACTCCAAGTAGGAGATAGGTCAAAGAGAGTCAACTAGACACTCTACATTTAGCACAGACACATATGAAAAACCTCCTTTTTAATTCTACTGAAAATATTTAAAAATCGTATTCCTTTAGGAAATTTTGTACAAGGAGAAAAAGAAACGGAGAGAGAGAAGAGAGTGAGGTGAGAGACAGAATGAGGGAGAAGGGAAAAGGGAGGGAAAGAGGGAGAGAGGGAGGAAGGAAGGAAGGAAGGAAGGAAGGAAGGAAGGAAGGAAGGAAGGAGGAGGGAGAGAGGGAGGGAGGGAGGGAGGGAAGAAGGAAGAAAATAAGGAAAGAGAAAGAAAGAATAGAGAGAGAAAAGAAAAAAAAAAATCCAAGTCCTGAGGGAAATGTAGTAAAAGTGGTAATAATACTTAAAAATTTAAAAGTACCTTTTGTCGCCTTAAAATCATTGTTTTCTCCATACCCTATGGCAATTAGCCTTAAAACCGACCTAAAGTAATGCCTTCTTTGACTTCAGAAGTAATTAAAATATTAATCCCAGAGAGGATTCCCTTTTAATCCTTTAGGGAAATGGCCAGTGAACAAGTTTTAGTTGGACATTAAGAGTCTATTATTCTGGAATGTTGACCTCAAACCATATTTTTAATATATTATTGCTTTTTTCTTATTCAAAATTATTACCAATCGCAACTATTTTTTTTAAATTTTAGGATATATACATATATATGCATTTATGTATGTATATATGGGTGTATTATGTGTATATATTTTTTTCTCCTGCTACATACACTTGTTTTATATGTCTTAATTCTCAATATTTTAATATTTTTTTTATCAAGAAGCTACATTTATTAATGTGATGTTAAGTGTATCTTTTAGGAATTGTTTGGTAGGTTTTTTTTAAAATATATCTTTGATTAAATTGTTCAGTGTCTATATAGATATATATCTATATAGACACTGAACAATTTAATATATAGACACTGAACAATTTAATCAAAGATATATAAGGTATATATATATATATATATATATGTGTGTGTGTGTGTGTGTATATATATATATGTATATATATACATATATATATACACACACCTTTTATTATAGCCCCAAAGTATGGTTTGAGCCAGATTCAGGATATAGAAACATGCACTTATGCAACTCTTGGATACATTTCGTTACCTTTCATAGTGTGTGACATCAAGTAAGACATCAAGATGAACTGCAACAGTTCATCTTCATTTGGGAGTTTCTGTAAATCAGAAACAATTCTACATCTCAGTATATTTATGAGAGGGCATTATTCTCCCAGTGGGAATGACTTCCTGGATCACTAGAAGTATGTTATATAGTCCAATAAAGATATACAGATTTTGAAAGTTCACCTGGATTTCTGCCATCAGTTTTGGGTAACCTTGAACAAAAAAATTAGTTTCAACAGTAACAATTCCTTTTGTCCAAATATCTGTAATCCAGTCTTTGTATTGTCTTGCCCCAAGGCATCTTTTTTCCTCATTATATTAACTATAAGCAGATTTGGATGAAGGGGAAGGGGAAGGGAAGAGAGAAAGAAGGACCAAACATGTAATTTCATTGGTATAAGTGTATCCTTGAATAGTTCAGTGACTAGAGTGCATTGAACCTGGAATTAGGTAAACCTGAGTTAAAATCTGGCCTCAGATACTTACTACCTAAGTGCACTTAGCCACATCATTTAAAACCTCTGTTTGTCCCAGTTTCCTCATCTGCAAAATGGGGCAAATAATAGCACTTCCCCTCTCTCCCAGGGTTTCTGTGAGGATCAAATGAAATAATATTTGTAAAGCACTTTGCAAAGCAATATAGCAATCTTAGCTGTTGTTGTTGTTGTTATTGCTGTTGTTGTTACCAACATTGATCAGCACCTGCTCTGCCCTTTATAGTTTTAAAGAATTGCCACAAGCCACTGAGAAGTTAAATGATTTACTCAATGTCATACAATCTATACTTGCCATAGGCAGGATTTGAACCCAGCTCTTCCTCACTTGGAGGCCTAATGTACCATGATAACTCTCTGATTTTGATAGAATTTGTTATAAATTGTATTCAGGGAAACAAACCAAAAACAATTACAGATTTCATCTAATTCATAAATATAAACTTTTAGATTACTCATAATATTATGTAACATATAGTGCTAGACATTCTCTAAAGCACTTTACAGATATTATCTGATTTGATCTTCACAACAGTCCAATGAGATACTATTATTATCTTCATTTTTACACATAAGGAAATTGAAGTCAGAGAGGTTAAGTGACAAAAAGGGTCACTTGTCGGACAGCTGGTAAGTGTCTGAGTCAGAATTCAAACTCCTCTCCCCTCAGTTCCAAGTCCACTGCTTCATCTGCTATTGTGCCAATTATTTCATAATCCCTTCCTAATTTCCCCTAATTTGGGGGCATTTCCAGCACTTCAGGTCAGTAATAATACTTCCTTTACATGAAAAACTTCTTTCTAATAAAACTCAAATAAACACTTTAAAAAAAAAATTAGGATAGTCTGAGTCATTCTATTGAGCACAGATGAAAAACAACTAATTAGTTTCTTTTGGTACTGGTTATAAATAGCATCCAATAACAATCATTATCAACCACTCTCAAAAATGTCGATCTTGTTTCCTCTTCCATGACATGAAAAACTTCAATGGAAAGGCTTGTGTCTTATCTTACTCTCTAAGTCATTTATCATTGAGAGCTATGGCTTCCTTAACCAATCAGCCTTAATAGACATTGGATTTGTTATGGGCAATAGGTATATACTTTCCATCCAGAAGTGTTTGACTTAACATTATCTAATTAGACAGAAACGGTAGACAATTTCCTTAATGAACAAAAGGCCATATGGGAGATTTTAAAGCTTTGTGCAGTTTATCCACTCCAGGCATTGATCATATCAATCTCCATAAATTTATTTTAACTCTTACTTCACGACATGCATGAAGATCATGTGTGAGCTTTTAAAATAAGAAAGATAAATCAGTATTTCTCCAAATACTTAATTTGCCTAAGGAAATTACAGAAATTGGAGATGTTTTTTTTTCCTGACAATTATATTTCTAATGAAAATACATTTAATATCCAAGGAATAAAATTAAGGAAACTACTTTAACCTCTCTCTAAAGCTGTTTCTTGGCACAGATGTTGAGGAATTTCATTCCATATTATCATTTTCTTTTATCCTTAATTCTATTTTTCCAAACATTCTTATACATCTTCTTCCAACATGTTTGCTTCAGTTTCTTCATCTGTAAAATGAGCTAAAGAAGGAAATAGGAAGCCACTATAGTGTTTGCTACTATAGTGGATGGACATCCATTTCTCTTCTTTATTGCCTATGGCTCTGGAGTTTGAACACTGTGATAGGGAAAGCCAGAAGCAGGCAGGTTATTTGAAATACTAAAGGTCTAGAGAGGAAGTTATTTAATCCCAAAAGACTGATCAGTATAGTGGGAACAAGTAAGTACCATAGCTCTGCTCAGAACCCAAGTCTCAATAGTTCAAAAAAGAAAGAAACTGACAGGTTCTAAAGGCATGAAGACTATCAAAGACAGTGAGAAACAAGTAGATCAGTAAAAATATAATTAGAAAATTAGGGATAATACCTCTTCCTTTCATTTCTTCATTCCTTGTCTTGCCTGAGGTTATGTTTCTTACTGAAGTAGGATAGCAAGAATTTAAAGTACCTTTTTCAGCTAAAACCTAGCTTGCATTAATACAAATAGAACTTAATTACAAATCAAAGACTAAGTCTTCCCAAGTGGAGTTTTTACAATCGTCCAAATGTAGTTATTCAATGACTCTCTGTGTGTGACCCCATTTGGGGTTTTTGTGACAAATTACTATAGTGGCTTCCCATTTCCTTCTCTAGCTCATTTTATAAATGAAGAAACTGAGGCAAACAGAAGTGACTTTCTCATGGTCACACAGCTAGTCAGTATCTAAAACTGGATTTGACCAATTAGGTCTTCCTGTCTCTAGGCCCAGGTCTCTATCAACTACTCTACCTACCTGCCCCAGGAATGGGGATGCAAGGGAAAAAGTTACCATTAAAAACCTTAAAGGATAAAGTGTGAGGTGGATTGAGTTATTTTATTTTGGGATATCAAGTGAACAATATAGCTTTACCTCTTAATATGATACTGACTGGGAGAAAATATAAACATATATAAATGTGGATAGAACACACACATACACACACACACACACACACACACACACATACACACATACACAAAACCACCATCAGTAATTTGGAGATTAGCTGAGAATAAACCTGGGATTGTGTAAGCAGGTGAATGAATTCTCTCCAAGATATAAAGGTGGACAAATCCCAGACTTACATTCTTGGGCAGAACACATCAGTTTTACAGATACTAATATGGAGACTTTGGCATTATTTGTTGGATCAGATGGAAGAATGAGCCATATTAGAACTGGAAATTTTAGTTAAAGTTTGGATTAGAAAGGTGAAGAACTAAGTAGTTTCTTTTACACATTACTCTAATTATCTTATGCTATTATATCATTTTTATTGTGTATGTCTTTCCTTGTGAATAAACAGTAGAAAAAATAATCTTGTACATTTTGAAATGTTTTGAAAACAAACAAGAATCCAGTTGTGCTAGCACCATCTAAAGATAGGTGACAGATAATTAGCCATCATATACTATTGTCTCTAGAGCCAAGAAGGTAGCATGGATAGGATAAAGAGATTCAAGTTGGAACATATAAGTAAGACCTAAATAGAAGAGAAAATCTTCTAGTTAAAGGTTAGATTCTCTAGATCCATTCAAAAAAGAACTGGAATCTATAGGAAACTGGTCATAATGGAATTTATAAAAGCATCACAGAAAGCTACAGAAATAGTTCTGATATACAAAGTAAAAAAAAAATCAGTCCATTCTTTTCTACAACTTCTTTGACATCATATGGACATCAAAAACCTGATAATCTGAAATGTTTATTATGTATATTAAATTCACTTAAAGCATCTGAATTGTTTTCAGTTGATCATTCTTTCCACTAATGCAAATGGCAAACTTTCTACCATCCAAAAGATGTTCTCAGAAAGTTGATGTGTCTGAAAAGGAATTACCTTAAAGCTGGTCCGGTAATAAGATTTTCCAAACTTAGTTAGACTTAGATGATAAATAAGTAGACCATAACTAGACATAAACAGCCAACAGTTCTCAGCCTAACATCTCTGAAAGTGGTTTTTAAAAACATTTTGATGTCTTTTTGTTATGATTGATTCCCTTTGTTATGTTATGAATTTTGTTTTATGCATTTAAACATATTATTCAGAGAAATGGTCCATGGACTTCCCCACAGTGCCAACCAAGAAGGTCCATGACAGTAAACTAAGGGAACACCTGCTTTAAGTCCTTATGACTTGGTAGGACCTGCAAGAGCTTCTGATGCATTGGGAATGTCTCTCAGAGTCTTGTACATACCTTCTACATCAAACTGAAGTATCAGAGAAGAACTTTATAGAGAAATATGACTAGCCATTTCCATATTTTCCTTCACTAATGTCTTCCAATGAATTGCTATGATGCAGAGATAATTCTAGGGTCGACAAAGTTTTTCCAGGAAGTAAAATGTATGACAAGCTCTATCAAGCTTGGAAGGCTTAGCATATAGATCCAGCAGTGGACTAAGGGCTGTCCTCTAAAGCCATAATCTCTATATCGACAGAACACAGTTAATTAAATATTCTATGTCTTGGAAAAGATTGTTACCCAATTTCAAATGTCCATAGCAAATTGGGCGTGAATAGCAACTACATTCGTAAAATGCTGAACAAAATCCATTATTTTTCTGCCACTGCACCCAAAAAAGGTTTCCATATTTCCTCCTTTATTGTAATTATAGTCTTCAGTAGCTAAACTTAGAAATACCGGAATCTTTATTATTCACATTTAGAATTTAGCATTATCATATCCCAACATTTTCTTCTGTAAATAGTTCTAAAATTAGATTTCTTATAAAAATAATGAATGTACTCTTTCTTCTAAATACAGCCTAATAATCTTAGACTGATAGGAAGCTAAATTGAGAGTTGTAAATGCATTGTGAATTTGGAAGTTCCCTTGCAATCATACCAATGGACCTAATCTTTCTTCCTCAGGATAAGATATTCCTTCCTGCTAAATGAGACCTTCCTTTTCCAGGATGCTGATTTGCACTGATAGCAGCCAGTATTACTACCCTCGCCTGGGTTGCAGAGGCCTGGGTGTGGATGTTAAGTGCCCTCTCTCTGCAAAGCATCCTGTGCGTCAATCTATTGTACTCCACAGTGTGTGTGTGTGTGTGTGTGTGTGTGTGTGTGTGTGTGTGTTTGCATTGGAGGCGGGGCATGGAAGAAACTGGAGCATGTGCTCCTGCAGAGAGAAAACTTCTTTCATTGAAATACCAACAGGGTACCAGCTGGAACAGCAGACAGAAGCAAAACATTCAACTGAAGTCACATCAAGCAAAAGGGGGAAAAAGTTTTGGCACCCAACAGAGCGAGGGAGGTGGGCCCTGAGAACAAATGCCTTTTCATTGATTCTGGAAAGAAAAATACATTTAAAATTCCTTGAATGGTTGAAATTGAATGGATAATGATGGATTATTTTAAAAGAATCACAGTTTCTGTTTTTATAATATGTGTACCCTGGATAAATTATATCCATGCATATGCAAAGAAAAGAGAGAAATAATTCAGTCAATTCTCCAGGTATATAAAGGAATGTATGAGGCAGGTCATATGCATTTTTCCTTGGAAAAGCTAACCAGTATGAGTACTTCAATTAAATACCCCTTCCTAGGGCCTATTATAAAATCTCAACACACTGTGAGATTTAGTATTGTGCGATTTGTTATTGTGTGAAGAAGAAAAGAAGGAAAGAGAAAGGGAAGAAATAGAAGGATAGAGGAAGGAAAGAGAGAGAGAGAGAGAAGTAATAGAGGAAGGAAGGAAAGAAGGAAGAAGCAAAGAAGGGGAGGAGAAGGAAAATTTATTAAGCACCTACACTGTATCAAGCATTATTCTAATCATGTATCACCTCATTTGTTTCCCACAACAATATGATAGGTAGATGCTATAATCATCCATATTTTATAATTGATGATACTGAGACAAAAACAAGTATCTGGCCCAAGATCAAACAGCTAGTAAGTATCTGGTGGCCGAACTGGAATTCAGGTGGTCCTGACTGGAGGCCCAGTACTTGATCCACTACACCACCTAGTGCTTCATTGTCTGGGGACAACTACAGATCTGATTTGAATTCCAATACTCCCACTTGCTACCTGTGTGAATATCACTTAACTCATATAGACTTCAGTTTGCTCATTTGTAAAGTGAAAAAAGTGTCCAAGGACAGATAATCTTTTATATGTCTTTCCAATATAAATGTGTGATCTTGTAATTCTACACAACCTCTCTCTTCCAACACATGATTTTAATTTGATAGGTGCTTAACTACTACTTTACAATTATTAATTGTATAATTAGCACTTTTGGCCTTGCCACTTACTAAAGAAAAAACGTGTTATAATGAAAAGAATATTAGTTAAGGAATCGAGAAGCCTGGATTCTAGGGCCATCTCTCCTACTGTAAGCTCCTCTCCTGATCTGATGTACGAATCAAGAGATTGAACCTCTTGACACTTTAATCCTTAATATGAGGAAGTTTCAATTCAATGATTTCTAAGTTCCTCTCTAGTATAAGCATCTCATGAATTTTTGCAGTCATCTGAAGACACCTTATGTCCTTAAGGACATTACCTTAAACTAACAAAGGAATATTTTACAGAATTAGATAAGACAATTACAAAATTCACTTAAAAGAACAAAGGATTGAAAATATCAAGTTAAATATTTTTTAAAGTAGAAATGAATAAGGAGGAATGTTTCCTGACCTCAAAATATATTTTAAGCTATCATAAAAAAACATTTAGTTCTTGTTAAAAAAAAAAACAGAAAAATATAATAGTGGAACAGACTAGGCAAGAATCACAAAAAAGTGTATACTCAGCAACCAAGTCTTTAATAAATACCAAAAAAACCAAATTTCCTAGAAAAGAATTACCAATTTCATAAGAATGTCTGGGAAAACTGACATGGCATATAATAAATTCTAAATAATTATATGACCTGAATAGTAAAGATTAGGTCTTTTAAAAATTAGAGGAAAAACATACCATGGGCTTTTCATCATTATGGGTAAAGGATGAATTCTGAACAGACAAGAGATAGAGGCAATTATGCAATATAATATAAATAATTTTAATTACATGAAATTAAAAAGCTTTGCAGAAACAAATTTAATCTAAGGTAAAAAGGTAAAGAGTAAAATAGGAAAAAATTGTATTAAATATCTCTAATAAGGACTTACAACCAAGTAACACAAATAATTGAAATATTTTAAGATAAAACAGCATACCAAAATAGAGAAGAGAAATGAACAAACAGTGCTCAAAAGACCAAATTATTAACTATCATTAGATCCTTCAACTCACCAGGTTTAAGAAGAATCCACCTCAAACCCAACAAAATGACAAATATGACATGATAGGAAAAGTTTAATACTGGAGGGGTATTAGACAAATACAGGGAAGCATTGCTTGTGAAACTTTGAATTAGTATAGTCCTTCTGGAAAGCAATTTAGAATTATTTTTAAAAAAGGGATTAAAATGTCTATACTCTCTTATCAAAAATTGGGCTGCTATTCATGTACCCCAAGTAGAGCATGACAAAGAATGTCTCCATAAATATTTACAGCAGCCCTTTTTGAAATGACAAAGAAATGGAAATAAAATCAATGTCCAATAATTAGGGAATGATTTAAGTAAATTGGGTACATAAATATAATGCAATATTATTGTGCTATAAAGAACAATGAACATATGAATACAGAGAAACCCTAAAAAGCAAGTGAAATGATGCAAAGCATAATAAAAGAAATCAGAAAAACAATATATACAATTACTTCAATTGATAAGAAAAAACCCATAACTCAATTAAAACATAAAATCAATTAATATTGTAAATTATTCAATATTGATATAAAGATGAGCTTGGAAACAAAGAAAAGCTGTGAGAATTTACCTCCCCCAGAGTCTTTGCAGATATAGGAAATCTTCCATAAATTTGACATCAGATTTAATTTTGATGGATTAACTTATTTGGCTGAATTTCTTTTCTTTTAATAACAAAAATCTTTTTTCATAAGAGATGTTTTCCTAGGAGGGGAAAAGATGCAAGAGGAAATATATATAATATAAAAAACAAAAGTTTTCAACAAAAATATACTTAAAAAAAAAAAAAAGCAAAAGAATTGTGAGGTTTGAAGACATCAGGTTACATATTCCTAGCTCAGGAAATGTGTATAACAGAGAAGCCAAGATTGTGTAACCACCATGCATATGGTTCACCACACATGTTCCCGGAGCATATCCCCTGACCTCTACCTTCTCATGAAAGTGTCTGTTGGCCACCCTCGCTGTAAAAGCTGTCTTTGACCAGGCCTACAGGTGGGCCTTAACCTGGGTTTACAAGGGTCACTTGCTTTGCAAAAATAAGGCTAATCCCAAAGCCACGATGTGAAAAGAATTAGTCAAATGGTGATGTACAATCCTGACGGAGGCAGCTATGGTGTGTGACCTTATTTGATGCAGATGACTATTACCAGCTGGAAGTGACGGGTAAAACACAGCTATATCCTGAGACCCATTTGGAAGCATACAATCTTAAAGCAAAGGAGTTAGAACTATAATCAAGAATCGCCTGTGGTGAAATTAAACATAATATTTCAAGGAGAAAAAAATCACAATCATTCAATGAAATAAAAAGACTTCAAGATTTTATAAAAAAAAC
This sequence comes from Sarcophilus harrisii, assembly GCF_902635505.1. Lineage (NCBI taxonomy): Eukaryota > Metazoa > Chordata > Mammalia > Dasyuromorphia > Dasyuridae > Sarcophilus > Sarcophilus harrisii. The sequence goes on along the minus strand of NC_045426.1, from coordinate 235,467,942 downwards.
CAGAACTGAACAAAAATTTGATCTCCAATATCAAGACCCAAGAGAAGCCTAAAAAGGGAAAAGAAAACATAAGGGACTAAATGGAGCCAAAGTCCCTTTTTGGGAAGATAATACTTATGATTCTTTAAAAATTATAACACTAATAGTACAACTAGAAGGAATATGTATGCATAGATGCAGGTACAAGTATGAAGTAAATTTGAGGGCATGGCATTTAAAAAATAATTAAGGGGTGAAAAAGGAAGAGTACATTAGATGCATGAGGAATAGAAAGGTAGAATGGAATTAAATTATTTCACATGAAGAGGCACAGATAAACCTATTACAGAGAGAAAAATATAGAGGATGGGCAATGAGCTTCATTTGAACCTTATTCTCAACAGGACTGATTCAAAGAGGGAATAATAGACACAATCACTTGAATATAGACATCTATCTCACTTGTCAGGAAAGTGAGAGGGGAGGAGATTAAGTAAAGGGTAGAGTAGTTGGAGGAAGGTAGGGGAGATTGACAGAGAGAGGGAAGACCATGGGAGACAGTAAACAGAAGCAAAAGATTATCAGGAGAGAAAAGGGTAAAAGGGAAGAGAGGACAAACAAAAAGAAAAACAAGATGGAGGGAAGTACATAGTTAATATTCATAACTGTGAATGGGAATGGGATGAACTCTGGTATAAAATAGAAGTGGATAGCAGAGTAAAGCAAAAACCAGAATCTACAATATGTTGTTTACAAGAAAAATCCTTGAAACAGAGAGACATACACAGAGGAAAGGTATGAAGCTGAAGCAGAATCTACTATTCTTCAGCTGAATTTAAAAAAAAAAAAAAAGCAAGGGTAGTATCCTGATTTTAGACAAAGCAAAAGCAAAAGTAGGCCTAATTAAAAGAGATAAGGAAGGACATTACATGCTGCTAAAAGGTCCCATAGATAATGAAGTAATGTCAATACTAAACACATAAACGCCAAGTGGTATAGCATCCACATTTTTAAAGGAAAAGTTAAGTGAGTCACTGGTTCATGACCAAATAAGAGACAGAAAGGATTATGAAATGTAAAATAAATAATTTTGATTACATTAAATTTAATTTTTTCCACAAATAAAATCAAGATTAGAAGGAGAATAAAAAACTGGGAAACAATCTTTACAGAAAGTGTTTCTGATAAAGGTCTCATTTCTCAAATATAGAGAGAATTAAGTCCAATTTATAAAAATATAAGCCTTTTCTCAATTGGTAAATGGTCCAAGAATGTTCTATCTACATAGGCTATCTACAGACATATGAAAAAGTGCTCTAAATCACTTTAAAGAAATTAAAAGAACTCTGAGATACTATCTCATACCAGATTGGCTTAAATAACACACACACACACACACACACACACACACACACACACAAAGGAAAATTATAAATGTTGGAGAGGATATGGGAAAATTGGGACACTAACCATTGTGGAGAGAAATTTAGAACTATTCCCAAAGTGCAACCAATCTGCATACCTTTTGATAAAGCAATACCACTATTAGGTCTATATCCCAAAGAAATCATAAAGGAAAATGAACTACCTGGGCAAATATATTTTAGCATCCCTTTCAATATTTCAAAATATTGGAAATTAAGGGAATGCCCATTAGTTAGGGAATAGATGGACAAACTGTAGTATATGAACATAAGAGAATATTGTTGTGCAATAAGAAATAATGCAGATTTAAAGAAATAATTTAGAAATTAAGAAATAAAGCAGATTTCAGAAAAACCTGAAAAGACATATATGTACTAATGAAAAGTGAAATGAGCAGAACCAAGAAAACTTGGTACACAATATCAGCAACATTGTGTGATGATCAACAATAAAAGACTCGGCTCTTCTCAGCAATACAAGATACAAGACAAATGAAAAAGGCTCACAAAAGAAAACGCTATCCATAATGAGGTAGAGTCTGAACATAGGACTGATGCACTTTGAATGCAGATTAAAACATGCTTTTTTTCACGCTTAGTTCTTTTTTGTGTTTTTATTTTTCCCCTTTTGATCTATTTTTTCTTTCTGCATAATGACTAATATGAAAATAAGTTTTGCATGATAACTTAAAATCTTATAAAAATTAATAATTGTCTTGACATATAATTGAGAAAATAAAATAAAATGTAAAAAACAAAAAGAAACATACAATATTGGCAAAGGGGTAATTGAGGGGTATCCAGCCCAGTTCATTATGCCCCTTTCCCACATATACATACATAATACATATATATATACTTACCAATCCATAACACATACTTTTTTTCCAACATTTAATTTCTTGATTTAGATTTTTTTTCTTAATCTTAATCTTTTTTTCTTATCTTTAATCTTAATGTTAATCTAAATATGTTAATTTCTACTTTTCTGCAATGGTTTAAGATGGTGCAGTACATAGAGATCAGGGTCTGCTCTCAAAAAGTCTTGCATTTGAATCCAATCTAAGACGCTTAATAATAGCTCTGTGAACCTAGGAAAGTCACTTAACCTCTCTCTCAATCTACTCAACAACAAAATGGAATCATAATGGCACGTATTTCACAGGATTATTGTGAGAATCAAATGAAATATTTGTAAAGAGCTTAGTACAGTGCCTAGCACATACTTATTAAATGTTTATAACCTCCTACTATCCCTCTTATTTTCCTGCTGCTTAACAGTGTCAGTGCTGAACCTATTCTTTGTATTTCCTTGTAGTGGTTCCAAATTGCTCAAAATAAACTGTAGAATTTTCATAAAGGATCTTTCTCCACCCCCAACCTAACCCATAATTTTGTCTTCCAAGGTGTATAACAACTTGTGAACATATGCAATAGTACAGAGTAAAAAATAAGAAAAAGGAGGACAGCTATTTGAGTGCAGACAGGAGGTCCTGAATTAAAATCAGGCTTCAAACATTTGGCATACTAGCTGTGTGACCCTAGTCAAGTCACTTAATGCCTATTGCCTTGCAAAAAAAAAAGGAAAAATTATTTTCTATTTTAAGCATCTTAAGGACAGAAAACTATCTCATCTTGGTCTCTCTCATAGTACCAGATTTACTTCTTTTTGTTGTTTTTGTTGGTCCTTCAGTTTTTAAGTTGTAAAGAAAAAAAGGAAAGAAGGAAGGAAAGGAGGAAGGAAAGAAGGAAGGAAGGAAGGAAAGAAGGAAGGAAGGAAGGAAGGAAGGAAGGAAGGAAGGAAGGAAGGAAGGAAGGGAAAGAGGGAGGGAGGTAATTTTTAAAAAATTAGAGTGATACAAGAAAATTATGAAATAAGAGTCAACAACTTGGAAGAAAGAAACTTCTAGTCACAGAAGTTGTCTCCCAAGAAGATGATGCTATGATATGCAAATGAATTGAATTTAAGTGAAGGAGGGTCATGCAAAGTCACCCTCCTCACTTTCTCCTCCAGAGCCAACTGGACCCAGTAGCAAAATGTAGAACAGGATAACTGGACATGACCCTGGATGCAAAGGGAGATCTTGATCTTTTTAAGCTAAGATTTTTAACAGGTCTCTGGTTGATGGAGGCAACACATATTCAGTGATTAAAGCTAGTTAAGGTTTGGTACATTTTTACTGAATGAGGGATGAGTCGTTTTCTACTGTGAGCAATGAGGCAAATGTATATGTCAGCTTTACCCAGATTTAAACCTAGCTCTGCCTAATCTTTTTATATTCCCTAGATAATCAAACTGAACAGGGAGCATTTAATTCAGGACTATGTAAAAACTAAAATTTTTTCAGTCTTTTTAGTATTTCCAACGAGTAAGTATTTTTTAAGTTGCAAACATTTTTCTGAAATGTGTCTCACAGTATGAATGGAAACATCAAGTCCTGTTCCTGGGATCTGTCCATACAGTGTACCGAAAGGTATGCATGAGCTTGCAATGTAATCAGCACAATGAAAAATTTTTGATGTTTCTGGAAAAAGTATCAGCATTAAGATTGTCACAGATGATGATCTGCTTCCTGAGCACAAACATTTTGATGGTACTTAAGTTGTAACTGACTCTCCATGAAGAATTATGGGGATACTTTGGAGAGTTAGCATGAGGGTGACAAAGAGATGAACCTGCCAGTCTTCTTGCTTTATGCAAGATAAGACAACAAAGTCTACCATTTTTAGTGAGGGAGAAACTCTATTGTAAAAAAGACATTTTTTAAAAGTGACCTGATTTTTTAATAGTGCCAGGAATTTTAATGAAATAGGAATTAATGCCTTCTTTTTATATGCAAAAGTTATAGAAAGGGATTATAGAAAATGTCAAGAATCATAGTTTTCAGATAATATATACAACTCAATAGAGATGTTGGTTTTATGAAATGTGAGATCCTTGTCTAGTGATTGATAGATGGCTATATTATTGAAGGAAATGAATCATGAATCTTGACATTCTAATTACTATTGAAACCAAAAGCAAGAATGAAGTTGCCTCTGAAAGGAAGGCTGGAATAGCCGAACCAGCAAAAAAAAAAAAATTGGGGTAAAACATTCTAGAAACTTGTAACAATCAACAAGATAGATCCATTTCACTTGAGTAAAGAGGGGATGCAGTCCAGGATAGACAGCATCCCAGCAAATCTGCAGCAAGTCCCATCTCAGCAAACTAGCAGGAAATCCTGAGCCTCATGGATGGAGAAGGCAAAGATCAACACCAGGATCTCATATGTGACTTAACATAGCCAGAAGAATGGGCAAACTCCAGCTGCAAGAACCACTAGGTACTTCAGTATAGCCCTAGGCAAAAAAAAGGCAATCTTTAAAGGTCAGTGGCCAAATAGAAATGTGCTTCAGGGTAGTCCTAAAGAAACACAGAAGCACCTTCATAAATAAGCCAAACTATAGCACTAAAGTGGCAGATCAGCACCAGGTAAGCTGAATAAGCTCTTTGGCCTCTGGCAGCACCATTCACTGACTTCTTCACCCCTTCAGTATAGCACCAGGTATGAGAGTCCTCTGTGCGTCTCAGGACAACATCAGTGAAGAACCAGGTAAATACCCAAAGCTTACAACCCCTGGCACAAGAAGCCTGAGACAGTGCCCCTTCCACCTTGGGAGGAGAGCTCAAATTTAAAAGAAAGGGAAAAGGCCAATGAACAAAGAACAAAACAACAATAAGAAAGAGTCTGACTATTAAGTGTTATTATAGTGACAGGAAAGATCAAGGCACAAACTCAGAAGAAGACAACAATGATAAAACACAAATGGGCAAAAATCCTAAAGAAAAACAGAAAGTAGTCTCAAGCACAGGGGAAAAAAAAACTCATGGAAGAGCTCAAAAAGAAGCTTAAAAATCATGTAAGAGGTAGAAGAAAATTTTTTTTAAAAAAATTAGAATGATACAAGAAAATTATGAAAAAAGAGTCAACAACTTGGTAAAAGAAAAAAAAACTGTGTAAAAAGTAAATTGGACAAAGGAAAAAAGAGATGCAAAAATTCACTAAAGGGAACAACTCCTTAAAAGTAAAATTTGTCTAATGATGAGGGGAAAGGGGAGTGCAAAACCTAACTGAGGAAGACAACTTCTTAAAAGTTAGAATCAGACAGCTGGAAGATAAATGATTCTAGGAGATAACCAATCAAATAAATTTTTAAAAATGAAACAATAGAAGAAACTGTAAGTACCTCATTGAAAATAAAAAACAGATCTGGAAAATATATTTCTGGAAAGACAATATCAGAATCATTGGACCTGAAAGTTATAATCAAAAGGAGGATCTGGACAGTATCTTTTTTAAAATTTAATTTATGGGGTATTTTTAGATTATACAGCAGATTCATTTTTAACATATTTCCATTTGAGTCATGTTGGGGAAAATAAATCAAAACAAAAGAGGAAAACCACAAAAGAAAAAACAAAACAAAAGAAAAAGTGAAAATAGTGTGCTTCAATCTTCAGTTAGTCTCCATAGTTCTCTCTCTGGCATTTTCCATTCCAAATTTATTGTCATTTCTTTGGATCACTGAATTTCTGAGAAGAGCTAAATATATGCTCATTTATTGTCATATAGTCTTGCTGTTGTTGAGTACAGTGTTTTTCCTGGTTCTGATGACTTCATTCAATATCAGTTCATGTACATCTTTCCAGGATTTTCTGAAATCAGATGTTATCACTTCTTATAGAACAATAGTATTCTATTACATTCATATATCATAACTTACTCTGCCATTCCCCAAATGATAGGCATCCATGGATTTTCCAGTTCTTTGCTACCACTACAAAAAGAGCTGCTAATAACATTTTTGTATATATGGGTTCATTTCCTTCTTTTATGAACCCTTTGAGAGACAGACCTAGTAGTGGCATGTCTGGATCAAACGGTATGCATACTTCTATAACCCTTTGGATATAGTTCCAAATTGTTCTTCAGGATCAATTTCACAATTCTACCAACAATGCCTTAGTGTCCTACTTTCCCTACATCCCCTCCAACATTCATCATTATCTTTTCCTGTCATCTTAGCCAATCTGATAGGTATGAGGTGGTACCTTAATTTGCATTTCTCTAATCATTATTATTTTATTGCATTTTTTAATATGACTCATAAGTGGCTATAATTTTTTCATCTATCATCTATATTTTTAATATCCTTTGTCCATTTCTCAATTGGGGAATAGTTTATAATCTTATAAATTTGAATCAACTCTCCATATATTGTTAAATGATATCTTTATCAGAATGATTGCCTGTAAAAAAATGTTTCACAGCTTTCTGCTTCCCTTCTAATATTAGATCTATAGGTTTTGTCATCAAAAGTATTTATTTTGTGAGATGAACTAAATCAGTTCCAATGGAGCAGGAATGAATAGAACCAGCTACACCCAGCGAAAGAACTCTAGGAGATGACTAAAAACCATTACATAGAATTCCCAATCCCTCTATTTTTGTCCACCTGCATTTTTTATTTCCTTCAAAAGCTAATTGTACACTATTTCAGAGTCTGATTCTTTTTGTACAGTAAAATAACTGTTTGGACATGTATATTTATTTTATATTTAATTTATACTTTAACATATTTAACATGTATTGATCAACCTGCCATCTGGAGGAGGAGGTGGGGGGAGGAGGGGAAAAAATGGAACAAAAAGTTTGGCAATTGTCAGTGCTATAAAATTACCCATGCATATAACTTCTAAATAAATAGTTATAATAAAAAAATTATTCATTTTGCATTTCATAATGTTCTCTAATTCTTGCTTAATCATAAATTTCTCCCTTCTCTAAAGATCCTAACCAGTATCTTTCAAGAAATTACCCAGGAAAATTGCCCTGATATCCTGGAACCAGAGTACAAATAAACATTGAAAGAATCCACTAATCACCTCAGGAAAGAAATCCCAAAATAAAACTTTAAGTAAATTATAGTGAAATTACAGAAATATCAAGTCAAGGAAAAAAATACTGCAAATAACCAGAAAGAAATAATTAAAATATTGGGAGCCACAATCAGAATTCAGAGTACATAGTAGTTACAACATCAAAGGATCAGACATCATGGAACATAATATTCTGAAAAGCAAAGGATCAAGGAGCACCAAAAAGAATCACTTACTCAGCAAAATTAAGCATAATGCTTCAAGGAGAAAAAATAGTCATTCAATGAAATAAAAGGATTTCAAGATTTCACAAGGAGAAGACTAGAATAGAACAAAATAAAATGATCGCCAATATCAAGACCCAAAAGAATCCTAAAAGAAAAGAAAACATAAAGAATTCACTAGAACTGAACTATTTATATACCTGCATGTGACAATGATATTTGTGATTCTTAAAAATTGTATCACTAATAGTCCAGCTGGAAGGAATATGCATGAACAGAGGGTAGGGATATAAGGTGAATTTTCAGAAATGATACAAAAATTAATTAAGGGATGAGAAAGAAGAATACTTTGGGTGCAGAAGGAATAGAGAGGTGAAATGGAATTAAATTATTTCATATAAAGAGGCACAAAAAACCTATTACAGAGGAGGGAAATATGGAAGGTGAGCTTCACTTGAACCTTACTCTCATCAAGATTGATTCAAACACTGAATAACAGACACAATCACTTGAATATGGACATCAATCTTACTTGAAAGCAAAGTAAAAGGAAAGTAAGTAAAGGAAGGAGTGTTTGGTGAGGAGGGGGATTAACAAAGAGAGGAAAGACCATGAGAAGAAGTAAACAGAAACAAAAGACTGTAAGGAAAGAAAGGGTAAAAGGGAAGAGAGGACAAACAAAAAGAAAAACAGGATGGAAGGAAGTACACAATATTAGTAACCATGACTGTGAATGTCAATGGAATGAACTCTCCCATAAAACAGAAGTGGAAAGCAGAGTAAGTCAAAAATCAGAATCCTAAATATGTAAGAAAACCCTTGAAACAGAGAATCATGCTAAAAACCATTACATTGAATTCCCAATCCCTAAATTTATGCCCACTTGCATTTTTGATTTCCTTCACAAGCTAATTGTACAATATTTCAGAGTCTGATTCTTTTTGTACAGCAAAATAACGGTTTGGTCATCTATACTTATTGTGTATCTAATTTATATTTAATATATTTAACATCTACTGGTCATCCTGCCATCTGGGGGAGGGGGTGGGGGGGTAAGAGGTGAAAAATTGGAACAAGAGGTTTGGCAATTGTTAATGCTGTAAAGTTACCCATACATATAATCTGTAAATAAAAGGCTATTAAATAAATTTTTTAAAAATGCTAAAAAAAAAAAAAAAAAAGAAACAGAGAGTCATGCACACAGGAAAGATATGGAGCTGGAGCAGAATCTACTATGCTTAAACTGAATTTAAAAAAAAAAAGGTAGGGTTGCCATCCTGATTTCAGACATAGCAAAAATAGATCTAATTAAAAGAAATAAGGAAAAAAACTACATGTTGCTAAAAAGGTACCATAGACAATGAAGTAATATCAATACTAACCATATATGCATCAAGTCATGTAACACCCAAATTCTTAAAGGAGAAGTTAAGTGAATTACTACTGGTTCATGACCAAAGAAGAGCTAGAGAACACTCTGAAATATAAAATAGATAATTTTGATTATATTAAATTTTAAAACTTTTCCACAAATAAAACCAATGCAGCCAAGATTAAAAGACAAGCAGAAAGCTGAGAAATAATCTTTATAGTAAGTATCTTTGACAAAGGCCTCATTTTTCAAATATATAGAGAATTGAGTCCAATTTATAATACCAGCCATAGCAGGTAATTTTCAAATGAAGAAAATGAAACTATCCCAAAATATGAAAAAGTTCTCTAAATCACTTTTGATTAGAGAAATGCAAACTAAGACAACTCTGAGGTACCATCTCACACCTATCAGAGTGACTAAAATGAAAAAAGAAAATTGGTAAATGTGAAAACTGGGACACTAAATGCAATGTTGATTGATGGAAATGTGAACTCATCCAACCATTCTGGAGAGCCCTTTGGAACTATATCCAAAAATAAACTGCGAAACTCTGATCCAACAATACCACTGCTAGTTGTGTTTCCCAAAGAAATCATATAATGGGGGAGGGGGAAAGGGAAAGACATGCACATGCCAAAATATTTACAACAGTCCTTTTTATGAAATCAAAATATTGAAAATTAAGGGAATGTCCATCAATTGGGGAATGGCTAGATAGGTTATGGTATATGAATATAATGAAATATTATTGTGATATAAAAAATGATGAACAGATATATTTCAAAAGAAATTTTGGTGAATTTTGTGTGAATTAATCCAAAGTGAAATAAGCAGGACCAGGAAAACATTATATATGGTATCAGCAACATTGTGTGATGATCATTTATGAATGATTCAGTTCGTATCAGTAGCACAATGACCCAAGACAAGTACAAAGGGTTCAGGAAAGAAGATGATATCCACATCCAGATAAAAAATTGATAAACTCTGAATATACATCAAAGTATACTTTTTTCACTTAATTTTTCTTTTTTTTTTTTTGAATTTTCTTTTCCTTTTGATTTTTTTCTTCTTTCATAACTGTGACAAGTGTGGAAATAGGTTTTATATAAAAGCACATGTATAACCTATATCAAATTGCCTACCATTTTTGGAAGAGAAGAAACAAGGAAGAGAGGGAGAAAAATTAGAACTCAAAATTTTGAAAAAATGAATGTTAATTGAGGTGATTCAAGGCAATTCCAATAGATTTGTGATGGTAAGAAACATCTGCATCCAGAGAGAAGACTGTAGAGATTGAATGTGGAACACAACATAGTGTTTTCACCGTTTTGTTTGCTTATTTTTTTTTATTCTTTCCCATTTTTCCCCTTTTGATCCGATTTTTCTTGTGCAGCATGGTAAATATGGAAATATGTTTAGAAAAATTACACGTTTAACTTATATAGGGTTACTTGCTTGCTGTCTATGGGAACGAGGGAGGGGGGAGGAAAATTTGGAATACAAGATTTTGCAAGAGTGAATGTTGAAAATTATCTTAACATGTATTTTGAAAAAGGAAAAAGCTGTTTTAAAAAAAATTATGTTAAATGCAGTGATCAAAGACAATTCCAGTAGACTTGGGATGGAAATGCCATCTGCATCCAGAGGGAGAACTATGGAGACTGAATGCAGATCTAGCATACTATTTTCATCTTTTTTTTCTTTTTCTTTCTCATGATTTTTTCCTTTTTGATCTAATTTTTTTAATAAAATGACAAATATGAAAATGTGTTTAAAATGATTATACATGTATAACCTATATTGGAGTTCTTGCTGCCTTGGAGGTGGGGAAGGGAAGGGAGGAAAAGAGAAAAAAAATGGAACTCAAAAATCTTACCAACAAAATTAAGATTTTACATATAATTGGAAAAAAATTCAGTTGAGAAAAAAATGAATGCAAAAGTTGTCTTGCCAAGTAATTGAGAAAAATACCATTAAAATAAGAGATTATTTTATAGATTCCCTCCCAATTAATATGAAGAAGCAATTATCAAAGAAAAAATCAAGCTATTAATTACATTGGGAAATGCTTCAAATCAATAATAATTATAGAAATGCAAATTAAAGCAATTCTGGAGTCCTATCTCATACCTAGTAATTTTAAAAAGTTGACAAAAGAATAAAAATGGCAAATGTTGGAGAGACTGGGGGAAAGTTACAATTATGCATTATAGATGAAGCTGTGAATTAGTATAGGTATTCTGGGAAGCAATCTAGAACTATTACCAAAAACTTGTGAAACTGTACAATTAATAAATTAGAGCCAATGATAACATTACTAAGTCCAAAATGCATAAAGAGATGCATATTTTCTTTGAGATACCTATATGGAGCAATGGATAGAAGCCCTGGCCTAAAGTTAGAAAGATCCCAGTTCAAATCCAGTCTCAGATACTTATTAGCTTTGGAACTCTGGGTGTTAGTTTATCTCAGCCTCAGTTTTCTTAATTGTAAAATGGGAATGATAACAATCCCTTCCTCTCAGCATCTTTCTCTATGTTGTGAGGATCAAAAGAGATATATTTGTAAAATGGTTGGCACTACATTAGGTACATAGTATATATTAGATAAAGAGTTTTTCCCTTCTTCCCACTATCACCCCTCCCTTTGCCAGAATTGGGCAAAAATATTTATAGCAGCTTCTTTAGTGATGATAAAGAACCAGAAAGTAAGGGAGTAATCATCAATTGAGGAACGGCTAAACAAGATATGATTTATGAAAGTGCCTAAAGAAGCAGATCATACTGTGATTGTCAATTGTTTTTCTAAAAGAATTTGATTTGACAGAACAAAATACTGCTTTCTACTAAAAAAAACTGTTCTATTAATCAAAAGTATTCAAGATTCCTTGTGTAACTTGGCAGAAGTAGGAGGATGGGAAATAGTGTGATGCAGTAACTTTTAGGTGTGCTAACCCTACAAATCTCTACCTCTCTCTGCCACTAACTTATCTCATTACTAGTTTTCTCTCTCTGGGTTCAAAGTCAGTGTAGCAGACATGCTGTGGAATAGTTTTAGTAAATCACAACAATTGTAAAAACTCTCTACTATCTAATCATTTCAGGTCACACCCTGAAATAATACTAAGAAAAATCTCTCTTCCCATAGACTGGATTCTTCTCTCTCAATCATGGGTAAGACAATGACCTCAGACTCCTACCAGAAACAAAGAACTAGCTATTTAATATCAATTCTAACAGTGTTGTTGTGTGACTGGAAATCTCTCTGTAGGCAGACTTTTGACCTCATCATTCAATTGAAATTTCTCTTTTCAAAGGTGCCAGTGGTATTTTAATTCCAAATCAAATTGTCTTCTCAATTCTTATCTTTCTTGACCTTTCTGCATCCTTTGACATAGTCAATTGTCCTCTTCTCATAGATACTTTCTGCTTTCTGATTTTTTTTATTATACTCTCTCTTTTCTGTCTGATTGTTCCTTCTCAGTCTTCTTTGCTGGACCTCCATTCAGGTCATATTCATTAATAGTGACTGTCCCCTAAGACTCTGTGCTGGAGCCTCTCCTCTCTTTACTTAATATTATTTCATTTACATTGAAATTGTTATGATGATTATATTTTATTGCACTTATCCAGTTCTAACCTCTTACATTATATCATCAATCATCCATTGGAAATCTTGAACTAGATGTCCCACAGTGCCTTTAAACTCAACACACCCAAGATTAACTAATCTTTTCCTTGAGTCCTCTTTTCCTAATTTTCCCTATCACTGCCATAGGTCCTACCATTCTCATAATTATCCAAGCTCACACATTGGTTGTCATCCTTGGTCCTCATTCTCTCTTACCCTTCTACATTCAATCACTTGTCAAGTACTATTGTTTCTGCCTTCAGAACATTTCTTCTAACTTTTCCCTTCTCTTCTCTAACATTACCACCAGCTTAGCACTTAAGAAGGACCAATTAGGTAGTTGAGTGGAGGACAGAGGGAAATGGGGAAAATCTTAAGGTAGAAAGAACAACTAGTAGACTCCTACAATAGTCCAGGAATGAGATTATGTTGACCTGTATCAAGATGGTGGAAGTATCAGAGAAGAGAAGTCAGGAATTACCTGAAATACTTGGAATGGGTTTCTATAGCATTCATAATATAGATTCTATAAGGGTTTAATGTTGGAGATGATGATACAATTACTACGAGTGATAAGATTTTTAAAAATGTATACCATTATCATAAAAAATATATTTTATAGGATGAAAATAAAAATATATAATATTTCATCCCCATATAATACAAATATGAGTTTAATTGGAAAAATTCAGTAATCTATATAAGACTACCATTTGCTGATCTTGGAAATAGGACAGAATTTAACTTGAATTATCATTAGCACTTTTAACAATCTCTTTACCTCTTTATTATCATGTGAACACCTTGTGATTAGCCATTTTTTGATCTAGTTTTGTTGTGAAGCTATTTGCACCACCACTTTTTAAAATTCTGGGGGGGATTTAAATTCTTTTTTTTTTAATTCTAATATATGTTTGTTCACAGTACAGAAATTTTTGTTAAGTTTACTATCATCTAGCTTTTTTTTTCTCTCCCTCCCTCTTCTCCCTTCCCATGCACCGAATCCTTGATAGTGGTCTTATAGTATAAACAGTAACCAAGTTTTCTCACTCTGCTATCTCATTCTTAGATGGTAATTTCCCCTTTCTTCTCTCTGCAGCATGCTATGAAAATTTAAGCTTATTCTAAGAGATGATGGACAGTCCTGCTGTGCATAACTAACATGTGCCACATAGAAAGATCCAGCTATTTATTACTTATTATTATGGGAGAAAGCAAATTCTTTTTTGGGAATATTTTCACAGAGCACCCCACTCTTGCAGGCAGTGCCTTCAAAGACCATAGGAGCTTATTTGAAATTATTTTGGTGAAAGTGAGGAAAGAAGGGTTAAGAGAAATGCTCATTATTAGTGATAAGAAGACTACATTGAATAATAGACTTCTGAGCCATCTTATTCCATTTCCTTTTCCTCATTAACAATTGAAGTCCCATTTGTGAACCATTTGGTGAAAATTTTCATGGCAATTAGATTAAATATTAGTGATAAGCATAAAAATTATTGTTTAGCTATATTTCATAGTCCATCAGAATTTTTATGGCTAGTGCAAACAGATGACAAAGAGAAGAACAAAGAGAACAAGAAGAAGGAGAAAGGAAGAGAAAGAAGGAAAAGGAAGAAGAAGAGGAGGAAGAAGAAGAGGAAGAAGAAGAAGAGGAGGAAGAAAAGAGAAGGAGGAGGAGGAGGAAGAAAAGAGAAGGAGGAGGAGGAGGAAGAAGAGGAGGTAGCAGCCAAAGTCATTAATAATAATTGTGGGAGAAGTCTGCTAAAGAATATGGAAGGAAATGGGATCATCTTCATTTTATCCTCCTATGCCCCAGTCTGACAGTAAGGTAATCCTTCTCTTTGTCAAGGTCATCCCTTCCTTATCTCTTTATGTCACTGTTTAAGAGTATAAAAATGTTTTTAATAGATCAAATCTGTGGACTGTGTCTAAGAATGTGAAATGTACCCAGGATAAAAATGAAGTTTTGCACTTGTATTCAACAAATCAGCCTCACAATTATGAGTTAAAAATCATGGTTAGAGAATAGCATTTTTTTTTCCTGAGAAATGTTTGCTGATTCTGACATGCTGCAAGTTTTCTATGAGTCAGCAGCATGATATGGCAGCCAAATAGCCAATATGATTTCAAGCTGTATTTAAAATATGTATACATATATATAGTTTTTAGGAATAAGGATTGTCTCTGCTCTGTCCTAGTCATATCACCTTGAATATTATTTTCAGATCTGGGCACAGCACTTAAAGATGAATATTGATGGGATCCAGTAAAGGATAATCAAAATGGTAAAGAATGTTGAATCCCCTGTCATGAATATTAGTTAGACGAACTAGGGAGTTATAGCTTGGAAAAGAAAGAAAAGAAAAGAATAGGGGAGGGGGAATATAGAAGGGGACCAACAGCTATATTCAAATAGTTAAAGATCTGATATGTGAAAGATGTATTTGATTTATCATTTTGGGCCCCAAAGGGCAGAACTAGTAGTAATGTTATGAAGATAAAGGCAGATTCAATTTTGCTGTCAAGAAAAAAAAAACCCACAAATATCCATAAGTAGAATGAACTACCTTTGGAGGAAATCAAGGTCTTTAAGAAACAGAGGATATTCTAGTGAACTTTCCTTTTTCATTATGAGTTAGACTCAATGTCTCTTAAGGCTCTTCCAACTTTAAAAATTTATGATTTTATGAGTTTGTGATTTGACTATTTCCAAAGAAGAAGGTCCTTTACTATCTACTGATTTAATCTTGATTTTAATTTCATATTAACCACTTTTGCTTTGTCCTTCCCAGGATGAAGATTTTTTCTGTGCCCAAGAAAACAAGAGTGAAATGGAAGTTTGTAGTTGTACCCCACATATGTCATTTATTGTCATCCTCCTGCAGACCCCAAGAAGAAGTCCATTTTATTTCTTCCCAACATAGCAAAGATAAAACAGTTTCTTAGGTTAGGAGGTAGAGAAGAATGGGGAAAAAATGGAATGATAATTCCCTTAACAAAATAAAAACAATGAAATCTTTTAAAGTAGTCTGAAGAGAAAAGCAAAAACATCTCAAACTACTTCCGAATGTGATAATCTACCAGTCTAGTAAATAGTGGAAGCACATATTAATGGGAATCAGAGGAATTTCATAAAACTTAGTTACTGCTTTACTCTCATTACCTCTATTCTAGATTCTGACATCTGATCATTAAACATGACCTTTTCTTTCCACTTAAATTTTGATATATAGAATAGATTTTTTTAAGCTCCTAAAGTGAGATGGTCCATACATATGCAAATATACACACACACACACACACACACACTCACACATACACACTTACACACACCCCACAATTCTATTGAATAAAGACTGCTTTTACTATATAGACTAAAGCAAAGGTATATAAAGGATATGAGATAAAAAAGGTATGGATGACAAAGGGATTGCTACTAACTATCCTTGAAATGTGAACATTCACAATTTTTTGTGTACATGGGGTCATATAACTTGTAAGGAGAACTAGGAGGTACCAGGCAAGCTGGAATATTAAAAATAGTAACTATTTTCCAATCTCCTTGGTTTATTCTTGTTCATCACACAAAAATTCCACCCTCACTACAGTAAACTTGACTTTCCATTCTCCTTTGCTAAAATATTATCAATGCCTTATACTCTAACCCCAAAGGTTGTATCTTACTAATTGTGAATAATTTTGCCATGTAGACTGTGTTTGGTTCTGAAAACAAGGACTCTGTGAAAACTGCTCATTTCTGTAATATTTTTAATATCTAAATTAATCTATTAGCAGCCATTAGAAACTGTTTAATTGCCAAAAGCAAGATACACAGCATCAAGAATTCTAGCTCTCTTGGTTGGGAGCTATTTCATTATGGTATTCAAATTCCACTGGAAACAGCTGTGTTTGAAAGAAGATGTGATGTCCTACAGATCAAAGCAGAGGATCTTATTCTCTTCACTTTCATAGATAGGTAGCTAGGTAGCTAGGTAGCTAGGTAGGTAGAAAAATGAAAGATAGACAGATAGATAAATGGATAGATAGATAGAATAGATAGATAGATATGGATGGATGTTCAAATAATACTATGTCTAAAATGGTACTTATTACCTTTGCTCTTTAATCTATCCCCCCTTCCAAACTTTCTTTTTTCGATTCCATGCACCACCATTCTTCAAATCTAAGGTGTCTATACACCTATCAGATTGGCTAGAATGACAGGGAAAGATAACGCGGAATGTTGGAAGGGATGTGGAAAAACAGGGACACTGATACATTGTTGGTGGAATTGTGAACACATCCAGCCATTCT
The DNA here is from genome assembly GCF_902635505.1 of Sarcophilus harrisii. Lineage (NCBI taxonomy): Eukaryota > Metazoa > Chordata > Mammalia > Dasyuromorphia > Dasyuridae > Sarcophilus > Sarcophilus harrisii. The sequence continues at coordinate 235,451,067 of NC_045426.1, read as the reverse complement.
GGAGAACAATTTGGAACTATGCTCAAAAAGTTATCAAACTGTGCATACCCTTTGATCCAGCAGTGTTTCTACTGGGCTTATACCCCAAAGAGATACTAAAGAAAGGCAAGGGACTTGTATGTGCCAAGATGTTTGTGGCAGCCCTGTTTATAGTGGCTAGAAGCTGGAAAATGAATGGATGCCCATCAATTGGAGAATGGTTGAGTAAATTGTGGTATATGAATGTTATGGAATATTATTAACAAAGAGAAGATCTAACTCAGTTTCAATTGATCAAGGATGGACAGAAGCAGCTACACCCAAAGAAAGAACACTAGGAAATGAATATAAACTGCTTGCATTTTTGTTCTTCTTCCTGGGTTATTTATACCTTCTAAATCCAATTCTCCCTGAGCAATAAGAGAACTGTTCAGTTCTGCACACATATATTGTATCTAAGATCTACTGTAACCTATTTAACATGTATAGGACTGCTTGCCATCTGGGGGAGGGGGTGGAGGGAGGGAGGGGGAAAATCGGAACAGAAGTGAGTGCAAGGGATAATGTTGTAAAAAATTACCCTGGCATGGGTTCTGTCAATAAAAAAGTTATTAAAAAAAAATCTAAAGTGTCAAGTACTGTCATTTCTCTTCTGTTTCATCTTTTCTTTTTTCTTTACTCACACAACCCTAACCTTAATTCAGGCTCTTATTACTAGTCATATAGACTATTGTAATACCCTCCTAATTGGCTTTACTCCTTCCAGCCTCTCCATTCTCCATGTGTCCCAAAATAATCCTCTTGAAATGAAGTTCTACCCATATTATTCCACTGGTCAAGAAATTCCAAGGGCTCTCTCTTTCCACCTGGATAAAATACGAAGTCTTTGGCTTGCCTTTGAAAGTTTATCATAGTCTAGTTCCATAGGAGTTTTTCAGATTTGCTTCACATTAGTTCTATTCATATAATCTACATTACAACTAGAGTGGCTTAGTTTCTGTTCCCTGAACTCATCATTCCATGTTACAACTCCATGCCTCTGTCCAACTGTCTCATATGCTTATCTCACCTCTTCCTTATAGAATTCCAAGCTCCCTTCAAGCTAAAGAAAACTTTTTTTTCAGTCCCCCTAGTTCTTAATATTTTCTTCCTTCTCAAATGAGCTTTTTTTTTGTAATTGGTTTACATGTTCTCAACAGAATGAAAGTTCTCTGAAGTCAGAAACTGTATTTTTGTATTTGCTAAAGATCCTACATTTTGACTCTAGTATCCTGGATATCATAGGTGCTTTTAAAATTGAATTAGATTTCATCAGCTTTTAGCCACTATTGTTTTCCTGGTTTGCAAAGAAAATATTAAAGAGAAAGAAGACAGCACAGTACCTTGCACATAGTAAGTGCTTAGAGGGAGGATGTGAAGGGGATTGCTCATATACATACACACAAAAATTGACTTAAAAGAGAAAATATAAAGTGACTCATTTCCCTTCCAGGTCCATGTAGACTCATAGATAACACCTTGCTACATGCAAAGAAGAAAAGAGTTTAAATAGATTAAACAAATATTGAGCAAACAGTATTTACCTTGAAGATTCAAACAAAATATCATTAAAAAGATGAACTGTGTTCATAAAACTGGGCTCAGAGGGAATGAGAATTCTAAAGATAATGACCCTTCATAATCTACTTCTAGTTTCCTGGCTTCAGTCTACTGCATAGCAATCAAATCCCTTGCTAAGAAGGAATGTTGTTTGTCCTTCATTCTTAAAGAAAACCATGAAACCAGGGAGATGATGCCATGGCATGAAAATAAATTAGATTTAAGTGAGAGATTTAAGTGTGCAAAGTCACCAGCCTCATTTTCTCCTTCAGAGCCATCTGGATCCAATGGCAAGATTATAGACCAGGACTTCTGAAGCTGGTTGTGGATGCAGTGGGAAGTAATTCCAGAAACCCAAGACACTTCAATCTCAACCTCTCTCTATCTCTCTCTCTCTGTTTCTGTCTCTCTCTTTCTTTCTGTCTGTCTGTCTCTCTGTCTCTCTGTCTCTCTGTCTGTCTCTTTGTCTCTGTCTCTGTTTCTGTCTTTACACACACACACACACACACACACACGCACACACAAATTTAGCCATTGAGCTGGAAGAAAATTTGAAATCATATACCATTGACATTTAAATATTTAAATTAAATTAAATTTATTTATTTATAAAATATTTTATATATTTATAAGTATATATTATATATAAATAAAAATAACTATAATTTACAAATTAATAAATTAAATATTATGAAATAATACTTTAAAATCTGAAAAATACTTCAAATTCATTATCTCATTGAGTCCTAACAACAACTATTATTAAACTAATATTAAATTTATTAATATGCCCATTTTCCAAAAGAAACTGAAGTTCCCAGAAATCAAATGGTTTGTCAAGTTTGGCAGAATCTTGTATCAAAAAAAAGATTTGAATCTATGTCTGTCCTTGACCCCACATCTGGGACTTTACTGACACTACTTTTACTACTTACTACCAATAATAATTTAATTGCTGGCTCAATTCAAGCCATGGGATAAGGAGAGAGAAGCTGAATAGGGTTTCAAGTATTCACTAAACCACTGAACTCATCTCTAAAATGAGAAAAGGGATTGACCCCAGAGAAGTTAAATAACTGTGGAAAGATACATGGCAAATGATTTAGTAGAATGTTCTTTACATTGATCGTGAGAAAGTTAAAAAAGGCAATATGAGGTCATGAATTTAGAATTGCAAGGGCCCTTGGAGGCCATATAGTACAATCATTTTATTTTATGGATGAGGAAACTAATGTCACTTTCTCATCACCTGCATACAAAGCAGTCAGATCTTTATGATCTAGAGTAACTCTCATATACTTTGCTGGTGAATTGCCATGGGAGTTTTATTCAGCTGAATCAACTTCAGAGATTCTCCACACCTATCCTTTTCAATATTCCTTTGCTATGGCCAAATCAGTTTCCTAAAAAAAAAAAAAAAAAAAAAACTATTGACCAATCCAACAGGTGTTAACTTGTTCCATTATTTAACATAAACTACCAAGGAACTAGTCTGAATCCAGCCTATCTCAAAACAACTTAAAAGATTCAGTTACTTGCTAGTGTCAAAAAATAGTAAAAAAAAAAAAAAAAAAAAAAAAAGTGATAAAGTCAGAAACTCTGAATTTATGTCCGACACTCTTTGCTCTATACCATGTCATCTTCTGTTACTGAACCAGAAAAATGGATGCAGAAATATATTGGCAATGCCTAGACAAAGATCTATCTCACTTTGTACTTTATGGGCAATTGCTTTATTTGCTTCAACCTTAACAAGAGAAGAACTACCAGAAAGAAGGGCTCTTGTCTTATCCTGTTGGTTATTAATGTAAAAATAGTTCTTTCTAAAGATTTGTCACTTATAGTTAGCTATTTGATGAGTTCCAAAAAAAGGAAGACAAGCTTGAATGACATTCTCTATTCCTGGATCATTCCTGGGCTCCATATTCTGGCACTGATGTAGCTACCACCTGACCTTTGGAAACTGATACTGCCTGAGGGTTCCCTGAGAAGCTGTTCAAATTCATCTTTAAAATATATGCCTTTAAAAAATAAGCAGGCCCTGTGGTGCTCTCTATGATGTCTCTAGAGAAGGAGCGATGTCAGGTTTAAAAGTTTTAAAAGACTTCAAAGGAACTCCCTGTACCTTTCAAATATAACAATGTAATTGAGCATTGAGTGAGGTTCCTAAAATCTTCTACTCTTGGTTTTTGGATCAAGTTCCATCTTGAGGTATCTTGAGAATAACTCCTCTCTTTAGTTTATGTCCCCCTGCCAAGAATCTCTTTGGGAAAAATCATAATCTTGCTTATTTTTGGCTCATTCAAAAAGGTATTGGACTCTATTCCTGCAAATAATCCAAGATTTCCAAGACTTTTGAGAAAATTAAATTTATTTAGGACAATAAAGCACATTGTTTAAAAATAGTCTAAAATATATAAAGGAAAAAGAAGAGTATAACATGCTAGGACATCTTAAAAATGCAACAGTCATCCATGCTATTTTTTACAGTCAGAATTGTTTTGTCTCAGTCTGCAAAAGCTCCTGTTATTCATAGTGGAAATTTAAAAAACATCCCAATAGCCTGAGTGTGTTAGTCTTGTCACAAATATAGGTTTTTCATTCCTGTCTGCTGGCAGTTCTCCCTGTTCATTGCTGCAACTCCTTTCATAACTGCTATCCATCTCTCTCAGGTGTTGGGCACATAGCTGACTTCATAGCTACCATTTGCTGCTGCCACCATGACCTGCAATTCTATAGTTCCACAGCATTATTTTAAGGTGCTGATATAACATTAAAGCTCTTCTCTCTCCTGATCCCATCATTCTTTCACATTCTTCTTTCTTCTAAAACCTTCCTTCAACCCCCCCTCCTGTCCCAATCTCTCAGCAACCTCTTCTCCATGTCTTTTGCTTTCTGCCTTCAGGACACAGTATTTCACTATGTTTTTTTTTCCCTCCACTTCACTACCTACCAATTCCTATTGAAACGAATCACAAATGGTATAAATATAAACCATATCCCTTTCCATTATTTTATCTCCACTAATCCCAATTCTTTATCTTCCATTTTTCACTCCAGCCCAGCCTGCCCCTATTATTGTGCCCTTTAGAACTTCCATTCCATAGTTAACAAAATTCCTATCATTCTATAGTTGTTCCTCTCAAGTTCTTTCCATCTATTTTTATTTTCCTTTTCCTATAAGTCTCCACATTCCTAGACATATATTGTAGCTGGAGATGCATTTTTCTCATTTGCCCCAAAACATCGGTCCTAGAAAAAAAAAGAGTCTAAATTTTTGACATTTCCAGAATTTCTCTTTGTTGCAGCAACCCCTAGAGGTCAGCAACCTCTCTACCTTTGAGATTGGCTCCATTCAAATTTATCCCCTAATCAATATTATATATAGTAGAAGTTATCTATTGGTCTCCAAGGATACTCTCCCTCCATTCTCAGTCAGTACATGGTGTGTGTGTGTGTGTGTGTGTGTGTATGTGTGGTTTTCTTCTCTGATTCAATTCCTAATCTTATAACTAGGGGACATTAACATATACTTGGATGATGTCCTCTCAAACACATTGAATTCCCAATTATGCAATCTACTTCTTCACAATATCTCATCAAAAACAGAAATAGTCACACTGTTGCTTTCATTATTATATTCCTCAACAATAAAAACCTCTAAAGTCATATATATATATATATATATATATATATATGTGTGTGTGTGTGTGTGTGTATGTATGTATATGTATATATATATATATATATATATATATATATATATATATATAAAACTTTTTATCAGTCACTTCCTACCTAAAACTTACCCCAACCAAATTGTCCTCACCAAGATCTTCTGTCCCTGTCCCTGGTTATTTTCTTTGATCTTTTTTACTCTCATTTCCCATCCATTCCCAATATTGACCCAATAGTCAATTGACTAGACATTCTAATCTCAAATCCTTTGCCCTCTTGTCCTGGTGAGATCATACCTGGCCAAATTTAAACTTGGATCACTCCCACTAACCACTTCCTCTCTTTCTACTCATGTGCTATGAACAGATATGGAAGAAATTACCCAACAAAGTTGTTTGGATTTATTACAAATTTATTTTACTTAATCTTAGCAAGGTCCTCACTATAGCTAGACAACTCTTTTACTCCTCCCTCAACGATTCTTACACTCACCACAGAAGTTATTCCAAACCTTTTCTTCTCTCCTCAAGCTCCCCATAGTTTTCTCTCTTTCCATTTATCTAAAGCCTGTGCTTCATAGTTTTCTGAGAAAATAGAAACCAATCACAATGAGCTTCTTTTTTTCTCTTTATCTCAAAAGAAAGAAACCCTTTATATCATCATGCATTCTTTCCTTCTTTATTCCATTATCTAAAGAAGTTGCGCATTTCAACGCAGCCAACTCATGAACAATTAGATGTGTTCTTGATCCAACATCTTCCCATCTTTTCCAACAGATTGCTTTCCCAATCATACTATTTCTTTCTAATTTTCATTGTTCCTCTATCTAGTGGTTCCTTTTCTGTTGCTTACAATGCCAAGCTAATTCTTCCTCGATTTGGGGGAAAAAAAAAAACTCTTACAACCCCTGCGAGCTATCATTCTAGTATTTCCCCCCCCCCCCTTTTCTTTCTTCATCATATTTTTAGGCAATCAAGATTAAGTGATTTGCCCAGGGTCATACAGATAATAATTATCTGAGGCAGGATTTGAACTCAGATCTTCCTGATTTCAGGATCACCGCTCTTTTCACAGTAAAACTCCTAGCAAAAGCTATCTATATTCATTGCCTCCATGTACAAGGAATCCTTGTACATGACTCAAAGCTTTGCAATTTGGTTACTGACCTCATCATTCAAATGAAATTGTTCTCGTGATTACCAATGGATTGCCAGATCTAATGGTGTTTTCTAGGTCCTCGTTGATCTTGACTTTCCTGTAATATTTAACAAAATTGATGACTCTCTTGTCCTAAATAATCTGTCCTTTCACAACTCTAAGTTGTCCTCTTACCCAACAATTCTTTTTTACTCTTTTGGTCTGGATCATCCACCATGTTGTTTCCTAATCGAGGCTGAAATCCCAAAGCTCTATTCTAGGCTCTCTTTGCTTTCTATCCTTTCTCACTTGGTCATCTCATCAACTTTCAATGTGGTCAGTGATCATCTCTTTGCAGATGACTCCCAGCTTTATATAGTCAGACAATTTCCCTCATGAGTTCTCACCAACTAACTACTGAACAATTTTAACTGACTGTTTTATAGATGCCTCACATTCATTATATCCAAAACAGAACCAGATGGTACAGTGGGTAAGAGCACTGGGTCTGAAGTTAAGAAAACCTGAGTTCAAATCCATACTCAAACACTTTCTTTGTGATGTTGAGTCTAAGAGTTGGAGGAGGAGTCAGGCACTCTGCAGTCAGGAAGTAAACAGATAAATAAAGCCTGAGATCCCCAGATGTGATTTGCTGTGAATAAACAGGGACTATCTCGTGGATGGGAACTCTGGTCCCATTGAGATCTTTTCGTTATCAAGAGGCTCCTTTTCTGATGGGCTGTGTGTATGACCTCATAGACCCTATTTAAACTGTAGCTCTCTTTGACCAGGAGTTCACTAAGAGTCAGCAGGAGGTGAGCTAGAGGCAGGATGTGAACATGTGAATAAAAGATCTAGAGCTTGCACATGGCTGTTCTCCAGCACTCTACCATGTATTTAAACCATCATTCTATAAAATGGTGGCCAGAGATCTCTGAAGATCTCAGACAGAGGTAAGCTTGGTAAAATTGGTTTAAGCACTGCAAAAGACAGTGACCAGAGATTTCTCTGAGGGCTTGGGAATTAGGAGAGACTGGCAATAGTGAATGCAGAGTGGGCATTAACAAGGATATTCACAAGAGTAGTGAATGCCTTCTGGGCATTCACAGTTGGGCAAGACACTTAACTTTTCTTTGCCTTAGTTTCCTCAATTACAAAATAAGTATAACAGCATCTATCTCACAGTGTTGTTAGAAGCAAATCAGATGTTTGTAAAGCACTTACCACAGTGCCTGACACTCTAGAAATGCTTATTCCTTTCCCTTCCCTTATCCTCCCCAAAATTATCTTGCCTTTCAAATTTCCCTAATTCTGTCAAGGCAGTCTTCCAGTCACTATGATTTACAGCCTCAGCTTCTTAATTTTCTCAACCACAAACAGTCAATAAATTGACAAATCTGCCATTTCTACCTCTATAATATTTTCCTTATTCATCAGTTCTTTCCTATGCCTCCCACTCTAATTTAGAATTTTATTTCCTCTCATTTAGACTATTGGTCACCTGGCCTCAATTCCCTTCCCTCTTCTAATTGATTTTATGATATAGATATAGATATAGATATATTACATATATATATGATCATGTCACTGTGCTACTCAATAAGCACCATTGTCTTTGTTTTGCCTCTGTTTAACTTTCAAAGTTCTTTACAGCTTGTCCCTAATGTATCTTTCCATCTTTATATATTTTCTTTCCCACCCTCTGCATGACAAAATGTCCTCCCTGCTACTCATCATGTACCAACTCTAAGTTCCCATTTTCAGCACTTTGCACTGGCTGTTCCACAAGCCTGGAAGGTATTTTCACCTCAGTTTCAACTTTTAGAATCCTAACTATTATTTAGTTACTATATGCCAAGAATTATGCTAAACTTTTACAATTATTATTTCATTTCGTCATCATAAAAGTCTTGTGAGATAGGTACTACTATTATCCCCATTTTACAGATGAGGAAACTGAAAACAAATACAGGTTAAGCAACTGCCCAGGGCCACACAGCTAATAAATAATTAAGATCATATTTAAACTCAGGTCTGACTACAGACCTTGAACTCTATCCACTAAACCCTGTATTCTCAAGACCACTGTTCTGATCATCCTTTCTACATGACACCTTCACTTATGCCCTCTTTCACTGGAAGTACTCCATTTGCAAATAATTATTTATGTATATACTGTCTACCATAAAGAATGTCAGTGCCATGAGAGTAGGATTACTTGATATTTGTCTTTGTAGTCTCAGTGTCTAATATGGTATTGTCCAGTGCCCTGATATATAGTGGGGCTTAATAAATGCTTATTGATAGAGTCTGAGGAAGCACTGAGTGATATCACAATTATTTTCATTTATTCAAAGATCATCACATGTATGTGAGGTTAGACTTCTGCTAGAGGGTAGAATTAATTATAATGGGTGGAATTAGATGGGGAGAGATTAGAGATTAGATTTTTGGAAGGAAAATTCCTAATTATTGGAGATATTTGAAACTGCAATGTACTACCTCAGGAAGTGTATCCTTGTTTAATAAAAATTTCTAGGCCAAGACTGAATGACTGTTTGTCAAGAATACAGCAGAGGAGAGCCCCTGTTTAGATAGGTGTGGGTTAGCCTGGGTGAGCTGAGGTTTCTTACAACTCTGAAGTTCTTTGATATGGACTCTTTCAACTAAAATATCCTCTGTGTGCACTTATTAATACCTTTTTTTCCTTTCCTTGCCTGAAAACAGGATATGGGGGAGGGATACAAGGAGGAAAAAGAGATACATATACCTGTTTACAACAAAAAGAACATAAGAGCCTTTGAAAGTTCTAGCTAAAAGGGTCCTTCTAAGTAAGTCACTACAATCACACTTATTTCCCAGATGAGTTTGCATTTTCTTAGAAATATTGGGAATGGTTCAACAGAGAATCCATGCCCAAAGAAGATGATTTGCTCATTAGGTGATGAAGGGAAATGGGCAGGAGTGGCCTACCTTTTCCCCTTCAAAACAACAGTCCTTAACCAATTTTGTTGCATCTCAGAATTTCTTCTGGACAAAGGCCCAACGTCAATGACAAGCAGCCTCTTAGTTCCACATTGGAATAAAGGGAAGGGCAAGAGACAAATTAAATGTTCAATAGCTTGATTGCTATCCTGAAAAAAGCGGATCCTGAATAGGGCCACACATGTTACCCCAGCCCTGGAGATTCCGGGACAATTTCACACTTGCCAGCAGGGGGTGAATGACTGTGTGTGGCTGCCCCTGAGAAGGGACTGACTATTCCAGGCTCCTTTAACTCCCATCAATAAAGCCTTGAGTTGCCATGCAAAGCTATTGAGCCTCCTGAATAGCTACAGACAAGGTAACGAGCCCTACATTCCTCTCCTTTTGTAAGATATTGTAGATGTTGTATGTCTCTGCTAGGGTGAAATGTTTTACCTTCTTCATGTAAATTGTTTCCACTTTAGAAGACTTGTCTGGAAATCACTCACAGCGAGACCACTGGATCTCTTAGCTGTAATATAACCTGCCATTGCTCTCCCAATCTATTGTTTTCAAGGGCTCCTGCTGTGTTCCCTATCCCTCCAGGCAAACCAATAACACACTTGTCACAGCATGGGTCCTTACACACCAAAGAAGTCCAGGAAGTCAGAATTTCAGAATACAAGATACGGAAAGGCTAGTTTGCAAGGTCATTAAAGCATGACAAACTTTCCTTCCAAGATCAAAATCCTACAGGGGCCAAGGATATGTCCTGCCCATGAAACAAAGACACAAGGAATAATAATAATAGATGTTTTTTTTTTTTTAAGTTTTAACTAAATCAAATAAACTCACATATCCTTAGTCAAAGGAGTTTAATGTTGAAGGGAGATTTCCTTTTTATTTACTAGGTCAGATTCTCAGAGGAAATCATTTTTTTTTTTATTTTTTTTAAGTATTTATATATCTCTCCTCCCCTAGATTTTAAGTTCTTGTGACAAAGGGCTGAGTTGTTTTTCCTCATATCTTTAATACTTATCACAATATCTTGCCCCAGTAGAGATTTAATAAATTTTTGTTGACTTGGATTGAATTGAATTGAAGGCCTATGCTACTCTCTGGCTCTCTGCTTTACTCAGCTGTACTACCTTTTTGAGGGCATCAACTTGTTACCTAAAGTAGAATAGTTTTTTAGTCTCCCCCTAGCTCAAGGGAAGAGTAGAAACTCAATATTCATTTGAAGCCTTTTTGCAAGTGAGAACATTGGGGCACAGAGACGTTGCATGATTTGCCCAAATGGAAAGATTGAAAGACTAGCCTTCTAATCCTCTGCTCATCAAGCCTCTGGGAAAATTGCATGCTCTCTAACTTTATTTGAAAGAGAAGTCACTCTCCTGTCCCCTGGCAACAGAAGTCTCTTTATATGTAAACACTGGAAATAGGTTAGGCGTATTGCCTCAAAGCAACTACATTACCAAAGAGCCACAAATTCTCATTTTATAAAAATCCAAGGCTCAATGGGGGGGGTCTCAAAAACTTTCAAAAGCTCTTCTGAGAGCACCTATATTTGCCAAGGACTAAATTTGTAGGCAGCAGAAAAACTGAATAGTGCCAAGGAGAATATTGGGTAAAAACAGAGCAAATAATACATTATTTGAGTAGAAAAGCTGAGAGTTTAATAGCATTTAGTCTTTGCTGCTCAATTTTATGTCATCCACTGGGATATGTGTATATTTATGTATACAGCTTAATCATTGTCTTTCCATTTGTATTTGGTTTCTGTGTAGTGGTCTCAGTGCCCATGTATTAATTGTGGTTGGCAACTCTCCCTCTTGGTTTGTCTTTTATGCTTCAAAATAAAGTAAATTTTAAGGACTTTTCATTTTTATGCTCTACCACTAAAAACAATGGAATTGGTTAATTACAGGCACCTTTTTGTCAATCATTCTTTGACTGATTTTTCTGTTTTGTGTCCAAAACCTGGGGTTTACCCCACAGTTTGTTCAAAAATAAGCCCCTGAAATAACTGGTTCCCATTGCTGTAAGCCTAGCAAGCCTCAATATAAATTGCCCTAGATAGACAGGATCATCTAAGTTAAGATAAAAGAATTATTTTATAGACTATTATAAAGGAAAGCTTTATCTTCAAGTGGGTAAGTAACTTAGAACTTAGAAGTAACTGCAATGGAACTACAGATTGCATCAGTAAATTGGTGCTTTCAAACCATATTGCTAGTTTAGTAAGGAATTTCTGAGTAGAGTAGGATCCAAAGGGTAAGGGGCAAAAAACGTTGTTAAAGACAATGAAGAATTTGAATCATGAACTATTCCATTGCAATGTTTAGAAGGCTGCCACTAGAGTTTTGGAAATGGAGGTAAAAACACACTGTGGAATTGGTGATTCAGTAATCATTAAGTGTAAGTCATTTCAGCAACTTCAAGACATCCAAACTAGCTTATCAATTCCTATCCCTAAACTGGTCTAGGATCTTTTGCTTCTAGATTAAACAGAATAAGAATGTATAATTTAACAAAATCAAGGGAAAAAAATATTTCTATGAAGGCATGACAAGAATATCTATAGTATATTCCAAAAGTTACTTGTATGTCACTTTAAGGTTTGCAGAATACTTTACATTATCTAATTTCTCCTCACCCTGTGAAAACAGGTATTATTTTTCTTATTTTCGCAGGTGAAGAAACTGAGACTTAGGGAAGCGAAATGATTGTCAATGATTATAAATCTAGTTTGCATCAGAAGAAAAGTTCAAACCAAGTCATCTCCTGATTCCCACATCAATACTTTTTTGCAAATACATAATTTAGTCAGTATCACAGAAATATTTTTAAACAATGAGAAGTCAATTCACAGGATTTCTCAGACTCTATAATTATTTGGTTTACTGCCATGTAGATAGGCATCTTTAAAAAAAACTGATAAAAACAATGAAATTTAATGGTTCCATTAAGAATAGTCAACTATTGAATAATGTCTCTCTGCTTAAATATTTATACATATATAATATGTATATAATGTATATTATATACATTAAATATATAGATTATGTACATAATACATATATGTGTGTGTGTGTATCTATATATAGCACATATATATATAGCACATATAGTGCTGGAGATATATATATATCTCCAAGCACTAAAGAGTATCAAGGGTTGTTTACAAAAAACAGCAAAGGTATGTCAAATTGTCTGGCTTTTAGCCTTGGCCTGCCTCTATCAGGAAGTCATTCTGTTGAAAATACATTCCTGGGCAACAAACACCCATTGTTTTTGACAAACACTCAGCTTTGGGTGCTCTAGCAGTATCTACACTATACTTTTACAGCTGCTCTTTCCCCCCCCTTGGAAAATAATCATTTCCACATGCCCTGTCTTGGTGCTAGGAGACAAAACACTGAAAACATTCTGAGCTCACAGACGTTGGCCACACACATTGAAAACGACACACTTTCAAGCTAAAGTGGCATGGATGAGATTTGGGTAGTTCCTAGAAAGCTAAATTTTCAAGAGGGCTTCAATTCTAGGATAACCTTAACATTATTTTGGGCAAAATCATTTGCATGGCACAGATGACACCTTTATAATTTGTCCCAGAGAGTTCAGCAAGAAGGGAATCTGGGCTTTGATAAATAGACTAACAAAGCTACAAGGTATCTGCAGTAAAACCACAAACTTGTCTAAGAATGTACTTATCTTGGGTTATTAACAGGGGAATAAATCAGACATGGAAAAAGCTGGTCATTGACATGTTCTAGGATAGTTAGGTAACATCCCCATGCATTTAGAAATGTAGCTACTCAGCAGGTAATGGGATTTGCATTGTTACTTTAGTAATGTAGATAGAATCACAGTTTCCTCTCTACTGCCATCATCAGCTCTGTCTGAGGTAAGTACAGTCACAGTTCCCTTTCGCTTATCTATGAACTGTGACATCTTTGAGAGGGAATAGAGATGCAAATTTTAATTAGCTTACCTACCAGTTCCCTCCCCCCCCATCCATGAGATTCCTAGATGCTAAAATTCCTTAGGATTTTTCCTATTCCAGAGAAGTGACCTGGGATAAACTGTCATCCTTTTGCAGTAACTTACAATGAAATTTCTACTTACATTCTCAGAACTTGGACTGTAATAGTAGCTTATTTTGTATATGGGTGTGCTTCATTTTAAGAAATCCATTTGTGAAAATACATTTTTTACTCCCTGTTCATCTTCTCACCAGCTGTCTTGCCAATAGGATCTCAGCCCATGGCCTAAGGAATTTAACCTTTTCTTCTCCTGAATGCTGAAAGGATCAGGAGTCCTCCTGTTCTAATAAATGTAAACCCCACCTGCCCCACTATATCTAAGTAGGCTCTAGGCTTCAACTTGCCTGACTCTACTCCTCATGCCCACCATTCCCTCCAAAGTCTCTCCTTCGACCCACTCCACTTTTCCAATTTAGCAACACAATCAAATCGATACTGCCACTGTTATTCAAAAGGACATGTCTGGACTGATGCTTTGTTGGTGGAGGTATGAACTGATTTAATTTGGAACATTGCCCAAAGGGTTATAAAATTGTACCTACATTTTGATCCAGCAATACCACTGCTAAGTCTATATCCCAAAGAAATAAAAAAAAGTGTAAGTTGGGGTGGGGAAAAATTTATTTATACAAAAAAAAATTGTAGCAGCTCTTTTTGTGGTAGCAAAGAATTGGAAATTAAGGGATTGACCATCATTTGGGGAATGGCTAAACAAGTTGTAGAATGTGATTATAATGGAATATTATTATACAAAAGAAATGACAAACAAGATAGGTTTAGAAAAACCTGGAAAAACTTGTGTGAGTTGATGAGTGAGTAGAATCACTATGACGAAGAACTATGAATGATAGAAATTCTGAGCAATACAATAATCCAAAATAATCCCAAAGGATGCATGATGAAAAATTCTGTCCACTTCCAGAGAAAGAACTGATGTTGTCTGAATATCAACTGAAGCATACTATTTTTCTCCTCCTTCCTTCCTGCCTGTCTCTCTTCTTCCCTCCCTCCTTTCCTTCCTGCTTGCCTTCCTTCCTTCCTTCCTTCTTTCCTTCCTGCCTTCCCTCTTCCCTGCCTGCCTTCCTTCCATCCCTCTTTCCTTTTCTAATTTTTTTCTTTCTAATACGGAAATGTTTAACATGATCACACACAAGCAATCTGTATCAGATTGTTTGTCATCTCAGGGAGGAAAGAAAAGAGAAAGGGATATAATTTGGAACTCATTTTTTAAAAAAGTTTAAAGTTGTTTTACATGTAATTGGGGGAAAAAAAAACAAAATATTTTTAAAAGAATGTGTCCAGGGATGTGCTGACAAATGTCTAATAACCAGTTCTCCAAAAATGAAATGTACATAGAACACAGATTTAAGTCCTATCTACATTATTACTATTTTCCCATCATTTTCTTAAGCCTAGACAGTCAACAAAAGAAGCCTTTATTTGTAGCTTTTGCTGACCTCTAAAACATAAATGCTGACATTGAAAATTTAACAATTAACCCTGAGAGCCTTTTACAGCTGGTTTCAACACATACCTGTATGAGCCAATCTATTTCACTACAACTCTTTTTTTTTTCCACTATCTGCTAACTTTTTAAATCACAGTGGTGAAGATAAACCTTGCTAGCATGTAAATCAATTATGGTTTTGGAATATTAAATTATTTGGCTAAAATACTGGTGACTTGCAATATATATTGAATAAACAAATGAAAAAACATTAATCTTTTGCCATGTGAGAAATACTGTACTAAGCTCTAAGGACACAAAAAACAAAAGTGGAGGTACTCCTTGCCTTAAAAGTTTACATTTTAATGAGGAAGAATACAAATAATTTAAGATCCCAAAATTATAATTGACTTACATCCTAGCAAGATTTATGTAAAATTGTGCTATATGTATATTTTATTTTTGGAGAGTTAGTTGTTAGACATTTACCAGCAAAACCTTGGATGTGCACTTTTAAAAACAGTTTGCTATTCCCCAATTACATGTAAAAACATCCTAATCCTATCCTCTGTGTCACCTACCTGCCCTGAATTCATGAGATCATCAGCAACAAATGTTAGATCACATAGTGCCTTTACTAGGCACTATGGGGAAAGTTCATGTTCTCAAGGAGCTTATGATTTAGCTAGCAAGGTATCAGAACCTAAATGGCAATACAAAGCAGCATGTATTCATTCAGAGGCAAATGAAAACTGCAAACAATTTACAACCCCAAATGCAGAGAAAGACTTCCCAGAGAAGACTGACTTCTGGTAGAACTTTATCACAAAAGATATCAGTAATGTCAAGCATTGTTCATGGCTTTATGACAAATGGCAACATGGGGAAATAGTCACAGCATTTGGTCCTTATTGTTCAATGTAAAATGCATACAATTTAAACATGCTCTTATAAAGTATGAACAATCATCATTTACTCAAGACCTCTGAAAGTCAACAAAAGCAGAAAAGTTTAATTCCAGCTAACAAATGATTGAAGTTGACTTGAATTTTCATATTGTTCTTTCAATACATGACCTGTAGTCTCCACTAGGACATTAGTTATAACTCATTTTTAGATAACTACAAACACACACATTTATACATTTTATTTATATTTATTTATTTATTTATACATAGATGCTCTTATTTAGTCATTCAGCCATGTCCACTTCTTTGTAATCCTGTGAACCTTGATGTCCATGGAGTTTCCTCCATTCCATCCAGGAATGGTTTGCCATTTCTTTATCCAGTGGATTAAAGCAAAGATTTGTGATATGTCTAGGGCCACACAGCCAGTAAGTGCCTGAGGCCAATTCTTTCTGACTCCATGTCCAGCGATCTATCCACTGAGCCATCAAGCTGCTTCCTCTATGTATATATACACATTCATGCATACATTGTCAAGTCCTGAAATAAATAAAAATCAAGAGTTTAAAAATGAAGTTTCATTAACTGAGATAACATAGTAGCAAACCTGCTACTCTAGGAGATAATGCAGTGGATTTCCCAAACAAAAAGACATGAAAAAGTTTTTTATAGATGGACAGGAGACAATATGAGGGAACAAGGCCTGGTCAAGACACCAGTAGTCTTTAGTCATCCAGGCAAGGAAAATAACTTCATTCTGGCCATTTTGCCCTTCATGCCATAAATCTCAAAGGAAGGGGGCAATAACAATGAAAGCTGAGATTCAGCTTGAACTGAATGTCCCCATAAGACAACATCTCTGGGGGGAAGGAGGAGAACGTACAATTTGGCTCAATCTAATCAAGAGTTTATTATCTTAAGAGCAGGCATATAAGAATATTGCTGAAATCCTGACACTGTAAGACTCATTTAAGGGAATGGCAGTCCATTTTACATTTGATTTTAACAATTTCTGTCATATTAATAATTTTCTGTCAATATGCCTATATACATATATATGAATTTATACATATTCTTGTTATACATATGCTTTTACATATACTTGCATACACATACACACACTTATACAGGTATGTACATACCCATATGTTCATACATGCATTGCCTATATGTATACACGTGTATATACATGCACATATGTATACATATACAGTGAAAGGGAAACTGCCTCTCGTGTAGAGCCTAAATTGACTATAAAGAAATACACTGGAAGAACTGGTTTAAAAAAAAGTATAAGGAGCAAAAAATTAGGACATCTAATTTCCACAAAAAGACTGAATAACAGATTAAGGCTTAGTTTCAGAGTCTGGAAAATTTGAGTTTGAATCCTATTACTGAATCTCTCAGTGCCCCGGACAACTCTCTTATAGAAATTGAAGAATAAGTGAAACCTGAATTGAAAAAGAGAGCTTCCATGTCAGCAGTACCTTCTTTTTTTTATTATAGCTTTTTATTTTTCAAGATATATTCATGGATAATTTTTCAGCATTGATAATTGCAAAACCTTTTGTTCCAATTTTTCCCCTCCTTCCCCCTATCCCCTCCCCCAGAGAGCAGGTTGACCAATACATGTTAAATATTTTAAAATATAAATTAAATACAATATATGTTTACATGTCCATACAGTTATTTTGCTGTACAAAAAGAATCAGGCTTTGAAATAGTGTACAATTAACCTGTGAAGAAAATAAAAAATGCAGGCAGACAAAGGTAGAGGGATTGGGAATTCTATGAAGTGGTTCATAGTCATCTTCCAGAGTTCTTTCGCTGGGTGTAGCTGGTTCAATTGATTACTGCTCTATTGGAACTGATTTGATTCATCTCATTTTTGAAGAGAGCCACATCCATCAGAATTGATAATCATATAGGATTGTTGTTGAAGTATATAATGATCTCCTGGTTCTGCTCATTTCACTCAGCATCAGTTCATGTAATCTCTCCAGGCCTTTCTGAAATTATCCCAGCAGTTCCTTCTACCAAATACATCCCAACTTGGGTACTCCCTGCAAAGTAAGAAAATTCAGGCCAAGCTAATTGTACAATATTTCAGAGTCTGATTCTTTTTCTACAGCAAAATAACGTTTTGGTCAGGTATACTTATTGTGTATCTAATTTATATTTTAATATATTTAACATCTACTGGTCATCCTGCCATCTAGGGGAGGGGGTGGGGGGCGGGGTAAGAGGTGAAAAATTGGAACAAGAGGTTTGGCAGTTGTTAATGCTGTAAAGTTACCCATGTATATATCCTGTAAATAAAAGGCTATTAAATAAAAAAAAAAAAAAAAAGAAAGAAAAGAAAAAAGAAAATTCAGGCAAAATTATTTTAGACCAATATAAATTGGAAGAACAATGGAAAGAGAGCTATATGGAGAGAAGAATCCTTCAACAGACTCTTGATTCCCTCTTGTTTTGTTTTGTTTTGAGGGGAGCTCATTACCTGAAAATCATCTTCCCTCTCTCAAATTTCTTAGAGTCCCTTATTTTTCTACCTTATCATCCAAACCTTAGTACCCAAATCCACTCCACCATCTATCTGGAGCCCTGCTTAATTTCAACTCCACAGAATAAGATGCCCCTACTGATCATCCCATGTCCCCCAAAATCCCACTTTCCAGCTTTCCTCTTTAGATTGTAAGCTACTTGAGGGCAAGGATTGTTTTTCTTTTTTCTTATGTATACATCCATAATAAACAAAGAGCCTGGAACATAGTAACTACTCAATAGATGTTTGTTGAATTGAATTGAATTGAATACTACAAGGATCTCAGTAGACACACTCATTAACATCTACATGGAAAGAACAACAGGAAAAATACTGAAAATTATAACATTAATGACTATTCTGTGCAATGTGTGATTCTAGAGACTTAAGATAAAACACAAAAATGCCATGTCCCTCCCCACAGAGTAGCAGAGAGAGACTGCATATGGAACATCACAGGTACTATCAGACTTCATGTGTTGATTAGTTTTTTTTCTGAACTGCTTTTTTTCCCCTTTCTTTTGTTATTCTTTATATATGTGTGTGTGTGTGTGTATGTGTATCTATGTATATATATATATATATATATATATATATGCATATTTTATATATATACAAGGGATTTCTAGATAGAGGAGAGGGCAATATATTGAGAAATAAAGGTAATATAAAAGCAAAATATAACAATAAATATAAGTTTATGAATAAATGTTTATTTAATTAAAATAAATTCATTTGATTCATTGTTTAAAGTAGAATTCTTTTCTCCCATATATAGGAGCAACATTTTTTTGGTTGTACCACATATAATCTAGATGAGGTGATTACAGTTTTCTTTACCTGCTATTAGCCTATTTTCCTTATTTCATTTTCATCTTGGTGTTTAAAATAATCAAGGCAGCATATTCATATTTTCCACATCAATTCCTAAAATTGCAAAACTTCTCTCATTAATTAGTCAACTAGAACTGAGCCCACAGAGCAGTTTGTTAAATATTTATTGTTTGTTTGATTAATTTAAATTAATATATTATTTAACATATTAGAGATTGATCATTTAATTTATTATTAACTATTTTAAACTTAATTTAAAATTAAATATTTATTTAATGAACTTGAATGGCAGTTTGGAAGTAATTGGTTTAATTAGGCAGCCCAGTTAGTGGAGAATTGACCTCAGACCCGAGTTCAACTCTTTCCTCTGACACATACTGACTATATTGACTTGAATAACTTGTGTAAAGATAATTCTCTAAGACTGTCAAAAAGATACTAACCTACTTTAGTGAGTTTCTTAGACAATTGAAGTCAGGTCCAAGCCCTACACCTATTTATTTAATAAACTAAAGAACCTTTTTTTCTCATAATTATTTCACTTCTCTCTCTTTCTTCCTCAACATATTTTTGTTTTCCTTTGTATCCCCAGTGCCTGGGCTATAATAAACCCTTAATAAATGACTGACCGACTTCACTTTTAGGTAAAACTGTCCCTTGCTTGCAGAATATTGTTGATTTAATGTTGGGCATGGTCAAGCAATTGCTCTTCAGGGCTGGCTCCTCATCAGGTTTGGTTGCTTCAGATACCACAAAACTGCTATGCACTGCAGTTGCTGCACCTCAGGTGACTCATCTGACCTTTGAAAGCTCAGCCCTTCATTTCTGATACTCATCAACCCATGATCCATAATAAATAAAAACACAAAGGGAAAAAGTCTATGTCATGCTTGCTACTCAAAGTGGGGAGATAGATAAGGCAGCAGATTGCTGCCCTTCCCACCTTTGTCACCTCTCTCCCCACCTAAAGATATAGACAAGTTTTTACTTCACTTGCCATCAGGGAATTGAGTTCTTCTTTTGTCCAGGATTTTTTTTTTTTTTTTTTTTTTACTGAATAATCCTTTAAAATGACATTTTGAAAAGGTCTCATCATACTGCCAAAGAGGTCCATCACACACACACACACACACACACACACACGCATACATACATAACTGTGTGTACACACAATTAAGAAAACCTAGCATATAGTAAAAAGAACAGAGAGAATGGGACAAAGCAATTAAAGTGCATGTTATGGATGAAGAACCAAGAAAGGAAACTGACCAGTCAGACAAGTAAGATAATACGGAGAAAGCAGTGCCACAAAATCCTAGAGAGAAGAGAGTATCTAGCAAAAGGTAATCAATAGTGTCAAATACTGTAATGAGGTTAAGAAGGATGAGAAGTGGAAAAGGGCTATTTTAAAAAGAGAGAAAAGACCATTAGATTTGGCAATTAAGAAAACATTGGTAACTTTATATGGACAGGAGTTTTGGTTTAATAATGAGATTAGAAACAAGATTCCTGTGTAACAAACAATAAAACAACTATAAATATTACTTCCCATATTTCAACTATAAAAAAGATCACAGTCACTTTTAACCATAAGTACAAGCTGTAAAGAAGAAGCAACACTAGGTGGCTTAGTTATGAACACGATTAAGGGTCCGAGACCTTCAAAAACAACAAAAAGCCTCTGGAGTGAAGGAGTGTGCATTACATTCCTGCAGAAACTGGACATGTACTCATGGTGAAGGAGACTACTAGTAAAGAAGCAAGAGAGTCATGAAGAATTGGATACAACTGAACAACACAATTGTAAACAGGTTGCTTTTAATTGACTCAGGATACCAATTAAAATATCTTCACAAGAGTTCACATCTTTGCAAAGTAAGGGTAAATAAAGTTTCCAAGACATAAATTCTCTTGGTTCTTTTTTCTCTCCTCTCACAATCTCTTTTTAGCCATCACAGTTTAACAGTCTTTCCACAATAACAGTTAAACTGCCAGTCTCTCAAGATTCTATTACCTCCAAAAGATATAGCTTCAGTTATGTATGGTCTCTGTGAGAGAGGCCATTGAAACTGGTGTTACACAGGTATGCAAAAACCATGAGCCACTAAAGGAATTTACACCACCATGATTTCTGAATAACTGATTGTAATTCTTCCTAATTCTCCAATAGACTATGTCAGCCTGTGGATCAAGACTAGGGATACACAGGCAAGGCCCTAGTGACTTATATTTCTCAAATTTCTTAGTACTCTACTGATAACTATTTCACAAAAGAAGATAACATATGACTGCTCTGAATTTCTCTTCTTGCTAAATGATGCCCTCTTCAGAAGGAATCTTTGGAGCTATAAAGCCAAACATTATTCTGTCTGACATACACAATTGCATTACGTTACTGTGATTAAAGCTAATGAGACCTTGAGACTCATCCAAAAAAATAGTCATCAAAGTACATTTTCTACTGGTGAATTCATTAATAAAATACAAGATTCCATATACAAAATATATACAAGTAATCCCCCAGTCTTTCAAGTTTCTTAAGCATGCAATTTTGACTAGAAGAGGCTAAAGCTCAGGAGACTAGATGCAAATAAGATGAGTTTAATGCTAAGTTAGACAATTTTGTCTCATTCTTAAACCAAATGAGATATGTATGTATATGTGTATTAGTGGTATGTTACTAGTGTGCCACCAATACCCATCTCCTTTCTCCCATCATGGAATTGGAATTATATTAAAGAAAATATTCTTTAATTAATATTCATCATTTCACTCAAGTCCCCATCCCAAAAAGAAACTTCAGAGTATGCCTTCTGGTTAAGATCATAGTGTAAAGGATTTTTAACAATGTACCTCCCCTGAGGATCTTTGTTATAATGAAGGAAAGTTCTAATGAAATATTAAAACCAAAGAAAAACATCATTGAACTCCTTAGTTCCATAAAGAATATAACAAGAAGACAAATCCTGATATAAAGGTTTTTCTAAAGATTGAGGTTTCTGATAGGGGAAAATAAAAGGAAACTAGGCAATGCCAGGAAATCTTGGGTCAGGGACTCTCTAGGAGACCAGACAAAAACCGGCATCAGCTCTATTGGAATGCTCCAGGGAACAAACCCAGGAGTTAAAGATATGTTCTCCAAGATAGATGACCAGAGAGGCCTAGGCCTGAAACCCCAAACCTGTATAGCTACTTACCCAAGAAAAATTTCCAAGCAATACTACCAGAAAAGGAAGCCCCAGAAAAGAGAAGAATTCTATGGACTGCAGCAGTGGGCACCATTGCTGTAGCCTAATCCTGGCTTAAGGACAGAACTATGGTTCCAGACCAGGACTGTGGAAGAAAGAAGAACCTGGGCCAGTGCAATCTTCTACTAATACACCCCTGATGGTAGCAGAGGGGAACCTTTTCCCAATATTTCCTACTCCAACTTGAAGTAGGAAAAAGGAATTAGTTATCCAATCCAACAATGCCCTTGTACAAAGCCCCAATTCTAGAACTGAAGCTATAGACATGAGAAGAAAAGAAAAACAAGAAAGAAAAAAAAATACTGTACTTTGGACAAAGAAATTCCAGAATAAAACCTTTAGGAAGAAAGTAACTACAAATAAAATCTTGGGGCAGGGTGGGGAAAGGGAAGGGAGGAAGGAGTTGTCCACAGAGAATTCCTATATCTAGCTTCTGTGGAGAAAGTTTGTGAGAGAAGAATAAAAAATTTAAGCCAAAAAAATAAATAAATAAGAAAAGAAAGAAAATAATGTAGGTCACTTGGAAAGGTTTGGACTAGTAAAGCAGA
Source organism: Sarcophilus harrisii (assembly GCF_902635505.1). Lineage (NCBI taxonomy): Eukaryota > Metazoa > Chordata > Mammalia > Dasyuromorphia > Dasyuridae > Sarcophilus > Sarcophilus harrisii. The sequence continues at coordinate 235,428,131 of NC_045426.1, read as the reverse complement.
TTAGATATTGAATTTGAAGGCAATAAATTTATCAAAATTTGAGAGAAACTGAGAAAAAAAAAATTGTCTTTAAATCTCAGGCAGTGATGAGCTGCTGGTCCAGAATCTTCATTCAGGTATTAAAGAAAAGATATATATATAGAAGAACAAAAAATGGATTAGGGAACATTAAGGCACAATAGAGAATAGAAACTTGGAAAAGTAAGCTACAGGAAAATAAGAAATTAGGAGGAAAAATAAAGCAAGGTAGGTGAGATTAAGTAAATGGAATAATTAATAAACAAACTGATAGACTGGAGTGGGAAGTGGGGCAAAGTGGTGATAAAAAAGAGGGGGGAAAATAAGTGTAACTATTAATTGGGGAATTTTGTTGAGAAAAAGAATAGAATTCTAGTGAGGTCTAGTTATATTTTTTAAAAAATGATTATAAGAATTTTAACCAGATGGTTAGGGTTGAATTGTAAACATCAAGAAATTATTTTATGAAACAAGATTGTAAATCTCAACCATTTGAGAAAATAGGGGAAATTGTTGACTTGCATGAAGTATATGAAGTTCACATTTCTGCCACAGCTGAGTGACTATTACCTCTGTTCCAAATATAGGCTGATTTCCCTTCTAGATCAGAAGGCAAAAGTAATTGAGTACCTCTCCAAGTATAAGGAAGAATGAAGGGCTTCTAAAGTGAAAAATACAGGGTTTCAATAAGGGTAAGGGGGAACTTGAGTCATCCTTATTGTATGAAGGAATATCACTCAATGGAAGTGTTAAACAGAAGTAAAAGGAAAAGAAAAGATTAACAAATTTTTAACTTCTGAAGAGGAGAAAACTAGATAATCTAAGAAGATTAAAGCTGCTTTTCATCCAAAGATTGACAGTGTAGAGCCACAGAAGCTAACATGTGAAAGAACATCCATTCACAGGCAGAGGAGGAAGAGAAAAACAGCAGTGGATGATTTCATGTTTGGGGCATTGAGGCAATATATGTCACTCTTATTGTAATAAGAGAGATCTATGTAATCTCCCTGGAGCATATAATTAAGAATATAACAAAGAACCTCCTGGGATTTATCAAAGTGGGTAATAACTAACAACTTTTGATAAGGAGGCAAAAATGACACTACCAGAAGAAACATATAAAAGTATGTCAAGAAAGTGAAGACCAGGGAGCACAGTGTTTTCCTCACTATTGCCCATTAAAAGCAAAGAATGAGAAAAAAAATTATTTGAGAAATGATCAGTTGACTAAGAAGAAGTCAGAGAATCGGACCTGGATTCTTGGATCAGGACTTACAATACAGGGTCAACAAAATCTTATCCCAAGATAAGATTGCATCTAATAAAGCCTGGTAAGAATATATTTTTCAAATATCTTCCAAAATAATTAAATGGTGTTAAAGCAAAAAGTCTGAGGAAGAGAAAAGATTGTATATATCCCCAAAGTCCAGTACCATAGAGGTTTGGGCAGCTATATGGATCAGTGGATGAAGTGCCAGGCCTAAAGTCAGATTCATCTTCTCAAGTTCAAATCCAACTTCAGACACTACTAGCTGTGTAATTACGGATAAATTACTTGCCTGTTTGCTTCAGTTTCTTATCTGTAAAATGAACTGGAAAAGCAATGGCCAAATGGTGGGTGGAGGTCAAAAAAGTTGGATATTCTAGACTGAACAACAAACCTTTAGAATTAAGTAGCTCAGAATAATAAGAATTCAGACACAGAGAAGTTCACAGGAGATAAAACCCACCAAAGATGAGCTGAGTAAAAATCTATGCCTTTAATTATATTTACACAAAATCTGAAGGTTAGTCAAAAAACAAAATCTATAGTTGTTAATGTGACACAGTTGAAGGTTGGAATTTAACTTCATGGATATCAATGATGCTCAGTAGGAATTTGACTTAGGAGAGGAATTTGTCTGAAGAGAATAAAGAGGATGCAGAGAGAACTCATCCAATTTATATTTTTAAAATATAACGCAAAAAATTGAAGCAAAGCCAGGTAACAAGAAGTAAATGTGTACTATAAAAACAACTTCAGGAATGTTAAATCCTAAATTAGCTAGAGATAATAAGATGGTGATTTAGTTTGATTTGATTTTAGTTATATAGAGAGGGAGAGAAAAAAGAAAAGATTGCATGACTGCTTGTATGGATATAATGATAATAATTGGCAATAGAGAAAAGGGGCAGAACTGCTCAATTTTTAATTTAGTTCTGCTTTCTCTGCAAAGTAGAATGATCTTTATACTGGACATAACAAAAATAATTAGATCTTGACCCCTTTAAAAAAAAAAAACAAACAAACAAACAAGGGAGAACCTAGCTGATTTTGATTAATTCACATCATCTAGCCCAGATGAATGACTATTCATGATGTTCATATTCTAAAAACAGGCAGATGCTATTGCTGAATATTTCATCAGTGGTAACTAAAATCAATCAACCAGTCAATCAAAAAGTATCCTGTATAATACCATGTACTAGGCATTGTGCTAAAAATAGAAAATACAAATAAAGAGACGAAAACACAGTTCCTTCCCTCAAGAAGCTCACATTCTAATGTGTGAGACTATGTGTGTGTGTGTGTGTGTGTGTGTGTGTGTACACAATCTAATTAAAAAATAACTTCAAAAGGAAGACTCTTCCAAGAAATACTTCTGGCAGAAGGTAGGATTTGTTCTGAGTTTTAAAGGAAGGCAGAGAAGACAGAAGGTACAAATGTGGAGAAAGGGCAATCCAGGAATAGGAGGCAAGCAATAAAAAGGTAAAAAGTTGGGAGGTGGGACACTTGTGTTTAAGAAACAGCAAGAAGTTTAATGTTGCCAGATAGCAGAAGTGGTAAAATAGTAGCTAGTTGGAAGATAGCCCAGAACGGGTAGAAACTTGAATCAGAAAGCTATTGAATATTTCAGATGTGAGGTGATGAAAGCCTAACTAGAAGCAGTATTAGAGGGGAAGGAGGGGGACATATAAGAGAAATTGTGTAAAGAGAGTAACAAAAGTGCAAAAACAGATTGCATATTGGGGGATCAGGGTGTCAGGAGATGAAAATTAAACAGAGTTTGTGGGCCAGCTTGACTAGGAGGATAGTAGTATTACTAATAGTAATAAAGAGATTCAGAAGAGGGGACTATTTCAGAGGATACATAATGAGTTCTATTTTGGACATAGTGAATTAGAGATGCCTACGGGACATCTAATTTGATATGTCTTGGTAATGAGAGGCCAGAGCTCAGGAAAGAGACTCCCTCAGGAGAAAGAAGAAGGAAAACATTTCCATTAAATTGGAGAATGAAAAATATTTTCCTGATTTTCAAAAGAAAAGAAAAAAGAGAATAGCTGCCAACTACTGATCAGTGGACTTGATCTTGATTCTAGGGGAATTTTTTAATAAAATCATTATAGAAGTGTTTGGAGAATAACTATAAAAGGAAATAGTGATTACAAAGAACTGGAATGATGTCACAAAAAATGTCATGTTAGCCCTTTTTGTAGTGGCAAGGAACTGGAAACTTGAGTGGATGCCCATCAATTGGGGAATGGCTAAATAAGCTATAGTACATGAATGTTACAGAAATATTATTGTTCTGTAAAAAATTATTAGCAGGATGATTTCAGAAAGGTCTGGAGAGTTTCATAAACTGATGCTGAGTGAAATGTGTAGAACCAAGTGAACATTGTACACAGCAATAAAAAGATTACGCAACGATCAATTCTGATGGATATGGTTCTTTTCAACATTGAGGTGACCCAGGACAACTCCAATAGACTTGTAATTGAAGAGAGCCATCTGTACCCAGAAAGAGAACTGTCAGAACTGAATGTGGATTACAACATAGTTTTCCCACCTTTTTTGTTATTTGTTTGCATTTTGTTTTTTTTCTCATTTTTTGTTCCTTTTTGATCTGATTTTTTTAGGCAGCATGATAAATGTTAAACATGAATAGAAGAATTGTATGTGTTTAACATATATTGGATTATTTGCTGTCTAGGGAAAGAGGTGGGGGAAAAGAGGAACAAAAATTTGGAACAGAAGGTTTTGCTAGGATGAATATTGAAAACTAATATATTTTTAAAATAAAAAGCTACAAAAAAATGATGCCATGCTAGACTAAACTAATTTCTTTTTTGTCAGGATGGTTAACCTAATAAATGAGTAGAATTCTGTGACTCTATAGTTTAACTAGATTTTAACAAAGCATTTGATAATGTATCTCAAATTTTTTCTGGAGAGGATAAAAACAATATTGATTATATAATATAATAATAATATATTATATAATATATTATTGATCATATAATATATAATGTATAATCAGTATTGATTATATAATAATGTAATATAATAACATATAATATAATATATAATCAATATAATTGATTATATAATATAATAATTGATAATATAATATAATTATATTATATAATGGGTTAGATGGGCCAACTCCATGAGTCATTGTTAATGGTTCACTGTCAATAGAAAAAGACATTTCTGAAGGAGAACCTTAAGGACAGAAGCTTGTCCTGCTTCATATTTTTATTTTTGACTTGGATAAAAATATATGTCTTATGTTCATCAAATTTGAGGGTGATTCACAGCTAGAAAGGAGGAGAGGAAGAAAACATTTATAAAACACCTACTAGGTTCCAGGAACTATGCTAGGCACTTTACAAATATTATTTCATTTGATACTCACAACTACTCTTGGAAGTAAGTGATATTCTTATTCCCATTTTACAGTTAAGGAAACTAAGGTAATTAGGTTAAGGGACTAGCCTAAGATCACACAGCTGGTAAATGTTTTAGGCTAGTTTTGAACTCAGGTCTTCCTGACTCAAGGCCCAGTGCTCTATCTACTGTACCACCTATGTGTCAATAGACTAGGAGAAGGAAGAGCTAAGATACCTGTAGTTTTTTTAAGTTCTCAAAACAATGCCTTATTTGATTTTTACAATAGTAAGATAGGTACTATAGGTATTATTGTTCCACATTAGAAAGGGGGAAACTGAGGCTCAGAGACTTTAGAGAACTTTCCCTTCACATAGATAAGTTTAGCAATAGGATGTTCCTATTAATCTACCAAATACTAGAAAAAATAAGCTACAAGACAAATTGGACAACCTTACTCAAGTAATTGGATGCTATGGGTTATTGGTTTATACTTTATGGCTACTATTTGAACTTTGCTTTATGTGGTTAGGAAATTGTCTAACTTAAAAGGCTGTAGAGATCAGCCTAAGCTCAAAGATGCTCTAGGAAAACCCAATCTTTATAAGGAATGCTTAAATCCCACCCAATGCTTATTCCAGGTCCCCTGATGTAAAGAGCTGAATCTCTGAGCACATGTACTTGGATAACCGAGCACTTATGGCTAATTACCAATTGGACAATACTCTATTAGCATTTCCTTGGAAAATGGCCTGCCCCCGCCATTCTGTGCTGGCTCAATCTTTGGCCTATAGAGAGATTTGGAGGAGGGATTAAAGGATGGAGTAGGACTCTCAGTGGGAAAAGAAAGAGAAGATTCCTGTATTCACTCTTTCTCCTCTCCCTTCAACAAAGAATAAAGATCAAGGACTTTTGCTTATCCTGACTCCGGCTGATTTTAAAGTATCCATGGTGCTAACATAGTCTTCAACCCTCAAGTCTTATTTTGAGTTACCCAAATTAGAATGATTTATCTGCTGCCCTTCTCTTAAAAATTATTTACTGATCAGCCATTTTGGAGAACAATTTGGAACTATGCTCAAAAAATTATCAAACTGTGCATACCCTTTGATCCAGCAGTGTTACTACTGGGCTTATATCCCAAAGAGATACTAAAGAAGGGAAAGGGACCTATATGTGCAAGAATGTTTGTGGCAGCCCTCTTTGTAGTGGCCAGAAACTGGAAACTGAGTGGATGCCCATCATTTGGAGAATGGCTGAATAAATTGTGGTATATGAAGATTATGGAATATTATTGTTTGGTAAGAAATGACTAGCAGGATGATTTCAGAAAGGCCTGGAGAGACTTATATGAACTGATGCTGAGTGAAATGAGCAGGACCGGAAATCATTATATACTTCAACAACAATGCTATATGATGATCAATTCTGATGGACCTGGCCATCTTCAGCAATGATCTGAACTAAATCAGTTCCAATGGAGCAGGAATAAATTGAACCAGCTACACCCAGCAAAAGAACTCTGGGAGATAACTTAAAAACCAATACATAGAATTCCCAATCCCTCTATTTTTATCCACCTGCATTTTTGATTTCCTTCACAGACTAATTGTACACTATTTCAGAGTCCGATTCTTTTTGTACAGCAAAATAACTGTATGGACATGTATACTTATTTTGTATTTAATTTATACTTTAACATATTTAACATATTTTGGTCACCCTACCATCTGGGGGAGGGGGTGGGGAGAAGGAGGGGAAAAATTGGAACCAAAGGTTTGGCAGTTGTCAATGCTGTAAAATTACTCATGCATATAACTTCTAAATAAAAAGCTATAATAAAAAATATTACTGCTGACTTGAGTTCAGTCAAGCAAATTATCTTTACATTGTTGTCTGAACTCTATATAATGTAACTTCAAAATGATCTGAAAAGTCAGTCTCTCCCTCTTCTCTAGCTACCTCTCATTCATTCTCTTTCTGTCTGTCTCTGTCTCTGTCTCTGCCTCTGTCTCTCTCTTTTTCTCCTTCTCCACCAAACCAAAATCTAATAAATTTCTATAATTATTTTAGATTTGAGGATTTGTTCTTCTAAACTTCTAAAAACAATGTTGGAGGAAACAATTTAGTGAATAATTAAATAGGTTAATAGAAAAATTAGATCAAGTGATGTTTCTATTAAAAACAACTAACCTGGAAAACAAGTTAAGAAGAAATAATTTAGGAACTACTAGACTCAGAGAAATTCAAGTTAATGGAACTCACATCCACCAATTTAGCAAAGTTTGACACACACAAAAATAAAATGACAAATGTTAGAGGGACCATGGGAAAACATATTTATTAGTACAATTTTTATGAGGCTATGAATTAGTCTATTCATTCTGGAAAACAATTTGCAACTATATACAAAAAATTACTAAAATGTGCATTCCCTTTACCCAATGATACCATTACTAGGCCCATATCCAAAGAAAGAGGGGGAAAAAAAGACTCATATCTACAAAGACATTTGCAATAGCCCTTTTTTGGGCTATTGCATAGTCCAATTGGAGAAAGGCTGAATAATTATAGCATATGAATGTGATAGAATACTATTCTTCCCCAAGAAATTATAAAAAGGACAGTTTCATAGATTCCTGGAAAGACATATGAAATGATGCTAGAGAACAATTCGTACAATGACAACAACATTGTAAAGGCAAGCAGTTGTGAAACACTTAAGAACACTGATCAATGCAATAACCAACCATATTTCCAGATTGATTAAAGCTATGGTTTCAGGATGAACAACAAAGCACATGTTGTTTAATATGGAAAAATGTAGAAATTTGTGTTTCTTACCTATGCATATTTATTATGAGTATTTCATTTTTTCCTAATAGGAGGGAATGCTAGATGGGGGGAGGAGGGGAAGTATGTTTTTTTAATTGAAAAAAAAAGGAAAGCAATTTTTTAAAAGATGAAAGGATTCACTGAAATCCATGGGCAAACAAAAGCTTTGATGACCATAGTTCAGGAAATTAGACTTAGTAGAAACTGTTCAGATTTATTAGATACAGTGGGGGAAAGTAAAATCAGAATTAATTCAATAATCACTTCCTGAAAGAAATCCCAAAGTGAACAATGCAGAAATATCTTATTCAAATTCCAGAGTTTAGAGATAAAAAACACAAACATTTCAAGTAGCAGGAAGAAAGATGAAATATGAAGGAAATGTAGCCAAAATTACATAAAACTGAAAAGTAACTATCACAAATAAAAGGTAATTTTGGAATATGATATACCAGAAGCAAAGGAAAGAAGCTTGCAAGCAAAAATAATTCTGATAAAGGGGTAAGTATAGTGTGTAGAGATGTAATTTCACTAGTAAAGAGATTTCCTGGGTGAGGAAGCTCTTTCTATCAATGCAGATTGGCATCTTCCCAGCAATTTAGCTCTCTTGAAAAGCTGTCCAGAGTATAAAGGGATTAAATGACTTGTCCTTGGTCACAGGATCAATATGCATCAAAGGTGTGACTTGAACTTAGTTCTTCCTGATTTTGAAGCCACCTCTCTTATCCTTTTAGCCATGCTTACTCCCATTACGTACAATTGCTGAAAATGAATATAACCCTATAGGGGAGGAAACTTTTAGTATAATAGAATTCTTTCAAGTATGCCTATGGAAAGGACTAAAGTTGGGAAGAATATAGGAATATAAACACAAAAGACTGGACAAATTTAGAGAGGTTACTGTCATTGACAATTTGAAAGAGCTATATAATAGTAATATTTAAATCTTAATAGGAAGAGGAAGTGAAAAGGAAAGACATTATTATACCTTCCTAACCTTATTTCCTTTAATAGCCAAAGAGGGAGAAAAGAAAAACAACTTGGGTGGAATTTTATAATGATTTTATTTGTTTGAAGTACCTTAAGAAAAAGAAGGGTTTAAGAAACATTTTAGGCAAAAAATGATGAAGAAAGAAAAATTTACTATTCTTCATAATTGGGATGTCAGCAAAATATATAGATATCTTTTATTTAGAGAGAAAGCATTTCATGAACCTCACTCCTATCTGTAATAAGAGAAATAAGATTAGACATATATATATATGTATGTGTGCATTGTATAAATACATTAAAATCAATAGGAATATAGAAGGAACGGGTCAAGAAAGATAGAGGTTCAATAGGGAAAGAAAGAAAAAGACCCAGCAGCATAAATCTACACTCAGACTAAAGAGGTAGAATCAGATCATTCCTGGTTAAAAAAATTGAAAAGTTAATCAATAGTACAGATCTGTTATATAAGATCCAGAAGAAATGGAACCCAGTACTGAAATGTTTTGGAAAACTGATAAACATAACTTTGAAATATCAATAGTACAAATTTCAAAAAGCAAAAACCAGCAGAATAGATTAGAAAGTACAATCAAGTACAAATAAGATACTTGAAACAAAAATTTTCCCATCAAGTTAAGAATACAGAGTAACATATACTTAGCCACAAACAAGTCCAAAAAAAAACAAAAAAAAAAAAAAAAACAAGGTGACAGTCATGATTTTTGACAAGGCAAAAAGGAAATTAATAATAGATTATGGGTCCTAGCAGATAAATGTTTAACAACCATCTCTCAAAAAAAATATGACTTTTATCTTTAATCTGCATTATTAACATTTTCTTTCATTAACATCACTTTAGAAAGTATAAACAATTAATAAATTTAAAAACATTTATTGGTTTTAGAATTATACATTCTTATATTGAAAATTTAGCCAATAGAAGCTGTTTCCAATAGTTGGTGAACTTTAATTTATTAAACATTTCAGTACTGGATTCCATTTCTTCTGGATCTTATATAACAGATCTGTACTACTGATTAACTTTTCCATTTTTTTAACCAGGACCTAATCATTTTCACAATTACTACTTTGTAATATCATCTGAGATTTAGTAGACTTCTTTGTTGTTATTCAGTTATTCAGTAGTATCCAACTGTAAATGACTCAGTTTTGTGGCAAATATATTAGATTGGTTTGCCATTTCCTTTTCCAGTGTGTCCCACATTTTATAGATGAGGACTGAGAAAAATAGAAGTTTAGGATCTTGTTCAGGGTCACATAACTATAAATGTCTTCTTTTTTTTTTTTTTTTTTTTTGGTGAGACAATTGGAATTACGTGATTTACCCATGGTCAGACAACTACAAAGTGTTAAATATCTGGGGTCAAATTTGAACTCAGGACTTCCTGACTCCAGGACCAGTGTTCTATCTATTGTACCATCTAGTTGCCCCACTAATAAGTGCCTGAGATCTGATTTGAACTCAAATCTTCCTGACTCCAGGCCTAGTACTTCAGTCACTGTACCACCTAGCTGCTCTCCATTATTCCACTTTTCATTATCTCCTTTTAAATTTTTGACTTTTTGTTCCTCCACATGAATTTTCTTATATTTTTTTCTAGTTCTATAAAGCCCTTTGGAAGTCTGATTGACATGACACTGTCTATAAATTAATATACCTCATACCATCATTTGCATTTTATTAGCACAGCATGTCCATTAGCAATTAATTCCTCTCCATTTATTTTAATTTTCATATGCTTCTTGTAGTTGTAGTCATATAATTCCTGTGTTTGTCTTAGAAAGCAGATTCCCAGATATGTCCTTCATTTTCAAATAATTTGGAAGGGATTTTTTTTCCTATTTCCTTCTGCTAGGATTTATTGGTAATGTACCAAAAAGCAGATGTTTTTGTGGGTTTGCTTTATGTCTTGCTATTTTACTGATTTTAGTAATTGTTTCTATGAATGTTTTAGTTGAATCTCTAGAGTTCTTTAAATAAACCAATAGAATGTCTGAAAAAATGCACTAAAGTAACAGAAAAAGATATGACTATTTGACCAATTACCAGATTTTCTTCAAAAAATTCATTTCATTGTTTTAACTAACAAAAAACTACTTTCCTCCTTCCAGACTTACTCCCTTCTTGAAAACAAAACACACAAAAAGTTTTTGCTACATGTGCAAGGCCAAACAAAACAAATACCCACATTGCCTGTGTTAAAACATAGGTGTCTCATTGTTCATCATGTTCATTGTTCATTATCCCGTCTCTCTCAGGAGAGGAGCAGCATGCACAGAATGGCTGGAATTCTAATTGGTAATTGAATTGATCAGAATTCCTGAGTTTTTAAAAACCATTTGTCTTTACATTGTTGTATTCATTATTAAGATTGTTCTCCTGGTTCTGCTCACTAAATTGCAGCAGTTCATGTAAGTCATTTCAAGATTGTCTGAAACTTTCCCTTTTGTCATTCTTTAGGGCAGAATAGTACTACATTATATTCATATACCATAATTTGTTCAGTTATTCTCTCAGTTGATGTGTGATTACTCAGTCTTTACCATGACAAAAAGGGATTCTATATATTTTTCATATGTGAGTCTTTTTTCCTCCGTTTTTGATCTTAGACCTCTTGGAAGTCTTAGAGGCTTAGACACCAATATCATTGGCTCAGAGGGAATTACACTTTAGTAATTTTAGATTAGAATTTGAAATTTCCTTCTAAGGATGGCTAGACCAATCTACAGGTCCACTAATATGCCAGTGTCCTGCAATTCCTATTATATTTATCATTTTCCTTTTTTGGCCACAGATCAGATTAATGTAATGCATCCCATATGAAACTGGTGAAATAGCTATACCACATAGCCAGAAAATAATATTAATGTTCATCCATGTAAGATATGACTTGAATATAAATACATGGGCATATTGATGTATGTGTTAATTACTAGAGATTTCAGTATATTTCTGTTTTATTATTATTTTCTCTATATTTTTGATGGTATATACACATGTATTATCAGTGAATTAATCCATGTTCTAATGCATAGTTTTTCTGTTGCACGTTTTATTATTTGTAGGCCTCCTAATGCTGCTGCTTTTCACTTTGTTTGCTGTTCTATATGTTTTTTTTAATACGGCTATACATTTACTCCTGTAACATGTATTATATCAAGTATATAATTTAGACCTCTGATCACTGAAAAATCCTACAGAGTAATTCTTTGCATAATTTTATGTCTATTGTCAATATTGTCATATATTTGTTATGAATAGTGTATGTATTATTTAAGAGGTTGTGTTCTCCTAAGTATTGTCTATTTTAACAGTTTTAATGTCAGATACCAAGTTTACCAGAGCTAATTTTACAAGGGATTTTTTTTTTAATTCAACCAACTTGCAGGAATGCAAGAATCTAATCAAACAGGTCTTGTACTGGTTGTTTTGTGAATGGAATAAACGTCTATACCCATACCATGTATCTTAGTATTCAGTCTTTCCAAAATCCAATCAAAAGTGAGCTATCATACAAATCAAGTAGAAAGTACAGGGAGAGCATTCTACCAGCAACACAAAAAAAGAGAGAACTGGATATGGAGCCAGGAAAGGTAGGACTAAGATCTGGACTCCACATAAAGACTGGTTTCAGCAGCCCAGTCAGCACTTTAAAGAACAAAGAATTCATGTTTAATCTGATAGGAAAGACTACTTGAAAGGGGAAAATGGAAAAAAATGGCAAAATATTTTCACAGCCTTCTGGCAGCTTTCTCTTTTTGTCCCAGGGTGTATTAATAGGTGCTTGAGGTCCCTTTAAATTGTTTCTCTTTCTTCTTGTTGCTTCTCATGAGCAATCATAATTGTTGTATAATTGTGCAAAGACATAATTAGCTTTTAAAAAGTATTGTATTAAAATACTAGAGGTTTGTATTAAAGCCACTAGAGGTGGCTGCCCAGTCAAGAATTTTGTCTCAGTTTGGGGGTTCAAGAACCTCACATAGAGATAGAGAGATATATATGCATACCTAGATATATACATATGAATATATATAGAGAGAGAAAAACCCATGTATATTAAATATATATCCACTCATATGTTCATGTAAATATACATGTATATATAATTTTTAATTTTTTTTTAATTTCCCAAAAGGCAGAGTTAAAACTGGATTGGGAGCTTTCTTTAGTCTCTTCACAGAGCAAGCTCATTCTTGTAACAAAGTATGACTTATCAGTTTTTGGCAGCACCAGGAGATTAACCTCCTCCCTAGCTGATAGATCATAAGGAAATTTTATACACTGCTCTGGTCCAAGACTTCTTTGTACTCAGTCTGCCCCATTGTTGTATTGACCTAGTCTGCAATTGCTCTGATTAGAACAGTACATGCAGGCCTCTTGCATTACTGAAGATGCTTAGGCACCATACTAACTGTTCTGATTTAATTCTCTGGCTCCAGGACAGATTGTTTAGGTTCTGAAATTCTCAGTTCTGGCTTTAGGCCTCCTGGGGGACTCAGCACACAGGCTTCCTAGTTGTGTCCTTTCTCCTCTGGATGCCCAATGTTCTTCCAGGTGATGTGTTAGTTTTGTCTCGGCCTAAATGAAAGAAATTTTTTTTGTTTTTTTCTTTTTCTTATTCATTAGAATTTGAATTTCTAGTGCATTTTTAAATCTGTAATGAAGAACTTATGGATGATATGGGCTCCAATAAGACCATTCATATTCCATTTTAACTTATATCATTTATGTGTTTTATTAATAAAACTCAGAATAGAAAAAGAAATCCCATTCAAAGGAACTAGAAAACTGCAAGTTCTCTGGAAGTCCATCTACAAAGATATACCAGAATTTATATGAATACAACTGAAAACATTTTTTGCAGAACTAAAGGAAGACATAATTGAAAAGATATTATTTTTGCATAGATGGATCATGTCAATATGATAAAACTGGGGATATTAATTACATTATTTTATAGATCTAATGCCATTCCAATTAAATTACCAAGGGATTATTTTATAGGTCAAGACATTTAATAACAAATCTGCAGTAACTAAAGGTCAAGAATCTCATGAGAAATAATTCTTTAAAAGTAGAAAGGAAGAGGGCTTAGAAGGGCCAAATGTAAAAGTATACTTTGTAGTAATCATTGAAACAATTTGGTAATGATTAAAAATAAAATTATTGTTCAATTGGTTAGTAGTAGTTGGTGGTTGGTTAGTTGCTGTCCTTCATTCTCAAAAAAAAAAGGATCAGAAATGGACATGGCTCTTCTCAACAGTAAGGTGATTCAGGCCAGTTCCAATGGTCTTCTGATGAAGAGAGCCATCAGCATCCAGAATAAGGACTGTGGGGACTGAATGTGACTCACAACATAATATTTTCATTTTTTTTGTTGTTGTCTGTTTTCATTTTGTTTTCTTTCTCATTTTTTGCATTTTTGATCTGATTTTTCTTGTGCAGCATGATAATTGTGGGAAGAATTGAACTATGGGGAAAGGAGGGAGAAAAAAAAATTTGGAATCCAAGATTTTGCAAGGTTAATGTTTGAAATTATGCATATGTTTTGAAGATAAAAAGCTTTAATTTAAAAAAGGATCAGAAAGACATCATTATGTTGAAATCAAGAAACATTGTGTCTGGATGTGGCTGATCAGATCAATATGATTTGGGAATGATCTACAACAGGTTAAGCATAAATCTATTCATTTGGGGTGAAGATGTCTCTAAATTTGTGTATATCACATTTCTTTTGAGCTAATAACTCATGTGCTCATAGAGCACAGCACCTTCTTCAATGTGAGCATGCTGTGTTGGGCAATCCTTTGCCAGTGTCTCCCATGTCAATCGATTCCAAAGTTCTTCAGAAAGACCTAGAGAATATCCCTTTATTACTTCTTCTGACTATAATGTGAGTGCCTTCCTTACATGAATTCTCCATAAAATAGTCTTTTAGGCAAGTGTACATTTGACATTTGAACAACATGGCCTGCCCATTGTAATTGAGCTTCCTGCCACAGAGTTTGAATACTTAATAACTGAGCCTGAGAAAGGACCTCAGTGTCTGATATCCTATTTAACAAATGATCTTCAGAATCTTCCCTAAGACAATTCAAAGGGAAATGATCCAGTTTCCTGGCATGACACTGGTATACTGTTCAGGTTTCACAGGCACACAACAAGGAGATCAGTACAATGGTTTTGTAAACTTTCAGTTTGGTAGGCAATCTAACATCTCTTCTCTCCCTCACTTTCCTTTGGAGCCTCCCAAACACTGAGCTAGTTTGAACAACATATGAATCAACTTCATTATTAATGCAGACATTCCTGGAAAGAATATTGCTAAGGTAAGTAAACTTATCCACAGCATTCAAAGCTTTTCCATTTATTTTAACTGATGGTTCCACATATGGATAAAGTAATTCTTGGTGTTAGTTGTTAGGTCAAAATTAGCAAAAGCAGAAGAGAATCAATTCATAGTTTACTGCCTTAAAGATATCTGACAACATTGCTGAAAACATCATGCTAAAAAGTATAGAAGCAAGCATACAGTCCTGCTTCATTCCACAGGTAAGAGGGAAAGCAGAAGAACATCATCCATTATCCAAAATCCAGATAATCTTATGAAATAATGATAAATTTCTCCAAGCAACCAAATTTTGCCATAATTTTCCATACATCTTGATTACAATATCAAAGGCCTTTGACAGCATATCAGAGGCTTTGCTCAGCTTTACAAACATTGTGTACAGAACTTTGTTCTGTTCCTGGCATTTCTCCTGGAATTGTTGGCAGTAAATACCACAATGACCATTCCTTGGCCCTTTCTGAAGTCATACTAGCTCTTAGGTAAATGACCAGCTACCAGATGAAGAATCAGCTTATTAAGGAAGGAATTGTTGCCAGCAATGACCAGCAATGACTAAGAGATTGTCACAGAACAATCTATTTCCACTACCTTTTTAGAGATAGACAATGGAGGCATCCTGGAACCACTGAAGGATTACTTCCTCTTGTCATATAATCCAGAAAATTTCAGTCAACTTTTTTATGAGCAGTGAACCCACACACACATGCACACTTTGTAAATCTTAGCTAAAAGAGAACCAGCACTAAGTGCTTTGCCACAGAAGAGGAGACCACTGGCACTTGAACCTCTTCTTCAGTTGTAAATTTGGCTAGAGAGGGTTTGACTTCAACCTGAGCAAAACAGTCAATGGTTTAAGCATTGATTGTTGACAATCTGTTGATAACACTATGGAAGCGTCCAGACTGTCTCTCAAGGAGCATGTCCTTGTATCTAATCAATGTGGCTCCATCATCAATGAGTAAGTTGAAGTACACTATACATCTCTGACCCACAAATAGTTTTCAAAACATCATAAAAGCACCCAGAATTGTTATCAGTGAAAATCTAAATTTCCTCTACCTTTTTACTGAACCAAGAATCCTGCATCTCTTTAAGCTTTTTTTATCCTTTATTTTTCGAAGTTAAATATTGCTTTCTTTTTTTTTTTTATTTAATAGCCTTTTATTTACAGGATATATGCATGGGTAACTTTACAGCATTAACAATTGCCAAACCTCTTGTTCCAATTTTTCACTACCCCCCCACCCCCTCCCCTAGATGGCAGGATGACCAGTAGATGTTAAATATATTAAAATATAAATTAGATACACAATAAGTATACATGACCAAAACGTTATTTTGCTGTACAAAAAGAATCAGACTCTGAAATATTGTACAATTAGCTTGTGAAGGAAATCAAAAATGCAGGTGTGCATAAATATAGGGATTGGGAATTCAATGTAATGGTTTTTAGTCATCTCCCAGAGTTCTTTTTCTGGGTATAGCTAGTTCAGTTCATTACTGCTCCATTAGAAATGATTTGGTTGATCTCGTTGCTGAGGATGGCCTGATCCATCAGAACTGGTCATCATCTAGTATTGTTGTTGAAGTATATAATGATCTCCTGGTCCTGGCTCATTTCACTCAGCATCAGTTCGTGTAAGTCTCTCCAGGCCTTTCTGAAATCATCCTGTTGGTCATTTCTTACAGAACAGTAATATTCCATAATATTCATATACCACAATTTATTCAGCCATTCTCCAACTGATGGACATCCATTCAGTTTCCAGTTTCTAGCTACTACAAAAAGGGCTGCCACAAGCATTTGTGCACATACAGGTCCCTTTCCCTTCTTTATAATCTCTTTGGGATATAATCCCAGTAGTAACACTGCTGGATCAAAGGGTATGCACAGTTTGATAACTTTTTGAGCATAGTTCCAAACTACTCTCCAAAATGGTTGGATTTGTTCACAACTCCACCAACAATGAGTCAATGTCCCAGTAAATATTGCTTTCTTAGAGGTGAATTATCCTGCTAATGAACCCTATAGAGTTCTCATTTTTTTAATTTAGCTACTTCTGAATTTCCCCATCATTTTCATCATATTACTCTAGATGTTTGTGAGTGTTCTGACCCAGATGAGTAAATGCAATGCTGTACACCAAATCCCTGAAAGGTGCCCAATCCTTTTCTGCTCTATTTTTGCCAACTTTGTATTATATCAACTTTTCCTCTAAGTGAGAAATTAAATATTGCTGCATGAAGAAGCACTCTCTAAAATTTTGACATTCAGTCTTCTGGTAGTGATTTGCCTTGGGGTCAGTACTTTTGTTTAATGAGAATATTTAATTCAAGGGAATAACTCCATGATCAATTGGACATATTAGGCAAATAGTAGAAGCAATCAATAAAATGGTATTCAGTAACTCTAGGAACACTAATTACTGGGATAAAAACTCTTATTTGATAAAAAAAAATTCTGGGAAAACTAGAAAGCAGTCCAGCAGAAAATGACTTAGAACAATACCTTCTCCATTCAACAAAATAAACTCTATACGGCTAAATGACCTCAATACAATAGGTTATATCATAACTTTTTTCTTTAAAAAATTAGAAGACATGTAGTGGATAGAGCATCAGCCCTGAAGTCAGGAGGACCTGAGTTGAAATCTGGTCTCAGGCACTTAACGCATCCTATCTGTGTGATCCCTGGGCAAGTCACTTAACTCCAATTGCCTCAGGGAAAAAAAAAAAATAGAAGACAATGAAAAGAGATATCTTTCACAACTGAATGGAAGAGAACTCTAATCTAAACAAGAGATAGAGATGATCATAAAAAGTAAAATGAACAGTCTTGATTGCTTAAAATTCAACTCAGCCAGAACAACTTACACATTGAGCAAAGGTTGAGTTGAAATATTCTCCCAGTAGGTATACATGAGACCTGTTTCATTAAGTATGTTCAAAATTGTCATAGTAACTTCAGTAACTAAAGCATGAACTCATCTGTAAAGGATTTGAAATTTTGGTGATATGCTTTGTGGTGATAAAAAGCTTTGAGTAGTCCCTTTGCTTTTCCTCCCACCCCATGACAGGAGTAGAATACAAAGTACTTACTGAATTAAAAAGAAGAGTTAGTTTCTAGTATCTAGTTTTCTCCCTTCCAATTCTGTTGCTAGCCCTTTCATGAAGTATTCAGTGTATGCACAGTACTCTCCCTCAAGCCCTACTCTGCTTACCACTTCCAAAGAAGTTAAAGTAAGAGGATTCAACTAAGTAAGTTTGTACCTAGCCCCCAGCTGCCTTTTCCTTTCTTAAATGGGTGACAAAACATTGTTTTCTGAACATATGTGTATAGGCTTGTAGGAGAATTTGGAGTTTTGAGGTCCTGTCCATCAAGCAGAACCAACTGACAGCATGAAGAGTTTCTTCCTTGGAGAAAATTACCAATAGAAGACATGGATTGGAAATTATGTGGATGTGCAGAGCAACCAGAAACTCTTGGTTGCTTTTCTTTACCTCTGTTTCCTTTTCTGGGCACAGACTGGGTATATTTCCTAGCAACCCAATTTCTAGCCTTGAGAGTTATTATTTATCCCATGAGTAGTCCTAAGTTCAATAATTCCCAAGAGAGTGAAAATTCTTGAATTTGAGAGATGGGCATCAGTTTCTCAAAAGAAAGTTTTTGAAACAGCAAACTGTTTGGAAAAGAGAACTACCCCAATGCTAGATGAATAAAGTCACATTGATGAAGTTAAAAGCAGGAGCTCTGGACCTTGTCAACCTGTAAATTAGTTGGATAAAACAAGTGGAAGGTAATTGGAGAGTATTTGTTAAGCAACCCCAAAGTGTCTCTGATTGCTGGGGTTTGGGGTGAGGATTGTCTAAGGAAATCTATGCACTATATGTGTCCATGATTCACAGTTCATGAATTCTGACAAGTCATTGTTGCCTGATATATCTTCCATAGTGAATAAAACAAAGGATATTCCAACAAGAGAAATTGAGTGCTTGTATTGAAATTAAAGATTCTGATATCCACTTTGGAGGAAACCTAGACAAAAGCAATAATTAAGCTTTATTTTTGAGGAAATCCTTCATTAACTCCAGATGCCAATGACAAATAAAATGATCCTTTTAGGGAATTAGACCAAAGAGTTAGACACAGATCCATGTTAATCTGACTAGTCCTGCCAGACATTTTAGATTTCAAAGAATAAGTTTTAGTGAGAATGGAAACTCCTATAGAAATATACCTTAATCCCTTGTTGAAAGGACTCAGAAAACTCCTATGTTTGATCTCCAGTAAGAAACCTTCCAAAATGATTGGCCATTGAGTGTCCAGGGAATGGAATCTTATCTGAAGAATTGCTTTTTCTCTGTTGTCTGTAAAAGCTATAAAATGGTTCATTCCTTCTTTTTTCATGTTTTCTGGACTTTGAGACAAGATGCAACAAGGAGGCAAAGATGTTTTATTCCTTCCCATCTATTATTTGAGCAAAAATTGGCAACTTTCAGGAGACATGCAAACTTTTCAGTCCGTGTTTGTCCAAGCAACCCCAAGAGGAGAGTCCTTGCTCCTTTGCTCCTGGCTGCTTTCTTCTGCCTTTCTGTTTTCTTTACTCAAAAGCCAGAGACTAGAGTTTCTGAGAATAATTTTTCTATGCAAGTGTGAAAGTTCCCAAAGAGCAAGAATTCCTGATTTCAATTGTTTGGGCAACAACCTCTTAGAGGGAGGAAAATATTTTTTTTAATGATGGGCCTATAGAATAAGAAAGAGGATCGTCACCTGAAGGTTGCCCTGTAGCTAAAGAACTAAAGCCCTATTTTGGTAGGGGGGCTGAGAGGGGGGGAGAGCAGAATGTCAAAAGTTGTAGCAGGCCTTGCTGATTTTGTGGTCTAAGATAACTACGAATTTTTATTCAATAATCCTCCAAAGTGCATTTACCTTTAGGGAAGGAGGATCTGATGTGCTATTGGAGTGCTATATGCTTCTTTTTTTTTTTTTTTAACACTGAGTTAATTGGGGTTAAGTGACTTATCCAAAGTTACACAGCTAAGAAGTGTTAAGTGTCTGAGATTAGATTTGAACTCAGGTTTGGCAATTGTTAATGCTGTAAAGTTACCCATACATATAACCTGTAAATAAAAGGCTATTAAATAAAAAAAAAAATTTTTTTTAAAAAGAGGTGAAAAATTGGTACAAGAGGTTTGGCAATTGTTAATGCTGTAAAGTTACCCATACATATAACCTGTAAATAAAAGTCTATTAAATAAAAAATAAATAAATAAAGATTTGAACTCAGGTCCTCAGGGCTGGTGCTCTATTCACTGCACCACTTAGCTACCCCTGTTTCTGTCTTTGTTAAAGAACTCCTGTAAATCCTTTAGATTAAGTTGTGAATGAAGTAAATTTTCAAATACATATTCCTCATACAATGATTGCCTATGTGGAAGATGGGCACCTTGTTTTCCAATTTTGTGGAAACCAAGACCTAAGCTTTATTTGAAGGATTTCTCTAGAGTTTAACTGTAGTGTTAGAGCAATGAATCAATGAGAAAAAGTAATTCTAGTGGGTCCCTGGGATCAAATAAGGACCATGTTTGTCCAGAGTCCTTTGGAGTGCCTGGAGCCCAGATGACATAGGCAAATCCCCATGAAATCAAAATGTGATTGAACCCTAAAATATATAGTAGTCACTGTTGCACAGGAGCAGAATTAGACCTTATGTCTTCCAAAGTGCTTTTTGCAAAGTAATGACTTGGACCTTGGAAATATTGTGACGTGCATGGAAAAATTTATCATCCATTAAGGCACTCAGCACATGAGAGACTGATTTTACTGAGAAAGGATCATTGGCCAGAACATCAGGATTCTGACTAGTCAGATAGTAGTCCCATCTGAACATCATTAAGAGAAGGGCTAGAAGGGCTAGAGTCTCTACAAAGATTTTTCAGCTTCACAGTAGTTCTTTGATAAGGAAGAGTTGAGTATTTAGTAGCAAGTTAGGTGTTTTGATAAAATAATATTGCAACTGAAGAAATTTAAGGAAGTACTCAGAAGAATGATTTCATTCATTGGTCTAGAATTCCTTGTCACCATAAAAAAGTAAATAGCCTAAGACCTACCCCAGGAGTACAAAATGCAAAATATGACTAAATCCACATAGCTATTTCAAGATGAAATAGACCTGAAGACTATTGTTTTCTGCATCATAAATACAAAATCCTAGCTGAGTCATTGCACCCTGAGCAACCTTTTATGTCCTCCACACAAAGACTATCATGATGACAGGGAACAGGACTCATTGCCTACTGTAAATCATTCTTATTTAATAATGCTGCTAGTGAGTAATATGCTGCTATTATTCAATATTACTGACACTGATTGAGCAGCAAGGGGACTCACTTACTAGAGCAAGATTAAGTAGATTATTATTAATCACATACTCTGTAAAAGTACATTCCAATAATTATTTTCATTATTTCTCATATTTAGAGTGAGAGTTTCTGGTTTATCATCCTTTGTGCTGTTGTTTTTTAATAGAAAATCAAGTCCCAGAGAGGAGAAGCAATTTATCAGAAATGATATAATCCAGAAATTTCCTGTCTATTCACTGAGCCACACTTCCACATGCCAGGCTGTGCCAAGTTTTAAAGTCTGAGCATTGGAGGGGATTTTATTAAATCCTTTGGGACTCAAAGCCTGATTCACTTACTAAACAAAGCAAAATAAACCCTGTAAATAGTATTTTTGTTTTTGTTTTTTCCTAAGCTGGGGATATGTTGAAAACCATAGGAATCATAGAGAATCAAAGGAAAGAATCTAATTATAGGTTCATAGAGGAAGTTTAAAGTTTTATAAATAGAGCTAAACTATTATCTGAAAAGACTGAAATAATATTGGGGGGAGAACTGATTCTAGATATAAAAAAAATTGATGTGTTCAATTTCAGTGATACTGTAGAAAGAATATTTTTCATCTAATTCTTTAGATAATATTAACCTCAGCTAATGGTCTGGAGGATGAGTTTGTCTTAACTCTTTCTCCTAAAGCAATCCCATTCTTCCCTCAACCATTTTGCTATACTCCTCCCAGATACCTGCCAGTTCAATTCCATTAAACTGACATTTATTGAGTATCTTCTGTAGCCAGGGCACTAAATGAGGTGTTAAAGAGTGGTAGCAGGGTTAAATAAAATACAGGGTCTTTCTTCATGGAGCTTACAGTTTAGTCGTTGTTATAAAACATGAAACGTTTTTTTATATGTCAAAAAAATTTTTTTCAGATTAAGTCTTCCTTCTATTAATGCATGTGAAGACCGTGTATTTTTAAATCAGCAGGAGTCAGGAGTTCAGGTTAGGGGAAAATCGTCAGTCTTTATTCTCAGTGAAGAAGGATCGGAGGTAGAAGAGAATCAGCGATAGCAATATGTGCAGCTGAGTCAAGAAGCTAGCTAGATCACCAGCCACACGACCAGCAGCCAGGAGAATGGAATCCAGGCCCAGTCTCTCCCAGCTTCTCTTCCTGTTCCTCTCTCTGCCTCCACCCACCAAATTCGTCATTTCCTATACAACACATCAGGACTTGCACAGAGAGTGGGCGGGGACCATTCTTTATCCAATCATGTATATTAATAGAGTATAGCCCAATTACTATTTAGCCTCATGTACTTGGGACCTAAGTGCATCAACTCAAACTTCAGCCCATTACAAATGCAGATCACAGCCCCTTCATATCTTAGTAGACAATTTTCATGACTTGCTGTGGACCAAAGAGAATTGATCATTTGAGTGTCCAATCCTATAGAGATGAGGTTTCTCCTACCTTAACTAGACTAGACTTTGGATGATAGACACATTGTCTATCACTGGACAAATAATGGGAGTCTTTACAGTTTGGTTGGTCCTGTAGAAGTTTTCTGACTTCAATCTCTTTTGGAAAGTCATGTTCATCAGCTTATCACAATAAGGGATCAGGGTAGTACCCTGCTTTCTCTCATAATATCTAGCTAGGCTTTATCCAGCCTCATTCTTCTCTGGTTCATGACATTTAGACACATAAATAGTTAAAGCAAATAAAGAAAAAAAGGCAATATGTCATACATGGTCCCAAGTCACTAGCATACCTCTTTTGGAAGTCAGCATTTCCGCAGTATATTGTGGCTCATATGTTTTAAAAGGAATTCCCTCTAGTTCTGGTCTCACTACAGCTTGAAATCTCAATGAAATCAAATGATAGATTTTCACTTGAGAGATTTTATTCCAACTAAACTTAACTTTTTTTTAATCCCAAAGACAAGAAATGTCATTATGAGAAAAATCTAGCTTTTGGTTTTTTTTTAATTGACAGTATTATATTCAATACAATTGAGCAAATAATAAGCATTTCTATTATGTTGTGGAGTTTTTAATTGTTTATGGTGAACTAGAGAATAATCAGGACACATGAATATTTCCCTATTTCAAAGACCATGTGAAACCATAAACTCATTACATCTAGCTTGCTATTTAAAAATATGTTAAATTTAATGTGGCGTTATCAATATATTACTATGCTTATTCAGTGTCTCTTAATATCCTTCTGCACATCCTGTGTATGGGTTAAATGTATCATTGACACACTTTTCTTTCTTTTCCTTTTTATAACCATCATTATCACTATTCTTTCTCAAAATTCTCCCACCTGCAACAAAAAATAAAATCCTTACTTTACAAATAATAAGAATAGACAAATAAAACATATAGATGTTATGATGTTATGTTGGCAAAGTATATATATATATATATATACATATATATATATATGTATATATATACTTTGGATGATAGACACATTGTCTATCACTGGACAAATAATGGGAGTCTTTACAGTTTGGTTGGTCCTGTAGAAGTTTGCTGACTTCAATCTCTTTTGGAAAGCCATGTTCATCAGCTCATCACAATAAGGGATCAGGGTAGTACCCTGCTTTCTCTCATAATATCTAGCTAGGCTTTGTCCAGCCTCATTCTTCTCTGGTGGGCTATAGATTCAGAGCCTGACAGGTGTGTAGTGATATCTCAGAATTGTCTTAATTTGCATTTCTCTAATTAATAATGACTTGGAGCCTTATAACCTATAGGCCAACCTATAGCCCATCATCTCTCCACAAAAATGTGGGAATGATGGTTCATCATCAGTTTTTTGGAGTTATGATAGGTCATTGTCTCGATTAACGCTCTTAAATCTTTCATCTTTATAGTACTAGGGTACAAATAGTTGTAGTTGTATTTACTTCACTATGCACAGCTCATCAAAAATTCCCAGGTTTCTTTGAATTCCCTTTCATCAATTCTTACAGGGCAATAATATTCCTTTATATTTACATGCATAATTTACTCAGTCACTCTTAAATGATAAGGATTCATTTTGTTTCCAGTTCTTTTCTATTATATAGTGTTACTATAAATATTTTTCACATGCATTTTTCATACATTTTTTGGTAACTTCCCTTTCTTCTTTTGAAAATTTCTTGTTCATGCCCTTTGGTCATTTATTTGATGGGGAATGGCCCTTCTTCTTGCATATCTGAATTAATTCCTTATATATCTTGAATATATCAGAACTTTACAAAAAATATTTGCTGCTTTTCTAGCTGTTTGCTTTATAATTTTATTTGCTTTTATTTTGTTTGTGAATAAACTTTCCAAGTTTATTTAATAAAATTTGTCTATCTTATCTCTAACAACATCTCTCTCCTTGTGTTGGTCATTTTCTCCTGCCATTTCCATAATATGAAAGGTATTTCTTTCCATTATCCTCAAAATTGTTTATGAAACTTTTATATCAGACATGTATCCATTTAAAGTTTATCATGATATGTTGTCTAAGATGTTTATTTAAGCCTAATCTTTTATGAACTATTTTCTAATTTTCCTAGAATATTTTGAAAAATAATGAGTTCTACAACAATACTATATGATGACCAGTTCTGATGGACCTGGCCATCCTCAGTAATGAGATCAACCAAATCATTTCCAATGGAGCAATAATGAACTGAAACAGCTACGCCCAGAGAAAGAACTCTGGGTGATGACTAAAAACCATTACATTAAATTCCCAATCCCTATATTTATGCCCACCTGCATTTTTGATTTCCTTCACAAGCTAATTGTACTATATTTCAAAGTCTGATTCTTTTTGTACAGCAAAATAAGGGTCTGGTCATGTATACTTATTGTGTATCTAATTTATATTTTAATATATTTAACATCTACTGGTCATCCTGCCATCTGGGGGAGGGGGTGGGGGGGTAAGAGGTGAAAAATTGGAATAAGAGGTTTGGCAATTGTTAATGCTGTAAAGTTACCCATACATATAACCCGTAAATAAAAGGCTATTAAAGAAAAAAAAAAAAGAAAGAAAAATAATGAGTCCTTACTCTAGGAGTGAGTGTCCTTGGATTTATCAAATATTACGCCACTGGATTCATTTAAATATCAAGATTGTAATATGGCAGAAACTAGGCATTGATCCACACTTAATACCATACACCAAGATAAGGTCAAAATGGGTTCATGACCTAGGCATAAAGAATGAGATTATAAATAAATTAGAGGAACACAGGATAGTTTACCTCTCAGACCTGTGGAAGGGGAAGGAATTTATGACCAAAGAAGAACTAGAGATCATTACTGATCACAAAATAGAAAATTTCAACTATATCAAACTGAAAAGTTTTTGTACAAACAAAACTAATGCAGACAAGATTAGAAGGGAAGCAATAAACTGGGAAAACATTTTTACAGTCAAAGGTTCTGATAAAGGCCTCATTTCCAAAATATATAGAGAATTGACTCTAATTTATAAAAAATCAAGCCATTCTCCAATTGATAAATGGTCAAAGGATATGAACAGATAATTCTCAGATGAAGAAATTGAAACTATTTCCAACCATATGAAAAGATGCTCCAAGTCATTATTAATTAGAGAAATGCAAATTAAGACAACTCTGAGATATCACTACACACCTGTCAGATTGGCTAGAATGACAGGGAAAGATAATGCGGAATGCTGGAGGGGATGTGGGAAAACAGGAACACTAATACATTGTTGGTGGAACTGTGAATGTATCCAACCATTCTGGAGAGCAATTTGGAACTATGCTCAAAAAGTTATCAAACTGTGCATACCCTTTGATCCAGCAGTGTTACTACTGGGCTTATATCCCAAAGAGACTGTGCATACCCTTTGATCCAGCAGTGTTACTACTGGGCTTATATCCCAAAGAGATCATAAAGAAGGGAAAGGGAAACTGAGTGGATGCCCATCAGTTGGAGAATGGCTGAATAAATTGTGGGATATGAATATTATGGAATATTATTGTTCTGTTAGAAATGACCAACAGGATGATTTCAGAAAGGCCTGGAGAGGCTTACATGAACTGATGCTGAGTGAAACGAGCTATGCCCAGCGAAAGAACTCTGGGAGATGACTAAAAACCATTACATTGAATTCCCAATCCCTATATTTTTGCCCACCTGCATTTTTGATTTCCTTCACAAGCTAATTGTACAATATTTCAGAGTCTGATTCTATTTGTACAGCAAAATAACGGTTTGGTCTTGTATACTTAATGTGTATCTAATTTATATTTTAATATATTTATCATCTAGTGGTCATCCTGCCATTTGAGGGAAGGGGTGGGGGGGTAAGAGGAGAAAAATTGGAACAAGAGGTTTGGCAATTGTCAATGCTGTAAAGTTACCCATACATATAACCTGTAAATAAAAGGCTATTAAATAAAATAAATAAATAAATATCAAGATTGTATCAAATTAAGCAAATTTAAGCACTTATTTAATTACCTACTATATTCCAGGAACCATGTTAATCAATGTAGATACAAAGAAGCTATGCCATCAAGCTTTTCATACTGTAAATGAGGAGGAAGCAAGAAAATAACTGTATACAAACAAAATCCATACAAAATAAATTTAAGATAAGATCGGGGAAAGGCACAAAATTAAGAAAAGGATTTTTGCAGAATCTGGGATTTTATTGAGACTTGAAGGAAAGGACATAGAGGTAAGAAAAGAGAATTTAAGCCATGATAAATAGTGAAAATGCATAGATTGACTGACTTTTCTATTTTTTAACATACAAAATAATTCTGATGATCACTACTTTGTAAAAGAGTTTTGATATTAGGTACTAATGGTTATCTATCCTTTTTAAAAACTTACATTATTTCCATTTTCTCTTTTTATCATTTTCATATTTTTTGTTTTCTTATTTTTCATTATTTTATTTGAGATTTTTGACTTTTTATTCCTCCATATGAATTTTGTAATAATTTTATTTAGTCCTATAAATTAATCCTTTTATAATTTAAACTGGTATGGCATTGAATCTATACATTAAATAAGATAATATTGACATTTTTATATTTTAATGCTTGCAAACTACTAGCAACTAATTCTTCTCCATATTTCTGTCTTTATTTTAATAATAGTATGCTATAATGGTATTCAAATATTCCTTGTGTGTTCCTTGATATTATCTCAGATAGACTCTACAATCTGTGAGTATTTGGAATTTAGTTTCTTTTTTATGTCTTTCTACTGGGTTTTACTAGCAATATCCTAAAAACCTAATGATTCTGTGGGTTTATTTTGTATTCTAAGAATTTATTGAAATTATTATTTCTGTTAATTGTTACTTAAATCTCTAAGGTTCTCTAACTAAACTTGAAAAAGTAATACTTTTTTTTTCTTCTTTGCCTGTGCTTATTCCCTCAATTATTTTTTTTTTTGGTCTTATTTCTGCAGTTGAATTTTTGTAACTATATCAAATAATAAAAAATTCATTCATTGAGAATGAATAACCTTGCTTAACTCCTGACCTGACTTGGAAAGACCTCCAGGGTCTCTTTATTACAGAAGATCTAGATTCTGGTTTTAGAGGGAGATATTCTTTACTATATTAAAGAAAAGTCTATTTATTCCTATGCTTTCTAATCTGTTAACATAAAAGGCTTGGGATTTTGAATAAAGCTTTTTCCTTAACTATTGATGTAATAATATGAATTTACTATTTTTGTTATTGACACATATTTTCCTAATCCTGAATAAACTCTGCATTTCTCATATAAATATAATCTGATAATTGTGGATTACGTTTTTATATGTTTTATATTTTGTATGTTATTCAACACTTTGCAAATGTGAGTGTGTAACTTTGGATTATAGTTTTCTTTTTCTAAAATAATTCTCACATTAAAATATCAAGTCTGCATTTACATCATAGAAGTGGTTTCATAGAATGTCATTATTGTTGGAATGTTTCATGAAATTTACTTGTAATTTCATTTGGTCCTTTTTTCTTCCTTTCAGAATTCATTTATAGTTTATTTAATTTCTTTTTCTGAGATTGGGTTAATTAATTTCCCTGTTTCTTATGCTGATAACCTGAGTATTTGTATGAAATATCCATTTCATATGAAATGTTTTCAAGCTATTTTCTTTATTCTGTCTTTATCCTTTTTGATTTTTCCTTTTTTGTTGTTGTTAGACATTAGTTCATTCAATCTCTTTGTCAGATTAATAAATAGATTATTTTCTTAAATATTCTCTCTCATTCTCCCCCACTCACAATACACACACACACACACACACACACACAAGACATTCATCTTTTGACTTATTTATCAACTCATTATGGCATTTTAATTTATCTCTTCTTTGATTTTCAGAATTTTCATTTTCATTTAGTTTTTACTTTGTTCCTTTTCCATGTATTTTATTTGGATAACCAAATCATTAATCTGTAGTTTCTCTTCTTTGTTGATGCCTTTGAAGACAAAACTTTTCTCTTAAAGACTGTTGCATCCCAATACCTATAGTATGTTTTCTGAATAGTTGTCTTTTTCTTTTATGAAACTATTTATTGTTTCTTTGATTTGTTACTTAACCCATCAATTCTTTAGAATTAAATTATTTTTATTCTTTTCTCCAAATGATTTTACTGAATATAATGTTTATTGCATTATGATCCATAATGGTTGTATTAAATATCTCTCCTTTTCTGAAATTGTTTATCAGATTTAATGTCTTAGCACATGGTTGATTTTTATAAAAATAGAATGTACTGTTAAGAAATAAATACATTACTTTCTAATCCAATTCAGTAAGTATGACAAAACTCTCATGTCTAAGTTTTCTAAAATTCTATTCATGTTGTTAACTTCATTGTTCAGTAGTTAGATTTTTATAAGTTTCAAAGAAGAACTACTGGGAAAACACTGAGGCATATAGAGATTAGAGTTTATGGTATGGCAAAAGAATAGATTTAGGAAGAACAAGGTATATAGAGAGATAAAATAATATGAGGTTATAATTGGATTATGGTAATTGAGAGTTCTTGATCTAGAAGTGAAACACTTAATGGGTGAAAGTAAGTTCATCAATGTAACCAATATATAACTGAGTAGGCTGTAGGATTGGAACAGATTCAGGAAATAAGAGATTAAGTTGTTTGAAAAAGAATCAACTCATATTTTTAAAACTATGATTTTTAGATCCTGATCTATTATAGGCTCTTCAATGACACTTCCAGAATAGCGAACTAAGTGCTCAATCTGGAGTAAAGAAAACCTTAGTTCAAATCCCACCTCATATACTTACTAGGTATATCACCCTGTGCATCATTTAATCTCTGACTCAAATTATTCATCTATAAAATGAAGATAATAAAAAAATTATCTCATAGCATTATTGTGATAAAAAGATATTAGTAAAACTCTTTGAAAACATTAAAATATATAAATGTTAGCTATTGTCATTATTAACTACCCTCTGGTCAAATTTGATTATTTACCATTCCCTAAATGTGTTCTGTATTTTTCTATCTCTATGCTTTTAGTGACAGTGTTACTTCTATTTAGAATACCCCTTTGCCCCTAATTTTGAAAATTCAACTCTTTCCCTTCTTCCACGATTCAAGACAAGGACTGCCTTTTTCATGAAGTGATCTCTGCTTCCTATAGCTAAAATGAGCCAGATCTTTCTGGTTACACTTCCATGTTCTACCTAGTTTTATATATATTTATTGACATGTCTCACCTTCCCCACAAAACTGTAAGTTCTCTGAGTACAAGGAAAGTTGTGTCATTCCTTTTATCTCCATTGTTTTTCCCTGTGCCTTGTGCATTATAGGTACCAATTAATGAATAAATTATGGTGAATGAATAAATGAATGATTAGTCTGCCTCAGAATATCCATGTTCTCATCAATTCAAATACTTCCCTCAGTCCCACAGAGCACAATCCCATGACTTCTCAGCCTCTGCATTTCTTTTTCATGTTCCCCTAGGATGCTATAATTCTAAAAAAAATTAGTACATGCACATTTTTTTTTTTTCAGCAGTAGTTGATCCATGTAGATTTTCTCTCCTGGTTTGCCCTTGTAAAGTCATAGCCTCTAACCACATAATAAAGACTTTCATGCTTGCGAATTAAATTCAGAAACAAGTTCAAGCCATGGACAAAAAGTTGTGAAATAGGTCGTTTATCCTCAGTTTCTCTCTGCACCCCACCATTGGTACCTCTTTTTCTTCATTCTTCAAGTACATTATACATCATGTTCTTCATTTTCATCTAAAAAACTGATGCTCAGATAATAAGGGTTCAATCATATTTACTTTACAGTAATTCTGAAGTGAAGCTTCAGTTCTAGTGCTGAAATAACAGGCTTTGTCTTAAGTGTCTGATTTCAAGAAGCATGCAACAGAAATATTGAGGATGTTTGAGGACTTCCAGGTTTGGTCTTAGCATTGTGCATTCCTAAACAGTAGAGGAAAAGTCCAACTTAATTTAATAATATAAGTTTATGACAGAAGACTTTTGGTTCATTTTTGAAACAGACATCTAGGAAAGGCCCCAAAAGAAAACTGTGCTCCAATAGGGTTTTAAAAAGCTAAAAAGGTAACATCGTGTTCAGTTAACAAAGAGAAATAGAAGAAAATGTTGTATAAGAGAAATAAACTGTTCGGGAGGCAGTATCCATTTTATAGCAAGACTAGACTAATGGTAAAAGTTGCACTTGTGGATTTTTGAGCTGGGATTTTGTCCTGACTTTTTTTTAATAGTTTGAGAGATGACACTTTTAAGTACTTTTCCAATATGATCTCTCTAAAACCTGCCCCTATCCTAACTTTGCTATTTCTCTCAAGGGCACTGCCATCTTTCCAGTCAACCAAATCTTGATTTAAGCACATACTATCTTCCAAGAACTGTTCCAAGCTCCAAGGACACAAATACAATTAAAAAGAAAGACAGTTTCTGACTTCAAATAGTTTACATTTTAATGGGGGGGAAATAATTTATAAAAGAGAGCTAAAAAGTGGGGATAGGGAACTGAAATGAGGGAAAACAGAGCCCTAATTTTAAAATCCACAAAGGAAATGGGAAATGGGGAGAAGTGGTATAAAGGAAGGTTGGCTTGAGCCTTCTGAAAATGGAGGTTCTAGGAGGAATTTACCAAAGAATTATACTGTGCCATATTAATACACAGACAAAAAAATTTGAGAATCATTGTTCTACTTGAGTTATTTCCTGATCTTTCACAGATGCTAGTGACTATCCTCTCTTCCCCCACCACCAAACCTCATTATATGAGTGTATTTATATGTGTGTGTGTGAGAGAGAGTGTGTGCGTATAAATATATGTATATGTATAAATATCCATGCAAAATGTCACTGTTACTCCCTAGCTGAAAGTTCCTATTAATGTGACAAGAGTTTGTAGTGATTATTAATAGTTTTTATAAGCTCCTAAAGTAATATAAAAACAACCCACATGAACCAGGACTAATTCGCCCCACAGCTAAAAATATTTTTTTGCAAATAGAGCCATATGTAGCTTTTCAAGTTCAATTTTCTCAAAAAAAAAAAAAAAAAAAAAAAAAACTCCAATCACCAAAGCAAGGAAAGATATAAGTAGACTGCTGATCAAAGAGAAGTCATGAGCTATAGACCTCTTAGTAAAGAAAAAGGTGTGGTCTTGAAAAATTCCTGCCCCTCTTGAATTTTCTTTTTTTTTTTTCATTTTCAAACAACACTGTAAACCTCATCATCACCCTGTAACCTTGACAACTAATATTTTAATATTAATTTATTATTAATTATTAGTTAATTTAATATTGATATTAATAAGAATATACTTTCATGTGTACATATTGTCTCTCTTGGTAGAATATAAGTTTCTTGAGTGAAGGACTCTTTCATATACATCTTTGCACTCTCAGCATATTAGCATAGTTCTTATTGTAATTACTGGTCCATATCCAACTCTTTGTGATCCCATGGTCCAAAGGATGCTAGGCTCTTCTGTCCCCAACTATCTCTTGAAGACTGTACAAGCTTATCTTTCTTGCTTTCATGATTTTGTCTATCCATCTCATTTTTTGCCTTCTCCTTTACTTTCAATTTTTACCAACACAAGAGCCTTTTGCAATGACTCCAGTCTTCTCATTATATGTTCAAAGTATTTAAACTTCAACTTCAGTATTTGTTGTTCCAGTGAAATGAATAGTCATTGTTAATTTAGCAAAGTTAATGTAGCATAGTGCCTAACACATTTATGGTTATTGAGTCATTCCAGTCCTTTCCAACTCTTCATGACCCTTGGCAAAGATAATAGAGTAGTTTGCCTCAATCCTGATCAGTTGAAGCTCAACACACCAGTGGCAAGTTGTAAGACAAATTTTGAGGCCTCCAGCACCAATGCAAAAGGCAAATTTCTAGGCCCAATATCCAGTCAACAACACTCAAGACTCAAATCATCCTAATGCAATGAGCAGGCAGCCAGCACCTGAGGCTCCAGCTCAGTGACCAGGATCCAGACCCCCAGCACAAGAAGCTTTGGACAGTATTCCCTGTGCCCCAGGAGCAGAGTTCAACTTTAAAAGGCATGAAAGCCTGCTTTAAAAAATGAGCAAGAAACAAAAAAAGAGGCCTGGTGATTGAAAGCTACTATGGTAACAGGGAAGATCAAAACACAAACTCAGAAGATAACAATATCAAAATAGCTACATGTAAAATCTCAAAAGAGAATATAAGTGTGTCTCAAGCCGAAAAATCCTTCTTAAAGAAGGGTCATAAAAGATTTTATAACTCAAATAAGAGAGGTAGGAAAAAAAATTGGTGAAGGAAATGAAAGCTATGCAAGAAAGAGTCAATAGTTTGGAAAGGGAAGAATAAAAAAAATTACTGAAGAAAATAATTCTTTAAAAAACTACAACTGGCCAAACTGTAAAAAAAAAAAAAAAAAAAAAATCCACTAAAGAAAACAGCTCCTTTAAAAGTAGAATTGGCCTAAATGAAAAAGGAAGTACAAAAGATAACTGAAGAAAATAAGTCCTTGAAAAGTAGATTTGACCAAGTAGAAACTAATGACTCAATGATACATTGAGAATCAATTCAAAAAAATCAAAAGAATGAAAAAAGAAGAATATGTAAAATATATCATTGGAAAAACAACTGACCTAGATAATAGATCCAGGAAAGACAATTATTGGACTACCTGAAAACCATGATCAAAAAAATGGCCTGGACCACATCTTTCAAGAAATTATCAAGGAAAATTGCCTTGATATCCTAGAATCAGAGGGTAAATTTTTCATTAAAATAATACACCAATAACCTCCTGAAAGAAACCCCAAAATGAAAACTCCAAGGAATATTGTTTTCCTTAAAATGATAAGCATCATCTATCTAAAATCATCAGCAAACAATATCTATATGGGGATAAGCTAGAAGCTTTTCCAATAAGATCAAAGATGAAACAAATATTCCCCATTGTCACCCCTATTATTCAATATTGTATTATAAATGTTAATGTTAGCAATAAGAGAATGAAAAGAAATTGAAGGAATTCGAATAAGCAATGAGGAAACAAAACTATCACTCTTTGCTAATGATTTGATAGTATACTTAGAGAATCCTAGAGAATTAACTAAAAAAATTACTTGAAATAATTAACAACTTTGGCAAAGTTACAGGATATAAAACAAACCCATTAAATCATCAGCATTTTTATATATCACCAATAAAACCCAGCAACAATAGATAGAATGAGAAATTCCATTTAAGATAACTTTAAAAATATAAAATATTTGGTAATCTCCCAGCCAAGAAAACCTAAGAACTATATGAAAATTATTCCAAAACACTTTCCACACATTTAAACAATTAGAGAAATATCAATTGTTCATGGGTAGGCCAAGCTAGTACAATAAAAAATGACAATTCTACCTAAATTGATTTTTTATTCAGTGCAATATCAATCAAATTATCCAAAAAATTGTTTATAGGGCTAGAAAAAATAATAAAATTCATCTGGAAAAATAAAAAGTTAAGAATATCAAAGAGATTTGTGAAAAAAAATGCAAAGGAAGGTGGCTTAGCCATACCAAATATAAATCTATATTATAAAGGAGTAATCTTCAAAATTATTTGGTATTAATTAAGAAACAGCATAGTAGATCAGTGAAATAAGTTGATATATGACATAGTAATAAAATAACTACTATTTTAACTAAATTACTGTAGTGATCTACTGTTTGATAAACCCAAAGATTCAAGCTTCTAGATTAAAAATTCACTATTTGACCAAAACCATTGGGAAAATGGAAAATAATATGGCATAAAGTTTGCATAGATCAATATCCATACCATATACTAAAATAAAGTCAAAATAAGTACATGATTTAGACATAAATGGTGATACCATAAACAAATTAGGAGAGCAGGAATAGTCTACCTGTCAGATCTATGGAGAAGGAAAGAATTTATGGTGAAACATGAAATAAAAAACATAAAGAAGTGCAAAATAAATAATTTTGATTATATTAAATCAGAAAGATTTTATACAAACAAAACCAATGCAACAAAGATTGGAAGAAAAGCAGAGAGTTGGGAAACAATCTTTATAGCAAGTGTCTCTAATAAAGATCTTATTTCTCAAATATATAGAGAAATGAGTCCAATTTATAAGAATATAAGCTGTTATCCAAATGATAAATGAATAAATGATTTGAACAGGCAGTTTTTAGATAAAGAAACCAAAGCATCTATATCCATATGAAAAGTTCTCTAAATTATTTTTGAATAGAGAAATACAAATTAAAAACAACTTTGAAGTACTACTGCACAGCTATCAGTTTGGCTAATATGACAGAAAAGGAATGTGATAAATATTGGAGAGGAGATGGGGAAATTGGAATAGTAATGCATTCTTGGTGGAGGTGTGAACTAATTCAGTCATTCTGGAAAATAATTTGAAACTATGCCCAATGGGAAACAAAACTTTACATATTCTTGGATGCAGCAATGTCACTACTAAGTCTGTATCCCAAAGAGATCATAAAGAAGGGACATGGACCTACATGTACAAAAACATTTCTAGCAGTCTTTTTCATGATGGTGAAATATTGAGAATTAAAGGGATGCCTATCAGTTGGGAAATGGCTGAACAAATTAAGCTTTAAAAAATTAGTGGTTGTGTAACAAAAAAAAAAAAATGATGAAAAGGCAGATTTCAGGAAATCTGAACTGCATGAACTGATGGAAAATGAAATGAGCAGAACCAGGAAAACATTTTATACGGTATCAGCAATATTGTGTGATGATCAATTATAAATGACTCAGTTCTTCTCAGCACTACAGTGACCCAAGACAAATGCAAAGGATTCATGAAGGAAAATGCTATCGGCATCCAAATAAAAAGATTGATGGACTCTGAATAAAGATCAAAGCTTTTTTTTTTTCCACTTTTTTTTTTTTTTTTTTTGCTTTTGATTTCTTTTTCTTTTACAGTTGTGACTAATATGGAAATATGTTTTATATAACAGCAAATTCTATATCAAATTGTCTACCTTTTTAGGAAGAAGGAAGGGGAGAAAGGGGTGAAAAAAATTGGAATTAAAAATTTGTAAAAAGGAATACTAAAAAAAAATTTTTTTTTGCTCTTAATCTGTTTCTTCTTTTACAACTGTGACTAATATGGAAATATGTTTTATATGACAGCACATGTATATCCTATATCAAATTGTCTACTCTTTTAGGAAGAGGAGAGAAGAAAAAGGAGATGAGAAAAATTGGGAACTTAAAATCTTGTGAAAAATATTAAAAATTTTCTTGATATATAACTCAAAAAATGCTATTATAAATATTATAGATATTATATGCTTATTAGTTGAGATAATTCTTAATTCTCACTGTAATTATAATAGTATTATAGTTCAAAGCATTTCCCTCACAATAACTGTGTGAGACAGATTTTTAAGTGTTCTGAGGTCCCAGAGATATTGTTATTGAGTGAAGACGAACCACTAGAAATTCAGGTCATCAACAGAAATCTACCAATCCCTTATCCCATAAAAGGCACTGAAAGAGGAGCTGGACAACAGCTTCAATATTCTACAAAACATTAATGATTAAAACTACAAACAATAAAATCCTGAATAAGAAAACCAAAGGCTTAGTCCCACTTGAGCCTATTAAAAAGTGAGGATAAAGACCCCCTTTCCTCTCTTTTATGACAGCAAAAAAAGGATTATACCACCAGAGTTTTCTTCTTTCTTCTTTTTTGTTTACGATTTTCTTTAGCTAAATGACACCATGTCGATTGAAAGCATAAGGTTCTGTCGTGGCATTTTTGCTGCATCAGTTGATTCCATTAATCTTGGAATAAGAGCGCAGGTGGCTTCCAGGGGATCCCCTCCAGCTAAGATGCTCATTAGGCTTTTGAAGCGTGGGTAAGAGAGGCAGCTGGGAAACACTATAACCTGTTCAAGCTTATCCTCTCAAAATGGCTTCCTTTGTGAAAGCAATTTTCTGGTCATGACTTAGCTTCTGTGATGGGTGCTTAGAGTACCCAGATATGCAAGCCCAGGGAGAAAGGGACCCACACACATCCTGAATCTTTAGTCCACAAGGTATTTGGTCTCATTCTCTCTAGCTAGAATCACTAAACATGGAAAATAAAGCATCCTTTAAATGCCTACATTGCTGCCAGGAACAATGGCTACTTTTCAATTCAATTCAATTGCACCTCACTACTTACTGAAGTTGGAATCATTGAAAATTGTACAATAAAGATATAATGGAGGCAGCCAGGTAAGACCCTTTATCTGTGGAATACTGGGTCACTTCTGGTGGGCTATGTGGTATTTGGCTCAGTGTTAAAGAACTTGAAACTTTAAAGTGACAATGTAATTTCTTTATTGACCATTGAGAAGGAAAAGCTATCCACTCAATGCACTTAAAGGAAAAAAAATATACATATTCTATTTCTCTCCCCTTTTCTTCCATCCAGAATATGTTATGTAGTTCACTCTCTGGGACTTCCTGTGAAATGGAAATAAGGAGATTTCTTCTTTTCTTCCCCACCCTAGATGATCATATATAACAACTAGAGAATATTCTGCCTAATTGAATAGATGCTCTGGGTGCCAGCTGCATTAGAGAAGGTGCTTTCTGTAGCTGCTACTTGGAGGAGATGACCATAAGTAGAACAGTTATCTCAAGCCCTGCCATGGCTTATCAACAATCAGGGACTTAGAAGGGAAGTATTTAATAGTGCAGATTTAAGGTGAAAGTAAAATACCTGTTCAGAAATTTCACTAATGATTTCATGTTTAATCATTATTCTCCACGAGAGTAACTTACAGGAGGCTTTTGTGTTTTCAGCATTTTTTTAAATA
Organism: Sarcophilus harrisii; assembly: GCF_902635505.1. Lineage (NCBI taxonomy): Eukaryota > Metazoa > Chordata > Mammalia > Dasyuromorphia > Dasyuridae > Sarcophilus > Sarcophilus harrisii. Next base: position 235,390,530 of record NC_045426.1, on the reverse strand, counting down.
TATGTAGGAAATAAATAGCTATCCTATATCTCAATTACATTGTCACAAGCACCATTTTACCCCTTTGGGGTACACCTTATGCATGAGATACACCAAAACTTTAAGTAATTCTCTCCAAGGTGAAAGAAGCCAGAGAATTCTAGAAAGATAGTAGCCCATCTCTGTGGAAGTCAGGATCTCCCAGAGGGAACCCAGTTCACATATAAGACTAGTTCTGGAGATATCTTAGTGGGAAAAGGCAACTAGTCCAGCCCCTTTAGGCCCTAGTGAATCAATCTTTGGTAGTACAAAAACCTGTTGATAATGCCATTTCTTAAAGTGCTAAGATTAATGCATTCTCAGTGACAGCTGTTACTAAATATTCTGAGAGATGCAGGACAAGCTTATATGTGAAACGAATTTTAGCTACTTCTAATATATAATTCTAAAGACATTCATGAAATGTCTTGCTGTCCCCCGAATCTCCACAACTAGCTGACTGATGCCACCATTAGAGCTTAATCTTTTTGGCTCCTATCATCTTTTGCCTTATGACCTCCTTCGGATTATTGTCTTTATGGCTATTTAATTCTCAAGACAAAGACTTCAATACCCAGTACCTAAGTTCAATATCCATTCTGTCGCTAACTCCTATAACTTTGGGAAAGGCAATTAACCTCCCCGGCCCTCAGTTTCCTCATCTATAAAATATTGGGGTTGAAAAAGAGGTCTGTCCTACCTCTAAATTCTATTATCTTATGAATTTGGATTCTAATACTTACTGACTATTTGACCATGAAGAAAGATGAGCCTTGGTTTCTTTGTAAAACTGTGATAATGCTTGTACTAACTCATAAAAAGAGTGCTGTAAAGAAAGTATTTTTAAACTACAATGAATTATATATGCAAAGTATTGTTATTATTAACTTTTCATGACCTAATGCCTTAGAGATTATATAGTTTAGATTATATATAACATATACATATGTATTATGTTATCTTTATATATTAATATGTAATGCCAAATAGGTTATAAGCTCTTTCAATATATGAATTGCTATTCTTCTGTGAATCTCCTATGAAACCCAATGTATTTATTTAGTGACATAGTAGGATATTTGATGATTGATTGGACTTGATTTGGGACTGTTATTACTTGTGCAAGTCACTTCTCCACTGTGGGCCATTTGTTATTTGTTATTCAGTTATTCAGTCTTATCTGACTCTTCATGATCCCATAGAATGTCAAGCACTTCTACACTCACTATCTCTCAAAATTTGTCCAAGTTCATATTCAATGTTTCCCTGGTACTATCTATCCATCTCATCCATTGCCATCCCTTTTTTTTTCCTTTCAATCTTTTCCAACATGAGGGTCTTTTCCAGTGAGTCTCTATTTTTCACCATGTGACCAAAGTATTTAAGTTTCTGCTTTAGTATTTGATCCTACAATGAATAGCCTAAATTAATTTCTTTTAAGTATTGACTGATTTGACCTCCTTGTTGTCTAAAGGACTGTCAAAAGTTCTCTAGCACCACAATTTGAAAGTATTGAGTCTATGGCTCTAAGCTTTCTTTATAGTCTATTTCTCACAGTCATACATTGTTTATGGAAAAAACAGTGCTTTAACTTCATGGACATTTGTTGGCAAGGTAATATCTATGCTATTTAGCTTCTGTCCAGATATGTCATAGCTTTCTTTTTAAGGACCAAGTGTCTTTTAATTTCATGGCTGCTGTTGTTACCTGAAGTGATCTTTGAACCCAAAAATATATAATCTGCCACCACTTCTATCACTTCTTCAATTTGCCAGGAAGTGATGGAACCAGTTGCTAAGGTCTGAGGTCAGATCCTAAAATCATACCAAACTAGGAATGACTATGAGAACCATAGATATGTTGCTTGGAGAAGAGGATTGGGGTGGGATGGGGAGAATGCATGGGAGGAGTGGTCATGTTATCTGTCTTCAAATATTTGTGTGATACTTTTATCACATTCAATAAGGCATTCAATTTGTTCTGTTTGACCTTAGGATATATGGGATCTGCTTCCTAAATAGGGAGAAAATATAGAGACAGATTTAGATTTAATAATGTTTGTATTTTAATTTTGTTTTTATATTAAGCATAAAGTCAGGTTTTATATTCTCTTCATTCATCCTCATCAAAAGGCTTCTTAATTCCTCTTCACTTTCTGCCATCAGAGCAGTATCATCTGCATATCTGAAATTGTTGATTTTCTCCCAGCAACATTAATTTTGGCTTTTGATTCATTCAGCATGGCATTTCACATGATGTGCTCTGCATATAAGTTAAGTAAATAAGATAACAATATATAGCTTTATCCTTTTCCAGTTTTAAACCAATCAGTTGTTCCATGTTTGGTTCTAACACTTCTTGACCTATGTACAGGTTCTTCAGGAAATAAATAATATCATCTGGATTCCATAAAATGAAGCAGTTGTAACAGATGATCTCTAAGGTCCTTCCCAGCTTTGTATTTATAATCAAATGATAGGTTTAACTTAAAGCTGAAAAAAAAAAAGTGTGGAGATGTATCTGGAAGGGAATCCTAACATCCTAACTGGGAACTTAGAAGGAATTCTAATCTTAATGAAGTATTTAGATCTATATGAGTTGTCAACTAATGGGTGTCATGAGAACCATAATGTATGTTAAAGTTCTTTGAAACCTAAAAAGCAAGGTATTATTACATAGGCACATTACAAAATATATTAGTTTGCTTGATGCAATAAAAATAGCACTAGAATTAGAGTCAAGAAAACTTAGAGGGCATCGATAATAAGGCAAATAATAAGATGAAAAACCTTAAGAACACACCAAATTAGGAATGACAGAGAGAGCCACAAATAGGTTGCTTGGAGAAAAGAGTAGAGAGTTGGGGAGAAGAGTTGGGAGGAGTAGTCATCATTATCTATGTTCAAATATTTGTGTGATACTTTTATCAAGTACAAGAGGCATTCAATTGGTTCTATTTGTCCTTAGAAGACAGATAGATCTATGTGATCTGCTTTCTAAATGAGGAGGAGTCGCAGAGAAAAAGATTTAGACTTACTATAAAAGGAACTTTCTAATATTTGGAGATGTCCAAAGAGAATCCCCTTCACTAGAGGACTTACAGTGAAGGCTGGATGACTGATGGCCTTTTGTGGAACTTTGTGTGACAAGGCTTGGAAAGGCCCTTTAGGGCCATGTTTAAGGTAAAAAGGTTTGTGTTGCTATCTGAAGTCCCATCCAGCTCTTCTTATGAAATCTGAACTCTGACATTTATTAACTTACTGACTTTGGACAAGTCACTTCTCTTTATCTCTATATAAAGTTTCTCTTTATGTAAAATGGGGATAATAATCCATTACTTACCTCAAAAGGTTGTTATGAAGAAACTTCACTGTAAACACTGAAGCTCTATATGTGGGTGAGTTCTCAGTACTTCATTGTATCTATGATCTAATTAATGTGGATACTTTTCCAAGAATACAGAATGTAAACTACCTATACCTTCTCATGCTATGTGTTAGAAAGAGTTCTAACTAAGTTGCACAGTGGTTAGAATACTGGATTTGTAATCACAAAAACCTGAGTTCAAATTCCACCTCAAAAATTTAGCTAACATTGAGCAAATCATTTAACCTATAAGAGCTTTTAGTCAGTGGATTGCTATTGGTATACTGTTCTATATACATAGTTTTTGAACTTATAAATGACAATCTACTTCAAAGCCAAAATCCACCTTAAATATAACTCCCAAATATCTTATACATTCTATAGTTACTTGGGAAGGAATTTATTTTTTCCATCTCTTTTTCTTGGGGAAGCAGAAAAGTTGCACAATGGACACAGTGTTGAATTTGGATTTAGGAAGACCTGAGTTCAAATCTCACTGATTTGAGTGGTCATGTTATCTGTCTTCAAATATTTGTGTGATACTTTTATCACATATAAGAGGCATTCAATTTGTTGTTCATTGGCTGTGTAAATCTGGACAAGGCACATAACCTCTCTTGACCTCTGTGTCTTTATCTATAAAATAATCATAGAACCTAATTTCCAAGATTTTTCTGAAAATAAAATGAAATTATAATTATAAAGCTCTTTGCACCCTTAAACACTAAATGCTAACTTTTTATTCTTGAATCCTCCACAAAAGATCCATCCAATGTAGTTGCAACCTTTTTTCTAAATCATCTTACATATATGACTAGCACCATATAATCTGTCCACCTATTATTACCTGTTCTTCCTATGTGAGAAGCACACCTCATTTTTGGTCATTCATCTCTTTAATATCTTTTACAACCATCTTCTGTGTCCCATTTGTCACTGATAATATGTTACAGCCAAATTAGTTATGTCTACTATAAACAATTCCATTGCCCTTTAATTGACCCTCAATTTTCATTCCACAAAGATTGTGACATTCTTTGAGTCACAGCATATATCATCAAAAGAAAAATATTTATATTCAAAATGATGGATATTTCTTTCAAAGAGCTTAGAGTCATTGAAAGTCCTGCCCCATTTACCAAGAGCAATCAAATATATACTTTCATCCCATTAAATTCTGGGCTCAAAACATTGCTGACCTACAATATTTGTTCAAAACATATGTGGCAACAATACAAAACTATAGACTATCCATCCAATTTTATGTATATCATAGTCTGGAAACAGATCTTTTCCATCCACTTGGTTTTTTCTGTGTGGATAGTATGAACCCTTGATTTATTGTATAACTCATTTAGATGGTTGTACCAAATTCTGAGGTTTGAGACAAACCATATCATGTCATCCACAAAGAGGAATTTCTGGACAGCTTCAGCATCTCCTTTGCAATAGCAAATATCTTTTATGAGGACATTTATAATTCTTGATAATAATAATCAATCAAATTATTTCAAATGCTACGTAGTGCAAAGTATATCATATTATTTTGACATAATGGAAGAAATTGTTTTTGACTACATTTTTTTCCACCAAATTAAATGTTGTTTTTTTTAATCAAAAAAAAAAAAAACAGCAATTACAATAGAAACTTATACTCTTTACACTTCCGAGTTGATTGTGTGACTATAGAAATGTGAACTGCCATACCATATCACTTTTAAAAACCTTTTTGGGAAATTAACTGTAAATGGATCTTTAGCACTCCCAAATTTCCATGGTCTATAAACAAGATCTCTTTCTACACTTGACCTGGTTTGAGACCTTCCCATTTCCATCATTTTTAGGACAACTTCTATTTCCTCATTTATTCTTCAAGATCTGTGATGTTAAATGTCCAAATAAAATGGTTTCATTGCCATTTATGGAGGGAAAAAATGTTTTATAACAAATAGTTTTTACTTTTTCTATCTGGTCCCATTTCAAGTATCTTTAAAAATAGTTGGGATGATCTGGTTTAATTGGTCTAATCTAAGCCTCTTATAAACTCAACTTTTTCTCCATCACTTTTTGCTATTATGATTAACAAATATTGCTCATAATCTTTTACTATTTCCCACTATAAAATCCTTTCCCATTCTTTCTTGTGTGAGGACAGAGTGATCTTCACACTATCACTTAGCACAAGGGAACTTCATTTTCCACCTGGCTGTTCTACCTTATGGACTTCTCTGATTGTCTTCTCCCCCATATATCTGGATTACTGAGAAAACTTCATCAATCTATAAAATATCATCAGCTTTGGGATTATGCTTCATCAACACCCTTCTGTCTCTCTGATTAGAGGGTGAGATGATGAGCTCCACACTTCCATTTAAGAAAATACCTCAGCCCAAATATTTCATTTCTCACTTGGCAGCAATACCTTGGGACTTCTCTGATTGATAATTTCTCTGATGTACTCCAGTGTCAGGACCTCCTTTTCCCTCCCCTTTTTTGCTTTCTGTTTTATTTTGGTTTTTTTTTCTCTTTAGACTGTAATGTAGAGGGCTGGAACTATACACTGAGATCAGGACTGCCGGGACTACAAGCACTTGAGGTTAACTTCTGGTTGGATAATACTCTATGGGCATATGCTTGGAAAATGGTCCTTTCCACTATCCGTACTGGCTCAATGATTGGTGTATAGAGGATTGTAGGAGGTACTAGGGGGTAGAGTAAAGCTAGCCAGAGACACACTCTCAGGGGTACATGAGGAGAAGGCGGTTGCAGAGAATCTGCTTCCATCCTGTTCAATCCTGCATCTGGGGACTAAGAAAAAAGATTGAGGACTTTTGCTTATCCTGACTCTGGCTGATTCTGGGGTATCCTGGGTGCTAGCGCAGTCGTTACATTTGGTGCCCAAGTGTGGGAACCGAGATCCCTAACTTCCTGAAGAATTATCTGCTGACCAGGAAATAGGGTGAGTATTTAAATAGATAAACAGGGAACTTAACTTTGTTAAGGGCTAAACTAGTATCCTTTTCTAGCTGCAATGGGGCGGATATTGGGAAAAGATCCAGCCCCAGCCCCAGGGCCACCCTCAACCCCAACCCCACCCCAAAGGAGATCTGCAGGAAGCATACTCAGACTGATAAAGAGACAGGGCTTATTTATGACTTGGGAGCAGATCAATGGATGTATATACACAACATAATATAATTGGGCTTAAAAAATCCTGCTAGCTATAGAAAAAAGGAAAATTCTGAAAATGGCCAGATGAGGAAGTGTGAGGAAAATGAGGAGGACAAAGGAGGGATTAACAGCAATATCACCAGAGGGCCTGAGGAGTTAAGTGAGGAAGAAGGGAATGGTGAAGGGCATGGTGATTCTCACTCTCACAAAGCAGCTTCAACCCCACCTACAGCAGAAGTGGTCCTTGACACACCCCCATCAACTTCACCTTCCGGGATGGAGGGGGAAGGAGTAGTAGGAGGGGCTGTGACACCACCAGCACCTCCCCCAAAAAAATCACCCTCTCCTATGACTAGATTGCAAAAGGCAGTAGTTAAAGCCAGGGAAGAAGGCCAAAATTTAAGTGATTTGCAAATGGAAATGTATCCAGTGATTCAAGAATTTGACTCTTCAGGTCAAGAAAGTAGAAGATACGCTCCTTTTGATATAGAAATCCTCAAAGACCTGAAAAAGGCTTGTACCCTTTATGGGGCTACATCAGCTTATGTTAAGATGTTACTACAGAATTTGCCTTATGAAGTCTTAACCCCTAGTAACTGGAAATCTATAGCAAGGACATGCTTAGAACCTGGACAACACTTGTTGTGGCTTTCTGAATATAGTGAGCTCTGTAGGATACAAGCCCAACAAAATAGTCAAAGTGGACTTAATCCTCCAATCACCTGTGACCAACTAACAGGTGTAGGTTCTTATGTAGAAATTTCAGTACAGATTAATTATCCCTTAGCAGCTTATGGGCAAATTGCTGCTGCTGCTATCAAAGCATGGACTTTGCTTCCCAATAAGAATGACAAGGGTGGAGCCTTCACAAAAATAACACAAGGGCCAAATGAACCCTTTGATGATTTTGTGGGACGTTTGCAGACAGCTGTCATGCATACTAATGGTGAAAATGCTGTAACAGACATTATGATAAGGCAACTTGCTAAAGAAAATGCTAATGAGGTTTGTAGAAGAATTATACTAGGACTACACAAGGACGCTCCTTTAGAGGAGCTCATAAGACCCTATAACACAGTGGGCACAAATACCTTTTATAACCAGGCTATGATGCACTTCCCAAAATCCAAACATGGGGAGACAGGATCCCTTTTGGCAAGGCACTTCCAGAGAGACTCATCAATGCTTTCAATGTGGTAAAGTGGGACATCTGAAAGCTCAATGTTGGCATAAAGACAGAATAGAAAACAGGGAGGGAGAACAAGACCCAAAACCCCATGTCCAAAATACAACAGAGGCTTTCATTGGGCCTCAGAATATACACTGATTCAGGGAAAGAGGATGAGGGGCCCAGACCCAGGGCCCCAGGCAAAAAGCACTTGGGGCATGATGGCAGACAATGGTGGACCCAGAGAGTGCCTAGAAGTCCAGTACCCAGACATGACCAATCAGCCAGGAAGCCAAATGATGGGAGAAGGGGATTATACAATCAACCAGACAGAAAGCAACCTAATGAGAGAAAGAGATTGCACAATCAGTCAGCTAGGAAGCAACCTGATGGGAAAAAGGGATTACAATTGGGGAAATAGAGTTATATGTAGCTGAGACAACTGAGATACCTCCTGGAGAGGTGAAATCTGTTCCTCTCCAGCGAGTACATACAAAACAATGTCCATCCACACACTGATGTGGGAAACTGGGGAATATGTAGAAAATATCCCAGTCACTAATACAGTTAGACAATGTGCAACTTATCAACCAGAAGAAGTAGTAGCATCAGGTTTACTGATACAGACTCCTAATAAGCAATCTGGTGATAGTTGAGCATATTCTGACTCCAAGCAACAAAATCCAGGAATATACTGGACAGCAGCTATGACAGCTGACCGACCTATGCTCACTATCTATATAAATGGCATACAATGAGAAGGATTGGTAGACACTGGCACAGATCATACAGTCATTAGAGGTGCCAACTGGCCCAGTCACTGGCCATAGATTAAGGCAGACACCTACATATCTGGCGTAGGGGGATCAATAGCAGCTGAAGTTAGTGGTACCCCTTTGAGATGGATATTTGAAGGTGAACCAGGAGTTTTTACTCCTTTTATAGTTGAAAAAATCCACATCTGTGAGAAAGAGACATTTTACAACAATTAGGATTAAAAATGAGTACTCAGTTTTTTAGGCAGGGCTGCTGTTGAAGGCCTGCCAACACTTTCATCTGTTCCTGTCCAATGGAAAACTGATACACCAGTGTGGATAGAACAGTGGCCCTTGGGTAGTGATAAAATTCAGGGCTTATTAGATATAGTACAGAAGCAACTTGACCAAGGACACTTACAACCTTCTCTAAGTCCTTGGAATTCCCCAGTATTTGTTGTAAGAAAGAAATCTGGAAAATGGAGGATGTTGACTGATTTAAGAAAAGTAAATGAACAGATGGAAACTATGGGCACTCTTTAGCCTGGGCTTCTATCTCCTACTCAATTGCCTAGAGAATGGCCTCTTTGGATTATAGACATTAAGAATTGTTTCTATTCTATCCCTCTAGATAAAGAGGATATGAAAAGATTTGCCTTTTCAGTGCCCAGCGTTAACTTAGCTGAGCCTTACAAAAGATATGAATGGACAGTTTTGCCACAGGGAATGAACAGCAGCCCTACTATGTGTCAAATGTATGTTGCTGCTACTCTTACTCCAGTAAGAAAAGCATTTCCAAAAATTATGTTACTACATTACATGGATGGTATATTAGGATGTGCACCTGAGGAACAAATGTTAGAAGCATGTCTACAAAAGACCATGGAAACACTAAGATACTACAAATTGCACATAGCTCCAGAAAAAAATTCAAAGACATGCTCCTTTTCAATATTTAGGATATGAAGTATATCCTGAGGTGCTCACAGTACAAAAACTTTCCTTAAGAACAGAGAAGCTAAACACCTTAAATGACTTTCAGAAATTGATAGGAGATATCCATTGGATGCGTCCAGTGTTAGGCTTGACTACCTAGCAATTGCAACCATTATATGACATTTTAAGGGGAGACACCTGTTTCTAATACCTGTTTCTAATACCTGTTTCTAATAAGAGCCTTCAGCCCAGAAACCTGCTAGCAATCCCCACTTCCCTTTGATGCTTTTCATCTCCCTTCCTGAGATGTCAGGGAAGGCGTGATCATCTCCTTTTTAGTGCTTTCAACCTTCCTTCCTGAGAAATCAGGGTGGGGCGAGATCACCTCCTTTTTGGTGTTTTCACCTCTTTTCCTGAGAAGTCAGGGAGGGCATGATCACCATTGGGGGGCTCTCACCATCCTGAGAAGTCAAGGATGGCATGACCACCTGTGTTTTAAAACAAAAGAAAGTGGGAGATATAGAGGGCTGGAACTATGCACTGAGATTGGGACTGCAAGCGCTTGAGGCTAACTTCTGATTTGACGATACTCTATGGGCATATGCTTGGAAAATGGTCCTTTCCACTATCCATACTGGCTCAATGATTGGTGTATAGAGGATTGTAGGAGGGACTAGGGCGTGGAGTAAAGCTAGCCAGACACACTCTCGGGGGTAGAGGAGGTGAAGGCGGTTGTGGAGAATCTGCTTCCATCCTGTTCATTTCTGCATCTGGGGACCAAGAATAAAGATTGAGAACTTTTGCTTCTCCTGACTCTGGCTGATTCTGGGGTATCCTGGGTGCTAGCGTGGTCGTTACACTGTAAAATCTTTGTATCATACCTACTGAATAGGCTGAATCAGATATTATATTTATATCTCCTGGATAACAAGTAAGACCTGGAATGATTGCATATAATTCATTCTGCTGAGTGGACTGAAAAGGAGTTTTGACTACTCTCTTTATAGTTAAGTCACGAGTCTTTCTTTTGCACTATGTGTTTAGCACAGTGCCTGGCACATAGTAGGTATTTAATAAATGTTTATTGATTGATTGACAAGTGGAGGTAGAATCATGTTCAACATATATGTGTATAAACATATATAAATATACACATTTTCATACACCAAATATACATACCTATTTGTTCATATACTTTCATAAATATGTTCATATATATACATATATATCAACATTGTACTTCATGAAACTCGTTCAAAGATAATTTGTCATTAAACTATCTTCATTATTTTGCTATAATTCAAAACTAAACATAGCAATAATTGTCATTTATTCATTAAAATTTAGTAAACAAGAAAATTGATCCATTCTTGCTTTAATCAGTCTTATCTAGTTTATAATCAAGATCTAATAAACGTGCTCCTTAAATATTCCCAATTATCACTGTTATTCCTAGGAATTTTTCCTTATGAAACTTCAATGATTGCTTATAAACAGTAGCCCAAGAAGCTAATGTTATTATTAAAAGAGAGCTTATATTCAGCTAGCTGCCAGACTACAATAGGAATTTGGAGTTCAGTTTTAAGCATCACGTTTCAGGAAAGACAATCCAAATATGTCCAGAAAAAGATAACCAAGACCATAAAAGACTGGAGAACAGAACACATCTGTCAAATGGAATGGCTATGTTTAACCTGAAGAATATTCTTTCAAGGAACATTATACCTGCCTTGGAGAGACTCCAAGCACTGTAACACTCCATCCCCTTTCTACTAAATACCTACCAGTTCCACAATGAATACACATAGCAAATAGCAAAAAAAAAAAAAAAAAATCCTAGTCTAAATAAAACAGAAATCTCACAAAGTTCACATATAAGACAATACAAGACAATCTAGATTGAAGGAGCTCTCCCAAAAAAGGTGTTAGCTCAGTTAGACCAAGAGAGAACTACTTCTCACTCGAGGAAAAAAATTCCTGAAGTCTTTAGTATAGTAATCTAGGAATGGGACCGTGATTGAAATTATACAAATTGGTTACTTCATAGGGCCTTACTTCATGGCCCTAAAAAAAAGAAAAAAGGTTTCCTACCTTCTCTCTTGAAGCTAGAAGCCATAAGAAGTCAGAGATTAAAGAGTGTGGATCCCTCATCTTTCCTACTCTTCCCCATTTCTCAGAATAGGGAGGATTGATCTCCACTCTAGAAAACAGAGTACCATACCAATAGGCTTTGGAAACTCCAGTTATTGTTTAAAGACATGATGAGCATTAAACTATCTCTTACTTTTACAAAGTAGAAAGACAATTAACATTTTCTAAACCTGTGCTAAGTGTTGGTATTACAAATATAAACAAAAATAAACATGATCCCTGCCTTCAAGAAGTTTACATTGTAATGAGATTAGATAGCAGAGGGAGAGTTGAAAAGCATAGGAGAGTAAGGTATTCCTGTAGGGAGGATAGTGGTGTAGTAGTGGAGGCAGAAATATAGCTAGGAGGGAAATCAAGCATGATTGATGTAGGCCTGTCCCCAAATAACCTCCTATATTCCAACATGAGAGGACCCCAAGCTAAGAAATTTTGATTACATAAATAATATTCTGTTGCTATTGTTCAGTCATTTCAATCATACTCAACTCTTTGTATCTGAAACCATTTGGGGTTTTCTTGGCTGTCACAGCACTGAAGTAGTTTGCCATTTCCTTCTCCAGGTCATTTTATAGATGAAGAAATTGAGGTAAATAGGAGGATTAAGTAACTTGCCCAGGATCACACACACTATCAAGCATCTAGGCCATATTTGAACTCAGGAAGACTTGCCTAGCACTCTTATCTACTGTGGTCATCTAGCTGCCCAAGCTGCAAATGCTATGGAACTAATAATAGAATTTATATAATAGCTCACCTTTATATAGTGCTTTAGCACTTTATCTGTTATCTCATTTTGTTCATACTTAAACCTAACTCCTAATCCTTTTCCATCAGAATTGCCTGAGGGTCCAGATAGTATCAGAGCAACAGAAACTCTTAGTAACCTCCAAACTATTGGGCTCAAGTTCTCTTGACTTCTAGGTACCCTTGATGGTGGAGGAGACTTGGGCATAATAGCACAAATTAGGTAAATAATTCTTCAAAATTAAGCTAGTATGTATTCAATTCTCCAGCAATTTGTTTTAGAAAAAACCTAATGAAAAGAGAACTTGTTCACTGTGTTGCAATGGAAAGGGACAGAAGTGTTTCTAGAACCCTCCCGTCTTCACTGACCAAATAGTGGTCACAATGAAACAAATGATTGCCTTCTCCTTTCCCCCAGATACCTATACACGCTTACCATCTCTTAAAGGTAGTTGAGACATGTTCCCAGAAAGTGAGTGTAATGAGATGTCATTACTTGACTCTAGACTCATTTTTTTCCATTCTGATTTCAATAGACTAGGCACAATCATTTTTGGAAATAGAATAGGTCTCATAACCATCTCATTAGCAACCACTAGGATGGAATGGAACAAGTTTCTCTTGTCTTCCTGCCAAGTTTCCAGCTCCAGAGATGTGACTTTTAGCATTTCCCATAAAACAGTAAAGTGGCAATATAAATAAACTTTACTACAACAATTATCCCCTCATCCCCCACCCTCCTAGTGGAACCTCCTTATCTTTCTTTTCAGTCATCATCCACTGAGAAACTGTTTCTGATTCATTGTCTATATGAGGCAATTAGTCATTTAGGATAAATGCCACAGTTCTTCTCTTGGGCCATTTTGTATTTCAAGATGCTGTCATCTCTATATGGTATCCATAATTAAACCTAAGGAGGAAGAACAAAGCTGTTAAGATAATGGGCTATTTTCCTTGGACTTATATCTTCATAAACCAAGAAATTCACAGTGGATTTCTTACCCAACTTCCATGGAAAGGGCAAGTTGAAAGACTTGGACCATAGCAATATGTGGGGATCCCATGTCTCACCTCATTCTGCAGCTTGATTCAAATATAGAGTTATGTTACCTTTGGACGGAGTTTGAATCCCAGTCCTGCCTTCTTAGATACATAGGCAATGCTTATCAAAGTCAGAAAATACCCCTAACACTTTTTCTGCAAGTGCATTCCGTCAAAGCAAAACCAAAGGAAGCAAAGAGAAGCAACCAGCTGCTTACTATAGTCAATATAGAAGGCCTATCTGAATAAATCCATTTTAAACACTTTTCATTTAGATTAGCAATTCATACAAAAGCAAGATATGGAACTATTCAAACAATAACAAGTAACACTTACATAGCATTTTAATGTTTGAAAAGCTCTTTACAAGTATTATCTCTGATCTTCAGAAATAATTAATTATTCAGGGAGATAGGTGCTATTATTATCCCTATTTTTCAAATAATAATACTAAAGCAGATACCACTTAAGTAACTAGTAAGTCAGAAGCTAAGATCTGAGATTACTTTTGAACTCAAGTCTTTTGACTCCTGATCCAGACTTCATCTACTGGACAACCTGGCTGTTTAACTAGGTGCATTTATATCAATGTGTCATAATAATTATAACAGCTGGCATTTATATAGCACTTTAATATTCACAAAGCACTTCATACATTATTTCATTTAGTCTTCACAACAGCCTTATAAGTTAGGTGGTATTAAAATTCCATTTTACTATTGCTTAACTTGCCAAGGCAAGTATAACAGATTATAAGGGGTCTGGGGTAAAATTTGAACCCAGTAACTGATGATTCCAAATTTAACATTCTGTCCATTACTCCATACTCACAAAATTATTAAATCATTCTATCTAATTCGATGCAATCCAATAAATATTTAAAACATGTTATATGATAAATAGATTTTTAAAATTATACTCCTGATTTCAAGGACTATATCTACTTTAGAAGCAGAAGGAAGGTAGAATATGCAGACAAAATATTTTAGGAAAATTCAAGGAGGGAAAGAGTACTTTTTAGCTGATGAGGCTCAGCAAAGTTTTTATACAAAAGGCTGAACCTTGGAGGAAAAAGTATTGAAAGATGAAAATAGGAAAGAAATACATTTCATACTGAGTAAATAACCTATACAGGTGTTTGAAAAAGGCATTTTGAGTTCAGAGAATGGCTAATAGTCCATTTTTCAGTTAGACAGGAGTTCATGAAGTGAAATAACATGAAATGAAGCTAGAAAAATTGAGGGGGAGGAGGGGAGATTAATAAGGCAGGAAGGGGACAATGTTGTAGAGTACCTGAAATTCCAGGCTAAAGAGTCTGTATTTTAGTCTAAGGGTAATGAGAGTCCCAGAAATTTTTTTGAACCTGTTTTTGGACCTGTTATTTCATCCTTGTGGGGAGACAACAATAAGGCAATGAAAGACTAAATTACTTGTCCAGGATCACGCAACTAGTATGTGGCAAAGAAAAAATAACGCCTATCTTCCTGACCACAAGGCCTATTCCCATATGTGCTATGCCATGCTTTCTTTTTTTGTCTATATCATTTTAAGGGTCTGACTTCTAGTTGAGGAAAACTTTATTCTGAACAATTATGTAAATTTTTAAAAGTCATATATACTGTCCCTCTGGGATTGCTCTCAACTTATACTCAAACTTGGGCTTGCTTTCTGGTTCAAAATTAGTTTGTGGCCCTGTATTCCTAAAGCCACTATGAGCCTGTCAGTACATATATCTTAAATAATTGTATAATAAACACAATCTGCTTAAAGCAAATACATTTACATAAGAACAATAACAGCAAAACACTCCTCACCCTCCAAAATCCTGGGACAGATATCTATGACATCCGAGGGAAGAACAATAACATATAGAGTAAGCTGGAAATTAAATATATCTATAAGAGATATATGTAGCAAAAGGAACTCTCACTTCCTGTTCAGCTGTGCTCCAATGTACTTTAACTTTTCCAACTTATCTTAATGCTGGTCACTTCTGGATATAGCATCTACTCTAAACAGATCATTCAGTGAAGCTTCCTAGACCTGCTCTTCTTTGTATCTTGACTTCCAATACTAAAATCCTCTCATGAATTTATGGATGACTTTCTTCTCTAATGCCAGAGATTACATTTCTTAGAACTGTCTCTATGAATGATTCTCAGTCTCTATTTATCTTTTTCTCTCTATTTCTATCTCTGTGTGTGTCTTTCTTGCTTTCTATTTAATCTCTCCATCTCCACAGTATGTCTTGTTGGCCAGGTTTAAGGGAGAGTAAATCCTTTCTCCCTTCCCTTCTCTCTTCTGGTTCAGGAGTCACACTCCACATACCTGCTTCCTGCCTTGTATATCTCCACGCTTGGCAAGCTTAGCTTTTTAAGGGCCAAGAAAAGCATGGACAATTTATATCCAGCCAATGGCAAATTAGTATTCCAGTATGAACTTCTTCATTCTTCACAAAGGGATAATAGAGCATAAACAGAAATTTGTACTTCATTGAACATGTGAACAACAAGGTCTACTATGTGCCTCTTATATTCTGTGATTACATTGACTAGAATAGCAAAGGGCATGAAAATCAATCCCACACACACACTGTAGTGGACATATAAATGTGTGTATAAATGTGACATGGAGAAACTGAGGCCTCAAAGTATAAGGATTTATAAACAGGAAGGATGATGGTTCCAACTGCCTTCAGCTTAGAATGAGGCCTTCAATAATTATGAGGTAGCTTCAGATTCTATGATACCAAATTAAGAAATCTAATTATTTGAAAAAAAGAAGAAGAGATTCACACTACAAAGGACATCCTCTCATCTACCACCTCCCTCCCACTTTCACCCAAGGTGACTGGACATGGCTATTTATAAAACACTTGTGCAAATAAACATTGATTTAACAGTATTTAGTGTGATTAGTATCAACAGTTCCTCACTTTATTCTTCTTATCAATCTCCTCAGTCACCAAACACAGTATTGGAAGAAGAGCATTTTTTTGTGTTTTTTCAATAACCTCTTCTCTGCTTTTTTTTTTCTTTTTTTATTCTCCATCAATCAGAGAGCTCATCTATCCTAAATTCCATTTTCCTCTCCTATTGCAAAAATAGGAAAATCACCAGTCTTGTACTTGGAGTCAGAAGGCCTTAATTCAAGTGCCAACTTCTTATGTGACTACCTATGATATTTTGCACAAGACATTTCTTCTTTCTTAGATTCATCTAAAAGGGGTTTGGGGAAAGGTATTGAGGAAGAGAAAATAGGACTAAATGATATGAAAGATCTCTTAGAATTGGAATTCTTCAGTGATTCGATCTATAATTTATACATTCATACTGCCCTAAATGATATTTGAGAAAGACATATGATTACACATTTGAAAAAGATGTGTTAACACTTCAAGATTTCTGGATGTTATTCAGTAAGTTATTGCTCCAGAGAAGTAAATAATGTCTGAATTCCAAAATAATTATTCAACTATCTCAAGGAGAGTTCATAGAGGCAGGACCTAATGCAGCCCCTCATTTTATAGATGAGGAAGCTAAGGCTTGACTTGTCTACTAATTTGTGCTCAATATGTTATTTACATTTCCTTTTACAATTATTTTATATTTTTACAATATTTTTGTATTTAGTAACTTGAAAGAAATATTACTTACACTTTTCATTTCTAATAGAAGGACACAGTAACTAGCATAATCCAAAATCCATCTATTTTATTTTGGAAAGTATAATGCAATTCTTCTCCTGTATCAGATTCATAATCCTCAATACATTTTGCTTAGGCTAATATTAAAAATGAATAGATGTTCCCTGAGTATACATTGGTTAATGGTGGAAGGAGGACTTGCAAAAGTATTCTGGGTAATGTAGAAAGCAAGCTTGTGATATAAAATTTGTGACCAGAAATCAGGAAACATAATTTACATATCGATCCTTTTCCTTATCTACCACAATTATACATCTACTCTCTTCAAAATGATACAGAAATTATTCTAATGAATAAACAAACAATTATTCTAATGAGGAAGACTATGGGGAAATGTTTAAGGAACCCATTGTGGTTACAAAGAATAAAGTAAGAATTTTTTTAAATGTATAATAGATAGAAGCAAGAAAAGGTCATAGAAGGTGTTTACAAAAGAGAACAGTCTTGTGACAATTGTATTAAGACTAATAAAATCTAGAATAAGCCAAGTTTAGTAATGGATGCTATGAACAAAATAAAGACAAGGGGTGGAGAAGGAAGTTGTTTTATTTTGTTTTTTAGCTGTATTGAAGGCAAAAAAGAGAATTTCAAAAAGAATGAATGGAAAGGCTAACTAACAAGGATATGACAAGGGTCATATCTTCAGAAAGCAGTCTATCTGGTCATCAGGGAAGAGTGGTGCCTTGCCCAACACAAATGATAATTCCAGAATAGACATAGATTCTTCACCATGGGTCAGGGTCATGGATAACTAAGAAAAAATATTCTTTTTGCCTGCAGCCACCCACTCAGTGTTCACTGGCCCACCAGGGAAAACCTTCCCCTCCCAGGGGAATTCCATCATGGGGATTAATCCAAATCCTTTTAGAATCCTCTGCTGAAGTACTGGTCCTTCTTCCACAAAAACTGGACAAAAAATATTCCCTCACTTTCAAGACTCAAAATTTCCAAAATATAAGCTAAAATTCCTTTCTTCCAAGTAAATTCACGATTACTATATAGAGACAGTTTCACTTCTATTTTCTTATAAAACAATGTAAATTTAATACCACTACATGTCATCCAAGTACTTTCTAAGAAGTTGTCAAAACCAAATAGAAGTTATACCAATTGAGACTTCCTTTTTCTTTTTAAAAACATTTTTTCAAACAAGTTTTTTTTTTATTTATCCCTCTCACTAACCACACTCCATGAGAAAAAAAATTTAAAATCCTCAATACATAACTACATAATCATCAACATAATGCAATAAAATGAATTCCTGCATCAGTCACATCCACAAATATATCTTTTTCTGTGTTTTAAGTCCATCATTACTCCATCAAGAGGTGAGTACAAGTTTTCATTTTTATCCTTTTGGCTTAAAAAGCCAAAGTTCTAATGCTTTCCAAAGTGTTTTTCTCTATCAGGTTGTTATTATTGTATAAATTATTCTCTTATTTCTACTCACTTTGCTATGCATCTGTTAATAAATGTTTTCCTACTTTCCTTTGAAATTATCCATTTCCTCTTTTTAATAGCACAGTAATATTCCATTATATTCATATGCCACAATTTATTTGATCCAATAGGAGGATATCCTCTTAGTTTCCACTTTTTTGGCTATCACAAAAAAAAAAAAATGTTGCTATAAATATTTTTGTACATATTCATTCTTTTCCTCCTCTTTAAAAACATTTCTCTGGGGGTATGGGACTGATGCAGTTGAGTTTGGTAACTTCCTGGGCATCATTTTATATTACATTCTGAATGGCTAGGCAAATTCACAGTTCCACCGAGAGAGTACATGTTTTCCCACAGTCCAACTTTAGCCCTTTTCTCTGGCTACATGAAGGAACAACAGGGGCCTTGATATCTAAGTGAATTTATATAGGGGATAGAATAAGGAAGGGTCACCAAAATCTTCTTCCAAAAACAATCTGTTTTTATCAGACAAATCTTCCTGGAAGTTGAAACCAAGAAATAACTGGACTATGGAGTCCTGTCTTTTTTTAGGATTATGTCAATTTACCAAAGATACAATTTTTGGAAGGTAGAATAACTAATCACAATACTCTTACCCCCAAAGAGAAAAGCTTTTGATTGGCTAGTACTATTTTTTTTTCTCCAGTTTTCAGACTATCAATCAGGTCTATGGTATCTACAGAGTAATCTGTGCAACTGAATATCTTTTCTTCCCCAACTCTCAGGGCTCCCTTACTTGCCAGTCTTGTAGCCTATAGCTCAGTCTACTAGGAGGATTTTATCACTACCCCTTCTCCAAACTGTCTGCTGCTAGATCATTAGTCACTGAAGTTCTGTTGACTATTCTTCTCCTGTTATTGATAGCAGGTGGAGCTTTCAGTGATCTATGTAAAACAATATTTCTCAGGAAACAGATTGTTTGAGAGAAGAGCACATTGAGACAGTAGAAAAGGCAGGATATTAGTGATTAAATCCGAAGATTTATTTTCTAGCAATATCAAAACTTGTTTAGGAAGGGTATGCCAAAATGTCGTAGGAAAAGCAAGAATCAAGTTCAAACTAAAAATTATGCATGTGACAATTTAACTTATTTAGCTGTACCATGGAAAAGATACTCAAGAATACATCATTTAAACAAGCTGATTTGAGAAAAACCTAAAAAAGAGTTATATGAATTAATATTGAATAAAGTGAGCAGAATCAGGAGGACATTGTACACAGTAACAGCAAAATTATGTGATGATTAAATATGATTAAATATGACAACTCTTCTCATCAAGGGTACCAATAATGATCTCAGATAAAACAAAAATAGGCCTAAGCAGGGAAATTACATCTTCACTAAAAAAAATCATAGACAATGAATTAATATCAATATTAAATATATATATACCACATGGCATAGCATCCAAATTCTTAAAGGAAAATTTAAATGAATTACAGAGGGAAAGGGCAATGAAACTATACTAGTAGAGTGTTAGAATTCTTACAAGGTGCTGTCAGTTATCTAATTTAGCATGATACTTAACAGTTCTCTAGCTCACTAATGTATTTAGTACTCATTGGAGTTCTACAAGATTCACAAGTCAGAGAGGAGTCCAGGAGATTCACAAGTTAGAGAGGAGTGGAGAAGATTCACGAGTCAGAAGCCCACAATCCCACTCTCGGAGGAGGAGTCAACCTTTGAGTTCACACCTCTAAAAAAGCATATAAAAGGACAAGCCCACTGGGAGCTCTTGGGGGAGATTGAGAAACCAGAGACTGTAGTTGGGCAGAACTGAGGAAGATGGAGAAGAGGTTGCAGTCTGTCCTGTGGAGAACACTGAAATCAAGATCCAGAAGGCCTCCAAAAAGCTAGGCACGCCCCAAGTGAACCCCAAGTGAATAAAAGAGAAAATAAAGGATTTTGACTTTAACAGCTGGCTGCATTTGAGGTGATTATTACTCAGAACTAAAACGAAGGTTGCTCCCACAACCCCCCCCCCCCCCCGAAAAACTGCTCCCAGAGAACAATTATGTTTTAGAGAAGAGAACATTACAGTAGAGGATCTCAACTTTTTCCTCTCAGAATTAGATATGTCTAACTGCATAATAAATTTTAAAAAGAAGCATTCAAGGAGATTACTAGAATCTTACAAAAATTTGATATATTAGACTTCTACAGAATATTGTGAATAAGAATGGAAAGAAGTTTACCTTTGTCTCAACTGTCGTATGTGGCACCCTCACAAAATTGAATATGTATTACAGCATAAAATATTAAATTAAATGCAGAAAAAGAAGATATATTAATGTAGTCTTTTCAGATCATAATGCAGTGAAAATTACATTTAATAGTGGGTTATGGAAGCATGTATTAAAAGTTAATTGGAAACTAAATAATCTAATCCTAAAGAATGAAGGTCAAGGAATAAAACATGAAAACTGTACATACCTTTGATCCATCAATACCACAACTAAATTTGTTTTCCAAAGAGATCAAAGAAAAGGGGAAAAGGACCTATTAGTACAAAAATATAACAACTCTTTTTATGATATACATAGTATTGAAAACTGAGAAGATACCCATTGGTTATGAAATGGCTAAATAAGATTGGGTATATGATTTTGACAGAATACAATTGTGCTTTAAGAAATTATGAGCCAGATAATTTTAGACAAATCTGGAAAAACTTGGGGCAGCTAGTCTGTGTCTTGGATAAAGCACCAGCCCTGAGGTCAGGAGAACCTGAGTTCTAATTTGACTTCAAACACTTAACACTTCCTAACTATGTGACCCTGGGCAAGTCACTTAACTCCAATTGCCTCAGGGGGAAAAAATCTGGGAAGACTTATATGAATTTATGCAAAGTGAAGTGAGCAGAACACAGTTAACAGCATGGCTTCGGTAGCTAGGTGGTATAGTAGATAAAACATTCATTCTAGAGTCAGGAGGACCTGAGTTCAAATCCAGCCTCAGACCCTTGACACTTATTAGTTGTATGACCCTGAGTAAATCACTTAACTGTGAAAGACTTAAATATGTTGGTCAAGATAGTAATTCAAGACAATTCCAAAGGATCAATTATGAAAAGTGTTATCTAATTTGTTAATTTTCTTACATGTAATTGGGAAATATTTAGCAAAATAAAAATAACTTTTAAAAAAAATGATGCCAGATAAGCTTCGTGGCTTTTTATTGACAAACTATTAGAACAGGGAAATGTTATTCTCAGGGTATTCTTAGCTTTGACATATTATATATCTGAGAACAAGACAAAGTAGTGTAAGCTAGATAATAGCTCAAGTGGGTTGGTATCTACTTAGAGACAACTCTTAAAAAGTTTCTAGGAAAGCAATTTGGAACTATACCCAAAAGGTTATAAAATCAAGTATATCTTTTGGTCTAACAATACCACCACTAGGTTATGCATCCCAAAAGAGATTTTCTTTAAAAAAAAAAAAAAAAAAAAAAAGAAAGAAAGAAAGGAAAGGACCTATATATACAGAAATATTTACAGCAACTCTTTTCTCAGGGAAAAAAGTTGGAAATTGAGGGATGCTCATTAATTAGAGGATAGCTAAACAAATTGTGGTATGTGATTATAATGGAATATTATTGTGCTGTAAGAAATAATGAACAAGATCTCTCAGAAAAACCTGGAAAGAGTTTCATCATCTCAAGCAAAGTAAAATGTACTAAATATTGTAATATGATCAGATGTGAGTGACTTGGCTATTTCCAGCAATACAATGATCTAAGACTTAAACAATGAAGAGAAAGAACTGATTGTGTCTGAACACAGAATGAAGCATACTTTTTTTTTTAGTTTATTTTCCTTGAGCTTTCTTTTTTTTGGTAAGGGAGGCTAAGCTTTTTTTTCACAAGATAACTTTGAAGGAAAAAATGTTTAGGTATACAGAGATTTTGTACTTATTCAGTCCTGTGTGGTTTAAAATTCTTAACAATGACTCAAATGAAAATATCAGTAATATTTATCAAATTTGAAAATAATAAAATAATACAGAAAACAACTAACATATTAGCAGATAGAACTGAAGCTTGTTTGTTTTTTTAATTTCTTGGTAGCACTCATTTGGAAAAAATTTCAAGGAAGAAGGAATAAAGGCAAAGTCCTATGCTTTAAAGAAAGAAGAAGGAAGGAAGGAAGGAAAGAAAGAAGGAAGAGAAAAAAAGAAAGAAAGAAAGAAAGAAAGAAAGAAAGAAAGAAAGAAAGAAAGAAAGAAAGAAAGAAAGAAAGAAAGAAAGAAAGAAAGAAAGAAAGAAAGAAGAAAGAAAGAAAAAGAAAGAAAAACTTACTAGCATAAGATGGCAGGGGCATAGCTAGGCAAAGGTCCTTTGTATAAGATCTAGAATTTTAGGAGATAAACTCAGTGATGTAACATGGGAGTTAAAAAATTTTATGTTACATTAAGAGAGATAAAATGTCTAGAAAAAAAGGAGGTTGTGGTGGGAATTATGTCCTAAGTCCTACTTCCTCCATCCCAAGACAAATTAGGCTACTTTCCCACTAAAATGTATTGAAGTGATCCCTGAGACTTAACTGACTTAGTGGACTAAAGGTTCAGGCTCATCTTCTAATTACATATTATTATTAAGTATATTTCTGCTACAGCAGAATAAATATCCTTTTCCTAACTACTGAATTATCTATATGTTATGACTTGTAGACTCTGGACTTAATCTCCCAACTCAGTCCTCAGCAGGTTCAGTCTTTAGGTCAAATGAACTACTTACTTGTTCCCCTCACATAGAATCTGGCAATAGCCCTAAGGGATTTGGAGTACTTTTTCCAATGTTAGAGTTCAAGAACCCTGCACTGATTTAATTCCTACCAAGATTGTTAATTGATTATCAACTAGTCAGCTACAACATTCAATTTTAGAAAGTAGGTTTTGCTAAGGTAATATTGTAAGAACTTAGTACAAAACATCTTCCAAGAGTCTATAATTCCTTCTCCCACAAATACATAGAGAATCTGGGGGAAAGTGGGCTTAAGCTTCACTATCACATATGGTGAAAGAGTGGCTTAAATCTTCTAGAAGTTTTGGTTGTTTTTTGCTGGGTCTTGAATAACCGTTTTCTTCTTAGATTCTGAGGGTGAGTGATCCAAATTATCTGGTTCCCTTCAGACCTCCCTGAGGATCATCCTTTAGCTAAATCTAGGATGGAAAGGAGGAAGAAGACCAAGGCTATGGACAAGGCTGAGAAGGTTCCAATCCACTACTCTGCTAACTGCTTTACAAGTACAATTTCATTTGTTCCTCACTAGACGCTACCATTATTTTCAGTTTATAGTTGGAGAAACTAAGGCATAACTTGTCTGGGTCACACAACTAGTAAATGTCTTGAGGCTAGATCTGACCTTGGGTCCTCCAGATTCTAGATCCACTGCTTTATCCACTGAGTCACCTAGCTGCCTCTGAAGTGTTTCATTTCATTTCAGTGTTAAATCTAAACAACAAGAAGACTAGCCTTAGTCAGAACTAGCCTCTGTGATGCCATATTTATCTTGTTAGAAAGTGAAAAATTTTTATTCATGCTTTATCCAGGACCATACTTTGTTCCTGTGACTTCTATTATAATAATGAAGACAAATATTTGTATCCCTCACCAAGAGATTCCCAAAACCCCCTGTTTTCCTTGGTCTTCTACTTGCTGGATGATCCCTTTGATGAGGACCTTGGTAGTTAGGTGGGTTTTAGCAGAGAAAGCCTGAAGCACTGATAAGATTATAATACTCTTTGAGGCTATCTGGATAGGGCACAATTAGAATCAACTCAGACCTCAGTGAGCCTTTTGTTCTTAAGTAGGTCTTTTGTTCTAAGGAAGTTTCCATTATTATCCCATGCCCCATCATCCACTCCCAGAAGGTCTTTGGAAACACAATCTTAATTTATCCAAACAGAAAGTCAGGTTATAATGTCAAACCCCCAAGGTTAAATTTCCCCTTTAAATCTGCCATGCCCTCTGCTGTCTTTCCTATCTCTTTTTAAATTAGCTCATCAGTCAGTAGTAGAATCCCCTTCCCTTGCTAACCCCTTTTGGGTTTAGTCTGCCAAACTCATCTATGAATTTGTCCTGTCAATGGCATACTCCCACTTCATAGTATTCCAATTTTCCTGGTTAATTCTGAGTTCCACTAGGTAATTTGTCTTTTCCTTTGTTAATTGTTAAAACCTTTGTCCTTGCTGACTATAATATTCTTTCTATTGCCATCCTGAATCTGTCATATTTATCGAGTGTCTGTTTTACCTCTTCATTTTGTCCATAACCTCTTCTCAAATAAAGGTACCTTTTGGCAAAGAGAATGTCTTTGTGAATTCTTCACATATACCTTGCACTTTGAACCTAGTATTTCCAACTAGGTCTTGCTACCCTGACCCCATAATCTTGATAGAAGATTCTCCTAAAGAATAGGATCTTGATAATCAGACTCAACTCCCTTTCCAAGACTTACTAACTTCTTTGTCCTTCTTTATTTGCCTGAGTTCTCTTTCTCCTTCAACACAAAATTGTTAAAAATACATTAAAAATAATGTAATATATTTATCTTGGGATATTTCCATCTTTAAATTATATATTATATTTATCCATTGCAAATAAGTTCACCATCCATTTATATTTTAAAAAGTCTGTATCTTTAAAATAGGATATGGTCACATGACTAATAAGCATGTCTAGATTTTTCCTTCTATTTCATGTGAAGGACATTTATTTTTTTTAATTTTTTATAAAATTATTTTATCTTATTTTATAAATTAAATGTACATATCTCTAATATTTTCATAAATACAGTCACATTATTATGTTGCAATTGTATTTATGCAGGGAAATACTGTGCTAGTAAGCAGGGGATTAGTTTACTATTTCTTGAAGGCCTCCCTTTTCACATGGATGTTACCACATTTTCCCAACTCCTGCTTCTTTGATTATTTTCTCTAGTCACTCTCTCACCTCTACTTATCAGGAAAAAAAAATATTTTCTTTTCAAATCTGCTTCAGGAAAAAAAAAAAAGCAAAGTGCTTGTCACAATCACCATGGAAGTTCAATTCCCAAGTCACTCATCATTTTCATCCCCATCAAAAACTGTCAGGCTTATTTGTGCCAGTGATTGCTTTGATTCCATATTTTTTTCTTCCTATGTTTGGAAAACTACACCAAAAAAAATTTTCCTTCTAAGCCCCAACCATACCAAGAAAGATAACATCAGCAATAAGAAATAAATTTCTTTCTCCTAAATACTTTACTTTCAGTTACTTCTCTTCTATTAGCATTTGCCTAACAACATACATAGATCAGGAGCTCAGTGGTTAACACTTTACCTGAAACAATAAAACAAAAAAGCAAATCAAACTAAAAACAAAAATAAGAACAAAAATGGAGATCAGGTCAACTCTGATGGACATGACTCTTTCCAACAAAGAGGTGAGTCAAGGCCAATTCCAATAGACTTGTGATGGAAAGAGCCATCTGCAACCCAAGACAGGACTATGCGGACTGAATGTAGATCATAACAATGTATTTTCACCTTTTTTATTATTGTTTGCTTGCTTTTTTTTTCTTTCTCATTTTTCCCCTTTTTTGATCTGATTTTTCTTGTACAGCATGATAAATGTGGAAGTATATATGAAAGAATTGCACATGTTTAATATATATTGTATCATTTGCTGGGGGGGGGAAGAAGGAGAAGAATTTGGAACACAAGGTTTTGTAAGAGTAATGTTGAAAGCTATCTTTACATATATTTTGAAAATAAAAAGCTATTTTTTTAAATGAAGATCAAAAAATTGGTTCATTGTTCTCCAAGAGAACAAGAGTGGGGGTGAAACAAAGGACAAGAAAATCCATATTCAATCAGCTTTATGCTCCACCTCCAAGACTCCATGGCATTATGACTCCACCATAGGAGAGATCTAGGTGAAGCAAACAATAGCATTTTGGGTCTAGAGTCAAGATTACCAGTTTAACTTCAGCTTTAGACATTTACCAGCTGTGTGACTCTGATCAAGACACTTAATTTCTGTTTACCTCAGTTTCTTCAACTGTAAAATTAGGATAATTATAGCACCTATCTCTTAGAGTTATTTGAGAATCAAAGACATATTTATAAAATGCTCAGCACAGTGCCTAGAATATAATAGGCATTTAATAAATACTTCTTTTCCTCCATTTTTTCCCCTTCCTATTCTATGTACTTTTTTATGTATCTCAGCCACAGTATTTGTCTTCAGCTTTCACTGCTATGGTCATGGTTGTTGTTGTTCAGTCATCCCATTTGGGCTTTTAAACTCATTTTACAGATGGGGAAACTAAAGCAAACATGGTTAAATAACTTGCCCAGGGTCACACAGCTAGAAGTGTCTAAAGCTGTATTTGAACTCGTTTTCCTGATTCCAGACCAAATGCTTGCTCTATCCATTATACTACCTAGCTGCCCTCCCTAATCATGGATGAAAGCACAACAAAGACTGGAATCCAGCCCTTTCATCTGTCTCTCATCTTCAACGCATGTAATATGTTCACTTCAATCTCCATCAAATTCAATCTATTCTGTACTGCTCCTCTTATGAAACTTCTTTCTCCCTTTTTTAGTATGGAATGTAAAGAACTATCGTCATAGTCTTAGGAATACAAGTAAAAAAAAAAAAAAACACTGATAAATCTGAATTACCTCTGTGAGTCTCAACCTGCATCTTGAAATAGCTACATACTCAATTGCTGTTTTTAATCCACCAAACACTGTGAATGAATTTCTTATTATGAAAAAAATATCCTTTATTTTCATTATCAACAAGAAAAATACATTTTTCTTTCTTACCTTTTTCTTCCTTTTTTAAGCTTAAACTCTTCAAAGTCACTGTCTTTCATGGTCGAATAGAAAGTCTCTAAACTCTTGTCCCATGTATCCACAGTTTTGCGAAGAACATTTTGCTTTTACTTGACTATTTTTATAATGTCTATTAGTCTTTAATTATTAATTACGTGATGAATAGAATGGCTCAAACAAATTTCTTGATATGTGATTATCTGTGAATCAGAGTCAGTATACCAAAACTGCCCAAGTCCAATTTTTAACTAGTGCTTTCAGCCTATGTTTTGTTTTAATATTAATTAAAGACTCTCAAGATCAGATCCAATCCAATTTTCCCATATTATGTCATCTTTATTAAAAGATTCTCAAATTGTATTGAAAATTTATCTTGATATGAAATCACCATCAATAAGTTTGAAAAATAACAAATCTTCCCTAAAATTAAAATGATTTTAAGAAAGATTTGTCACTCTAGGAGTATTGTATATTCTTAAATATACCACACACACAAATATAAACAACTTGTGTGTATCTAATGTCTATGTATATGTGTAGGTGTGTATGTATGTGTGTGTGTGTGTGCATATATATGTAATCAAATGAGTATCTTTATAATGGAAACATCCCTATCTTATGTTAAAAGGTTTCATCCACTTTTAACATAAGATAGGGATGTTTCCATTATTCTAAATTGATCACAAAGGTAATTGGTTATATCAGTAATTTTTAAAAATATATTATTTATAAATTAACAATCTGCTTTTTGTATGATTTATGACAATCATATCAATAATTATAGATAGTATCAACATTTTTCTTATAGAAGATGTTTTATATTTACTGACAGATTTTTTAAAAATTGTTATTGCTTATCAAAAATATCTAATTTTCTTTGACAAGCTTGTCAAAATATATTCTGCATATAGACTTTCAAGGTGTTATTTCAATTAATTTAATTCCATGTTACTTTCAGATAAAGCATGTTATAAAGCAAACAGTATATTTTTCTCTGCATCAATAATAGTGTTTATGAATATCAATGATAAATATAATGGGTCATATTTTCTCTATTTTTTATGTTCTCTATTTCTGTTCCTTAAACTAACTATCTCTCTCTTTGCTCTACTGGATTCTCTTATTAAACCAGTTATATATTTATTCATCATAAAAGAATACTGTTTCACTGTTTCAAAATTAAAGATAATGAAATTACAAGTAAATAGATATTTACTTGGTAAAGATTTCAAATTACTGTTTCCATGTTATTTCAGTCTTAAATCATTTTCCTCTCTGGGCATCTATTATTTCATGTATAAAAGGGGGAGTTGGAATAGATGACCTTTCAAAATCTCTTCCAGTTCTAAATCATATGATAATATGGTAACCCATGTTTTTGGAAAGTGAAAAAGACTTCACAACAATCATGACCCTGATGATATCTGGCTCCTCAATTTTATTTTTTTTGAGATGACCAAGCAATCTTCTGATTTTTACATAAGGAAATTCATACCCCTGCTATTTGTCAAATAAGAAAAACAGGAAATGTAAAAGAAATGAAAGAAGGCTGTTGTTTATATGAGGTCATCACTAGAGAATACAAGCATCTTAATGGTCACAAGAATATCATGTAGATATTCTGTATAGTGGCTAATATGAAATTCTGATGGAATTTATCATTCCTCCCTCCTTTCCAAATAAACTTTTTTGTCTCATCCCTCCCATTTCCCTTAGTCTCACCCTACTTTGCTTCTTCCTTATTTGCTTTCTCCTTTATACTCATTCATCTGGATGTCAATGGCACCCCAGACAGAGATATAGAGATTAATGGCTCTTGGTCTAGCCCTTTATGGGTGCTAAAACTACCATAGTATTTTTAAATGTGCTGTATAGCAATCCTGTTTCATAGTCAAAAATAGACAGAGTAGTCAGGTAAGGCCCTGTTCAAGGATTTTTCACAGTATAATATAAAAATAGAGCCAGAGTGTGATAGTTCATTTATTGGTTCAATGAAGAGAGACGCAACTCATGCTCCAAGAGCATTTAACTAACTACAATTTATTGCTATCAAAACAAAGGATACAGTAAGGATATGTATATTTGTCATTGGTATTATTACCCCAAGTCCTATTTGCACCATTTCTAGAACATGCTATAGTACACAAAAAGGAAGGAAGGAAGGGAATGAAGGGAAGGAAAAGAAAGAAGGAAGGAAGGGAGGGAGGGAGGAAGAGAAGAAGGGAAGGAAGGAAAGGAATGAAGGGAAGGAAAAGAAAAAAGGAAGGGAGGGAGAGGAAGGAAGGAAGGAAGGAAGGAAGAAAAAGAGAGCAATTATTAAACAGCTATGTGCATTGTATTGTGTTAAATACTCAACAAAAAATAAGACAGTCTTTATTATATTATTCTTCAGGAATTCACATTCTAATAAGATGCTGTGTAGGAGTTCCAGCTGCTAGACAAATGAAAAAGCACTATGATCTTTAGGGTAAAGCAGTAAAGCAGATGATAACTAATCTTCTTTAATAATATTTCTACTTTTTAAAAATCATAGTCATTTCTGATGTTAAACAATTGGATCTTAGTGTTGAGAATTTTCTTTTCTGGATGTTTCGGGTAACTATGCTACTTTATGCACGTACTAAATGTTATCCAGCAACTTTCTACTTTGCCCCCATCACAAAAAAATACATTTCTTAAGATTCTTCTGGTATACTTAACCATGAAAAGGATAACACCACATATACCAGTCACATGGAAGCCAGATAATGCATACTTGAATTGTTACAATTTTTGGGGTGCCTGATTATAACCTCTATGAACTTCTTAGACATTCTGACTATATATATTAACCATCTTTCAATATACTTTAGTGAATAGTAGAGATGAATGGGAGTGAGGAAGGAGGAATAGAGAAAAAAGGAAAGAGAGAGAAGGAACAAAGCCACATCAATTTATTTGTATCACTTAGGATCTGAATTAGAAGAAACTTCAGGGATTAAGTAAACTAACTCTGTCTTTTTCATATATATGAGGGAACCAAGTCCAAGTTAAGTAAAAATAACTTAACTTAACCTAAGTTCACACAAGTACTTAGTAATGAAACTGAAGTTTGAACATAACTTTTTCTTCAAATCTAAGTTCTTTCAATTAAGTCATGTTATCTAGTTGAAGGATACATTAAAATGTAGGGATAGGATAGCCTTTCACACTCTAATTAGCTTATCAACCAATTATAACTCTCACTGGTTAAACTAGTGTGGTAGCTCAATGAAAAAACACACACACACACACACACACACAAGAACAATGCTCTCCCACAGTATTATTTATAATCTGAAATTCTTAAGTGCATACTCCTGCTCCAGAAATAGTTGAAGAACAACTGTAAATAATACTGAATCCTACTGCTGCTTCATGTTTTGTCTTAAGGAACTGTAAGTAGAATCAAATAGGGTCTTTTTTAGGTGGAGTACAGTTATATCAATGCAGTTACTGCTTGACTTAAGAGGTTTTATTCTAATTTCTCTAATGCTGGATTCAATGGTTGCACTTGTAGGGTAAGAAGAAACATTTCACCTGCTCTGTTTCTTTGAAGCATATATAGAACTATGAATGCACATATTATGTAACAATTTTTTGATACAATGAGTTTTGTTAAGCTTTTTTTTTTTTAGTTTTTTTTTTACATGAGGAAAGAACCATTGAAATGTAAAACAAACAGTATCAATAACATTTTTAAATTAATACATATTTTAGCCCACTGTTTTTTATTTGGGGAACATATTGGTTTTGGATTTTGGTTGAAGTGGTTGAAACATGTAAATTTGGTCAAAGAATTTGAAAGTGGCTAGTGTTTAAACTCAATTTTTTTTTTGTTTTGTTTTTTCTTCTTTGTCCTGGGTCATTAATTGTACAAATGTATTATGGACAGTTCTACATCCTGCTAAGCACTGGGAGAGAAGCAACGTTTAGATAAGATATAACTCCTGTCCTTTTGGAATTTATAATTTAGTAGGAGATTAAAACATCACCACAGACATCAATATATGGTATTGTGTCTGTGTTAAGTGGTAAAATAAAATGCTATGTGAAGTCTCAGGGTGGTTTTATTACCAGTCTAAAAAGGGGGCTCCAAACATGATGTTTCAATTTTGTTTTGTTTTGTTTTTTTTTTCCATTTTAACACGCATTTATTAAATACCTATTATGGAAAAATGCACTATACTAGCTGCTGTTGATGCAAATACAAACATGACAGATTGTTCTTGCCCCCAGTGAGCTTTTCCTTTCCACTTTGCCCTGACCCCTAAAAAGTTATACATTCAAACAAAAAAGTAAATGTATCAAGTAAATGGATTCACATTCAAAAAGTAAATGTATCAATTGTAGAGTTCACTAAGCTATTGTTGTTGTTGTTTTTGTTGTTGTTGTTGTTACTGATTAGGTGTCCTTTGTTCTTGAAAAGAGCTAAAATGGCATGGACCCACACTTAACACCGTATACCAAGATAAGATCAAAATGGGTCCATGATTTAGACATAAAGAACGAGATTATAAACAAATTGGAGGAACATAGGATAGTTTATCTCTCAGACTTGTGGAAGAGGAAGAAATTTGTGACTAAAGACGAAGTAGAGACCATTATTGATCACAAAATAGAAAATTTTGATTACATCAAATTAAAAAGCTTCTGTACAAACAAAACTAATGTAAACAAGATTAGAAGGGAAGCAACAAACTGGGAAAACATCTTCACAGTTAAAGGTTCTGATAAAGGCCTCATTTTCAAAATATATAGAAAGCTGACTCTAATTTATAAGAAACCAAGCCATTCTCCAATTGATAAATGGTCAAAGGATATGAACAGACAATTTTCAGATGATGAAATTAAAATCATTACCATTCATATGAAAGAGTGTTCCAAATCATTATTAATCAGAGAAATGCAAATTAAGACAACTCTGAGATACCACTACACACCTGTCAGATTGGCTAAGATGACAGGAAAAAATAATGATGATTGTTGGAGGGGATGTGGGAAAACTGGGACACTGATACATTGTTGGTGAAGCTGTGAACGAATCCAACCATTCTGGAGAGCAATCTGGAATTATGCCTAAAAAGTTATCAAACTGTGCATACCCTTTGATCCAGCAGTGTTTCTACTGGGCTTATACCCCAAGGAGATACTAAAGAAGGGAAAGGGACTAGTATGTGCCAAAATGTTTGTGGCAGCCCTGTTTGTAGTGGCTAGAAGTGGAAACTGAGTGGATGCTCATCAATTGGAGAATGGTTGGGTAAATTGTGGTATATGAATGTTATGGAATATTATTGTTCTGTAAGAAATGA
This sequence comes from Sarcophilus harrisii, assembly GCF_902635505.1. Lineage (NCBI taxonomy): Eukaryota > Metazoa > Chordata > Mammalia > Dasyuromorphia > Dasyuridae > Sarcophilus > Sarcophilus harrisii. The sequence continues at coordinate 235,357,848 of NC_045426.1, read as the reverse complement.
CCAGCAGGACGAATACAGAGAGGCTTGGAGAGAATCACATGAACTGATGCTAAGTGAAATGAGCAGAACCAAGAGATCATCATATACATCAACAACGATACTGTATGAAGATGTAATCTGATGGAAGTGGATTTCTTTGACAAAGAGACCTAATTCAGTTTCAATTGATCAATGATGGACAGAAGCAGCTACACCCAAAGAAAAAACACTGGGAAATGAATGTAAACTGTTTGCATTTTTGTTTTTCTTCCCGGGTTACTTCTACCTTCTGAATCCAATTCTCCCTGTGCAACAAGAAAACTGTTTGGATCTGCACACATACATTGTATCTAGGATATACTAGGACATATTCAACATATATAGGACTGCTTGCCATCTAGGGGGGGTGGAGGGTGGGAGGGAAAAATCAGAACAGAAGTGAGTGCAAGGGATAATGTTGTAAAAAAAAAAATTACCCTGGCATGGATTCTGTCAATAAAAAGTTACTATAATAAAAAAAAAAAAAAAAGAAAGAAAGAAAAAAAGAAAAACAAAGAAAAGAGCTAAAATGACATTACTATGTTGAGGTCAAAGTATGGTGTTTCTGACTTTGGGTGATCAGAACAATTGGAGCTTAAAAAACTCTACAAGAAGTTGGACACAAATAGCCCACATGAATACTTAGAGAGAAAAAGTCTCCAAATCCGGAGTTACTGTAATTCTACTTTACTCACAGAACAGAGCACCTTCTTTGATGTGGGCACACTGTGTTGGGCATTGCTGTGACTGTGTCTCCCATGTTTCACACTCAATTCCAACATTTTTCAGAGAAACCTTTAGTGTTCTATATATTATTATGTAGTTACAATAATATGCAGCTATACAAACAACAAAACCATAAAGACAAACAACTTTGATCAAAGTAATGATTCACAGAGGACATATATAAAGCACTACCCATCTCCTGACAAAGAAGTCTTGAACTCAAGGGTCAGAATTCAAGATAAATTTTCAGACATGTCCTGAGTGGAAATTCATTTTGATTAATGATGTTTGTATATATATGGAGGTGTATTTTACATACACACATCCATTTTTATAAAATTTTCCTCAACTTCATATGGATTAATTATGGTTAATCTCTGTGATGAGGTCCTGAGTGGCTTGGCAGAGAGAGCCTGAAGTATTGATAAAATTACTTCCTGAGACAAGCAGGGAAGGGCACTGATGGGGAACAGTTTAACCTTGTAGTCCCACCCTCTATGGATGTTGTGGACTTTGCTATGCCCAGTCAGAAATCCGAGTTATGTCAAACCCCTGAGGTTAAATTTCCCCTATAAATCTGTCTATGGCTCACACCATTTGTGTTGAACCCTTTTTGGGTCAGTCTGCCACAGTGTCCTGCCTTGTGGTGTCTTTCTCCCCATTCCTCCCCATGACTCAAGATGTCTTTCCTTGAATCTTCCCATCAGTCCTCATGGTATCTTTCTCCTTCTTATAGATAACTCTTTTAGGGTGCTAAACTCCTCTTTGTATTTAGTCTACCAGCTAAGGAAATATTCCAACCTCATGGAGGTGTTCCATATATCCTGGTTAATTGTAAGTTCCATTATGGAACTTGGTTTTTTTCCACTGCTAATTATTAAAACTTCTTTTCTTGCTAACTATATGTTCTCCTACCTCTCATATTTACCATTCCTGGTGTCTATTACATTAAACTTGGTTTTTAAGGATTCCTTATGAGAAAGAATTTGTTATGGCCATAAAGTTCAGTGAAAGTGAATATATGGAAATAGAAGAGGGAATGGAACATTTGGAGGACATAAACTTTGAAAGAAAGCAACTGGAGAATTGGTTTAGCAATAGGAAAACTGATTGTATGAAGCAGACGATGTTTTTATACTTGCTGAGGATGTGCTACTTCTATCCCTCTAGGTGGCACAATGGCTAGAACCCTGGGCTCTAAAAAAAAAGATACAAAAATATCTGGCTTCAGACCCTTACTAGCTGTGTGACCCTGGCAAAGTCATTTAATTTCTTCATCTCTAAAATGCGGTGGAGAAAGAAAGGGCAAACCACCCCAATATCTTTACTGAGAAAACTCAAAGAATTGGACACAAATCTTGAAAGAATAATACTGAAACCAAAATTATCACTAAAGTGTCAAATAATCATACATAAATATCCCACATTACTGGCATTTGAATACATATGAATATTAAAATGCTTTGCCTGAAATTCATTGCCATCACACAGATTAGAAATTAATTTCAAGGATAGATAGAGTACCAGAAACACTTGCTCCTGGTAAGAATTGATAGTCTTTTAACCACAGCTTTTCTAAAACTGATAGGATATTTCTAAACAGATAACATCTAAACCACAAAATCATGTGGGTGTATGGATAAGTGCATATGTGGGTGGATATTAGGCAACTATTATATAAACTTAATCAAAATAAAATATGCACACGCGAACATAAAGGAAGAGTTATTCTGTATCTTTCCTTTCCTAGCATGAGTGACTCCATCTTAAACTACCTTCCTTTTCAGTGTAAAATGAACAGTCCTATCCAAACAGCCAATGCTTATGTTTTCGCTTTTGCCTATTCCCATGCTGTGCTAGCCATGGTAAAACAAAGTTGCCTTGTTCTGCTCCCCTAAGGCTCTTTCCCCCACTACCAACTATAGACACAGACTAACTGGTATCTATTTTTTTCCTGCATCCTAGACTATTTATCGACTAATCTGCCTTTTTGTTTATTTATATCTAGATCTAGATAGATGGATGATAAATTAGAGAGAAATACGCACACAAACATATGCATCATATAATATAGATATGTAATATATACAGATACATGTATATGTGTGTGCATATGTATATCTTAGAATAAAATTATAAAGTTGACTTGACTGACAAAATGCAGTCAATCATTTGTTATCTCCTTGATCTTGTTTGTGATAATCATGAAGTTTCAAAGCTACCTTATCTTTGTCTACATTATATTTGGGGGCAGCTAGTCTACTCAGGTAGACCTGAGTTCAAATGTGATCTCAGACATTTAACACTGGCTAACTATGTGATCCTGGGCAAGAACTTAACTCTGATTGCCTTTGGGGGGAAAAAAAATACATATTTGTGTGTGTGTGTGTGTGTGTGTGTGTGTGTGTATGTGTGTATAATATAACATATTATATTAAAATACAATATATTTACATATTTAAACTGAAAAAATAAATAAATAACATATGAATAGTGGTCCCTTTACAGTTTTTCACCAACTAAAAAATATACAAGCACTGACTTAGTGAAAAGAAACCACGCATCCCAAATGACTAGACATTTGGATTACCCTCTATTTATCTGACAAATCAAAGAAAACTTTTATATCTGTTCCATTCTGTCTTGTGCTGTCTGGTTCCTGGTAAAAGTTCAGTTCATTTTATTTGCTAATGACACAGATCTATAGTCTATAAGAGATATTCAATGCTATGTAGAACCCCTTTTTGCCAGCAAGGCTGGACTTCATTGGTGAGGCAATTGGACTCCTCAGAAGAGCCTGTTTTTTTCTGGCCAGAATTGGACCCTTTTCAAAAAATTTTTTCCTCTCACAATCAAGGACTGAAACTTTCCTAGGGGATTTCTTTGATAGTGCACTTAAGAAAGAAAGAAGGCAACAAAAAATTGCAATGAAAGATGACCAAACCAATTTTTTTCTAATTCCATGAAGGTGTGAATCCAAAGATGGGTTCACTTTGGAAAAAGTTTTTTAAAAATCTAGCTGGTATCAAGCAAAGTTTGACTTTTCTGTAAGACAGAAGGCCAAATAATCCTAAATAATGCCTTCATTAAAAGGAATTTAAATGAAAGAGAAAAAAGTGAAAGACTCCAAATATTGATTTCAGAAAAAGAGAAAACTCTTAAGACACAGTACTATCATTTTGGCACTTTCCCTAATTTTTTTTTGAGTTATTTAATTAACTAGGACCTCTAAGTCTAAAATAACAGAATTTTCAGGGCCATTATGCAGAATTTTCCTATGTAATTTCAAATATCTGTAGAATTGTGCTTTTGTTGTCTTTCTCTGCCTGAGTATAACACAATTTATTGAGTGAGAATGGTAAAATAACTTTTAATTTAGTTGTAGTAAATTTTAGAAAGAAAAGTTTTCATTAAGTATTTTAGTTTAATTTTGAATGGTTATTTAATCTTTGTCTTTCATTCTGAGTTGGCCACACAGAGAAAGGTGAGTGAAGGGCAAATAAATAAGAAAGAAAGTTTCTATTGCCTTCTGAGATTTATTGCTTTGAAAATAGAGTATAAAACCATAATTCCCTCCTCCACACACACACAAGTACGTTCTAAAAATGAACTCACAAATTATAATGGGAACAACATTTGCTTTGTTTATATATTGAATTTAATGATGATTCAGCATATAAAGTAATCAAATTCTTTTGTGATTGGGAATTAGGAATTTGAATATTTGCAATCAGCCCCAGAGTGGGCTGTTAAGCCTCAGAAACAAAAGAGTGCCCTTTTTTTTCTTTTTATCATTTCTTCCTGTAATTATTCTCAAGCTACTAGACTCTGTCTAAGTTAACTCCTTCTTTCTGCCACCCAACTGGGCCAACTCATGATTTTGTTTAGCAATAATTTGAATCACTGTTCTTTGAACTAATATTTCCCAACAGGTTTTGTGTTTAGAAAGAAAAAGATTATACTTTATTGTTTAGTACAATATAAACTATCATAAGACATGAAAAATCTTGATGGTAATAAAGTATAATGTTAAAGTTAAAGATGTAAGATAAAATAATTTGTAATGTTAAAGTTATAATATAAAATTATAATTGAAAGACAAGTAGCCTTGATATGGGAATAATCCTGATTCTGTCTATGTAAGTCCATTAAGAACAACTAAATGAATGTTATGATTAATACTACTTCTTGCAATCCTCAGGAGAGAACTTTTAGCACAACAAATTTTGCTTCCTTAAGTAAAGATGTGTAACATGCCCTACAACTCTTAAAACACAGTACTATCATTTTGGCACTTTCCCTAATTTTTTTTGAGTTATTTAATTAACTAGGACCTCTAAGTCTAAAATAACAGAATTTTCAGGGCCATTGTGCAGTCAAAACATTCACCTGAGAACATATCACCCTTCAGCTTGGGATATTATTTTAAAATATATTTTAATGTGTTTATTTAAAAATCGTATACTGAGAGCTAAGTCAGTCTTGGGGAGAGGACTTAAAGAGAATGAAATTAAGTCAGATTTTAAGTAAGCCAGATATCATCATCTTCTGAAATGTGAGAAAGAAAAAAAAATGCATGAAGTTGCCATGTATCAAAACTGAAAAAATGGAAAGTCTAAATGTCTTTATGTTTAATAGAAATTCTTGATCTTTTAAAATGTAGTAATTAGAAAATTGATTTTTGAATCTAAAATTTTAAAAGGTATCTACAGGGGTACCAAGATTTTGTAAATTTATGTATTTGAATATGAACCTATATGAAGAAATTTCCCTACACATAAAGTTAAGATATCTAAGTCCCTTTCCCTTCCTACCAGAAGAAAGCTCACAGGAACTAGGAATATCTTGAATGAAATTCAGCATTGTCTACCCAGCAAAACAAGTCCTCAAATAGAATTTGTCAGAAAGATGTTTTTGAGATCAATACAGGATTTACTAAAGTGTAGAGAGAAAAATATGTCACCACATTAATCATTTCCATATTATATTACTAATATTTTTACAATTTAACTATATTCAAAGTATTCTAGTTCTTGGGAGCTTCATTTATAAACCATAGCCTTATTAGCAAGGACTGTTTCCCCTATATCCCTGACAAATTGTTATTCCCTTAAATTAGAAAAAGGTAACTGAATTTGATGAGAATGTGGGAAGGAATTTTGGATCTTGGTTTAACTGATATAAGGTCTTTATTTTGGGACATTTAGTTTCTCCACTGACCATAAAATAGCTGTAAAATTTGCTAGATTTCTTGAAATGTGTATAATATCTCAAGCTTTACCATATTCCAACTGGATTACATCCAGCATCTGCTTCCTTTGGCCCTTTTTGTTTGTTACTAAATGGAGCCAGTTATGCAAAAGTTGCCAATTTCACTCTCTCTTCCAGGGTCATTTAAGTCCTATGGCAAGACAAAAGTCAAGACAACTGGGGAAGACCCAAGATGCAAGACCTTGGTGTCTTCAAAGTGTGACCAAGTTCTAAGCACTCCTGAACTCCATAGGCAGCTTTAGCTGCCTGAAATAAATTGTTCTCATCTGCTCATTCTGCCAGGAGGAATCTTCATATGCTTGGGGTAGACATTCCCCTAACTCACCAAGAGAGATTGGAAGTCTGTCAGTCACCCTCAACCTGGTTTAGCCCATCTACCAAGATAACTTTATTGAGATGTGACCATTGCAAATGCCACAGCTTCTTGGAGTCACAGAGTCAGATCATATGTGGATTGATAAGCAGCCCTGAAAACACTTCTTAAGTTCTCATATACTCCAAGTGCTAGTCCTGAACACTTTATATTCTGCCATATGATGGTAATGACTAAGATATAAATGTATATATATATAGGGTATATGTGTGTGTGTGCCAGGCTATGCAAAAACTCTTTACAATTATCTTAATTCATCTTCAAAACAACTCTGGGAGGTAGGAACTATTATTATCCCCATTTTACATATGAGGAAACTGAGGCAAATAGCACTTAAGTGATTTGCCCAGGATCACTAGCAAATGTCTAAGCCCAGATGCGAATTCAGGTTTTCTAACTCCAGAACCAATACTCTATCTACTAAATCGCATTATCCCCCACTATTTCCTTTTTTATCCCCATCTACAAACAAGAGGTAGTAGCATCTTTACTTGGTAAAATCAATCCCTCTTACATACGCCAACAATAGTTACCAAAAAAAAAAAAAAAAAAGGTTAAAAAATACAGAACCTTATAGAACACCCTCAACAACAATTTACTATCATATTTAGTGAACTGATCAATAATGGGCTTTGTTTTTCTTATCTTGTCAAGTGGCTTAAAAAAAAAGAGGAGGAGGAGAATAGGAGAGAATTTTGAACCAAAAATAAAATAAAATTGAATTTTAAAAGTATTTATAACAGTTCCTTTTTGTTGTGACAAAGAATTCTTAAGTGAAGAGGTGTCCATTATTTGGGGAATAGATGAAAAAGTTATGGCATATGAATGTGATGAAATGCTTTAAGAAATGAAGGAAAGGATGATTTCAGAGCATCTTGGAAAGACTGATATTAACTGATACAAATGAACTGAGCAGAACCAGGAGAAAATTTTTTACAAAAAAAAAATAGTATTGTAAAGAAAAACAACTTTGAGTGAGGATCTGTGATCAGTGTATTGACTAACCATGATTCCAGAGAATTCATGCCAAAACATGCTATTTTCCTCCAGATAAACAAATAATGGACACAGTACAGATTGAGACATTTATTTTTACATGACCAAAACAGGAAATTGTTTTGCTCAACTATACATGTTTGTAGCAAGTTTTGTTTTGTTTTGCTTTGCTTTCTCTCTTTCTAAATGAGGGGTTTGTAGAGAGGGGAGATGGGAAAGAAAAAACAAGGATTTTCATTGATTGCCACTTTGTGGCAAAAATAGACAAGTTGGATTCTATCCCTCAGTTCTTCTGATTTAAGCATCTCATCCCAGATGTTGAGCCTGTTCCAAGAACTAATTTCTATACCACAGTCTTTTAAGTTTGTCTTTGTCCTAAAGTCTCCAATTATAAGATCAGAGTGCTCTGTAATCCCAAAGATGGTGATACCATCCAATTGTTACAGCTCTGAGTACCCTGAATAAAGACTAAATTTATGAAATTGTTACAGGTAAGTGAAGCTACTAGAAGTTTAATGGGGAAATAAAGAGTAAAGGCTATGTATCTTCCCTCTTTTGACCTGAGTAACTCTACATTAAAATAAACTTCCATTTCTGTATAAAATAATGTTGTTCTCAATCTCTCTCTCTCTCTCTCTCTCTCTCTCTCTCTCTCTCTCTCTCTCATTTTCTCTTTTTTTTATTTTTAGCTTTACTCAAATCCCACACTAGTATAGTTATACAGCAAAGTAAAGTTACCTTACTCTATTCCCAATGGTTTACAATAGACTAGTAAGCCTCTGCCACTTCCCCACAGTCAGTTATAAAAACAGACTAACTGCTCCATTGTTTTCTGCAGCCTAAACTATATTTCTATCTATATAAAATATATATGCACATACATATAACATTTTATATAGACATAGTCATTCTACATTATTTTTATAGACATAGTCATTCTACATTATATGCATATTATATATTATGTAATATGTAAAATATATGTATATGTATACATATATACTATCCATGTATATACCATCTAACTCTGCATATATATGTATGCAAAGGAAGGAAATTGTGTTAAAAGCTCACTTGGCTGACAGGAAAATTCTATTAATTGTTCTCTACTTGGTATAGCTTGTAATAACATGTGGGGGAAGGGAGGAGCTGATTTTCTTGACTTTTACTTAGATTTTATATGAACTGCAATATTTTATTGCATGGCACATACAATAAACAAATACATATGCCAAATTTTGTTACAGGGTAATATTGGATAGCTATTATATATAGAAGCACACAATATTACTGTTCTTTGAGCCTACAAAAGGCAGCAAATTTTCCTAAGGAGGATCTTGCTATAATTAGGATGGAGTTATGAGACAACTTTCAGGATTCATTATTTCAGGACTAGGATCCAGAGTATTTCACTACTGATCTTTTACTTTAAGATTTAGTTTCAAACTAAAAAGCAAATTCCCCCTGCACAGAGTAATACTCCATCCATTATTAAAACTCTTCTGTGAATTGAAGAATCTCAAAGCTGTTCCCTCATGGTCAGCTTTAGAGGAACTAAAGAATTAGGCAGTTTCTGGGGCCTCTTCTGAGTCTAAGAGTTTCTATTTTTTATGATTCTGTGTAGGCAGAGAGAATCAGAAGTCAATGAAGGCCTGAGAGGGAAAAGAAAGGGCACACAGACATCACAAACTATGAGCCCCCTCTGTCCTTTACACCAGCACTTCTATTTCCCTGATCTATTTCCTTGCTAGGACATCAGTTGGCATAGAACAGGGATGAAAGGAAAGGAAAAAAGAAAGGAAATTTCTTAGGTTCTTAAAAATATAACAAATAAGTAGAAATTGCAATCAAGTAGAGAAAGATGGCAGGTAATAAAGAGTTGCAAGGTTTAAATCCAAGGTAAAAATAAAAACCAAACATGATCCAATGTCCTTTACTTTCCTGCTCTCTTTCACTGTGTGGGTTGTTTTGCAGCAATGGGCAGGTTTCCAGAGCCATTTTTCATATGCTTTGCAGCAGATGTGATAATTACAAAAGATGCCATCATAGGGTTTTGGCATTTGTCTGTTTTCCTTAATTTCATTTTTTACTACCTTTCCTTTAAAGACAGCAAGACACAGACTGAGCCATAAACTGTCAAATTCTGTGTCTTATGAGGCTACCAATTTCCTGAAATGCAATATGATTTAAATTTCCAATCGAATGGACAGATATGGAAATACTTCGAAACTCCAGCAGGAGCAGTAAAGCTCTAAAATGATGCCCCTCCCCCCTTTAATCTTTATCAGTTCAGTATAATAATATAGCTGAGGGAAAATATATATTTTCACATTCAAAATTAGATGAGGTTCATTGGAGCCAGAGTCTAGATGACTGAAGGCAGTTTGAGACCTCTCACTAGTAGCCTGAGCTCCCTTTATCCTTGGTGGCTTTAGAGTGAAAATTTGCCAGCTGTAATATCCAAAATCAAGATGATAATTATTAAAAGCATAAAAAGCAGTTGGGAGAGTGGCTGTAATCTTTAGAAAGTCTTCTTTTTCTAATGATGCAAAAACTAATACTGGTGATTTTGGTTTTGTTATTTTTGGTTGCAAAGAATGGCCTTGCCATGTTGAACAAGTCCTCTGTGGATAACATAGCAGATGTTCTTATTTTTTAGATAAAATGTGGGGGAGGGGGCAGGGGAAGACTTTTGAAATACAATTATAAGGTGATACCTTTCTCCTAGTTCCTTTACCATCTTGACTCCTGAGATTATATTCCCATCATCCTACATGTATGTCTATCTACATGTATTTTCTTACATTCACACTCTAAGAGAACAAGAGAACTACTGGCAAGCAGCCAAACCAAGCAAATGGATTGCAGGGTCCTAGTCAGGATCCTGGCTCAAACAAGTGGCCCCAAAAGGGAAATGGCATTTAGAGCATATGGGGATGGTTGACTGTGCTAGCTATTGTCAAGGCTTGAAAAGAGACAGCGCTGGAGGATTTGCAATGGCTAGCAAACAGTCCAAAAAGGAGCCTCCAGCTAAGTGGTACTGATGCTATACATTTGGTAACAGGCATGGAAAAGTAAAGACCACCTGGGACCTTGGGCTAATTAGATGCAATCTTCTTTCTACTTCCTTCACTGCTGAGCAACATGAGCCTAAATCTCTTCAAAGCCCCAAATTTGCAGCCATATTCATCTCATTAATTACTGTGCCTGTTTAACTTTTATTTGTAAGCATGGGAGCTTTCATAATGGTTTCACATCTCTGTGCAAGGTGTCAGAGAAGCATAAAAGCCCAGGGGGAGTGAAGAGAAGAAAAATCACACTCAAATTCATCTGGTGGAAATACTGCACCACTAGCCCTCCCTCAAGTACTTCACAACAAACCTGCAATCTCTCTTTAAATGGTCAGTTCTGAAAGAGAACTGCCAAGTTGCTGGGGACTTTAAATCTTTTAAGATTTTGTAGACTAGCCATCATAGACATGTTATTTACCTGTGGGCCTATTTTAACCAGTAAGTGTTGTAGAAGGAACAATCTCCCATGCATGCTAGGTTAGTTTTTCCTTAAAAGGTATTGAAAATGACCTTGAAACTCAATTGGCTTAAAGGATGAGGGGCTTGAGCTATTGATATAGTTTCCTGCTGGCTTAGATCCAAAAAAGCCTAGACAAAAGGAATGAGCATCTCCTCCATCAGGCTTCGGACTAGCAGACCATCATGGGCAATAGCATCCAATTGGATCAATGCTATAATTACTGGTTTTCCTTTCTATGGTTAAGTAAAGCACCTTTTGTTAATTGTCAGCTACTCTATGAATATCTCATCTCATTTCCAAACCTGAGTTACAAGGCTGATCTAAGTCAGGTCTATCCTGCTTAACTATAGATGAATCCTTGAAAAAATTATGTATAGATTAAAAATAATCTGAATAGAGGAAAGCACCACTTAAAGAATAATGACCCCTTAAGTACATTTAAAAGAAATCCTTTCAAAATATTATTTTAAGGCAAAATGAAATTATGTTTTAAAAGCTCAGAGTTTCACAAACTGGGTCATTCTAAAGTGGTGTACACTTATATAATTCTTCATGTCCACATTGTGAATATAGTACAAAACATTTTCTCAGTTGTGGACTGCTAGATGAGGAAAATACCTAATCAAATATACTAAGCAAGTACCACCACCCTGAATTCCAAAACACAGAAGAAATTCTGGCTGAACTACAAGTTTTCTACCTGATGGATCAGCATCAAAGATTAACATAATCAAAGATAATCTAAAGCTTGAATTCCAAAGCAGAACTCTAAAGATCTTGGGAAGGATCTGAAGCTACTCCAGTGACTGGGATTTGTTTTATTTTATTTTACTTTTAACTTTAATTTAATTTTAATTTTAACTTTACTTTGATATCATTTTTCCATATTACCAAAATTTCTACCACAGTTCCTCCCCTTCCTTGAAAAAAAAGATAAAAGGAAAAAAGTGGGGGAAATCAGCAAAATCAATCAATTCATCAAAAAATATAAATTTATATATAGGAGCAACTGGATGGTCCAGTGGATAAAGCAACAGCACTGGAGTCAGAAACTGAGTTCAAATTCACCTTCAGATACTTAACTCTTACTACTATGTGACCCAAGCAGGTCACTTAACCCCACCTGCCTTGCCAAAAAACAAAAAGGAGGAAAAGAGAGAAAAAAAAGAGAGAAGAGGGAGAGGAGAGAAGAGGGAGAGAAGAGGGAGAGGAGAGAAGAGGGAGAGAAGAGGGAGAGGAGAGAAGAGGGAGAGAAGAGGGAGAGGAGAGAAGAGGGAGAGAAGAGGGAGAGGAGAGAAGAGGGAGAGAAGAGGGAGAGGAGAGAAGAGGGAGAGAAGAGGGAGAGGAGAGAAGAGGGAGAGAAGAGGGAGAGGAGAGAAGAGGGAGAGAAGAGGGAGAGGAGAGAAGAGGGAGAGAAGAGGGAGAGGAGAGAAGAGGGAGAGAAGAGGGAGAGGAGAGAAGAGGGAGAGAAGAGGGAGAGGAGAGAAGAGGGAGAGAAGAGGGAGAGGAGAGAAGAGGGAGAGAAGAGGGAGAGGAGAGAAGAGGGAGAGAAGAGGGAGAGGAGAGAAGAGGGAGAGAAGAGGGAGAGGAGAGAAGAGGAGAGGAGAGGAGGAGAGGAGAGGAGAGGAGAGGAGAGGAGAGGGAGAGGAAGGAAGGAAGGAAGGAAGGAAGGAAGGAAGAAAGGAAGGAAGGAAGGGAGGAAGGTGGAAAGGAAGGAAGGAAGAGAGGAAGGAAGGTGGAAAGGGAGGAAGGTGGAAAGGAAGAATGGAAGAAAGAAAGAAAGAAAGAAAAAAAAAAGAAAGAAAGGAAAGAAGGAAGGAAGGAAGGAAGAAAGAAAGAAAGAAGGAAGGAAGGAAGGGAGGGAGGAAGGAAGGAAGGAAGGAAGGAGAGGGAGAAAGGAAGGAAGGAAGAAAGGAAGGAAGGAAGGAAGAAAGGATGGAAGGAAGGAAGGAAGGAAGGAAGGAAGGAAGGAAGGAAGGAAGAAAGGAAGGAAGGAAGGAAGGAGGGAGGAAGGAAGGAAGGAAGGGAGGAAGGAAGGGAGGGAGAGAGAGAGGAAGGAAGGAAGGGAGAAAGAAAGGGGAAATAAAGAGAGAAAGAAAGAAAGAAGTAAAAGGAAGGAAGAGAGGAAGGAAGGAAGGAAGAAAGGAAGGAGAGAGGAAAATAAATTATTGAAATGAAAAATATGAGAATATGTGCAATGTACCACAGTCATATCTTTCTACCTCTAGAAAGAAGTGAGATAGATTGTCTTCCTGAATCTCTTCATTGGAATCATACTTACTCTATAATTTTGCAAAATCTCTTGACTTTTTGATGGTTATTATTTCAATTTATATTGTTGTACTCATTGTGTGTGTTCCTTTTTCATCTCTATTTATTCCAGTCTGCATTAGTTCAAATAGCTCTTTCAAGGTTTCTCTATAATCAATATCCTTTCCTACAGCACAGTAATATTTTATCACATTAGATACAACAATTTGTATAATCATTCTTCAATCAATGAGCCTCTATCTTGTTTCCAATTCTTTACAATCACAAGAAATGCAGTGATAAACATTTTGACATATAGAGGGAAGATTAATATTGGTGCCTGAGGCATCATTTTAAATCCTTAGTTGCTATAGATCTATAGCTCCAGAGTACACTTGAACTTAGTGTTAGTCTTTTGGAAAGAGTCAGATTTAGGAGCCAAAGGAAATAAATGTAAATCTGGTTCTGATACTGTCTAAATGAACCTCAACAAGTTATTTGGGCCTTAATTTCCTCAATTTAAAAATGAGTGAGTTGAATGAGATGACCTCAAAAATCCCTTTCATATATAAATCCAGTATTCTATGATTTTAACTCTTATTTTCAAAAGCTCCCAGCATTCTTTCTGGTTTTGTCTCAGAATTCTGTCTCTCCAAAATCATTGTCAGGCACTAGTTATTTTCTTTCTTTCTTTTTTAATTCTTCACGATCTTTTTTTATTATAGCTTTTTATATACAAAACATATGCATGGGCAATTTTTCAACATTGACTCTTGCAAAAACTTCTGTTTCAGCTTTTCCCCTCTTTCCCTTCACTCCCTCCCCTAGATGGCAGGTAGTCCCATTCATATTAAATAAGTTAAAGTATATGTTAAATACAATATATATACACACATATATACAGTTATCTTGTTGCACAAGAAAGATCGGATTTAGAAAGAGGGTAAAAATAACCTGAGAAGAAAAAACAAAAATGCCAGCAAACATTAACAGAAAGAGTGGAAATGTTATGTTGATGAACTAGTTATTTTCTAGAAGACATGGAAAAACAAGAAGGAAGAAAGAAAGAAAGGAAGAAAAGAAAGAAAGAAGGAAAGAAAGAAAGAAAGAAAACCTTGAAAAGAAAAAAATTACATATGTCAAAAAGCAATAAGTGAGATAAACTAAACTATCGATAAGCCAGTACAGAGTAAATCCCATATTATTTAAAACTGATCCTAGATCACATCGAGTCAAATCAAAAAAATAAAAAATCAAATCAGTTTTATGACACAAGAGAGTGGGAACTGGGAAAGATGACGCCAATAACAGTCAATCTGAGGATTCCACTTTTGGTCCACTCATATTCCTAGCACCTAACCTGGTGCATAGCAGTAAGAGCTTAATACTCTAATTAATTCTAGTCTAATTAATAGACTAATTAATTATTGAATAGTACTTCTTTTCATGACTGGCTCAATTTCACCCTCATTTCTTGATTAAATTGAAAATAACATTTTTACAAACAAATGTACTTTTATGAGCTAAGATGGAAATAAATCATTTGGTGTGTAAAGGTCAGGGTCCTGTATTTGCTGTCATTTATGCATTAACAGCTGCTCTTATTGGTGCTTTCTTTTCACATCAAGCATTCACTGAAAGGAAAAATGCTTTTGTGTAAAATAATATTTCTCATACTTGATTGAGGCTTATTTAAACTAATATAAAGGGATTGTTTTCATTACTATATAAGTACCATGTGAAAAAAGTATTTTTTTTAATTTTGCGCAAAATATCCATTTAATAAAAGCAGAGTTCCCAGAGTCTCATCCTATCTGCTGTTGACTGAAACTCCTTTTCCCCCAAAGAACCCTTAGAATTTGGAATATATTCTACTGATGTCTTGATTTATCTTCAGTTACTCCTTCCAGTCATGTCTCAATGCAGGGATGTCCTAGTAAAAAAAATTTTAATTGACTTTCTAGGGGAAAATTTGTGAATGGAACATTTGTAAGTTAAATCTGCATTATTAGCATTTTCTCATCACTTTCATAAGCCTATTTAATCAATAAAAAATAAATCAAATCCTGGTTTTTGATATTTGCCAATTTCTAAGGTGTAAATGTTCACATAGAAAATTTTATTAATTGGCTGTTGCCAAAGCAATAGGAATTGATTCAATACAATTATCTACATGTCTTCTTATGTCATGTGATTCTCAACCAAGGGATTTTGAAACATTCATGATGTCAAAAGTCCATTGAAGGGACAGGTAGGGATAGAGTATCAGCCCTAGAGTCAAGAAGACCTGAATTCAAATCTGACTTCAGATACACAAACACATACTGGCTGTTTGACCCTGGACAAATCACTTAACCTTGGAAAAAAATCCATTGGGTTTAGAGTTAGATGAGTTGGGTTCAAATCTTAGCTTTTCAGTCATTGTCTCTGTGACTTTGGATAGATCATTTCACTTCTTTGGGCTTGTTCCCTCCGCTATAAAACGAAGCAAACTAGATGGCCTTTAAGATACACTCCAGATTGAAATATATGATCTTATGTATTCTCTTAAATCACTCATAGAAGATCCACCCTACATTTTAGAAGTCTTTCTCTTTTATTTTCAATATTTCAGGGATACTAAGGTAGTTCGTGGGCTATTCATATCATCTTTTTTATTAAAATTTTTATATTTTTATTTTTATATCATCTATATTTCTCAATATTTCCTTCTTTCATCTTCCAGGAAACCATTCTTTATACAAAGAATAAAAAAGAGTTCAATCAACAAACACTTATTAAGCATTTGCTATGTGCATCTTGTTGTGCTAAGTATAGCAAGTACAAATAAAAAAAAGCAAAAATGGTCCCTTCAAGGAGATTATAATCTAACAGGAGAGATAATTTGTGAATCAAAACATAAAAGATAAATAAAGAGTAGATGGAAAATCACCCTAGAATAGGGCTGAAATGAGAAAGAAAAGGAGAGCAATGAAAGAAAACTCACCATTAATCAAATCTATCATTGTATGTGTGATGTGGATCCATAAGAAAGAAACAGAGAGAGAGAGAGACAGAGACAAAGAGACATATTTTCTTATTATTTTGGGAGCCAATTTTGGTTATTGTAATTTCACAGCATTTCTACCATTTCCTTTTTTTTTTTTTTTTTTGGTCATGAATGTTGTTGACCTAGTTCAGTTTACTTCACTTTGCATCAGTTCATGTAAGTCATTTCATTCTTCTCTACATTCAGCATATGTAGCATTTCTTAAAATACAGGAATATTCTCCTCTATATTCATCATATGCAACATTTCTTAAGACACAGTACAATTATTAATGTACCAAAAATTGTCAAGCCATTCCCTCTATAGATTTCCATTAAAAATCTATCGACCCTTTAGAACAGTTTAAATACATAGAATTACAAAGAAAACAACTATATTGAAACATAGATAAATAGATAGATAGATGATGATAGACAGACAGACAGATATAGATAGATAGATTTTAAATTCATGGAACACAGGTTAAGAACACCTGCACTAAATCACAGAGTGCTTACAATTTGCATTGGTGAAGGTATGTATTATAAGTGATGAAATCACATTTCTCTGAAGTATTGAAAAAGCTGATGGAAAAGTAATTAGAAATGTTAGAAACAAAAGCCAATTGAGCAGACAGTTGGGACCTGACGATTTCCAAGAACTGCATATAGTAATACTATAAACTGAAACTTCTTAGGAGTTGTCTACACCATATTGCTTATCCACACATCTGGAAGCTAGGACATAGGACAGTTAAGCAGTAACTTGGAAACAAGGAGTCAGTGCCAAAAACAAGAGACAAATGCAGCTTGGGTCATTGTTCATCTATTGCTCTCTCCACTAAAAGGATATTGTCTTTTTAGCACAGAAGCCTAAACATCGGATTTTATAGTAAGTGCCATTTACAATCTGGTTTGTAAAAACCTGTAAGATTGTTTCAGAGATGAGTGGAATGCAATCCTAAATCTAGATCACAATGAACCAGGATTACCAAATACCTTTCATTAGCTTAAAGGGACAACTCAATCCTTTGGAGGTTGCAATGGCAGATTTAAGAGGAGATGAATAGTATTTAAACACATTGATGAATTTCAGGTGCTGACATGACGGTGATACTTAGTGAAAGACTTTAAACATCTATTTGTGCAGTTTCCAGATAGGGTTTGGGGAATGGGGAAGGCAGGAGGAGGGAGTACAGGACAAAAAGAAAAAATCCTTACAAGTGATGGTATAAAAGTCTCTCCTAATGTGACATAAGAGTGAGCTAATGCATCATAAATCACGGATATTCAGGAGTACATGGGGTCATGTGACAACAGCCTTCTCTACTGTAATACAAATCTTTTTAAAAATCTTATGTTTAATTGAGCTCATTGTTTCAGTGAATACTTGCCCCTAGCTCAGACAGCAACTCTTCAATCAGTATCATTTGGCAGCTTCAGAGTGAGTGTTCTTGGCAAGAGAGATTTCTTTTCAACTTTGTGTTGATTGTTAACTTGGTCTGTCCACCAAGCTCCCCTCCTCCATTTCCCCACTCCTCACTCCCCACTCCCCATCCCCCTAGTTCAATCTAACAAACACACAAAAGTCCTTGCTCTCTCCAAGCCCAGGCCTCTGACTGTACAAGCCAGTCAGCTCTATGGGGAGTCAACGATGGGGCTCAAGCCACAGCAAATGAAGTGAATGCTGAGAAACTGCCAAGTAGCCTGTTCCTGCCTCTTTGAGCTGATGTATTGTCGAAATCTGTGCCAGCGAATGGTGAGGACAGACCATTTTATTAGGAGTCAGGGCTGTACTGTGGAGTGCTTCCAAGGCGTCTTTCACATGTCCTTGCTACTCCCCTAATAAACTGGAATTAACCATAAGCAAAGGCACATGCTGTGGGGAGAGAGCCCTGTAATTTTTATCTTACAGGGAGGCCCTGAAATTCTGCATGGCTTTTGGCAATGGTGAAATTTAACCAGATGCGTAGCTGCTTGACCCCTCCCCTCCATTCATTTGAAACCACACCTCTCCTGATCCATGTCCTGACATAGTCTGCACACGTGGGTTGAGTTTCCCAAATAGTGATAGAGTAATCTCCTTTTACAGGTCAGGACAACATCTGGCAAAATCTTAGCAACCCTAACATGTATGAGAAAAACCCAATGAAAGTTACAGGGCTCTCTATTTGACCACACAAGCTCACATCATTTCATATACTTTAGATACCCAAGCATACAATGAGATGACATAGGATACAAGCCTAAGAATAAGGTATACATTGTATCAATCATATTCTTTCTTCTTCCTTTTAAAATTTTGGTCCCTGAGCAAAAGATTTATTGTAACTTTTTTTTTTTCCATCAGAGAACTATTTCTTTTTTTTTTACTCCTTTAGAGATATCCTCCTTTACTGCAGATTTCCTTGATCTCTGATACAAGCTCACCTAAGAAAATGGTAAAGGGCTAAGGATTTGTGACAAATCAGCTTTCAATGACCTTGTTTCACAGTTAACACTGGCCAAATATTTCAGTATTTTCTGTGCCCAAGACCTCGTGCAGACTGTAGCACATTCCGGCACATAAAATTGTCCATCAACAATCATAATAGCTAAAATATACACAGGACCTTCTATGTGTCAGGTTTTGTGCTAAATGTTCTTCCTCACAGCCTTCAGAGGTAAGTGCTGTTTATTATCCCCATTTTACAATTGAGAAAACTGAGGCAAACAGGTTTAGTGACTTGTCATGGTCAAATAGCAAGGAAATATTTGTGGCTGTATTGAATTCAGGTCTTCCTGACTTCAAGTCAGTAATTTATCCATCATACTTCTAGTTGTCCCAAAACAAACAACACAAAAGAAAACAAATATATGAGAAAAAGTACCTCCCCTAAAAGAGATCTCATCATCATATCTTCCTCCAAAAACAAACATCTGTATCTGAAGTAGAGAAGGTCAGGCTCATGAACAGTAACTCAGATCTCTGGTTTACCCTTTATATAACATGTCTCAAAATAGTTTTTAAGAGTTTAATTATTAATCTTGTTTAGGTTATTAGATCTTTTTATTGACTTTTTATTGTATTATATTGTATTATTGTATTGTATATATTGTATTGTATTGTATACAATATATATTGTATATATTGTATTATAGTAACTTTTTATTGACAGAATCCATGCCAGGGTAATTTTTTTTTTACAACATTATCCCTTGCACTCACTTCTGTTCCGATTTTTCCCTCCCACCCTCCACCCCCTCCCCTAGATGGCAAGCAGTCCTATATATTTGAATATGCCTAGTATATCCTAGATACAATGTTGTGCAGATCCAAACAGTTTTCTTGTTACACAGGAGAATTGGATTCAGAAGGTAGAAAGTAACGGGAAGAAAAACAAAAATGCAAACAGTTTACATTCATTTCCCAGTGTTTTTTCCTTTGGATGTAACTGCTTCTGACCATCATTAGATCAATTGAAACTGAATTAGGTCTCTTTGTCAAAGAAATCCTTCCATCAGATTACATCTTCATACAGTATCGTTGTTGGCGTATATAATGATCTCTTGGTTCTGCTCATTTCATTAGCATCAGTTCATGTAATTCTCTCAAGCTTCTCTGTATTCATCTTGCTGGTCATTTTCTTACAGAACAATAATATTCCATAACATTCATATACCAAATTTACCCAACCATTCTCAATTGATGGGCAGCCACTCAGTTTCAGCTTCAAGATACAAAGAGAGGCTGCCACAAACATTTGCATATACAGGTCCCTTTCCTTCTTTAGTATCTTCCTTGGGGTATAATGCCCATTGATAGAAACATTACTGGATCAAAGGGTATCACAGTTTGATAACTTTTTGGGCATAATTCGTTGCTCTCAGAATGGTTGGATTCGTTCACTAACTCCACCAACAATGCATCAATGTCCCAGTTTTCCCAATCCCCTCCAACAATCATCATTATTTTTCCTGCATCTTAGCTAATCGACAGGTGTGTAGTAGTCATCTCAGAGTTGTCTTAATTTGCATTTCTCTGATTAATAATGATTTGGAACACTCTTTCATATGAGTGGTAATGATTTTAATTTCATCATCTGAAAACTGTCTGTTCATATCCTTTGACCATTTATCAATTGGAGATGACTTGAGTTTCTTATTAATAGAGTCAAGCTCTCTATATATTTTGATAAATGAGGCCTTTATCAGAACCTTTAACTGTGAAGATGTTTTCCCAGTTTTGTTGCTTCCTTGTAATCTTGATTTACATTAGTTTTGTTTGTACAGAGCTTTTTAATTTGATGTAATCAAATTTTCTATTTTGATGATCAATAATGGTCTCTAGTTTGTCTTTAGTCACAAATTTCTTCCTCTTCCACAAGTCTGAGAGATAAACTATCCTATGTTCCTCAATTTGTTTATAATCTCGTTCTTTATGTCTAAATCATGGACCCATTTTGATCTTATCTTGGTATACGGTGATTAACTTGGGTCCATGCCTAATTTCTGCAATACTAATTTCCAGTTATCAGCAGTTTTGTCAAATAATGAATTCTTATCCCAAAAGTGAGGATCTTTGGGTTTGTCAAACACTAAATTACTATAGATTGACTATTCTGTCTTGTGACTAACCTGTTCCACTGATCAACTAATCTATTTCTTAGCCAATACCAAAT
Source organism: Sarcophilus harrisii (assembly GCF_902635505.1). Taxonomy (NCBI): domain Eukaryota; kingdom Metazoa; phylum Chordata; class Mammalia; order Dasyuromorphia; family Dasyuridae; genus Sarcophilus; species Sarcophilus harrisii. The sequence continues at coordinate 235,336,995 of NC_045426.1, read as the reverse complement.
GGTTTTGGTGACTGCTGCTTTATAATATAGTTTTTAGGTCAGTTACAACTAGGCCACCTTCATTTGATTTTTTTCATTAATTCTTTTTGAGATTCTTGACCTTTTATTATTTCATATGATTTTTTTTTTTTTTCTAGATCATTAAAATATTTTCTTGGAAGTCTGATTGGTATAGCACTAAATAAATAGATTAGTTTAGGGAGTATTGTCATCTTTATTATATTCGCTCGACCTATCCAGGAGCACTTGATATTTTTCCAATTGTTTAAGTCTGACTTTATTTGTGTGGAAAGTTTTTTGTAATTTAGCTCATATAATTCCTGACTTTCCTTTGGTAGATAGATTCCCAAATATTTTATGCTGTCAACAGTTATTCTGAATGGAATTTCTCTTTGTATCTCTTGCTGTTGGATTTTGTTGGTGATGTATAAAAATGCTGAGGATTTATGAGTTTATTTTATAACCTGCAACTTTGCTAAAGTTATGGATTATTTCTAATAGCTTTTTTGTAGAATCTCTAGGGTTCTCTAAGTATACCATCATATCATCTGCAAAGAGTGATAGTTTGGTTTCCTCATTGCCTATTCTGATTCCTTTAATCTCTTTCTCGACTCTTATTGCCGAGGCTAGTGTTTCTAATAAGATATTGAATAGTAATGGTGACAGTGGGCAACCTTGCTTCACTCCAGATCTTACTGGGAAAGATTCCAGTTTTTCCCCATTGCATATGATGCTTACTGATGGTTTTAAATATATGCTCCTGACTATTTTAAGAAAAAGTCCATTTATTCCTATACTCTCAAGTGTTTTTATTAGGAATGGATGTTGGATTTTATCAAATGCTTTTTCTGCATCTATTGAGATGATCATATGGTTTTTTGTTAGTTTGCTTATTGATATAGTCAATTATGCTAATAGTTTTCCTAATATTGAACAAGCCCTGCATTCCTGGTATGAATCCTACTTGATCATAGTGTATTATCCTGTGGATGATTTTCTGTAATCTTTTTGCTAATATTTTATTTAAGATTTTAGCATCGATGTTCATTAGAGAGATTGGTCTATAATTTTCTTTCTCTGTTTTCAGCCTACCTGCTTTAGGTATCAGTACCATGTCTGTGTCATAAAAGGAGTTTGGTAGGACTCCTTCAGTCCCTATTTTTTCAAATAGTTTATATAGCATTGGGGTTAATTGTTCTTTAAATGTTTGGTAGAATTCACATGTAAATCCATTTGGTCCTGGGGTTTTTTCTTAGGGAGTTGGTTAGCTTGTTCTATTTCTTTTTCTAAGATGGGACTGTTTAGGATATTTACTTCTTCCTCTGTTAATCTGGGCAAGCTATATTTTTGAAGGTATTCTTCCATTTCATTTAAGTTGTCGAATTTATTGCCATAAAGTTGGGCAAAAACAGGATGATTTCAGAAAGGCCTGGAGAGACTTACACGAACTGATGCTGAGTGAAATGAGCAGGACCAGGAGATCATTATATACTTCAACAACAATACTATATGATGACCAGTTCTGATGGACCAGGCCATCTTCAGCAACGAGATCAACCAAATCATTTCTAATGGAGCAGTAATGAACTGAACCAGCTATGCCCAGAAAAAGAACTCTGGGAGATGACTAAAAACCATTACATTGAATTCCCAATCCCTATATTTATGCACACCTGCATTTTTTATTTCCTTCACAAGCTAATTGTACAATATTTCAGAGTCTGATTCTTTTTGTACAGCAAAATAACGTTTTGGTCATGTATACTTATTATGTATCTAATTTATATTTTAATATATTTAACATCTACTGGTCATCCTGCCATCTAGGGGAGGGGGTGGGGGGTAAGAGGTGAAGAATTGGAACAAGAGGTTTGGCAATTGTTAATGCTGTAAAGTTACCCATGCATATATCCTGTAAATAAAAGGCTATTAAATAAAAAAAAAAAATAAAGTTGGGCAAAGTAATTCCTAATTATTGCTCTAATTTCTTCTTCATTAGTGGCGAGTTCTCCCTTTTCATTTTTAAGACTAACAATTTGATTTTCCTCTTTCCTTTTTTTAATCAGATTTACTAAGGGTTTGTCTATTTTGTTGGTTTTCATAGAACCAACTCTTAGTTTATTAATTAATTCAATAGTTTTTACTTTCAATTTTATTGATCTCTCCTTTTATTCTTAGAATTTCAAGTTTAGTGTTTGACTGGGGGCTTTTAATTTGTTCCTTTTATAGCATTTTAATTGCAAGCCCAATTCGTTGACCTTCTCTTTCTCTGCTTTATGCAAGTAAGCCTCTAGAGATATAAAATTTCCCCTTATTACCGCTTTGGCTGCATCCCACACATTTTGATATGATGTCTCATTATTGTCATTTTCTTGGGTGAAGTTATTAATTATATCTATGATTTGTATTTCACCCAATCATTCTTTAGTATGAGATTATTTAGTTTCAATTATTTTTGGTCTACTTTCCCTGGCTTTTTGTTGAGTGTAATTTTTATTGCATCGTGGTCTGAAAAGGATGCATTCACTATTTCTGCCTTACTGCATTTGAGTTTGGGGTTTTTATGTCCTAATATATGGTCTATTTTTGTACAGGTTCCATGAACTCCTGAAAAGAAAGTGTACTCCTTTCTGTCTCCATTTCATTTTCTCCAGAGGTCTATCATATCTAACTTTTCTAGTATTCTATTTACCTCTTTGACTTCTTTCTTATTTATTTTGTTATTTGATTTATCTAATTCTGAGAGTGCAAGGTTGAGATCTCCCACTATTATAGTTTTGCTATCTATTTCTTCTTGCACCTCTCTTAATTTCTCTTTTAAGAATTTAGATGCTACACCACTTGGTGCATATATGTTTAATATTGATATTGCTTCATTATTTATGCTACCCTTTAGCAAGATATAGTGCCCTTCCTTATCTCTTTTAATTAGATCAATTTTTGTTTTTGCTTGATCTGAGATCAGGATGGCTACCCCTGCTTTTTTGACTTCACCTGAAGTATAGTAGATTTTGCTCCATCCTTTTTTACCTTTATTCTGCATGTATCTCCCTGCTTCAGGTGTGTTTCCTGTAAACAATATATTGTAGGATTGTGGCTTTTAATCCATTCTGCTAATCGCTTCCTCTTTATGGGGGAGTTTACTCCGTTCACATTTATGGTTAAAATTACCAATTCTGTATTACTTGCCATCTTGTTAACCCCTATTTATGCTTTTCTCCCTTCTTTCCCCCTTACCCCCCTTCCCAGTATTAAACTTATGAGCACCACTTGCTTCTCACAGCCCTCCCTTTTAGTATCCCTCCTCCCACCTTAGAGTTCCTCCCCCTATCTTACTCCTTTCCCTCTCAGTTTCTGTATTCCCTTCTGCTTAGCTTATTCCTTCCCTTTTCACTTTTCCCTTCTCACTTTTCAATGAGATGGGAGAAGTTTCACCATATATTGAATATGTCTAACATTTTTTCTCTTAAAATCAATTCTTATGGCAGTAAAATACCCACATATTCATCCCCCTCCATTCTTTCTCTCAGATATAATAGCTTTCCTTTGCCTCTTTGTGAGATATAGTACCCCCCACTTTACCCTTTTTCTGATACAATGTCCTTTCCCTCTAATTTCTAGAACAAAGGTATACATGTATTTTTATACATCTTTACAGCATAAATATAGTTCCCAAGATTTCTTTTTACCTTTTAGGTTTTCTTGAGTTCTATATTTGCAGATCAAACTTCTTGTTAAGTTCTGGTTTTCACAAAAATAGGTGAAATTCACTTATTTCGTTGAATGACCATCTTCTTCCCTGGAAAAAGATGCTCATTCTGGCCTGGAGATAAGTTATTTTTGCTTGCATACCGAGGTTCCTTAGCCTTTCAGATATCATATTCAGGCCCTTGATCTTTTAATGTGGATGCTGCTAGATCTTGGGTGATCCTTATTGTGGCTCCTCTATATTTGAATTGGGTTTTCTAGCCGCTTGGAGTATTTTTTCCTTTGTTTGAGGGTTCTGGCATTTGGCCACTATATTTCTTGGTGTTTTGATTTTAGGATCCCTTTCAGTGGGTGATCGGTGAATCCTTTCAATGTCTATTTTACCCTCTGTTTCTATGACTTCTGGGCAGTTCTCTTTGATAATTTCCTGGAAAATAGTGTCCAGGCTCTTTTTCATCGTATTTTCTGGGAATCCAATGATTCTCAGATTGTCTCTCCTAGACCTGTTTTCCAGGTCTGTTGTTTTCCCCAGAAGGTATTTCACATTTTTCTCCATCGTTTGGTTTTTTTGGTCTTGCTTGACTGATTCTTCTTGTCTCCTCAAGTCATTCAATTCCATTTGTTCTATTCTTATTTTCAGTGAAGTGTTTTCTTCACTCACTTTTTTAATATCTTTTTCTAATTGTCCAATTTGTTCTATGGAATGTTTTTCCATTTCGCCCATTTTATTCTTTAGTGAGCTATTTTCCGTTTCCAGTTCACTAATCCTATTTTTCAAGGATTTTATTTCTTTATCCATTCTGTCTTTAAGTGAGTGGGATGACTTCTCCAGTCTCTCTTGCCAAGCCTCCCTCTCCTTTTCCCATTTTTCTTGTAGTTCTCTTGTGAGAGCCTTTTTAATTTCTTCTATGAGATTCATCTGTGCTGAGGAACAGATGATCTCCTCCTGTGGGGATTCACCTGAAGATAATCTGTTTTTAGTCTCCTCAGGGTTTAGAGTCTGTTCTCTGTCTGTATAAAAGCTGTCAATCATTAAAGTCCTTTTTAACTTTTTGCTCATTTTGTCAGAGAAGAATCAGAGACAAACTAGCAAAGAAAAAAAAGGGAAAAAAACCACAAATGGAATCTGCTTTTTTGGGGGAGGGGCTGGGTGGCGTTACCGAGCTTCCTCTACAGACTGAGGGGGCAGCAGCGAGGCACTAGCAGGACTGTGCTGCGCCTGCGCTCTGAGACTCTGAGAGCGTGCTGAGATGCTGTGGGGGAGGGGTGGCCGGTCTCAAGGAACTCCAGCTGTTTGGGGTTGTATTCTTCACCCCCGGTGTTTTTAGCTTCTCTGCTGGGCTACTGACTTGCTGCCAGGGCAAAGTATCCAATCCTGTAGTGAAGCTCTCCCCGCAGAGACGGCTGAGATCACACCCCAACCCCCTCCGGTCTGCTCGGTTGTGAGCTGCCTGCCGAGCTCTCGCTGCCACTCCCTGCCCTCAGCCTGTGCCCGATCTAAAACCGTCCCGCCCTCGAGCAAAAACAGACCTTTGCTGGCAAATCTCAAGGATGTCTTCTCTTGGTAACTGTTTGTGGGGTTTTTTTCAGTCAGGCATTAATTCAGAGGCTTGTAATGAGATGGATTCTGAGAGAAAATGTGGAGCTTACACAGCTGTGTGCCTCCTTGCCGCCATCTTAGCCGGAAGTCCTCTAGGTTATTAGATCTTAAAACTGCACCAACACTTTTGGGAAACTTTGCATGTGCTGCCTCCAAGCAACACCATAGTAAGAGAGTGGCTGGCAGGACTTTCCCTTGTCTGACCCTGTAAATCAGCTGCAACCACTTATTTAGTTGCATAACACATTGTCTCTCCCATTCCCCTAATTGAGTTTCTTTTGAAAGAATTGTCTTTAGGATGAAAATTTTAATTGGAGTCAGAGATGGGTTTGAAGATGTCATAGAAGAAATAATTTAGTTCAAATCAACATTTTATTGACATTCAATACGTGAATAGCAAACTGCTAGGCATTAAGTACTAAACAATCATAGAAAAATCCCATGATCTTTTTGCTTTCATTGAATTTAGAAAATGTTATGTTCCAATGACTGAGAAACAGACATTTTCTGCCTTGGTTTCCTTGTTCCTGTCTCAGGGAATCTGCATTCCAGATAGTATTTAAAGAGCTGAACTCAGGTCTTCCTGACTTCAAGTTAATACTCTATCCATGACTTAGAAATGTTTGTTGTTCAGTTGTTTTCAGTCATGCTCTTTGTGACCCCATTTGGGCTTTTCTTGATAATAGCTAAAGTAGTTTGCCATTTACTGCTCCAGATCATTTTACAAATGAGGAAAGTGAGGCAAAAATGGTTAAGTGATTTGTCCAGTTAAATTTGAACCCTGATCTCTCTGAGTCCAGCTGCCACAATCTATTTACCATGCCATCTATCTGCCCTAGAAGTTGTTATTCCCAGATTTTTCTGAATCTTTCCCCTTATCACTGAAGTAGGCTATGTCTCAAATAGGCTCAAAGCTCTTGGACTTCACCATGTGAATTCCAACTATCTAGTAAGGGTGTTATTTACTCAAGAATCAGTAGGCACCCAAGTATGTAGTGAGAGAAAACCTCGTGCAAAAGTGCTCTCCTGAGTACAGTCCGACCTAGATTAAAACATAATTGGGAAATATTTAACAAAACACATTAAAATATATTAAAACATAGATAATAGTACATTTGAAAATTAAGTCAATATGTGGTCCATTGGGATCCTTATGATTGAGTGAGTGGCCCCTGCTTCTATTTGAATTTAGCAACATTTGTCTGCTGGAAATCACATTGCAGGGCTAATATGTTTTTCATGAATAATGGGTATTATATTTCTTGTCTTCTCAATGGATGGGGGAGGATGAAAGGAAAGGAGAGAATTTGGGGACTGAAAATAAGAATTAAATTTTAAATTTTTTTTAATTTAAAAGAAAATCACACAAGAGTTCAGGACCTGGGTTCAAGCTACTAAGTATAAATGAAGTCACTTAACCATTCTAAAACTCAGTTTGCCTAATTCTAAGATTGGGATAATACATTTTGCATCACATAACTTTCATGGTTATGGTGACAAAAGTGCTTTGTAAATTTTAATGCATTGCATAGGTATAAGCTATGGGGAGGAAGAAAGGGGGAAGCCATTATCCATCACTCCTGGAACTATATCCCAGATAATTAGCACCTGGGGACAGAGCATCTTTTGGGAGCACTTCTCCTAAAGTTAAAGAGAGAGAGAGAGAGAGAAATCTCTTTTTGCTTCTTTACCACTTCTGTTCCTTCCTCTTTTGTCTGTCATCTTTCTATAGAGCAGGAGTTCTTAACTTAAGGCTTGTGAACTTACTTTCAAAAAATAATTTGCTAACTATTTCAGTGGAATTGATTTTCTTTCCAATCACACGTTTTATATTTTAGTAATTTAAAAACATTATCCTGAGAACAGGTCTAACAGTGTTCCAAGATTCCCAAAAGCATCTATGACATATCAACAAATTAATTAACAGATAAATAAATAATAGATAAAATAAATGAATGAATGAATGTGAACTGGAGGGATATTTCTTGAAACATCATGAGCTAAGGCCATGTGCTAATTTTTTGCCTTTTTCCCCTGACAAAAGAATTAGATTTCTTTTAATCAGAAGTAAGGACTCAAGTCTTTATTTGTTTCCAGAGGGAACAAATAGAACCTTGAAAACTAAGTAATCTAAAGGATCCTATTTGATAAAATGGCATCTAGGACAAACTAAAACTGTTCATAAGGGTCTGCTAGAGTAAAGTTAAAATTCTTATACAACCATCAACCAACATTAACACTGAAGCTTTGTGCACAGGTGTTTAAGTAGCTTTTCTCTTCACAATAATGACTTTACAAAGAGAGGCTTTATTAGCTAAATTTTTTCTGGACATAGATAGAGTGGAAGTATTCCAGTAGATGGTCCATGAGACTTGAATCATGAAGACCAAGTTCCATCCAACTCAGATGCTTACTACCTGTATAATCATAAGCAATTCAACCTCTCTGTGCCTCAGTTTCCTCATAAGCATAAAATTTGGGAATTAGGCTCAATCGTTCAGTGTTTCTTCCAGATCTAAAGTTTTGATCTTATAAATTAATTATTTCAAGATATTCCCTGTTTCCTTGCCCCATTTTTAAAAAAGGCTTACTACAATCTCTCTTTCCTATAGGATCTCAGAATATTAATTTAAGACCAATCTTAAGAGCACAATATAATATTTATGGAATAATTATGCTAATTTCCTATGTTCCATAAATTCTATTCATTTTCTTTCATTTTTCATGTCTTCCTTTCATTTCTAAGAGAGGAAGACTTGTAAAAGTTGTGAGATAGGCAACAAGCAATAGCTTATCAGGGGGAAAAAACACCTAATTTCTTCATATTTGCAGCTGTGAAAATCACTCTGTACCTGGATTTTCCCCAGTATTGATCTTCAGCCTGCAACAGAGGCAAATCATCCCCCACTGATTGGAGGAAAGCTTGTTAGAAGAAGGGAGCAGACAGAAAAACCCTATTCAAGAATCCCTTTCAAGAATGGTCTCAATTCTTCCCATCAACATTCACCAAACCCACTCTTTTCTGGAAACCAGCCACAAGAAACTTCTCCACCTTCAGAAGAAACACCTGGTACATCCCCAGATGTACAAAGGCACCAAGCATCTTACTGATGATTCAGATATGACTCTATATTATGATCTCTTGGGCAAAAGTAGGTTATTATGCCACACATGGAAACAACCCACTTTTAAATAAACCCAAAACATAAAAATCTGAAGTGCAAAACATCCTATGATTTAAAATACAAAGAGATCATTCAAGTCATAGGTTTTTAGAAAGAGTCTCAGAAGCCATCTGGTTTACCACTCCCTTTTTACAGATGAGGAAACTGAAAGCTAATTAGGTTAAAGAACATTCCCAAGATCACATTATGTAGTAAGCATTATGATCAAAATTTGAATCAGATCCTTTGACTCCAGAATCAGGCCTCTTTTCTCTATACCATACTACCTTTCAGGTGATGAGTATATTAATGATGCAAGGTGATGGTATGACTACCAAACTTATCATGAAATAGTGATTATTTTATAAAAGACTCATCAAACTCTTCTAAATTATTTCTTGCATTTAAAATATGCTTTTATTCATAAAAATTCAAACTACATTCTTTTTTGGGAGAATATCAGTTGCTTAAAGCAAGAGATCTCTGCCTCAATTCTGCATGAAGCAGGGAGAAGAAAGAAGCCCTCAATCATTGGTTCATAAAATCAGGGCCCTTTATTCCTTTAATTTGCACACATTTGTCATTCAATTATTGTTATTTTATTTTAATAGAATTTTTCCAAGGCAATATTCAAGTTCTTCTGGTGAAAATGCCCAACATACAACCAAAAGTTGAAGCATTTGAAATGTTTTGGACTTAGCAACTAAAGAAATAAGGAAGTAGCTTCAAAAGATAGCCATCAGTTCCGGAGTCTATTCAAAGATGAACAATCTATGTATCCAGCCATATCCCCAAAAGGGTGAGAGCCCCCCTGGAGTCCTTTTCTCAGAGCACTGGACATTGAATACAACACTGGGTAAAGCATCTGAATTTCTTTTCAGCCCTTTGCTTTCAGCTGTTCACAGGAGCAGTGAGTAGTGCTGAACACAGTCCAACTCTGGTTGTTTCTCTTTTGCAGTGGAAAAGATCATATTTTAGCTCAGATGAAAGCAAGCTGAATTACTTCTTTTCCTGGAAAGCATATGTTTATGCTCCCTATTTTTTACAAGAACCAGGCAGTGTAAATTCCATTTATTAAAACATGAATTTAGCACATTGGCAACAGAGTGGCAATATTTATTCTTCCTAAACTCAAAATTATCTTGGATGGTAAAAGAGATCCTTAATTATACATAGATGCAAGACAATAGAGCATAACATTTAATTTTTTTATGCTTCCTAAGAGCAAGAGCAAGGCTTCACACATGCTTTTGCTGAATAAAATGATAGATTAAAAGTTCTGAGTGTTCCTTCAATCTCTGTGTTATGTCCATTGTGGTCTGCAATAAGTAAAAAATTTTCCTTGAAAATAAAGAAGCTCTTCTGTGTGAGAAATTCAGTGCTATAAATTGACTCAGTTTCTTCCATTGGTTCTAGAAAAAATGCCAGTCATTTGATAGGAAAAAGTCTTTCCTGATTTGCTCACTCCATGATTCTCCAGTATACTAGGATTACATCAGGATGAAAACAGAGAATAGAGCAGATATTCCCCTGTTGGGCTGCCTGCCATGGAATCACCATGGCTGTTGAAAAATAACCTCTAATGCAAAATAAAAGAGGTCAGAGGAAATGTCTTACAGAGGGACTAAGAGACCAACAGTGCATGAAAAAATATTGTAGTTTTCTCATCTCAATCACAACCTGTTTTCATATAGGGGGAGCAGAAAGCCATCTTGATGTTGATACATAGAGGGAGATATTAAGAAAAGAGGCACTGAACTGGGAAGAACTAACTCCAATATGAATTCCTTTTTGTGACTTTGGACAGATAACATTATCCTGATTTGATTTACTCCTTAGTAAAATGACAGATTAGATTAGATTTCTCTATGGTCTCTTCCTGACCAAAATTCTGAAAACTCAATAATTCTATATATTGTACAGTTAGTTTCAAGATCACTAAGAATGTTCCTCCATTTCACTCAAAAAATTCTCCACCACTGGTTTGACATGATGCTCAAAATCTCTCCCATTAGTTTTGTCTTTGGATTGTGGTATTGAAAGCCTCTATTAAAGTGTAAGTATGTTATCTAGGGAAAATAGTCTATTCACTGTTCTCCAGACAGAACATTCTGTCTTTTACTTCCATATCTTTGATCAGACTGTTCCTCATGCCTAGAATATTCTAACTCTGTATCTTTAGGACTCCCACCTACCTTCAAGACTCAACTCTTGTCTGATCCACTAAAATGTTAGAGTCCCCTTCCTGATTACTTCCTATTTATTTTGAATCTATTGTATTTACTCTTCTGTGTATATATTATTTCTCTCCAAGCAAAAGGAAGTACCTAAATAGCAGGATCTGTTTTCTTTTTTGTCTTTTTATCCCCCTCACAACACAATGTCTGCCACATGGTAGGCATTTACTAAATGCTTAGGAAATTGAAATTGAATAAACTCCTAAAGTAAGCAGAACCAAGACAACAATGTACATAATGACTATAAAAATGTCAATGGAAAGAACAACGAAACAAACAAAAATGAATGCTTCAAAATTACATAGAGCAAGCTTAGGCTTAAAGAAAAGATATGACATCCCTTCTTTTCTTCGTAGTGGTGGGAGAAGAAGGGATATCTCAGATGTAGAATATAACCTATAATGTCACATTTTTTCAATGTATTGATAAAGTTTTGCTGAATATTACTTTTCTTTCTATTTTTCTTTGTCATTTTAAAAAGTATCTGTATTATAAAAGATGACTATCTGAGAGGGAGGAAAGCATGCAGAAAGAAATTCAAGCACTGAAAAAAAAGAAGCTATATCAATAAAATTTATTTTTAAGAAAGAAATTGAATCAAATTTCTGCAACTTGAATATTAAAGGTCACACAAAAAAATTTAAAATCAGATATCATTCAGAGTTACCATTAGTGAGAGAATTCTTAACCAAAGCATAATAGAGACAATCACATGAGATAAAATAAATAATTTTGATTACTTGAAAATGAAAAACTTCTGCTTAACCAGAACCAATATAAAGGAAACAAAGGGAGTTTGTCAATGGGGATGGAAGGAAATCTTTGCATCAAATATCTCAGATAAAAGTCTGATAGCCAAGATATACAGAGAATTAATACAAATATTTAAGGCTATCCAATCTCAATGGATATGGTTAAAGGATATTAACAAATAGTTCTCAAAAAGAATTGCAAACTAATCATATTCATATGGAAGATTGCTCTACATTACTAATAACAAAAAAGTATAAAACAAGACAATTCAATTTCACTCCACAGTCAGAAAATTGCAACAGGTAACAAAAATGGGAATATGAAGGGTATTAGAAAGACAGACTCACTAATGTACATTTGGTGGAACTGTGGATTGATTCACCCATTCTGCAAAGCTATTTAGTATGACCCCCCAACTATTAGGCATATATTTCAATATTAGGGCATTAGAGAGTATTGTCTGCTGGTGAATTTGAAGTCTGAAATGCCTACTTATCTGAATTGCTGGAAATCATATTGCAATAACACCAGAAGAGACAGTCTTTTTCCTTATAGCCCAGAGGTCAAGGGTGAGGGTCAAGGTGAGGAAGCTAAAATGTCACAAGAGATAAGGTATGTGCAAAATCACTGGAAAAAATGGGCAAGAGTCTAAAAACAGGCGGCTACCATAACAATTAAGAGAAATCATAGTCTGAGAAAAAGTAGATAGAAAGCAAAGAGCTATCACCACCTCATCTCTCAACCTAGAAGCCACGTTTTCCACATCCAGGTTTCAACCTTGAGATGACTGGAAGCTATGTAGTTTTCAGTTTCTCCATGAAGAACACCTGGAGCTCAATACCACTGTTAGTGTTCCTACATTACAGCTTTCACTAAAATCAGAGATGAAGGAGATGCTGGGTCTTTTGAAAACAGTCTCACAGGTTTATCTCCTGTATACTTTTTCCTTGCCTCTTCTTCCTGTCCCTTTTTCCTGTGGGATAAATATATATATCCATTCTAAAGCCTCTCTCTCTTTCTCTTTTTAAGTTTATATTTTATCTTGCTATTCATCTAGTCTCTAAAAGTCTGTGTTAAGAAAAGTTAGTTAGCCCAAAGCATTATGTATATGTATGTGTTAAGTCTGTCTTAAGAAAAATCAGTTAGCCCAAAGCATTATTTGTATGTATGTATTTCATATGCTCAAGGGTACTTGAGAAAGTGCTTATGATCAGAAACATTCAGAGAGATAAACAGACAAAGAAAGAGGCAAAGATAGACACCGAGAAAGAAACTAAATCTTTGAGGCTTCCCCAGAGAGGGTACCCAGTGAATGAAAAAGATTTTGATAAATATTACAATTACTTTTCAAAAACAAGTAAAAGATTAAGCTCCATGAATACAAACCATCTTGAATTTCCTTGGCCACAAAGGAGTCAGTAGTGTTATGGGGAAGAAAGCTTGGTTAGGAGAAACTTTCTCCCAAAGTCCCTCCCAGAAGTGGCCTTTCCTATTCTTCCAGTTCAGAAGGGAGTAACTAGTCTTCAGCCAAGATCTCCAATTTGTAGCAACTGTTACACCTCAAGAAGGTCCAAGATAGAAAGAACCACCCCCATACATACCAAAATATTTATAGCACTGCTTTGTTGATATAAAAGAATTGGAAACAAAGTAGATGCCAATTAGTTGGGGAATGACTATGTTGATTAGGGAACATGAATGTAACAATAAGAATTGACGACTATGAAAAATACACAAAGGACTGGGAAGATTTCTAAGAACTGATACTAAGTGAACTAAGCAAAACTAGGAAAATAGAATACGTGATGACTAAAAGAGATGTAAATAAAAAGAACAATAATTCTAAAAACCTGAATGTCATGTAATTTTAATGACAACTCAAACATGAGAAAATATTCCTCTCTCCTTTCTTTATAGAAGTTAAGGATATTATGAGTGCAGAATACTGAATACATTGTCAGAAAAAATTAATGTGTTGGTTAATTTTGCTGAATTGCATTTTTCCCTCTTTTATTTTTTATTACAAGTAGGGGAGAGAAAAGGGCTATATTTTGAAATGAGGTGCTGTAAAATAAAAGTTAACCAGTTTTTTTAAAAGAAAAATATTAAAATCATGGACTACTAAAATCTTAAACTTTTTAGTTTATCAAATTAGCTAAAGAGGCTAGATATATGCAAACCCACACATGACAACTAAATTTTGAAAGAAAGACAAATTTAAGGAAGGATAATAGATCATGGAGGAGCAAGGAATTGGTCATGCTATGAAAAACAGTTGGGAAATAGAAGGAAAAGTACTTGATTTAGAGCTCAAGCTGAAGTGTCAGCTTCTGTGGATAATTCACTTAGCCTCTATAAGTCTCACATAAACTGAAATAATTATATATGCCTTATTTATCTTATTGGTATGATGTGAAGAAAAGATTTTTAAAACTTAAACTACTATGTAAATTCTTCATTTTTATCCCTCTCAATGCCTTGCCTAATAGCCACTCAATAAATGTAAGGTAAATCTAAATGCCATACTAGCCATTGGATAAACACTTGTTGATTGATCATAAATCTAGAGCAGGAAGGAACCTCAAAGGCCATCTAGTACTACCCTTAATTTTATAACTGAGGCCCAAGGAAGTTAATTGGCTTGGTTAAGGTCAAACTAGCACTAATTATAAGAAACAAGATTTGATGCTAGGTCCTCTGACTCCAGAGGTTGAACACTTCAATTCATCCCTTGCCAAGCTCCAGCCTGTAAATAACCATTCCATCTACCTCCACTCAAATTCACATGTTGCTGAACGACTTCGAGAAAGTCACACAACCATGCTGACTGGGTACAAATATATATTATCTAGCTTTGATTGTAGCTCCACTAGAACAAGGCAATCCTTTTATCCCCTTCTAGATGACTCCCCAGAGGAGTTATTCCACACCTCTTTTCTCCTCTACCTCATTTCACCTTCCCTCCCACCCCCTCAGCTACAGAATTCCCTCTTCTCTCCTAATCTTTATCTCAAAACTCTATAGTAGCACGTTCTTATGCTTTCCTCCTTTTCTAAAGTCTCTGTTAATGAAGTCTCCTTGCCAAGGACCTCCATAAATAATCTTGATCCCATTCCTTCCCATCTTCTCTAGAAGATCTATATCTCTCTGTCTCTATCTCAATATGTCTCTCTCTGTCTCTCTTTGTGTGTGTGTGTGTCGGTCTCTGTTTCTATCTCTCCCTTTGCCTGTTTCTCTTTCTCTGTCTCTATTTCCCATTGCCTCTTTCTCTCTGACTCTATTTCTGTCTCTATGTGTGTTTGTGTGTATCTGTCTCTGTTTCTGTCTCTGTCTCTTTTTCTGTGTGTGTGTGTATATGTGTGTGTCTCTTTGTATCTTCTCATTCCACACACACATACACACACATTTATTCATTTTAGTTTATTTATTCTCTTTATGACAATGAGTCCCAGATGATTTTGATCATTTACTTATATATTTGAATGTCTTGGGCTATTTTGAAATGACTTAAGTTCATCAAAACAAAATGATCTATTCTTCCTTTCATTTTGTACTAAACAGTAAGGGAATATAAGCTATGCAGTCTTAATCCATTTACATCATCATTTGCATGGACTTTCTTAATCAAATCAATTTGCTAATGATTGACATGTTAATGATTTGATTAATCCATTGGGTTTGATTCATTAACATCAGCATTTCTGTTTTGTCAAGAATTGGTTTCAAGGAGATAGTTAATGTCCTTCAATGACTGCAGCATTTTTTAAAGGCAGGAAATAGAATTTTGTCATTCATTTTGCTAAATTCTGCTAAATTCTGAACTCAAAAAGGATGATGGGTGATTAATATCTGGGTTTTAGCTTTTGACAAAAGTATATTCTCTTGACAGGACTGTAGTTCTTTAATAATGTATATATATTTCCCCCCATCACAGCCATAATGCTTCTCCCACCCTCCCAGTATTAGAATTCAACTTTCATAAAACAGGTTATTTTTTATTGTTGTTGTTGTTTGTTTTTTGTCCTTTTTCCCCCATAATAGCAAGGAATTGTTTCATTACTATCTTTGTATCCTTGGCACCTAGCATAGTAAATGACACATGAAAGGTGCTTAATAAGTACTTGTTGATTAATCAGTTGATTGATAAACTACTGAGCAGAACTTTCAGGAGTGACAAGTCAGTGCTATAAATCAGAAATAATTTTTTTTTACATACATAGGGGGACAAGGAAAGGGAACAAGCATTTATTAAGCATCTACCATGTGTCAGGCACTGTCATAAGAATTTTACAAATATTATTTCATTGTATACATAGCTGGGAGATTATTCAATCCAACTTCTCCATTTTCAAGGAAAAACAGAAACATAGAAAGTTGTAATTAGCATCAAAAATATGATTTGAAATCAGATCACTTATCTTTGTGACCTTAGACAAGTGACTTAAATCTCTCTGGACCTCAGTTTCTTTATCTCTGAAGTCAAGAGATACTAAATCCTGGGATCCTAAAGGTCTTCCTAGATATTCATCTTCTTTGCTGGGATATCAACTTCTACATCTGTTATGTACATAACTGGTCATGCAAGAGTCATGGCCATTTAGAATGATGAAACTGTATAGCAAAATTGCATAAATGAACAAAAGAAGAAAGGGCCCAAGATTCCAGATAGAATGGGGAAAATTCTGAGTAAAAGAAATAAGAAATATGTTTGTGTGTCAAAAAAAAAAAAATCTTGTAGAAGTTGGAGACTATATAACCAATGAGTTGCACTTAGAAAGACAGGATGCTGGCTGGGATATATTTCAGCCTGAACCAGAATTGGGAACTGAGAATTAGCTGCAGAATCTGATTTCTTGTGTGCTCAAGGGCTTTTAAAAAAAAAAATCAGTAAAACCATAGCAGCAAAGTAGGATTAGGAAGAGAATAAAAACATCTCTAATCACCTTGAGCCAGGAAGAAGCTGGACTTTGGTGAATATATTGAAATAATCAAGGTATTTGTTTCTTAATTACATCTTAAGCTAAATTCTACCTCTAAGACAGAAAAAGAAAATAGGCCCATGGTTTTATTGGAATAGGGAACTTCTGGATGAGAAAATGCCCTCTATTAATGTAACTCCTTCTCAAAAATGTATAGTCTTAAAGAATTGATACTTAGAGGTTAAGTGATTTATCCAAAATCACATAGTGAGTATATTTCAGAAGTAGGTCTTGAAATCTTCCTGGCTTTAAAGTTAACTCTAAATATTATGTAATGTTGCTTCTCAGGGTCTTTGTGTACTATACTTATAAATCTTGTATACAGTTTGGACCCTAAGAAATTGTAACATTATCAGTATGACTCAATCAAGTCAACAGAACTAAAAATTTATTGCTTAAAAATACTTTTTTTCCTAAAAAGGAATACAAGAGAGGCTATGCTCTAATCTAGAGCAGAGATTCTTAACTATTTTTGTGTCATGGACTCCTTTGGCAATCTGATGATATCAATAAACCTATTCTCAGAATCATGTTCTTAAATGGACAAAATATATAGGAATACAAAGCAAACTGATTATGTTGAAAACAATTATTGAATTAAAAAATAATTTTCATGATTGCATGTGTTTAACCTATATCAAATTGCTTGCTTTCTTGGGAGAAGAGAGGGAGGGAGAAAAATTTAGAACACAAAGTCTTTAAAAAAATGAATGTTGAAAACTATTTTTACAAGTATCTGGAAAAATAAAATACTATTGAAAATTTAAAAAAGAAAAGAAAAGAAATTCCAAAAAAAATGATGAAAAATAATTTTATGGACCCTGGTTAAGAAGCTTAGTTTGAGGATAACATCCCCAATAAAAAATCCTCAGACTCTCAGATGTCTGTGGAAGAATTGTGGAAGGCAGGATCTTGGGTATTTTATCACTATATCTCTCTTAAAAAGAAATAGAGATTATCTAATGGTCTAAGTGGCTCAGTGGGTGGAGTACTGGGCCAGAGTAAGAAAGAGATCTGTGTTCAGATCTGTTCTTAGTAACTGTCTGACCCTAGGTAAGTCATTTAATCCTACTTTTCTCAGTTTCCTTCTTTGTAAAAAAATGAGTTGGAGAAGAAAAAACAAACTATTCCAGCACATTTTTAAAAAAGAGAAAGAAAGAAAGAAAGAAAGAAAGAAAGAAAGAAAGAAAGAAAGAAAGAAAGAAAGAAAGAAAGAAAGAAAGAAAGAAAGAAAGAAAGAAAGAAAGAAAGAAAGAAGGGAGGGAGGGAGGGAGGGAGGGAGGGAGGAAGGAAGGAAGGAAGGAAGGAAGGAAGGAAGAAAATGGGATCACAAAGAGTCTGACATGAGAGAACAACAATAAAAATGACCAAATACTCTCTAAGGCATTTCTTAGTTATAAGAAATAAGTTTTAAGTTTTTCTTATAACTTTCTTCTAGATATTCATGAACTACAACTTCAGCAAAGATAATACACCAAATATGTCTGCTCCAAATATGTCTATGGGAAGAGATTATATTCCCATATCCAAATGCATTACATTAAATACATTAAAAGATTGGTTCAAAACCTAAACCCAGCAATACAAGTTATAAATTTCTACCACCTTATTCCTTAATTTATCAAAAATTGTACTATGAAAGTAGTTACGTTTAGAAGAAAACATCAAGATGAAGTATCCCAATCCCTTCCCTTCACAAATGAGAAAAATAAGACTCAGAAAGGTTAAAGAATAACCTCAGCTAAATTCCTCCCTCCAGAATTTTGATGCCTCATCTTGGTATAATAATGACATTGGCTTTTCATACTTGATGCCAGTGACCCACAAGCTCTGGCAGGCTGTTCTATGCTGGAAAGATTGAGAGTGACAGAGTGTCTGCCAGCTAAGGACCAGTCTGACTGAGTACAGAGTCTGCTGGACTAAGTGACACAGTATTAGACTATTGACTCTTGTTACCCTTAATTGCAAGATCTTTGTTCAATGACCTAATGAGTAGAGGAAGAACTTCTTACTAGAGGAAACTACTTTTTAGAGAAAGAACTAAATTCTATCAGTTACATTATTTATTTTAAAAAATGAAAACTTCTTACTTCTCATTAGAGAAAGAACTAAATTAGATTGGTTACTGTATTTACTAATAAAATAAATGGAAATTATAAATAAGTAATACAACAAAAATAAATATATAAAAATGGATAAATACAATTAACTATTTTATTTCTTAGTATTTATTAATCGCATGCTCTGTGCTGAACACTTTATTAGGGGCTAAGGAGTCTAGTAAAAAGAATGCAACAATCCCTACCCACAACATTTCCTCTATAAATGAAACCAGAATACAGAAAGAAAGACATCACCAAGGAGATATGTGACCAGAAAAGGAAAAAGTCATGTGATAAGAAAGGAATAACAGATGGACAATCTAAGTGCTTCATATGTATATACCCCTTTATTAAAGATTTAGAGACCTGGAAGAATACACACACACATATACACATAAACACACATACAACTATACACACATCCAGAACATTGTGTGAACACCCTCTAGATGATTTATGGGAGGATATGGACAAGATTCATATCAAATGAGAAAATACAGATGGCTCATGTGCACTGTTCCAGAGGAAGGTGATAGCACATATTGTTGAGATCATGAATAATGTGAAGTATATCTCTGCTAGCAGAGTCTGGGGCTAGAAGAGAGGGACTCGTATCTCTTGGGCCATGCTCTTGTCACTCTTTCAGGGTCTCTTCCATCATCCATAGAAAAAGAATTTGTTTTAATTTACTTCTGTGAAAAATTATGAGGTCAAATTAATGTTTGGAGAGTGCACGCAGATCTTACAAGAAGATCTGCATAAATGCAGAGAAATGATTGTGCTTCCATTAGGAGGATAATATAATAGCGTTCCACATTGTAAACAGATTCCTATACTTTACTCTTTAAATAGACTGTAGCTGTCATGTCTGTAATTCCTGTGTAATTAAATTGAAATTAAATGTCAATTTACTTTGAATTACAGAGTAATTCTATGTATACATGCCATACAATCTGCATTTTGTAGAAGATGACAATACAAAAGTATCTGGACAGTTCCCCTATAATTATATAGCAATCTGATTAAAATCAGCTTGATAAAATACCTGTCAAGGACTGAAGAAGAGAAAACCATGGGGAGTGGGAAGGGTCTACAGAAGTTAGGGAATGGAAGGGAAGAGACAGTGTGTGATTTTCTGTGGGTAGATACCTATCCAGGTTAACCATTAACTCCATATAATTCAAACAGCAGAATCAATTTTACAAAAAGTGGGTGTGATCCCTTAAAAGATGATTTAATTATGAAACATATTGACATTACTTTCTTATCGTTTTCTTTTTAATCCATCGAGTATAATCAGTTTGGCAAGTATAAGTTCTTGGATCACCAGACCACATGATGATAACAAATTTGAAGATAATATGCTACAAACATTAGCCAAGAATTTTATTTTCTTCATATTCAAAATGAAATTTGTCATAGGAACAATATGCTAGGGTCCTGCTCCTAGCAAACTAGGCTAACTTTTCTTTAAAAGGCATTGAAACTGACGTTGAGACTCAATTGACCCAAGGGACTAAAAGTTTGAGCCATTAATATAGCTTCCCAGTAGCTTGGGTATAAAAAAAAAGCCTGGGCACAAAAAAATCAGCAGTTAGTCCCTCAGGTTTCTGATCTAAAGATCAACAGAGAAGTAATTCAAAGACAAGGAAGTTTCTTCTAGATGAATCAAAGCTGTATTTTTGCTGAATATACTTTCCCTGTTCTTATTATCATTACTATCATTCTCTTGTTAATTAATTGCCAGATATTCTTCAAATATCTGTTTGCTTTCATCTTAAATTTGAGGAACCACAAAAAGACCCTGGAATTATTTTGCATTTCAGAACAGAAAACAAAGAAAACTTTCTTTAAAAAAAAAAAAAACTAATCTTACTACAGAATATGGGTGGCAGTGGAATAAGCCTGACCAGGCAAGGAAATCAGTGGAAAGAGAAAAAAGTACTGAATTTGAAGTCAAAAGATATGGATTTCAATGTTCAGTCTACAACTTATTATCCATGTGTCTTTAGGCAAAGCATTTTGTATTTTTAATCTCGGTTTCATGAGTTGCAAAATAAAGTAATTGATTGATGCAGTCACTTCACGTCGATTATAATAGCAAAAGTTGGTCAAGGAAAGGATAACTCATGGCTGGATGAAACTATGGAAAGATTAACACACAAGTTCATTTCTTATGAAACTATGATCTAGTCTGTAAACCAATCTGCAACTATGCAAGAAAAAAATTATTAAAATGCCAAAGTTTTAAGATTCCAAATGTCCTAAGAGAATTGGAAGAGGCCACTGTTCTAAAAGCCAATGAATCAGTCAAAATGGGGAGGGGCAAGCAGCTGGAGAAAAGGAAGAATAAGTGTTCATGAGAATCAAAAAGAATCAGCAAAGATTAAATGCCGCTTCAGAGTCAGTTTTCTAAGCAGTTTTTGTGGCTCTAGGATTGGATGATTCTCAACAACAAAGAGATTCCTTGATTAATGACTAAATGCATACAAAAACCAAAATAATTTCTAGAAATTCAATAAAAATTCCTTCAGAACCAAAAGCAGGACCGCACTTCAATATGGATTTCTTTGAGGCTCTCAAATATTCTCACTGTAGAAAGTTCAATTGCATTGCAAGATTCCTTAAGGAATAGCTTTCTCTTCTTCCCTAGATCTCCACCTGACTGTGAAGAACCAGATATATGCTCTCTACTCTCTTATTTTGCCTTGAATTAAAACTTAATGCAAATATCCAAGCTAGATCTGCTGCTGTGGAGATGGCATTTAGCCAGCTATGTTTGCCTGCTGGCCAAGGACACCGGCAGTGTGAAATGAATCTTGATACATCTACCTAAGAATTTTTAAGATTATTTGAGTTTGCTGTATTCATTTCCTATCATATGAATACTTGAGAATTGCATAGCAAGAAGTTAACAGTTCCCTTTTAAAAGCCCCATAGAAATTTAGCAACTATTCCAAATTTCTCTAAAAATATTATTAATAATTGTTATTCTGGAAAAGACCCATAAGATAAACATGCAAACTTCTGTAACTTTTTGTGCTTTCTCGAAGTAAAAAATATTAAGTACACCTTTAAGTTTTTAATCACCTAATCATTGATAAGTATCTAATTTATCTACTTGGTCATAAGAATGAAATTCAATTCATCTCTATCATAAGAAACTTCAAGATGTCACATTCTGAGCTTAGCTCTAAACTTACCCAAATTCTAAATCCAAAAGACCTTGTCAAAGCAGGAATGGTATGGTCAGAAAGGAAAAAACTCAAAATGGGCTGAAGCTGACAAGGAAAAATAAGTTCAACTAAAGGGCTGAATTGTTTTAGCTACAGGGAAAGAAAGAAGAAGATCAAAGAGTTCGACAGGATCATTACTTCAGGGGTCTGAGATGATGATACCTGACACCTGAAGAAAGGCATTCTTATTCCCATCTTGGTTAGCTTCTCTTTCTTGCTGCCAAGGAAAAGGATCTTTGCACTGGAAAAGACAAGGGAAAATAGGCACTAGATCTATGGTTTCACTTGTGTAAGTAATTATGTATATCTATATCTATGTAATAGATATTGCATATTCTTGCAGATATTGTATTGTTGCATATCTGCAACTTCTCTTCCAATTATGATTTTAAAAGTGAGAACAGAGTTAAATGACTTGCCCAGGATCACATTTCCATCTACTCAGTGGAAAAACAGAAACCTAGCTCTTTGTGGCTTTAAGCCCAAATTACTACCCACTGCACTATGTTGCCTCTTGGGAGATTTGAGGACATTGACATCCAAAATACACGAGGAAATAGTAATACAACAAATACACCTGGCTCAAATGAACTATATCCTCAAGTATATGATTCATGAGATAATTAGCATTATCAATAATGGATTCTAGAGAATAAGATAGGTTCTATAGGTTTGGAAAAGAGCAATTATTATACCCTTTGATCCAGCAGTGTTACTACTGGACTTACATCCCAAAGAGATCATAAAGAAGGGAAAGGGACCTGTATTTGCATGAATGTTTGTGGCAGCCTTCTTTGTAGTGGCCAGAAACTGGAAACTGAGTGGATGCCCATCAATTGGAGAATGGCTGAATAAATTGTGATATATGAATATTATGGAATATTATTGTTCTGTAAGAAATGACCAACAGGATGATTTCAGAAAGGCCTGGAGAGACTTACACGAACTGATGCTGAGTGAAATGAGCAGGGCCAAGAGGTCATTATATACTTCAACAACAATACTATATGATGACCATTTCTGATGGACTTGGCCATCCTCAGCAATGAGATCAACCAAATCATTTCCAATGGAGCAGTAATGAACTGAACCAGCTATGCCCAGTGAAAGAATTCTGGGAGATGACTAAAAACCATTACATTGAATTCCCAATCCCTATATTTTTGACCACCTGCATTTTTGATTTCCTTCACAAGCTAATTGTACAATATTTCAGAGTCCGGTTCTTTTTGTACAGCAAAATGATGGTTTGGTCATGTATACTTATTGTGTATCTAATTTATATTTTAATATATTTACTGGTCTGATCTACTGATCTACTGGTCATCCTGCCATCTGGGGGAAGGAGGGAAAAAATTGGAACAAGAGGTTTGGCAATTGTCAATGCTGTAAAGTTACCCATACATATAACCTGTAAATAAAAGGCTATTAACTAAAAAAGAAAAATATAACTAATTTTTTGCTCATATTAGTAAATAAGGTTTTACACTAGATGAATTCCATTTCAAATTCTATTAAATTTTAATTCTACTGTAAGGTGTAAAGAAAAAAAAAAGGAAAAGAACAAATATTGTCCTTATTTCCAAAAAAATGGGACTATTGTCCTTGAACTAAGCTTCAATTCCTGAAAAAATTCTGGAAAAAATAATTAAAGATTAGTGAAAATTGAGGGGAGAAAATGACAGTAACAAGCATTGCTTTATCAAAAATAGTTCATTATAAACTAGCCATATTTCCTTTGGGGGGGCATACAAAATGTTTCAGAAAAACTAGTACCTCTGGTGGGAAAACTTGATAAAATCTTTTCAGGGCTACTGATCTGCCTTTGGGATCTACCTTCACTAATTCTCATTTAAAACTCTAAGAAGCTGGAGCATGCACAGAGACCATAACCCAAGAAAAACCATCTTGGCATTAGGGCTAAGTCATATTGGGGGTAACTGACAGGTCTCAAACTTACTGAAGAATTAGGGGGTGCCTACTTTAAGCAGATAAAGACTTCACTTAGGGAATTGGATATTTAAGAACAATTTTTCAGTGGTCATGAAGGCAAGTGAAAGCAGATGCTAGGTAGCACTTAGGACTTATTGAGATATTAAAAATGCCAAAGTGACCCACTATCTCCTGGGTCATCACCACTTGTCTTGACTTTTGTCTTGCCATTGAACTTTAATTCAGGAAGAGAGCATGAGGCTGACAATTTTGTCTCACTTAAATCCTATTCATGCACAAGTTAGTATATTATCTATGATATCACTGGTCCTCTTCACAAACAAAGAATGAATAACATTTCCTCTTTTATTGAGTTATTGAACTGGTAGAACAAAGAAATGCTATAAAATTTACCTAGATGTTTTTCAAAGTATCCTACACTATTCCGGCAGGAAAAGATAAAGAAATAATTTAATTGATTCTGGAATTGCTTAAACAATAGAACTCAAGTAGTAGTTATTAATGATCTATTTTCATTTGTATATGTCTGGACCTGTGCTGTTTTACAATTGATGAATGTCTTCATTAAAGGCACGGGTGACAGGCTTCTCAAATTTATTTTGAGAAGCTGAAAGTGATCATTAATGCTAACAGACAGGCCAGCAGAATTGGGATCTGCTAACAACAACATCTTAATAGTGTAGAATACTTAGTTAAATCTAAAAAGTAAAAATTCAATAGAAATAAATGTAGCCTTTTATTTGGGTTAAAAATGAATTTCATAAGAATAGTTAGGTGGTATAAGTTTAGATAGCAGTTTATCTGAAAAAACTCTTAGGTGTTGAGTGGACACAAGATTAGTATGAGCCATCTATGTGATAGTGGCAGTCAGAAAAGGTAATGAGACTTTGAATTGCATTAAGAGAGGCATACTTTCCAGAAATAAAGAAGAGATGACCTCTCATTATTCTAAATTAGTAGAACTACATCTTAAACATCATTTTTAGCTCCAGGTACCAGCATTTAAGAAAGAGAAGCTGGAGAGCATCCAGAGAAGGGTATCTAAGATGGTACAAGGACTTGAATCTATGTTTTGTAAAGATCAGTTGAAGGAGCCAGGGTCATTTAACCTGGATAAAAGAAGAATTATGAGAAACATAAAGAATTATGTCCAAGTATTTTAAGGGCTGACAGCGAAATGAGATTATATTTATTCTCTGTTTCCCAAGAAGAAGAAATAGGAAATGATAGAAGGAAATTACAAAGAGGCAATTTAACCCTGATGTTAGGGAAAACTTCCTAATAATTTGGATTCCTCAACATTGGAATGGACAGCTTTAGAAGATAATTTTCCAACACTTATTGGTCTTTATGACCACTCTGTATTGAACTGGAAGACCACCAAAGTCTCTTCCAGCACTAAAATCTGTGATTCTCTGAATATGTGTGAATTGTACCATGAAGCTATGTAGTTTTGCACTTCTCTGTTTTTTAAGTGTTATTAAATCTTTTTCTTATGTGTTTGACCTTCTCCAGATTATAAATCCCATAAAGACAAGAAGTGACTTCTATTGATTGGGAATCCCTTCACCATTCCAAGGCTGACATTCTGACATAGCCATGTGTCAGTCATTTTTATAATCACAGAATCATAGAACCTCAGTAGATGTTTATGATTGATTACTAGGCAGATTGTCATCCAAGAGAAGAAACTGGCATAGCTTCAGCTCATCTCTGCTGTGGGCCTGGGAGGGTCAGTCACTACCCACATACCAAGGAATTCAGAGGAATGTGTTTACCACTAGAAATTGGGCTCATGGGATGAGAGTGGGAAGGGACTGATGAAAAATTCTTTGAAGAACGATAGATACTGCTTCTGAGATAGAAGCAAGTACAAGACGTAAATGTTATTGGCAAAGTCTGCTCCTGGGTAACAAGGAATTTGAAACCTAAGTTATAAAATATTGTTAAACCTGTATCCACTGGTGCTACAAGGCTAATAGGAATTCTGATCTCTCTTCTGAAGTCAACTTGCTGTAGATTTTTGATAAGTCAGTTTATTCATATTTGGAAAGGGAAAAAAAGATGATTTTAAAAAGATATGGTCAACATTGGAAGATATAATGCCTACTGAAGAATTTAGAGCTATTGAACTGGCAGACAGAAATCACATAAACTATGAAATAAGATCTCTTATAAAAAATGTCATCATATCTGGGATAATTTGGAATAAAAGCCTTCTGTGACAAGTGGACCAATGATTCTTTCAAGGAAAGCTAGGATTATTTAGTTAAGGAAAAATAATGATAATGAGCAACTATTCTCAAACTCTGCAAAAACAGACTACTCTTAACAAAACATTTTACAATTAAGTGAAATCAGTCCCAGAGAAGTAGTGACTTGCCCAAAGTTATACAGCTGGTCATTAGAAGTGCTTGTATTCAGACATAGATACTCTTAGACCAAATCCACTGCTGTTTCCACCATACCACGCTGTCTCTGAAACTGAAAGTTCTTGTTAAAATGGTATAGGAATTAGCCTGATGAATAAAAGGGTTGACTAAATCTTTCTATTATTCTCCTCCATCTTACTAGATTTCCTTTTTTCCCATTAAGTGTTTAGGAAATCTTTAAGTGGCTATGTAACTGTCATCTGGGAAGCTAGGTGATACAGTGGCTAGAGCACCGGGGCCTAGAGTGAAGAAGATCTCAGTTCAAATATGACTTCAGTCACTTACTAACTGTGTGATGCTGGGCAAGTCACTTAACCCCGTTTACCTCAGTTTCCTCATTTGTAAGATGAGTTACCTGAGGAATAAGCAAAACTTAAATCTTTCATCTCTGGAAATCAAAACTTCTAAAGGTGACTCCTGATTGGTGCTACAAAGCTAAGAGAATAACAAAAAAAAAAAAATCACTTTCTTATATTATGCTAAATTTGTTGATTTAGTATTCTTTTCTCCTATTAGAAGACATGAATAAGCACAGCCAATGCTGACTATACCCACTCCAGAATGAGCATAGGTTACTGTCCTTTGAAATAACTCATTTTAAAATGACATCAAAATGATTTCCAATATCAGCCTATATATTTTTTTTTTACAAAGGATCATGGAGTTGAAATTGTTCTAAGTAATTTGAAGTTATCTAGTCCCAAATCCTCATTTCCTAGCTGAGAAATGTGAAGCTCAAAGAGGTGACCTTGCTAAAAGATTACAAAATTAGCAAACAATGAAACACAAGTGACCCAATGGACAAAGCACTGGGCCAGGAGTCAACTCCAGCTTTAGTCAGTTACTAGATTTTAAATTCTAAGCAAGTCATTTAATTTCTGATTGCCTCAATTTTCTCAACTATAAAATAAGGAAAGTAATACTGAGTTGTTGGGAGGATAAAATATTTGTGAAGTACAGTGATTGACACAAAGATGATGACATGGCCTTCCTGTAGTTTCCTAGCTATATTGAAGACAAAACTAAAAGAAAATAGCTAATGCTGTGTCATGAGGATTTGGTTTCCAAATAAGGAGGTACCAGTAAAAATTAGAATTTATTATAGAAGTTGCAGAGTCTCCAAAAGAAGTCCTTGAGATTGCTATTGGACTTCAATGCTTTTAAATAGATAGGTATGTATGTATATATTATATGTGTGTGTGTGTGTGTGTGTGTGTGTGTGTGTAACACACACACACACACACTCTTATATATTAGCCATTATATTGTTTGCCTTCTCAATAAGTAGCTGAGGGACTGGCAAGAGAGAGAGAATTTGGAACTAAAGATTTAAAACATGAATTCAAAAATAAAAGGACAGTATATTCAAAAACAAGGGAATTAATTCAATAATCTCTCAAAGCATCTTCAGACCTTTTTATACGATTATTTTACAGTGTTTTTATAAACAAAATTTGACATAAAATCAAGATTTGGATTTTATGTTCTTGTAGCAAAAGAACTAAAAAATGGGTTTCTTAGGGGCTGGAAGGTTAGGGAGCAGGCTGTGTTCTACATCTATGATTTCATTGAGATAGGGAGCTCCTGGTGAGGAAAGTTCTACTAAAATGGAAATCAAAATCTGCTTGTCAACTTTTAGTTTTAGAGAATTGTTCCTGAGGAACAAGAGGTTGTTTTAACCAAGGTCAGAGTTGCTCTGTTCCACAGAAAGATTTTGAACCTGGGGAGGGAGTGTCCTAACTCAGACATATTATCTCTACCTTCTACTCACTATACCAGTGCCTCTCAGTTACAAGATTAGAATAATAACAACAACGAAAACAAAACCATTTCATGTTAATATTGAAAATCCTATTCAAGGAAAACAACATGGTATACAGATGGCAGAACCTGTTGTTAAGAGATATGAATTCTTTCCTTGATTTTGGCAGTAACTTGGGATGTGATTTGGATGTGATTCAGCTCTTCCAGAGTTAGTGAACCATTCTCTGACAATTAGAACAAGCAACACCAGCAACCAGAAATTAAGATGCTGGCTTTGTATTATAGGCAACAAGGTGGCTTAAATGATAGAACGCTAAATGTGGAGTTAGAAATCTCTCAAATCAGACACTATCTATATAACTCTAGAAAAATAATTTTTCCTCTTTCTGTTTCATATTCTTGATCTATAAAAATGAGGATATTAATTTTATCCAAGTTGGTTGTGAGGATAAAAGGAATAATTTGCAAAGTCTTTTGCAAACCTTGAATGCTAAATAAATATCAGCTGTTATCAAATTAGGTTTGACAAGTGGTTAAGCAGCCTCTGTTTGATGACTTCACATAAAGAAAAGCTACTACATCCAAAATTGTACACTTATGGAGACCTCTGAAAAAATTTTCTTACATCAGGCCTCAAATTGCCTCTTTTCCACTTGTCCATTGATCCTAGTTCTGCTTTGGGGAACCAAGAAGAATAAATCTAATTTCTTTCAGAAAGCTTTCCCAATACCCCTTAATCTTAGCATCTTCCCTCTTTTTGATTATTTCAGAGTTACCTTGTATGTATCTTATTTGGACAGTTGTTTTCATGTTGTGCCCTCTCTTCCCATTAGATTGTGAGATCCTTGAGAGCAAGAACAATCCTTTACATTTCTTTGTATCCTTAACACTTAACATATATGCTTGGCACTTAGTAGGCATTTTATTGGCAATTTATTGATTGATTGGTTGATTGACTCATAGTTCTTGAACTATCTAAAGACTGTTGCAATATTTCTTTTAAGTCTTTATTTCTCATTTGACATGGACTTGAAGCCCTTCTCTAGACATGCTCTTGTTTGTCAATATTCTTCCTCAAATGTGCAACATAGAATTGAATGTGGTATTCTAAATATGCCCTTACAATGACAATTAAGTAAGAGAGTCACTTCCTTATTCCTAAAGCTATGCTTTCCTAATGAAGCCTAAAGTCACATTTTCTTAATTGTCATATTTTGAAAATCTTCCAAAAAAGGGGTGGGGGGAGTGCATACATTCAGGGTAGAAAAGCACCTGTCTCTAAAAAAGGGACAAAAAAAACCCTGCATGGCAGAGCTTGAACAGCTTAATTTTAGTAACTGGAAAAATACTGTCAAATCATCAACTGGCAGATACCTAAACTCTGTGAAGGAAAAAATAAAACACTGACAAAACAGTACTAATCTCCTTTTATGAAAGAGTGATGATCTAGCAAGAAATATGATAGATATTGACTTTAATAGGCCTTTGATTCAGTTCCATAAGATATGCTCATTAGCAAGATGGGAAAACAACTTAGAGGACACTTTCTTATTTTTCCTCTGAAAACAAGAGTGTAAATTTATTAAGCATACATAATTAAAGTATACATCGATCATATTATTGACATCTTGACTCAAAAACAAGTATGCAAATTATCTTTCTCCAAAATGAGAATTGGCTCGTTTATGTAACTGCTTTACATAGGGAATCAAGCCTTAATAACTTAGAAGAGATCCTCATACACACCTTAGGTAGGAAGACAGATGAGAGATTAACAGGACAAATCTTCATGATACAGAAAATAGATAACTACACATTGGAATATTGGGAACAAAAGCAGAATGCACAACTTGCAAGGGAAATGTCTTAGAAGATAAAACAAAGAAAAATAGGTACCGTTTCCAAATTTTCATTGGATTGTCCTTGTTTAAGTTTCCTGGAACCTGAGGTCAGGCAAGGGAGAAAAAAGCCAGAGAGATTACAAAGTACTCAATTATAAGAAAAAATAGGAGCTAAAGCACTAGAAAAAATTGAAAGAGGAAAAGTTATGACATGCTCCCTCCTAAAAGGTACTTCCAATGTGTCATGCATAGCTAATAAAGGATAGCTATCAATATAAATGAGGCTTAATTTGTAAAAATTTGTAAAAATTTGTAAAAAAAAAAAAAAAAAAAAAAAGTCATGCTTCCTAGTAGTCAGCTCTGGGACTAAATCCATATAAATATGTTAATACAGAGAATATGCACTTCCGCAGTATGGGTTCTTTGTAAGAAACTATACAAATTAGAGGTCAAATTAGAGATCAAATTAGAGATAGAATATTGAAGAAGGGGATAATGTAAGATATCATTATTGAATAATTAAAGCAATATCAATTGTACCAGAAAACATAGAGATAATAGGAAAACATAGGAAAAATAGCAATAATATGAAAGGATAATTCCTTTTCAGAGGGATGAAATTTAATAACTCAAGATTAAGAGGAGTTAAGAATCAAACTTATTGAAAAGTAATCTGGCAGAAATTAGACCTAAACCAGCAACTTACACCATTTGTCCATAATATATACTAAATGAATCTATGATCTTAAGGTTGAACATCATACTGTTAAAAAAAATTGGAAAAGAAGCAGATCATATCCATCTCAAAGGTATGTATAGCAAATATATTCATGACCAAACAAGGTCTAGAGGCAATTCCAAAAAATAAAACAGATAAATTTGATTACTGAAAAACTTCTATGTACCTAGAATAAGAAAGGAAGCAGTAAAATGAAAAAAACAGTGAACAAAAAGAAAAAAAACTATCAAATTTCTCTGATGAAGATTAATGTATAAAATATATAAACAATTTCATTTATATGTGCACATAAATACATATATATCAATTTATGTATATTTATATAACTAAAATATCACTTAACCCTTAACATACATAAATATAATTGTTTATATATCACATATATTTACACACATAAATACACTAATAATCATTCCTCAACATAAAAGTAAGCAAGAGATATGAGCAAAAAATTCTCAAAAAAAATGGCAAAATACTGAGAATCTCATGAAAGAATGCTCCAAATCACTAATTATAAGAAAAATGCAAAGCCAAACATTCCTAACATTTGACCTCTTACTCTGCAAATTGATAAGATGACAAAAAAATGACAATTGTCAATGTTGGAGTAGTTGTATATCACCATATCCCCATTCTCTCGTTCTTTGCTCCAGTCTTTCAGGATGAAGTGGTCATTCTCTTAGTCTAAGATAGCACTTCTGCCTCTGTCCCCAATTTTACCACCTCCTATTCCATTAGGAAATCTGTCTCTTTAAACAAATCTTTCTCCCTAATGTTCAGACTTTCATTCACTAGATATGTCTGCCCTCTATTTAACAATCTATATTAGATTGAAGCATTTTTTTTACTTTATTTTTGTTGCTTTTTAGTAACATAACTACTATGTAAATAGATTTTGCATGACTATATATATATATATATTATATATACTATAATATACATATATATATATATATATATATATTATTGTAAATGCCTCCTCAGTGAATGGGTAAGGGACTGGCAAGAGGAAGAGAATTAGAAAAGAGAGAGATGATTATAAGACCTAACATAACTTCATTAAGAATTTTTTGGGCTGTTGTATAATTTACTTATACTATTTAGCTTTCTTTTTATTATTTAATTCACTTTTAACATTTTTATCATAAACTTATTAAATTTACTTTTTTAACTGAGCTACTAACTCTAATAAATAAATATAATGACAAAGAGTTCATTTATTTTAGTAGAGAATTTGATAAAACTTCTCATACTATTCTTGTACAAAATAAAGAGAGATATAGATTAAATTACAGTAAGATTAGATGGAGCCTTTTCTAATTAAACGGTTGACCCAAAGAATGGTGTAATGTCAGTTTAGCAGGTAATCTCATGAGGCATGTCCATCTATGCAGTAGTACTAACATTTTTATAAATGACTTTGATAAAATTATAGATGAAATAATTATTAAATTTACAGATGTGAAAAAGAAGGAAGGAAGGGAGAAAAGGAGAAAGCAATGAAGGGAAGAAGAAATGAAAGAAAGAAGGAAGAAAGGAAAGGAAGGAAGGAAGAGAGGGAGGAAGGAGGGAAGGAGGAAAGAAGGAAGGGAGGGAGGGAGGAAGAAAGGAAGAGAGGGATGGAAGAAGGGAGGGAGGGGGGAAGGAATGAAAGAAGGAGGGAGGGAGGTTTTTGGAAAAAGAAAGATTAAGATGAGTTAATTATATGATAAGTTAACAAAGAAGCTAATGTGACTGGGGGATAGCTGCTGGTGATTATTCCTCTGTATCTTGGGCCCAGTTAGAGCATTTTTGTATTATTGAACTGAATTCAGGGCATCACAATTTAGAAAGGACACTGATAAACTAAAAAATATCCAGAATGGGAAAGTGTCTTGTTATATAAAACAATCGCCAAACACTTATAATTACCTATGATGTACCAGGTAGAACAGGATATTGCGAAGGACTGTTCACAGGTGAACAGAAATTCCCTAATATTTGTCTTTTCCATCCCCTGTGGAGCTATTGAAATGGTGACTGCCAAGTCAGCTTCCCTCCCATTTTATGGGAGGGGCAGGGGCAGAAGCTTTTAAGAGAAATGAAACCTGGAATTAGGGGAGACCAAGATGAGCAGGATGAAGATGTGGGTTATAAGCAGAGTAATAATGACTACTCCCTATATCCACACCAGATAGGATAGTTGGCACTGGGACCTTGGCAGAATCACTTAAAGACTTAGAAATGGAGGAACAAGAAACTGCTACAGTAGAAGCCCCAAGGAGCAATAATCAGAAAAGGAGGAACACTGTTGAAATGATAAGGTCAATAGCACCAGACACCAAGGGCATAAGGTGTATCTGAGTAGACTCTGGTCTTCCTTAATGTAGCCAAGGCAGGCAGAACCAAGATGATGATATCATCTCTCCTCGCCTTTCTTCATGCTTTGGAACCCATTCTTCATTTCACAAGCTTAGCTGTTCTTTATAGTTTATTCCCGTTCCAATTTACTTAGTGTTTAAAGCCAGTATTAAACATATTACTGATCTGTATTTTCATTGCTCAAAGGCAACTGAGGAAAAGGCAGTAAGTGGTTGAGGTATATGGGAAGAAAAAAAATGTGTTACTTCTGGAACCTTTCCTGGCAAAATGGAGGCACAGTGCTGAACAAAGGAGACTTTTGTGATTCTATTTTTCCCAAAAGCAAAGGACAACATAAATCCAGGCTGATTCTGGATAAATGAGCTTAGCAGCCTTTAGTAGGAAAAATGTTGTGAGTGATCTGGGGTTTAGTTAATGAGGTAGTTTCATGTCCCTTGTTTGAAACGAAAATTATATCACCACTATCCCCAAGGGTAGAACTGAGAAAGTTGATGAGGGAGAAAGTAGTGCCCTAAGGGGAAAATCTGGAAATAATGTACTGATGATGGGGTTGATGGTGATGGTGATAATGATGAAGCAAGCATTTCTATAGGTCTCTAATGTTTACAAATTGTTTTATACATATACATAACTATCTCATTTAACCTGCGCAATAAACCTTAAGATCATTACGATCCCTATTTTATAGATGAGGATATTGAGACCATGGCAGTGTAAGGGACTTGTACTATTCACTTGATAGTAGGGGGCAGAGGGAGGGAGTAACTAAGTTTCCTCACCAGCTTAAGACTAGGCACTGCGGGTACAATGACAAAAATTAACTTATCTTCCCCTTCAAGTCACTTACATCAAGGGAGAACTATATACAGACACACACACAGACACACGAATATACACACAGGACAGTTTTGAAGGAAAAGTAGAAACAGCTAGGATGGATCAGGAAAATTTTCATCTAGAAGACCAAATTTACAATGGACTTTGAAGAAAACTAATGATTCTAAAAGAAGAGGTAAAGAGGGAGAGCATCCCAAGTATGGGGGACAACCTACACAATGGCAGAGTTAGAAAATAATGTGTCATGTGTGAGGAATAACAGAAAGACTAAGTTAACAGGACCATAAAGAGCATAAAAGGATGCAGTGCCAGGCACATAGTAAGTACTTATTAAATATTGATTGTTTAATTAATGGCTAAAAAGGTAAGTTGGAACAAGGTTATACAGGTCTCTAAATTCCAAATAAAGGAGTTTGTACTAATTCTAAAGGTAATGGAGAGTCATTGGAATTCATTGAATAAAGAATCGATGTGGTAAATTTTTGCTTTAGGAAAATCCCTTTCACATGAATGTAAAAAATGGTTTGGAGAGGGGAAAGACTTGAAACAGAGAGACCAATTAGTAGTACACTGCAATATTCTAGAGGTGATGAAGGTTTGAACTAGTGTGATGTCCACATGAGTAGAGAGAAGGAGCTCAGTTGGAAGAAGTAAGTCTTTTTTATCTTAGAGAAGATTCAGTGTTAAGAATGCAAAGGGCTGTCATTTGGAAGAGGTACAAAAGACAAGTGAATGATAAAAGCTGTAAAGAGTTTAATTTAGGTGAGGAAAAAATATCCTACAAGTTAGTCATCCAAAAGTACAATGAGCTGCCTATGGGAATAGTAGATTCTCTCTTTTTGGAAGTCATCATGCAGAAGCTATTTGAATTATAGATAGTATTCCTTTTAAATGTGGATTGGACTCCAGGGCCACTGAGGTCCCTTCCAACCCCAAAATTTTGTGATTCTGTAATTAGTTTGGTTTTTTTTTTTGTTTGTTTGTTTGTTTGTTTTTTTTTTTTTTTTTTTTTTTTTTTTTTTTTTTTTTTTTTTTTTTTTTTTTGCTTTGTTTGGGTTTTTTTTTGGGGGGGGGAATGTGTCTTTTTTTAAAGATTTTTGAAATTTCCTTTTTGGTTCTTGTAGCCTCTAATTAGACAAACAATTATTTCTTCAGAGTTAGGGTATCAATCTTTTTTCAAGTTTGCTAACTTTCTCATCTAGAAGGTAAACAGTTTTTTTTTTTAATTACTATAGTGAAGTTAGTAGAAGTACTAAATTTGGAGTTCAAAAAATTGAATTAGGATTTTCCTTCTATAAATTATCAGATCCTGAATATATCATTTAACTTTACACTGGCTATTGATTTAGCTGTAAAATGAATATAATATTTTAAGTATTGTTTTGAGGATAATATTAAATATTCCAATATTCTGATGAACCTCTGTGCTCAGACATCTGGTCTTCCACTGGTATAGGTTTCAATTCATCCACACTGTCTTATCTTCTTGGAATCCTTGTCTATGATTTTCCCCCAAATACTTCATTAGGAGTCCACCCTAACATTAATATCTTCCTTTAGTTATCATAGATATACTAATGTGATATACTACCTAATTGGGAGGGGAGGTAATGGGTAAGCATAAGGGCAAACTCTAATTCTTTCTGCATGACAAAATCACGTTCTTTTCTAGTTGTACATGTTTTTGATATCTTTTACTTTACTTCTGGGGCATAATTCTTCACTAAAAGTATGTCAAAATCGTTTCACAATGTCTAGCATACAGTAAGTGCTAAATAAATGCTTATCATTGATTCATCTGAGAAAGCCAACTTACCCATTATGTCTTTCTCCACTGATTTTTGGAATTAAATTCTTTGGAAACTGGCGTTTCATGATACAAGTGCAGATACCATCACCCTTCCCCCAAAAGTCATTACCAAAAAGATGGATTTTTCTTTTTTGTTTTTGTTTTTATCTTTTTTGGGGAAGGAGAAACTAAAGACCATTAAAGGCACTGCTTAATTTTTCAAATGTATAATGGAACAATCTTGTTCACTTATTCATGTATATTCATTGTCCTTCTCTAGTGTATCTCCAAGATATATATACTGTTGAACCAGTTTTGTGATTATCCACACAACTACATATCAGTCTCAATAATGAGTATTCTTTGTCCATATGATTTTTTCCTGTGTAGATTATTAGACTAAATTTTTGAGCGAATATGGATGTTATCTAGGAAGCTCTATAAAGTCTGCAAAGTAAACATACACTTTTGTTTTCTGACTTTTGAAAAGAATAATCTGAGGGTCTTTGAACTAGTTTGCACTAGTAAATTTTTAAGGAATGTTATATAATTTTGACATTGCACTAGAGCCACACTAATTGTACATCTTTTAAGTCTAAACTGCTCTATCAAGCTAAGTTCTTTTCACAATGATCATCAGAATGTGATTGTGTAGTTGATAACATATTTCAGCAAATTTTGTCATTGTAAATGGCATCATCTATTGTGAATTATCTTGGAGGGGGTGCTGAAGATTTGTTTATATCCTTTTTATAATTTAATCAAGGATGCCTTCAATGCATATATAGCTTATTCTCTTAAAAACTTGCTTAGAAATAAGAAAACAAGATTTATGGATTGATAATTGTTTTCTTAATGATCTTTTGGGCTTGTAATAATGTCCAGTATTATTTCAGTTTAGTATCATTTCCTTTTTCTTATATATTAAGAATTGCTCTCTTGATGTATTCAATATAGCCTCTAGCATAGACCTCCTTAGTGTATAGTAAGTCTAATACAGCTGCCCTTCCTATAGTTGTTTTTTGTAATGCCATTTCTATTTCCTCATAAAGTATGCTGGGAATAGTTATAATGTAGTCTAAATGTGCCATTGTCACTGAAGGAGAAAATAGTTTATTATAGAAACCTTGACAAGTCTTTTCAATTTTTCATATTTGTTGTCCACCTTCCAATTTTATCCTTAAATGCTCTCAAGATGATTTGACTTAATTAGGTATTCAGTTCAGCTTTATATAAATCTGCTTTTCCTCCACTATTTCTCACTATTTCATGAAGAAATCCTGCTCATAATCTCCCACCCTCCTCCTGTATAAAATGTTACAAACTAATTTCTATTATAAGTCTGTATTGCCCATAGGTGCCATATTTCTCCATGGGGCAAAAGATCAATGTTTGCTGAATGAGGCTGTTTCTAGACTCTTTGGGCCCTGTCGTTAAAGTAATTGCCTTATATGAATTAAATATTTTGTGGAATTCTTATCTAAGCCATATGGTCTTGAAAAAAGGCCTGGATCTATAACAATTTCATTTTTCTTTTCCATTCTAGGTATAGGGACTAGAGGCTCTAATTTAGCCCAAGATTTATAACATGAATATAAGAAGGGCACAGCAATAGACCTGGAGTTAGGAAGACTTGAGTTCAAATCTAGCTTCAGATAGTTGATGCCTTACTGGGGACAAGTCACTTAACCTTGTCTGCCTCAGTTTCCTCTTCTGTAAAATAAGCTGGAGAAGGAAATGGCAAACCACTCCAGTGTCTTTGCCAAGAAAACCCCAAATGAGGTCACCAAGCATCCATACACTACTAAACAACAACAATAACAATCATACTTCACATACTTGTGAGTCCAAGGATCCAGGCCAGAGATTGCTGTCAGACCAGCAGTAAAACCAGAGGAACAAAGATTTAAAGATGCAGATCTAGGCTTGCATGATAGATAACAAATATGAGATTGCTTTGTGAAAAGTCAAAAATACGTATAAGGTATTTTACTAGAAAACGGACAACCACATAATTCAGAGCTGGAAATGACCTTGAAGATATATAATCCAAAATATTCATTATTGCACATGTAGACAAAGAAGTTCAAAAAGTTCCTACAATTCCAAATCCAACAGTCTTTTTACTATATTACCCTCCTCCTTTTGACTATTTATAGTACTTTACATAGTCCCACCAATGGTACTAACAATTACTTCAAAGATGCTTAAAGAGAAAGAAAAAAATGTCAATTGTCCATGCAGTATGGACATATTCAGGTATATTTAAGACTCCCCTTCTGCTATTTTCCATTGTTAGACTAGAGATCAGAATTTTTAAGAATTTCATGTTTAGTATACTCCTAACTTCTAGAAACTTGAGATAGACAAATAAAGACTTGAGAACAGCACTTCAAGTCCCAAATCTTTTAGTAAATACTACTTCTCTTTTCCAAAAGTACAACATATTTGATCATTAAGATTACTGGTACTATTGCAAAATTTCATTGTCCATAAGATTTAAAGTTTGAAGTTGAAAGCAGCTTTGGAAATGAACTAGTCATTCATTTTAGAAGTGAAGAAGTGGAGGTCAAGAAAGTTTAAATGACTTAACACACAGGATTGGAATTCAGAGTTAACTCCAAATCCATTTCTCTTTTCACTTTTCTATAAGGAAAGGAAAATGAAGCAATGAATGACAATGCCCTTATACCCTTAATTGGACTGTGGGAAGCAGGCAAATTAGATAACTCAAGTTATTGTTGCTGTTATTCAGTCACATCCAACTCTTTGTGACCCCATTTGGGTTTTTTTTGGCAAAGCTACTGGAGTGGTTTTGCCATTTCCTTCTCCAGCTTATTTTACAGGTAAGACAAGTTCAATGTCTGAATCTATAAAATCCTTTGTCTCTCAGGCTATCTTGCTTTTTGTCCTGCTGCTGAATTTCAATGTCTCCGGAAGAAAGAGTGAGGCTGATGATTTTGTGCCACTCTGCCTCCTTTAAATCCAATTGATGGCATCAATCAAGATATCACCTATAATATAATTAAAACTATTTGAAAATGAAGGACAAGGAACAACAGATGAAGAAACTGAGACAAACAAGATTAGATGACTTATTCAGGATCACACAGTTAGCAAGTATCTGAAGTTGATTTGAACTTAGGTTTTCCTGACTCCAGGTTTAATGCTTCATCCACCGTGTCACCACGTTGTCCAAATAATTCAAGCCCTTTGCCCAAATTATTTTGTTTTTTTCATTATCAATATTGCTCTTAGTTATCTATATAACTGCAGGGAGGTGATATAGTGACTAGAGCATTGGACTTTTATCCTGTTTAATTTCTTAAGCCAGAACCATATTTTACAACAAAATTTTCATTTTCCTTCAGCCTAACTTTATATGATAGGAGAAAGAGATGGGAAAATCTAAGTTTAAATCTGGCCTCAGGCACTTATTGTGTGACCCTGGGCAAGTTATTTAAGCATTGTCTGCCTCAGTTTCCTCAAAATAATGTAAAATCGAGATAACACTAGCACCTACTTCCCAAAGGTATTGTGAGAATCACATGGGATATTTATAAAGCACTTAGCACAGTGCCTAGCACATAGCAGGCTGTTAATAAATGCTTGTTCCCTCTCCCAACACACTCTCTGTTTCATTTTACAAATGCAGAAGCAACTTGATTTTATCAATTTCCTGACTGAACAAATATAGGCTGGCTCCTGTTGAGCAGTAGCATCAAGAGGAATGTGGTTGTGAGAGGCAGAGATGCATAAAACAGCAGGAATTACAAAAAGCAGCCTCAGCTATAAACGAAAGGAAAGACTTTGCATGTGAACAACATGGAAAAAAAGTGTTGATCCTGTGCTGATCTTTCAATGCCAACCACACACTTAGAAACCTTTTTTACTTAAAGCATTGTCTTTGAATGTGAAAGAGAACAAAGGTGATATATGTTCCTGTGCTGAACTTCATCACCTAGCTAATGGTCACTGAGATTCATTAGAGAAGTAGTGCTGTCATGGAAAGAGTATTTAGTAGCCTTGCAATCAAAAGACCTCAATTCAAATCCCAGTTCTAATACACCTTAGCTGTGTGAAGTTGGAAAATTCAAATAGTTTTTTTAGTACATGTTTTCTCATCTGTAAAATGGGAATGTTAAAACTTATACACTCAAATTCACGGGACCATTAAGAAAAAGGTTATTTATAAATCACAGAATATATAAATTTGAATTATTGTTTTCTGCAAGGAAGATTGTGATTATGGAGCTGCTATTGTTTCAGCCTTATTGATAAATTATTGAATAGTGATAATTGGATTTTGGTTTTTTTGTTTTGTCCTACTATTACATAGCATGATGTGATAAAAAGAAGACTGAAAATGGTGCCAAAAGATCTGAATCTAAGTTCCAGCTCACATTTTACTAAATTTGTAATTGTGGGAAAGTAACTTAAAGTCTCCAAATCTCAGTTTCCTTATATAAAAAACCAGAGGTAATAATAAATATACCACAATTTTTTTTTTCTTAAGGACAGAGCTTTGCAAAATGAGTTAGTCCAAAACTAAATATGTTTGTGCTTGAAAAGGGAAGGGTGCTAAGTAGGTTGGTAATGGTTTGTCAACACATTCTATTAGATGTACATTTCTCAAACAAAAACAAAATTATGAGAGATGGAAAGAAATGGACATGAAATTCTTTTCATTTAGTAAATACTATTCTATGAGGTACTAAAAAGCAAATCTATAATACTTTGTTAAACTAATTAATCACTTTAATACTAAGGGGAAGGGGGAAGAAAAGAATTTAAGTCTTAACTAAAAAAACCCAAAAGATTAGATAAGGGGAAGGAAGGAAGGAAGGAAGGAAGGAAGGAAGGAAGGAAGGAAGGAAGGAAGGAAGGAGAGAGGGGGAAAGGGAAGGAGGGAGGGAGGGGAAAAGAAAGGGAGGGAGGGAGAGGAAAAGGAAGGGAGGCAGGGAGGGGAAAAGGAAGGGAGGGAGGAAAGAAGGAAGGAAGGAAAGGAGGGAGAGAGAAAGGAAGAGAGGAAGGGAGGAAGGGAGGGAAGGTAATCTCAAAAGGAGGAGCTTCCTAATAAGGAAAGACTTCATAAAGAAGGTAGTACCTGATCTCTTCTTTGAAAGAAACAGGGATTTTATGTGGCTGAGGAGAGGAGAAAATGTGTTCCAGATACAGGGAATCTGTTGGACAAGGTACAGAGGAAGAAAGTAGAATGAATGCAAACAGTAGATAGAGATTTATATTTTTGTTTGACTGAGGCCCTAACTGAGCTCGCTTCTTTTCAGAATCAGGTGGGTGACATAGCAAATAGAGCACTGGATCTGGATCTAAGAAAACCTACTTCAAATAAGGTTTCAGACATTTTCATGATATGTGATCCAGGGCCATTCATTTTCCTGTCTCCCTTACTAGTCTCAACTATAAAATTCAAATTATATTACCTCCTAGGTGCAAAGTGAGGATTAAATGAGATAATATTGGTATAACTGAGAAAGTTACTTATTTTCTGTCTTCTACCTCAGTTTCCTCAACTGTAAAATTATGATAATTATAGTACCTACCTCCCATGGTTATTATGAGAATTAAATGAGATAATATTGGTAAAGTGCTTCGAACAGTGCCTGGCACCTCAAAGATGCTTAATAAATGCTAATTTCTTCCTTCCTCTTCTCCCTTCAATACATAATCAAGGACAGGAATGCCAGGCATTGAAATATGTAGGGGGGAAATTCTTTTCTCTGGGATTTCATGGCCTTTCTTCTTCCATGGCATCTTTCTTCGCTGACAAAGTATATGACCTTTTTTTGTAATTGGCATCTTATTGATTTTACCATCTGCTGATTACTGCCAGAGTTGTTTTATGCATTTTAATTAAATGTCATTACTTTCCACTTGCACCCTACAGTTACCATTCAGGGCCTAATTTTAAAATCCAAATAAACACTTCTTTCACCTCTCCAGAGTGGACAATTTACTCATATTTCTGTCTGGAAAAGGTTACTAATTCTTTTGATTTTCTCCAGTCCAGTTCTTACTCCTCTTCACAACTCAAATGATATCTAACCTTCAGCTGAACACCAAAGCACCTTTGTTCCATAAATATGGAACAAAGAGTATCAAACAGAAGACCTGCAGTGATTTAGACCTGAATGGTTCATTCATACAGCTTTACATTTCCATCCAACCTGAATCAGAGTGGGTTAACATTTCCAACAGAAAACAATTCACCTTGTTTGACCATGGCTTACTCCAGTTTCAGGAGCATACTATTCAACCCCAGAAGTAGCTAGATTGCGATGGCAGGCCAAGTTATTTCAGAATTATTGTTAGTTTGTAAAGAGCTTTGCTGTACATGGGGATGAAAAGCACTTTGGAAATATATGAGATTATTACTGTAGAAAAAGTCAACCTAGAAGAAGGCATTAAGGAGTGCTGCTCCTAATGTCTTCTCAGGTGGCCATTAAGAGATATGTTTGAAGATGCAGATAGGAGGAGATCCAATTACATCTTCCTGATAAGAAATGTTTTAAGTGTCCAACAAGTGCTAATCAGAAAAGGCCATCAGAGAATTGTAATTTCTAATAGCAGCAAAAAGCAAATTACTCCCATGAATGTAACAGCCTGGAGACTAGTTTAAACACATTCCATTCCAGAGATTTCTAAAATAGCCTGGTTATATTTGCGAAAGTAATGCCCATAATAATATCTTGATCTTCCAGTTTGCCCCCAGCCCATTGCATTCATAAAGACTAGAGTACATTGCTATGTGTCTCTTCAGTCTACAACCTTAAGCCAAAATGCTGTGTTTAAAACATGAAGTTAAATTGAGGTAACATCTACCTAGCACATGTTAATACTAACAAGACCTTCCAGTATTATTTTTATTTTTCTCAGATTCCAGTTGGTGACCATTAGCTCTTATAAATAGTACTTACAACCTTAGCCTGAGCCTGAGACTAAAATTATGTATTTGGGGCAAAAGGGTAATTAATTTTACTTAATTAAATAGACATAGACTAAAGATACATTACTATAAAATGGGCCCAAATAGCAAATGAGATAAGATAGTTCCTATGGTATGGCATAATGGACAATGTGTGACACTTGGAGTTAGGATTATCTGAGTTCAAATTCGGCTTTTGATACTAGCTATGTGACAAGGGGCCCTTCACTTAATCTTTCTAAGCATCATCAGTTTATTCGACTATATAATGGGAAGAATTATACCTATAAAACTCATTTTATGAAGTTGCTATGAGATTCCCATAAGCTGATAATACACAAATAAGTTTGCAAACTTTCAAGTGCTATATAAATAACAATTTTTGTTATACCAAGGCAGTATAAAGGAATGTTTACAATTTCTTTTCTGGGTCACCAAAATAAGATACAGAATTAAATAGGCATAAAATTGGATGGTTCTAAGTCCTGGTTTTGTTATGTGCTGGATCCACATGCAGGTGTTACTGAAATAAAGGCATGGTAACAAATTAAGCAAACTTAACAAATCAAAAGTACCCATCTCTTTCCATCCACCACCACTCCCAATTTATAGAATATAAATTTCTCTTGGAAATTAAATCTGTGACTGAAAACCTAAATTAGAAAAGGGTAAATTCCTTATAATTTCTGCTCAGATTTCTTATTTGGTGATTAATTTATTTGGTTAACATCTACCAAAGTGAAATTCTATAAACAATTTAAGCAAGTCCTTATTCTGTATACTATACTACACACCATATGTCACAGAAAAGTGGAACACTCAGGATGTTGTTGAGGCCAAGTGGAATTTGATCAAGGAGCTCTTCAGAGTGCAATTCTTCAGTTCAGTCTGTTGCCTCTGAAAGTTTAAATTATCTCATTAGTGAATACATGAATACATGATTCCTGATTGCTTCACTATGTAGAGATTACATGGTATTTCATTGATTGCTTTTAACCTTCTATTAAATTTTCAAATACAGTGATACAAAGGGGATAATCCCATTTCTGAAATCATATTTTCATATTCAAAATGTTGGTTTCACTCTTTCATGAGTCTCTTATGGTCATGTGAGCCTCTTTGCTTTCATTCATGTTTCCTATTTCTAGAAATCCTTGCCCTCCTAGGTCCAACTCAGAACCCAATTATTGTAGCATTTATTAATTTCTCTCTGTCTATGTCTCTGTGTGTATGTCTGTCTCTCTTTCTATTTCATGTGTCTGTCTCTCTTTGTCTCGCTGACTAGCTGTATATGTATGTCTTTCTCTGTTTCTGTCTCTCTGTCTGCCTGTCCCTGTCTCTGTCTCTCTCTGTCTCTCTCTCTCTCTGTCTCCATCTATGTTTCTCTCTGTCTCTCTGTGTCTGTTTCTGTCTCTGTCTCTGTTTCTGTGTCTCTGTGTCTCTGTCTGTCTGTCTCTCTTTCTCTCTGTTTCATTGTTCTGTGTACCTATCTTCATCTTTCTACCTAGACTATTGCCACCTTTAGGGAAAAGACTGTGTCTTATACTTCTTTATAACCTAAAGTATTTGTTCCATCAAAGCAAATCACAAAACCTCTACCCCAGTCAATAATTCAGAGTGAGCTGATACAACAGAAAATTTTCATCTTCTCTTAACCAACCATTTGATGCTGGTTATACTCCATACTTGGGTAAACTGAGAAATTCATACTGTACATCACCAGCCTTGTGTTCAGAGCCATAAACCTGGAGAACCTAAAGTTATCTTCATGTCACAATGATGCAACAGAGAAACATAGAGTAGATGTTCAGCAAAATGATAATGAAGATGATGAAGAGAAGGAATAAAATTAATTCCTATGACATATAGTAAATGCCATAAAATATAGCAATTATATATATAGATAGATATACATATCTATCTATATATTAGATGATATCATTCACTGCATATTATAGATGTTAGTCTTGTCTCTCCAAGTAGACTGTAAGCTTCTGAAAGATAAGGATCGTATCTTGTATTTCATCTTTATCTTCCACAGCAATAATCACAGGGTTGCACGTGCAATATGCATTTAACTTGTAGAATCCATGATTTAATTGA
Organism: Sarcophilus harrisii; assembly: GCF_902635505.1. Classification (NCBI taxonomy): domain Eukaryota; kingdom Metazoa; phylum Chordata; class Mammalia; order Dasyuromorphia; family Dasyuridae; genus Sarcophilus; species Sarcophilus harrisii. Next base: position 235,292,451 of record NC_045426.1, on the reverse strand, counting down.
TTCTGTATTTAATTTCTATCAAGTTAATACAAGGTATCCCAAAATCTTTAATTTTAAGCTTTAATAGCTTACATTACCCTCAATATCTTGAGGTTTTAATAGGCTCAAAAAAACCCACTAAAGTTTATTGTGCTGATATTTCTATTTTTGAATTAATGTCTTATTGTTTGTTTAACTAACTTCTGACATTTTCGTTAGAGATTTTAATTACAATCAAAAAACATTTCTTCGTTCTGGTAAAGTGATACTTTTTTCAGTTATACTTTTATCCCAAAAACTAATTAGATAGATTTTTATGCCTCTTTCTATGTGCTAATAAACTTGATAATTCTTAATGAGCATTAATTCATATATAAATATGCATATACATACGTATTGTGTTCCTCACAAATCTCTAAGATAAAAAGTTGCAGAAAAGATACCACCTACATTGGTAGAGGGAGTTCCCCAGATCTATGAAGTCACAGGTTCATTCCCTAAATCCTTATCTATCTATCTATCTAACATCTATATATCTGTCTATAACTGTTTATTTTAATACCAAAAGGATATGTGATCTCATTAATTCAGGAATTTCCTCCAATTCTGCAAATGGCATGTCATTCATGTTTGTCCATTCTGAAAAACTCTACACCATATTTTCCTAAACGTTTGCCATAGAAGAATCTACCTACTATGCTTTCCCTTCATAGGTTACTAATGGAATATTCAACCTGTATATCTTTCATGTTTTGCTCTTGCCATCTTTTTATATTACATTATTCAGAGCCCCTTTTTATTTATGTGTTGTAGCCTGCTTGCCTCTACTATTCATCTCTCCATTGTCCTTTGTCTCATGACCAGCTTTGCTTCTTCAGAGACAGTGATATTCCACATTTGGTTACTATATAAAAATATGAACAAAATATTATTATGAAAAGATAGGACTTTGTTTTCATGGAAAAGTTATTCAATAGCATTGCCATTTCTGACAACATTCTAACTTGATTTCCTTCTCCTTTTTAACTTTGGGTCCAGCTCATCCTCCATATATACTTACTATCTGTTCTAGATGCACACTGATGGGCAAGTTCTATAGAGTACACAACAAAATTTGGACATAAGAGGTTATTTGTCCACTTGGTCTTTCTCCTGCATATGGACAAAACAAAATCCTTTGTTTAAGGTTGGTCTTCAAAATTCAGGTACAAATAGAAGCATATGGAGAATCTTAGCAATATAGAAAATTTACTCTTGTCTCCTCCATCACAATGGCAAGTATCATTGGTAAAAATATATATATCTCTCTTTTAGACATTCGCTGATCTCTCTAATCAGAAGGCCATGGAATAACTTTATTTTCCAAGGAATTCTTGCCTCCTCCATCACAATGGCAAGTATCATTGGTAAAAATACATCTCTCTCTCTTTTAGACATTCTCTGACCTCTATAATCAGAGGGCCATGGAATAACTTTATTTTCTAAGGAATTTTAAATGATCTTGATGAATACATAGGAGATATGTTGTTGTGCAGAGCCTATAAGAAGTCATTTTGTTCTGCCAAACCAAACGCTTTTTCATAATCAACAAACAATAACCACAATGGGATACTATACTGCTGCATTTCTCAATTAATTGTGAAATGGTAAAGATATGACCCATTGTTGAATATTGCTAGAAAAAGTCTACTTGTTTTCTACATAATACCTTTATCAAGAATGCTTTTACTTCATGTTTGGGTAGCTATGATAAAGCTTTTATATAGATTCACCAATTTTAAGTTATTATGGTTAAGTTATTTTAAGGTTAAGAGGAGTTAAAATTTTCTAGGGCACTTTCAGTCTAAGGACTGAAATTTTTTTTCATGCCTATGGTTTCTTCCTTTCCTTCAGATTATATGTATGTTGTTCTATCAACACCTTTACTATTATGTCATCTCTAAGGACAGATTTCCTTTATACATATTTGATCCAAACTAGATACTTCTCCTATCTTTGTCATCATCAATGCCATTTTTACCTTCTCTACAAGGAGGGTCAGACATTAAGGGCCAAATAACTTTAGCATCACTGTCCTCAATAAAAGAAAAATACTAATGGTTGTTATAAAAATGTCCTATTTTTCTTCTCTTTGTAGTCCTTCCATTTTCATACTTTAATAATCTCTGTCTCTCTCTGTCTCTCTGTGTGTGTCTATATCTGTCTATCTATCTGTCTCTGTTTCTCTCTGTGTTTCTCTCTCTTTTTCTCTGTCTCTGTCTCTCTCTTTCTCTTCCCTTCTATCCCCCCCCTCAAGTAATTAATTGTTTACTAATTAAAGTACTTTCTGGCCTTTTTTGGACCCCTTAATATGAATACTAATTTACAATGGGCAAACTTCTGGATTAACTTATTTTAGTCAGTATTAAGGTCATTTATGTTGTCCATTGGTGACTTTTTAAATTTTCTATTACTTGATAAAAATTATTCAGGATTAAATTATTCTAATTATATTCTATATATTGTCTCATTTATTTTTTCTTTTTCTTCTTCTTGGCAATTCTGACTAATTCTTTATTATCTCTACAAGACAATTGTCTGACTGTACACAGACAAGTGAATCAAAGATAATATAAATAATGTGTTTTTCTTTAGATATAGATATAGATATAGTTTATTAAATTCTGTAATCAATAGGTGTCACTGTGGAGCAAAATTAATTGAACCAGCTCTTCTCTTCCTGAGTGGTCCTGAGGACATGATCTTCCCTTTGGTTTTTTTCTCTACCCCTCACACTTTTCTCTTCAGGTTAGAGATTGTAGTTTCCCATAAAGTTTTTGTCCTGGATTATTGGAGCATCTATACCCACTAGAATATCCAGGTAAAATAATTTGCTCAAAGTCACATAGTAAGTACTTGAGGCTACATTTGAACGTAAATCTTCTTACCTCAAAGCTATATAACATAAGTATTCATGATTAATCATGAATTTTATAGACAACAGTTTAGTATAATGAAACATTTCAAGTAAAGAGCAAAAAAAAAAAATCACATAGAATCATCTCTGAACAAACAAGCCTAGGAAAGGAGAAATTTTGGAGAAATTTGGAGAAAGTAAAAAATCTTTCAAGATTGCCTCAACATTTAAAGAGACAATGATAGTAAGTAGACTTAGCTAGAATTCTTTGTTCTATTTAACAAAAACTGAGTCAGCATACCCTTTGACCCAACAATATTACAATTAGATTTGTATCCCTAAAGGATTTTTAAGTATGTGTATACACAGATACAAAGAAATATGTGTATATATATAATATATATATATGCACATGTGTTATCTATATATACAGAAATGTATATATACATACTCTGTGTGTGTGTGTGTGTGTGTGTGTGTGTAGAGAGAGAGACAGAGACAGAGAGACAGAGACAGAAAGAGAAGGAGGGAGAGAGAGAGAGAGAGAGAAGGAGGGAGAGAGAGAGAGAGAGAGAGAGAGAAGGAGGGAGAGAGAGACAGAGACAGAGACAGAGACAGAGTGTTATGATGGAGGAGTATTACTGTGCTATAGGAAATGATGAAGCAGACAGTTTCAGAAAAAATCTGGGAAAATTTATATGAACACTTCACAAAGTGAAGTGAACAGAACTAGAACATTGTACATAGTAACAGCAAGATCATAACTGATTAACTGTGAAAAACTTAAGTACTTTGATTGATACAATGATTCAAGACAATTTCAAAAGAAAACCTTAAGATGAAAAATACTATTCACCTCCAGATAGAGAACTGATGGACTCTCAGTGCAGAATGAAGAATATTTTTTTCTTTATTTTTATTGTGTTTATAACCCACAAAATGGCTAATATGGGAATGTTTTACATGACTTCATATATATAATAGCTATTATATTTCTGTCTTCTCAATGGATGGAGGAGGATTGGAGGGTTAGGTGAAGGAAAAGAATTTGGAACTGAAATTAAAATTTTAATTTTTTTAAAAAGGCTTTGACACTGCATCCTTCCATACTATCTTGCTATATGTAGTCTCTGCTCCATCTTTTTTCTTCTCTCTGTCACAGACTGTATTATCATCCTTAAAACAAACAAACAAACAAACAAAAAAAAACTCCTGGGCCCTGCAACAATCTATTCCAGTAATAGTCCAAGTTCTTGTATAGTTGGGAATGCACCCTTGTTCCTGTTACCTTCAAATTTCTGTATGCCAGTCATATCTCAATATACTGTGAAATTCTTCATTGTGTTATTAGATATTTGCCTTGTTAAGGACCTGCAAACTGTTTTTCAAATAGGGTTTTCAGGACATAGAGGTATGTATACTTCTATGTAACATTTTCTGTGTGTGTCTTTCTCTACTTCTCTTTGTCTGTCTTTGTCTATCATGCTATCTCTATCTGTCCTTGTCACTGTCTCATCATCTGTCTCTAATTCTCTGTATATCTCACACAAATACATATATTCACACACATAAACACCCTCTCATATGTTTGTGGTATGTGTGTATGTGTATGTATTCTGATCAATATCAAGAATAATAAAAACATTTAGGTTCAGAAAAACTTGGGAAGTCATAGATGGACTGATAAAAAGTAAAATGAGCTAAGGCAGGAGACCATTATACACAGTGATAGCAATATCATACAATAATAAACTATGAATAATTTAACTATTCTCAGCAATACAATGATACAAAACATTTTTGAAAGATTTATGAAAAATGCTATCCACCTCCAGAGAAAGTACTGAAGGAGTCTGAATGCAGATCAAAGCATACTTTTTTTAACTTTTTTTTTGGTCAGTTTTCTCTTTTGCAACAGTGATAATATAGAAATATGTTTTGTATGACTGCACATGTATAATCTACATCAAAGTACTTTCCTTCTCAAAAAGGGGGGAGAGAAGAGTGGGAAGAAAGGAATTTAGACTGAAAATTTATTTTTTAAATGAATTTTAAATTATTTTCATATAATTGAAAAAAATCCCTTAAAAATAAAAAAGAATAATTTTTTTAAAAGAATAATAGACTCACCGAGTTTAAGGGCTTTAGAGATATTTTAGCTCAATTCTCTGATTTTATAGTTGAGTAAAATGACATGTAAGAAGATTAAAATGATTTGCCAAAAGTTATATGATTAATGAATGACAAAGCCAACTCAAATCCATTTCTTCTGAATCCAAATCCATTGCTATTTCTACAACAGCACCTAGACTTTACTTGTTTTTATTGAGCTGAATATCCTCTATGGAAATTATAACTACACTGGATTAGACCTAAAAACTAGATCAAATTTTCCATAGTTCATATCATAGATTGAGTGAGTGAAAGGATTATATAAGACCCTCAAGTACAACTTACTTTAAAATGTGTTATTATATTCCCCATATTAGCAATAATATATAGGTTTAAGTGATTTGTCCAGGGTCACATTGTCTGAGAATGTATTTTTTAATCCAGTTCTTCCCGATTTCAAGTACAGCACACTATCCCATTATGCCACCCAGCCTCTAAGATATAAACTTGTCTGATTAAGAAAACAAGATATTGGAAAGCTATCTACATACTTAAGTAGACAGAATACAGAGATATTAGAGAATATTGGGTGATTTTTTTCTTCTGCCACACTTTTATCAAAAGTAATAAAAACAATAATTTAATAGCAATGAAAATTCCTGGTGCTAGATTCCAATAAAACTGAATCTGTTCATAAGGTACAGAAGTCAAAATTAAGTTTTGCTTTAACTAGACAAGAATCTTAGCCACATATAGAAGAACTTGAGGTATAACCTACATGGAAGAGGATTGAAAAGGTAAAATGAGTAAGAAAAAAGATTGATCAAGTCTTTTTTTTTATATAAAAGAAATAACATCTGATTACAGTGCATCCTGATAATGGTAGACTGTTAAGGAATCTATCAGCCATTATTGATTTTTACTAATATACAACTTAGATGGGCTTTTAGATTTTGTATAGGTGATTTTTTAAATAATGACCTCCTATCTCTTTTCCCACTATCTTTCCCACACATTACAATCTTGGCCATTGAGATAGAATGGATAATACTTGATTATACTCCTCAAGGATATCTACAGAGTGAAATGGCATCTCATGTTCTCCATTTGCCACTATATAGCTGATGGCAATTCATATCCCTTTATGATAATGGTCCAAACTCAAACCATGTTGATACAATTATAACTACACTGGATTAGACCTAAAAACTAGATCAAATTTTCCATAGTTCATATCATAGATTGAGTGAGTGAAAGGATTATATAAGATCCTCAAATCCAACTTACTTTAAAGATTGAGAAATTGAAATCTAGAAAGGTGAAATAATTTGCCCAACATCTTCACAGGAATAATAGGTATCAGGGCCAAAATTTTAACCCAGGTGCACTGATTCTAAATCCATTGCTTTTTTTGATGGTACCATGACTCTCTACATCTCTATAACTAAACTACTTAAGAGGGACCCCAAAGAACTATTTTGTCTATTTACATGGTCTTTTGTGGTCACAAAAGAAAATTTAAACAATAAAATATTTGCTCTCTTTCCAATTCATCCATCATTGCAAAAATACATTGGAATAAAAAAAATTGCAGGGTAACCCAAAGAACCATGAAATACATGAAAAATATATATGAAATAACATTAGCACAGGAGAGTTACTTGCTCATGAGAAGCAAGATACAGTATATCATCATGTACATTTCTATATCAATTTAAAGTTTTCCAAGCACTTTCTTCATAATAAAGTTATGAAGCAGGGACTGCAATTAATATAATATAATTCATTTTATTTGTAACAAAAAAGGCATATAATGAGGATAGGGAAGTGCAGGGTGAGTAGAAAGGAAGTGAAATGGTCAAGTACTAAGAATGATATATAAGGAGTGCTACCTTATACTACCAAGATTTTTTTTAAAGCAGAAAAAGAGCTCCAGGGCAGTAGTTTACTCTATAAAGCATTCACACATAATGAAAAAATGTGAAAAGATTTCCATCTACAGTGATGAAGAAAGCCTTCATATGGTTGAGATCACAGAACCATATATCTAAATTTTGTGATTCTTTGGTTATGTGAATTTGCAACTCATCAGGCATAAATTCATACTCATAGAATCAAAAAGTGTAAACTTAGAAAAAATCATTAGAAGAGGTTCTAAGATAAAGGAACTGAGTTAATAATTACCTCCCAGCACTATTGTCCATTTCTGGTATTTGTCTTCTCCTATAATTGATTAGAATGTCAGACATTGCCTTCAGATTTATAATTTAATGAATGGCAAATTTGGATATAAGGAAAGGCAGAAAATTTTAAAACCTGAGGCAATCAATCCTGTAAGAGTGGAACAGAGACATAAGCCCTCCCTGCCTGCCAAAGCAGTCGGCTAGCAAATCCCCAGTAACCAAATCTGAGTCTTCTACCAAGTTTTATAGTTCAAGTCCTACTCCCCACCTAAAAAGTCCCAACTCACCTCCTTCCACATTACTGAACTGTTGAATTCTATGTAAAAACTAATTATATTTCAATATTTTTTCAGATGCATGATATCAATATGAGTGTTCCTTCTCAGTTGAAATAATAATTTTAAAGCACTTAGGATAGGACCTGGCACATAATAGTCACTTAAAAAGTGACCCCTTTCTTTGACCTTCCTTTAAAATATGTGGATTGTAATTCAGCTACACATTTCCTTTCTCTGAAATTGTTATCTATGTACTACCATAAATCTCCCATAGAGGATCCACCCAACACACTGAGACCTTCCTTTTAGACTTTTCATATTTCATGGATATCTATGAAAAATGCAGGCTGTCTATCTGTCTTCCATTTCTCTCAGTATATTCCTAAGAGATTTCTGGTCATATAAGTTCTTGATGATAGCATATACAATCCTTCTTGGAAAAAACAGGTCATATTTGACAATGTACTAAAATCTACTTACACATATTGCATGTCTTCCCATTGTCCTTTTGTTAATCTGTAATTTGTTTCATGATTCAAAGTCACATAGATAAAGAAAAAAAATTTGATTCAGAAGATATATATTGGTCACAAGAAGTAGTTTGGGATCATTGAAAGCATTGAATACAATTTCCCAAATGAATTCTAGCCTAATGTCCTCCTCTTACAGTCAGTTTACTGCCCCACTACATTGTCTATCTGAGAAATACATACCCATGGACTAATGCAATGCAATATCCTTACCATCGCACTTCATAATCTAGGCAATGGGCATTTTTCTACTTTTCCTTTCCTCTGTAAATTTTTAACTTGATATTTTGCTGATCACAGATCTCATTTATACTATTGCAACAATGTTATAAAGACTAAACAACTTTGAAAAACTAAAGTACCCTGATCAATATAGTGACCAGCCAAAATTCTAAAGAACTAATAATGAAGCAGGCTACATAGCTCCTAACAGCCAAGAAATAGGGACAGAGTAAAGAATGGTGTGTGTGTGTGTGTGTGTGTGTGTGTAATATATTTATATATGTATATATATGTCTTAGTTTTCACCTTGTATTAATATACAAATATTATATTATGTTTGTAAGTGTATATATCATGACCAATGCATGATTTTGTTTTGTTTGATTACATATATGTGTTACCAAAGTTTTTGTTTTCTTTTTCTTTTCCTTGAAGAGAGAAGCTGGGAGAAAGGAAAAAAATACATTATTTCTCATTGAAAAAAATAAATTAAAGAAATAAAAGAGACAGTGAAATTGAAAAAAGTCATGACTGGTAAGATGGGAGAACAAGACCCAATACCCCATGTCCAAAATGCAACAGAGGCTTCCATTGGGCCTCAGAATGTAGACAGATTCAGGGAAATGAAATGAGGGGCCCAGCCCCAGGGCCCAAGACAAAAAACACTTGGGGCATGATGGTAGCCAATGGTACACCCAGAGAGTGCCTAGAAGTCCAGTACCCAGACATGACCAATCAGCCAGGAAGCCATCTGATGGGAGAAAGGGATTACACAATCAGTCAGCCAGGAAGCAACCTGATGGGAGAAAGGGATTACAATTGGGGAGAATAGAGTTGTATGCAGCTGGGACAACTGAGATACCCCCTGGAGAGGTGGAATCTGTTCCTCTCCAGCCTATGGATCCTTGCCTCCAGGTACAGTAGAATTGACTATTTCACCTCCTGAGAACACTTACAAAACAGTGTCCATCCACACACTGATGTGGGAAACTGGGGAATGCATAGAAAATATCCCAGTCACTAATACAGTAGACAATGTGTGACTTATCAACCAGGAGAAGTAGTAGCATCAGGTTTACTCATACAGAATCCTAATAAGCAGCCTGGTGATAGTCCCCCAGATTCTGACTCCAAGCAAAAAAATCCAGAAATATACTGGACAGAAGCTGTAACAACTGACCGACCTATGCTCACTATCTATATAAATGGCATACAATTAGAAAGATTGGTAGACACAGGTGCAGATCGTACAGTCACTAGAGGTGCCAACTAGCCCAGTCACTGGCCAAAGATTAAGGCAGACACCTATATGTCTGGCTTAGGAGGAGCAATAGCAGCTGAAATTAGTGGTACCCCTTTGAGATGGATATTTGAAGGTGAAACAGGAGTTTTTACTCCTTTTATAGTTGAAAAAATCCACATCTGTGAGAAAGAGACATTTTACAACAATTAGGATTAAAAATGAGTACTCAGTTTTTTAGGCAGGGCTGCTGTTGAAGGCTTGCCAACATTTTCACCTGTTCCTATCCAATGGAAAACTGATACACCAGTGTGGATAGAACAGTGGCCCTTAGGTAACAATAAAATTCAGGTCTTATTAGAGTACAGGAGTAACTTGACCAAGGACACTTACAACCTTCTCTAAGTCCTTGGAATTCCCCAGTATTTGTTGTAAGAAAGAAATCTGGAAAATGGAGGATGCTGACTGATTTAAGAAAGGTAAATGAACAGAAGGAAACTATGGGAACTCTTCAGCCTGGATTTCCATCTCCTACTCAATTGCCTAGAGAATGGCCTCTTTGGGTTATAGACATTAAGGATTGTTTCTATTTTATCCCTCTAGATAAGGAGGATAGGAAAAGATTTGCCTTTTCAGTGCCCAGTGTTAACTTAGCTGGGCCTTATAAAAGATATGAATGGACAGTTCTGCCACAGGGAATGAACAACAGCCCTACTATGTGCCAAATATATGGTGCTGCTGCTTTTACTTCAGTAAGAAAAGAATTTCCCAAAATTCTGTTATTACGTTACATGGATGATATATTGGGATGTGCACCTGAGGAACAAATGTTAGAAGCATGTCTACAAAAGACCATAAAAACACTAAGGAACTACAAATTGCACATAGCTACAGAAAAAAATTGAAAGACATGCTCCTTTTCAATATTTAGGATACGAAGTATACCCTAAGTTGCTTACAGTTCAAAAACTTTCCTTAAGAACAGAAAAGCTAAACACCTTAAATGACTTTCAGAAATTGATAGGAGATATCCAATGGATGCATCCAATGTTAGGCTTGACTATCTATCAATTGAAACCATTATATGACATTTTAAGGAGAGATAGTGCTTTAAACTCACCACGTCAGCTTACAAAAGAAGATCAAAAGGCTTTTAGAGAAGTTGAACTAACTTTATCCAATGTGGTTGAAAGAGTCACTCAAAAACTCTTGGAAATATAAGTTTTTGCCACACAAGAGGTACCCACAGCAGTCCTTCATTAAGGAGACAGTGTGATAGAGTGGATGAATCTCCTGGCACAACCAGAACAAAGCCTTACTCCTTACTAAGTGCTTATGACTAGAATTTTATTAAAGGCCATTAAACAAGCAGTACAATTATCTGGGACAAGATCTGACAAGATATACACCTTTTATACTAATGCACAAATTAATGTGTGCTGCAAAACCATCCCAGAATGGCAAATTTTATTAACCACAGCTCCAAATTTTACACACGGGTCTCCATTAAAAATAACCAGACTATTACATAATTGGCGATGGAGTCTTGAAGAGAAGGTTTCTAAAGTTCCTCTTAAAGGACCAACTATCTTTACAGATGCATCCAAATATAATATTTGCACTATATATTCTCATGACTTAACTATAAAGAGAGTAGTCAGAACTCCTTTTCAGTTCACTCAGCAGAATAAATTGTATGTAATCATTCTAGCTCTTATTATCCAGGAGATATAAATATAATATCTGATTCTGCCTATTCAGTAGGTGTGGTACAAAGAATTGCCACAACCCAAATAAAATTTGTAGCCTCTAATATATATCAGCTCTTTAAAGAATTTCAAGAGCAAGTGAGAAAGCATCCAGGTAAGATTTATATCTTGCATGTCCACTCTCATAGTGGATTTCCAGGTCCTATTTTTGATGGTAATTCAAAGGCAGATAGCCTTTTAACTATTTTGGCCAATACGCCTTTATTTCAAGAAGCCCAAGAATCTCATTTTAAATATCATCAAGCTGCTTGCGCTTTATGTTTACAATTTGGAATAACAAGAGAGGAAGCTAGGAGCATAATAAAACTCTGTACATATCTTCCTGAGTGTTTTCAAGTCCTACAACAATCTTATGTCTCAGAGAATCCAATGATTCCTGAAGACTTTCAAGTCTTATGTCTCAGAGAATCCAGTGATTTCTGAGGGTTTTCAAGTCTGTACAGCTTGCCTTCCTTTCCACGCTCCTACACTGCCTCCAGGAAAAAACCTTCGTGATTTGAGACCCAATGAAATTTGGCAAATGGATGTGACCCATTATAAATCTTTTGGTCATCTGTCTTTTATCCATGTTGTGGTAGACGCTTTTTCAGGATTCATTTTTGCAATACCAGCAGCAAAAGAGACAGCCCGAGTGGTCACTGAATTCCTTATACAAACATTTGCAATTATGAATGTGCCACAAGCTATAAAAACAGACAATGGACCTGCATATACTTCTAAACATTTTGGACACTTTTGTGCACAGTATAAGATTTTACACACCACTGGCATACCCTTTAATCCTCAAGGACAGGCAATAGTAGAAAGGAGAAACAGAGACATTAAGATGCTCCTCCAAAAACAAAAGAAAGGGGGAGCCACAGGTAACCCTAGAGAATTTCTAAATCTAGCCCTTTATATTATTAATTTCTTGATTTTTGACAAAGATACACTGGCTCCGGCAGACAGGTTTTATAACCCACTGGAAGGGCAGCGTCCAGTGTGAGCAGCTCCACTATCTTTAGATAATCACCAGGTAATGTGGAGAGACCCAGAAAGTGGTGAATGGAAGGGACCAGATAGGTTAACTGCTTGGGGAAGAGAGTTTGTTGTATCTCTACAAATGGAGAAGGAATCAGATGGGTGCCAACAAGCCATATTCCCTGTGTCCATGGGAGAGAGATGGAACAAACCCTTGAAATGAAGAAGACCCAAGAAACATCATGTGGTTCCGTTGCTGATTGTGTCCAGCACTGAAAGAACATGGCAATTATAGCGTTTGACTCATGGACATCAAAAATTGTTGGATTTCAAAACCCTCAGGAATCATTAGATTCTCTGAGACATGATAAGATTGTTCTGGGCTTGAACTTGACCTTGAAAACCCTCAGGAATCATTGGATTCTCTGAGACATGATAAGACTGTTGTAGGACTTGAAAACACTCAGGAATCATTGGATTCTCTAAGACATGATAAGACTGTTGTAGGACTTGAAAACCCTCAAAAATCATTGGATTCTCTAACATGTAAAAAGACTGTTGCAGGACTTCAAAAAATTGTAGGGATCATTGGATTCCCTGGCACGTGAAGCAATGGACAATAGATTGGTTTTGAACTATCTCTCAGCTGCTGAAGGAGTATGTGTGACTATTGTTTACATACCCTCCTTCTAAGACTTCTGGAAATTTTTTACAATACCATGTTGATTTATATTGTTTGTTACACCACTACTTGAATACAATTTATGTTTGTTACACCATATTGAGCCTGCACTGGCTGTGGGGAGAGTCATCACTAATAGCCTGTGTGTTATTGATATGTGCTTGTGTAATACCTTCCATGCTGATGGGTTTGTGCATGCCTGTTTCTAATAAGACCCTTCAGCCCAGAAACCCACTAGCAGTCCTCACTTCCCTTTGATGCTTTTCATCTCCCTTCCTGAGAAGTCAGGGGAGGGAGTGATCACCTCCTTTTTGGGGTTCTCACCTCCTTGAGAAGTCGGGGATGGTGTGATCATCTGTGTTCTAAAACAAAAGAAAGTGGGAGATGTAAAGGGCTGAAACTGAGCAGATGTACTTGAACAATTGAGCATTTAAAGTTAATTACTTATGGACAATACTCTATTAGCATATGCTTGGAAAATGGCCCACCCCACTATTCTGTGCTGGCTCAATCTGTTGGTGTATACAGAGAATTATAAGAGGGATTAGAGGATAAAGTAAAACAAGTGACTGTTACTTTTTGACTGTGGAGAGAGAGAAAGAAGGTGTGGAGATTCCTGTGTCCATTCCCCTGATGGTTACTCCAAAAAACCAAGAATAAAGATCAAGGGTTTTTGCTTATCCTGACTCCAGCTGATTCTAAGGTATCCAGAGTGCTAACTTGGTCCTCATACCCTTTGATTGTTATTGTACTATGTTCCCCCTTCTGTCTCTCTTCCCAACTCCAGGACTTTCAAACCATGTTGTTTCATCCTAGAATTTCCTTTACTGTTTGGGATCTCCTTGTCCTGAAATATCCTACCATCCCTGATTCTTCTCATTATGGAATATTTCTTCTCTCTCCTTCCTTTCTTCCTTCTTTCTTTCTTTCCTCTTCCCTTTCTTCCTTCCTGTACTACTTTAAGACTCATAAAGGAAAGCTGTTGCTGTTTCCAAAGAGCAGGAATAAGAAAGTTCTCTCTATCCTCTACACATACTAAAATGGTTGTTGAAGAGGCAAGTTGAGATAGACAAAATTATATCAACCTGAACTCAAAAGGAAACACCAGTAATCTAAATTCTAGGCTGTCATAGATATAGACCAATGGACCTATGGCATAATAAGGCATAGACTAACAATATTCTAAGTTGATAAGGTTATGGAGTTATAATAAATTCCCCTGTTTTCTGTTAGGATAACCTGGATAATTCTTGATAACTTGATAGCAAACCTCCTCTTCATTGAGCTAGTGATAAAAAGCCATATGCTTGAACATTTCCATTTTGCCAAATCTTAATGCTAGATTTATAGTAACAATTCATAAAACTGATTCATTAGCAATATCTTATTTTCTGGATTCCAGAGTGGGAGAGGGCAAAATAAGTAATCAGCCTCTACACTTCCTTCCATCTCTAAGATTTTATGATTTTATAACTTGTTGCTAGGTCTGAGAACCCCATATTTATAGCACTTTTATCTCTCAGTTATCTGCCATGTCTTTGGTTCAAAATAGTTAAATACACTGTTTCAATCCTGCCAACTGACATATTATGAAATCAGGGCTCAGCCATTTATATACAGCCCTGTCAAATGCCAAGAGCCATGAGCATTTCCCATTCAGACACAATAATAAGGCTAGTTTCAAAACAAACAATAAAAGGAACTCCACATCTGCCCTGGGAATCTAGGATGACAAGCACTGATCCTGAAGGCTGCTCATTCCTGGCATATGAAGCAGATCCTTTCTAGTTCTAATCACACCCTGACTTCCTGTCAGTCAGCTACTTCTTTGAGCCTTAGATTTTTTCTAAACTGTAAAAATGAGATAAAAATAACTACAACACCTTCCTCATAGAGTTACTTTGATCACATAATTTTTTTTTTGTTTTCTGTTTCTTTAATGTATTTATCACATAATTTTGTATATGATAGCCTTCTGTATTAGTGTCTTAAACTTCTTCTAGAAAATAAACTCCATGAAAAAGGGATCAAATTATATCTAAACTTGGCATCTCCTCCAACACTTAACCCAGAGTTCTCCATAAGTAGATGCTTAATTAAATTCATTACCTTCCAGTTTAAAACTTCTGAGTCTCTCCAGACTTCTCTATTATGACTCAGCTCTTTTTTTTTTTTTAACCCTGGAACTCCCCTCCACTCCTGGAGCCTTCTTACCCTGGAAAATCCCTCTACATACTGGCCCCCTTCTACCTTTAGGAAGTTTTTTTTTTTTTTTCCCCGAGGGGACTTTCATGTTAGGGACAGACCCAAACCAGTCATGTTTCATTCCCCTTCAGGTTGTGCCTTTGACTTTCTTCAGATTGCACTACATGCCCCATGTGGGTATTTTCCCTTCTATCTCCTAACATCCTCCCCACTTTTCTGTTCCATTTTAGGCACTGTCTCCTCCTCTTCCATTAGAATATAAGTTTATTGAAGACTGGGGTTGTCTCTTTTTGCTTCTATTTGTATCCTCCGTTCTTTACACAATTACTAGTAGATAATAAATGCTGGTTGTCTTGCCTTAATAAATGTTTGAAATTGAATTGAATTAAAGGAGATAATTCATTTAAAACAACTTATAACCATAAAAGACTATAAAAAAAAATATGAGATTGTGATTATAAATATGCAACCATTGTATAAAACAAGACATGGTCTTAAGTTCTATATGATATTAAAAATGTAATCAGAAGCAGTATTACCCTGAAGGAGCCACTTAAGTAGTTGTATGAAAGAACCATTACTTTGGAGAAAAATGAATTAGACCTAAAAGGATGGGAAACCCACAAATATTCAAAGGAATATGTTGCATGAGACTCTCTTAACACAATACTTAACTTTGCTGGGGGCTGAAATTTCATGGAGAGGATTATTTATCATACATAGTGTCCAACTTGCTTTCATCTTTATTTCTATTAACTAATAGATTAATTATATTGTATATTTTTAAAAATCTTTTGAATTTTAAATATGATTGTTAATGATACCAATACCCTTCCTCCCCTCCTATGTAGCCTACATAGGGTGATCACTCCCCCAATACTTCTGGCTTTTAAAAATTCATTTTGGCATTTAAGTTTTTTTGTATTTTAATATTTTTGTTATTTTCTTACATTTTATTCATTCTGACATTTTGTTTTTATGTTCCTTTCTCATTATTTTCTTATACTTTTTATTCGTTCTGGCATTTTCTTACTTATCTTTATCCCAAGTTAAAATACAGCTACATTTGGATGCCAACTTGGTGGGACTAAGGTTATACAGAACTGTGCTAAGAGTGAGGTCATTCTACCCAGAGACCAAGACATCATGTCCTGGTGATGGGTGGAAATGTTTGTATTTTTGTTCTTGCTATATTTTCAAAGTAAATATCTCTCATAAAAGGTAATTGATGTCTCCTTTAACCATAATGGACCTGATACTGTCATTATTCCCTGTTGGCTATTATTGAAGAAAACACAACTAGTGGGACTCAAGCTGATAGGATTAGAACAGAGACATTCTTTACCCTGAATGACATTCTAGATACAGGGGTCCTCAAACTTTTTAAATAGGGGGCCAGTTCACTGTCCTCAGACTGTTGAAAGGCCAGACTATAGTAAAAACAAAAACTTTTTTTGTGGGCCCTTAAATAAAGAAACTTCATAGCCCTTGGTGAGGGGGATAAATGTCCTCAACTGCTGCATTTGGCCCACGGGCCATAGTTTAAGGACCCTTAGAACTTGAGAGGAAAATTTATCAGCCTGAATCTAGGTTAAAGAACTCTGAGACATACTTCACTGTTTTAAAGCAAGCAGTACGAAATGGAGATTCACAATTTCAAAGGAAATTTTCTCTTTCTCTCTCTCTCTCTCTCTGTCACTATCTATCTCTGTCTCTGTTTCTGTTTCTAAGTTCTTAATTTTAAAAGTATATATTTTAAATTCTTCCTTCCATTAAAAAAATCTGCCAATTACTACTCAGTTTGTTCTTTAGCAAAGTCTATATTCAAATAGCATTAAAGGAACAGTAGTTTTTTTACTATAGTAGTAGTGCCTGTATCCATGGCACTCTTTTCTACCTCTATGTAGAATACAGCAGTAGAATAAGAGTTGGTATAAATTTAAAGTATAGCAATAATAGAGCATTCCTATAGGACTACAGGAATATAGGCCAAGGTAATTCAGGACTCTGAAATAAGATCCTCCAAAAGAACCTTTTTTCTCAAGATGTTTGCCAAAGGGAGTATTGTCAGTGGAACCAAGTTGCTCCATTGTTGAACTGAGCTGGCTCTTTGTAGGATTCAGATCTCTGAAAACTTGCAGCTCAGTTAACCATGCTCCATGACTGGACAGGCTAATCTACTGCTGGGCTAGGTCAATTGTGTGGTTTCTGATGAAATAGACTGGATAGCTGCAGGGCAATGACCACCGACTGAGTTTTTGTTGGGCTGCTGCTGAAGGGTTAGATTGTGCATGCCATATTACTGCTGGACATTAGTTTCCATAGTGGGCTGAGCACTCTACTAATGGGCAGCTGCTTCTAGGCAGATTGTGTGGCCCCTGGAATCTTCCCAAGGACTGACAACTCTGCTGGTCCATCTGCTGGTCTCTCTTTACTCCTCATTCTTTAACAAGAAACTCTAGTCTTCACCTCTATTCACTGATTGGGCTGAATGGAACTGTACTTTCTTCAGCTGGTGCAGTATTTTTTTCAGCTAAGGCAATAACTCATCTCCAGATTGGTGCCCTCAAAGCCTTAGCAATTGAGGAATTTTGTCACCTCTAGGCAGGAGATAGGAAGAAGTCTAATCTCTTCATTAGATGAATTCTACCTGATCTGTAGCCACTTCCTTTAGTACACTGTGACATATCTCTTATGGGTGACTAATTCCAATTCAGTTTTACCTCCTATACCCTTCAGGGAATCTTATAGTGATGAATGGCTAAAGACAATGGTATGAAAGCAGTCTATGCCCTGAAAGTTCACTGTCTCTCTGGATCTTCATAGACAATAGAGGTATTTATAACTTCTTGCCCTTTCTAGGGTAGAAAATGGCTCTTTTGCATCTACAGGTTTTCTCCTTTACATTTCAATGTTTTTATTTTTTAGCAGCTGCAGACCTTCAGCTTTTGCTGAAATCTCACTCAGAATCATCTCTTACAAAAAGGGAAAGACACAGACAGACAGAGAGAAAGAGAGAGAGAGAGATGTATCTTACATAAATTATATATATTTATATGTCAGGAAGAGCAGAGTTCAAATCTATCCTCAGATATTTATTAGCTGTGTGACTCTGGGCAAGTCACTTAACTTGTTTGCCTCAGTTTCCTCAAGTTTAAAATAAAGAGAATAACAACAACTCCTTCTCAGGACTGTTCTGAGAATCAAAGAAGATAGTAATAGTAAAGTGCTTAACATAGTGCCTAGCACATAGTGCTATATAAATCTTAAGTATTACTATTATTATTATCCTCATTAGTTAAATCTTAGAAATGTTTTTATTATTGTGCTTGGTAGGAAAGGCTTTTGAAGGATTCTTGAGACTGAGAAGCCAAGTATGATGTCAGCTCTTTCTTAGTTCAGGTTCATCAATGAAACAAAAATTAGTCACATGAAAGTCATTGAACAATTAACAAAAGGAGATTTACTTCACCACAGTATCTTATAAAAAGGATAAGGTGGCACTTAGCTTTCCTGTACTTCACCCCCCCCCCTTATTTCCATATAGACACAGAGTATATTTCTATTGATCTCTTCTTGCTGAACTCTTGAAAATTTACTCATTAATCCATGGAAATGGAGAATCCTCATGTCAAATGCCTTCATTGCCAGAGGAACCAGAAGCAGGGACGTCACCCAGAGTTCATCTTCCTCTGTATTATCCTTCCCTCCCCATTCTTATCAAAGAATTCATCCTCTTCCAAAATTTTCTGACAATCACCAGTTGTAATGGTCTGAGTCAGTCCAGTTCCTTGGTAGTTTAGGTCTGAAAGTGAAATGAAATGAGACACTCATAATCTATCAAACAACAATAGGAGGCTTATTAGCCATATCAGGGGAAGGATGCTGAGATCAGGGAAGGAATTTTTATCCAGGATAAAGCTTTGATTCAGCTGAGCAAAGCTTCCCAGGGTTTTAGTGTGCTGCCCTATGCTCTGAGGCCCCAGCATCGCCTTAGGTCCTAGTTGTTTTGTATTCAGGTGACCAGTATACATAATGACCACAAGACTTAGACTCCTGAGTCAATCAAATCTCAAAAATAGTTTCCATTTCTTTTAGGGGAAAAAAATTTAGCCAAATTTGCATAAGGGGGAGGGGAAAAGGAAGATTTAGGCTATTGCTGCCACAATAAAAGTGTTGGTGCAGTTACAGTATTTAAGAACCAGAAAATTTCAAGAGGAAAGTAGAGATGAAAGCTGGTGTGAGTTCCATGCCCAAAGTGCCCAAGATATTATCTTGTGTGTATGAGCTTGAGGATGAAAGGGGAAAGAAAATAAAGATTCAGAGAGGAAAAAAAGTCATTCTTCAATGACAGTAAATAGTGGAATTATTGTTGCATATTGCTCCCTTCTGGCCTTCTCAAGATTAAAGGTAATGACTTTTGAAGCTCCAAAGAATATTCTAATTCTGCAACTGAATTGCCATTGTGCTTTTCAGTTGCTATCAGAAGTAAAATCAAAATATAGATATCAACAATGCCCCTCTTGTTCTTCCCCATTTCATTCTGCTTCCTGAAATGGTAGATTGTTTTTTCACAATTGGACCAAATGGCCAAGGTCATAAGAAAAAAAAAAACAAATAACAGCCAAAGGAAGAGAAGATTTCTGATGAGGTATCAGAATACATTACTTTTCAGAAGATATACAAATATGAAGTTATTTTTAGCTGTCTACTGACACCACTATTACTGACACCCCAAAATGTCTTCCCTCAACCTTAAGATATCCCTGTTTTAAATTATCTCTAGAATCAGAGTTGATTGTTCCTTTTGCTTATTATAAATGTGGTCAGAGCTATAGCATAAACTCTGCACCATGGGTCCCTTTTGCAGAACATCACCAGAATTCAATCAATGTGATCAGATAACTACAACGCATGTATTAGTGATCTTTTAGCCAGACTATTGTAATGCTTTTTTATGGCTTTCCTGAGGGGAAAAAATTCTTGCATAGGTTTCAACATGTGCAAAATGCTGCTGTCAGAATTTTAACTCCTAGTAAGTAGCCTCAGCATGTCGTTCCAATCACAAGGGAACTATATTGGCTCTTTGTCAAATGTTGAATTGATTTTAAAATTGCTTTGATGACCTATGTAGTTGGTACACAGTTTGGAGCCTCTGTTTATATCTCCATATAAGCCTTGTCAAAGCTTAAGATCATTTAAATCTTGGACTGCTGGCCATTTAAATATAAGCATAAGTCACATAGTGCATGTGCTTCTTACTGCTATTTATGTGCCTCTCATTTGGAGTTCATTTCTGGCTGGTATCCAAAGCCCTGAATGAATAGACCCCATTTACAATGAAATTTCAATTTTATCTTTACATGGAACACTTTTGAATTAAACATGTATATATAAGTTGTCCATGCTTTTACTTTGAGTTATGCAGTGAGAGATTGGGAGATTAAGAGAGAGAAAAGGGGGAGGGAGATTTCTTTTTAAATGACCCAAACTGCTAGTTAAATCAGTTATATGTTATCTATTTTACTTTATGAGTGCAAGGCCAGGTGTTACATTCTGCAAGGGATCTGACTTTTTCCCAAATCTCTCACCAGGGAAGTTTAAGAAAAGCTTGCCAACATGGAAGGATGCTTCAAAATTGGACTCGGGAGTAAATATTTTCACTCACTCAGGAATTGATTAATAAAAGGATCGCAAAAAAAATCTGAAATTGAAAACCAAGAGGAAAGGTGAGCCACAGATCATGGGAATAGCTAAGCCTTTTATAGAATGTGTTAGATTAGTAAGGATGATAATTAGGTGAAATTAGACAAATGGAAAGTAATACAGTAATGTGATAGTCTGACAAGCAAATTTACTAGTTTTTCACTTGTCTTGGCAGGATTGGATATGAAGATTTCTAATACATGCACATTTTTCCCCAGAATGGATAAAAGATCACATTCTCTGAGTTTGTGATGGATTAGACTAGACTCGAACATGGTATATCCATTAGGTTGCAGCATGCATGTTTAACACATACACATTATGAGAAATGTTTATCATGAGAGATTGAATTTAAAATAGAAGTTAAATGAGCCATATTTTATATATAAAATACCAATTCTCTTGGAACCCAGACTATAGGGACCAGTAAGTAGTTTTACATAATGCTTTGTACTCAATAGGTACCCAATAAATGTTTGTCAAATTGAATTGATAAAGTGATTGTTTCAGGCTGATAACCAAGGAACAAAAATGCCCATATCATTGTAGGTGTGAAAGTCATTGTTAAGAACTTTATAAATATGAAAGGAAAAATGGCAGATTCACATGGGATCCCTGTCAGAACTGAACTACAATTAATAAAGAAGAAATTTTTAAAAAATTAGTAGAGAGGAAAAAAAAGTGATGGCAGGTTCTGGCCTGATTTCTAGAGCCTGACTTGACTTTCAATGGCATAAGCCCTCAAACTCAAATTCAAAGGAAAAATGTATAAAATCTATTTTGCTTCTGGGTCAGCCAGTTCATAATTCTCTAAGTCCAAAGCAGCATCCAAGAAGTCTGCAGAATAGAGTCAGAAACTGAGACTAAAAAGTTAAGACAGTAGATCTTCACTGGGCCTGAAATCTTAGAAGCCCAGAAATTTTCACATCAGTGTGATTCTGACTACCATGGCATTATGCTACCTTTTCCATAGAAACATCCCAAATATAGAAGCCCCTCAATGTCTCTCAGTGTCAGTATCCTATGTCAAAGATACCCATTCTAGATAGATGGGATATGAGACATTCAAATGACTTAGGTTTTAAGTATTTGAACTCATGCCATCCTCTTCACTACAATCATCCT
This sequence comes from Sarcophilus harrisii, assembly GCF_902635505.1. Lineage (NCBI taxonomy): Eukaryota > Metazoa > Chordata > Mammalia > Dasyuromorphia > Dasyuridae > Sarcophilus > Sarcophilus harrisii. The sequence continues at coordinate 235,270,564 of NC_045426.1, read as the reverse complement.
CCAAGGATTGGGAAAGGTCCCCGAGCACAGCAACGCTTATAACTAATCATGCAGGAGGTATGACAAGTGGATAGAGCACTAGCCCTGGAGTCAGGAAGACTTGAATTCAAATCCTATCTCAGACACTTAACACTTACAAGATATGTGACAGTGGGCAAATGACTTAATCCCAGTGATCTCACCAAAAAGAAAGGGGAAAAAAGCAACTAATCATATAAACAAAGGCTAAGTCCCTATCATTAAAATATTATTAGCTTGATTCATGAAAAATTCAGTCCTTAATTCATATGGCAATGTCTAATTCTCATAGTTACAATATCCTATAATTTTTCAGCTTACAAGATTTCTCACAGATCAACTAAATCAATACTGTCATTTTTGTAGTTAGTCTTAGCATGGGTAGATGATTTGCCTAAATTCATACAAAAGGTAGTGCAACTATCTTTTGTATGATAGAATGCTGGACTGCAGCAGGGAAGATCTGAGTTCAAATATGCCCTCAGACACTTACTAGCAAGTAAGTCACTTAATACAGTTTGCCTCAGTTTCCTCATTTGTAAAATGAGCTGGAGAAGAAAATGGCAAAGCTCTCCAGTATCTGCTGAAATAACCCCAAATGGGGTCACAAAGAATCAGACTTGACTAAATAACAGTTATAACAAATACAGATAATAAATAATTGAGCCAGTATTTAAATCCAAGCCAAAGGTCACAAGATTCCAAATAACTTCAGGGAAAGTACATGTAAATCAGGACATGACTGTGATTTATTTCACAAAAGCTTGATGGCTGTCTATGGCTGTGATCTTTTACACAAACACACAGGTTTAGTTTCCCAACACCCTAGTTCTTTCACAGGTCACCTACAAACCATCTTGAAAGAGAGCTAATTAAGCAAAAAGAGTAGCTAATGGGATGCAGTGGCCTGATTGTCACCTTTACTTTTCCAACTGTAAAGTTTATTCCATATACTTAGTCTTCAAACTGCTATAGCCAATGAGAAAAGAACATAGATTCATAGGGTCATAGACAGGCCTAAAAGGAAATTTGGAGGGCTTCTAGAAAAATCTCCTCGTTTTTCTAAGTGAGGAACTCTGGCTCACACAATTAATAAAGCCAAAGTAAGCTATATTTTCAATGAAGAAGGCAGGAGTGTGCTGGTAAATGTTTAACAATGAGTTCTCAAAAAACTTATGACACACTTTTAAGCTTAATCTATATTAAACTTGGCTAGATCATGCAGGAGGTAGAATGCTAGACCTAGAGCAAGGAAGAACTGGATTCTAATCTGTCCTCAGATACTTAGTAGCTGTGTGATTTTGGACAAGTCATTTAACCCTGTTTACCTCACTTTATTCATCTATAAAATGAGCTAGAAAAAATGATAAACCATTCTAGTATCTCTACCACAAAAACTGCAAATGGACTCATAAAGCAGCAGATCCATCTGAACAACATATTAACATTTACTCTACCACTAACTTTAGTCAAGTCCAGCTCAAATAGAAATGGAGCCACTAAATGATTCATAAGAATCCCAATGGGCCCACATTGACTTAAAAAAATGACATATAACATTTTCTATGTTTAGTTGAATTTTTTTTTACTTGTTAAAGACCTCTCAGTTACATTTAAATCTGATCTGGGCTGCACTTAGCAGTATTGCAGCCTGCAGCCCATGTTTGATGCTGTGAAATAAACAATGAATGAAATAATAAATCAAGGTCTTGTATCATGTGGTGATTTGGGAGTAAATGCTAAAACTGAAAATTTAACAGTTGGCTCTAGAGAACCAGTACAAGAGGCTCTAACACACTCATGGGGGGAAAAGTCATTTTTATATATAAGTGAAGCAAGACTGAAATAAAAACATTACTGTTTCTTATATGTTCTCATTTCCATATGTAAGCCTCTTAAGCTATATAAGCCTATTTCCTCAGTCATAAGATGAGAATGATAATGCAGAAATACCTATTTCACAAAATTTCTGTAAGGAAAGACCTTTATAGACTTGAAAGCACTACATAAACTTGAATGATAATTATTACTAATCTGGGAGACAGTAGAGTACAGAGGCTGGATAAATCTAGATTGGATTTCCATTTCTGACATGGAATCTATATGATTCTAACAAGTCACTCATCCTTCTAGAACTATAAACTGCAAAAACAATTACTCGACACCAATTAAATCAGAAGCCCAGATTCTCTGCCTTCCCACAAGTTTATATCCCACACTTTTGCTGTATATTGAAAACGTCAGCAAAATTAGATATAAATCTCTCTTTCTTAGAGTTCTGTACTATTTATTAATTTATTAGCTATATAAAATTGCATCCTGTATTCATAAACTTCATACTGCAAGTATAGCAAAATTTAGTTCAATTATTTAAAATACTACAACACAGACAATAATAAAAACGAAGAACATTAAAGAGTATGGTTCATATTGCCTCTAATGTCGTTTTTCAGCCATGTCTGACACTTTGTGACCTCACTTAGGGCTGTCTTGGCAAAGATATAGGAGAGCTTTGCTATTTCCTTCTCCAGTTTATTTTACAGGTTAGGCAAACAAAATTAAGTGACATGCCCAGGGTCATACAACTAACACATATTTGAGGCTGAATTCAGATTCAGGTTTTCCTGACTCTAGAGCCAGCACTCTAACCATTTAATATACCTAGTTGCCTTCTCTCTCTTAGTAATTAGCACAAAAAGTTGTTCTAACAGCAAGAAAAGTCACACGTGCTACACTGTAAAACTCTGTAAAATGTGACTTGGAGTGCTATGAAGAAAACATTGATGCCAGTGATACTTTCCTCCTCTAAAATATTTGTAAGGGTATATTTTCTAACCACTTATTTGTGCATATTTTCATGGGACAGCTAAATGTTTTGACAAGGAACTCAGGTAAGGAGAGGCAGGGTTCCCCATCAATTAGCAGAGACTATAACAAATGTTCCAGGATGGAAACCTGGGTTACATTTACATTCTAGATGTGAATCTATCTATCTATTTATCTACATACACATATATACAATACATATATACATATATATGTTTATGTACATACATTTATAAAATATAAATATATATTTATATGTAAACATTTATCTATATAGAAATTTTATATACATAAAAAACTGGATTATATTCAGATATATATATATATATACTTAAATATATACCTATATATAAATATACATATATATAAACCTGGATTACATTCTAAATATGAATATATTTAAATATATACCCATATATATAAACCTGCATTACATTCGAGATATAAATATATATATATATATACATATATATATATTTAAATATAGGCATATATGTATATTTATGTATAGGTCTATATAAATATATATATATTTAAAGCAGGATGCAGCAGTATCTTTGATAATCAAAATCAACCCTAATATTGAAAAATATTTTTAAAAATTTTAAACCCTAAATTTCCTCAATTTTGCTCCAAATTTTTTTGACCTAATTTTGTTCACAAGGTATTTTATAACTCCAGGCTCCATTGACCTGAATTTATGGGTTCTGATCATATATTTCCAACCCCAACATGTTCCATGGTCCCATTTGTTTGAGAAATGCTGCCCTGAAGAATAAATGACAAAATCTGAGAGAACTGCCCTTACCCCGTACTAAGCTCAAGCTTAAAATGCCTATTAACAGAGGAGTGCCCTTCTATGACCCCATAGAGAAGAATAAAACATGTGAATGTTTTTTTAGTTTAAAAAAAAGCACATGTGGATGAAAGAGTAAGTTCCCTGTTTAACTAAAATACAAACAAGCCCATTTGGAGCCCAGGAATGCCAGATAGAGCACATAAATAGCTTCCAAGAGTTCCTTTGGCTTTTAGCTATAAGTTCATTATATCTACCTTACCTAAAGAGCAAACTGCAAGTTAAAGCCCAGCATGTTTAAATTTTAATGTATTATATATCTAACAGCGTAATTCATGCAATATTGCTGCTGCCTATGCCATTTGTGTTTAGTCAGAGACTTATTCTGAGTGGCCCAATTAAAGCTTTTCAGAAATTGGGAATTTGGAGAAGTAAGGTAAACAGAGATTGGTGTACCAAGGGAACAATATGAGATCTCATTGTTGCTGAATTCCCCAAAGAGGTGTTAGTTATTGTCACTTCTCTGAAATCCTGACGTTTGTTTATTACATATGAAATCAATAGTTGGCACACAATGTTTCCTTCAAGTATAAACTAGCTTTGCTCCTTCTAAAAGAAGCTGTTCTCAGTCCTTCTTAATCTTAGTGCCTTTCCTCTGAGACTATCCCTCAACTTATTCTTGTTTATACTTTATCATTTTCATTTAGTTGTTTGCATTTTGGCCACTATTAGAGTTCCTTGAAGTTAGGGGCTGTCTTTTTGGCTTCCTTTGTAGATGCTCAATAAATGCAAGTTGACTAAGTGACTGGAGGGAGGAAGAGATGGGAAAAAAATTTTTAAGTAACTACATATTACAAAGCTGTTTTTTTTCTCTTTCTATTATTTCTAGTTTAGAAATTTTGTTGAGCATCATTTTATTTCCCTATTTTCATCAATTCCTGGACAAAACTAGGATCACAGATTTAGATTTAAAGCTGCAAGGGATTTTAAAAGACAACCAGTGATATTTTCTTGTTTTACAGTTGAGGAAAGTGAGACAGAGAGATGTTAAGTGACTCTCTCTGGTTATATAGCAAGGAAATGGTTAGGCAAGATTAAACTCAGGTCTTCCTGCCTCCAAGACCAGAACTCTATTTACCTAGCAACCCTCTGAATAGTCAAATGAATATAAGAAAAAAGTATCTGAAAAGGTAAGCAAATAGGTAGGTGGTGAATGCTATATGGAAACTATAGGACTAATTAGCATATAATGAAAGAGGGTCAGAAAAGAAATATACACTTCAATTCAATAAATATTTATTAAACAATTGTAATTTTCCAGATCCTGTATGCTAGGAGTTTGAGATACAAAAACAAAAATAAAAGAGTGGTCTCAAACAGCTTATATATATATATATATATATATACACATATATATATATATATATATATAGTACATTAAAGTGGAGAGAAGCTGATTTGTAACAAGAGATTTTAAATTTTCTTTTTCTTCCCACCCTACTTATGATTTCATCAATGTAGAGAAGACTGTCTCCACTAGTAAAGATCAGTCACTTAATCAATAAATATTTTCTAAGCACAAAGTAGGTACTGTGCTAAGCCCTGGAGATGCAAAAAGAAATCAGAAGATGATCTCAAGGAGCTTAAAATCCAATGGAGATTCAACTTGCAACAAATAAATACAAATTAGTCTATATACAGGATATATGGACAATAATTAAAATGAGGAGGATTAGAAAGTTATATATCTATAACTTTTAGTCTTAGGTCATTGCCTGGGACGCTGGAAGTTATGGTAATTGACTTCACAAGTGATTTCCTCACTGACACCCAACTAACAGTATGATTCAGAGTAGAACTTAAATTGGGGTTTTCCTGAATCCAAAACCAGCAGTCTTTCTACCCAGTTAGACTGTCTCTCTAGTAGTAGTAATGATTTGTTTTTGTTTTGGGAATTGGTTTTGTTTTATTTTAATCTAGATGTTTGGTTTTTATTGGTTTAAAGAATTTCTCATGAGGAAATGCTTTGTACCAAAGCAGATTAAGCAATTTTTCTGAAACTTACAGTTTTAAAAAGTTATTCTGATATAGAGAGGTTAAATGTCTTGACTAGGGTTACACAAATAGTGTGTGTTTGAAAAGGTATTGAACCCAAGTCACTCTGCTTCAGAAGACAGCCCTATATTTCTAAAACCACATTGCTTCTCTCTATAAATAATGAGGGCCAGGTTGATGTAAAGATAAGATAAAATGCTCTTCAATGTTTGACTGGTCCTATCTGATCATGAAAGAGTAACTAGGCAAGGAAACCCAAAAAAATGACTTTAGACAACAGGATTGCAATTTTCTCGATTAGTTTTTCTTTATCTCCTTCTTTACTTAGGAGGATGGAAGAAGAGTTTTGAAGTTAGAAATTTAGAGTATTCCAAGACTAAGGGGTATTTACTAGTTATTGAGTAAGGTCATTACATGCATACTAAGTGTAGTTTACCTTTAAGAGATCAAAAGCAGAAGATAGTACTCACCTTGAGCTAGAATAAGATTTCCAAGGAATAAGGTTTCCAGAAGCCTAGGAACTTCAGGACAAAGAAAACTTAATCCTGAGGGCATCAGCTTACTGAGCATTTACCTGTTCTTCCAAAAATGTTGGTGGCTGGGGCTGAGAATTTCTTTTTGGAGATCTTGAAGGAGATGAAATCAGTACCACTGAAAAGGAAAAAAAAAAGTCAACAAGCGCTTGTGTGTGTGTGTGTGTGTGTGTGTGTGTGTGTGTATTCATTCTGTATGTTTCTCCCTAGGAAAAAAATTTTGCTGACCCAAGACAAAGGCACCAGCTTTCCTAAAAGAGTTTTTAAAATTTCACTTTAACTAAAAGAGTATAACAGAACTCCACTTTTATATGGAAGAGGTACCCAAGAATTTCAGCTAATCCCAAAGCTGAAAGCAGAGAGAAATCTTTCAGTTAACTGGGCTGTGCCTGACATCATTCAGCAAGAGCCTAACTGTCTCACAGAACAGTATGTAGTGGAGAGCATTTGTTTACATGACTGAAGGCATCATCAGCTCTGAAATATAAGAAGCGTGGATCTTTACTCTTATGCTCCCCACATATATTCCCATTTGTATGTCCCTTCAAGAGATCACATATGTTCCCTATCTGTGTTCCTCCATATGTATTTAATATGGGTGTCTCATCATTCCACTAATAATGTGTATATTTGCAGGAGAGTATGGCCTAGTTATGGTGGAAATGTTTTCTTGGTTCTTATGATTCTTTTAATGAAATGTTTTATTGACATTTCTCTGTGCCATCTTTAAATTAATTTATTTAAATTTACTTAATTTAATTTTAATTTAATTAATTTGTTACATTAAATGTAGTAAATATGGGCTATGATTTTTGGTGTCATATCCTTAAAAGTACCTTATTTCTGGGGTTACTATGTCAGAAAATAATTCTGTGAGTTAGGGGATTCCCCTAAGGCACTACCCTGAAAATAAAATTTCCTTTAATTACTGAAAAAAATATAACAGGGAAAAACTGAAACTTTATTTTCAATGTTATTTGGATAAACAAGAATCAAAATGGTATTTCATAGGATAATATATTTTGAGCTGAATGGAATTCAGTGGTCATCTAGCTTAACTCCCTAATTTTACATTTGAGGGAAATGAGGAACAGAGAGGTTAAGTGATTTGGCCAAAAGTGTTCAAGTGGAAAAAGTGGAAAAATTGGGATATGTTGAACTCAGGTCCTCTAATTTGGTCTGGTGGTCATTTCATTGCATAGGACATTAATGGCAATAATTGGGCAAACATTGAGTGTCATACAATAAAAGACAACACTAATGGTACAATGTGAGATTTATCCTGACTACTGCTAGAGGAAAAAAGGAAAGGGATGGTTCCTTTCACAAATGATATTAGTAACTGAGCCTCCTTTCTTTTTGAATTTCTTCCTAAAGTCAGGTGACAAATTTCCATTAGACTAAATAGAGGAGAAAGATTTTCAAGAACCAAAGGATCATCATTCCATAATAGCATAACTATGCAAGTGAATCAGTCCCTTTCTAAAGTATGTTTGATCATGAAGCAAAAAGTCTGAGAACTTTCCAGTCAACATCTTTCACTGAGGTGTTCCAACACCTCTAAATTTTGTATATAATAAATAATTTAATCACCATTATTGTGGTCAGTCTAACTTGACTGCAGCAATTTTCATAAAAGAAAAATAAAACAGTACATTTGTAATTAGGAAAATATAAGTTAAAATCTGTCTTCAGATACCTAGTTGCAGTATAACTCTGAGAAAATTATTTAATCTCTGTCTATTTCAGTTTCTTCAACCATAAAATGAAGGCAACCAGGAGAACATTCTACATGGTAACAATAAGATTTTGTGATGATCAACTGCGGTGGACTTGGTTCTTCTCAAAAATGTGGTAATTCAAGGCAATTCCAATAAATTTAGGATGGAAAATGCCAATTGCATCCAAAGAGAGAAAACTGTGGAGAATAAATGTGGTTTGAAGCATAGTATTTTAAACTGGTTTTTTTTTTTTTGTCTCATAGTTTTTCCCCCCTTTTGGTCTAATTTTTCTTGTACAACATGACAAATATGGAAATATGTTTAAAAAGACTGCACATATTTAACCCATATCAGATTACTTGGTATCTTGGGGAGATGGGGAGTAAAGGAAAGCAGGAGAAAATTTTAGAACACAAAGTCTTACAAAACATAGTTGAAAACTATCTTTGTAGATATTTGGAAAAATAAAATACCATTTTAAAAAAATGAGGGTAACAATACAAAAGATTGTTATGAGGATTAAATAAGTTATTTGTAAAATGTCAAATACAGTGGCTAACACATAGTATGTGCTTTATAAATACTTGCAATACTCCTTTCTTCCTTCTTTTCTTCTTATGTTTAACTTTTTTAATGTTATATCTCTAGTAAGGTGCCTAGCAAGTAGCAGGTGATTAATTAAAGTCTGTTGATTGATTATCAGTTACCATTTATTAAGCTTCTACAATGTTTATGAACCTAGACTATGTACTATATGAAGAAAGTAATGCAGATATGTCCACTACCTTCTAGGAATTTATACTCTGCAATTCATTTAGTCACAAGCTTTTTTTTTTTTTTTTCTCTATTACTTTTATTCTTCAGATATGCATATTTTTAATTCACTAATTAAACACCTGCTTATTTAAATGTGATTTTAAAAGCCTCTTCCTGATCCTCCAATAGTATGGTTTCTCAGACTCTCTTTAACAGCCTCTGTGCCATATGTGTTGAGAAATAACATTTCTATGACTAAGGACAAAATCATAGCCAACAGGGATTCAGTAATTTACTCATGTCCTTATTCAAATGAAGAGATAGGAAAGTCTATAAAGAAAATCTAGGAAGACTGTAGGCTAACTACAATAACTTTCAGGGGGAAAAAAAAGTAGGTTATAAAATGCAGTCTTGTTCATAAAAACAAAATTTCTAAGGGCAAGTTAGCTGATTTTTTTTTAAGGAGTACAATTTAATCCAGTTATAAAATGAATCATACTTAAATCAAATCTGGATCTTTTAAGCTGACTATAAAAAGAATCTGAAAGGGATATAGCTTTCCTAAAGAAAGCTATTGTTCATTGAGACCCACTGGTAAATCATATATTATGAACTATCATAGGAAAATGGTCTTTTTAAAGATAGACTCTGGCCAAGGTCAAACTAAACACTTTAGTGCCAATAGATCAAAGGAACCTTTTTTTCCTCAAAAGAAGCAAAATATTGTTGGGGGAAAGTTCAAATACCTACAAATAAGGAGAAAAAGAAATTAAAATAACTGAATTTTTATCTCACATTCAGGAAACTAAAGATGAAAAAAGATAGTGATAGTGTTGGAGAAAAACAGGCATACTGTTTCACCATTAGTGGAGCTATGAAATGATCCAACTATTCTGGAAAACAATTGGGAATAGTAAATGAACTGGTCCCACCCTTTGACCCAATAAAACCACTACAAGGCACATACCCCAAGGAATTCATGGATATAAGGAAGAGTCCTATTTGTAACAAATTGTTAATAGCAGCATTTTTGTAGAAAAAAAAAATTGAAAACAAAGTATGCACTCAGAAACTGGGATGGCTGAAAAAATTATGGTATATGAATATAAAATAATATATTATTTTAGGAATTATTTTTCACATCACATTCATTTCTTGATTTATTCCTGCTCCTCACCTCCCCTATATATCAAGCCACCTCTTCTAAAAGAAATCCTAGAAGTTTTATTGGATATTAAATTATTAAGTTCAATTGTTTATGATGCTTATCTGGTGTGTTCCAGTGGGTTTTTTTTTTTTTTTTAACAAAGAACAATGCATATAGCTTTATAATATTAGCTGATATCTGGAAGTACTAATTTCCCCTCATTATTACTCTTTAAAACATCATTTTTCCATTGAGATTCTAGATCTTTTACTTATCCATATTATTGTTTTTCTTCCTAAGATTTTGGGATCATAGATTACAATATAAGATACTTCAGAGGTGATCAAGTACAACCCCCTAATTTTTTTATCCAAGAAACTGAAATCCATTTATTTTTCTTTCTCTACAAAGCACTTGCTCCCTCTACTTTGGTGGTTTCAATAGTATAGCACTAAATCCCTCAATTATTTTAGATATTATCAACAATTTTCTTATATTAATGTTGTTTGATTATGAGCAATGAATATCTATCCAAGTATTTTAGTTGTCTTTTTTTTTTTCCAAGATTGTTATGTAGTTGCATTTTTACAAAAGTATTTCTTGGTAGATTGGTATTCAGATATTTTATTCATTTTGTAATCCTTTGAAAGAAAGCCCCCTTAAAAAGATTTCTTTTTTTTAATTATTTCCTGGGCTTTGTTACTGACAGACATACTGATGGTTTTATGGATGTATTTTTATGGTGACAATTTAGTAAAATTGTAAATTTCATTTATTGTTGTTTTTAAGTGACTTTTTTAAATTGTCCACCATGCTCTCTGCAAATAGAGCTAAATTTGTCTTCTTTGCTTATATATAACTTTATTTATATTTTCTTTTCTTATTGCTAGCATCAGCATTTTTTAAATTATTTCAAATAATGAGGGACATCTTTGCTTTTGATAGCTGGGAAGTAAGGCATATGGAATGTTGGACTTCAAATCTGGAAGATCTTGTATTCGGATCTTGCATCCAATATTTACTATTTGTGTAGCCCTGAGCAAGTCACTTAAATTCCCTCAGCCTCTGTTAATGGAAGTAATAACATCCAAAGGAGCTGCTAAGTGGCTCAGTGAATGGATTGCCAGATCTGACTTTAAGAAGGAAGATTGTCCTGAGTTCAAATTCTGACCTCAGACTTTTACTAGTTGTATGACCCTATGCAAGTCCCTCAATATCTTAGAGTAAATCCAGTTTGGTCATAATAAATGATTTTTTTAATATATCAGTATTTGCACCAAATTAATTTATAATATTGGTCTGTATAGTTCTCTCGGTGTTTTAATCTTCTCTGGTTTAGCTATTGGGACTATTTTGTACCATAAATAGAGTTTAGCAGAATGTTTTTATCTCAATTCTTTAATAATAATATTCACTTCAGAGTTACTAATTACTCTTTAAATATTTGATGGAATTAATCTGTAAATCTCTCTGGATAAGGATTGTTATTTCTCTCCCTCTTCCACTCCATAGTTCTTTTATGACAGTGAATTTCATTTTCTGAAACTAAATTGTTTAAATTCTATTTTGATTTCTAGGGTTTTTTTATATTTTATAAGTAAATATAGATTTTTTTGTTAAATTCTCAGTTTTATGTATAGTGAGACAGTATAGTAATAGAAAGTTGATAGCAACTATAGCGTCAAAAAAAAAAAAAAAAAAAACCCTTGGATTCAAATAACTTATCTAAAATGTACCATATGTGTAATCTTTGGTGAGTTACTTAACATATAGATGTCAATATATATTAAATAATATGAAAATCTCTGACTATAAATTACAAAGAATTTGCTATTGTCATAGCTAAAAGGGACTTCCTTACCAAGAATTCCCTATAAAGCTGAAATCACAGATCTGGACCAAAATAATATGCTTTGTATAATTATTTTTATTTTTCCTTGTTGTGATTTTACTCTGTTCATTTTTATTTTAATTCAATAATTTGCATTTTCTCCTCTCTTTTCAAAATCAGTTCAATTAATGCTTTAAGAATTTTAGTAGGGGCAGCTAGGTGGTGCAGTGGATAGAGTACCAGCCCTGAAGTCAGAAGGACCTGAGTTCAAATTTGATCTCAGACTCTTAACACTTCCTAGCTGTGTGACCCTGGCAAATCATTTAACCCCAATTGCCTCAGAAAAAAAAAAAAAAAAAAAAAAAAGAATTTTGGTACTCAAATTTGGCAATCAAATAATCAGTTTTTAGCTTTCTTTATCATTTCTATAATCTTCTTGTTTTTTATTTTATCTATTTCTTTTCTCCTTTTCAAGACTTTCTTCTTTGTGCTTATTATGTTCAGATTCATTTATTTGTTCACTTTATAGTTTTTAAAGTTACATATTCATTTCATTAATCCTCTCTTTTTCAATTTTTGATGGTTTTTTTTTTTTTTTTTTTTTTGCCGAGATTCTTTTTGCTCTGAGTACTACTTAGCTATGTGCCAGAAATCAGGATATGTTGGTTTATCATTATAATTCCTTTTTACACAACTAGTCATCATTTCTATGATCCCAAAGGATTTCTATGATTTCTCTGACCTTTAACCCATTCATTTTTTTTCATGGAATTATTATCAATTCTCCACTTAAATTCATATGCTTTTGTACTCGCTTCCTATATCAATTACTGTTTTATTATTTCATGGCTTATAAAAGAAATGATTAATATTTTGAATTTTTTGAACATTTATTTATGATTTGTCTGTGTCCCAACATGTAATCTCTATGTTTCAACATATGGTCTTATGTGGTATTGGGAAATTTTGTATATTCTTTAATATTCTGATTTGAAAGATAGCATGGATCCAACTACTCCAGTAGTATGTTTGATTCTATTTTCCCTTTTGTAAACTTTCTACTGGTTAATACAATTCTGAGAAAAGAATATAAAAGTCTCCTATAATTACTGTGTTGCTTTGTTTTTTAATTAACTATTCTTTTATAAATTTAAATGCATATTGCAAACATGTGGTTAGTACTGCTATTGTTCTATTATCTGTGCTATCTTTAAGTGAATTATAATTTCCTTTTTTACTTTTCTTGATAGCATTTTTTTTTTGTTTTATCTGACCATATGATTGCAATTCCCAATTTATTTTTAGAATCAACTAATATAAATAGGGCAGGCAAATGATACAATGTATAGAGGACTGAGTCTAAAATCAGAAATACTTTCTTGAGTTCAGATCAGAAGAGAGAAAAAAATGGTATCCCATTCCAATATCTTTGGCAAGAAAATCTCAAATGGAGTAAATGAAGATATACAACTGAAACAACTGAACAACAAAAATACATAGTAATTTCATTCCATTGTCTCATTTTCATTTCACAAATGTCTTTTTCATTCTATGTATGAGTACATTCCATGTATTTAGCAAACTATTGGATTTTATTATCTTATCTATTCTGCCATTCTCATTTTCTTGTATTATTTAATTCATGGACATTTAAGTTTGTGATTAATAGACTTATAAATTCCTATATTTATTTCTTTTGAATTTGTCTTTATTCCCTTCCTCTTGTAAATTAATAATATGTTCCTGTAACTTGTCTTACAATGCTTTGGTACTAGTCTATCATCATAAATTCTATAACCCTACTGTTTTCATTTACTTGCCTTACCCTAAACTTTCTAACATTATTTATATTATTCACTTTTCCTTCTTATATCCCTTTTTTAATGTATAAGATTTCACACCACTTATGACTTTTTTCTATCTTCACAATCTAAATAAGCAGTTCTTCCATTTTCCCCTGTCTCCAACCTTTTATTTTATGTAGTTTGATTTGGGGGTACTTTTTCCCAATAAGTTGTATTGTCCTTTTTATTTTGCTTACCTTCCAATTTATTCTAGATGCTATTTTTACAATTTAACTCTTCCTCATTCATTTTTTTCTTATTTTGTAACTTTAATTAAGTAGAGTCCCTGGCATTCTAAATTTGAATATCTGTGTCTCATTTTCATATTACTATATTTGGAGATTCTTCCTTTTTTTCTGCCATTGCTAATCAATCTTAAAAATGTGATTTTATAAAGGAAGTAAGCTTGAGTAGAGGCAATGTCATATGGAGAGAATCAACTCCTAAGTCCTCTTCCTACTTCTGCCCTTAATATAATCATTCATCACTCCTAAGGCTTCATAATCTCTCTAGTTCAATATTCCTCATATCATCTATATTCCTCATACTATACAATTCTGGTTGCATTTGGGGAGACATTTATGTCTTCTCCTAGGGAGTGATATAATCTAAGAGGGTAGTATCATAAAATGCAAATTTCTTAAAGAAGATAGTTTCAATAAATGCAAATTTCCCTAAGATGAAGCCCATTATATGATCTCTATTTCTTACCACAATATTCATCTTTTCCCCTGACTACCAGCATATATGAGATTTTAGGATTTACTGGCTAGATTTTTTTTCTTAAGGGACATGCCTTAAAGCAGTCAGTCTGATTCTCATTGGCCACCAATAGGTCCTAGGCCAAACCCCATTTGGTCATTGTTTGGGTCTCAATTGACTCAAATTGAATGTAAAAAAATAATTATTTCTGCTTTGGCCAGAACCCCTGAGGATCTTTTATTTATTTATTTAGGGTTTTGGGGGTTTTTTTGAAGGGGACTAGATGAAAGAGGAGATTCTTTGCCTCAATTTTACCTAGCCTTAATCACTGAATGAATGTGACCTCAGTCATACTGAGACCTTGTGAAGACCTTAGCTAAAAAAGGCCAAAGTCTGCCATTAAATCCAGGACTATCTCCAGTCATTTCTATATCTGGCCACTGGACCCAGATGACTCTGGAGGGGAAAGTGAGGCAGGTGACTTAGACCACCCTCCCTCACGTTATCATAACAATATCTTCAAAAACAAAGGACAAACAATAACAATAGCATATATGGAATGTTTTTTCATGGTATCTTTTCATTTTCTATTCCAAAATAACATTTCTTTCTAGTTCCCTCTACCCAAAAACCTTCCAGCCATTGCTTTCTCCCTCCCCCCCTTTTCTCCCACAATCTATACTCTTGTTGAGAGATTAGAGGAACTGATTTCTCTTTTCTGCTTACCTGTAAACCAGGCACATCTCCAGCTCTTCCCTGTTTTGTACCTTCCCTCTACATTCATGATGTTATCCTTCCCATAAAAGGTATTGATTTACTAATTGGGATTATAGCACTTAGTCCACTGAATAATATTTTTTTCCTCCTTCCCCATTCTGATTCCTTTAATTCTTAACTTTTTAGACCCTTAGCCATTTTTTAAAATCTCTTGATGATTCCTCTTGTTATTACTTTGGTAATTCATTCAATTTCTTTTATCTAAATAATAATTTATAAATATAAGAGAACTGGTTATTAATTTCCTGATAATTCTGCTCATTTGTCTCTCTTGTGTTTCCCTTATTTATGTTTGCAATTCTAAAATTTTGCTTACTTCTATTTTCTTTTTTACAAAATGCTTTAAGTTCCCCTCTTTTTTAGAGTGTATATAGTTATTGTTGTTATAATTATTAGTTTTGGCTTTGCAAGATATATTTTGAGGGGTTCCCCTTTTCTTTTCAGAAATGTTATTCTCTTCTTTGATTTCTCATGACTGTAATAGTCCTGAGTTATTTAATTTAGTTTTCCTTTACTTTTGAACATCTTTTTTCTGATTACAAGCAAAATTTGTTCTTGTCCTGGAGTGAAACCAAACACACATTTTTTTGTCCACTCTCTTTCCTTTCATCAGCACCAACTACTTCAGGCATCATAAATTGTAGAGAGAGACCTTTCCCAGTCTAGCACATATTTAATGGTGCATTGTGTCCCTTACTGTGAAAATATTGTACTTGGCCACCTAGATGGAGGCCATTGTAGTTCACCTACCAATCCTGAGCATCATAAGATTTCCTGGATATTAGACCATATGGTTTTTAGGATATAATTGCACTGTTTGATATTCAGATTAAGCAACAAAGCTTGTAGTAGTATTTTCTTTGGTCAGAAAGATCAAGTAGTCATGTGTCCAATGGAGCACGATATCCATGTCCTAAACAAAAATAGATCTATTTTTTTTAATCAACCTGATGAAGATAATCTACTTTTGAATTCCATTGCTTAATGGGATTTGTCTTAATGTGGCCCACATCCTCTCAGCTGCTTCTTCCAAGTTGTAGTCTTAGTCCTGGCTCCACAATAATGTTCTCTTGATATGTTTCAGACATCTGAGTCACCTGGTTATAAACCATTAGTCTATGTATATGCTGACCTATTCAGTTTGGTTTTCAGGGACACATTCACCAACCAGCTGAGCTACATGGAGTCCCAGGAAATCTGTTGCACTTGTCTTCTGTGGAAAGTTGGATGGCTGTTCTTTTCTGATCTAGAAGTACCTTTTCATACATTGCTCATTTATCTGTAAACCAGATCCATTATTATTTTGAACATCTAAATGTTCAAAAGGCAAGGTTCTGTAACTTTCAAGAACACTTCTTGCTAGAAATCATGTCATCATCTTATATAAAAACTCAGAGATCCCAGAGGGGCCTGGCTTGGTCCTTGAAAATACCATTTCTGCTTCATTGTAAAGGATTCAAAAACATTTCGCCATATGAAAAATGATATCTTGTATAACCTATACAAGAGAGATTTCAGACAGGAGAGTGACAGGTGCCCCTAAGTCAACTTTTCCATGGAAATCAGGCTCCAATCATATACCAGAAATCATTTCTGAAAGGTAATATTTCTGGTGTTTGCCTTTGTTTTTTGTTGAGGCAACTGGGGTAAGTGATTTGCCCCAGCTAGGAAGTGTTAAGTGTCTGAGGTCAGATTTGAACTTGCCACCTAGAGGAGCTTTTGCTTCCAAAATCCTGAAGATTACTTATTTTTACCTTCATAGGAAGTTGTCACAGACTTCTTTCTACTTAACTTGGGAAAGTTAGCACCTCTAGTTTCATAGATCTTTGTCGGTCTTAAAGCCCTAAGAATAAAGCCTTAATATCTTCTAAAGCAGAAGTTCACTGGATTCCCCAAGTCACGTGAGCTGCTTTCTTAAAACCTCAGTAGATTTGATAAGGTCTAGATATGGGGTACCTAAGGAAATTAGGGTTTAATTGAGGTCTAGTGGCAGGTTCTGGGTACAGGGAGTCAAATAGAGTTCCCCTGCAACCCCAAAATGCCCTGGTGGTCTAGTGGTTAGGATTCAGCGCAAGAGTATGGAGTTAAATGAAGTCTAGAAGCGGCGTGAGTTCCCAATAAAGGAATTTATTGGCCCTAAAAGCTAGATTGATAAATAAATAAAAATAAATAAATAAATTTTTAAAAAAAAGGTTTATTATGGGATTTGGAAGTAAGGTTAAAGTATAGTTAAGGAAATAGGTAAGGATAAAGAAATATGAGGACACTGGAAATAGGAGTCCAGCGGACAGATGGTCCTTGGGGTGCAGCATGTTTTGACCCTCTGTAAGAGAGGATTCCAGTTTGGCTCTTTTATAATGAGAGACTTAGCTAAAGGGGCCTGTGGGTGGAGTTCCAGCTTGGCTCCTTTTGGTTTTCAGTGGGGCTTTGAGTTTGCTTGGTGGGGGTTGGGAAACCTGAGCAGATCATTAGAATGGGAGCTGGGACAGCCCAAATTGGCTCAGATCCGGGAGGGGCTGGGACAGACTGCGGATCTTCTATTGGAATTCAAAGGGACCAGGATTTGAGAATTGAAAGGTCCTGGATTGATCAACTAGGAGGGGTTGGGAATCAGAAAGAAAGGAATAATCAGTTCTTAAAGGGACCACACCCGCATGAGATTGGGCCTAGCAGAACACACAAATTAAAGATATGGTACTGCAAAATCCAATAGCTTCATCAGCCATTGATTGGGCTTCCTTAGGTGGGACCAACATTAGCTGCTTATAATGTACTGTGACCCATCTTTTGTATTCCCAGGAATTTCCCTGAGATTACTTGATTTTCTTGGGTTCTACTTCCAATCTTTGAGTGAGGAGATGTTTGATTATATTGACCACTGTCTCTATGGCTTATCCTGTGACAGTCTAGTTGGAGCCAGTTAGCATAACTGGGATGAGGTGGTGAGGGAGTCTCTGGGCATCTAGTAATGATACATATTGTGGCAATAAGCAGGTGAATTTACATAACTCCTAAAATTGTATTGGACATATGTATAAGAGGCCCTCCCAGTTAAAAGTAAACTTGCCCTGACACTCCTCAGACATTGAAGGTAGCCTGGTCTATGATTTGCTTTGGGTTTGTGATATCTCCTTTACTCTATTAGTCGCATATAGAAAAGCATCAGAGATTGGGTCTACCTCCTTATCTAATTTGCACTAATCTGTCTTTGGTGAGCCTCTGAGATTCATCTGTTTTTGGTCCAAAATCGCAATACAAAGAGTCAGTATAAGGTAATATCCTAGTCATTTTCATGTTCATTAAATGCAGTTTTTTCTTTAACTCCTCCTAGAATTTAATATTGTTTTTTATTAGCTCTTCAGGATGGTTCAAGCAAACAGTGAGGCTTCCACCGGGTGGGTCTCAACAGTACTGAGCTGGATTCCAGCCCTGTAGCAGTCCTACTGGGAGCACTCGCTATTCCTCTAAAATGTCCATTATGTCCACTGAATATTCAGTCTGACTTGCCACTATTATAAAAGTACAAACAGGCCTGTTCCTTACCTTGGGCTTGTACCTGTGTCCTTGGTCCACACACACACGTATATATACACCATCTCTGGTAGTTAATTTTATGAGGTCAGAATCGAGAGAAAGAGGGGCTGGTGGAGGTAGTTGGCCCATCTCTTCCCTCTAATTCTCTCCATATTTTTGTACTAGAATACTAAATGTTTGTCTATTGATATTTATTTTGCTTTAGGGTAGCTAGGCATTATAGTGGATAGAGAACTGGAACAGGAGTCAAAAATACCCATCTTCATGAGTTCAAATCCAGCCTCAGACACTTACTGTTTTAATACTGTTTAACACTTAGCTGTGTAAATTGGACAAGTCACTTAATCCTGTTTGCCTCAATTTTCTCTTCTGTAAAATGAGCTAGAGAAGGAAATGGCAAATCATTCCAGTATCTTTGCCAAGAAAATCCCAAGTGGGATCACCAAGAGTCAGACACAATTGAAAAATGGCTGAACTGAACACATCCTTTGCCTCAACAGCCACTACTTAACTCCCTCCCCCTTTACCCCTGCCTCCCATTATCCCTGACTCCACTATTAATGACTTAATCTGGGGCTTAACTATCCAATTTCCTAAACCTGTTCCCTTGAGCATTTGTGAACAGCTTGGCAATTGAAAGATAGTTATATACTTCTAGAGGTGCTTGGTATTAGCACTATATAAGGCCATCAATTGGCCAGGGTCCAAGCCAGTAGAATTTGCAGCATTGCACCAAACTACGTCCATGGGCTGCCTGAGACTAGTTTCTATATCATCATAAATACACATCAACATCTGCATTAAATATATTGTCTCTTAAGCTACCACAACTTCATTTAGCATCAGAGAAATCATGTTTGGTAGACCTTTCCTACAGTATTTGTCTTCTGAAATAAAGTCATAGATGATGAGGTTGATTACTTCTAGTTACTCTGAGAGCAGGGAGGGCAGCTTGATTTTCAGTGCCCTTTCCCTCAAAAACAGGCAGCCTCAGGTCTATTTTTATCCCAATTCTTCCCTTCTCATTTGCTTTGCCTGACCAGTTGGACAGATTCTTCACCTACTGCTAGGTAGGGTCAAGATCTGGGGGAAGGATTTTTCAGCCTCAAGATTCCTTTCTGAAGAGCCAGACTGAAATGCAGAAAATGTTTTCTCAGCCCATCTCGTTCCTCTTTCTCTTCTTTTTTTCTTTCACTTGGCTGGGAAGAATCAGTGTCTATTTCCTGTGGGGAAAAAGACGGTAGTTGCATCCCAGCAGAGTTGCTGCAGTCATGGGAGTCTCTTTCCACCTGAAATCCAGACAGCACAGACCAATATCTGAATTTGTACTCTCTGTGTAGACTCATGGGAGCTAAGCACTAGCTCAAAGTATTAAAGTTCTCCTATGTTAATTCATAAGAATTCAACCTAACTCTGGGCTATTTTCTTATCTTGAGGATTTAACTCTAATTACTCTACCTCTGGCACAATTCCTTTGTTTGGAGGTTGGAGGGTTGGGAAAGGTTTGCAGAGTGTGACTAATCCAACTTGGGTTTGGTAATGATGCATTGTTTTGTTTTTTGTTTTGTTTTGTTTTTTTGATTGAGGGGGTTTATTACTATAAGCAGTATAGCTAATTTCTACTTTTTCTTAATTTAAGACAGTGAAATGTTTGTGGCTCTCTCAATTTTTTCTTTCTCTCTAAGGATCCCAAGGATCCTTTTCACAATCTTAGAAACTTTCCACTGGATCACATGACAGTATTAAACTAGAGAGGGGAAAAGCCAGAGATCATTTCTACGTTTCACCTTCCTATTCTTGTACTTATCTCTAGTTGAAATACATTGAATTCTGTTCCATCTCCTAAGAATCAGTTAATAGTACCTGCAATTACCTGTCATCAACTTTACCAAATTCACCTTTAAAAATAGAGTTAGTGTGGCAAAATGAATAGTGAGTCAAACTTGACATTAAAAGGATCTGAATTCCAAGCCTCTTCTGATATATCCAGTCTATATGACCCTTAGCAAATCAATTAAATCTGTGCTTTGGGCAAGTCACAAATAATATAATGCTTTAAGGTTTGCAAAGCATTTTGCAAATATCATCTCATTTAAGTCTCAACATCTGAGTGGTAGGTGCTATTATTATCTTAAATTTACAGATGAGGAAACTGAGGCAGAAAGAAGTCCAGAATCACATAGTATCTGAAATCACATGCAAACTCAGGTCTTCCTGACTCCAGCTGACTCTATCCACCGCATCATCTAGCTGCCTCTCAAAGATTACAAATTGAAGAAAAGGGTTCATATTCTGTTGATAGAAGGAATGTCCTCCCCTTGGGGCTCCTTATAACAATGAAATCACAAGTTTAGTAACTATTCCTAAATTTTATAACATCATCACTTTGGGGTTTGATTTTACAACAGAAAGTATTTTTTATAACTGAAAATTCATCTAAACTTGCTCTTTCTTAGAAAATAGAGAGTACAGATAATCCTAAAGGTCTCAAGGAACCCTACCTGTCTCTTTGCTCCTCATTCCCAGTCCAGGTATTGTTGGAAGGAGCTGTCCTTCTCCTTTGTCTGAGTTCATTGTACGGGAAAGTGCACCAGTTATTTACTGATGAAAATGAGATGGCAACAACAAGCAATGGGAGACAGTGTTGTTTTTCATTTTGCATTGATGCTCTGCAGAAGCATGCATTTCTCACATTCATCTTCTCAAGGCCTTTATTGTCCCAGTATCCTGTTACAAATCAAGCCAGCGACTGCAGGCCCATGAAATCCCATCAGAATGCTGAGAGCAGTGTATCACAGTACCAGGCAAGGGAGTCAATGCAGAACAATAAGTATAATAGGGAAAGTATTAACCCAAAATGAAATGGGGACAGTGTGCTGCATGCCAACACCATTAAAGTGTCTCTTTTCTGGCTGGAAAACTACTGCACCAAATATCAGTGAGTGAGCTTTATAACCAGGAGAAATTAGAGTGACTCGGCCCAAGCCTTGGAGATAAATAGCTTGAAGTAAACACGGCTGTGCCCTTGCCAGCTCTCCCAGGATATTCATGGCACCTCTTTCGTTTAAGTAAGTCCCTTGCTAGTAAGCAGTTTGGAGGTTTAAAGAATAGTTTTGAGCAAGGATATGAAACTGCAAAGAATTCTGATCTTTGCTTCTGATAAGCATTTTCTTCTGACTTTGATCTTTTTTCTTTCTTTTGCTTATGCATGTGTGTGTATTATCAACTTTGGCATCTGAAAATAATTTTCTTTGACTTGTTTGGAAAGGCAGGGATGAACTTATATCAAAGTCTAAGGATGAACTTTAGGGTCAGCCCTGAGGACATATATCTCCTTTGGTGACTTCCCAGCAGGGTCTCGTAATGAAAAAGCAATTCTACGGTGGGGTTGCCAATGCATTGTTGTACCTATGTTATACATGGACCTCTTTAGATGTCCAGATTCAAAGTAGTTAGATATCTTTTATCCATTATCTGACATCCATCTGTTATGAGGCTGTACCCACTAAACCAGAGACCATCCCCTGGTAATTCTTTCAGCCCTTGAACTCCTGAGACCTCACTGTTCTGATTGATGAACGCTGGGTGACCACAGTGGATAGAGCACTGGGTCTGGAGTCAGGAAGACCTGAATTCAAATTTTGTTTTAGACATTTACTAGCCATGTGATCCCTGGTAACCTCTATTTGTCTCAGTCTCCTCAACTATAAAAATTAGAACTATAATAGCACCTTCTTCCCTGGATTGTTGTGAGGATCAAATGAAATGATGTTTGTAAAAAAAAAAAAAAAAAAAAAAAAACCTTAGCACAGTATCTCAGGGCACATAGTAGGCACTTAATAAATGCTTGGTGTTTTTTCCAAGCTTGTTCACGTATCTTACCATCTAAGCTGGTCAAAACCATTCTTTACTTTATATCTCAGCTATCTTCCTATCATCAACCCTGCTCGAACTTGCAACTCGGGGATCATAATTAATTCATATACTATGGCTATACTGTGTCTTTAGAGAGCAACATACCCCATCTCTGGCCATCTCTCTTCTATGTATCCTTGAGTCCCCCAATTCGAATGTAAGCTCCTTGAGGGCAGGAACTGTTTTGCTTTTGCATTTGTATGCCTTCAACAGGGCACAAATTAAGTACTTAATGAATGTTTATTCTGTCATTCATTTATTTGTATTATAGAAGACAAATTGTTATCTTTTAGGTACAGATTGAATTCTCCCAATAGGAAATGCATCTGAAGAAATTTTATTCCTGAAATGGACAATGAGAGACAAAGAAAATGCAAAATTTCCTCAATTTCTTAACGTTGTTTCTTGCATCTCTCTTTTCCAAAATGCAAAAGATAACTACAGAAAAATAACTTATTATGTTCACTAAAAAAGGTAGGAAAATAGAAGTTATTCATATAATTCAAGTCAAACAAAACACTTTAACTTCAATAACATTGATAATTCACATACAAGCATTTCTTCACTTCTCTCAGGGTTTATGTGGGTATATTCAGAGATCAATAAGCAGTAAATGACTTTAAAAATAATTGAAATTTTATATCAAAGAGTCTTGGAGGTGAGGATAAATTAGTATTAAAGTTTTCTAAATCATTTCTTTCTAAAGCAAGTTAAGCCACTCTATCTGTGACCTTTGAGTTCTTGAAATCATTTGTTGGTTTCACTTAATAGAAACTGAAAGTTGTGAAGAGATTTCTAAAATCTTTAGTCAATCCTCATGATTATGATAGCTGACATTTGCATAAGTACTTTAGAGATGTGTTATTAGCTGTATATATTTAAGTAGACTGGACTGGTTTCCCTGTAAAGAGTCATAGAGGCCATCATTCAGAAACTAGTTGGAGTAGGCCTTAAATTACTGATGAAACATAAAAATCCCAGTATGTGGGGATTTGTCATGCTGGAATTTTAGCTGAATTCCCACTTCCTAAAGGACATCTTTCTGAACTAACTTTTAATAATTGTCTTCTTTTAAAATCTCTCTCATAAATTAACTTATCTCTGGCTTGGTGTTTTTTATTTTGTTTTGTTTTTTGATGTTGTTTTTAATTTCAATAGTATTTTATTTTCCCAATTATAAAGATAATTAATTTTTTTGTTGGTTTTTTGTTTTTTTGTCCACAAATATGTCATTGTTTTCCCATTCTAAGCCTGAATTATTAAACTGGTCTAATCAAGATCTGTTCTAAGGGACTTAGGAGTATTAGACCTGGAGTCAAAAAAACCTGAATTTCAATATTGCCTCAGACATTTAAAAGCTGGCAAATCATACAACCATTATTTCAGTTTCTCCATCTGTAAAATAATGAAGATAGTAAAAGAACCCAAGTGATGACCATAAAAGGAGGTAAGGAATTGAGAAGGAGAAAAAATTGTGAGCCAATTATCAAACTCATTGAGAAAGGAAAGGGAGTGAGTAGGAAATCTGTTGATAACTACCAGTATTTTAATTAAATGGTAGACTGTTGGAATCTTTACAAACTGTTAAGCCATTGGAGTTGATTTGATCTTAGAAAGAGATATTTTGGGCCAAAACTTGAAACAAGGTACTAAGTGGAAGTGATAGAAACAATGCTTGTGTTCACACCTTTAGAGAGCTCATAAGTATCTAAGTACTCAATGGAGTTCACAGGTTTGGGAGAATTCAGGATTTAGAATGAGATAACCGAATTCACACCTCCCTTAGGGCCAGAGAGCACTCTGGGAGATAACCCAGAATCCCTCTCCCTCCAGAAGGCTGAGTTAACCTTTGGGAGATCACATATATAGAGGGAGCTCTTGGAGCTTGGGGACTTACTTGAGATAGTTATTGGAGTTAGTTACTTGAGGAGTTACTTGAAAGAGTTTTTCTTGGGAGCTCGAGAGAGTTTTACTTGGAGTCGGAGAGAGCTCTTGGAACCCACAAGCCCTCTCTCCGAGGCAAGAGATTCATTGCATCTTCCAACTTGGTGCTGGCTGGAAGCTGAAGAAAGCAGAGGCAGAAGCCAAGGACCAAGCTGCAAGATCTCTTGGAACCAAGCAGAGAGTTAGGCCTCAACTAACCGGGCTATTTTGGAAGGAGAAATAAACGTTTGCATTTTTACCAGCTGGCTGCATTTTGGAGTAATTATTGATTGTAACTGAAACTAAGGCTGCCTCCAGAAAACCTTCACAGTAGACAAGAATTGAATAAACCTCAAAGGAGGAGAGAATACTATAGATAGAGAAAGAACCTGGAAATAGCAAAGGGGAGCTAGAAGTATTCCAACTTTCTCACCTCAACCAAAGAGCAGAAGGGAATGAGTGAAAGTACAGTCAGTGCTGAAAAGAGTAGGATGGGAGGCTGTGTTGTAAGGAGGACACCAAATTTCAGTACTAGCTAGAAGATGGGAAAAGTGGGAGAGAAAAAGATTTAGAATGAAGGGAAACTTGTTGCCTATGGAACAAGCATTCCAGAAAGCCATAGTGGAAGGGGTAGGTGGAATTTGGTTGAAATTTTAGGATTGCATCTGTTGGAAAATGGCTGAATACATTATGATATATGAATGTTATGGAATATTACTGTTCTATAAGAAATGATCAGCAGGATGATTTCAGAGAGGCCTGGAGAGACTTACAGAACTGATGCTGAG
Source organism: Sarcophilus harrisii (assembly GCF_902635505.1). Lineage (NCBI taxonomy): Eukaryota > Metazoa > Chordata > Mammalia > Dasyuromorphia > Dasyuridae > Sarcophilus > Sarcophilus harrisii. Next base: position 235,245,398 of record NC_045426.1, on the reverse strand, counting down.
TGAAGTGAGTAGAACTAGGAGAACATTATACCCAGAAACAGCAAGATTATACAATGATCAATTCTGACAGATGCGGCTCTTTTCAACAGCGAGGTGATTCAGGACAGTGTCAATGGTCTTGTGATGGAGAGAGCCATCTGCACCCAAAGAGAGGATTGTGTGGACTGAGTGCGGATCACAACACTTTTTTTTGTTGTTTTCTTGCATTTGTTTCTCATTTTTTATCTGATTTCTTTGTGTGTGCACAGCATAATTATGGAAATATGAATAGAAGAACTGCACATGTTTAACATATATTGAATTACTTGCTGTCTGGGGGAAAAGGGAGGATAAAAAAATCTGGAACACAAGGTTTTGCAAGGGTACATGTTGAAAACTATCTGTGCATATGTTTTGAAATAAGCTTTAATTTAAAAAAAAAGACAAAAAAAAAACCTTTAGAGTTGAAAGGTTAAGATATATGAGATTAAGAAATTGGATAACGGAGGATAAGGAATTATTTTAGTTTGACTGAAAAGTAGCCTATATGAAATAAAAGAGATGTATGATAGAATGCTGGAATGGTAGGATGGTATGCAATCCTCATTGGGAAGAAAGGAGACAAATGAGAGCATGAGTAGAGAAGCACAAATACTGACAACATTGATTAGAATACATGTTCTACAGTGGAGCACATATGGCTGAAGGTCACACATAGAACATGAATGACCTTCGAGGAAGCAACTGATGTCTCTACTGTTGTTAAGTCCCCATTTATCTTATGGTATTGTTATCACCTGCTCCCCTCTGTTCCTGTATAGTATGCAGTCTCTGATGAAAGAATCTGTAGTTTCTGGGCATTGCTCCCCATTGATTTTGTATGGTAGCTGCTCAGAAACTCTAATGGTCTTATAGTTAGTATTGTTCATTGCCAGGATTGTTCCTCTAGGCACATAGAAGTGGGAGAGTGGGGTGGAGAGAAAGTCTCTATTTCCAACTTCATGCTTTTTCTGGAATCTTTAACTGGGGAGCTCTATCTCTTCCTCAAAGGATGAGTAAGCTCCTTGTTTCTCTTTTAGTTTATTGCAAGCCTGAATTTTCCCCCAGCACTGGCCTTTCAGAAAACAGAAGTCTTAAATAACAGTCAGTGGCTACATAGAAAAACAAAAACCAAAATCTTCCTAGGGAAAAGCCTAGTATTTTTAGTTTTATTCTTCAACTCCTCCCCCCTCCCCCCAGGAATAAGATTATCTGTTTCTCAGAGCTTTAGCTAGAATGTATTTTCCTCTTCAGAATGATATTCTTCACGCTTGGCAAACTGTAGTACCAGAGATTTAGTTCTAGTCTGGTCTTGAGTTGTCTACCATCTAGCTGTGTGACCTTATCATTTGTCCTCTCTGCATCTTGGTTTCCTCACATGTAAATAAAGGAAGCTGGATTAAATGATCTCTAAATTCTCTTCCAGCTTTAATATTCAATGATTCTAGAATTCTGTCATACAGATGCTGCACAAAGCTTTATGGGACATGTTTGCCAGTTGCTATTTTTGAAATGGTTATGCACTCATTTGAGAATAACAATGAAAACAGTAAAACTGTAATTATTCTTTTCCTTGATAGGTTCTTCTTGCCGTGAGCTTGTCACTTAATGTGAAGTACCATCACATAACTGAAGTTCTGGTCACTCCTATAGATAATAAACCAATACAGAAAAGCTAACATAAATATGGATGGGGAAAGGGCATTTAGAGGTAAAGGGGTACCAGATTAAGCAAAAGAAAATTCCTTTTATTTTATTACCCAAAAAATGAGGAGGCACAGTTTGGACTACTATCCTACAATCCCTTGTCAAAGGATGATGGATTACTGAGTTGTCCTCAGTTGTAAAGTTGGCTTAGTTTTCCAAAGCCACTAAGAGACTGACCTTTCTCTCCAACAACTTTAAAGTGAATGAGATCACACACAAATAACCTATGTTTTGGATATCACAAAATCACAGAAAATCAAGTCAACAAGCATTGATCAAGTGCTTGCTATGTGCCAAGCATTGTTTTAATCACCAGGGATACAAAGAAAGGTGAATAAAATAAGCCTAGATTTAGAAAGGACTTGGCCAACCCCTCTTCTGTGCATTGGATAGAACTGCATACCAGAGACATGACTTGCCCAAAGTAATAGCTATTGAAAGGCAGGACCAGTAATAGAACATAGCAATCCTAATTTCGCTTGGTTCCAGCACACTCCTGCCTCTGACCCAGGTCATAATGGATGACTCCTCCTTGACTTTTCTCTACTTCTCTTGGATGCTATTCATCATCTGGATTATACACCCTCCATTAATATCTAAGACAAATCAGATAGAATATGGCAGTCCCAACAAAACAAAACAAAACCCCAACCTTTGAAGCAATTTGAAATCCAAGCTTAGGTTAAGATTTGAGGGAGTAAATTATAACCACCTTGTAGCTAACAGTTAAGTTTCTTTATCAGGCTCAGGGGAATTATGAGGTAGGTTTACTTTACTCTTTATCAGATGTTAACACTCCAGTGGCTAAAAGGGCAGACAACCAAGTAGGACTTGTAAAGGGCTTTTATTTCTGAGAATTTTTATGAAATGAAGTTAAAATTCCCATCAAGCTTATTGTCTTAGGACAATAAAGATTTTTCAAGATCTAGAAATCCTTATATCTAACCCTTGCTCTAATTCTCAGTTGTCTTTTTGTATTATTAGTTTTTCTCAATTGAAGAAGATGAAATGGAACATTTTGTCAACTATGACCTAGCATTAAAAAAAAAAAAAAAAACTGCTTTAGTGAAAACAATCCAATTCTCCAAAACCCAAGTTAGTGATAGTGTGTATCAACAGAAGGAGAGAAAGGAAGGGATTAGGAGAGAGTATAATAGCAACAGTCTTTTAAAAGAGTTAGGTCAGGGGCTGAATTGTTGCATCCTGGATAATTCAGATTTGTGAATGAATGACAGCCTTCAAAAGGTGAAACCTCCTGAAGGCATTAATATGGATGTGAAAAGAATAGATGGAATCTAGGTGGGCTATCTGTAAAAGTTGCTAATTGCCTTCCTGAGCCTAAGGTTACTAAGGCTTTTCTCTTTTTCACATAACAAGTGAAAGGGAACTATAAGAAAAAGTAGGCTCTGTGCCAGTAATTGAATCCCATTCTTATCTCTTCACTCAATAGGTCTCTGGATTGGAGCCTGAAAGGTGTATAACACACCTGGTCTTTTGTTCCACAGCCAAAGATAATGGAGGTAATTTTTAAATAAAAATTTCTTACATCCATTGAGTGTTCTCACCAACATCTTAGTTTTGCCAATAACTAGAAATGAAAATACCAATAATTACTCTATCATTTTCAGCTTCTGCCAATAGGTCATTTCTCTAGAGATTTCTGTTTTATATATCGAAATTTAAAAGAAGACCATAATTAACCTAATTATATTCTAATAAAACCAAATCTAATTTCAACACTAGAGACTTTAAGAATTCTGAGCATTTTTCTCATTCAAAAGCATTGTGAATATTGTTATAATTCTCCATTTGAAGAAATTAAAGGACAACACTCCATGAAGGCTAATTATGCTGTTCACTTTTCCATCATCCATATTTTATCTGAAAGTGATATCATGTGACCTTAACCCAACTGATTTAAAGAATCCTACTGAGCAAAGTATTTAATAAGCCAAATATTGGATATAATTATAGAATATAACTCCAATAATTGTAACAATCTGAAAATGTTAATTTTGAAAAGAACTTAATATGGGAAATAATAATTATTATTTTTATAATTATTTTTATTCACAATTCCAGTGGAAGGGAAAGAAAAGTTTTGATCAAAACACCTAGCAGTCCTTAAGAACATTACCTGGAGTCTGCTACTAATAGGAGGAAGGATTAACATGTGTCTTCGCATTAGTGGTGCTTATTTGCTTGATAATAATATTTTGCAGTAACTTTAAGTAATGTTTCCCACTGAAACACAGCTTTGTATATATCCCTATCTAGAATATCAATTCTATACATGTATTGAGAAATAAGAAAATGAAACTACTTTTTTTAAAATTTATCTCTAATTTTGACATCAGTAATAGCAGTTACCTAGTGGTTTCTTTAAGTATTAACTTAAATTGTAATGCCAAAGAAACTGAGCAAGACAGAGATTAGAGACCAATTCAATAGTTTATTAAATGGAGAGAAATACTGAGACCAGTTGAGCCCAGGGCTAGACAAGACTATCATTTCAAAGAGTCTAGTCCTGAGTCTCGGGGCAGGGAGCCTTTTATGGAATAACAAGAACAATGGAGGGACCTAGGTGGGGATAACCTAATAGAAGGAGGTTACTGATATTCTAAGGACATTAAGGAATGTCTATGAAACCTTTATCTCAACCATTAAGAGGGGACTGTCATAGCCTAAGGCAGAATTACGAAATAGGACAATTTGAGGAACTGGTCACCCCATTAAAAGGGAACTTTGGCATAACAAAATCAATGCCTTTAAAGAATTGATGATCAACAATTCTGATGGACTTGGCTGTTTCCAACAATAAGGTATGTGATTCAAGGGAATTCCAATAGACTTATGATGGAGAAAGCCATCTGCACCCAGAGAGAGGACTATAGAGACTGAATGTGGATCACCACATAGTATTTTCACTTTTTTTGTTGTTGTTTGATTGCTTTTTGTTTTCTTTCTCAATTTTTTTCCCTTTTTGATCTGATATTTTTTGTGCAGTATGATAATTGTTGATATATATTCATATATATATATGGATTGCACATGTTTAATATATATATATTGGATTACTTACTGTCTAGAGGAAGACGTGGGGTAAAGGAGGAGAAAAAATTGGAATACAAGGTTTTGCAAGGGTGAATGCTGAAAACTATCTTTGCAAATATTTGAAAATAAAAAAAGGAATTTTATTTTATTTTATTATTGAATGGGATTGACTGGATGAAGTTTTCTCAGTTTGAGACTAAGTCACATGATCCCTATTCCCAGAGCCAGAAGATGAGGTCTTGAACTCTGAGTCCAAGAAGAACCCTGGGAAGTCACATGATCTCCAAAAAATCAGACCCTCAGGAAATTACAGGAAGTGATGTGACCTGTGGGAAGCAGACAACATTGGTGACCATTGGTCAAGGATGATCGTGTCCTTTTAGTCTATCCAATAAAAAAGCATGGGTTTTTTCTATTTAACTGGGTGTTCTGTTCAGGTTCCATGAGCACATGGTGGGAGTTGGGATGGCTTCCAGGTGTGTGTCTGAGCCTCTTCCTGCAGAGACTAAATAAATGCATTCTCTTTGAAGATGTCATCTGAAGATGTTAGTTAATTTGGGAAAGGGGGGGGGGTCTAGCACCCGTCCCACACATTATTTTTAAAATTTTTTAAAAAGAATCAAGATCACCTTCAAAAAAAAAAAGCAGTTTAGTGGAAGCTTTCTTTCCATTTTTTATCTTCTTTTCTTTTCTGATGTGGTTCAGTTTTCAGTAGTCTTCTTGTTTTGTTTTGTTTTTTTAAGTGGTTTCAGTTTTCTATTTTCTTGCCCTGTCTTTTAGAAATAACTGTTCAACCCTCCATACCTGTATGCAGCTATTGAATAAATTTCTTTTTTTCATCAATTTAAAAAATTATTTATTTAATATTTTCCCCATTATATTCAAAACTTTTTTTTACATTTTAAAAAAGATTTTTGAGTTCTAAGTTCTCTCCCTTTTCCCCACCAATAATTAAGAAATACATGTATAAAACATTTCCATAAAAGTCAAGTTGTGAAAGAAGACATAGCTCTCCCACCCTAATGAAAATAAAAATCTCAAGAAAAATGAGGTTAAATATAAAGAGAGAAAGAAATAGAGAATGCTTCCATCTTTTTTTCAGTTACAATCCTTACCTTTTATGAATAAGATTTTTCAGCATTAGTCCTTCAGAGTAGTTGTGGATGATTGTTCTACTGAGAATAACAAAGACATTTATAGCTGATCATCCAAGAACTATTACTGTATACTTTGTATACAGTATATTTCACTTTGTTCATGGAGGACTTTCCAGATTCTTTTTTTCCTCCTGAGAGCATCCTGCTCATCATTCCCCAGAAAACATAATATTCCCTCAGAGAAACTTGCTTTGAAAAAATTTTTATAATTACTATTGCTAATTGTATTTCCCTTCACTTATTCTTTCTCCTACCCTGTCCCTCTTTAAAAGTGTTTTGCTACTGACCATTACCATCCCCCAATATGCCCTCTCTTTTATCACCCTACCCCCTTCCCGTATCATATTCCCCTCCTATTTAAGTTAGATTTCTATACCCCTATTTTTATACCACAAACCCTTTCCACTGTCCTTCTGAGTCCTTTCTGGTGTCCCCAGGCTGAGAAGTCCAGAAGCCTCCACTACTGCTGCTGATTCAAAGGTTCCACCTCACTAAAGCTGGGGTCCAGGTGGGATCTGGGCCAGGCCAGGTCTGCACTGGGATTGTGCTCTGGGGTCCCACTCTAGTTCCACAGACCTTTTCTGCTGACCTTCCAGGACCTCTTTGGGTTATCTAGGATGGGAGGTCTAGGAGTTACCTGTACTGCTGCTGATTCAGAGGTCAGGCTGGGCCAGGGTTGGGACTGGGTCTAGGCTGTACCAGAGTGCCCTACACCTGGACTGCATGTCCCACCCTGGTGTCACAGATCTTTCTACTGAGCTTCTAAGTTGCCTTCAGCTAGAAAATGTTCTACTCCATCTTTTGGGGTGTTCTGATGCTCTACAATTTGTTTAGAATCCTATTCAAAGGATTTTACAGCAGTTTGGGGGAGAGGTTGGGCTAGTTTCTGTCTACTTTGCCACCTTGGCTCCCACCTCTTAGAGAAATTTCTTACAAAAAACTGGAAATTTTCTCTCAACCAAGAGATAAAAAAATACAATTGCTTTAAAATAAAACGAAAGAATAAATTTGGGTTTACAACTCAGTTCTTAGCTCCCAACATCCAATTTTTTAGTCCCTATGGCAGTGATACTAAAACAGTAGACTGAGTAGGGGGTAAGGAAAGGCATCTAAAGTACCTAGGGCTTCAGCTGAGGTACATTGTAAATGCTTCCTTTCAACACAAAAAGGCTTGGATACATTGGGAAACTCAAGGCCAAAAAGAATTAAAGTAAGTCATTTAGGATTACTGAGGTTACCAGATTCATTCCAGGATTACAGTTTGGAACTGTGCATAATAAAAACAGGCTTAATATTAGTTCCCCCAAAATTTTCATGATATAGTGGAATGGTTTTCTTTGATTATAAGGATCATTATTTAAAACAAGAATACATATATATGTAGACATATATAATGAGTATATAAAATATGTAAGTATATCTGCATGCATATCTCAGCCCCTATATCTGATAGTAATTGTAATAAAAAATGTAATGGGTAAGAAGAACAGAATTTTCTCCAGGGTAGATCATTTAAAAGGTACCAACAGCAATACTCTGGGGCATTTCTTTCTATCTGCCCTAGTCCCATGGTAGAATGTTGCAAGCGCTATCAGATGCAATCATTTTGTCAGTCAATTTTATTGAATGGTTTTTCTAAATGACAAGAGATGATTGGAAGGAATAGTGGGTGAACATATTGAAAAATGACAGTTAAAATATAGCAATAAAACTATTTTTCACACACACACACACACACACACACACTTCTTAATTCACATGGATTGGGGTTCACTTTGTGAAGGTATTTTCAATTTTGTAACTTAATTCAGCTATTAAATGACCTTTCTTGTTCCCATCAAGTTCTAACTGGTCAGTTGAACTCAGTTTTCCCTATGCTAACATAACAAGCAAGGAACATGCATTGAAAGAGTAAAATATGTCATTGGAAATAAAATGAACATAAAATAATGTGAAAACAATCACACATTCCTTAGGTAGTGACAATCTTCTTCTCATAATGCTCTAGGGTATATAGAGATAGTGGGCAGTCCCTCATCCCAGACATCACCTTCTTTGTGATGCAATCACTCTTTGCACAGGTGCAGTTTCATGGGAATGAAAGTATTGGAAACTTCCCAATAAGCAATCGAGCATGAGGCCCAGGCATGGTAAAAAAAACCACCCTGTTCCCTTCAGCTGTCTTCTCTTACTAGATGTGTGAGCCCTTATATATTCAGTCCATAGACGGCATGTTTACTGATTTTTAAATTTACATATGGACTTGCATATACTTTACATGATCTCATCAGAATCTGAAGTCCATAGACTGGATACCACTAACTCTTTGATTATAAATCTGCAATATAATCGACTACTACATCATTTATGAAGCCTTCGCTTATGGTAGTTCTAGAGATACCAAAAAAAAAAGAAAAAGAAATAGAAATAGAAAGAAGAAAGAAAGGAAAGGAAAGGAAAGGAAAGGAAAGGAAAGGAAAGGAAAGGAAAAAGGAAAGGAAAGGAAAGGAAAGGAAAGGAAAGGAAAGGAAAGGAAAAAGGAAAGGAAAGGAAAGGAAAAGGAAAGGAAAAAGGGGGGAAAGGAAAGGAAAGGAAAGGAAAAGGAAAGGAAAGGAAAGGAAAGGAAAAAGAAAAAGGAAAGGAAAGGAAAGGAAAAGGAAAGGAAAGGAAAGGAAAGGAAAGGAAAAAAGGAAAGGAAAGGAAAGGAAAGGAAAAGGAAAGGAAAGGAAAGGAAAGGAAAGGAAAGGAAAGGAAAGGAAAGGAAAAGGAAAGGGAAAGGAAAGGAAAGGAAAAGGAAAGGAAAGGAAAGGAAAGGAAAAGGAAAGGAAAGGAAAAAAGGAAAGGAAAGGAAAAGGAAAGGAAAGGAAAAAGGAAAGGAAAGGAAAAGGAAAGGAAAGGAAAAGGAAAGGAAAGGAAAAGGAAAGGAAAGGAAAAAGGAAAGGAAAGGAAAAAGGAAAGGAAAGGAAAAAAGGAAAGGAAAGGAAAAAGGAAAGGAAAGGAAAGGAAAGGAAAGGAAAGGAAAGGAAAGGAAAGGAAAAAGGAAAGGAAAGGAAAGGAAAGGAAAGGAAAGGAAAGGAAAGGAAAGGACTTTTCCTCAGGGGGATTACATCCTATCAAGGGAGAGAGTATGTTTGGGCAGGGGGGAGGTGTGGGGTAAAAGGGGAAAGGCCTCATGAAGAAGATAAGTGTAAGCTGAAATTTGAACAATACTAAGATTCCAACAAGGAAAAGAGAGGAGGAAATACATCCCAGGCATGGAGTCAGCCACACAAGACTTCTAAGGATTATCAGGGAGCCCAAAATGAGAGTTGAGAATGAACCCAAAATGACTGTAAAGAAGGATAATGAGTAGATATATTGATTTATTCATTATCAGTATTTAACCTGTAAGCAAATTATAAAGAATGTCTGGTAAGGGGGCACACATTTGCAATTCAGCTACTGGTGGTTAACTGGGACAATGAAGTCTTATAGCCTATCCTAGCAACCATATATTTACTAATACAGATTTTGCTAGGAATGAATATGTAGTTTGATTCCCCATGTGGCTTACAAATTGGGCATTTCTAAAATTCAGTTTGTTTTTTCCTACCACAGCAACAACCCAGTCAAGTGAGTCATACATTCAGGGTTTGACTTTAGGATTTTAGATAGTTTCCAACATCAGCTTAACCATCCTGTGAGATGGGATTTCTCATTGTATAGACCCAGTTTCAAAATGTGGTTCATTACCCCATATGGATTATATTATAACTGTTATCAGTTATATTATAACTGAATGTAGAGGTCATGAAATTATGATTCATTATTGATAAATGTTTGATTTGTATACCTATTTTATATATCTATATACCCAGGGTCACATAAAAAGTTTTTGGGTGAAAAGGGGTTACAAGTGGAAAAAGTTCAAGAAGCCTCAGTATAGACAGCATATGTAGATATATTTAAATAATTGGTCCCATCTCTAAGATTGTCCAGGCTCAATAGAGCTGCAACAAAATGTTATTTCTCCCCCTCCCCCAGGAAAAGAAGAAAAGGGATAACTAAGGAGAATATTGTTTGTTTGTTTAAGAAGGAAATATTTTCTGTTTAAAAGCAGGATATAAAACTGGCTAAAAGCACTGTGTTCTTAATTCTTTTTGTGACTGTATCTAAAGAGTCCTCTGAATAGCATCATTATGTATGACAGGATAGGAGGCCAACTCACTTCTCCTTGCTTTTATATGGAAATTCCATCACCAACTGAAGTGATGACTTTAAAAAAAGTAGTAGGGATGGTCTCCTAAGATAGGTGATTAATATTAAGCACCAAGATGAAGAATCAAAAGAAGATTATTTCCTTCATTGGTTTCAGACCTAAAGGAGCTATATATCTCTTACAGATGCTAGCTTTATGGATACAAAAAAAAAAAAAAAAAAAAAACCACAACCTCCCAATAAAATAATCTGATATTAAAACTGCCCCTGTAAACACATGTTTAATGAATAGAGCTGCTAGTCACCTGATAAGTTAAGAAAGTTTAAGATTCTCATAAATCTTAGTTTAAAATCTTTAGGCAATTATTACAAAGTATATTCCTAAAATATAATGCTTTTTCCCAAGAAGACAGTTTGCTGATATCTTCTTTCGTCATCTCCTTTCCATTTGATTTCCTTGCTCTTTAGATTTATGATGAATTGTTTGATGGCATTGACATCTTGTTCCAAGAAGAATAAGAAACATGTATGTTTCTTGAGAATAAGATAAGGATTCCATATGTATAAATAGCCTCTCACATAAGTAGGCTCACAATGTAAGTAGGATTTTTTTCATTAAAACCTTTAGGGTATAGCATTATTATGAGTTTCCATGTAAATAGACGGCTCCTTAGATATTCTTTCTAGGATGTAGTTTGTCTCATGAGCTTATCTATATTCTTTCTAGGACCATAAAGCAAGGTTTTTGTTGATGTATTTACCTATTTGGGGGAGCTTGCATTAGTCTAGTCTTTATGAGAAATCTAAATAGGAGCTATGTCTACTCTCCCCCACCATGCCTCAATTCATGTTGAGAGATAATGCCTGTTTATTTAAAGTCAGAACATCCTCCCAGCTTTCTATCTGTATTAGCATTAATCATACAAAGAAAAATGTAGGTGACTGACAAATTTCACATTTATTGGAAACTTAGACATATGTAGAAATACAAAGAGGACATAGTCAGGAAATAAGTGATGTGAGCACTAGCCACTTGGGGCTAGCAGCCCGAAGGAACAAATCTCTGTCTCCTGCCTTTTCCATTCTTACCAAGCACAAAGTGAGATTGAATTAATAACAAGTAAGCCACAATTCACCTGGGAATTTGATATCTTTGAGCTAAATCCCCTTTAGTCAAAAGAGTCAGTAAAAGGAAACAAAATGCTCAAGCAGCCCAGAAATTAAAATGTAATGGCCATAACTGTTTCCAATAGTCCCAGGCCATTCATTTGGTTTCATTTACCACCATTCTGCCATGGCAGATCCCCAGAATCCTGGAGAAAGTGGGATAGGGTAGCAGACATCAAGAGATCAGATATTTATTCCTAACCTTGTACCCACCACCCTTCTTCCACATGATGTGAAAAATGCAGTCTCATCTGCCTTCACCTTTACATAATTCTAAAAACCAAGTTCAAACATATCAGTAAACTAATAATTCTGAGACAAAGTTTGTTGAAACATTTTTGGATTCTGGCCTGTCTATGACAATACTTGTCAGGCAGCAACCTAGAAGCCTGAGTTATGAATGTGTTATTAAGAGAACTACAATTAGATTTTCAATATAAAATGCCCATTATCCAGAGTCTGTTCCATTGGCTATCCATATGATCATTAATTACTGAGATTATTTGTAGATGATTCCTCTCAATCTCTGAGAGGGAAAATAATGTAAGAGTATTGGCAAAATTGGGTCTGCAATGTACAGAAGCATAAAGTGTGGTGAATTTGAACTAGAAAAATGTACATGCAGTCAAGATCATTCAACAATGTAAAAGCATTTGCCCAGGAAGCAGAAATCTTCATTCAAATGATTCCTGAGGAAATATAAAATGGTGCCTAACTTTCTGCCACTAAACCCAAAATTATATCAGATGTCTATCTCAACAAATTATTTAACAGCAAAGATGTTGATGCAGTATATAAAATGCTTACCTGCCTGAATCAATTAATTCAGCTCAACAAAAAAAAGATTAAAAGTATCCCAGAGTCCTTCTCTAGGAAAATCTGGAAAGAAAACAAACATTTTCAATAAAAAATAAAGGAAGGGGAAGGATAACTTTAAATAAAAAAACTAAACATGGAATTTTAAATGGCAGAGTAAAGGAAAGCTTGGTCTCAGCCTACTCACTGACAAAATGCTAAACAATATTAGTCTCCACTTTAGACCTAATTAAAAGTATCCTGAACTTGCCATAAAATTTTAGTTTTGACACTCTGTAGTATAGGATTCCTTGCCATTCTCTGCCTTGTCATTACCATCCTTATTGCAACACTCAGAAACCATGGCTCCTAGTGATGTTGTCATATTCAACAAAGGGTACATTGTGTCTGAAATTTCTCCTCTGTGCATTGTATATGCTCACCATGAGTATGTTTGTGTATCAGAACATGACTCATGCTTTTTAAGTCATTCAGCAAATAAATGGGGAAAATGAGGGATGAGTGACCTGATTCAAAGTGAAAGTGTCCTTCATTTACTGGATGATATGGCTATTTGAAGAATGCACTAAGTGATTTTCTGGCTCACCCAGTCATGCTGGATGTAATATTTGAGATGGGACAGAAATAGTCAGTGTTGTGCTGTTTTTATGGAGAGCTAGCTCATTATCTCTTTTGCCAAAAACAAAATTCTCTTCTCCCTCTCTCTCTCAAGAGTAATAAAATTGGGGAGGTTCTTTGGTATAACTACTTCATTTTACAGATGAAGAAATTGAGGGTTAAAGGAATAGAGTGCATACTCTCCTAATCAAACAGCTAGCTATAGAACAAAAGCTATAGTGCTCTGTCTCTAGATTAAGAGTCTACCTATATATCTAGTAATTTTAGATGTTTACTCCCTATGTGACTTTCAGCAAATCACCTGATGTCTCATTTTCCTTATTTCTAAAATGAGGAGTTTAAACTAGGTGACCTTTGAGGTTTCCTCTTATTCCAGATCTATGATCCTATGATTTGCTTCTCTAATCCATGTTGAAGGCTAATGGACTACAGCAGATAGTCAATTAACTTACATTTTGATGCTGACTTAGTCTCTTAAGTGAGTGTATGTTTGTATATAATAGTCTCTCTCTCTTTCTCTCTCTCTCTCTCTCAATGTGTGTGTGCGTGTGTGTGTGTGTGTGTGTATGTGTGTATATGTGTGTATTGGGGGAGGGGAAAGGAGGTGATTGGATCCTGTGTTTCTGAAATCAGTGATCAAGGCAGCATCAATATTCTTTAAAATGCTTGTCACACAGTAGGAACTCAATACTCTTCTTTAGCATCCTTTTTTTTTTTTTTTTTTTTTTTTTTTTTTTACTTAATGTGACTTAGGTGGTATTTCTGAGAAAATAATTGGTGGCTTAAGGAGATGGCCAATTCTGAGGTGATCAATTTTATTAGAAAATGCAAAGTTTAAAAAATAAAAGTGATATGAAAACAAAATTAGATAACCCAATGGATAGAGTGCTGGACCTAGAAGCAGGAAAACTCATCTTTCTGAGTTCAAATCTGATAAAGACATGTTCTACTTACTATCTGACACTGGATAAGTTACTTCACTCTGTTGAACTCAGTTTCCTCCTCTGTTAGATGAGCTGGAGAAGGAAATGGCAAACAATTACAGTATCTTTGTCAAGAAAACCCCAAATGGATTCACAAAAAGTTAGACACAACTGAAGTAACAGAACAACAAAAATATATTAAAAAAAATAAAATGCAACCTTATATTCATTTTAAAACTTTATCCTTCTCAAAGTATGTCCAGAGAGGTACTGATTATCTAATTTAATCCTTAGATTGGCCCTGTAAGACATAGATTATCCCCATTTGCTATCAGATAATAGACTGGGCAGATAGACTTTAAATCCTAGGTTTATCTATAACACAATGCTACCTGTCAGTCAGCTGTAATAGTGAAGGGCAAGAAGCAGTCTTAAATAGATAGAAAGGTAGATGAATAGATAGATAGATAGATAGATAGATGAATAGATAGATATACAAATAAGGAGAAAGCCAAACAACTAAGTGAATAAATAAACAAACAAATAAATAAATGAAAACATTAAAAGGATGTCTGGGAAGTCAAGACTAGAAAAACAAGTTGACATGTGCAGGAACCTCAATCTTTAAGGCATAAAACTCAAAAGCATAGAAATGAGAAGCTGCTTTCCCTTAGGTTCTACTTTTTTTTCTGGAGACTGACTGAAATGAAAGAAAAGCTCATCAAAGTTTCATCTGACAGCAGCAGTAGCTTAGGGGGTTTGGGGCAGGAATAGAAAAGGCTAGGAGGAAAATTAGCAAAGCAATGCTAGTTCTCCTAGGACAATATGGTCTAGGAAACAACTTCATGGGAGTAAGCTTTTAGTTTCTCAACAAGAACTACTTTTTTCAAACATAACACAGAGCATTACCCTTTGTCTACTTGTGTGTCTGTGTCACTTTGTAACAGCTAAATAAGGGAATTCCAACTAGCGATGGTATACAATAGAGACTATGTATCCCCTGAGACTGCTAGAGTAACTGTCAAGTCCAGGCAGGAGTCCTGTAATGCTAGCCAGTTGGATTCTGGTGATACCACTGTTTGGGTCAGCATCTTGGCCAGTCTAATATAATGTGGTCCTTTGTATCTAAGAAAGAGCTGAGGCAATACAGAATTATAGGCTGGTCCTACTTGCTACCTCCCTAAAGATCAGCTGGAGTCAGAACAGAGAAGTGAGTGGTATTCCTTTGAAGTGTATTTTTTATACCATAACTATATCAGGACAAGTCAAAAATATAACTTAGATGTCATCCTTGATGCCTCATTCTCTCACTCCACACCAAGGAGACTCAACAGGGAAGAGGTTAACAAAGATGCATCCTCCTTCTTCACTAGAAGGAGTGGTGGGGGTTCGTTGTGGGAGGGTGAGGTACAGGGAGAGAGAGTATATGGGGAAATGCAAGTTATACCAAAAGAATTCTCCTGTATGTACTCAGTTCTGTTCAGCGGTCATGCAAAATTCTGTCTTTTCCCTTTGTGGACCATATATTTAGAACCATAAACAGGATATCTGGGCATGTTTCAAGAGGTTAAATAAACAGAGTACACCACTGTGCATGTTCATGAAAGTTGAGGTCATTGTTCAGTGTCTTAATTTGATAGAGAGATGAGAGATGAAAGAGAGAAAGTGAGAGATGATATATGGAAGGAGACAGTGGCTATTCTTCCAATTGGATAGAGAAATGAGAGATGAAAGAAGGTAAGAGACAATGTTTGGAGGGAGAGAAAGAGAGAGGGAGGAAAAGGGAGAGAGATGGGGGAAGGTGAGAATGAGAAACAAGAGAGACAGACAGAAACAGACAGAGACAGAGACAGAAATAGAAAGAGAGACAGAGAAACCAACAGATACAGACAGAGAGAACATTTCTTAAATGTTAAGTTAGGCGTTATGCTAAACACTGAGGATACAAATATAAACAAGCAGGAGAATCTCTACCTTCAAGTAATTTACTTTCTAATAAGGAAAACAATGTATATAGGAGAGATGCAAAGGATAGACAAGGAACAAGAGAAGTCTTTGTTTTTGTTGATGGTACTACTATCCTTTCAGTTACTCAAGTTACCATTGTGGTGTTTTTTTTTGGTTGTTGTTATTGTTGGGTTTTTTTTTTTTTTTCATTTTCATGTGCCTAGAGTATAGCATGGTGCTTTATATCTATGTGTGTATATGTATATTTTATTGACTTAAAATTACAGTAAGTTGTACAAACAGGATTTAAACTCAGATCTTTTGACTCCAAATATAGTACTTTTTAAATACTAAGCTGATTTTTGCCTGATATAAAACTGCCCAGTTGTATCCTCTATCTTACCAGTCTTTATTTTTTTTTTTTTAAACAAATGTGTGTCTGGTAACTTAAATGGACCCTGGTAACTAAGTCCAGAATTTATTTCTAGAATGTTCATCCTATCCATTGATGTTTGTTATTGTGAATTTCAGAGATATTCTTCTACCTTCTTTAAAGATAGTAACTAATCACAGACACATCAGTGGCATTTTAATCTAATCCATACCTGAAAAGAATCCTCCTCCATAAGATACTCAAGGAAACCTCTAGCCTCTATTTGAAGATCTCTGCTGAAAGGAAATTCACTCCTCCTGAGGCAGGATATTTCACATCTAGGCAGTTCAAATTGTGTAATTTTCTCTGTCATAAATATCTTAATGTAGAGTTATACACAAATAGAAGGAATTACTTTGAAAAGCAATGACTTTTCTTTCATATTTGGTTCTTAAATAAAAAAAGTGAATGACCACTAACCAGTGATGTTATAAAAGGCAGAAGAAAGTTGGACTAAATGCAAGATGATGTCCCTTCCATCTCCAAGATCCTGTAATTCTATGAAGAAAGAGAAAATCAGGGAGTTTGTTTAAAACACTGGGGAGCACCATGAACAAAAACCATGGAGAAGCAACACAAGAATAGATGTTGAAAATGAATAATTTTGTTGAAAGATTGAATATGAAGAGAATTAATATGAGATATAACTGACAAGATAGATGGAAGCCAGACTGTAGAAGGCCTTGGATGTCAGGCTTAGAAATTTGTGCTTTGTTTGATGGTTTGTAGGAAGTAACTTCAGATTTTTTGAGAACATGGATGACATGATCATCAGTATATTATGTATGATTATTCACATGGCAATATGAAAGATGGACTAGAGGAGAAATTGAAGATAATAAAACTACTTGGAGATTGTAACATTAGTCCAGAGTTGAATTAAGGGGTCTCTAATGAGAGTAGAAAAAGTATTTTGAGATTCGAGGTATTATAAATGTAGAATTGGCAAACAATTGAATATAGAGTTTGAAGGAGAGGAAAAAGTAAAAAATAACTCCAAAATGATAAAGATGGCCACTGACAGATGTTGGTATAATGAACAGAAATTTAGAAGGTATAGGAAGGGAATAAGTTTGATGGGGAAAATTAAAAGTTTACCTTATTGATAAATTTTGTCTCTTTCAGGTTTCTGCCTAAAATTGTCCCAAATAGCATAACTTCTGCTAGGAGCACTACTTCTTTGGACTACATAAATAATATAGATGTCAAAAGAAGTTGCTTTATTAAAATGCCTTAAGAACTTTTAATGACTCATTAATTTTTATGACCATCACTGAAACTCTGAGTAAACCATAGTAATAATCATTTACATTTAAATAATACTTTATGAGTACAAAGCAATTTTACTGACATGTCATTTGAACTTCCCAACAAACTTGTGAGGTAGGCAGCATAATTGTTATTATCCCCATTTTACAGATGAGAAAACAGGATCAAAGAAGTTAATTGAGTTGCCTAAATGATGAGTGACAGAGCTAGGACCAAAAGTCCAAATTTTGTATTTTCCACTGTGAGACTTCAAAACTCTGTCTCATAAACAATGTTCCTGAAGGAAATTTTACCTTAGATCAAATGAATAAAAGTGAATGAATGAAAAAGTACTTACTAAGTATTTATAATATATTAAATAATGTGTTAAGTGCTAAAGGCACGAGTAACAAAAACAATGACAAAAAGCATAATACCAGTTCTCAAATAGTTCACATTTTAATTAGGGAAAGAAAGACATGAAAAGAAAGTTTGACAGCAGAGTAGAGTTCTAAAGGTGATGTGATGGATCAAAGAACAAGGGACTGGGGTCCTTAGGCAATATCAATAGGTCAGATTATTGCTTACAGAGTCAGGAGAGTATAGAAGCAGAGAAGATGGTAAGGCCTAGAGAAACTCAGGAACCAGGGTTCAGTGCAGATGGCAAGGCCTTGGTGGACTTCCATTTCGTGGAAAGGAATAAAGCTGGTAATTCCCAATCATTCAAGCCAACTAAATGATTAAGTAGATTGAATGGTTTCTGATTGGCTAGGCTGTTGGAGAAGAGGAATGAGAAGGGGAAGGGGGAAAATAGAAAGATACTCCCTGTAGTGGTTATCATCCTACTTCCACTATGAAAGTCTAACAAAGTTAAAAAGAACCACACAAACAGATTTGTGTGGCAGGAGAGAATCAGAGGTAAGATTTCAGAGTCAGAAAGCCTTGGATTCAAATCTGGCCTCAGATACTTACTAGCTGTGTGACCAAGAGTAAATCACTGATCGCCTGATTGCCTCAGTTTTCTCAACTATAAAATGGAGGTAACATTAGCATCTACTTATAGGTTATAATGAATATCAAATTATATCTTTATTTTAAAAATGCTTGCATATTTCCTGGCATATAATGGTTATTCCCCTTTCCTTCCCCATAAAATCTGATTTAGACAAGGAACTTTTTTGACCTGTTAATGGCACATAAAAAACCAAACCAAACTTCCATATATGTACTAGGTAGGCATAAGGAATCAAAACGAAAATAATTTTTGTTTAATTTCAACTGAGTTGTTCAAGTAGACATGCTCTATTGACTGTCCTTGATTATTCATAGGTTTCCAAAAATGTTTAGAATTGTTACATCCCTTCCAAATCATCTGCAGACAGGTAGAATGTGTGTGTGTGTGTGTGTATTTATATTTCTGTATTGTCTATGTGTGCATTACATGGGTATGTATACATTATTCATGGATGTATTATCTATGAGCATATGTATGCATTATATATATAAAATATATGTATTTATTTTGCTTGCATATATTTTTATATATATAATACAGACCTACAGAGACTGCTTTTAGAAAAAAAGCTTCACATGCAGAATTGAGAAATATGAAAGATGGTTCTTGAGACAATATATTCCTTCATTTCGTGAGCAAATCAAAAACTCAATGCCAAGAAAACTGATGACAAACTAATCCCTTTGCTAAAGTATGGACATGGAAAAAGCAATTCATAGAATGATATAAGTGAAGTCTGCCATAAGATTCTTAAAATCAGCATAAATGTCTGTAATGTTGTAATGGATATGGTTCTTCAAATGGTTCTCAAATATTGATTTTAAATACATCTACATAAATACTATAGACATCATTTACCACATATCTAATTTGCTTAATTAGTATTATAAAATGTTTATAATTAGAAATAAGATCTAACCAAGATCTTAACCAAAGAGGATCAAAGTAGAAACTCAGATCTAATAGGTCAATTGAGATATTAATTAGAAAAGGGGTAGATGCTGATATTTCTTATCAAAGGGGTATGGGTTTCTGTTTCCTCAAGTATAAATAGGGATAATAATAATACCTACCTCCTAAAGTTATGGTGAGGATCAAATGAGATAACATATGTAAAGTGCTTTGTAAATTTTAAACTTTTAATACACAGGGATATGTGTATGTGTGCCTGTGCGTATGTATGTGTGTGTGTGTGTGTGTGTGTGTGTGTGTGTATATACTAGCATTTAGAGAATTCTTTAAAATTTATAAAACATTTTACTTATCTCTTTTGATCATTATCAAAACCATATTATTATGATATATATTATCTATCCCATATCAGATATAT
The DNA here is from genome assembly GCF_902635505.1 of Sarcophilus harrisii. NCBI lineage: Eukaryota > Metazoa > Chordata > Mammalia > Dasyuromorphia > Dasyuridae > Sarcophilus > Sarcophilus harrisii. The sequence goes on along the minus strand of NC_045426.1, from coordinate 235,225,768 downwards.
TATATATATATACATATTATATAATAAATGTTATGTATTTTCCACATGGCAAGTTGCTATGGATATAACTGGTGATACTATATTTCATGAATCCTCTAAAAAGAAAGTCCTTTATACGGAAAGTTTTCACATTAAAGAGAAGAAAGCAATTTTTAAATCCCAAAAAGGAATGTTGATATGTCATAGACAAAATAGTAGAGCAAATGTGATACTGTTGCTAACATTTCCTAACACTTTGCCCACAGTAACAAAGAGGTAGAAGAACAAAGTGTGGAACTTATTTCACCTTCATAAAAGAATGCTATCCTGGAAGAGGAAATTAGGCCAGATAACCCATCATTTTGCCAATACCCACAATTCCTTTCCTGACTGTATCTTTCCTAATGACTTGCTACTTCCCCAATTTTAGAGCAATGATTCAAACTCTGGCCCACCATCCCCCTCACTAGACTCAAAGAACATTGACTTGAGCTCGCATAGCTTCTAGCTAATTTCCCTAAGATCACAGGCTAGACCACATCTCTTTTCCCTATAAGGGTTCTTCCCTTGGACTTCCCTTTAATCATTGTAACCACAACTCTACTCCATCTCTACATTTCCCTGGGGTACTAACAGAAAAAGAGGGTTCATTATATCAGATTACTTGCTGTCTTAGGGAGGGGAAAACATAAGAGAGGGAGGAAGAAAAGTTTGGAACACAAAATCTTACAAAAATGAATGTTGAAAACTATATATTTTTTGAAAACTAAAATACTATTGAAGAAAAAAAATAATATTCCTCAACCTCAGGCTCCTTATTACCAAAATGAGGAAAATAGCAATTACCTTATAGGATGTTATGAGTTTCAAATGAGATCATAAATGTCAGTCAAATTTCTAGAAATCTTAAAGGCATATATCAACTATTGTTATGTCCCCTCCTAACTCTTAGTCTTCTCTTTCAGACGTTAAACACTCCTCATTCTTTAAAATATTCCTCCTCTGACAAAGTTTTCAGACCCTTCATTATCATCACACCTCTTTTCTCCCACCTAACACTATAAATCTCTCTCTCTCTCTCTCTCCCTCTCTTTCTCTTTCTCTCTCCACCTTCTCTCTCCTCTCTCCTCTGTTTCCCTCTCTCTCTTTCCTTTCTTGACCTGTATTGCTCTATTTCTATTAATGGAACCTATAAACTGAGTTTACTATCAATTTATGTTGAGTTTGCAATCCTTTACATGAACTGTCAATAAACCAGATTTCTTCCTCTCTCTGTGCAATTCATGTTAATTTCAATTCTTACAGTCCAGTTCTGCCTATCATCCTTGCTTTTACACTCATTCAAAAACTTTTTTCACACCTTCAGTTTTGCTGATATAATTTAATATAAACATTTACAGATTGCTTCTACTTCATAAGTCTCTCATAAAAGTAAAATAATTAAGTAAAACTCCTAAGATACTGACCCCATCTGAAAGTTCATGTACCATTTCACAGTTTTAGTACCCTACTTTTCTATTTAAACAAAATTAACAGAATTTATTTTCTTTTCCTCTCACCTCCCATTGAAAAAGAAAAAAAGCAAACTTCTTCTAACAAATATGAATTTGTCATTCAAACCTACCACATTTGAATATCCTGCAATGCATTTCTATGTCTTCCAAATTATTTCTATATCTGATAGCAAAATATCTGATAAGAAAGTGTGTTATTCTGAATCCCTTCCTTTTATAGAGTTATTTGTATATATCACATTATTTAATTGAAAATTCTGAAATCAGTTTAAAGATGGAGAGGCATTGTAAATTGCCACATAAATCAACACTTTGACACAATTTAATTAATAGTCATTTTATTGTCTAGCAACTTTGTCATTTAGAAAGCCAAAAGAATTTGTCTGTATTATTTGATCAAGATACTTTGGCTATTTCATCGATAAAAAATTAGATTGACCAGTATTATAATTGTATCATTTACAGTAGCAGTAAGTAGTTGTGACTTACTAAGAAGGAAAAATAATTGTCCCCAGAATAGTAGAGATTATTCCAAATCATAATTTTCCTGCTCTCCCTTACCAATGCACTGCTCTCTGGTAGTGCAAACTCTTTCCCCTAACCTAGGAAAATGTAGAACTCCAAGAGAATAAATCATTCCATCGACAATAGGATAATAAGAGTTAATGGTACAAGGGACCTCTGAGATCATTTAATCACTACCACCCCTTTATTTTACAGAGGAGCAAATTCAGATTCAAATAGCTTAGATCATTCATGTAGTAAATAACAGAACTGAGATTTGACCTCAAGTTTGGAGACTCCAAAAATCCAATGATGTTTCTACTATATTGCACTAATTATGTCACCTTGGAAAACCTACGGGTTCTCCTGAGAATAAAGACAAGTTTAATCGGTGGTGGGTTGGTAAATGTTTAACAACTGTGCTCTATGGGGGAAAACAAAGGTAGGCTCAATGTATATTTAAGTTTAATCTGTAAAATCAACATTTTCCCATTATTTTCTTAAGTCTAGACAAAGAACAAAACAATAAATCAAGCCTTGATTTGTGTTTGTTGATTTCCACAGTGTAAATGCTCACAATGAAAATTTATCAGCTCTCTTTGAACTGGTTCCAGAACATCCTTGAGTTTAAATATCTACAAGTAAAATTATAATGAAAGAAACCATCATATAATACTCAGATTCTGTCAAAGGAATTTCTTACCCACACAAAATCTTGGAGGACAGGGACCACTATATGAACACTCAATGACTTAGTAAACTACAGGGGAGTGATCAATGAATTAAAAAGTATGGAGAAGAAATAATGAATGTGTCAATCTTTTGGAGTTTCTTATTTCCTCATCTACAAAATGAGGAAGTTAGGCTAAATAATCTCCAAGAACCCTTCCAGTTCCCAAATTCTATGATCTATAACAAGAATTCTATATTTATGTGTCTATCTTATTATTTCTGCCTTGAATCTTGCCCTTCTGACTGATGACTTCTGGTGCCGGCAGCCACAAACCATCTAGGTTTAGCGTATCTGATAACATGTCCTATGATCCTAGATCAGTGTGCTCTGATTCCAACCATCCTCCTTGAGGTAGGGGTTTGTTCTGTTGTTTAACACTGATGTCATTTCCCTAGTGGCTCTCCACCTCAGCTTCAAAATAGAATCATCCCTTGTAACAAAGAAATACATTTAAGAACAACAAACTAATACATTGGCTGCATCTGGCAATGAATGCTTTATTCCAGCTCTGCAGCCCATCACCAGGAAAAGAAAAGGTGAGCTTTATTAATCCTCTATAATCATAATGGGTCACTTCACTGAGCTCTGAAGTCTTTCACTGTTATTTTTCTTTATATAACTATTATCACAATGCAAATATATACTCCTGGTTCTACTTACTTTATTCTGTAGCATTTCACACAAGTGTCTTCCAAGGTTTTCTGAATTCTTCATTCTTATCTCTCTGAGTTCAATTAGATTCTATTGAATTCATATCCCACAATTTGTGTAGGCATTTCCCAATTAATAGACATCCACTTTCATTCTAATTTCAGTTCTTTGCTTCTTCAAAAAGTGTTTCCATAAATGTTGGAATGTACAAAAATGTGCATCTTTTTTTTAACACCTCTGGGATATATACCTAGTAGTAGTTGTCTTATTAATCTAATCACTCTTTTCCCCAGTGAATATAAATGCATAGGATCATAATTCCTGTTTTATTTTTGTCTTTGTATTCCCAGAGAATAGTACAGTGTCTTCCACATAAAAGATGCTTGACAATCATTTATCCAATTGAATGGTAATTGTTAGAATGGAATCAATCAAAACTTTATCTTCTAGCCTGAAAAACAATGTAGGATATAAAGGACCAACTTTGGATTTAAAAAGACTCAGGCCTAAATCGTACCTTGTAGCATAGTTCCTCTCATAGTTAAGGCTCAGTATAGACAAGTCTATATTATTAAATCTAAGTGTAGCACTCCCTCTGGGCTCACTCTCCCAATTTTCAGGGGACTAGTCAGGTTAACTAACTAGCCACGTAACTAGGTAACTAACTAACCATATAGCTAAGTAACTAACTAGCCAGGTAACTCGGTCACCTAGAAGGTAATGACTATTGTTCCCCTCAGGGATCTAAAGTAACCTCAAAGGGTTGGTGTTGATAGTCCTGCCACTAACAAGCCCAAATCCATTTCACTCCCCAATCAGTTGAAGTCAATTAGCTTTTACAAAAGAATATATATATATATATATATATATATATATATATATATATATATATATATATACTATATATAAAGTATAATATACTGGTATAAAGTATAATAAAAACAGAAATTATAAAATAACTTTCTATATACCTAAATTGGATGTAGGAAACTCTTCTCTCCTTCCTTTCCTTCTCCTCCTCCTCCTCTTCCTCCTCCTCCTCCTCCTCCTCCTCTCTCTCTCTCTCTCTCTCTCTCTCTCTCTCTCTCTCTCTCTCTCTCTCTCTCTCTCTCTCTCTCTCTCTCTCATTTAAATTTAAAGCAACAGCATTGAACACTTGGGGTCAAAGAATCCTTAGAAGTATTTTGTCTTTGGGATCCTTTTATCCTTTTCATCAGTCTCCCCTAACTACATCTTAGGGCACGGCATGGACACATCATTCCCTTGCTATCCAAGTCAATTCTGGCAAGGTTCAATGACTCCACTGATGGATTAATCCACTTCTGGACTGGATCAAGCAGGTCACTTTGCTTTGCATGCTCCTGTTATTGCTACTATCTATGAATTACAACAAGACAGATAATAGCTCTGATAGAACTAGTGTCACTGGTCACCTAGACACTTGTCTTCTTTGAGTACTAATTCATCCTAGAACAGAAAAGACACACACACAGGGAATATGTTCACTGACAGCTAGATAGGACAAAGGTCAGCTAATGCCACTGATTTCCCCTGACAGCTCATATTAGATTTTGCCTTGATCACTATTAAGAAAAAAATTTTTTAAAGGACCAAGAGAGGAGTTTATCAATCTTTTTTGTATTTGAACTCAATTCCAGTTCAATGCCTTCTGAGTCATCAGTTTTTCCATCTCCTTAGCCACCCAAAGAATTTTCATTATCACAAAACACTAGCCCTTCAATTAGTCATAGTGTGGGTTCACCCAAGCCTTCACAAGGATTATTGTAATATTCTATGTAACACCACACCAGGAAGGGCAAATCCAAGCATGATATAAAAGTCTAGGCTTCTGCTTTTCAGCCTCCACCCCACCTCACCCCCTTTATAATAGTATTATAGACTTAGAGTTGGAACCTTTATAGTCTCTTCCACCTCCTCTGCTTGTACAGATGAGGAAACAGAAGAAAGGTCAAATAATTTGTCCAATATCACAAAGATGATGAGTGATGAGGGTAAGATTTGAACCCAGGTCCTTCCCAGCACCTTTCCAGTGCACCAGCCTCCACATCTGGGATTCCTCATGTTGAAGAGATCACAAGTCCAGGCCAAAAAAAACAAAAACAAAACAAGCAGTAACATTAAAAAAAAAACCCTCCTAGTACAATGCATGCACATGGTTGGAATTTAATAAATGTTTGCTAAATTAATACATTAATCAATCTATGAAGTTTTACAAGTCACTCTTGGAAAGGTGAATAAAAACTGCAGTGATTTCTAGTTTACTTTGCCTGCCCCCACACTTGGGGGAAGATCTGTTATTTGGCAGCTGCCTCAGCTTGCCAAGCCATTAATTATCACACTGCTAAAATACAAAACACTGGGCAATTGTTCTAGGGTGAATGTGCATCATAGTATAATAAATGTGCTAGTTTGTTCTCTGAATCCCCCTAACCCCTTCCAGAAAAAAAAAAGACTACACATTATCTATGAAAATCGGCAGCATCACTACAGTGAAAGTGAGAGTCTCACCTTCTCTCCTAGCTGCCTGTTCCTTTATGAGTGAATGTTTTGGATCAGAGGGTACAATTCCCAGCTAAGGGCCTGGTCTTAGAATTACATAATCCCTTTGGGCAATGTGCCAGCAGTCAAATCTGGCAATACTGAGTACCTGCTGAAGCTAGTTTCATTTCTGTTTGTTTGGCTCCTTGGCTGTTTGCTTGTATTTAGGTTTGATCATCGTATATGATCAGATGCTTATCCACAGATAAGCTCTTCAATTTGTTGTTGCAGGAAGGGGATGAACTACTTTTATTTCCTCAGTCCAGTAAATTAGCTTATTATTTCGATGGCTGGAACTGAGCAGTTCAGTACATGATTTAATCTATGCCTGTAGCTCAGGTGAATGTATGTTCTAAATTTCAATCCACACACACACCACACACCAAGCACCACATAAATAAATTAATCCATAGGTAAAATTTATGAATCTGGAGATTCTGAGATTGCTAGATTTGCTGAGTTTCACAGTAAACTTTCACATATGAGTATCTTAGTCTTATTTTCATTACTGCTTCATATCCAGATCACATAGCCTACAAAATCCATTCCATAGACTTTGCTCAGAGTTACCCATTCCTGGTTCTGGTCAACCACATGAGAACTTTGAGGTCTCCTTCTAGCCATGATGACACAGAGCTAAAGGGTTTGTACTTTGGGATGACAAAGATTAAATTTTTATTGGCTGCAGAACCAGAAATATAGATGGGTCAATTTATATGTAAAGTGAATACTAAATGTTTTCTTGGATTCTTTCTTTCAGTCTACAAATTCTGCCTTTAACTGTTTTGAGCTACTTCCTGAGAGGGGCTTAGATGGCTTGCCTTAATTTCCACCCTCTCCTCTATACAGCTGTGAGAATATAACATTTATTTTTTTTTATTTTCAGTAGTATATTTTATTAGTCATAATTTTCTCTTAACTGGATACACTTTTACATGGACCCATCAATGGAACCCATCACATGGGTTCAATGTTAAAAAATAAAACCAAAAACCGAAGCTCTTTGACTTGACTGAGTGAAAAAATGACATACCTTGATAGAGAATATAATATTTAAAGACCATGTCCTGACTAGGCAAGCTTGAACCTGACTTTGGGCTAGCTCTTCCGGTTCTTTTTCCCTCTTTCTTGATATTAAGTAAATGAATATTTATACTAAAATGAATTATATCTTTGGTTAGTAATGACTTTGTGAGTTCAAGAGGTCAGAGTTGAGTAGAATCTAGGAAGGAGTTCCCAGCAACTACTCTAGTACTCTTGAAAAGAAAATCTATCAATAGAAGGATTGTCCTACGTCTGGTCATTTTATCAATGAACATTTACGAAAGTTGTTTAGACGATATGGTGCTGAGGTGAAATGAGGTAAATATAGAAACCTTGAAAACTACTTTTTATATTGTTGAGGTTAAGAATTAGGTTTTCAATAAATTAAAACAGTTGTTTTAAGTTAACAGTTGTTAGAAGTTAAATTACTAAATCCTGTTTAAGCAATTTAAGTAATTTTCAATATCTTCAACATCTTAGCTAGGTGGTACAGGTGTCAGGCCTGAAGTCAGGAAGACTCATCTTCCTGAATTCAAATCTGGTCTATATGACCTTAGGAAAGTCACTTAATCCTGTTTGCCTCAGTTTCCTCATTTATAAAATGAGCTAAAGATGAAAAGGGCAAACCACTCTAGTATCTCTACCAAAAAAAAAAAAAAAAAAAAAAAAAAAAAACTCCAAATGGGGTAACAAATAGCTTAACATGACTGGAAATAACAAAACAACAAAATTTCTTTTATAAAAATAAATTTCTTATTCCATACTTGATCTCATTTTGATCAAAAGACTATAATAAAAGACTAATCACTTTCATTAGAGGTCAGCCATAGAGACTTGAATTCAAATGCCTGGAAAAAGAACAAGGGGAAGTCACAGTACTTCAACTTTAGTGAGTCCACCAGTAGTTTCTTAAGGTTAATTATTATACAAAACCCTGAAAAGGTGGAATAGGTTGAGTCCATCTCAGATCCACTATGGGGAAGTATAATGGGAATGTCAAGTAAAGAACCTGTGATGTCAGTTCTCCAAACTCAGTTTCCTAGGCTACATCTTCCTTTCCAATAATGTAATTATCTTTTAAATTAAAGATGTGACTATTGATTTTTCTTTTGCAATCTATGTCAAAACAATAGTGTCACCATCATCAAGAAGAGTCATGAGTAGTGAGCTGTTGAGGACTTAAGAGAAATTTTCTTCCCTAGCTGGTATTCTACAGTCTTTTCTCCTCTTTCTTATGTTTTTGTTTTCCTGTTAAAAAAAATAATGCCTCTGCTTTGTTGATAATTCTTTTGCTATCACAAAAAAAACTACAAAAAACTGGCAACAAAGTGGGGAACAGTTGAACAAATTGTGGTTCATGAATGTAATGGAGTATTATTGTGACATAAAAACAGCATAAGAGAATTTCAGAATTGGGAAGGCTTAGATGAATATTTTCAGAGTGAAGTAAGCAGAGCCAAGGGAATAATATATGCAATGATGACAGTAATATAAAAGAAAAGTTGAAGACATCAGAAAATAGATCAATGCAATTCTTTCAGTTTCAGGGGTCTAATGATGAATTATCCACTCCCTGCAGAAAAAAGGTGATGGACCATAGGTACAGAATAAAGCATGTGCTGTCAGATATGGTCAATATGCCAGTTTCTTCTTCCCCTAACTTCCTTGTCAAAATGTAAAGTTTGGAGGTGAAAAGGAGTTTTAATTGGGAACTAAAATAAATATTAAATACAAACATCAATACCACCTTTAAATACAAGAAATGTTACCTTTTAGATTAGTTTCTTTTGTCCTACTGAAGAGCAACACATGTTCCTTTGAAAAACCTGACTTTAAGTATACTTATACTATACTATACTATACTATATAGCTATCCAATATACTATATAAAGTATATATATATATATATATATATATATATATATATATATATATACTACAGCTATACTAGTGTGATCTTGACTTATCAAATACATTATTATGTAAATATGCTTGGGGGTGGATGGGAGGTGGGAAGGGAGAGGCTAGATGAATGAATGGTTAGAATGAATGATCCATCCAAAACTGAGATCAGTTCAAAATCTTGGAGATATAGTAGAAGTGGAGGAAAAAGGTACAGTGTGTGGGGGGAGAAAGGGAGTGAGGGAGACAGTGACAGCCACAGAAAAACAGAGAAGAGAAAGAGACAGAGACAGAGAGACCGAGAAAAACAGAGACAGAAACAGACAGACAGAGATAGAGAGAGAGGAAGAGAAGAAGAGGGAGAGAGAGGGAGAAAGAGAAAAGAGAAGAGAAGAGAGGAGAAAAGAAGAGAAAGAGGGGCAAGGAATAAATAAAGAGAAATTATTTAGTAGAAGGGAAATCCTTTATAAGTTAACAGCTAACGAGATACTTGTAATGTAACATAATGCTAAGCACATGCAGGGAATGAACCTCCTCTTCGAGACTATGAGGAAAAAACACTCTTCTGTCCCTTTTCATCATTCTTTCCCAGTCAGAATAATGCTTGGAGTGCTGGAAAATCCTATAACCACTGCAGGAATGCTTTCACTAAATGGCACCCTGCTGATCTAAATGAATAAATGGACCTTCTCTAACACCTAACTAACTATCTGAGAAGGTACTAAGGAGAATCAAATCATTTATTTCTTATTAACTTGATGGTTTGGGAGATCTGGTAGCTTCATTAATATAGAACAAGATGCTTGCCAGGTTATTTCCCCACAGATGGCACTGATAGCACCTATGGAGTCAGACAACATATGTAACACCATTTACACTCAGTGTCATCATTCCTGACACCTCAGCAAGTGCGTTCATTCTTGTCAATGCAGCTTAAAAAGGAAAAAAAAAACTATTTTTCCTTTCTTGGTGAAAAAGGGGAAGGGGAAGAGAATAAAAGAAGTAGGTCTTCTGGTTTAGTATCACTTTCCACAGAACTACACCCCTGAATTCCCCTTTCCTAAGCAGGTCTCTGGGTACCACAACAGACAAAGAAAAGGGAAAAAAGCATTCACAATTATACTTGTTAGAGCTGTTAATCTGCCTCTCACTACTACCCTCTGCACTGCAGAGATTTGGGGACAGATCATTTTCCTCTTCTTTACCAACTCTTCCTACATTCCTCCAAAATGGCACATGAAAGAGATTTTAAGTAACCACTAAAGTCATTGAGAATAGATCTGGATTATAAAGAAGGGAAAGGGACCTGTATGTGCACGAATGTTTGTGGCAGCCCTTTTGTAGTGGCTAAAAACTGGAAACTGAATGGATGTCCATCAGTTGGAGAATGGCTGAATAAATTGTGGTATATGAATATTATGGAATATTACTGTTCTGTAAGAAATGACCAACAGGATAATTTCAGAAAGGCCTGGAGAGACTTACACGAACTGATGCTGAGTGAAATGAGCAGGACCAGGAGATCATTATATACTTCAACAACAATACTATACGATGACCAGTTCTGATGGACCAGGCCATCCTCAGAAACGAGATCAACCAAATCATTTCTAATGGAGCAGTAATGAACTGAACTAGCTATGCCCAGAAAAAGAACTCTGGGAGATGACTAAAAACCATTACATTGAATTCCCAATCCCTATATTTATGTACACCTGCATTTTTGATTTCCTTCACAAGCTAATTGTACAATATTTCAGAGTCTGATTCTTTTTGTACAGCAAAATAACGTTTTGGTCATGTATACTTATTGTGTATCTAATTTATATTTTAATATATTTAACATCTAATGGTCATCCTGCCATCTAGGGGAGGGGGTGGGGGGGTAAGAGGTGAAAAATTGGAACAAGAGGTTTGGCAATTGTTAATGCTGTAAAGTTACCCATGTATATATCCTGTAAATAAAAGGCTATTAAATAAAAATTAAAAAAAAAAGAATAGATCTGGAAAAAGGGACAGGAGTTTAGGGAAAAAGTTGATTCTCAGTCTATTTTAGACAGTTTTTTTTCCCTCACAAAAAATTTCTTTCTCAGCTGTTTGCTTTTTGGGGAGAGAAGGAAGGCTGTTGTTGTTTTTAGATGGATTTTCCTCTCCTAATCTGGCTGCATAGTGGCTAGTCACTATTCTGATGTCACTAATGATTAGCACAGAAGATTTTATCTGCTACATTGCTGCTTCATGCCATTTTGCCTCCTTCATAGACAATTAGTAGCTCCCTACTCTTAAGAATTCATGATATTGGGGCCTGACTTTGTACAGATAGCCAATAGATTTTATCCTTTAGTACAGCTCAGAACTCCTTAGTTCAAGTGATCCACCAACCTCTACCTCCACCAGCAGCAAAGATTACAGATGTGCACCATTACTGTTTGACCTTGTTAAAATTTAAAAATCTGTCCCTTATCCCCTACAAAAGAAAATCAACATCATCTGGAAAGGTTCAAATATACATGAATGTAATGGAATATATTATTCTGAAAAATATAAAACAATGAAAATAATTAATATAGAGAAGCATGGAAAGATATTTGTTGCAAAGTGAAGTAAGCAGAACTCTGAAAAACACCATATGCTATGTGTACAACAACATAAATGGAAAAATCAGCCATCAAATATCCAAAAGTGAATGCAGAAAAATTACAAAGAATAGTTCAGGCATGGTGGCCTAGGGAAGAGTGAACTAGTCCAAGATAGAAACAATACTGGTTAAAACTTTCATATAGATAAGAAATGGTATTGAAACTTAGTAATGGCTAAATTTCTAGCTTAAGTGAGAGAGGGAGACCCAGTTTTAAAACAAACAAAAAAAACAAAATTGCAAACATTATGGGAAACACAAACAGATGAGATCTAGATTGATGAGGTGTTTATAAAAGAGAATAAAAAATCATAGAGGGTTTGATGAAAAGGGAAAGCAGAAGAGAAAGAGGGTAAAAGAGAGGGGAAAGATTGAGCTGTTCCTCACAATAGCCTTAATTGCCACGTTGGGTCTCTCACTTCCCAGACATTTTTTTACTGGCCATTCCCCATTCCTGGAATTCTCTTCATCCTCATCTTTACCTTTTGTATAACCAGGTTTCCTTCAAATTCCAGCTAAAATCTTACCTTCTCTAAGAAGCCCTTCCTGATTCCCCTTACTAGTAGTATCTTGCTTCTGTTGATTATGTCTAATTTATTTCTATATAGCTTGTGTGCATGTTATCTCCCTGTTAAACACTTTGAGAACATTGACTGTCTTTGCCTTCCTTTGTATTTCCATTGCTTAGCATGTTGCCTGGAATATAGTAAATATTAAATAAATGCTTGTAGACTGACTGAGAAACCACACACACACACACACACACACACACACACAAAATATTCTACTCCCCAAATGTTGTCAAAGATGAACAGAATAAAGTATCAGAAAAAGACAAGTATAAAACACAGCAGCTGATAATGTCTAACAGATTCAATGTAGAGTCAAGAAGACTATCTCAGACACTTATTTAGCTATGTGATACTAGATAAGTCACTTAAATACTCTATACTTCAGTTTTCTCATCTATAAAATAAGGATAGTAGAACTGATGGCTTAGGAAGTCCCTTCTAGCTTTGGCTGTGATCTAATGAATTATCTCAAAAGTTTCTGACATTTTTAAGTCTCCTGAGAGAAATCATACCCCTCATATAGACATATATATATATATATATATATATATATATATACACACACACACATGTGCACATATGCACAAACACATAACCATTCTTTTTTTTTTTTTTTTTTTTGCCAAATGCTTAAAGACTTACTTAGTTTTACCAGCACCCATTTCTCAGAGTCATTGCCCCAGTGAATAATAGTAGCAAATTAAGATCTCAGATTCATGTTCCTTTATTAAAGAAGAAGAGATGGTAAAGAACTGGAAATTTGGGGGATGTCCACCATTTGGGGAATTGTTGAAGAAACTGTGGTATATGATTGTGAAGAACTACTTCTGTACTATGAAAAATGATAAGTTTGATGATCTTAGAAAACCACAGATAAATGTACATGAAATAACAAAGAGTGAAATGAGCAGAACCAAGATAACATTGTTTATGGTAATAACAATATTGTTTTTAAAAATAACTTTAAGTGACTAAGTCATTTTAACTTTTAAATATTTAAATTAACTATAAAAGAACAATGAAGGAAGATATCTGCTTCCAGAAAAAGAACTTATAAATTGAAGTATGTATAGAATGATTTTATATATATATATATATATATATATATATATATGTATGTATGTATGTATTTGTTTCTGTTAGCCAACTCTAGGTGGTAGAGGAAAGGAAGAAAAAAAAAGGAAAAAAAAATTAAGAATAACTTTATATTTGAAGGGAATAATACATTATGCATAATAGATTTGCCATTTCATGTTCAATCACCTTATTTATTATATTATGTTATGGAAATATTTGTTTTATTCTATAAATTAAAAACAAAACAAATAAAAATTTAAAAAGAAGATCGTAACTTTGACCCTATGCAAATTTGGAACCCAGAAGTCTCTGGTGCTAAAAGGAGTTTTTGATTTATGGCAACATGAATTTTATTCATTAAATAGTTTTCAAAACAAGTTTACTGGTCTCTTTGGAATATGTATGACTGCAGTTTGCAATTAATTGAATTTTTAAATGAAACCCTTTATGCCAGGTTAATAGCAAGGAATCAATGGTTCCGGCTATCAGATGACTTCAAACTGAAGGAGTTTCAAAATTCATCTAGTAACCTCATAATTAGATGTTCTAGGGAATTTAGAAAATCATGGAAAGATGTGTGTGTGTGTGTGTGTGTGTGTGTGTGTGTGTGTGTGTTGTGTAAAAAGTGTGTAAAAAGAGTGTAAAAAGAAGAACAATATACACAATGACTAAAATAATAAAACATTAAAGAAACAAGAAAAGAAACCAAATGTGTAATTATAATCAACAAGTCTGATTTAAGAAAAGAGCCCAGAAAATGCACCTCACTCATTGCAGAGTTGAGAAACTATGATGGATGTAAATATTACATACAATATCAGATGCCCTAAGTCTCTTCCCATTTTTATTGTTTATTATAAGAGATGGCCTCTGAGTAGGGAAGGGAAAAGGAAATAGAATGAATGTGATATAATTTCCAGGAATAGGAAAATAATAGTTCCTTATTCATCAATAATATGATGTTCAGTTCTGGGAACCATGATTTAAGAAGGACAATGATAAATAAACTGGAGACTGTCCAGAGGAGGGAAACCAAGAGGTGAAGAGCCTTAAGTCCATGTCCTATAAGGATCACTTGAAGGAAGTAAGCTTATTTAACTTGGAGAAGAGAACCTTTCATGGACTTAATAGATATTTTCATGCATTTAAAAAGCTATTATATGTAAGGAGGATTAGTTTTATCTTGTCTGGCCCCAAAAGGAAAAATCAACACCAATTAATGGAAAGTTGCATAGCTGTCCAACAGTGAAATGGGCTGCCTAGAGAAATGGCAGGTTCTCCCTCCTAAAATATCTTCAAATAGAGACTAGATGGCCACTTTCTGGGTAATTTATAGTGACATTTCCATTCAAGTATGGTTCAGACTAGTTAGATGTTAAAGTTTCTTTAACCTTGAAAATTCAGTAATTCTATGATATTCTATAACATAGAAAAAATAAATAATTGACAATATTATTTTATTCTTTTAGTGGATAATAGTTTCTAGTTAATTATCTAAAATATGCATTCAGCATCATGTTTCAATGTGTTTAGGGGTGGGGAAGAGGGAGGAAAAGCAACAAAAATAATCTCTCTTAGTTCTCTTTCTTTTCTTTTTTAATGTTTTTTTTTTTAAGTTTCCTTGAGATGTTCATCCATGCCCTCAAAAAGAATATATCTTAGGGTTCCATCCTAGGTCTTCTTTTTTTCTTTTTTCTTTCATTCTCAATGATCTCTTTAGTCACCTTGAGTTAATTTTCATCTCTTTACAGATGACTACCAGATTTATGTAAGAAACCTCAGTCTCTCTCTACTGAACTAGTTTCATATCCCGAAAATATCAAATTCAACCTATGGAAAACAGAACTTATCTTTCCCCTGAATTCCTCCCTTCTTCCTAACTTCTCTACTTCTGTTCAGGACATTATTATCTTTTCTGGTGCTCAGGTTAACGATCTCAGATTTATTCTCAACTCTTTCTTCTCCCTTCTCTCCATCCCATATATAAATAGTAATCAAATCTTGCTCTTTCTAACTTCATAATATATCTCTAATAGGTCCCCCTCTCTCATTCACACAATTTCCCTTCTATGTCAGATGTTTATCACCTCCCACCTGGACAATTGCAATAGCTTTCTAATAGATCTCACCAAATCCAATCTCTTCCCCCCTGCAATTTATCCTCTGCAGAGCTTCTAAATTCATTTCCCTAAAACATTGGGCTTGCTATGTTAGTCCCCTCCTCATGGTTCTGCAGTAACTCTTTCTTCTCACAAGGATAAAATTTAATTCTTCTTTGGAGTTCCTAATGACCTTTACTATCTGACTCCAGTCTATAAATCCCAATTTATTGCACAATACTCTGTTCTCCAAGTAAACAATGCTCCAGCCACATTGACCTCACACAAGACATTCCATTAGTTTCCACCTTTGTACTCTTGTCTTTCACTCCTTGAATGCACTCTTTTCTCACACACACAGCCTCAAACTCATAGAATCCCTACCTCTCTTTAATGGCTTCTCAAGTAGCACTTCCAACAGGAAACCTCTCTTGGTTCCTCCCAAATAACTTTATCTTTTTTACATACATTTTGTATTAAATTGTTTATGATGTTTTCCCCTCATTGAATGAATACAAACTCTTGAGAGTAGCCACTATTTCTTTTTTTATCTCAATATCCCCAGTGCCTAACAAAATTCCAGATGCATAATAGGGACCTAGTACATACTTGTTGAGGGAATAAATGAATAAAACTTTGAGATTCACTTTTAACTCAAAGTGTACTGAATTCCTGAGGTCTCCTGTATAGCTCTATGGAGAATCTACTCAGTCTCATTAACTACACCTGACAAAATAACAGGGCAATGTAAAATTTCTTTTTATACAATTGTCCTTTCAGTTAGTTCTTATTAAAATTAAATGTAATTTTTTTAATAGCCTTTTATTTACAGGATATATACATGGGTAACTTTACAGCATTAACAATTGCCAAACCTCTTGTTCCAATTTTTCACCTCTTACCCCCCCACCCCATCTCCTAGATGGCAGGATGACCAGTAGATGTTAAATATATTAAAATATAAATTAGATACACAATAAGTATACATGACCAAAACGTTATAAAATTAAATGTAATTGAGTTCAGAAGCAAGTATTAGCTTTCTGTAGGTCACAAAACAAAAACGTTGTTAAGGATTCAAAAGGAATCTTCTTAAGGAAATATGGCAGCTAGAAAAGGAGATCAGTTTCTCAAAAATTATCAGCATAAACCTAAGTTAAGTTTTAAAGTAATAGTTAACTTGAAAATTCCTTAACCTGGAAAGAGTAATAAATTACAAAAAACAGATTACCTTTATTATATACTTTTAATAGAGATTAGCACATAGTAATTGTATTATAGGTGCTTCAGGAGAGGTAAGAGGTATAGTGAAGAAAGACTCAAAAGAAAGGAAATATTACATAGTAGTTGCCTGTCAATCTATTTTATTTAATGCTGGAATCATAACTAGATCTTTTTTTTCCAAAGGCCAGTGACTCTCAAAAGCAGTTTCAGTTGAGGGGAGGTGATGACATTGCCCTAAGTGGAAAGCAGAAGACAAAGACCAGGGAGGTGGACACAGGAGTACTTCTGGAAGGCTGCTGCTGAGATTGTTGGGAAGATGAAGGTGAAAGAATAATTGACTCTAGTGTACCACAGGACTGAGAGATGATGTCAGAGTTCTCTAGAAATACTGGGGCAAAGCCCTTGTTATTTTGTTTTAGTTATATTTCTATGTAATGCAATTCAGTTTGATAGTGCTTCATTTCTTTATATGAAGTTACCCTTTTAAGAAACTTCATAGGGGCAGCTAGGTGGTGCAGCGCATAGAGCACCAGCCCTGAAGTCTGGAGGACCTGAATTCAAATTTGATCTCAGATACTTAACACTTCCAAGCTGTGTGACTCTGGGCAAGTCACTTAGTCCCAATTGCCTGAGGGAGAAAAGGGAAAAAAAAAAGGAAATTTCATTTGGTCTTTTAAATATGATTCTTTAACACATTGATATGCAAGAGTCACAAGAATTTAAAGCTTTAATGTTAACATGATTTTGAACAACCTTCAAGTAATTCACATCTAAAACTCCTGTGGTACAATCAATCTGCCCCACTTTTGATGAAAACTTTGTCAAAATGTAAATATAAAATATATGGTTTCATGAAAATGTGCCTCCTTTATCTCATTCTCTTTGTCTCTTTTTAAGATTGTCTCTCTCCCTCTCTGTACCTCTTCCCTTTCCTGGGTCAATACAATTCATTTAGACTAGACACGAGAGAATAGAATTGGTTTTTGAGAATTGTACTTGCCTTCCAGCAGGTTGAAAATAATGTTGGCATTACCTTTAGCTTTCCTTTGGCTAATTTTTTAACTTCTTGTTTAGTTAGGTGGTTAATGATGAAGCAGTCACAAGTTAACTACAGCAGACCACATGTCATAAATAAATCACTAATTTGTACAATCTCAATCAAAACCTGCCATAAAAGCAATGAGCAAAGAAAATACATTAGAGAAAACCACCTTCAGAGGAAAAAGTAATAACTTAAAATTGACTCCCTGAGGTTAAAAAAAAAGACTCTACTATTTGCAATTTATCCAAGTGCTTGGAGGTGACTTACAATTCCCCAACATACTCTCAGATCTGAGTTTAAAAAAGTGCTTCTTTGAGCTGTTCTCGTAGGATAAATTATGACTTCAAAGCAAAAATGTCTCCATTCACAAAATGGGTCACTGACAAGAGCTCTAGGGTGTAAAGAAATTGTAACAAGCAAAGAAATATGGCAACAAGAAAAATGAATTTACTCTGATTCTACTTCCTCTTATCTTTTTATCAGCCTGCAGCTGAATTCTCCTAGATGTATTGTCTCCTCCATTTAGAATACTCAGTTCTTGAAGTGCAGGGACACAAGGACTATCGAGCTATTCTTTTTTGGATTTCTAGAGTTTACCACAGTGTTTGGCACATAGTTGTTACCTGTGCTTAGCAGATCAAGTTATTGTTTCTCAACTGGTCTCCTCCCTTTTGGGGGGCAGCACCTGTTAGGATCTTCTCTTGCACTCACCTTGCTTTCTATCCCTGTCCTAGACTTTCTTTTTGGTGGATGGATTTCATTAAATTTTCCTGGGCAGAACAAAAGGACTAATGATGCCTGAGGAAATTGGCCTCTGAAAGGAAGGACTTTAATTCTCCTCACACAGGTTGATTTAGACTCAAACTATACGTATGTTCATTTAGCCAAATTAATGTGATCTGCTGTTGAAAATTTAAAAAATATGAATCAACAAAATCTTTTTCCATCTAGTTATATGCCCCCATGATTTTGCCAGGGAATGCCTCCAAGTTTTAATCAGGACTAGTCATAACCTCTAGAACCGTTCTCATAGAATTGTCTCCTTTCAGACTTTTAACCTCACAGAACAAATAAATAATGCATTAATACTCTAAAGAAACATTAGTTTGGAGAAATAAGTCTCTCTCTTCCCTGCACCCCCTCTCACAAAGAAATCAAACTAACTCTTGAAGAACAAAGATTGGCATTAGAGTTCAGTATTTTCAGAACAAGAGTGAAAGTGAGGAAACATATAGATGTTATCAGTTTTATTCTGGGCAACTGGAATAGCTACAACCACTGAACAACTGTGCCAAAGTTCAGCTACCATTTTTCCCTTTCCTCTTGCCATTTACTCTTTAACCTTCTGGCTTCCTTAGAAGCATCTATAAGAGTCAAACCATTATCCATCTCTCCCCCCTCATGAACATGATGGGCATAAATCTGCTTCAGTAGCAAGTAAACATGAGCAACTAAATAATAAAATACAAATATATTGTAGTGAAGTAATTAGTATATGTATAAATGAACATGCATTAGATGTGTATACTTTAGCATTTATTTCTGGTTAGAAGCGTAAATAATAGTCTGGTCACCACTGCGCTAGCCCTAGCTCTCCTGTAACCTGTTATCCTTTCTACTCTTAGCTAATAATATTAGCTAGGTATAGTCCTGATCATAACTATATCTATACATCCCTGAACCTTTATTGGTAGAGTGCCTAGGCTGGCTATTATATATAGCTATATATATATATATATATATATATATATATATATAATATATATATATAATATATATATATATTATATAATATATATATATATATATTATATATAGCTGGGGTATTTTTATGCGGGAATCAGTAGTTTCAGGCAGGAAAGATATTGCCCTTGGTTTTCTACTCTTCCTTTATTTGAATTGATTATTAACTTGAAGAACAGGAATTCTTCACTTAAATGTCTATTTCTGAACTATTATCTGGATCAACCAATCTGTAAAAATGTTAAGAATTTCCTTCTGCTAAGAGTCCACCTATACAGGAATCCATTTATTTCCACCTGACCATCTGAGAATCCAACCAACTGGCTCATAGACAAAAAATAGTTAGGTTAAATTACCTTTCTAGGGCTCTTGCCAATTTCTGGAGTTATTTGTAAATAGTCACTCAATCTCTCTAAAATTAGGTTTGGAGTAGCTTTCTATCACTGTTCCCATGAACACCAAGATTTTCCAGCAAACTTTTGCTAACTTGTTGAAAATCTTGACAATGAAATCCAATCATGAAACCATCAATTGTCTCAGATAGTGATTTTCTGAGTTGTTTTAGCTATGTGATAAGCTTCTTTTTTGTCCTGGTTTTAAGTGCATACAATCTCTCCATCCTTAGAGATTGCAAAGTACAAGTTAATAGGCAAATATGGCTCTCATCTAGATGCTGTCAGGCAAGGTGTGAAGCTGGCAGCATAATTCTTTATAGAATTACATTATGTACCAAGAAAGCCTCATGTTTCTCAACTCAGTTTCCCTAAACGCTCAGCAGTGCGTGCAGAAAATGCTCACATTGTAGACCCCCTTTAAAGAGGGTAGAGTATAGTCCTAGGCCTCTTTATAAAAACCAAACCTAACCTCTCCTTTAGAAGTGTGCTTTCAAAGAATCTGCCTTAATTCAAAATAATTATTATAAGAAGGTTACAGAGAAATGCTTCTCCCACACTACTTTAGCAACTGTGAAACTTCTGTTTTCTGGTTGTACAGGCCTTTGCATGCTTTATAAAAGTAAGAAGTAAGTTTAGAAAAGTTTCATATGTTTGCTAGGGTTTATAATCTTCAACTAGACAGCATATGTTTTTGTTATACTTTTATTGAAGTCTTATACTACTTATTTGGAATACATATTTGGAACAATGTTGGACCAGTGAAATCTATTTCTTCCTAGTTCCAGGTGTTTCTCTTGACCCATATGTCTAAGCATGTAAAACTTTCACGGTCATATATACTGGGAATCAACAACTGCTTCTTGGTACCATGTGTGGAATTACTAATAGTTGGGTCCAATATTCTGTTAACAGATCTGCCTTTATTGTATCTCCCATTAGAATGTAAGCTCGTATAAAACATGAGAACACAAGAACTGTTTAATTTTTACCTTTGTCACTCTAGTTTCAAACTGGCAAATGGCATTTAATGTTCAACAAAATGTTCAAATGACATTTTGTTATTTTTTAATAATATTCTTTTTTAGTTTTTATTTTATTTTTTATTATTATAATAACTTTTTATTGACAGAACCCATGCCAGGGTAATTTTTTACAACATTATCCCTTGCACTCACTTCGGTTCCGATTTTTCCCCTCTCCCTCCACCCCCTCCCTTAGATGACAAGCAGTCCCATACAAGTTAAATATGTCACAGTATATCCAAGATACAATATATGTGTGCAGAATCGAACAGTTCTCTTGTTGCCCAGGAAGAATTGGATTCAGAAGATAAAAATAACCCAGGGAGAAAAACAAAAATGCAAACAGTTTACATTCATTTCCCAGTGTTCTATTCTTTGGGTGTAGCTGCTTCTGTCCATCATTGATCAATTGAGACTGAGTTAGATCTTCTCTTTGTTGAAGAAATCTACTTTCATCAGAATACATCTTCATACAGTATTGTTGTTGAAGTATATAATGATCTCCTGGTTCTGCTCATTTCACTCGGCATCAGTTCATGTAAGTCTCTTCAAGTCTCTCTGTATTCATCCTGCTGGTCATCAAATGACATTTGTAGATTGATTATATATAAATCAATTAAGTTATAACAACATAGCTACAAATAGGATATTTTACCTAGTTTATGAGTTTACCTAGAATAACAGTAAATATATCATTTCACTTTTCAGTAGAAAGTTTTATCTATTTGGCTTCACATACAGGTCTCAGACAAATGAGTCAAGTGGAGAGAAAACCTTCCAGGACCAAAAGCCAAAGATGGCACTAGAAGAAAGAGGCAGCAAATTCAGTGAAGATAGTTTAATGCATAGGGCAGTGATCTTTGGGTTGGGTATGTAACATTAACAACCAAAAATGAGTTGTTGCATTTGTCTTCTTACTCTCTATTAAAAGGCTACTCTCCACTCTGGACCCCCTCCCCCCACAGACAAGGTTTGATCTTGCAAGGTTTAATACTCTACAGAGAGGAATAGGACTTTTTTTTTTCATAGGACTTTTATATCCTAGAGCTCCAGATACTATCTTAGTAGTTTGGCTTCTGTCAAGGGACTCCCCTACAAAGAAAAACTACTCATAATGTAAATCAGGTATGAAGCAATTATTTATTCCAACAACACAAAAGAAATACTTATCACAAGATCCTCAAAAGCCCAAGTCAAATATCAGTAATGACTTAAAACTATTATTTTGTTCTTTTGTGATATTAATTATTTGATGAACTCAAAGTATCAATATATGAAGCATTTTGTGGGAATTCTGAATCAACATTTAAGTTCCACCTTAGTTTTGCCTATCCAAACAGATTCCCCAGGGCCATGGCTTCTGGCAAATCAGGACAGGGATTAGACCAGAATATGAATTCACTAGTGTGTGAGCAATTACCCAAGTGGGTAAGGGTAAGTTATTACTCTTCTGCTTCTTCAAGGAAATGCTTGAAGAGCTCTGGAATGCTGGGTCATACATATAAATATATATTCTCTCTGTTAATTTTTTATCATTATGAATTTAAGAAATAAGATAACAAAATAGAATAGAAAAAAAAAGACTAGTGCACCTGAAGGTTTATTATTATATAAATTTCTATGGCTCCTATTTATTGGCCAACAAAAGGTCCCAGACCAATCCCATTGGTTTTTGTTTTAATTCTGATGGCCTCAGAGTGAATACTAATTGATGTTATTTTGACCATTAATCCTGAGGGTCTTGATTTCTCAGATTGATTCCTTTTTATTTTTTACTTTTATTATTTGGCTAGGTTAAAAAGGTCATTTTCTGCCTCAAACTTAATCTTAATCACTGAATGAGTATTGCCTCAGTCAAACTGAGACCTGTTAAAGACTTTAGCTTAAAAAGGTGAAGGTCTCCCACTGCATCCAGGGCTATGTCCAATCATTGTAATCTGTATCTGGTCATTGGATCCAAAGAGTTCTGTAAGAGCAAGTGAGACTAGTGACCTTGAACAGTCCTCCCTCATTAAATCCAATTCATTCACATATCATGGCACTACATTCTTGATGTCATGGTCATCTTTGAGAATGAAGGACAAACAACAACAACTTTTTAAACATAACAAAATTATCATATAACTTTCTTTTTTCTCTATACCTACCCTCATTGCATTACCACTAGAAATAATTTCATGTGCATGAAAGAGAGAAGAGAGAGAGAGAGAGAGAGAGAGAGAGAGAGAGAGAGAGAGAGAGGAGAGAGGAGAGAGAGAAGAGAGGAGAGAGAGAGAGGGAGAGAGAGAGAGAGAGAGAGAGAGAGAGAGAGAGAGATTAAGAGAGAGAGAGTTAGTTCTTTGGATGCAAATAGCATCTTCCTTAACAGGAACTCTGCAGTTAGTTTGGTTGTCTATCACAGAATGACCTGGTTGTTCAAAGTTGTTCTTAAAACAATATTGCTGTCTCTGTATACAATGTTCCCTCGGTTCTTCAATTTTCACTCTTCATTATCTTGTGTTTTCTAAAATCATTTAGTTCATCATTTCTTTTCTTTTTTATTTACAAAGCATATGCATGGGTAATTTTTCCAACATTGACCCTTGCATAACCTTTTGTTGCAAATTTTCCCCTTCTTCCCCCCATCCCTTCCCCTATCTGCCAGGTAGTCCAATACATATTAAATATGTTGAAATACATGTTAGATCCAATATGTGTATACATATTTATACAGTTATTGGTTGCACAAGAAAAATCAGATCAAGAAGGAAGAAAAAGAAAAACTGAGGAAAAAAACAAAGTTTCATATTCTGTTCCCATGGTTCTCTCTCTGGGTGTAGATGGTTCTCTCCATCACTGCACAAGTGGAACTGGTTTGAATCATCTCAATATTGGAGAGAGCCATGTCCATCAGAATTGATCATCACTTAGTCTTCTTGTTGCCGTGTAAAATGATCTCCTGGTTCTGCTCATTTCACTCAGCATCAGTTCATGTTAGTCTCTCCAAGCCTCTCTGAAATCATCCTGCTGGTCATTTCTTATAGAACAATAATATTCCATAACATTCATATACCATAACTTATTCAACCATTCTCCAACTGATGGGCATCCACTCAGTTTCTAGTTTCTTACCATTATAAAAAGGTCTGCCATAAACATTTTTCGCACATGTAGGTTCCTTTCCCTCCTTTTAAGATCTCTTTGGGATATAAGCCCTGTAGTAACGCTGCGGGATCAAAGGGTATGCACAGTTTGATAACTTTTTGAGCCTAGTTCCAAATTGCTCTCCAGAATGGCTGGATGTGTTCACAGTTCCACCAACAATATATCAGTGTCCCAGTTTTCCTACATCCCTTCCAACATTCATCATTATCCTTTCTTGTCATTTTAGCCAATCTGACATATATGTAGTGGTACCTCAGAATTGTCTTAATTTGCATTTCTCTGATCATTAGTGACTTGGAGCACCTTTTCATGTGGCTACAAATAGTTTCAATTTCTTCATTTGAAAATTGTCTGTTCATATCCTTTGACCATTTATCAATTGGAGAATGACTTGGAATTCATCATTTCTCATAGCCACAATTTGTTGAGCCAGTTCCCAAATGACAGCATCCTTGGGAATTTCCAGTTCTTTGCTGCCACAAAGAGAGCTGCTATAGTTTAGAACATATAGGTTATTTTTTCTTTTTTCCTGATCACCTTTGGAAACAGACCTAATAGTGTTATCACTGGATCAAAGGATATAGACAATTTAATAACGTTTTGGTATAATTCCAGCTCACTTTCCAAAATGGTTTTATTAGCTCATAGATTCACTAAAAATGAATTAAGATCCAAATTTTTCCACATCCTTTCCAATATTTATCACTTTTCTCTTCTATCATTTTAGCCAATCAAATAGGTATAAAATGACATTTTAATGTTGTTTTAATTTTCATTTCGGTAATCAATAATGATTTAGAACTTTTTTCATATGATTGACTATAAATTGTTTTGATTTCTTCATTGGAGAACTTTTTATGTCCTTTGACCATTTATCAACTGAAGAATGACTCACATTCTTTTTAGATTTGATGAGACTCCCTAAGTTGTTTTGTCTTAAAAAGGGAAATGTGGAGTGTGTGTGAAATAGGAACACTAATGCACTGTTGGTGCGGTTGTGAATTGATCCAACCATTCTGGAGAGCAATTTGAAATGATACCCAAAGAACTAAAACACTGCATAGCCTTTGCCTCAGCAATAATACTACTAGATCTGTACCCCAAATGCGATAAAAAGGACCTATGTACAAAAATGTTTATAACAGCTCATTTTCCATGGTTAAAAAAAGTTGGAAATTGAGGGAATGTCTATGAAATGGGGAGTGGCTGAACAAGTTGTGGTATGTGATTGTGATGGAACACTATTGTGTTAGGAGAAGTTATGGGCAGGATACTTTCACTAAAACCTGAGAGAACTTAACATGAACAGTGAAATGAGCCAAATCAGGAGAACATGGTACACAGTAACAGTAATATTGTAATGATGATGAATTAATTGCTAGAGACAAATGTTTGACCAGTACTCTACACACTTGCTGATGAAGCCAAGAAAAAGGTTTTATTCATTATCTTGTAAAAACAAGTATCACAAATAGGCATACCCTTAAAGTGCCAAAGTATAACTTTTCGTACCCTAAAATGCAAGTCCCTCCCCTGATTATCTATGGCCTGAATATTACAGAGTTTACAGACTATTCAGAGTGTCTACTTTCCCCATGAGAGCATGAGATCCCAATCCTAATTACATCTCCCACTGATGTTCACTTTATTTGGTCATAGTTTATTGTAAGTAACTATATTGGCAAAAACCAATTACATGTTTGCTATCACATAAACGTTTACAGATGGATTATTACATACACATGCTCCCTCCCGCTTTGATGCAGAAGCAACATTTCCAACTCTCTATATAGAATGACTTGGCTATTCTCAGCAATACAATAATTCAAGACAATTCCAAAGGACCTATGATGAAAAATGCTATCCACCTTGAATGATAGAACTGATGGAGTCTGAATGCAGAGTGAAGCATTCTTTACTTACTTTGTTATTTTTGCTTTTGTGGGGCTTGTGTTTTCTTTTGAAACATGCAATATGGAAACGTTCTGCATGACTGTAAATGTATAATCAATATCAAATTGCCTCTTCAAGGAGGGGTTATGGAGGGGAGAGAGGAAAAGAGAAAATTTGGGCTTCTGGGATTTGGGTTTTATTTAACTCCTCCCTCATCTCAGGCTTGATTTTGGCAAGAATCAGGAACTTTTTTCTGAACAATGGCTCACAGTAGCATTCAAAGAAATGAGGAAGCTGCAACCAATTAATTCAATGTAATATTTGCTGAATACCCTTTCCATCCTATGACTAACAAGACTTTTTGTTAACTGTTAGATGTCTAAGTGTTTCATTTCATGCTAAATCTGAACCTGAGACCAATCAATCAATCAATATTTATTAAGTGCCTGCTATGTGTCAGGTACTGTGTTGGGAACATAGAAAGAGACAAAAGACATTCCCTGCCCTTGAGAAGCTTGGTATCTAACAACGTCTAACATCTAACATGTTAGATACAGAATAGGCTAAATACAGAATAAATAGGAAATAACAGAGGGAAAATACTGGAATTAAAAAGGGTTGAGGAAGGCTTCTTGTAGAAGACAAGGAAAGCCAGAGAAGTCAGTAGTTGAAGCAGAGGAGGAGAGGATTTCAGGCATGAGGGACAGCCAGTGAAAATCCCCAGAACCAAGAGATGGAGCATCTTGTTCTGAACAGCCAGAAGGACAATGTCATTGGATCAAAGAGTATTGTGTTGGCAAATAAGGTTTAAGAAGACTGGAAAGTAGGAGGTAGCCAGATTATGAAGGGTTTTGAATGCCAAACAGACCAGCCTCAGTATCATCTATCTTACCTATCATGCCATCCTACCCCAATTAATAAAGCTTCTTGGATAAAGGTGTGGGGAGAATCTTACTTTTTGGTTGTAAAGAATTATTCATTTAAATAGGAAGCTGCTAAATGTTCAGATCCCCTAGGAGATAAGAGACCAGCCTCCCTGTCAGTAGCCTTTTGTTCTCCTGCCACGTTCTTTCCTGCTTATGTTCTCTCCCCGTAGGGTGGTATTAGCCCTACTCCAGCTCCAGTGCTCCACTGACAGGTCCCTTCATGCTGTTGGCACCAAGTGCAGTCATCAGCACTTATCCTAGGTTATAAAAAATCCTTTGTTACATTTCTGAAGATGCGATTGTAGAATTTTTTGTTTACATTTCCAACTCTCCATTCTTCCACATATACACATAGGAACTAGATAAATAGGTATATGTGACAATTTTTTTTTTCATTCCACAGGCTTATATAACCCAACAAACCAAAATGTTGTAAACATTCTTCACATATTTCACCTGTAAAATAGGGAAGCCAAAAAAAATGGAGAAAATAGTTAGACCTCTAGAACTTGAAAATCATCCTTTATCTCATTTTATCTGTAGAATGTTGATAGAAGCTATTGTTAGCACCATTTTACCAAGGAGGAAATTGAGGCTAGTTGATTTTGCTCATGGTTACATAGAAGATAAATATTTGAAGCTAAATTGGAAATTAGGTTTTCCTGAGTCCAGATCTAGGTCTCTACCTACCATATAATCTCACTATCTTGAATTAATCCTAGAAAGATACTTGGGTTGTTTTTTTTGGTGGAAAGTTTGATTGAGACCCTATTTGATTTAATGTCAAATTGTCCATTTTCATAGAAATACGAAGAAAAAAAATCTTTTCTGCATAGGCTTTCTCTCCTCATTTTCTCTTAGAAGAGTTTGCAAAAATGGATAGGCTACATAGAAAAGAAACATCATAAAAGTAACCTCATATTTTAAGTTTCTTGATCATCAACCAAAGCCAAGAGTAGAATATCAGACTAGCTGTGCCTGCAGGAGGACCAGTTGTAGAAAATAATACATTTCACACTGCCAGGGGCAACCCAATTTCTTTCCTGTGGTTAAAATAAAAACTATAAGCCTAACTTCCTGTCTTTACTATTTCTGTGGAAGAGTAATGAATTCACTTATACTGTGAAATCTTGCCTTTTCTCTCCCACTTTAACTAGTGGAAATATAGCCCAGTGTAAAGTAAGACATTATTATTTTACCTTCAATCATCAGTCTATTTGTAATTGCTGAGAACTCCAAATGATTGATGAGATTGGTTGGCAATTTTTGTTTATCAAAGTTGCTTTGAATTGCTGGAGAAAATAGGAAGGAAAGTTTCAAAATAGTTTCACCTCCCCTAATCTCCACACTGAAGAATACTAAGAAACGAAAGAAAAGGAGTCCCTTATTACTTCCCAAATCATAAACTTCTCATTTAATGATAATAGTTATTATTTCAGCACAAATCTAAGAAGATTTTGCAAATCAACAGGGAATCTGGGTCCTGTTGTTGCTCACTCCATCCTACAAGTACAAGATTTCCACTTCCATAATTGAGAAACTCATTCTCATTAGTATTTGCAAGATGAATGTAATAAGCATGGGGAGATTTATATTATACTATATGCAATTTAATTAATAATCAACAGAGCTTATTTCTGGGAGAAAGAAGTCAATGTACACAGATTTCTAGGCACCTACCAGCCTAATGAGTAACATAAATATCTTATGGCATGAAGACTTTAGCAAGTAACCCCATCATTTTCTCCATATCAATGTTTATTAAGTAAGTTCTCCAGTAGCCTACATATTTTTAAATTACCATGATCATTAGGATGGAAGCAAAGTTATCCTTTTAACCTTCAGCCCCCATCTCTATCCACTTTTAAGAGGTTTATAACAGACATATTTTTAAAAGTAGGCATATTAAATGATTATCTAGAAAGAATTATCCAAGAAACCAGATTTTTATCACCTGTATACAAATCAAAACTCAACTGTAAATTATAATAACAGAGAGATGCATAAGCTCTGAAACAAAAAACTAAAATTGGTTGGATATGAATCCAGATCTTTCTAATTCTGATTCTAATGATCTAGTCATTATACCATGCTCTCTCTCAGAGGAAAAAACAAGACACATATTTTGGGAGTTGCCCCTCTAAATCAGAATTTCTTGGCTTTTTATTACTTTTCTAAGTAATAAAAGTAAAATAATAAAGTCTATAATTTTGCCCATGGAGGAAAATGAAATTATACCCCCTTTATTTCTCTCAATCCAAACAACAGTTGTCTGTCTCTGTTCATTTGTTATCCTTCTTATTCTTATTCAGATACTGTCACTGATACTAGTTGTATGCCTCAGAGCTAGCCTCAATATCTTCATCTGTAAAATGTAGGTAACAATAGCATCTACTTCTCATATTTGCTATTTAGCCAATGAACATACAAAGCACTTTACAAAATTTGAAGCACTATTTAAATGTTAACTATCAGTCCATACTCATGCACATATAAAGATTGTGGGTAAGTTCTGGATACAAAGAATAACTTCAGACTTGGTTCCTGTCCTTAAAATGTTTGCAATTGCTTTATTAGCTCAAGGCATTTACTTTTGGGATGATAACTAACTGTAAAATACAAAACAATCTAAGTACCAGAGGTATAAATAGCAATTCCTATTCCTGGACCAAGTACCAAAAACACACACTGGGGCAAGCAGCAGGTTTAGAAGGGAAAGGGGAGGCCTTGAAACTTAAATCTCCTGCTAGGAGAGATCTTCCTCTAGGTAGAAACTACGGGATCATAGATGCAGAGGCTGCTGATGGAGAAGAAACAGGAAAGAATAGACTACTGAGTAGTAGTTCATCTTTAAATATGGTGTGACTACTTGGGAGGAAGGAGGGTGATCTATGGTGATACCTTATTTTAAATAATTATTCTCACTAGATAGGGAGGAAGCTCTGTCATTTCTACCTGCTAAAGAAATATAATTGCTGTCAGTGCCCTCTAAATTCCAACACCCTGAGGCAAAACCCCATTTGCCCTCCCCAATAAGTGACAAGTGAGTGGCACAGAGTAAAATTCTGTGGAAATTCAAAACTTGGAGGAAACACACTGGAATTCATGAGTGGAGAAAAGCTGCAGTAAAAGATACAACTTGACCTGGGCTGTGAAGGAAGGATATTTAGTAGTACTTAGTATTTAGATAAAAGTGAAAAGGCTGAAGATTATACTTCTATGCAAAGATAGAATAGGAAAAAAAAGGGCCTATAAAGTCATAAATCAACTCTGATTGGTTCCATTAGTAACAAATATCATATATGAGTATTCAATGAAATTAAAATCTGTCAACAAAAACATCTTTCCTGGATGGGGAATCCTAAGGAGGGGAAAAAGAATGAAAGAATGAAAGAATGGGCAGAGTTGATATTGTAACACAGAATTGTACTTAAAAGCACCCTCAATGAATCCTTGATCAATGTTGATTTTCCTTTCTTTCTCTTTCCTCTCTCTTTCCATCATCTATCTTCTCGAGATCAGAATCTTTCCACATTAAATCTTATACTAAAACTACCAAATCACTATTATTTAGTTCCTAAATAAGTGCTTGAAATTGTTCTAAAAATGAAATGAACAGGACAAATATAGAAATCAAGTTAGGTTTTGTCTATAAGTAAAAGCTGCTCCCAAAGGAACTCAGAACTGTACAAACCACTAGCGTCTGTGAAATGTGTTTAGCATACAGACTCTGAAAAAAACTCACAATAACTAAAATGTCTTACCAAAAGACATTTTTGCTTCTAAGACACTGTCCAACCTCAGTCACTCTTCTATAACTCTAGAAGAAGAAGAAGAAGAAGAAGAAGAAGAAGAAGAAGAAAAATTGGGAGTATTACGTTCACACCAAATTCAATACCTCAAAATCCAATGGCATGTAATTTTTAAAATTATGGCATTTTATAACTAGTATGTTGTTCTGCAACAATACTAGATGATGACCAGTCCTGATGGATCAGGCCATCCTCAGCAACGAGATCAACCAAATCATTTCTAATGGAGCAGTAATGAACTGAACTAGCTATACCCAGAAAAAGAACTCTGGAAGATGACTAAAAACCATTACATTGAATTCCCAACCCCTATATTTATGCACACATGCATTTTTGATTTCCTTCACAAGCTAATTGTACAATAATTCAGAGTCTGATTCTTTTTGTACAGCAAAATAATGTTTTGGTCATGTATACTTATTGTGTATCTAAGTTATATTTTAATATATTTAACATCTACTGGTCATCCTGCCATTTAGGGGAGGGGGTGGGGGTGGGGTAAGAGGTGAAAAATTGGAACAAGAGGTTTGGCAATTGTTAATGCTGTAAAGTTACCCATGTATATATCCTGTAAATTAAAGGCTATTAAATAAAAAAATAAAAAAATAAAAAACAAAAAAAACAAAAAAAAAACTAGTATGTTGTTCTGGAAATTTCAAAAATATCTTTGTTAAGAGACAGATATCTAAGACATGATAGAAATCAGTACAAATATGTAAAATAGTCATTTTCCCATGGATAAGTAGCCAAAAAAATTAATAAATACTCTTCTAAAGAAAGATTGAAAACAATTAAGAGCTATATAAAAGATTGATCCATATCATAAAGAGTAAGAGAAATGCCAATCACAACACATCTGAGGTTTTACCTCACACCTAGAAAATTGGCAAAGTTAGCATAAGATGGAAATAGTCAATGTTGGAAGGACTGCATAAACAGAAGTACATTACTACACACTGATGGAGGTATGAATTGATCCACCCATTCTGGGTGGAAAACAACTAGAAATGATACTCCCCCCCAAATGCCTAAAATGACCATTCCCTTTGGCTGAGAAATATCATTGGAAAGAAAGGTCTCACATACACCCAAATTTTCACAGCAGCACTTTTGTGTTTGTATATGTGTTTGACAACAAAAAACTATCAACCAAATAGATATCAATTAAAAAATACCTAAACAAATTATGAGGCCTTTACAACAGTAAAATTGGCTTGGTGGGGGAGGGACTAGTGTACTCATCCTCTCCTTTCACTTCTGAACCTATTAAAACTGGATAAACAAGGTTCAGTTCTAGGGAAACCTCATTTCTAGAGCTATGATCTTTTGTCCCCTGCATTCTCTATTTTCTTATATGCCCACTCTGGAGCCCCAAGGAAAATTTTAAAATTAAATTTTGGCTTATGCCTGAAAACTCCCCAAAAAGAAGGGAATAGGAAGCAAGTCAATGTACAACATAAAAGAGGTACAAGATAAGCTATTTCCTCCACACAAAAGAGAATTTTAATACAAGAAACTCATAAATAAACATTAAACATTAAATAAAGAGCACTAATAACCTAAAACTACTGCTATTCTCTGCTTTGAAGATGAATAACTGATGCATTTAGAACATTAATTCATCAAGTATTTTATTGGACTGCTGAATCAGCATAAATATGAAACTTCATTTGATTCTCTATCCAAATTAATGTTTCCAAGCCCACATCTTTCAATTAGCCAATCCAGAAATTAGATTAGAAGATGAGAAAGTTGCTACATGTGACCAGTTAGCCAAATCTACCAGTGTGGGGGAAGCTGAGTATTGGTCCCTACCTTCCCCACACTCTCAGAGTTTACAGAGTTCTGTAAGAATGGACCAATGGGAAGAAAAAGAGTATAGCTGAAGGAAGAATCACTCCCTTTCAGGCCCAACAGCTAAGTCACTCTTTCTGATTTGTTAGTGAAAACTCTTTGATATGTTTTTTTTTTCAGCAAACACAAGGTAAAGGAACCAAGAGACCATCCCAAATTTTCCACAAGATGAAGCCTTTAGTGTTGAGTCTCATTTCCCTGGAAATTATTAGAAGGCAGGTCTAAGATTCTATGGAGCATGGTCAAATCAAAACAGGCTCATGTGAACCTGTTGTTGACACCCATTATATAAAAATGCAAAAACAATGAAAATGAAGAATTCAAAGAAGCATGAGAATGCATAAATTGATGCATGAAGTAATCAGAATCAAGAAAGCTATAATCACAGTTACTACAACCACAAAATAAAACTGAATGATCAAGCTTGACTCTGGAGAGGATAGTAGGTAAAAGGCCCTTTCCTGCCCTATATTGCAAAGGTGAGGAACTGTTATGGTAAAATATTGCATACACTGTCAGATAAGATAAATATGTCATTTAATTTTCTAAATCTTTTTTTTAATCCATATTATTAGGGAATGTCTGTATGTGTAAGGAACAGGGAAGGAATGTATTCAGAAATAAATCTCAAGCACCATTCATTCAAAAAACAACAATTAACTTTCCAAGCTGATATTTTGCAGGTCTTAGCTGCATAATATCTTTTGTTATTTGTATCTTGTCAGGGAAATCATATATACTACATATTCTCTCTGAGGTTTTCAGCTTTATTATCTTTCTAGGTACTTCATTTTGTAAACTGACAAATAGTTTCATGTGAAATCATTTTTTATTATACTATGTTCTGAAAATGCTTTTATTCCACAAATTAAAAATAAAACAAAATTTAAATTGACAAAGACATCAAGACAATTTTTCTAGCCCTTTAGGAATGTTATCAACATGTTCTTGGGAAGAAAGTCTTAGCATTTCCCTTAGAATAAGAAAACTTGGTTCTAGGTCACATTTATAACCTTCAGAAAGTCATTTAACTTCTGAAACTCAGTGACTTCATCTGTTATCTAGTTAATACCTGCCATGTTACTTAACAAATTAGATCACAGACTCAGAATTGTGGAGCTGTAAGGGACTCTAGTGATTATCTACTCCAATATATAACCCTTAAAAAAATCTGTACTATGACATATCCAAAAAAATAATCTTCTAGCTTTGCATTGAAGACCTCCAATGGAGTCCCCTACCTCCCAAAGCAGTCCAGAATGAATAAGTAGTTTAGAAATTTTTTTCCTACATCAAGCCTAAATTTGCTTTAGTACATCTTCTAATCATTATTTTTAGTCTGATCTCTTGGGCCAGGCAAGTCTAATCTCTCTTCCATGTGTAAGGTACTCTCTTCCATCCTGTAAGGTACTAAAAGACATCCATCAAGTTCCCTCTTTATCTTCTCCAGGCTAAATACCTACAACTTCTTTAGCTGACCCTAATGTGGCATGATCTAAGACTCTTCACTAATTTAGTTGCCTTCCTCTGGTCATTCTCCAAATTATCAAGGTCCTTCCTATACTGTGGTGCCCAGAACTGAAAATGGTACACAATGATCAATGAAATTTTGTGTGTAAAAGTACTTTGCAATAAAAAGATGTTATATAACATCCCGTTTGATCCAACAATACTATAACAAGGCATATGCTCCAAATTTTTTTTAAAAAGAATAAAAAGGCTGATGTATAAAAAAATATTTATAGCAACTTTTTATAATAGAAAAGAACTGAAAACAAGGTGACTATCCATCAATTGGGAAATAGCTGAACAATTTTTGATATGAGAATACAATAAAATATGTTTTTAGTGGAAGAAATGAAAAGGAATAGATTTGGAAGAACCTGGGAATATTTATATGAATTGATGGTGAGTAAAGAAGGCAGAAGCTGGATCACTATTCACATAATGAACACAGTATTGTAAAAGAAAACAGCTAAGAATGATGTAATAGAATTGTGTCCCCTGATCTTTGTGAAGGGTGGGCCATCTGGTCTGGGGAAATTCCTAAAAATGATGCCCACCCTCCTACCTGGTTCCCACAGGAATCTCCTACTTCCCAATTGATCTGGGAGTCACTTTAGTCTGGGAAACAATAACCACCCTTTATTGATTTGATAATTAGCCCCTAATGGCTCCCTAACTCCAAATCATAGAAGGCTAATAAAAAACAAGATCTGTACCCAAACCTTTGCTATTTTCCTAATCAGGAAGCAGCCAGTTGAGGAAATAGTTTCTCAATGAAAATAAACCTTTTTTTTTTTTTTTTTTTTTTTTTTTTTTTTTTTTTTTCCAAAAACCTCACTTGCAAATCAGGACAACGGCCTGGGGACTCCCATCTCTGTTAAGGTATCTCCCACCCCTCAGCATTAATACTGATCAATGTATAACAACTAACTACAATTCCAGAAAACATCAGTCTTCTGTTCTAGTTGATGGAACATATCTCTCACTCTTGGTGGAGAGATTAACTTTACACACAGAATAAGACATATATTTTCCTGCTTTTTAAAAATTTTCAAATGTATCATTTTTTAATATTTTGGAGTCCCAACTTCTCTATTCCTCCCACTTACCCCTCCCCCACCCATTAAGACAAGAAATATGATACCATGTGAAATGTGATGCATGTGAAATCGTGCAAAACTTATTTCCCTATTAGTTATGTTACCCTCAAAAAGCATGAAAAATGAAGTGAAAAAATTAGGTTTCAGTCTGCATTCAGACTCAGTTCTCTCTCTGGAGGTAGATAGCATTTTTCATTATGGATCTTTTGGAATTGTTTTGGATCATTGTTTGCTGTGAATAGCCAAGTTATTCACAGTTGGTCATTATTACATGATTGCTTTTACTGTATACAATGTTCCCCTCATTCTGCTCACTTCACTTTGCATGACTTCATAGAAATCTTCTCAAGTTTTTCTGATACCATCCTGCTCTACATTTCTTATAACTCAATAGCATATCATTAAAACAGTATACCACAACTTGCTCAACCATTCCCCAACTAATGGACATCTCCTTCATTTCCAATTCTTTGCTATTACAAAAATATTCTCTTTGAACATTTTTGGGAATATAGATCCCTTCTTTTTCCTTGATTTCTTGAGAAAACAGACCCAATAGTGGTATTGCTGGATCAAAGGGTATAGTTTGATAGATAGCTTTTTGAGCATAGTTCCAAATTGCTCTTCAGAATGGTTCACAACTCCACTAACAATGCATTAGTGTCCAATTTTTTCCCATAACCCCTCCAACATTTATCATTTTTCTTTTCTGTCACATTAGACAACCTGATAAGTGTAAGATGAGACTTCACAGTTGTTTAAATTTGTTTCTCTAGTCAATAGTGATTTGAGGTATTTTATATGACTATAAAGAAAAAAAGCTTTGCTTTCTTCTTCTGAAAACTGGTTGGCATTTTGCAATGCACTTTATATCCTGGTTCCCATCTATCTTTCCAGCTTTGTTATACATTATCCCTCTTTACACATTCTCTAATCCAGACAAACTGGTTGTATTGATATTTATTCTTTCTACATGACACTCTGTCTCTCAACTCTGCACATTTGTAGGCTGTACATACATTTAGGCGATTCACCTCTCAAAATGAATCTCTCTCCTCATCTCTACTTCTTAGAATCCTAATTTCCTTTATTTCAGTTTAAATACCACCTACTACACAAATCATTTGCTGATTCTCCAGGTCTATCCCAACTTCTAGTGTCACCCCACCCCATTCCCAGGTTAAAAAAAAAATCTTAGGCAGCTAGGTGGTGCAATGAATGGATAGAGCATTGAACCTGGAGGCAGGAAAACCTGAATTCAAATCCAACCTCAGATAGTTAGTTACTAATTGTGTGACTCTAGATGAGCCAATTTCTATTTACCTCAGTTTTCTCATCTGTAAACTAAGGATAATAATGGTACCTAGGTTGCATGAGGATCAAATGAGATAATATTTATAAAAACACTTAGCACAGTGCCTTGCTATATAAATGTTAGCTGTTATTATATTATATATTACATATTATATATAGTATATATATATATATATATATATATGTATTCAGGATATTCTAAAAGTCTTAAGGCAATTTTAAGTCTCTTTAGGATATTCTGTGTGTCTGTGTGTTTGTTACATGTGTGTTATTTTCCCCAATATAGTATTAGCTCCCTGAGGATGTAAGCCTGATTCAATTTTGTCTTTATATTTTCATTGCCAGGCATAAAGTGTTTTCTTTTCTTTTTCAATTTCTTTTTTTTTTTTTTAGTTTTTAACACCTACTTTGATAAGATTTTGATTTCCATTTTTTCTCCCTCCCTCCCCTCTCCCTTCTCCAAGACAACAAGCAATCTGATATGTTATATATGTACAATCATGTTAAACATATTTCCACATTAGTCATGTTGTGAAATAAGAATCATAACAAAAGAGAAAAAATATGAAAAAGGGCAAAAAAGTGAAAATTTTATGCTTCAATCTGCATTCAGACTATGGTTCTGCCCACTTCACTAAGCATCAGTTCATGTAAATGTTCCCAGGATTTTACAAAGCAGTGTTTTCAATAAATTTTTTTGATTAATTAGTTATTGAGATTTTCTAATTGATTTTGGGAGGGTTGAAAGAAAATAGAATATGAGACACACAATGTGGTTTTTCTTTTAAGCACTTGATATCTGTATTTATCTAGTCCTTGAAGCTGCATCCTTGAAAGATACTTCTGACCAGACCATCAAACATTCCAAAAATATTTCAGTTCTGTTTTTCTTTTAAGCCCAACAGCAATAGCTAGGATTCATTTAGATGAAGCAAGATGTTCAGTCCAGAATGTACCTTGGCACCAAGCAAAGAGTGTTTGTTGATGAATTATGTCCATGAATCCAGTATAAACAGGGAGTTCTCTACCTGCCTGTTACTTGTACGGATTTCGCCAACCCGTACTTACCTGCTCATCTCACTCAGATCCAAGTTTCCTCCTATGCAAATAGATTCCACAGTTCTTCATTCTTCCTTTCATAAAAGTTCACCATAAAGGAGTACAGTTTCTCTAGTTTGAATAATGCCCTTTTCCAATTCTAAATAAACATGGATTACTTCAATATTATGAAAGATTCACTGATTTATCACGTAACAGATAGGAACCTCTCCACATGCTAGAAGGTAGTTTTTCTGTGTTGCTGGAGATACAAGCATCCATAATCTGTCAATGAGCCTTTTGGGGATGAGTTGCTCAGAAATTTATCTTCATAGGACACACTTTCTTTCCAAGGTCACCTCAAGGCCAAGACAGTGTTGTTTGTTGCTTCTGTTTAAGAAAAAAAAATGTCTATTTATTTCAAATTGTATGTTCAGATAGCTGGCTTCTAAAAAATATATAAATAAGCAGTTAAGTCAGACCAAGTTAAGTCAGATAAACAAATATTTTCATTTAACATCTGTTATGCCTCTAACCCTGTGCTAGGTATGATGGGAAGAAATAAAATAAATAAAATGAAATTCAGATGAAAGCCCTGCCCGCTAAGAACTAGTTGGGAATATGAAAGACACTACTAAGTGGTTCAGAAGATAAAGCAATAGGCTTAGAGTCAGGATCAAACTGAAGTTCAAATCCTGCCTCAGATACTTCATCTTGGGCAAGTCACTCACTTATTCTCTGACTCAGTTTCCTTTTCTGTAAAATGGGGAAATAAAGCATTGACCTTCCAGGATTGTTGTGAAGATTAAATGAAATGTTATTTGTAAAGTGTTTTCCATATCTTAAAGCATTATGCACATTCCATAATTATGTATGTGATCTTGATTTCACTGGAAAAATTATTTCAGATGCAAAAAAAGTTCCCTTTGTAGTATGTTTTATTATTTTACAATAAAAACAAGGACTCCAATATACAAATAAGAAGGTTATAAGTTCCATCAGTGTATTCATTATTATATCATAATAATAAAATATTGGCATCATAATATAATGATACAGAAGTTGTTATTTTCAATTTGGGAACTTTGGAACTGTCCAAAATATCTATACAGGACAAAAATATTAAATTGGTAGAGGTCAGAATATTATCGTATTGTAAGAAATAATAAAAATGATGACTACAGAAAAGGATAAAAAGACTTATTTGAACTGATACAAAGCAAAAGGTAAAACCATAAAAAAAATAATACATCCAATACCTTCAACAACAGAAATGGAAAAAGCAACAACTACAAAACATTAGAAATTGAATTTTGCAAAGCTATAAAGCATGGCTCTAAAAGAATAAACATGAAGAGACATCTCTCCTGCAAACCTCCCCCCAACCCCCGGCCACATCTTGCAAAACTTTAGGTCCACAGAGTTTTACAACATTTTAATAGGTTTTTACTAATTTTTTTTTTGTTTCTTTCTTTCATTTCTTTAAAAGAAAACTTTGTTATAAAAGATGGCTTTCTGGGAGATGAGAGGAATGATATAAAGAGAAATCTAGATGGTACAGAAATAAAGATAGCAATAAATACATATACATGAATCAGTGGAACTCAAACCATCTAAGGTAGCTAAAAGATATAGCAATACACCAACTGCCTGTGATTATATTAATATAGGGCATCCTTTTGAATGAGGTGGCAGGGACAAAAAAAATGAGAAAATGAATCAAAAACTAGGTTAAATGTTATAAATATTTCATATTAAATCCATTAAAAGGAGCACCTCAATTTGCTTCTATCCATTATTCTTGTACTTCTAACTTGATAAAGTTTAAAGGTCACTGTTCCTAGGAAAGCTATTTCTGCCTTTCACACAAATTGGGAATTAGATCAAAATTATTTATAAAATTCTAATGTTGAATCAATCAACAATGAGCATTAAGTATGCATTGCACTGTTGAATTAAAG
This sequence comes from Sarcophilus harrisii, assembly GCF_902635505.1. Classification (NCBI taxonomy): domain Eukaryota; kingdom Metazoa; phylum Chordata; class Mammalia; order Dasyuromorphia; family Dasyuridae; genus Sarcophilus; species Sarcophilus harrisii. The sequence continues at coordinate 235,186,522 of NC_045426.1, read as the reverse complement.
ATCTTGATTTCCTTTCCAAGTATTTCACAATTCCTTTCAAAACACCATCACCCTTTCTCATGGTAGGCGACAATGTGTTTGGCATTAATTCTCTTTCTCATATACAAAAATATTCATGGTGTTACACTGTTCAGGAGCCAGCACAAACACATGGCAATTTAAGTTATCTTAAGCGTTATTACTACATACCAGATAGGATCAGAGTTTGAAAGCAATTATGTGTGGTCAGTTGCCAATTATCCTTTGTCAGTACCTATAGGATGCCAGCCTGTCTGGATTTTAAGATGAACAATTCAGTCAAACACTTGGAAGTTATATCTATACAGTGCCAAAAATCTAGTTATTAGGAAACATCTGGGTGAGTGCTTGAATTTCTCACTTTTCATCCGGATGTTTGGCATCCATCCTCTATTAACTAATAAGAAGAGCCAAGTGTTAATGGATAAAACATTTCTCTTCTTTTGTTCTTGCAACATGAGTGTTAGTCTCAATACATCACTTTTCCCCTTGCCGTTTCTTATTTAATTTTCCTATTCTATTTCCTTCTTTTCAGTGTCTTTTTAAGTTTTCCTGTTCTGACTGACTTTCACGCCTCCTGTCCTTTTTCCTTCATTGTTCGTCTTTCATCATTTGCTCCTCCACATACATTTATATAAATCCTACTACCTTCTAGCTTCTTTCTCTTCAAGAAGAGAAAAAAATTGGTCTCATTACATTTGTGACTCTCTTAAAGTTTTTCTTTTAAAATATCTGATATTATGAAAAATTTCTAACTTGTGGTCATAATGGACTAATAATTTCACAAACCTCTTACTCTTAAGGCTAAATTAAAGTGAAGGGATTGGGACTAAACCCGTAATCTCACTGATGTAGGAAATTCCCAAATGAAGAAACTCTTTCTACTAATGTAGATTAACAATCTCTCTGCAATTTAAAGAATTGTCTAGAGCACTAAGACTTTAAATGGCTTGCACAGGGCTTTGAAGCTATTACTTCTAATTTCAGGTGAAAAGTCACAAAAAAGTTATACAAATCAAAAATTATCCTTTTCTACTTTTTAAAAATACATTTTTACATTTTTATAAATCCATTCAATAGAACTGTCTGTAAGACATTGTTATGATAATACAGATTCCTCTAGGCCATTTATTTTCCAATTATAACAATTTTACACTTTACTTTTCTTTCCAAGATTTGAAATGTTCATGACTATTTGGGGAGAGATGATGAATGGCTCACAGTCAGCTGCTGCAATAACACAATCCCCAGCCAAGACAAACTATGTCCGCTCACCCTACTCTCTTAAACTCTTGATCTTTGCCTTAACTTTATGAAATCTTGCTGTGGACAGAGATTTTATTCCATGAAAAATATGAAAACTGACCTAACTTTCCATCAAAAAGTCTTCTATAAATTAGCAGTGAGAGGCTTTTTCTTTCCCTAAACAATTCAATAAGGTCAGTTTTGCAACATGATTATGTGAACAGAACCAGTAGATTAAAAAAATTTATTCTCATTGTCTTATACTTTTTACAAAATTGTTATTAGTATTGTTTTCATTTGTCAAAGATCAATGACATCAGGAAGGTGATGTTATGACTTGCAAGTGAGGCAGGGCTATGCTGCTAACTTTCAACCTATGAATATCTCCCTACCATACATACATACATACATACACATGTGCACACACACACACACACACACGGAAAGAGAGAGAAACATATACCTTGAAGTGCCATTGGCAATCCCAAAGTGCCTTAATAAGGTAGTGGTAACTATAAATATTGGGATAGTACCTTATTGGAAATGATAATTCCTGCATAACTTATTCTGGTTCCCTATTTATGTACTCTATTTAAGGATTCTATACAATAATCAAAAGGTCAGATTTAGTATTATTAATATTAAACAGTCAGCTGTGTATATATAATGTTTAGTATTTGAATTCTAGCTTTTCTCTTCCATATTCTTTAATTCCTACATGAAGTTTTAACCACAAACAAAAAAAAAAGGGGGGGGGTGAATCAAAATTAGGCATTGCAGGATGGAGTCTATGAAATGATTAATATCCAAGAGTGGAATCAAAATCATAGTTGACACACACCGTGGTTTTATCTACTACTTGTAATCATCCCAAAGTTGTTTCAGTAAACTTATATTACAATTATGTCATTTCAGTCATGTCCAACTCTTAGTGATCTTTTGGGGATTTTCTTGGAGGAGATACTATAATAACCCAGTTTGCTGTTTCCTTTTCCAGCTCATTTTACAGATGAGAAAACTGAGGTAAACAGGTTTAAGTGACTTGCCCAGGGTCACATAGCTAGTAAATGTCTAAGGATGGATTTGAACTCATGAAGAGGAGTCTTTTTTAGTCCAAATCCAATGATCTATCTATTGTATTACTTAGTTGCCCTTACATCCCAATATGTCTATTCAGTTACAAAAGGCAGTTCAATTACAAAATTTTATCCATCTGTGTAACAGTCTACAGGACAATGAATTTAAAAGATTAATAGCAAAACTGTGACTTGCACCAGGTTGATTTTAATGTTCAAATGCTCAAAATGCTCAAAGAGTTCTAAAAATTTGAGATAATGATGAGAGCTAGCATAGTTGGCTCAAGGACCAACCTTGGAGTCAAAAAAGGGCAAACCTTAAAGTTTTATCCCTTCCTCTGAGATACACTAACTGTATTTACTGTGGAGCTAGATGAGTCCCTTAACTTATCAATGTCCCAGGCAGTTCTCTATAACTTTAAAGGTTGGTGACTTATTTGAAGGTGGTTTCCATATCCAATCATTCACTGAAATCTCAGATCTGAACTAACAACATTCCCTTCAAGCCTCATGTGAAGGGAAGGAAGTATAGATGGAGAATTCCCAGTAGGAATTTTGGATCCTGAGAACATAAACAATAAGTATGAATGCCTGGTGGAAACCTAGATGCATTGGAATCTGATAATAAATATTGCTAACTGCATTAGTATCCAGTCAGTGTGGTACAACTTCTCCAAAAATCAAAGGAATAGATGAAGTATCTGGCAGATCTACCAGAAACTGTTTTGATGATCAACTTGATATACAGGATAGTAGAGTAAGGACAGATGCTACTTTGTGGCTTAGTATCACACAAAAAATAGGGGCAACTAGAATCAAATAGAATAACTGATTGGTTTAAAATTGGAAAAGGAGTATGACAGGGATGTATATTGTCATCTTATTTATTTAAATTATATGCAGAGTACATCATATGAAATGCCAGACTGGATGAATCAAAAGTGGGAATTAAGCTTGCCAGGAGAAATATCAATAATCTCAGATATGCCAATGATACCACTCTGATAGCAGCAAGTGAAGAAGAATTAAGAACCCTCTTGAAGAGAGTGAAAGGAACATATAAAAGCTGACTTCAAGCTTAACATAAAAAACCCTAAAACCCTAAGATCTTGGCAACTGATCCCATCACTTCTGGCAAATAGAGGGAGAAAAAAATGGAAGCCATGTCAGGTTTTATCTTCTTGGGCTCAAAGATCACTGCAGGGGTGACTGCAGTCCCAAAATTTAAAGATTCTTGCGCCTTGGAAGAAAAGCTATGGCAAATCTGTATAGCATACTAAAAAGCAAAGCCATCACTTTGCTGCCAAAGGTCCATATAGTCAAAACTATTTTTAAATAGTGGTCTATGGCTAAAAGTTGAACTATAAGGAAAGCTGAGCACCACAGAATCAATGCTTTTGAATTGTGGTGCTGGAGAAGACTTTTGAGAATTCCTCAAATACCAATTAGATCAAACCAGTCAATACTTAAAAGAAATTCATTCAGACTATTTACTGGAAGGTCAAACACTAAAACTTAAGTTTAAATAGTTTGGCTGTATAATGAGAAGATGAAACTCATTAATGTTGAGAAACATTGAAGGCAAAAGGAAAAAAGGATGTCAGAGAAAAGATGGATAGATAGTGTCATGGTAACAATGAACATGAACTTGGGCAGACATCAAGAAATTTTGGAGGATAGAAGGATCTGGCATGCTCTGGTCCCGGGGGGGTCAGGAAGAATAAGAGACCACCGAACACTGAGCAACAATAATAAAATCACAAAAATAAATCAATAAGTATTTATTTATTACCTATTCTGTACTAGTCATTATACAAGGTGATAGGCATACAAGTCAAATGAATAAGCATTTATTATGCACTTATTATATGCTAAGTACTGATAGAAATATAGAGAATAAAACAATTTCTACTCACAATGAGATTATATTTTAATGGGGGAGACAATAAGTTACTAAATACAAATATATACAAAATAGTACAAGATAGTTTGGGAGGAAAGGTCTTAGCAGTTGGGAAAAGATGGGGAAATCAAGAAAGTCTTGATTCAGAAGTAGGTGAATGAACAACCATTTAAAGAAAGAGAAAGGCTGGATGAGTCAGAGAATATTATGTATTCCAAGCATAGAGCAAAGCCAATATAAAGGTGCAGAGACCAGACAAAGCAGTGATCCGTATATAAAACCGGGACTTCCAGTTCTTCTGTATTGTAGGCCATGGGAGAGTGGGGACTAATATTCAGTGAGGCTGGAAAGATAGCTTGGGCACAAGTTGTGTAAGAGCTTTAAAACTTAAACAGAGGAATTGTTATGTTGTCCTAGAGGCAGGAAGAAGTCACTAATATTGGTTGAGTAGGGGAATCATGTTTGGATCTGTATTTAATAAAAATTACTTTGGAAGTGTAGAGAATAGGTTGGAGTGGTAGAGAACTTGGGGCAGGGAGACCAAGAAAGCAATGCATAATAGAACTATTTTAACCAATATCTCACCTGCTAGAATGCATTATTGCAGATAGCATCATCCAATAAAGCAGACAAATCACAAATGTTGACAAAATATATTGAAATCATGAATTCATTCATTATATATCAGGATTGCATAATAACAAATGAAAATAGATCTTACCAGCCAACGGCAAGGGCTTCATGCTACTGCTTGTAAACTGTACCATCAGCTCCAAAACACAGAATAAAGTATTGTCAATCAGTGCAGAAAAATCATTAAGAAAAAAAAACTCAACCCTATCCCAAATCTTAGATTAGATGTATTTGTGGAATTAATAAAATCTAAAGAGGGAAAACTTAAATAGCCTGAAATCCTTGAAAATCTTTACTTATAGACTCCAAAACTTAAACCAAATGACATAACAGCTGCCAAAGCAACAACAATCTGTAAATACTTTTGAAAAGGATATGAACATACTTCTACTAGGATTTTGAAAAGCCTTTTATGAGTGTGATTGTATGAATCCCACTAGCAAACAATCAGAGCAAAAAAAGAGAAATTTTTTAAAGTTGCTTTTGCTATAACCATGAAAAGCAAAAGCATCCCCTCTCAATATTTGATGCAAAGTAGATACATAGTTCAGCAGCTGCACAAAATAATATTCATATTCCTCACCCATGATAGGTCACATTTGAAATTTGTGCCTTTGCTTTGACTGTCTTGTATATCTGGGACATCATGCCCTCTCAATTTTATTTCTTGATTTTCCCCAGCTTCCTTCCTTTAAAACTAAGTTCAAATACCACATTGTTCAGGAGACTTTTCTCACTCTCCTCCCATTCTTGCCACTTCCATCAAAGATTACCAACTGTTGGGGGAGATATAGTCTCATCCTGACATTTCCCTTAGTACCTGAACAGCCTTTTCAATCAGTAACTTTTATCCATCCACATGACCTTTTCCCCTTGGAATGCCCATTGGCCACAGCATACCCCTTCTGCCCTTAATCAATCACACTCGGGCCACCATTTTGGGGCAAGATCTTGAGCAGGAAATTTCTTTCCTTTCCTAGCTGTGCAATTGACTTTTCCACTTTTCAACAGCATGCCTCAGTCTCATTCTCATCCTGGAACTTCTTTCAGCACAAGAGATCTTACCTGGAACTTCCATTTATCCCTAAAGTCTTCTCACATCAGAACATTCCTTCATTATACTGGCCCACTTCTCTCCCTGGTTATTTCTTCCAGGACCTCCTTCTTGGGTAAGGACCCAGGCCCTTCCTGGCTGTGCTCCTAACTTTGCTGACAAGGGTACCTCCTTCACCTCTCTCCCATATATGTTTTTCATTTTCTTTTTGTGGGTTGAATTCCCCCATTAATTGTAAGCTCCTTAAGAGCAGAGACTGTTTTCTTGCTTGCTTGTATTTATATTTCCAGGGCTTAGCACAGTGCCTGGAACATAGTATATGCCTAATAAATGTATATTATCTTTTTTGTTAATTTATTCTAGCATCCTATTAGTTCAGATTCAACACTAGGTAAAACAAAGTACTCATAAGTCATTGAAAAGTTAACATAGCTTAATTTATCTCTTACATAGCAAGGGCATTCAAGAAATATATAGTGGCACTTAATTTCTATAGATTTTCTCCCACTCCTACCCTCTCCAACTCATATTCACATGTCAGCCAGAGAGCATGGTCTTCAGACCTTTACAAGTGAATGCCCCTTTATTTCATGTGGGTGGGGGATTTATGCCCTTAGGTGAACAGGAAGCTATGTCAAGGGAAGTAAGGGCCACTTGGTTCCAGGTATAGCTTTCTTGCCTTTTAGAAAAACCAAAGGTTTGGGGAGACTTTTTGTTGTTGTAAGAAAGGGATGGGTTGGGCTGGGGAGTACAGGGCAGATTAGTTCTGGTTCTATTATATGATCTATCTAATGTGTGTATGACTTATAGGAACAATTCTTTATATGTTGTCTCCATATTAGAATGTGAGCTGTTTGAGGACAGGGTTGGTATACACTTGCTTTTGTTTGCATTTCCAGCATTTAACATAGGAAGCATTTAACAAATAATTTTGGAAAGGTGAAGTTATCAAAGATTGTTACTCTAACATTAAAAATGTTCCATTAGAATACACTTATAATGGAGAGAGCCATCTGCATCCAGAATGAGAACTATGGGGTCCAAAAATGGATGACAACATAGTATTTTTCACCTTTTTGTTATTGTTGACTTGGTCCTTTTCTTTTTCACTTTTTTCCTTTTTGATCTGATTTTTCTTGTGCAGCATGATAAATGTGGAAATATGTTTAGAGGAATTGCATATATTTAACCTATATTGGATTATTTGCTGTCTAAGGGATGGGGGAAGTAGGGAGGGAGGGAGAAAAATCTGGAACACAAAGTTTTTCAAAGGTGAATGTTGAAAACTATCTTTGCATGTATTTTGAAAATAAAATGCTATTCTTTAAAAATAAATAAGTCCTATTGAGTCCAAGGAGTATGTTTCACTTTACTTTTTCTCTAAGGGCCCCTCTGCTCTGAATCCATGCATAAAATTGAGATCAGATTGAATCCTAGGAGAAATTGACCATCTGGTGATCATATACTTTAAACCCCCTCCCATACTCATCATGGTGCCCAGAGGAGAACTGTTTAAGGCTTGGTCTTTCAGTCTAAAGTCTTCCCTAAGCCTCAAAATGGATAGAAATAGCAAGATATTCAAAGTGCAGTAGGAATCAGATTATGGAACAAGTATTTATTTTTCATACACATATTAACCATTAAACTCTCACAAGCATACATTGAGAGGATGACAAACTAAATGAGTAGGACCTATCTTACAAAATGGTTGAGCTGACATAGAAGGCAATTAACAAGCCTGTATTTTCTCTTTCTTTCACTTTCTCCTTCCCTAACCCCATCCCACTCCACCAAAATCCAAAAAAAATCAAAGGAAATCCTTATAACAAATATACATAATAAAAAGAAATGCCATGTAAGTAGTGGCTTTGAACAGATGTTAAACCTAATAAGGGATTGGGATTCTGTACTTAAATTTTTTTCTTCATGGACCTAGAGGATCTTATAGAGCAAGGATGCTGAGAACTGAAGATGTTGCCGATCTGGACAGTGAATCCCAAGGAGTAATTGAAGTCAACTAACTTTATGAAGTTCTTTTGCCACTTATGAATCTATAATCTATGTAAAGAGTTAGGTCTCCATGGACTGAGTAAGAAGAAAGGGTTATATATAATGAGGTTATCATTCCCTAGACAAATCATAGTTGTTAGTACAAAGATGGACATCCATATTACCATTCTACTCTGTCTAAATCTTAGAACCATCTCCAGAGCATCAGAGTTGTTTGTAACCAATTTGAGATTGTTCAAAGTATTGGTACAGAACTGAGGCTCAATACCAAGATGTTCCATTAATCCAGCCCTCTCAGAAGAAAGTTTACAAAGAAGAGATAGTTAAACTGTGCATACCCTTTGATCCAGCAGTGTTACTACTGGGATTATATCCCAAAGAGATTATAAAGAAGGGAAAGGGACTTGTATGTGCACGAATGTTTGTGGCAGCCCTTTTTGTAGTGGCTAAAAACTGGAAACTGAATGGATGTCCTTCAGTTGGAGAATGGCTGAATAAATTGTGGTATATGAATATTATGGAATATTACTGTTCTGTAAGAAATGACCAACAGGATGATTTCAGAAAGGTCTGGAGAGACTTACACGAACTGATGCTGAGTGAAATGAGCAGGACCAGGAGATCATTATATACTTCAACAACAATACTATATGATGACCAGTTCTGATGGACCAGGCCATCCTCAGCAATGAGATCAACTAAATCATTTCCAATGGAACAGTAATGAACTGAACCAGCTACGCCCAGAGAAAGAACTCTGGGAGATGACTAAAAACCATTACATTGAATTCCCAATCCCTATATTTATGCCCACCTGCATTTTTGATTTCCTTCACAAGCTAATTGTACAATATTTCAGAGTCTGATTCTTTTTGTACAGTAAAATAACATTTTGGTCATGTATACTTATTGTGTATCTAATGTATTTAACATCTACTGGTCATCCTGTCATCTGGGGGAGGGGGTGAGGGGGAGTAAGAGGTAAAAAATTGGAACAAGAGGTTTGGCAATTGTTAATGCTGTAAAGTTACCCATGCATATATCCTGTAAATAAAAGGCTATTAAAAAAAAACAAAGAAGAGATAGTTAAGTGATAGTAGAGAGTATCCAAGAAGCTCTAAGCCCCTAACCCCCACTTCAAGGGTTAATCCAAAGAAGTCCAGTTTTGATGGCCATCTAGTACATGGAGTTTTAACTATATTTTGCATCATAAATTCCTTCAGTAGTCAGGAGAAGCCCATAAATTCTTCAGAATAATGTTGTAAAATAAAATGAAATGTAAAAGATTACAAAAAAACACCAATATGTTAAAATATAGTTGTCAAAAGATATGTTTCTTTTGTAAAGTTTTTGCCCATCCTTTTTTTATTTCCTTATAAATTGTTCTTTTGTTCTCTGCTTTTCACCTTTTTTTTTGTTTTATTCTTTTCCCCCCTTTTATCCCCACCACCATTCCCAAATAGGCTATAGTTAAGAAAAAATACATTTATGTATACATCTGTGGATACACACACACTGCCACCCCCCTACACACACACACACACACACACACACACACACACACACACACACATCTTTCCTATCTCTGCTGACTCTGGTTTAATTCTGCTCCTTAACTTGCCTTCCTATTGCTTAACCTCCCCCACTCATGGCTCCTTCCCCAGAAGATATATTTCCTAAAAAACAAGTTTATGGATCCCAAGTTAAGAAGTCTCACTCTAAAGCTTAGAGAATAGAAGGAAAATCCAAGGGAAAAACCCAGAAGGAGCTGGTGCTATATCACTTCATGAGTAGAATGTGTATTATGTCTGAGAAGCAACACACAAACTCTACCTCAATCACTTCAGATCTCATGAAGAGTAATCTGAGAAACTTGGTTCCTTTGAGGGGGACAATCTTAAAAATCACCTGAAGGAATTGCTAGTCAGTGGCAACACAGAGGATACTATGTCTATAGATCTTACCTAAAATAGTGATTTAGAAAATATTAGACTTGGGTAGACTTTTTAAACTTGAGTAACAGAACTAAGATTGATGAGAAATCTTGCTGTGAATTCAAAATGTATTGGATTGTTAGTGATTTTCAGAGTTGAACCCAAATAATGAATGGGTTCTACCAGATCTCCACAGCAGAGAAGGACAAAGAAAATAGTACCTTCTTCTACCAAACAGAATCTGACCAGCTTAAGATCATATTCCAAAAACTTCTGGTCAAAGATTTATGAAAAAAAGTGATTGGTAATATAAAGAATTCCTTCTCACTTAAAATTTACATTCTAGCAGAGAGATAAGATATTACATGATCAGAACAATATAGTGTTCTATGTGAAATCTGAGAGAAAAGGTAACAATCAGATGTCAGAGAACAAAAATTTGGTTTTAAATGTGTTAAAGTTATCAAAATGTAATGAAATGGCAACTCTATTTTTTAAAAAATGTGATTGTATAATTGTATAGCTGATGGGGTTAAGGGGAGGAAGGAACCAAACTCCAATACACACATATACATGTATATGTACATACTTAAGTATGTATGTATATGGATACACATTCAGTTCCACATTTATTGTGTGCTTACTCTGTACAGAGCATTGTGAAAGTTACTGGGGCAGATATAAAGATTAATTAAGACATGAGAACCCCTACTCCCTAGTTTATAGGCTTACGTAGAAAGGTCCTTCACAGATATAAATAAACTATAATATAGAATAAGGCACTCATCCCCCAGAGATATGCAAAGCACTGGACAAAGTCTGAGGAAAGAGAAGCATTGAATTAATTGATACATGATTATACTTGATCCAAGCTAAAGTCCATTAAGAAGGGTCCATTCTCCTTAATAATTTAGGGGTACATTTAAGATAATATATATCTTTATCAAGATACTTGGCAAATGAGAATGGAAAATATGTTTTATTGAATATTCCACCTGTGGTTTATGTGATTTTAAGTATGGGGCTACCTATTATATTTCTTGCTTTCTCAATAGGTAGGGGACATGGTAGAAGAAGGAATAGAATTTGGAAGTGAAAAAAATAATTTTACATGCCCTAATTGAAAAGCTGCCCTACATTAAAAAAATATATCAACCATAAAAGAAAAACCCAAGTACAGATTTCTGCCTTGCCCTGAGTCAGTTAGCTTTTTACATAAGACTTCTGTCTCACTCTCATTAAAAGCAATAGCTCATACTTAAAATCTGCAAAATACTTTTTACTCATTATATCATTTGAGCATCATAACAATCCTTTGAAAGAAGTGTTATTTTTTTTATTCCATGCACAGGGTTAGAAAGTTCAAAACAGAGAGCACAAGGTCACAATTAAATATATGAAGTAGAATTTGGAATCATATCTTCCTGAAATGAATGTCAGTTGCTCTATGTACATTATGTGGCCTCCCATAATTTGAATTTTAGGATCTGTGTTCTCATCAGAAAGGCATCATCATCTTCTCACCAAACTTGGTCCAGCATCTTGGGAAGACCCACTATGTAATGGGTTTATGGTTGTGTGGAGATAAATTTAGTCCTATTTCTTTCCTCAGAATTTCTGAAAACTTCTGAAGCTTCTGGAGCTTCTAAAACTTATCTAACAATTATAGACAAAGGAAAGATCATTTTAAAATTGTGGCATCAGGTATATCCTTAAATGTAGTTGATTAATCTATCATATAATACCTATTAGATCTTGACTACATTAATGACAGTTTATTCTGGTAATGGCTGCTGTTTAAAACTATTATCAATAATAAGCATATGTGAATTGTCTATTAAGTGCCAGACTCTGGGGTAAGTCCTAGGGATGCACAAAAAGGCAAAATTATGGTCCCTGCCCTGAAGGAGTCACCAAGATGTTATAATTGTTGAAGGAATCTGGAAAAGTGATATAATTTTCTTGTATTCATTATTTTTGTCTTTAAGACTAGTTGCTGAGGGGGGGAGAAGATGTTTTTATTGTATTCTTTTTATCCTTTCTTTTACTCAACAAATATTATTAAGTATTTTCTCTGAGTAGAACTTTATATTACACACTAGAGAAGAGACAAAGTTTAGATTAAATATTGTCATTGGTTTCACAGATTTTATATTTTGTCAGGCAAAGCATACAGGAACATAGTTAACTAAGGTACACAATACTATGCAATTTAGTGCATTTGAGAGATGTTATAAAATAACTTTTTTCTTTTTTAGACACATAATTACATACTTGCATTTTTAAAAAGCTGCTTTTTCATTATACTTTGATTGTTGCTGATTTGTTTGTTGCTTAGTTCCAATATAGGAAAAATGTTTATCATAGATTGTTCCTGCCTGCACCTAGTGTGATATTGTTTCGTTTTAAATGTCCCAGATTGGGTATTGTTTTTTTGTAAAATTTTTTAAGCCTGCACATGAAAACAGAAGAGGAAATCTTACAATAACTAACAATATGTAATAAAATATTATAGGTTACAAGTATTTTAAAGTGTTCTTCAAAGAAAAAAAAAAGAAAATTCTTTAGTTCCTTACCTCCAAAGAAGTAGTGTACATCTGTTTATAATGATGCCTTACTCAAAAACTTTCATTGAATGAAGTAATGAAATGGAATTGAACACAAGGCACTGATATATTGGTAAATGGCATAATCATCTCTCAATTACCCATAGTAAAGGAGTGTAAAAAGAGCTTTATCAGTTAAATCCACAGAATATTCAAATTTTCATTTCAAGCAATAAACAACTTCCTTCAAACACTATGGATCTTATGAAAATATATCAGCAACAAGCAAAAGTAGATAATTTGAGTTTCATTTTCCTCATTTGTTCTGCCAATCTCTGATGAAACAAATAACGACACAACCAAAAGAAAGTAATAGAAGGGAGGAGGAACAAAAGGATAATCCACAAATAGAATAAGTGATTAGTACACTACTCATCAAGTTTTGACTGTAGAGCAGTATTAAGGGTCTAAAATATATAGAGATGGATAACTTTAAATTACTTTTAGACATAACTAGGAATATAAAGGTACGAGATAAGGAATCAGTCAGAAAGTACCAAGATTGAATGGAATCAACATTGTCTCTGGAGTCAGAGGAAGTGTATTTAAATTCTGGCTGTCATTTGCTACTTGTGGAACCTTGGATAAGTCTGAACTTCAATTTGTGAGAAAGATGGGGGGATTAAAAAATACATTAAGAAAGATGGACTATGTTTCTGAACAACCTTCAAACCTAGTATCTAAACACAGAAAAGTAAGAAACTAATCTTTAGGCTAATGAATTGCAAAAATGTGGTCAATTCTGATTATTTATTTATGAAAATGCAAAGTCCTCAAGGAATTAGAGTAGGAGCCTGGCCTTTGACTAAGCCTTGATCAACCAAGTCCTGGGGTGGACCTTAAAAAATAATAGGACAATCAGTCAGTAAAGGGTCTCGAAGGAACCCAATTCTCAATAGAGTTGGGGAGAGAATCCCTATACAAGGAGCTAGAAGAACATAAGCAGAGGCAAAGGCAGTTTCCATGAAGATATAGGACTCTGGGAACAAGGATGCATGGACCAGTTGGGCAGAAATTGTGTCAGAACAACTGCTATGGTGCTGAAACTTCCTGTGCTGCAGTCTCTAAGTTAGCACTTTTATATTTAATTTTTTCTTTTGGATTTTCTCTTGGGATCCAAAGTCTCTTCCTCTAAATACTTAAAAAGTTTGTGTCCTAAAAGTATATTTATTTCTGTTTTATTTCGTTTTAAACATTCACTTTTTCTTTATTAACAATATCAATTCTAGGTATTTGCTATTCTAGACATATTTATTGGAGATGAAGTAGAGATGAGAATTGATAGGGAACATTCCAGGAGAGGAGACATTTAAAATTAAAGTATTTTGCCATAGTAATGTCCTTGGCTGGGAGCTTGGAGTTAAAAATGACAAAGTTATAGATTCTTTTGTTACATTTTCCCAGAGGAAAGAATATTTTTCTAAGGAATCTCATTTATGTAATAAGTCATCAAAAATAATATCAAAAAGTAGCATCAGAATAAAAAGAATATCTGAACAATCCTATTCATCATACCATACTATTGCTGCTATAACTAGATAATCTTTAAGGTTATCTTCCTTTCCTAAGTCTTGTGCTTGTGTGTGTGTGTGTGTGTGTGTGTGTGTGTGTGTGTAAATTGGGCAACAGACTTGAAACTTTACTATAAGCATTCTTAATTAGAGGATTAGCCCAAAATTCCCTGTTGAGTGTTTCAATCTTCAAAGCCTCTCTAATTTTGTTTTGACATGATTGCCTCATTCCCTATCCCCACTCACAAGATTCCCTAACCAGGGTCCTTTATATCTTTTTGCTTTGTTAATTTTCCTTAACCATTACTCATTGGAACCAAAAATTTCATCCCGGAAATTCAGTTTTTTTCCTTTTACTTCTCTTCTAAGAGTTTCCCTCAAGAGCATTCATTGCAATACAATACATTCATGTAACTAGCTTAATTTATCCAAAATATTTTGTAAAGATCAAAGGGATTTCAGACTAGGAGCTATTGTCCCCTGTTGGGTAGAGATGGAGCCAGTGTAGTTTGGGAAATTGTTGTTGTCAGTCCTTTTCAAAAATGAAGAAAACATTTTCATAATGTCGGCTGCATTATATGGTATCAGTAGTAACCAGCATTAGTAACCAGTCACAATGTTTTTTAAAAATTCTTTCATTAAGTTTTTCACTTTTTCTTTATAATTCCTTGTTAATAATGTTTTGTAGCCTACTCACAACAACTATACATATTTCTCATGATAGCACCATACAATTATAGTGGAAGGATAGGAAGGATATTGATATTAAAACTACCATCCTATGCTTCAGAAATTTCAAAGCAAAACAGAAGATGAGTATCCCATAGCAAGGACAAGAGATAATCATTGAACTATTCAAATCTTCCATTCCTTACAAGATCAAAAGAAAATTAAGCAGCTCTTGGAATTTTGAGTGGATGCCTTGTAGCAAACATATGGGAAAACAAAGAGAGAAGTCACATCAGGTTGGCAGACATGATTATGTATGACCTAAGTAATTTGAAGGAATGCCCACACAGATGAGATTATACATCCCTTTGGGGTTTCTAAAAGTTATTTGAATATTTTTCACTTTGCAACAATTTTCACTAGAAATAAACAAGTCTCCTAATTTTAGTTGATTGTCTCTCCTCTGCCAATAGTAAAAGTGTTTACCAAAATCAACTTTATGATGTCACAAGCTAGATGGGTAGTTAGTTTTTTTTTCTGAAAACTTTTTCAACTCTTCAACCTCAAAACAAAGGAATTGTGTACACATATGGAATAATTAGACCTAAATTACTATAATACAAAGAAAGGATAGTAGCAATGGGGAAAAAATGTTATAAACTAACACGATAAATTAATACTCAGATCATTTACTTAGTATCACCCTTGCTTTCCCTCCCCATTCCATACCCATTCAAGCACAAATTAAATCATTTGATTCCTGAGCAGCAGAACTAGGGTAGGAAACTACAAGGATATAATGACTCTGTTTGAAAAGTAGCTAATTCCCACCTCATGCCCCCCCCCAAAAAAATGGCAAACAAGGATTATACACAACTGTTGGAAGAAAAAGAAGAGATAGTAGAGACAGGAATTGGAAGGGATGAAATGGGACTAGCATAGATGAATTTTTCAAACCTCAGGAAAAGGGATGGGAATGAGTCAGAAAACCAAAGCTGTAAAACAGGATAGAGAAGATATGAAGTTCCGAGTCATCTAGATTCTATTTCAATAAATGCTCCAAATAATCTTAAGTTGATGCAGCATTCAGAAATTGGGCATTAAAGTACTCATAGGGAAAGGATTCTTTGGTGTCTTCAGATCTGATGAGGGGAGCAGTAAAACTAGTCACTATTTTGTGTGTCTGTGTGAGGTGTTGGAAGGCAAGGTGGTGTTGAATAGTAGAGATCAACAAAAAACAGAATAGAATCAGAACCAGAACCAGAATGTGTCTATCAACATATAATTTTGCATTATGTTCGACAATTATAGCTTTATAAGCTAAATGAGCCTTGTTGAATCAATAATTTAAAACATTATGAAATCTGAAGTTAAATAAGATAACTACTAGCTGCCCTCCTTAGAATGGAAGAAATAGATAAACTTATAGGAAATTTCAATTTTCCTCTCCTACTCTTGGACAAATCTAATATAAAGACAAGTAAAAAAGTAAAATATAATTCTGAATAAACTATAGGAGTATTTTAACCTGAAAAACTCATAGTCTCTTCTGAGTGATAAAATGTATATAGATACAGAGAGGTAGATGAATCTATTTATTGATAAGTATCAATAAGTAGATTGATATATCTATATACATTGAAAGATAGAGATATAAATCAATGTATATAGATCTATATTGAGAAAGAGAAGGAAGAAAGAGAGAAAGAGAGAGATTTCTTGGGACCTTTAGAAAAAATTAGATGGCTTCAGCACAGAAAATTTAAAAAAGAAGACAATCTCACCACCCATTACTGACAATAATGTCATAAAATAGGAATCAATACATGAAAGAGACACAAAAGATATTGATCTAAATGAAGGCTTAATGATGTCATGAATAATGAGAAATTCAAAGAACAAATCATAGAAATGATTAATAAATATGTGATGTAGAATAATAATGATGATACAATATACCAGAATTCTAGGATACAATAAGCCAAACAGTTCTCAGAGAAACAATCATATCTCTGAGAACATACCTTAATAAAATAAAATGGGAGGAATAACAAAGTAAATTGTGATTTTAAAAAATACAGAGAAAAATGAGGAAGTTTCAAAAAATAGAATAGATTAATTGGAAACTCAAAATACTATAGAGTTGATCCACAAATGAAAAACTGTTTTTTTGAAATGGTTTAAAAAAATCAACTAACCTTTCATTAATCTGATTAAAAAGAAGAAAGATAATTATAAGAAAGAGGTGAAATCACAACAGTAACAATGAAAGAAAAATCAAAAACTATATGCCATGAACCCAAAATTTAAAAGAAATTACAAAAATATAAAGTGCATAAATTGATAGAATAGGAAGCATACATATTACATAAAATAATTTCAGAAAAAATAAATTTAAGTAATTATAAAAACTACCAAATTAAAAATCACTTGATTCAGACAGATTTTATAAAATGAATGAAATTCTAATAACTTGACCAGAGAAGAACAGAATAAAAATAGAAAAGTACATGCTACCAAAATGAATATAAATTCAATTTTTAAAATAAAATCCTGGCAAAAAGGTTATAAAAAATATGTTAAATTAACTGTAATCAACTTAAATGTATAGCAAGTAGGTAAAGATTTCTTGACACATGAAATCAATTAACATGATTGATCACTTTAAAAACAAAAATATCCAAAACCACATTATTATATCCATATAAAGATAGAGCCTTTTTAAAAATATAGCATTCAATTATGATTTTACAAACCTACAAAGCACATGAAGAGATAGAATTTTTAATATGATAAAATCTATCTAAAACCAAGAGTTAGCATTATATGTAAATGAGGGAACAGAAGTTTTCCTACTAAATACAGAATTAAAACAAGGATGTTCTTAAACCTAGCTATTATTTGCATAGTTCTAGAAATGCTGGTAATGGTAAGACAAAATAAATACAAAAGCATTAATAGACAAAAAATAGAAGTATCCATATTAGTTTATGACAGTGATTTATGTAGAGTATCCTTTAGAACCAACAAAAAAATTTAGACATTCAAGAGCTTCAACAAATACTGGGACACAAAATAAACTTATAAAAATTAGCATCATTTAAATAAAGCTATACTGATACCCAAAAAAAAACAATAGAAAGGGAAGTCAGATTCAAAATAATTTCAAAATGTCAAGACACAGGACTCCAGTGGGTTACACACTATGGAGGATACAAGAGAATTATAAGATAAAGTCCTTCAGGGGAAAAATAATCATAGAAATTGGAGACCATCAAGTTCAAATCCCTCACTTTACATATGAGGACATTTACGGTTATTCAGTCAAGTCCTATCTTTCATAATCTCATTTGGAATTTTCTTTGCAAAGATACTGGAGTGGTTTTCCATTTCTAACTCCATTTCATTTTACAAATGAGGAAACTGAGGCAAACAGGATTAAATGATTTGCCCAGACAATTAGTAAGTGCCACAGGCCAAATTTGAAAGGTGGAAAAGGATTCTATAGGCCTTGTATACTTCAGTATGACATCTAATCATCCAAAACTGAGGTCCAGTTAAATTAGTAAACAACTTTTCCCATAGTCACACTCAACTAAGGGCAGGACAAAATTTAGAGAAGACACAGGAGTAGTTCCTGATAGATTAAATAAATCCCCAGAGACCCTTTGATCACAATGGATTTTCCTTTTTCTATCCCTGATTTATACTTTTCCTTTCCTTTTATACCTTCTTCTTTTTAAAATTTTTTGTTTAAATTTTTTAAATTATACATGTACATTTATTTTTTACACATTTCTATATGAATTATGTTGGGAAAGTAATATCAGAAAAAAGGGAAAAACTATGACAAAGAAAAAAAAAGAAGAAGAAAGGTGAAAATATATACCTGCCTCTTTTGATCAAAATTTCTTTCTTTCCCTAGCCCATGGCATGGTAGCTCTTTAGAAATTTTCCAAAATACTTGATTCAATTAATACCTTACATTTTACAGAACCTCTGAGTTGGTAGGGATCTCAGAGAATACTTAGTCCAACAATTAAATGAACAGGAAACCCAGCAAAAGCAGTTTGTACTTTTAAAACTACTTTCATAAATTTTGCATCTGATCTTGTGAAGTAAGGCAAACACGATCATCTTCATTTTATAGAATCTGAAAGTCTCAAAAAGATCAAATGATTTTGAAAGTGACCCAAGTTCATAAATGTCAGAACCCAAAAAAATACAATATGATACGGTTCTTTTGCTGGCAAAAATTACAGTTCATGTATAATAGACTATAAGTGAAGCAGGAATTCTGACAAGAGAAATCAGATGAAGCTTCAATTGGACTTTAGAAACAAATAAGAGGGTTTTAAAAAAATGCAAAGGCATGTGGTGAAGATTGCCATTCAGTTGACCTTTACTGGCCTAACTAAAAAGAACCACATAACTCCACAAAAGGGTAGAGTGATGGGCCCATTGCCAACCCGTAAGACAGACCTTTACATTCATCCCAGAAAATCTAATGTGCCCTGAGGTATATGAAAGGATAGAGTCGGGGGGGGGGGGAGGAATCTGAAGGAGAAGGAAATTGAATATATATATATATATATATATATATATATATATGTCAAAGGCTAAAGTCTTCCCCAGGTTTTGTGGAGAAAGTACTTTCTCCTGTCATTGCTTCTGCATTCATTTCAAAAGGAAATCATCAAGTCCTTACTGCATTGTCTAGCATCCTAACCAAGCAACAGCATTGGGAGGGCAGGGAGGCACCCTCCCTCACCTGACATTCTGTGTACTGGAGAGCAATGAATTCAATATATACACTTTACACGATAGAAATAAATCAAATAAGTTGTTTACAAACACAATCTCTTGTAAATCAGAACATTTTGAAAGGACCAGGAGAAACAGTATTTACAAAAGAGACCTGCAATGAATTATTTTGAAAAAGCAAAATATGAATTTAAGTGAATCATCCCCTACTCCTGCTTATCTAACTTTTATCACATTTTTTCCTATAATACTACCTTCATGTGGTATTTTTGTAAGTATCTTTTTTGTCTGAAATAGTTACCACATCTTCACAACAAATATCCTTTCATAAAAATTAATTTATATGAATTGATCAATTTATATTGGGGAAAATAATTAATCAATACTGATGGAAATATATTAGATGAGGGCTCACGAATAACAGTATTATTATCCCCCAACTACTCTCTTTCCTGTACGTTCATCCACAAAGTCCCAGGAGAATATACTTAAAATTCAAATGCACAGATTCTGAAGCACATGTAAGGAATACGTATGGCCAAGGAGTACCACTTATTCTTGACTTTCTTTAAGGAGTCTCCACCAAGCTCACTTCTAGATGAGGCATTAGTGGTGGATAAGTAGTTCCACTGCTTGCAAAACATGTGATTTAAGGTTGATTCATTGCTGGGCTTGGTCAGAAAGGTCACTCCTCAGGGTCAGCCCCTTTATGGACTCAGCTACTTCTGAAGTGGGAAATGGAGGAAGGGCTCCTCCATTACATAATTCCAAAAGCAAGCTCAATTAAGTTTCTTTTTTTTTTTTTTTTTTTTTTTTTTTTAATTTAATAGCCTTTTATTTACAGGATATATACATGGGTAACTTTACAGCATTAACAATTGCCAAACCTCTTGTTCCAATTTTTCACCTCTTACCCCCCCCACCCCCTCCCCTAGATGGCAGGATGACCAGTAGATGTTAAATATATTAAAATATAAATTAGATACACAATAAGTATACCTGACCAAAACGTTATTTTGCTGTAGAAAAAGAATCAGACTCTGAAATATTGTACAATTAGCTTGTGAAGGAAATCAAAAATGCAGGTGTGCATAAATATAGGGATTGGGAATTCAATGTAATGGTTTTTAGTCATCTCCCAGAGTTCTTTTTCTGGGCATAGCTAGTTCAGTTCATTACTGCTCCATTAGAAATGATTTGGTTGATCTCGTTGCTGAGGATGGCCTGATCCATCAGAACTGGTCATCATATAGTATTGTTGTTGAAGTATATAATGATCTCCTGGTCCTGCTCATTTCACTCAGCATCAGTTCGTGTAAGTCTCTCCAGGCCTTTCTGAAATCATCCTGTTGGTCATTTCTTACAGAACAGTAATATTCCATAATTTTCATATACCACAATTTATTCAGCCATTCTCCAACTGATGGACATCCATTCAGTTTCCAGTTTCTAGCCACTACAAAAAGGGCTGCCACAAACATTCGTGCACATACAGGTCCCTTTCCCTTCTTTATAATCTCTTTGGGATATAATCCCAGTAGTAACACTGCTGGATCAAAGGGTATGCACAGTTTGATAACTTTTTGAGCATAGTTCCAAACTACTCTCCAAAATGGTTGGATTCGTTCACAACTCCACCAACAATGCATCAATGTCCCAGTTTTCCCGCATCCCCTCCAACAATCATCATTATTTTTTCCTGTCATCTTAGCCAATCTGACAGGTGTGTAGTGGTATCTTAGAGTTGTCTTAATTTGCATTTCTCTGATTAATAATGACTTGGAGCATCTTTTCATATGACTAGAAATAGTTTCAATTTCTTCATCTGAGAATTGTCTGTTCATATCCTTTGACCATTTTTCAATTGGAGAATGGCTTGATTTTTTATAAATTAGAGTTAATTCTCTATATATTTTGGAAATGAGGCCTTTATCAGAACCTTTGACTGTAAAAATATTTTCCCAGTTTATTGCTTCCCTTCTAATCTTGTCTGCATTAGTTTTGTTTGTACAAAATCAATTAAGTTTCACATGTTGGATTGGCAGCAGGTAGAGAATATTTTGTATACTGTTTATAACTTCCTCAAAAGGGAAAATCCACACATCCCTGGAGGACTAGTTCCTCACTGGCCAGTCTCCTATTATACAAAGAAATATGTTTAGATTTAAAATAGCAAAGGGAAATTTATTGTATTATATAAGTCTTAAAGAGTTAACTAACTAATCACAGCTTTCTGTGCAAAAGGATAGGGAACTATTTAACCTCTACTTTGCGACAGATAGCCACCTTTCCAAATTTATGCCCAGAATCCTGTCTAATACCCGTCTCTTTCTCTCTCTCATCCCTTTCTTCCTCTCTCCCACTCTGATCCCTAGGGGATATAGTGCTCTGGATTACTGGAACAAAAACCGTGAGATTCACATTTCCTGGATCTCAGACCATAAAGTAGGATTCTGATCTGCACACTAATCAACCTCTATCCCCATCAGGGGAGATCCCTTCACTTACATGTCTACCAGATCCATTTATAGCCCCTCAGCTTTCATTATATGGTCCTAAAAAGCAAAGTTGTTGTTCTAGTTGCTGAATATGCTAAGGCAGTTCATTTTCAGTTCTGTTTTTGCTGGAAATCCAATTTTTACAAGACAGTTAACAACATACAAGGAATGTTAGATTTGGAGGATGGTATCTTAACTTGTTCATGAATTGAATTTGAGTAAGGCAGAGCTGCTCAAAGTCATTACACTCACTCTTCTCCAGATTAAAGTCTAGTGACAGGACAAAGATCAAGATGACAAGTCGGTGATAGCTCAGGAGGCTGTGGGTGACCTTCAGTGAGATCCTGCTCTCTGTTCATTGGGAAGACTCTCTATACATAACCAAAAAGACTCTTGCAATTGGGTGCCTTCTAATCACTCTATTCTTCTCCCAATTCAACCACCCTGAGGCCATCTCAGCCAGGAAACCATCTCTTCCTAGCCTCAATTACAGATTAAGCCAAGGTAAGGATAGGTTTGTTGTAGCATCCTGTTATTTGAGGCACAATTTGGGGACAATATGAGGTACTCATAACAACATTTAACAATTAACAAAA
This sequence comes from Sarcophilus harrisii, assembly GCF_902635505.1. NCBI lineage: Eukaryota > Metazoa > Chordata > Mammalia > Dasyuromorphia > Dasyuridae > Sarcophilus > Sarcophilus harrisii. The sequence continues at coordinate 235,164,005 of NC_045426.1, read as the reverse complement.
GGAGATTTACTTTCAACCTAACAAAGATATACAACCAGGACATAGTAGCACTCAGCTTTTATAAATAAGACCCATATCATCTCTGGCAATGTGTCTAGTCAGGCTGGACTGTAAGATTCTCAGACAACAATCAAGCCAGAGGGTCCCTGACTCCATGTGGGTGGGCCTTTCTATACTAGAAGCTGTGACGAAGAAGACAGAAATAAATCACAACTGTGGGACAATTTTGTTGCCTTTTAGGGAAAATTAATGGTTGTTGTTGGGGTAAGGAGAAACCCTAGTAAATATTGACCTTTGAGCAGAGAAGTCTCCTCAGGACCCTGCTGAGAGGCGTATTGCAAGGAATATTTGCATTTGAGTTTTTCCTCTATCTTCAATCATCCCTCTGCAGACGGCTTATTTCCTTCTGTACTGAACAGTCCTATGTAAAGTTGTATAGAACACTATTAACCATCTCCAACTACCAGCATTTATCTTGAGTTGTGCTGGAGCTGTTACCAATTCTGTACTATTGGCTGCTTCCTCTTCTGGACTTTTCCACCTTCTTCCGCAACTGCCCTCTTTCCTTCCCACTGTGTTTGGGAACTGGTCTGGTCCATGGGAACAAATGGGATTTGGGGGAGATGGAGTTGGGCTGTCCTTAAGAGCAGTGCCAAAAAGTTACATCAAAATGTTGTGCTCCATGCCTAAAAATTGTAGATTGAGGATGCAGGACTGATCCTGGTCACAATAGACATTCTGCAGAATAGTGAATTTCATCTCTTTTTTTTTTTTATCAGAATTATTTCATGAAGAGGAAATTCCTTCCATTTCTTTTCAACTCAAATTAACCTTCTCCCACCACCTTACTTCAGGCCCTCATCACCTCTTACTTACTTTATTGCAACTGCTTCTAAATTGGTCTTCCTGCCTAAAGTTTCTCACCATTCCAATTTGTCCTCCACAGGGCTACCCAACTAACTTTCCTTAACAGTAGTTCTTAATCATGTGACTTCCCTAATCAACTCCTTGACTTCCTATATTTATGTTGAATATTTATATACCCCACCAAATATAAAGTCATTGAAATAAGGATTGTTTAATTCTTTGCACTTACATCTACAGTGTGTACCACATAGTAGGTGCTTCATAAATTATGATGGGTTAATTATTTATTCCTCTTTCTTTAATTGCTGAACTCACTACATTTTACCAAACAATACATTGTGTTATTTAAGGAGTAAAAAAGGAATTGGTCCTAAACTCTCTTTTTCACTTGTCTTCCTAGAATTATGCTAATACACATTACCAAAATGATGGTTCATGGACATATAGAAATGGTAGTAGTAATTAGTAAGGCAGCACTGTATTCATGAAAAATAAATCATATTTAACTAATTTAATTTTCCTTCTTGGTAGGATTATTAGATGAGTAGATTCAAGGAATGCTATAGACAAGTTACAAATGGATATCAGCAAAGCACTTGACAAAAATTTCTCATGCTATCTCTGTGATGATATGAGATAGAGAGAAAGCTATAGATTCTCTCTTCTTTTGACACAAGGATTCCAAGAATTCTAATGTATTTAGGTGGATTTAGCCATGGACAAATGACAAGTTGCAAATAATAATAATTATGATCTCCATCTTATAGAAAGGGGAGACCTTTGCCCAGGATCACATAGTTAAAAAATAGCCTAGACTCTAACACCAGTTCTTATCACTATGTGACATAAATTTATATTCTCTTGGCTAAAATCCATGTTAACTTGAAGGGAAGTCTCTAGTGAAGTGGCCCCGCTACTATAAAACTTCCTTTTCTAAATGCTCATAAATCATTCTCAGAAAACTTATTGACTCTATGCTGTTCAACATTTTTTAAATCAATGGCTTAGATAAAAACAGAGATGGTACTTATCAGATATACAGAAGGCACAAAACTGGGATACATCATGAATATGTCAGAATACAAAAGGACCTCAACAGATTAGAATGATGGGATGAATATAATAAGATGAGATTCAAAAGGGATAAAAAGTAATTATCATAACACATCTTATAATGCTTTCTAAACATTGTGAATCACATTTTTAGCAGATATGTAATTTCACTGATATGGCAAGAGCCAGATGATGACATTTCCTCCATCAAGAAGATTGGCATGTACTCTGAGATTAATACTCACTCCAGAATAGTTGCCTAGAGCCATGTTTATCAAACTTAAACTGGGATCACTACACCACACATGCTTCCCTGTAGGCTTGAAACTGAATTAGAAAACCACAAATTCACATTGTTTGTATTATTGAATTTTTATTTCTATTTTGTTATTTATACATTGCTGTTTGGAATTTTTAAGCTGTATTTAGTATTTTTCCCAATTATGTGTAAAACAATTTTTAATATTAATTTTTAAAATTTTGAGTTCCAAATTCTCTCCATTCCTTCTTCCTCATCCCATTTTACTGAGAAGGAAAGCAATTCAACTAGGTCATACATGTATAGTTATGCAAAACATTTCCATATTAGTCATGTTGTGAAATAAAATCCCTCTATCCTCTCCCCCACACAAAAGACCTAAAGAAAGATAAACTTTTAAAAAGTATGCTTCAATCTGTACTCAGACACTATCAGTTCTTTCTCTGAGGATAGGTAACATTTTTTATACTAAGTTCTTCAGAGTTGTCTTGGATCATTATATTATAAGCCAATCACAGCTAATCATCTTACAGTTACTTTGTACACAGTACATTTCACTTTGCACCATCTCATGGACATCTTTCCGGGTTTTTCTGAGAGTATTCTGCTCAACACTTCTTATGGCACAAAGTATTCCATTATAATCACATACCCACAATGTATTCAACCATTCCCCAATTGATGGGCATCCCCTCATCACTGATACCAGAAAAGAGTTGTTGTAATTATTTTTGTGTATATAGGTCTTTTTCCTTTTTTTTCTATATATTTTGGGATACAGACCTAGTACTGGTATTGCTAGGTGAAAGGACAGTCATTATAGCCCTCTAGATATAGTTCCAAATTGCTTTACAGAATAGTTTGATCAGTTCACAACTCTACAATGCATTAATGTCTCATTTCCCCCAATACTCACAAATATTTGACATTTTTCTTTTCTGTCCTACTAGTCAATCTAAGATGAGGTGATACCCCAGAATTATTTTAATCTGCCTTTCTCCAAATAATAATTAGATAGTTTTGATTACTTCATCTGAAAACTGTTTAAATCTTTTGATCACTTATCAATTTGGAAATGGTTCTTTTTTAAATAAATATGACAGTTCTCTAAATGTTCTACAAAATGAAGCCTTTATCAGAGAAATTAATTTACTTCAACTTTTTTCAGTTATTATTACTAACTTATTTTCCTCCCTCCTATCTCACTCCCTGTTTATTCTATTCGCTTTGTCCATTGTTTCCTCTTCAAAAGTTTTTAACTTCTGACCATCACCTCTCCCAATCTGCTCTTCTTTCTATCACACCCTTCCCCTTAGTCAAATCCTTTTCTTTCCTATTTTGTGTAGGGTAAGGTAGATTTCTATATCCAATTGAGTGTGTATATTATTCTTTCTTTGAGTCATTTGTGATGAGAGTAAAGTTCATTCCCTTGCCTTTGTCTCCCTCATGGTCCCCTCCAATATAAAAACTTTTTCTTGCCTTTTTTATGTGTGATAATCTATCACATTGTACCTCTCCCTTTCCCTTTCTCCCAAGACATTACTCTTTCACCTTTTAATTTCCTTTTTTAAGATATCATCCCTTCATTTTGAACTCACATCAGTGCCCTTAGTCTATATATACTTCTTCTAATTGCCCTAATAATGAGTTCTTATTAGCTGCAAGTATGATCTTTCCAAGTAGGAATGTAAACAGTTTAACTTTATTAAGTCCCTTATGATTTCCTTTTCCTATTTATCTTTTCAGACTTTTCTTGAGTCTTGTATCTGGAAGTCAAATTTTTTTATTCAGCTCTTCTCTTTTCATCAAAAATGATTAAAATTTCTATTTCATTGAATATCCATTTTTTTCCTTGAAGGAATATATTCAGTTTTGCTGGTGATTTTTGGTCATAATCCCAATTATTTTATCCTCTAGAATATCATATTCCAAGCTTTCTGATCCTTAAGTAGAAATTGCTAAATATTGTATTCTCCTGATTGTGGCTCCATTATACTTGAATTATTTTTTTTCTGAATGCTCATACTTGATAATATTCCTTGGAGGTTTGATTTTAGGATCTCTTTCAGGAGATAGTTGATGGATTCTTTCCATTTCTATTTTACTCTCTAGTTCTAGAATATAAGGATAGTTTTTCTTGACAGTTTTTTGAAAGATGACATCTAGACTTCTTTTGATCATGGCTTTTAGGTAACCAAATAATTTTTATCTCTCCTGCATTTATTTTCCAATGAGATATTTCACATTATCTTCTATTTTTTCCTTCTTTGTGTGTTGTTTTGTTGCTTCTAGATTTCTCATAAAGTCATTAGCTTCCATTTGCCCAATTCTGAGGTTTTTAGGAATTATTTTTTTCAGTGAGCTTTTGTACCTCCTTTTCCATTTGGCCAATTCTGTTTTTTTAGTTACTCTTTTCAGCATTGATTTTTTTGTACTTCTTGTACCATATGGCCTTGTCTATTTTTTAAAGTTTTGTTTCCCCTATTTTTGTGTCTCCTTTACCAAGCTGTTAACTAATTTTCTTGATTTTTTTTTTGCATCACTCTCATTTTTCTTTCCAATTTTTCCTCTGTTTCTCTTAATTGATTTTCAGAATCCTTGTTTAGCTTTTCCATAGCTTGAGACCAATTCTTATTTTTCCTGGAGGCTTTAGATAGGAGCTTTGACTTGTTATCCTTTTCTGACTTTGTCTTTTGATCTTCCCTTTCATCATAATATATTTCTATGATCAGTTTTTTTTCCCGTTGTTTGCTAATTTTCCAGCATTTGTCTTGACTTTAACTCTTTGTTAAAGTTTCCAGAGTGGAGGCATTGTCTCAAGCATCAGGAGTTTAGAGATACTTCTAGGGACCTGTAAATTTTCAATTTTTCCAAGGTCATGTGATCTATGGAGAGGTGTGTTTACTACTCTCCTGGCCTGTGCTCTGGTTTGCTCTTTTCTGCCCTGGAACTATAATGAGGTCCTACTCTATTGAGACCACAAACTCTGACATGCAAGTGCTTCTTCTCACTTTGAACTGCCATCCAGAGCTGCAATCTTGATCCAAGAGTTCTGTCTCAGTGTTAGTCAAGAGGACCCAGTAATCTCCTTCTGATCATTTATTCAGTCCTCTTACCTTATATAGGCTAAAAGCTCCAGAAGCAGCTACTGCTACTATTGATGCAGTGGCTCTCAAGTCCTATTCCTAGTTTCCTGGGACTGGGTCTATGCTGATATTGACTGTGCTTGACTATGCTACACTCTCCTTAAAGTTGCAGTCTTTTCCTGCTAATCTTCTAAGTTGTCTTTGGCTGGAAAATTATTTCACCCCTTCTTTTTTGAGTGTTTTGCTGCTCCAAGAATTATTTTCTGATATTTTAAAAATATGTTCAGAGAAGTTTGGGGGGGGGGGAGAAGATCAGACAAATCAATGGCTTTTCTTTGCCATCTTGGCTTTGCCTGGATTTTTATTTTGTTAAATATTTCCCAATTACATTTTAATCTAGTTCTGGTCTAACTTGGGAGAGTTGTGTTTTTTTGTTTGTTTGTTTGTTTGTTTGTTTGTTTTGATGCTTCTGGTCTAGGGCATTGAGAGGTTAGGTGATTTTTATGAATCCAGGATGTGTTAGATTTCAAACTTGGACCCAGATCTTCCAAAATGAACTAGAGGTTATTTCAGTTTCCTTCTAGTTCTATACCCCTTCAACCCTGGTTGTGGTCAAGGTGGGATAAAAAAAGAAATGAAGCTGATGTAGAATTATATAATATATATTATATATATATAATATGAAATAATAATAGTTGAATAATAGATAGGCAAGCTTTCTATCCACTATGTTATGATTGCCTGACTTTTGCTTTTTTCTTTGAAATAACTCTGTAAAATGGGATTATTTAATCTATTTTACAGATGAAGAAATAGAGAATCTGTGTGCCCAAGATCACCCAGACAACTGGAGTCTGGACTAAAACCTATGCCTTGTGCCTCTAAGATCAATGTCTTTACAATATAACATATAAACCTTAAGTTCTATAGTTTGCATTTAACAAAAATCAATTACACAAGTTCAGAATGAGGGAAGGCAATGGAATTTATTAGGAGAGTCCTTCCCGTAGCTATATCTACCTTAAGGATGATCAGCTGTGAAAGACTTAGCTACTCTGAATAAGGCAGTTCCAAGGGACTCAGAATGAAAAATGATATCCACCTCCAGAGAAAGAAGTCATAAAGTCTAAATGAAGATTGAAGCATACTTTTTTAAACTTTCTTCATTTTAAAAATCTTGCTTGTGTTTTTTTTTTGCAACATGGTTAATATGGAAATATTTTGCTTGACTGCACATGTATAATTGATATAAAATTGCTAATCTCCTCAAGGAAAGAAGAGAGACAGAAGGAAGGGAGAGAATTTGAAACTCGGAATCTTTTTTTAAATTGCTTTTAAAAAATTGCATGTAATTGGGAAATATTTGGTGAAATAATTAAAAAAAAAGTTATCAAAATGCATATTTTAAGAACTAGTTCACAGATACTAGATTAAGAATTTTGTCCAGTGATTTTAATTTTACAGATGAAGAAAATGTGGTCAAAGTGAATCAAGTGATAGGATTGTCTTGAAAGAACTATCATATCACTACAGACTAATTTCCATTGAATTGGAACTAGTTGAGGTTCTGGCCTCACCCCTTAACTTCCCAAAAGTTCAAGGTATGCTGGATGTAGCTTATCCATTTTCATTTGTCAAATTTTCAGTATTATCATTTATATCTTTGAAATCAGCAAAGTCTACAAATCAGGACTAGATTTATTTTTTTATTGTTGCTGCTAATTGCCTAGGAAAGTGATAGTAAAAATGTTAATAATGTAGATGAAACTTAAAAGTAGCCTTGCTTTTCTGAAATCTGGTTGTTAAACATTTATTCATTTATCTTTGTGGCTAGACCTTATCTGGGCTCCAAAGAGTTCTTCCTTTGACTTTAAGCTATGCTACTCTTAAACTTACAATAGTTTCCTTAATTCCTCTAGAGTTTAGATAGCACCAGACCTTGAAAACAATTACGTCTTGGGCTCAACATTTTTTCTTTATCCTGATTGATTCTCTTGAAGTAAAGCCATTAGTCACATATAACTAACATCTGGTCCTTCCCTTTAGCTAATATTTGCTATCACTTTAGATTGACACTGTGACCTAAGACCCTTGAAGCCTAAGTTGCCACAAAGACATTCCCAGGCATGAGTAGAATTGCAAGGGGTCTAGGTTAGAGTAAACTTGGGATACTCTTGGGTCATTTCCTCTCTGAGACCCCTAAATATTAGACATGTCCAGGGTTAGTTTAGACATTTTGGTTAATATTCTGGCAACTCGGTATATTTTTTTAGAACCAAAACTGACCCTAAAATTTATCTGGTCTCTCAAGGGGCTTCTAAAGCTATACTGACTAAACCTTTAATAGGTAAAGTTGTGCTAGAACAAAGAAATCAAACCCAAATAGAGATTCCAGAAGACTAAATATTGACATACTGACATTATCTGTTTTGTATTGTATTTTTATTTTGTTAAACATTTCCAACTTTTAAACTGCCTTCTCACTCTCACCTCCATTAGAGAGTTTTGCAGTTTGAAGAGCTACTTGCAGAAATAGAACAGACTCAGAGTTTGATACCTCTGTGCTGGAGCTTAATGGTTCAAGAGAAATAGTTATTAAATGTTCAGTATAAGCATTTATACCTCAGAATCACCAAATGTTACAAATAGAATTTTGAGTTACTGTTTTGTTGATTGCTGATTTTGTTGATTAAGAAAGTGATAAAGAAAATGGTAATAATGCACATTAAATTTAAAATGTGACCTGAATTTTTTTTGAGAACTGGTTGTTAAATATTTACCAGCATATTATTGCAACTATAGGCATAAGTTAGGCAACTCTACCTCTCCCAAGATTGCTCTGAAATAAAGTTGTCCTCTGAAGGTAGGAGCATATCACACCCTCAATTGTATGCTACCATCCAAATGGAGAAAATTCTTTCAATTTGTATACTAATTCCTAAGAATCCAGACTAGACCAGGAATTTCTAGTTCAAAAATTATTCAATGTGTTCATACCTTCCCTAATAACTAAAATTACTCTTCCTCATTCTTAACCTTCCCTTTCAATTATAAAGTAAATTATAAATCAATCCACTCCCAGTTGTTTCCCCACAAGAACCATTTTGCTTCCTATGATTTTACAATGGAAAATATTAGAGATAGTTCTGTGTCATGGAATTTTCAGCAGATGGACTACTCAGTTTTAAATGTTATACTAGTATTGGCTAGTACAGGGAACAACTGTGTAATTTTGGTTTCTTTAATACTTTGCAAGAGATGTGATATCATCAATGTGGGCACCCTCTACCAAAATAAATTACAGTGCTTCCACATTTGTAGATATCCTTCATGAATTGCTGTGGCATATATATGTATATATTGTAATTATATATATATATATGTATATATATAATCACCACCAAGTATCCAATCCTCTGATGATATTCAGTCTCCCTTACCCTTGGTTAGGGATAGCTAGATGGAGTTGAAATGCTGGGTCTAAAATCAGAAAGTATCATCTTCCTACTTCAAATCTGGCCTCAGACACTTACTAGCTGAGTGACCCTGGACAAGAGTTTTATATATATATATATATATATTAATATGAAGTTTTCTAAGTCAATATGTGGTCCACAGGAATCCTTATGTGTGATTTAATTGACTTAATAGCCTTTTCTATTTGAGTTTAACACCACTGGCTTAAAGAAATAGAATGCTGTGTCAATGCCATACAAATAATAAAGGTGGAGATGGCAAGATTGAAACCTGGGGTATCTGTCTCTGTCCAGCCCCTTGAAGAAAATGGGGGGGGAGGTAATAATTTATTTAACACTTACTGTGTGCCATGTGCTTTACAAATGTTATTTCACTTGATTCTCACAACAATCTTGAGAGATAAACATTATTATTATCCCCATTTTATAGTTGAGGAAACTAAAACAGATAGAGGTAGAATAACTTGCCCAGAATCACAAAGCTAGTAGGCATCTGAGACTAGACTTGAATTGAGGTTTTCCTGACTCAAGGCTGAACATTCTATCCACTGCAACACCTAGCTTCCTCATAGTCACTAAAAAGAATTCCCTAGTCACTAAAAGAATTACTCTTCCTCATTCTTAACCTTCCCTTTCAATTATAAAGTAAATTATAAATCAATCCACCCCCAGTTGTTACCCCACAAGAAGCATTTTGCTTCCTATGATTTTACAATGGAAAATATTAGAGATAGTTCTGTGCCATGGAATTTTCAGCAAATGGACTACTCAGTTTTAAATGTTATACTAGTATTGGCTAGTACAGGGAACAACAAAATTGGGTATTTGATAGAAGTAAATTCACTGAATGGATGAATGTCTATTAATACAAGAGTCACTCTATCTAGAATCTCTTTTGTAAGAATTATTGAATCTGGAAGATAAGGCTTCATTTTGGTCCTGAGGAATATGTGATCATATTGAAACACAATTCATTTTTGTGTTTTATAGTGTACATTTCTCTGAGAATTGCAACATTAAAAAAAAAAGCAAGTCACAAAGAGAAAAGTGTATTGAGAACTGAATCCCTATTAAAACAGGATTATTACCCAAGGCAAAGGAGTCAACAAAAAGAGAGAAGTCAAGCATTCAAAGATTCACTTTTCAAAAAATCTGATTACAATGAATGGATAATAGAAGGATACAGTTTATGAGTACGGAAAGATAAAGCAGGCTGATCTATAGTTTGCTCATGCAGAAAAGAAGGTTTAAAAGGAAGATTTGGAGAATGGGAATAATTCAATAGTTTGGGGGCACTGAAAGAAAAGAAAGCCAGAGGAAAGGGAATGGAGGTATGGGTGAGGTATGGGCAAGTATTTTGTTTTGTTTTTTTCTATTAAAAAATTTAAGTGACAAAACTTACAATTACTAATACTTTTTGGGGAAACAGGTAAATTGTCTTCTCAATGTTGTTCTTTTCTGTTGCTCAGATTTTTTAAAACAAAGCATTTTAGACAAGAATAATATGGCTATTCACAAATAGAATATTTATGACATTGATTCAATAGTTCTTAATTCTGGTGAACACTATGAAGAATTAATTGGCAGAATAGGTAAACTATAATGAATCCCATCAATTTTGAAGTAAAGCCTGCTTTCTCTGAGGTTCTTATGAAATAGAAATTGTAACCCTTTCTTTAGAAATGACTATTTGAAATTATCATTAATTCTAGTTGGGTAAGTGGAGTTAGCATTGTTTTAGAAAGTTGAGGTGAACAAACCAAGGATTTGTAAAAATCGAGAAAGCCAAATTTAGGATTAAAAAATGCACTAATACCAAAAAGTGACCTTTATCATCAAGAATAAAGAGATATTTATTTTTCCAGCAGATGATTTCATACTCAGAAATATTTTTAAAGTTCATTTTAAAAGCCTTGTTTTAAGTTTAACATATCATTTTCCAATAAAATATATTCATCCTCGATAATTATCCTCTTTAGTTGATATTTTTAAAAGTCATTATCTTTTGGTTTAAGTTTTCAGTATAAAATAAACAAAATAAGAGTCTTTAGTATTCTCAATTTCTTTGGTTGGAAAATGATCCTTTAAATACATATTCATCATAACCATCCTTGAAAAAAAGGGAGGAAAGAAGAAAACTCTTGATATCAAAAATGTTTTCTCTTATAACACAAAAGCCTAGAAATGAAATTAAGTTAATTGTAGTTTTAGATATTAAAGCAAACAACTCTTTTTGCTATCCTTTCATTATCTAAAAGATTTTTTTTAAGAGTTTAAATTTAAATTCAATAATCTTGCTCTCTGTTTGAACTCTTGTTCTCATAGCGTTTAGAGTCTATTCATGGACTTTACCAGATTATAAGCAATATTTTTCCAGGAAGAAACCAGATGCAATAAACAAATAAAGGTTTTCATTTTAAAACTTTCTTTATGGCCAAATCCTAAATATCACAGCCACATTCTGCCATTTCACCAATACAGTGTAGAAGAGGAAGAAGGAAAAAAAAAAGGCCTGAGTTCAAGCAAGTTTCTGATTTATACTGTCTTTTTGACCCTGAGAAAGTCTGGGGATTCTAGAGATGTCATTGGTATAGAGGGGAAGTCACTTAACCTCTCAACGCCCTGGGCAAATCTCTATAAATTGCATAATAGTAGAAGATCTTTTCCAAGAAAGGTGATTTCCACTTTGGAGTTCCCTAGTTTTTATGTCAAAAACAAAAGCACCTTTAAGCATTACATTTTAAATGAATCCATTCATAATAGATACTGATCAGTCTAATTACTAGTAAAAAGTTCACTTTTAATGGGTGACTGCCTGGAAAAGAACCTGTATTCAATTCCCTTATCTGTCCTATGAGATCTTGAGGAAATCTCTCAGTTTCCCAGGGTCAGAGTTTTTAAACTTGTGAAAATGAGATGATCTGTAAGGTATTCTCCAGCTCTAAATTCTTGATTCAAGAAGATAGTTTGTTTTTTAACCTGGTATTGCACAACTAGAGATCTCAGAAAAATGTAAATCACTGTATATGTGTGTGTGTTTCTGTGTGTGTGTGTTTTAAAATCACGTCTGTTTTACTTAACATTAATTGTTGATTCATTGCAGTATTCAGGACTAGCATTCTTTAAATTTCCTGAACAATAATTTGATATCAGAAGTGAATGGAACTAAAGATGCAATGCGGTACAATGGAATGATTATTTAGCATTAGGGACAGGACAGCCCTATGAAACCATTCATGGACTAGTCTACAGTAAATCTCTGTTTTTGAACACTTGCTTATTAGTGACAATCAAGGCAGGGAGATGCTTTTGTATTGTTCGAAATGGATTAAAATTTATTTTATTTCCTTCACAAGATATTTGGAGTTATATGTCTTACTCTTATTTCAGCTCATTTAAAGTATCCCTGCTTGTTCAACTGTAGTTTACTTGCTGATTATAAGTCTCAAATGCCTTTGTTCTTTTAAATTCTTTTCCAGTCCCAAAGGGTTTGTTTGTCACTGAGCATTTTTTGCCTGTGATCTTCAGAACTTCAAATTGCTTTGTGGCTATGTGTGGCATTGGTGGTAAGGGAGTGTGTGGGAATTAGGCAGATTCTTTCCATCTAAACCTGTTATACTTTTAAATTGAAATAAGAGCATGGGTAAATGTAATTCCCCCCTCCCCCCCTTTTCTACCTTCTTCTCTCTCTCCCACCCAAATCCTTTACTAGGCTTCATTTCTCCATGACATTCATAGGATCATAGATTTAGAGTAGACATAACTTGGAGCTCAAGTAGTCCAATTTTATCTTTTTGCAGATGAAAAAATAGAGACAGAATAATAAAGTGATTTTCCCTAGGTCACCACACAGGTAGTGAGTGAGTGAAAGGGGATTTGAACCCAAGCACTCTGAAATTTAAATCTAGTGCTTTTCCCACCGCACCAGAAAAAGTCCAGAAAAAAATCCAAATAAGAAAATTTTCATTTGTTATAATTTAATAAACCCATTCTTAATGATGCTGTACTTATACATAGACACATGAGACACATGCAAAATTTTAAAAAGAAACAACTCAGCAATTTATAGCTGCAAAAGTTTAGTCCTAATCTCCTGCTCTACTGCTAATTTCCTGTCATTTCACCTCTCAACTTCAGTTTCCTCATTTGTAAAATGTGGGAATTAATTAGGTGACATCTAATAAGGTCCTTTAGATTGCACTTAGTTAATCAACAAACATTTATTTAAATCTTTCTATTTGCCAGGCACTGTGCTTAGGGCCTCAATATAATGACCTCAAGTAGCTTATGTTCTAAATCCACATAAATAGGTACATAAAAATACTTATAAAATGAATGGAAAGTAATTCTAGAGGGAAAAGCATAGCAACAGGAGAGGATGAGGTAAAGAAGATGACAAATAAGGAACTTGAACTGAGACTGAAAGCCAAGGATTCTCTGAGATGAAGGAGGAAGGAAGGTAACAACAGGAATCAAAGCAGCTAGTGCAAAGGCAAAAGAATTGAGATAGTCTGGACTGGAAATGAGACACAACATTTCGTTTCAAGAAGAAGTAGACCAGTATGTTCCGTTCATTGAGTGTGTGAAGAAAAAAGTAAGTTTGAAAGATAAGAAGGGGTCAGGCTCAGAACTTTAAACACCAAACAGAGGAGTTTATATATTTATCCTTAGGATAACAGAGAGTAACTGGAGTTTATTGAATTGGGTGTGACAAGGTTAGACTCATGCTTCAGGAAAATCAAAGTTGTGTAGAGGATAGGCTGGGGAGAGACTTGCTAATTAATAAACTTTCAATAGTTCAGATAATTTAATGAAGACATGAACTTTGGGAGTAGCTGTATGTGGAGAGAATGGAACACATAAGAAAGATGTGGAGGAAAAGGAAACAATTTCTCGTAGGTATTTTTGACTTTACCTAAATGTTTGTACAGTTGGATCCTCGTCATGGAATTGAGAAGGGTGGGGGAGGGAGAGGGGGACTAGGAGGATTATATACATCAAAGGCTTTTGAGGGAAAGAAGGTGAAGAGGAGGCAGATTTAATGAAAAGTTAAAAGCAACCTGGGACTTGTGGGAGAAAGAAGTGGGAAATGACATCATTATGTTTCTGTGGGCAAGCCTCGCTACAGGTGCTCCCCTGAGGGCCTCAGGAGGTAGTGCAGACACAAAAGCTGTCTTTTCTCTAGAGTTCCGGGAGTCTCTCTCCTCCTGGAGCAGGTGGAAATGAAATCCCACGTGGTTAGAATGACTGCTGCCTCACTGGATTATACTACTTTCGAATACATTAAATGCCAGAAAAATTCGGTGTGGTATTTCTGTGCTGTGAAAAGTAAGCTCAATTTCTTTTCTCCCGCATATTCTGTAATTTCCAATGAGGAAAACTGAAACTTTCTTTTTCGACTCTTAGTTCCTGTAAATTAAATGTATAAACATTAATGCAGAAAATAATTTTACGCCTAAAAAAAAAATCCAGAAATACCAAGTGTAGCATTTCAAATATATCCATAAAGCAAACAAGACAGCTTAATTGTTTGTTTCTCCAAGGGAAGGAGCTAAACCCGGAATGAATTTGGTTCAGCCTAAGAAACAATTCGTTTGCTCTGCCTAATTCTGGCAATTAAAGTTTTCCCAGACACAATTAACATGCAAATCAGAAGCGGAGGGGATGGGAGAGTATTGTGTGTGAAGTGAGATGGGGGGAGGAGATAGTGAAGAAGGAAAGTAGCTTCCGAGGCTAAAAGCAGGGAACCCAGCCCCCGGCGCCCTTCTGCCTGACAGGGTCTGCCTCCTGGGAGGGGTAAGGATGATGCAAGTAAGGTCCTCCACCCGCCGCATAGCAGCTTTTGAGAATGGAGGTAGCTGCGGTAACTGTGAGGGGTTTTAAGAAGGGGAAGAAACGAGCCGCTCTGCGCGGGTTCAGATTCCCCCACCCCGGCCCTGTTGTGATTGGTGTTTTAACCCAATCTGCACCTAGCCCGGATAAATTAAAAAAAAAAAAAAAAAAGTGATAGTCTAAGAGTGACTGGAGCCGGAGGACACATCTTTTCCCAGATTTGAAGGCATTCACTGTTGGGTGCCTTCCGCTAGTCGGAAAAGTAGCGGGCACAGCACCGGATGTCTTTTCTGTGATAAGAGGTTTGGAGTGGGGGTAAGAAGTAAGATTACACCGATTCAGGCAAGGGAGATGCTCCTGAGAAAATCGGGAGAAGACAGCCTGCTTAGATGTCTCATCTCGCCTCAACCCCTGAGGACCGTATGGTGGGGTGGTAAGCAGGTGTGAGTTGGAAGCCTGCCTCTTACTCTGCAGTGCCTATAGACCTGGCCGCAGACCGCTCGCTCTAGCTAGTAGTGGGCCTGCAAGCGGTAGTTCCAAAGCAGCACTGCTCCAAGTCAGCCAGTTTGCCTTGGAGAGGTGAAGTGAGCGGCCCCTGGTGACAACTTGAGATAATAGCAAAGCAGTCCCTTTACTTTGCGCTTTTTTGCAAGAGGGAGGGAGAAGTTGTTTAATTTTCCCTTCCCCCACTTTATTTCCCTAGCCACCATTCTAAACTTATTCCGCTGTTAGGCTGGCGGAGGACTGAAGGGCTTGGAAGGTAGGAAGAAGGGAAAGTGAGTTTTAGTGTATTGGGATCAATACAAGCATAGTTTAGTGGGCCCACAGTGTGAGTAGCCTGATTAGATAAATTACTCATAACGACTAAGTTGAAAAGTTTCTTCGTAGCTTCCTTTGAAGTATCTGTGCAGTTATTATATAATACAGAAATTCAACACCAAGTATTATGTTTCGCTTAATTTTACCTCCCTCCTCATCCTTTGCTTCTTCTGCTCCCTTTCAAAACCTGAATGTTTCTTATTCTAGTTTGAAAAGTGCCTGGATGCAGGTGCCTTTTTATCCCTTTTTCTTTTTCTGTCCTTTTTATAAAGCACAATCTATGAAACTCCTCGTCCAAAAGTTACCCCGTATCCCACTACAGAGGTCATATGCTGTTATGAGAAGCTGTATCCTGTGCCATCCGTTTTGTTTTGCAAGTGGAAATAGGGTGGAGATTTATTGGCCCTCTACTTCTTGGCGCTAGCCTCGAACTTTAATAAGGAGTGAGCGATTTAAAGTTCGCGGGGTGAAGGCTTTGCCTACCCATCTCCAAAGTCAAAACAATGATTGAGAAATGTTTGAATTTTTTTTCTCACTGGGGTTTCCATTTTTATTATCATAATGTATATTTTAAGATTTTGGTCCTTAGGTCTCCACCTCATTTCCTAAGAAAATGCCAACCAATTTTCTGATTAAGGGTGTTTTTTGCTTAATATGCCTTTTTTTTTTTTTAACATTTTCGTCTATGAATATAGCTATTATCAATAAGTTAGTATATCCGAATGGTATTTTTACCCACATCAGTTAATATACAATTCATCAGGGTATGTAAAACGTGCCTCACTTTGGGATCCAAGTACTGATACAGTAATCAGAATTAGAAAGCCTTACGGTTCACTTACCCTCATCTTTTAAAACTTTTCCATTTAAGAAAATCGATAGCAAATCCTTTCTTGTAACTTGTCTCCTGGATTATTTCTATTTTTATTTTTTCTGATTTGGCAAGGATCAACAGGGCTGCTTCTACCAAGTCTCTGATCCTTACCCTGCAGCCCCCCTCTCCCCCCCCCCTCCCCAGGGGAATCCAGGGTGGGAAAAGCGCTGGAAATGGAAGTCTAGTATTCCCAGAGCCTCTTTTAGTACCTGTTAAATATGTGTGTGAATGGATGAATGAGGAATACAATTGGAATGAAATGCCGGTCGTCACCTCTTGGTCCCAATCACTTTAGCATACCTCCCCGCTTCTCCCAACAAATTCTCATTCTCTCTCTCTCTCTCTCTCTCTCTCTCTCTCTCTCTCTCTCTCTCTCTCTCTTTCTCTCTCTCTCCCCTTTTCTCCCCCCTCTTCCTCTCTCTCCTCATTTTCACTCTCTCTCACACGCACACATACGAATGTACACACATACGCGCACACACGCACAATTACATACCCCGTAGCTTTTGGGGAGGATGAGAAGCCAGAGGAGAAAGGCAGGCAAGAAGGGAGTCCGCTTGCCATAATCCAGTCCGGGATTTGGCTCCACCTCTGGAAATAAGCAGCCTAGCTACTGACAGAAGAGTTGCGAGCAGTGGAGGGAGAGGCTGCTCAAAACTCAACTCCTAAACACAGTTCAATGACCACTTGCTTTGGGCCAGGAGCAGTTGCACTTTTCCGCTGTGGCGAATAGAAAGAGGTGCCTGCCTGGGAGTTTCTTGAAGGCGCCGGCATCACCACTACCTAAACCACGTCCGCACTTCTGGAAGAAAAGAGGGAACAGGACAAGAACGCTCCCTTCCCCAACCCCCATCCCCCCCCCAGCCTTGAAATGGCTTGTTAATCTGCCTGAGAACCGACTGAAGGGGACTTTACTGGAGTGAAATTCTTTGGAATCTAGCTTTGGAAAAGAGTTACTTAACCGCTTCTCCCCCTTCCCCCTCCCCCTCTTTCCCTGTTTTCTTCTCCCCTCTTCCCTTTCCCCTTTTCTCCTATCTTTGGAAATGAGAAAAGTGAATTTGTATCCCAGAAAGTGGTAACCTCTAATATTGCACCGAAAGAGCGAGTGAAGAACACATGTAGTAATGACAAAGGATTGCGAAGGAAAGAGTGGACTGCGCTGCCCAGAAAGATCCCCTATATAATGGATTACTAAATGGGATACTACATCAGCTAGTTCCGTGCTCTGGCTGCCTATACATGCACCGAAAAGGTAGAGTAACCTTTTTTTGCACCCGCTTGTTGGGTGGCTCTGAAAGAAGACAACTACTGTTTTGCTTTGGCAGATCCTGAAGGAATGAGCTTAGTATACCGTGAGGTTGGATACTGCTTCCAAACCCCCCCATACCCCGTTTTGTGATGTTTTTGTTTTGTATTTTCTGTTTTGGAGCGTTTACACTGTCTGGGAGGAGCTGGAGAAGAGAGAACAAGCGCTCCTTCTGTCTATCCATCTTTGCTATTAGCCCGGCTCTCAGAGCACCAGGTTCTTTGGGTTGGCACAGACGCCGGGTTCCCAGCCCCAAAGGCTGAGGACCAGTGAGGGCTCCAGTGTGGAGGGAGGCAAGGCATGGCATGTATTTGTGCGCGTGGTTGGTAGTCCGGTTGGTTTCTTGCAGGAGTCCGTCCGCCCCAATAGATTCGACTCGTGTGACAGCGCAGAGCGGTTTTGGGTGGGCTTTGAGGTAGAAAGTCGGGAACGATTAGAAGGAAAAATAGGGAACTGAAAGGGACAAGGCACGAGACTGCTTTTAATCTTTGAACGGAGGAGCTAGATTGGGAGTCTTCTTGTTAAAGATTGTTGAGAAGGGGGCTTCTGTAGAGGAAGTGCAAAGGCTTTTGTTGTGAGATCAGGTTTTGGGGTGGTTCCTGTGATGGGCGCACAACAAACACACACACACACACACACACACACACACACACACACACTCGAAGCAAAGGAAACTTGTGATGTTTCTCCCCCAGTCCTTGTATCCCTGCGTGCTTCCCTTATGCAGATGCCGCTTCCCTTCTCCTGGCTTTGTTTGCTAGAGTGGAGCTGGCCGGCCCGAGCGGCGCTCTCGGAGCAACCCCCTTCTCTGGCTCCTGTCAGCTTTTTTTTTTTTTTTTTTTTTTTTTCCGCTTCCCGAGAGGTGGAGGGAATAAGGCTGCGTCTCCCACTAGACTCCCCAGATCCTATTCCTTCCAGCTTCTCTCAGGATGAGAAGTCTGTAGCTGTCAGTCCGCTGCCTGCCAGGCTGTATCTATAAGGCTTTCACTGTCTGGGAAGGTTGGGGGAGAAAGAGGGTTAGGGGAAGGGAGAACAAGGGTCGTAGAGCCGAGTCATTTAGTCTCTAGCCGACTCCACCTCTCCGGGTCAGTTTTTCACTCGGGTTCTATTTCTTAGGGGGTCTGGGTGTCAGATCCCCTACCTCACTCTGCAGTGTCCTGGGGTGGAGACGCGAAAGATAGCGGAAGCCCCTTCCCCAGCTACACAGGGGATGTGAAATCTGCCCTATGATTCTGTGAGCTTTTCTTTGGTATATAAACAACTCTCCTCCTCCGCCACTCCACCCCAGTCATCTTCTCACCCTGGTCTTTAGCTATGTCTGTCCCGAGTCCAGCGCCCCACCCCTTGATTGTCCTCTTTCCTTGGAGGGGCTGCGGGAGGGAGGGAGATCTGGGACTCGCCACTTCCCACCCTGGTTTTCCATCCTTCCTAAAGCGAACTTTAGGATTTCCTAGGCTGGCTTCTTACAATTTCTTGTTCTGTTTTGATCCGAGTGAATTGGGGAACAAGGGATGGATGGGTGAAAGGGGAGAAGGAGAAGAAGGAAGGTGATGATTGGTATTGTTAAAGGAAACGGCCTCTCCTGCCTTCCAGATTGACCCCTTCCTGCTTTGGCATCCCCCTAGTTTTTTCCTCACCTATTCCTCTTCCCTTCCCTTTCCAGCTCTGGGCCCCGGGACAGGGAAACCAGCAACCTGGTAAAGTTAGGTTTAAAAGCCATGGCCAAGGGTCAGAGCTAGGGTTAGGGCACAATAGGGTTTTTGTTTCGCAGTTCCTTTTAAAGGTACTGCCTAGATGTAAATAACACACTATGGAAAGGGAGAGAGATACGCGAGGAGGCGAGTGGAGGTGGGGGTGGGGCGCTAGCGAAGTACCTGCCAAAAGGAGCCGAGAGAAAAAACAGTAACCCGCTACCAAACCTTCTTCCCTACCCTTACTACTATTCAGTCTTATTGGACGTATGGGCGAAGGAAGACTCTGCAGGTCCCAGAGACCTCTTGCCTACACAGCCAAAACCCGGGAGCGAAGGGTTGGACTAGAGGCGGGGAAGGGAGTATGAGTTGGATGGGGATTCGGGATGCTGCTGTTGGTAATGATGATGATGCTGACGACGTTGAAGAGGAGAAGCCAGAGCTCGTGTGTGCATGAGCTTAAAGCTCCCTTAGTTGAGAGTTCTGCATTAAACACTCCGGCTGCGAGTTTATATGAGTGGAAATAAGAACCCGAGTCTTCGAAGCTGCTTTTGTAGCATGACTTGCTGAGGATAGAACTGATTGCCTAAAGGACAGAGATGAGAGGACGGGGAAAGCAGCTAATTGACTACAAACTAAATTATTCCCAGTGTTGAGAATCTATAAATCAGACCGGACCAGACTCTAGGATCCACTTCTCCATCTTAGCATAGCATTGGGAGACCCCCAAAGAGTTTGAAGGGATAAACAGAAGGTTGTTTGGTGACTTTGAAAGGCTGATAGACTTAGCCATCAAATCACTCCTAAAATTCTACAATAATAATCATAGTAAGAATATAACTAAAATGACAATAAAGCTTTTTCTGTTTTCCAGATTTTCCTTAGAACAATAGTTTTAACCAAGTTGAAAGTGCCTTTGCAACTGTATCAAATCTCCCAGCACTGTATTTTCTGCCCCCAGTGCTGGCTGGGGTTTACTTTCCATTTGCTGGTGGGAGTAAATTTGTTTTGCAATTCCATATTCCCCCTCCCCCCACCAAAAAAATCGGGATAATGCATGCACTTATTATGCTTACAAGCACGTTCCAAACCCTCATCTCCCCTTTGAGCTGTTTTAATGACAGAAAGATGTGGCTCAAACTAGTTGAGTGGTTGTAGATGCAGTAATCCTTGGTTTCAGGGTTGGTTTATTTGTTTATTCCCCAAAGTGCAATTATTTCTGCACAGATTAACAGATTACATTGGACCAACCTAAGAAGACTTTTTCAGGACCTACCGATTTGTCTTCTTGAAGTAAAATTTTTTTTTTTTTTTTTTTTTAACCTACAGAATTCTCTTTGTGTTTAATGACCCAGCTTTATTATTCGAAGTAAACTTTGGCGATAGCTCCTTCAAGAACCTGAGCTAATTATTAACCATACCTTAAACATACTGGCAGAACTGCTCCACCCATTCACCTAAACTATATTTTAAAACAAAACTTCAGTGTTTATCACGGTTTGGCTTATCTATAATTGATGACTTTGTTCGAGTTACTTTGATTTGGATCTGGAACAGGGTTATTAAGCTTGTTTAAGAGATTTATAATCAAAATCATTTTGAAAATCAGACTAATAGTACAAAATAAGAATGTGGACATTTATAACTTTTGTCTGTAACAGGATTTTTTTCCTGATAAAAATGAATATAACAAGTGTCCTGTTTAGAAAGTTTAATGGACAAAGTAGTCTTCTAAAAGTGCAATTTTATTGTATCACTTATTAACAACATATCTAATAGATATGAAACAAAAAGTGAATTACTAAATACTAAACTAATAACAAAAACAAATATGCTTCAAATAGTTTGTAGAACTTTTAAAAATCATTCTTGTAGTAGGTATAAAAAATTTTTTTAATAGTTTGAAAATTCAGACATAAGGTATCAAATGATCACATGTATGCTACACATTTTTTACTTAAAGCTACATTTTTGAGATGAAAATTTATGCTAAATATTTATTCTTGAAGGAGAATAAACATAAATAGATGTGTAATCTTTACTTACTTGAAGAAGAAAGTACATGTTTAATGTATCTTTTTTAAAAAATGCAGCACTTGAGACTCAAATAGGGCAGTATTGAATTATACAAGTTGAGTATGCTGTCACAAAGATGACAAGAATCTGAGTTTTTTAATCATCAAAATTAAAGCTTTGAAATCAATTTCCTCTCTATACCTCCTGGCTGTGTGACCCTGGGCAAATGCCTTAATCTGAGCCATAGAGAACGTGCCAATCAATCTCAATTAGTAAAGGAAGTTACCTGGAGCTTAAACAGTAAAGAAATAGTAGCTCTGGTTAGTAGAAGTCCAAAATTTATTACAGATGCCTGGGTAGTTGTGAACTTTGTATGTGTCTAGTATGAAATAAAGCCAGATGTTTATTTTGTGTTGAATAGTATGAGGTGAGCCAAATTCTTTATTGCATCTACATAGTGATCTTTTTCTGCTCAGAAATATATAAAGGAATGGTTCTAGGCATCAATTCTAGGAATTGGACTAAGACTAAAAGGAAGGCATCATAGAATAAAACAAACTTTTCTCAAATGCTTTAATTAGATATGTCATCCATAGTATCATAAAACCTGGGAATTATTGGAGCTATTCTTTCTCTGACCTTTAGCTCTTTCCTTATCATAAACTCAGAGAAGCAATACTTAAGTACATTTACTAGAAATGTTCCTTACTCTTTCAACAGAGTTCCTAAATTTGGTTCAAAATAGGGAGTGGTCAAGAGAAGGTGCAGATGATGATATGTTCCTTCTGATTTTCTTAAATCAGCTTTTCTATGACCTAATCTTGACTATTTAGAAAAAGTTTTTTCTTTACCACTTTGAAGTCAGCTTAAAAGAGCAGGAAAGCTATTCTCCATGGGTAAACCATGAGGTAAACTACCTCAAGGGAATTTAACAAGTTTGTAGAATTAAGTTTTTTAAGCCTTCAATATAAGCATTTATTAAGCACCTGTTTTATATAGAAATTCTGTTAGACTGGTTACATGTAGACTAAAAATGATGAAATAGTCCTTCAGATGATGACAGTCGGGTTCCATTATCATGGCTTACTAGCCCTATGTGTGATCCTGGCAAATTCCTAAGAACCTCAATACTTTCATAAAAACTTGTGATACAAAAATCAAATGCAGTAATCAATGTTTCTGAAAACTATAAGTTGCTTGAATCCAATATTAAATTTCATTATGAGAACCTCATTGCATTTATGCATATAATATTATGCACTTTAATAGAATTATCTCTGAAAAACTTTGCATAAATCTAATTCTTGGTAATGCACTAGAGAATAACTATAGGGAGATAGATGGCATAGTGGATAAAACAATGTACAGGTAGTCAGCAAGACCAGGATTTAAATCTTGCCTTATTGATTAGGCATGTGACGCTAGATAAGTCACTTAACTACTCTCTAAATCTAATTTTTACCTTACCTGGTTATTGTGAAGATCAAATGAGATAACATTTAAAGTGCTTTGCAAAATTTAAAGTGCTACATAAGTGATACCTATTATTGTTATTACTATTACTATTATTAAAGGTGAACTGGCTAATTAGTTAACACCAGGCTAATTTATATCTTGAGAAGCAAATTGGTTTAGTGAATAAAGAGTTGGCTTTGGAGCCAAAAAGACTGGGATTCTGTTGGTACTGGCTGTGTGACAATTGGGCTCTAGACAATCTAAACTATTATAGTCAAGGTGAAGACTTGCATTGGTAGAGGGTATTTCCTAACCTGAGGGTTCCCTGTACTAATTATAGAGTCATCCCTCCTTAATTAATTTCTTAGGCACATTTATATTTTTAATATAAAAATGTTATATGAATGGGAAGGGGGAATGGGAAGGGGTACATAAATAATATTTCTAGCCCACTGGGCTAGGTATATTGAGTTGTTTTTTCCAGTCATAGTGATATACTGAAGCTGCTAGATTCATATGTCTTCATAGAATTTTTGAGCTAAATGGGACCTTAGACTTGGAATGGTCCAACCCTCTCATTTTATAAATGTAGAAAGGAAAGATTAGATAAGTTTAGTGACCTCCCAATAGTCACATAACTCCAGCAGAAGAAAAAAAGGCTAGAATCAAGTCTATTTTTGTCTATTTCGGTGATCTTTTCACTTCACTCAATTTTATTCAATAAATATTCAATTCATTTAAGATTTATTAAATACGTATTATATTCAAGGTGCCAAAAGGGAATAGGCTGATATGAGAGCCACCCTCAAGAAGCTTAATTCTACAAGAGGAAAAAAATATGTCTATAAACAAATATAATGTACAATAGTGTAGAAGAGTTAAAAGAGGTTGTAAGTACTATGTAAATATAAATTTGAGTATTGAGAGATTGCCTCTGACTGAGAAGATTAGAGAGAACTTTATGGAACAAGGCACATGAGCAGGATATTTGAAGGACAGATGGATATGTGGGATATATGGGGTATTGAGGAAAGCTAAAATCTCTAGTGTGAGGGTTTGCTGAGCTTTTTTTCAGGATTGCTTTTTCTCTGGTATCTACCTGATTCACCTGTCACTTGTGGCTCCAGAAGCATGCATAGTGGCCACAATCCAGTAAAGCCATTTTAGCATAGAGGCTAAACCAGGTTGAGGGTTACAACAGATCTCAAATTTGTCACTGAGGTAGGGCATGTCTACCCTCACCACACAAAGATTCCCCCACCTTCAATCCCCAAGAATGGGTGGATGAGAATAGCTTATTCCAATGGCCAAGAAGATGGCTGAAATTGGCACTGTTGAGTAGCTTAGAGCTTCACCCAACTTTTATCTTGTCACTGAACTTCTATAACTCTGGAAGAGAGAGCAAGGCTGATTGATGACTTTATATAATTTTGCCTCAGCCAAATCTAGTATATGGACAAGCCAATGCATCACCCACGAAATCATTGGTCCTCTTTGGAAAAGGACAAAACAACTACAACAATTATACTACCAGATTGGGGCTTGGGGAAGGCATTGGAGTCATAGAGAATAGTACGAGTGAAAACAAGTAAAGATTGGAGAATTTCAAGTATTTTTTTTAAATGAACAAAAAGCAAGTACTGTGTTAGGTAAGTTTGGGAAAGCAGCTTGGATCCAGATGTTTGAGAGCTTTGAATGTCAAATTATAGAATTTAAATTTTACTCAGTAGACAAAGGGAGCCATTGAAGATTTGTAAAAAGGGGAATAATGTGAACAGAACTATGGGTTTAATTTGGCAGCTCAGTGTAAAATGAACAATAAATTGATGGTAGATAGAGACCACTTAGGATGTTATTGTAGCCATATGGGTGAATTAAAATAGGGCCCTGAACTAGAGTGGGAATGCAAAGAGTAAGAGAGATTTGAGAGATATTGTGACAAGCAAATGAATTGTGGTTGATAATTAATTGGTTATAGAAGGCAAAGGAGAAAGGCAAAGTCAAAATTAACAAATGCTGAAAGAAGAATCCTGGAATTGGTAATTTGGCAAAGATGAAGGCAAGGGACAATGAACTCTCATTGGTCACTGGACAATTATCTGGCAAGGCTATTGCCTTGAGTTATTTTCTCCAGAGGAAACAAAGGCGTCCTACAGTTTTTAATCCTTGGGATTTTACATGTAAAATGCTAATTCAGATTCTAGAGGTACAGGGCATAAAGTACCAATGCACAAAAACCCTAATGGAATAAAAGCATGACATAGGTAGGTATAAATATGTATACACATGTATATATGCACATATATAGATGTTCTAGAGTAAGCAATATTGATTTGATAATACATCTCTGAGTGAGGAAGGATGGCACTTGCTACAAAACCATATTTTTATCTACATAATAAAAAGTGGTCATTGAAACTAAAAAGACGAAACATTATGTAAAGCACTGCAGAAGTCAAAGATGTGTTGGCCCTTCCACAACATAGGGCTATGGTTTAAGATGGTGTTGAGATTTAAGGGAAGGCTGGTTTTTTGTATTAGTAAGACCTAAACATATTTGTAAGTAGAGATGAAGCAAATATATTTGTAAGCAAAGAGATAGGTTGTCCCCAAAAAAGGAAATACTGAAAATGCAAGAGAAAGAATGATTGATGACCCAATTAAGGATAGCTACCTAGTCCTCTGAAACATGGAAACTGGGGAAAATGATGCGTGAAGGAGAATTGGAGGAATTCACATGCAATACCTTTTGTCTGTATACTAGAATGAGAAGCCAAGTCATCTGATTGGAGCCATTTTGTGACCCATATTACAAACTTGTGAGACACCTACTGGACTTTAATGAAATCAGTTAGAATCAATTATTTGCCATGGCAAAAAAAAAAAAAAATAGAGTTTTAAAAGTAAACTACCACATTTGGGAATTGTATTAGGCAATCTGTGATCTTGGCTTTATTAATAAAATATTTAGTCATAAAATATTAAGAGTGGAAGAGACCTAACTTTTAGCTCAATCCCCTCATTTTAAAGATGAGGAAAACTAAGATTTAGAAGGCTATATAAATTGTTGAAGGACACACAGCAAAATTGTGGTAGACCTGGGATGAGAACTCAGGATTCTTGTTTCCAAACTCAATGATTTTTATATCGTACAGAGAAACATTTTCACTCTGCTTGTGTATATTTGCCTTTTCCTTTCATGTTAACTTAGGAAGAAATCCCTAGTGCTGACATGTGCCAATGGACCAGTATAGAGACTTCTCAAATTATTGAAATACTTGATCCATCTGGGACTTGGCTCAATTCAGTGAATATATTCAAGAAAAGGGGGAGCAAAACAGGCCACTGGCCACTGAGCTTCCAACCAATGTGTTCCCATTTTCAGAAGATTCAAGATCCTTCTATATATCATAAATTACTCTCAGTTGAGTCTTAATCTTCACTTTTTTCTTTCTTTGAGAGCTGATTTTTGGGAGGTCATGGAAGCAATGGGGAAAGAAAGAAGAGTCTGGACTTATAATTTCTTAAGTATAAGAGAATTCCTGGTGAAGAAAAACCTTCTACCAATGCAGATGAGCAATTCTGTAATTTAATCATTTTAGGGTATTTCCTGGGACACTGAGAAGTTAGACTTGCTCAGATTTATATACTCAGTATGTGTCAGAGACAGGACTTGAACCTGTCTTTCTAACTCTGAAACTCCAGTCCACCATATCCTACTGCCTCTCCTATTTTATAGCTTCTAAATTTGGAGGCTCGATCTGGGTTCCAAAACATTTATTTATTTGGTCTAAATCTAAAGAGAAAGATAGAACAAACAAAAATTCACTATAAAATGTAAAGCCATGTAAATGAATTCAACTGTTTAAAACTGCATTAATATATACTGAGAAGATACTAGTATGAATGCAGTAACATTCATCCAAGTAAGGTACGGTATCCAAGAAAGGTACTGCAAAAGAAGGGAGATATTGGAAAGGGAGTTTGGAGGCAAGGTGATAAATTTCTGCTCTATCTTAAAAGATGATGCAACTGAATCAATTCTGTGCAATAAAAATTAGCATTTATGTCACAAACTTTAGTATCATGGGTTTTGTGATGAGAAATGTGTAAATAGGGCATTGAAACAGTAGAGGGAGTGACAAACCCTTTCCTTCCTTCCACCTCTGATATAGCTTCAGGGTAGACATTAAAACATGAAAGGTAATATAGCCATACAAAAATCAAACCATAGTTGCTCACATACAGTAAGTAATCAAAATGTGAATGAGTGATTAAAGCCAGCCCTTTATTAAAATTATTTTCAAATCTAAAAGAAAATCTATATCTTCCCTAATTCTATGATATCTAAATAACACTTTAGTTTATAATCAAGAAGGAACCAGTACTAGTGATTTTAGTCACAATATTGGATTCACTCTCAGGGCCATAGTACATATATGTAACAGAACTTGCTTTTTAGCTTGGAAAGTTCACATAGGGCATCCATATAGGGAATTCTTTGGACTATGTTTCTTTTGTCCTAATTTAAATCTCTAAGGAAAATGTTTCAACTTTCTAAAAATCTATGACTTCTATTGCTTGGTTCTCAATGGGTGGGGGAGGGATAGCAAAGGGGAAAAGAAACTGGAAGTTTTTAAAAAAAATAATGAATGTTAAAAATAGATAAATAAAGGTTCTTTTAAATTCATAATTTCATTGGTTTGGGCATTCCTTTCAAAAACATAACTGAAAACCTTTCTAGGCCTTTAATAACTGGTTTATAAATTTTTCTGGAAAAAAATTTTATCATATGATGGCCAACTTTCTGGTCAAGAATGAGACCTTGCAAAGCAGGGTGTAGATTGTCACTAGATCTGTACTTGAGGCCTTTCCAGATAGAAAAGACCTTTCTGAGCTTACATTGAACATTGACATAGACTTCAGGGACCCAGGAAAGCTTACCTCCATACTACCAAGTCCTTAGTGAAGGATGAGAAAAATTTACCTACATAAAAATACAAAAGAACAGAATGTCCATCTATGCTCAGCCTAAGGACCATCACAATTGAGGGTATCAAGTAGCTTGCTTACTTCAATGGAAATGATAGCAAAGGCTATCATATATTTATTTCCTAGGAAACCTAGAACTTAAAATAATAGATTTATAACTTTGTTGGTTTTTTTAAACGACTTTTAAAAGACAAAGTAGAAAGAGATATTAATCTTTGTTATCCTACAATTTCCTACAGGATTTCCCTGGGAAATTTATTCATTTTTAAAGTCTCCCTCCACAGTATAGAGTTATAGCTATTTCCATACATACAGAAAAAAAGATAATTCTGAGATATAAAAATTTTATTTTATAACAAATAGGTGGGGATTTTGGGGGAAAGAGTATGTTTAAATTCCACAAGTATATTTTTTGACTGAAACAAATATAAATTGAAGTAGATGAAGTAGTCATTAGTAGTTGCCATTTCTTCATTTCAAGAATGAAGCAGCATAATAATCCCCAACAATTATTGAGAAACTGTTTTTTTAAAGTGTTTTTAGTAATTATTCTATAGCCATTATTTCCAATGTAATGCTTGAAACTTTCATCTTAATATGACTGTTTTCCCTTTTTCCACTTCTAACTAACTTATCATTGGTTTCCTTGAAAAAAATGTTAGACAAAAAGAGCAATATAAATTTCTAAATAAATAAGTCCATAATGCTTCTTAAGGAGGTTTTATGTAGAATACATATATGCATATATCATAGGACTAGGAATTAGAGACACTTCCTCTCCCTCCCCCCAAAAAAGTACCATGACATAATAGAAGGATGAGCTGGATTCAAATCCTGACTGTCTCTGTTTCACCTCAAAAAAAAATTACTTGTCTTGGCTTCATTTTCCACAAATATCCCCTAAATTCAGATGAGGAGTTTGGATTAGATGTTCTCTCAGGGCCTGTCCAACTCTAAATCTACGACCCTCCATAAGACAAACTCATATTTTACAGATAAGGAAACTATGACCGTAACATTCTGCTCTCCTTAATAATTAGATTTACTTATGTTTTCCTCTACCTATTTCCTTTTTGGCTGCAATTTATGGAGTTGTATTTGGAGAGCTGACAGAACAGGGTGGGATCGCTGATTATAAACTCAATTAACTTCTTTCTATAACATTTACCTATTGGAGACTGGGAGCTTGGGAAGAATGAAAGACTTTCTTATTATAGGTATTTGGTCTAATTAAAGAAATATTATATGGAAGATTGATGTATGAGATTTTTATGATGGAAGCTGTACTATTCTCTCTTCTCAATGCCTGACACTTTTTTTTTCCTAAGGAGTATTCAATCTTTTCATTAATATTGCAGCACTTCTAGTGCTTCCCCAGCCCCTCCTCCACTCTTCTACTGTCCTTGAACAAGTGAGAGAATAGGATGGGGTTGGTGAATGGAGAATGACTGTCTCCTGAAAATTAGAAGCTTTATGAAAAATTACACCCCCAACAGGATGTCTTAAAAAACAACCCAGCAATTGCCACTCCTTTCTACCCAAATGCTATGTTTCATTCAGATATTGTTATCATCAGAGGTAACTGCATCCTTTTGTGTTGCGGTCCCAGATACACAGGTGGAGAACTCTCTCATTGTATGTTGGATTGTTCTGAAAATTAGTTAGCATACTGAATATTTGAGAAGACCCTTATCTCTGTTGTGTGAGATAACTGAAAACAAAATTGTTTACAGCATTCCCCACTTCAGTTTATTTAACAGGAGCACAGTTTGGTTGATTTCTATCAAAAACCCTACTTGTTAAGGGTGGTTGGAGAGAGATTCTATGCTAATTCTCCTTGCATTCATGAATGATGGCCCCAGCTAGACACTGTCACTGGGATCTTCATCTATTAATCATGGAAGCTGCTTTCTCATTCCGTTGCCATAGTTTCCATGTCTCAGATAGTGTTGGGGTGTCTTGGGAAAGGCTTGAGATATACTAGGACTTGCAAGCCTTGCAGTTCTTTTGGCAGTTGTGAGGCAGTGAAAGAACAGAAAACAGCTCCCAACATAATTCAGTGTTGGATTAAAAGAGGCAACTTCTGAATGTGTCTCTCTGGACCTTGTTATGTGCACATCCAGCTGATATTTACTCCAGGATTTGCCTCTTGCTTAGTCCTGCTGCTAAAAATTTATGATTCAAAGACTAATGGCTATTTTCATCTTTCTGGAAGAGCAAAGGGAGAGGTTTTTCATTAGGGCTGCTTATGTTGTAAGTGAGCAGGTAAATGAAGACATTTAGGGTTTCCTAAATGCCATCTCATAATTTTGGCTTAGGGACTATGATCAAACTGACAAAATGAACTTTTTAAAAAAAGAAGGCAAATATTTATAGTGCCCAGTCACATTTCAATTTCACTTTTGGGGGGCTTGGAAGAAGGTGAGGATAGATAAAGACCATATAAAACTGTCATAAACAATTTAAAAAGGTAAGAACTTGAGCTTCTGAACTTCTACTTTGTCAGCTCTGCATGTGAGCAAGTCTGTTTTTCTTACCTTTAATATTTTTTAATGTTTTGATAAGATATTTTTAGGAATATTATTTCCATCTGTTAAGAAAAGCTTTCTGGTTATTATCTATATCATACAATCCAGGCAATAAAGGGAGAGTAAATTGCTGAAAGGAAAGAAGTCCACAGACATACCTTAATGATTTATATGCTCTGGATATGATGTAAACCTCAGCTTTCTTTTGCTGGGTAAATTTGGTCCTGGGTTATGGGTTCTTTCATACTTCTTAATGTTTTATTTCCTATTTCTAGAGTGAACTTTCAAGGACTGCATTCTAAACCATGAAACCTGCTTCCTCTTTAAATTAAAAAAGAAAAGAAATCTTGCAGATATTGTCTCTCAAAAAAGTATACAATTTGAAGTTGTATAAGGTGTTGAAACAAAAGCAAGCAGAGTTAGATTGAGATTTTCTAAATGAGATCAATGAATAGTTTTAATGCATATTTTATGTGTCCCTCTCTTACCAACCATACCAAATTACTGATTTTGGAGCCCAATAATTTTAAGTAAATGAAAAGGATAACATGACTTCAGTTGCTATGAGCTTCACCAGGCTTCTGGGCACCAAAATTCCTTGTGGAGAAACACTTTGAGTGTTACAGCAGTTTTTGATCATGTGTTCTGGCTTTCTTATAGGCTGTAATTATCCCTCTCTTCAGCCCCCTAAATCTCTCCACTAAGCAAAGAAAATAAGACTTTGTATATCTAGCATTATGGAAGCTTGATGATTTGACAGTGTAAGAAGATATGTTCTGGTCATTTTACCATTTCCTTGCAGAAGGAAGTTCTATTTTTTGAGTTATCTAATTTTTTTTTCAGATCAAAGACTTCCCTTGTTTAGGGACATAGCTAGTATGAATTCAATTTGCTTTCTCATTTCTCATGAAAAACCATCTGATTTATCTCAGATGTTAGATCAGACATAATATTACTCATGTAAACTTAAAGGTAAGTGGTTGTTTTATGTGAGTGTCAGTCAAATATAAAATGTGGATTTTAATTAATCTTAATTATGTCTGATTAAGAATTTTCTTTACAGCCTTCAAGGCCTAAGTCAATTTGAAGTTGTATTACTGTAAAGCATTTTTAGTTAGTAATAGCCTAAAGGAGTGTTATTGTCTGAATTAAGATATGTTTTCCATTTTAGTGAAAAGTGTGATTCTATAGGACTTTTAGACTGATTATTTAATAAAGGATACATTATTTAAGGTTGCCTGAGATATTTAACTGATGTGGAATGTTCATGTTCCAATTTGAAAATGAAAATGTTTACTTTAAGAAGATTAAAAGCTGCCTGTTAGGTACTTACTACTTACAACTCCCCAACTACATTATGAATCCAATTTCCTCAGATGCCTTATCTAGTATTTGGGAATACGTGCTGGTGTTCAAGTTATTAGGGGTTTGGTTTTGGTTTTTTATCAGCATAATAATGGATTGAAAATGTACTTTATCCACTCCCAAACTTACCACCGTGGAATAATGTAGGTGCCAGGGAATGTGAGCTTACACCTTATTAGAAACACTTTTTTCTCATGTGCTGTGAACTCCACATAGACAATAGCAAGTTGAATTATAATGTTAACGCATTGTTCATATTCTTAATAGTATTCAAGTTTTAACTAGAGGTTCTAATAAAAATTAGATGGAATACATTAATGCCAATTTATGAATTAAATTTGTGTGAAAAATCATTTCTTAACTCATAGAAAACCCTAGTAGCATATAACACATCTATTTCAGAATAATTTGTGCTTATTAATTATAAATGCTTAGCTTTTGCAATTATGACTTACTGATCTTTATGCATCTTAATGAGAAATTACCTAAAATAAATTGAATTGTAATATTTGCTCTAATGCATTCTAGGATACTGATTACATAAGGTAAAATTTCAGAATGGTATCCATCTACAACTTACTTTAAGAGAGATAAACTCAATAGTTTCTTACAATATTGACATAGAGAATAGAAGACATAAAAGAGAAATGAGAAAGTAAAGCACTTTCATTTTTAGTCCAGGGAAAATGTAATAAACATCTCTTGGATGATCTTTTTTAAAAAGGGATGTTCACAGAACAGGAAGAATTTTTTACTAGATATGCAAGTTTTATCTACAAGGTGTTTCCTTCTTTTCTGATGAAGGGAAACAGAATATGTTGAATTTTCTGATTGATGAATTCTCAAGGGATATGTTAAAAGACATAATCTCTTTTTTCACCTTTTGTCATGTCCTGAACACAAGACCTACTATTATTGCCAGGATACTTCCTTTCCCAAGAATTAAGAGGACAATACAATTAGATTTGGTATTAGGCAAGTCAAGTATAGTTTTCCCCAATAAATTACCTAATGAGCCAGAAGATATGGGATAGGAGGCTTTGGGATGTTG
This sequence comes from Sarcophilus harrisii, assembly GCF_902635505.1. Lineage (NCBI taxonomy): Eukaryota > Metazoa > Chordata > Mammalia > Dasyuromorphia > Dasyuridae > Sarcophilus > Sarcophilus harrisii. Next base: position 235,131,335 of record NC_045426.1, on the reverse strand, counting down.
TAGATAACTTAACATCTTGTTATTTTGGAAATGTACATTTTCCCAATATATTATTTGAAAGATGTTACAGATATAAGGTTGGGACAATGTTTTTCTTAATGTGCTGTTTAGGTGCTTATTATATGCTAAATGATAATGTATTTCATTGTCTTCATTTAGGATATGCTTGTTTTCCTCCTCCTCCAATGACTGATTGCCCCGGAGGCAATGGCAGGCTACTCTTAAGGGGCATGTAAGGATGGACCTACCGCTCCATGAGACTAGTCTTGCTGGTTCATTAGGTTTAGAACATATATTTACTATTATTGTTATTAACAATCATGATCCTATCATATCATGATCAACATTAATTATAATAATAAATACATATACTAGTTTCCATATTATAGAGTACATTTGTATACATCACTTTATTTGATTCTCACAACAATTTTTTTGAGGTAGGTAGTATAGATATTAGAATAACTCTCTTTGTCTCAGCTTCTCTAATCTGTTTTTCTGTCTCATTCTTTGTCTCTTTTTCCCTCTTCAATTTTGTTTGGTTTTTGGTTTTCTTTTGATTTTGTTTTGCTTTTTGTTTGTTTGTTAGGACTTGTAATTTCATTGATATAATGAACTCCCGGTACATAAACTCCCTCTACTGATATAGATCAACAATTTTAATTTATAGTTTTTGGGAATTGCCTTTGGCATTGATTGGTTAGTTTTATAACCAGTTGTGTCGGAAATTTATCTTTCTTACTCTAAAAATGACCTTCTACACACTGTGACATGCTAATTTTTATCCCCATTTTTCATATTAGCAAACTGAGTTTAAGGAAGCAGCATAGCATCTTGAGAAAAACTCCCCCCCCCACATCATCCCCCCGCCCTCCTCCCTCCCGTTTGAAATCAGAGGACCAGTCAAATCCTGTCTCTGCCATTTTTATCTGTGTGACCTCTATGGACATTTGGCAAGGACCAAACTGGTGAGCGTAGGCAGGAAATGATGTTGAAACAGTTTTTCAGAATCATTATTTTAGACCTCAGTGCTCTACAACAGAGAAAGGAAGCTCTATAGTCAAAATATTTAATTTGAAGCTCATACGAATATCCCTACTGGGAGCCAATGACAGACCAAATAGCAAGACAGTAAAGCAAATCCTTATCCCTTCACATGAAATCTTAAGAAAGAATATTAAAGATAACCCCCTCCTATAGTCCTATCCAGGTGTCATAGAAATGATTGTGGATTCTCAAAAGCTTTATCCCAAGAGTTCAAGTTTTGGCAGGTCCTACAAGACCTTGGAAAGCTTTGAGGATTCCTGGTGATTGACTACTATCTGTTCACCAAGGATCAGTGTGGAGAGACCTTGTTGCCTAAAGATTGACCACCAGGTGATGACACTTTGAGCCATAGCATCTTAAAACCAAGTTCCTAATGTCTGGATGGATATAGTTTGCAATAGGTCCAGAAGGCTTGGAGGGACCAATTAAAAGAAGGGTCAATCTTTTTGTTCTCTAATTTTCTTTGACTCTCTAAATTTCTACTCCAGAGCTGCAGAGAAAATTACATGAAGCTTAGAAAGATACTCAGTATGTAAAGTAGATAAAGTAGAGAACAACTGTTTATTACCTTTTCATAAAAGGTAATACTTAACACACACAACAAGAATCATAAATGTCCATTGACAGAAAACTTGAAAAGGCAGCAGCAACAACACAATTACTATTACATCCTCCTGCACAGCTGCATATGTAAAACAACAAAAGATGACTCAGTTTGTAGAACTGCTGAAAAGAGATTTTAGAGTTTGTTTTGATTCTATGCTGTCCATGTCTTTTGGCAAGCCAGGTCAGGACTTGGGCTCATTACCTGGTCTATCATCATGTTTCCCTCATAGAACAGAGTGGTGAATGTAGATGGCATTTTCCATAGCCTAGCTGGTACCAGATGAAAAACCCAGGAATCCTGACCTCTTAAACTCATAGGATTCTTTCTAAGTCTGGAGATATTCATCTCAAGATTGCCTATCCATGCTCCTATATGGAAAGGCAGTCATGGGTCCAAGCTCAGCTTGCCTAACTGATTTCCTGCTTTAATTGCCCAAAAGTAACTATGATGTTCAAGTGGAGAAATTATTCCTTTCTTTCCTCTCACTGCTGGATAGTCAAAAGAAGAAAAAAACCAGAACTGTGGTCACTTCTCCTAGCTTAGTAGCCTATCTTATATTTTTCACTGCCTCTGTCCCTCATTTTCAGGTATGTTGGGTAAAAAAAGAGGCAAACCCCAGATTTTCTGATATTCCCAAGTAACAAGTCTTTCATAGGTGAGCACATATTTTCCCAGAAGTGACAAGAGCAGTTGAGTGTATACTCCATGGGATGGTCTCTGCTTGCCAGTCTCTATGCCATGCTCTCAGGGGTACCATCCTAATATGATTCTACTATACTAGTATAGTATACTCTATATAGTATATACTAGTATATTACTATACTATACTCATAAAAAGGCAGGGGATATTTTTAGAGGCATTACTTCTTTTTTTTAACATAGTGAAGAAGTAAAAGTATTGAGAGGATATTAATTGCCATAGAAAGTCCAAGAATTAAGATTGACTGACAATATAAGAAGGGCACCATGATGAGGAAAAAAAAAAGAACTTTCCTTGGTAAAACAATACATTCATCTTTTGGTCCCCCAAAAAGACAAGAATTAGCATTACATAAGTTCAGGAGAGATGTATTTTGAAAGATTAACTCATATAAGAATTAGGGCACATTCTGAGCCACCTGCTTTCCTATTTTTCCCCCTTTTTTTTGACAATTTTTGAATTTTTTAATTGGCTATAATTGGCTATATCCAATGCTTATTCATTGGATATATTTATATGTATGTTTATCTCTGAAGTTGTCTTGTGTAACAAGAAATGTTAGAGATGACATCATTCGCAAGGAACACAAATAGCACCTACACAGTGTTGTTTGCTTAATGACAGTGTTAATAAGGCAACTAGGACTTTTTTGTAACATTATGCTAAAATGGAACACTGCTTATATAGAGAAATGGAAAATGTGATGTTTCTGATCATGTTCAAAGTGAGAAAAAATGAATATTCCTTATAAAAATATTTAATTTCTCTTGAATTTCATAACCAGACTATTCAATTTTATCATGAAATATACATTTGTTATTGACCCTAAAACTAATTACCAACAAAAATAAATTATCATTTGACCTTGCAATATTTTCAGAATATTTTGCTGTAGCATCCATTTACCTTGATTGATCCAACTTGACTTCTAAGGCTTTTCAGTTCTCTAGAGAACAGGAACAGCTAGCAAGCCCTGTGGTGTTCCTGGCATCACAAAGATATTTATTTACACAGTATAAAGACTTGGGTCTTGGTTATCAGTAAGTTAAAGATTTTTAAAAGATTTTTGATAATCAATAATAGATCTTAAAATGCCATTGATGATATAAAACAGCCTCCTACTTGTGTTATTAAGAATTCTGGGAAACTATTCAGCATACTTCATTCTTTCTTCATTCAGTGATATCTGAAAATAAAGATTCTAACTTAAGGAAACTTTATTCCAAGCACTTCTCTCTCTCCTTTATATAGTAAAATAATTTATTTTAATTGAAACTATTTTATTATAGGTTAAATTAAAAAATAAAATAAAATGCTGCATCAAAAATGTGTTGAGACTCAGGATTGAAACTGAAAAGCTTTTTGTGAGTTTAAATAAATGAGTTTTCAAGAGATAAGCTGTTAAAAAACCACTTACTTTCAAATCTACTGGAAAAGACTGATTTTAATTAAAATCTACTAATAATAACTATCTCTCAAACACAAGCACCTTAGTTGAGTCTATGATAGTTATGTTAGTCTTGCTCAAAAAGTGGAAATGGTATTTTTTTCAGTTTTATCTTTTAAAATTAATAGGTTTGGGGTATGTTTCCTCATCTGAACATTAAAGGTTAGACTTGATCTCTAAGGTTCTTTCCAGCTGTAATGCTATGAATATGTGCTGCCCTCTAGTGGAACTAAATGTCAGCACAGCCATTATGGAATAAGTGGTGTTTGAAAAGCATGAAAAGGTAAACAGAGACAGCAATAAAAAGTTTCTAATTCAGTTACTTTTAATTCTGAGAAGTATGACTTGAGAAAAGAAGTTTTTAGAAGACAGATGATAAATTTATGACTCACAGTCCCTTAAAAGTAATGAGCAAATAAAAATGGTCAATTATTATTGGCCAGGCCAGTACAATCTATAGCCTGAAATTTTGATGGTAGCATAATTAGCTTACAAGAAAGATCTCTCATATTAAAACTGGCACCCTTACAAGGTGACTAGATTACCTACATTCTCAGAGTGACAATTTATGTGCTTTGAAATTTATCTTCCTTTGTACATTAAGAAAGAAAGTTACACTCTAACCTATAATTAAGTAGTTTCTATCTACTGTGTTAAATCTATGGTCTTTTACTTTCTTTTCCTTTCCTTTGTCTCCTTTGTTTTCTTTTTTTTTTAGATTAAAAAAAAGCAAATTCAAAAGAATATGACCAAAGTAATATCAGAGATTAAAATTTCAGACCCTAGTGCTCTAAATGCATACACAATGTTTAGAAACACTAGGAGCTAGTCATTAATAAAAAGTTACAAATGTTCCAGGAAATAATTATTGGCATTTATTGCTCTTTAAGACATTAAAAATGCACTCTTGTGATGCAAGCACTTTTGCAGATAAAGAAACTGAGGCTTGGGAATCAGCAGTGACTTGCCTAATCCTTCCAATGTGTCAAAACTGATATATGACCTACCATAGTGTAGGCACAGTGTAGCACCTAGTAGGCATTTAATAATAAATGTTTGTAGATAATAACATTCAATTTCAAATTTATAGCCTAAATGTGTGTGTGTGTGCGGGGGGGGGGGGGAGATTTTAAAAGATTCAACCAAAGGATAATGGCATTTCTTGGACTAAAATTCTACCAAAAAAATCAACCACAGAGTGATGAAATTCAGGAGCCAAAGAGATAAACAATAGCAGCGAGGAGGATAATTGGGAGTTGTCTGTTGAGTCTAATATGGATTAACTGGGAACTCACTAACCAACAGATTTTAAAAGAGAAATAAAAAGTCGGAAGGACAGGTAAAAAAGATCATGTCATAATTATGTAAAAAGCAAAAACCAGGGTCAGGAATGCTAAAGTTCAGAATGAGCTGAGCCTGGCAAAGGAAGTAAAAACCAGGGGAGGAAATGTTTAAATTACTATTATTTATTTGCTCCATTAGGAGAAAAAAAAGGAAGATCAGAGAATGGGAGTACATGGAAGGGACAAAGACAATCAAAAAGAGAGAGAAGCAACAGCTGCTTAAATCTTATTTCATTTCTGTTTTCTCTGACAAGGAGAATGATCTTTGCCTGAGAAAAGACAGAACAAAAATGGCTAACCTGGGAGTTAATACCCAAAGAAAAGTAAAAAGATGGATGACCAGAAAGAGACTATCTGTCCTTGATGAATTCAAGCCACCTGGCTCAGCCTTCAGCTACTGAAAGAACTAGAATCTATGATGGCTGAGCTTTTGTCAGTGACATGCAAAAAATCTTTGAGACCTAGAGAGGTGCCATAAGATAGGAGGAAGATGGATAAACGTCTTGATTTTCAAAAAGAGGAAGAAAGTAGTCCAGAAACTTTAGAGCCATGAACTTGAATTGATTCCTAGAATAAGTCTAGATGGGCATAATCTATATTCTAGGGTTGTGGTGAGGATCAAATAAATAATATTTGTAAAACTCTTAGCACAGTGCCTGGGATTTAGTGTTATATAAAGATTGACTAGTGTTATTAAATGTTAGATAGTAATGATCTGTATATATAGTTTTATCTATATTTTAACAAAAAATATTAGCTTCTTACATTCTTGGAGAAAAGATGAAGAGATGTGAACAAAATAATAAAATAATTAAACCATTTCAGAACTGGTTGAAGGAATGGTCACACTCAAAAAAAATAATTTTTAATACATTAGTGTCATTGTGGAAGGAAGTCTCTAGTAGAATACCCTTAGGGATCTATGTTTGGCCCTGTGTGACTTAATGCTTTTATAAATGACTTGAATAAAAAAGCATGGATGACTTGCTCACCAAACCAACACATGTAGACACAAAGATGGGAGACCTATGTAGCATTCAATGGCATAGTTATCATCTAAAGAGATCTTGATAGGTTAGAGCATGATTAAATATAATTAGATAAAATTCAGTAGGGATAAATGTAAAGTTGTATACTCAGGCACAAAAAATCTTTTCAAATATAAGATGGAGGAGGCATAGTTAAACAGCAAAACTTGAGGTAGGAGACTAATCAGTATAGTTTCAGTTGCTTGTTCTCATATTCTACTTTTTTTGATCAAACAGTGAGTTAAAATAAACAACTGAAATCATTCACTTGAGAAATATTGATTGAATGCCTTCTATAACTAGGTGCTGTTGGGAAACTCCCAAGTGGTCAATAGGTTTTCAGGAATGAGTTAACTGCATTTGTTCTGAATTCTACTTGTTTGATTTTTAATTGCATTCTTAACATGATTTAACATAAGTGTTAAGATTTAACTCAATAGTCCTGAGTTATATGACTGTAGTTTCCTGACCTAGCTATACCCTCCCAGGGAATAGAAAATATAGTGGTTGCCTATTGATTAGTACTTGAATGGCCATTTTGTGTATAGTATTTGCAGTGCGGACAATGTCTGAAATGAAACTACTTTGAAGAATTTTCATGTAATAGAGAAATGAACTAAAAGAAGCCACCTCATTTATATTTATTTTTCAAAGTACTTATAGAAATATGGTTAAAAACTTCACGTAGAAGTATGATGAACAACAACAACTAGTTTTTACATAAAGCTACCATTCAATTATCTGTGGCATTGGAAACCAAGAAGTAAATTAAATCTGTCCATAAGCTAAAACCTATATTATGAGTCATTTATTTTAGCCTCTTCTTCCTCTACTAAACCTTTTTTTCAAGTCATTCACAATAGTAAAGTGGAATTGAAATTAGTCTTTTTAAAAATTTTTCTTTCTTCTTATTCTCTTTTGTGTTAACAAGGAACCAGATGAAGAAACAAAAAAGGGGGGAAAGAATCTGTATAACCCACCAGCTGCATAACTGACTTCTATGTGAATTAGAGTTATTATTTTTCTTCTTCTTGAGTATATCATTCTAATTATTTCGGTTGAATGTTGTATGCTAAAATTATTTGGTATAAAGGAAGAAAGGAAAGAGAGAGGAAGTAAAAAAAGAAGAAAGGGAAAGAGAAGGAAGAACAGAAAGAAGAAAGGAGGAAGGGAGGCCAAGAGGAAGGGAAAAGTTGCCCATATGGTAGTTAGATTGACTAACAAGTAAGATTTCAAGGGACTGGGTGTCTCAAGAGATTGGTAATGGGAACTGGAGCCTCTTGTCTAGAGCTCCAGTTGAGAATGGAGCCTTGTTTGGTATTCATTGAAAGTCAGTACCATCTGACAGCTGTTTGGTGGTTCATGTGAAATGACTTGGTTTCTGTCCAGATGCTAGTGGACAGATGTTCACAACACAAAAACCATCATCAAAATTGGCACTAATTGGCATCCTTCTGGGAATCTCAACAAATAAGCCATGGATGCACTATACATACATATATATATATATATATGTAGTGAACCTCTTGACTCCATGATTTTTCATTTGCAAAGATTTGCAGTTTCCACTTTTCTCAATATGATATCTTTGAAAGAAATACTTAACTTTTCTAAAAAATTCAATCCATTTATGAAAGTCCATAAATCAAATCTTTTGTGAACTTCAGAACTTTCTTCCCACTGACCAGTCAGAGAATGTTAAATTGAAGGTTTTCTATTCTCATGAAATTTCTGTTATACTTTTATCTTATGAAAATCATTACATTTCTTCTTTTATATGAATCTTGCAAGGATGGAGGATTCATTTCAAACTTTTGAATGAAATTGATTAGTAATGGATGCAGTTTAGTTTTTTCAAATATTTTGGTTAGAAATCAGAAAGTTTGGAAAAAAACTTAAGTTAAGTAGACCTTCCAAAGCTAAACATATTTGACAATGTCCTATAAATAATTAGATGAGCTTGCTCCTACTTGTCTAGGTTGCCATTAATTATTTTTGGTTTATTCAGATAAACATCTTTTCTAGGTTGAAAGCTTCTTCTGAGTAGAAATTCCCTTCATCATCATCTGTTTTCTCTGTCCTCTAATTCTATTCCCCCAGTTTTGTGATTTAGGGATATACTTTAACCTTAGATTAACATAAATGGGCCCATTCAGGACTAATCCTGTTTGAAGTCAGTTTATTTAACTTCCATTGTATATCAGAGGGGTACTCTATGTGCAAATATTTTTGTTCATTTCTACTGTTTGCTAAGGGTAGTCTAGTTGTTCATAGATGTATTTGCCTTACTTTGTTCACATACCACTGAATCTGACAAAATGGTGATCTTTAGTACTCCTTTCAATTTTTGAAGCTATAATAAGATAATTTTATTAAAAACGGTAACAATAAAATTATTTTATTATCTTTACCTCAATTATTTTATTATCTTTACCTACCAATGGTGATGTCATACTCCTTTTTAAGAGTATTGTCACCCTTATACAACAATAACAACTTTTTGTCTTAGTAGGGCAAGAAATTTTTTGAGGCCCAGAAATTGCATCCTCCAGCTATCTCTCATCTAGAATCACCAATCTCCATATGTCTTTCCTAGAATTTATCAAATCAGATCAAGAAATATTTCAAGGTGTGTGTGTGTGTGTGTGTGTGTACACATATTCCCTTCCATTGACCCTGGAAATGACTCTAAAAATCATCCCAAATTTCAGAAAATAAGTGTCAAATCTTAAAAGCAGCCAATTCTTCTAATTAGCCAAATTCATATTCATTATTAACTGTAGCTTCTAAGTATTCATTGAACTGTTTCATGCTGGGGTAATTAGGGTGGAGTGTGACATAGATTGTAGAAGCAGCATAGTTGTCATAGTATTACAATTGTCTTTCATTTTTCATGTCCTTATCCCTTTCTGAATAATGGCTTTCACCATCTCTAGTTTATCTACCTTAATCCTATATTATTCCTTCTTGCTCTGGAATTTCTATTGATGATATCTGGGAAAATAAAAGAAGTACAGAATGAAATGTAAAATTGTATGTTATTAGCATTTCTCTCCGATTTTCATTCTTCTCCCACTTGGCAGAGTTGGAGTTGTCCAGACAAACTGAACCTTTTTTTTTTTTTAAATATATAATATTAGTTTATTTTTTCCTTATACATGACAAGAACATTTTTAGCATTCATTTTTACAAGATTTTTACTTCCAGAATTTTCCCCTTTATCCCTCCCTTCCCTTCCTCTTCTGAAGAAGGTAAGCAGCTTGATCTAGTTTATGCTATCATATAAAACTTATTTCCATATTTGTTATGTGTAAAAAAAAGATCAAAAGGGGAAGAAAAATCATGAGAAAGAATAAAGTAAGTGAAAAAAAATGCTTCAATCTGCATTCTGAATCCGTCAGTTCTTTATATAGACATGGATAGCATTTTTCTTCATGAGTCCTTTATACTTGTTTCATTGTGTTGCTGAGAAGCGTTGAGTCAATCATAGTTACACCACACAATGTTGCTGATATTATGTGTGTTTTCCTGGTTCTACTCATTTCATTTTGCATTAGTTTGTACAGATTCTTCCTAAATTTTTCTGAAATCTACCTCATGTCAAACTTTTAGTAGAATTTCTGAAAATTAAGACTACTTTCCCCAAATGGGGAAAGTAGTCAATAACAATTGCATTTTTGGCATAAAGGTTATTAGACTACAAAACCAGAAACTAAGTATTGACAGTTATAAGCTGCTATAATTTTTCTTTCTTTGTTTGTCTTAAGCATTTTATTAGCACTTTAACCCAGATTTCAAAAATTTGTCTCCAAAAATAACAAAGAAAGCAGTTGCAATGTTGCAAAATCAAATCTTATAGACAATGCTGTTGCTGATCACTAAGTCTGGGTTTAGTAATCAAGTCTGAAATTTTAGAGATGAAGGAGGAAAGAAAATTGAGAAAACTCTAGGAAGTCAGGTTTTGTATAAGCACATACACATACACACATACTTACCTTCTTTATAGCCATCTCTCCCAAAATTGTACTTTTTATTGAAGTACAGTGATTGGTCAGGCCTGGAAAAGAGAAAATTATTTCCAATATTTAGAGATATTGATTCTTTGAAAAATAGGGACTTATATACTACCAAAGAGATAAAAGAAAGGAAACAGACTCATATGTACAGCAATTTTCATGGCAGCTCATTTTGGAGCCCCCCCCCCAAAAAAAAAGGAAATTAAGGGGCTACTGTATCTATATCGGACAACAGATAAACAAATGATGGTATATGAAAGCAATGCAATATTATTTTGCTATAAAATGATGAATTGGACAATTTCAGGGGAAACTGGGAAGATTCATATGTATTGATGGAGAGTTGAGTAAATAGCATTAGGAGAAAATTTTATATAATGACAAAATTGTAAAGGAAAATAAGGCTTAGAAACTTTATTTTCTTGGCAAATATTCATTGACCCCAGTAGATAACATTCAGTAGAATCTTAAGTTTGTGGCAGTTTGTTTTTGTGGACTACTTGCTTTCCATCTGGGTATCCTCACTCAATCACTCATTTATAGTTTTGGCCCCACTCTCTGTAAGTGGAAAGCATATAACTTTAGAATCTTATCAATATACCCATTCCTCTTTCTTTTTTAAAACTTTCTGTCTTATATTCTATTTTCCAACAGCACAGCTACCTGCTGAGGGATCACAAGCTGCCCCAACAAAGGAACACATAAAAAATTTAAAAATATTGAGGGGTTTGTGATTTAATAAACTTGGAGAACTCCAAGGAGGTTAAAGCGTCATTAGTCCTAGAAAGTTGTCTGAGGCACAAAGAGATTAAATAACTTGCCCAGTATCACCAAATTAATGTCTGAGGCAGGATCTGAAACTAGCCCAACACTGAATCCAGCATATCTTTCAAAATAGGAATAACGTTTTATTCATGATTAAACTTGGAATAGAGTGGACCATCACACATAAATGGCCCAAAGGGCTCCTGTTCATTGATCATGAGCCTTCTGAGCTGAGTAGAAGGATTTCCAGACTTCAAAAAGAAACTAAGTACCCACTGGCCAAATGTCTTCCAGACTAGTCTGAACTCAACCCTGGCTAAGGTCAAAACAACTTCAAAAGGTCTCCTTCCCCTTCTACTCTGGTAGTCTGCCAGTGCAACTAATTAAAGAGTTAAGACAGATTTAGAGCATATATGCAAGAAGATACTGTCATGGAATTATCATTGCTGCTAAATATTAATAACTTTAGGACATTTACTGTATATATTTCATAGTTGTGATTTTAAATTCAAGAACTGCAACTTAGGCTATATATATATCAGTATCAAGTAACCTTAGAGATAATAATTCTTTCTAGAATCATTCTTTTCTCTTTTTTAAAAGACATTGCTGACAGGGTGAAATTTGTGACAAGTGTGAAATCAACAGAAGTTGATTTCATTTCAAAAATAAAAACAAGGACAGCTTAGAATTGTTGCACAGAAAGAGATTAGAAAATTGTTGCATAGAAAAAAATTATGGATATGAAATAATTTCTTAAAATTTGTACTTTTTTTTTCTTTCAACAATCTCTTATTAATAGCTAGCTATGTACAAAGTACTATTAGTTACAAAGATAAAAATGAAACAGCCTGGGAGGATACAACATCCACATAGATAAATGAATACAAACTAATTGTATTTATTCTACCTATCTCACAGGGCTATTGTGGAAAAGATTAATTATGTAGAAATGTGTGTTACTGTTATTTAGACCCCAGCTCAGTATAAGCACCATAGGCAATAGGAAACTGTGACCTGCATTCAGAACTAAGGAAATATTTCTTCCTATTTCTAATTTGGTTATATTGATACAAAAAAACCCATAAAGTTGATTTAAAAACATTTGTGTAAGTAGCATTTAAGTCATCTGTCTTTGCCATAAAGAAATAAAGTCAATTTTAGATAGGACAATTTTTCTCAAAATATAAACTCTTTGGAATCCCTGAGATGCTTTCAAAGAGTCCATGAAGTCAAAACTTATTTTTTAAAACAATACTAAGATGTTTTAAATTTTAATATTAATAGGTATAACATGTAAATAAGAGGTCTTTGGGGAAGGCAGGATCCTTATTCATTTTTAAGATTGGAAAGGAATCCCTAGACTAAAAAGTTCAAGAACTGAGTTTCTCAGAATTAGAAGGTTGGACTTAGTTGATATCCTTCTGTATTCAGTCATAAGATTTTATAATTCTATGACTGCTTTTAGGTAGACTAGTTAGGAGCAAATGTTGAATCAAACTAAGAAGATTCATTTAAATGAACCATTGGGAAAGGACCCAATATTTCTAGGTCATAGTTATTTGGAACTACTGTATCTTTTTACTATTTTGATAACATTTATATACAGATATAACCCAACAGAAAGAACACATGGGTATTATCTGAGCTTTAAAAAATTCTTATTCTAAATATCATTAGTGTTCTGTGAAATATTACAATGAATACATAACTTATATTCTCATAAATATTATATAAATTCTATAGCTATGGCATTGAAGTTGCAACTGTTTAGCAAAGAAATATATATGTTTTGTTTGTATTATCAATTATAAAGGATTTATGAATTAATGTGATATCGGGAAGGTAGAATGTAATTGTTCACTAATTGCAAACAAGAGCATTTTTCATTTTTTTTCATTTTCTTCTCCCCTTAAATTTTATTTTTTAACTTTCATGTTGGCAGATGTGAAAGAAGTTGTCCATCTTTATCTCCAAATGGTAGAAGAGGGAAATGTGTCCTTTGTGATCTATACTAGTAAAGGAAACCTATTAAATGTCAACTTGTATAGTGGATAGAGTACTACATCTGACTGGAAGACCTTAGTTCCAGCCCTCAGATACTCACTAGCTTTGTGACACACAACTATTGGCCTCAGTTTCCTCATCTGTAAAATGTAAACTGTATAATAAATAATAGCATTTACCTTTTATGGCTATTGTGAGGCTCAAATAAGATAATATTTGTAAAGTGCCTACTATATATGCCAGGCTCTACATTAAATTCTAGGGACAAGAAAAAAAAGAGTCTGCTCTCAAAGAGCTTAGAATTTAACAGAAGAACACAATATATTTTTTAAAAGCTGAAAAGTGGGAGGGAGGGAGCATGATTTCCATGGAATCCAAAACTTAGCACAGCTGCTTAAGATGGAGTTAGCTAGAAAGTTCTGAGACCTCTATCAAAAAAGTCCTTGGGAAGTATTTATCCTCCAGAATTCCAAACAGAGAAAAGGGGCTACTGAGAGAGCTGAGAAGGTGTTGAGTATCAAAAACTAAATCAACCTGCATGATGATGAGGTTTTTTTTTTAGATGATCAATTTATCCTGGGTGAGGCATGATGTTCCTAGAAAGGAAATTAAGCAGAGCTACTGATGTAAACCCAAAGAACCAATTGAGATAATACTTGTAAAAATACTTAGCAGACTTCCTGGCATATAGTAGGCACTATATAAATGCATATTCCCTTACTTTTCCCTATTAAAAAGGCATGAGTCCTCCAGACTTCTCTCCCTTCAAGTGTCATTAAACTTAATTATTCTTTGATTCTGTATTTCCATACAAAAGGAAAGTATGCCTCAAGTTCCTTTTCCTAGGTTTTCTTTCCTAATTTTGATGAAGTGACTAAGATCTCTCACTGTATGGTAGAAAAATAGAGAGCAGGAAAATACATTCTGTTATCAAGGCATACTTCCTCAACTGACATCTGAGTAGACTTATGCTGTAATGGATCCTTGAGTATATATGTAAACATACGTAAGGAAGGGGTGCGGGGAGATTTGATTCCTTGCCTCCCTTTCAAACCAACCCCTTTTACATTGATATAGAATATAATGACAGATGGTGAGATTTTTAATGGGGGAACAAGATGTTAAGCTAATTATAAAATTGTGGGCATATCCCTTTTTGAAATATAAACACCTTTCTGTATCAAAATTAAAGGATGAAAATTCATTGAATGAACAAAAATTAGACAAACTTTTATCAAGGTCTTAAATAGTTAAAACCAGAAAAAAGATTATCAGCTCAAGCTCTCACTAGAGAAAGGAATGGGTCCCACTATAGTGAATTACTCTTAGGTGGGAGGCAGAGATTTCTTTCTCCTCATTCCTCCTCTGACCCATCTGCTGTGTAACTTTGAAGGAGCGCTACTATACCAGTAGGAAGCATTCCTTCCAGTAGCAGCAGACATAAAATCCAGACAGACAAGCCTACAAAGAAAATGTCACTTAAAGGAGAAAGTGGTTTCAAGGAATGAGTTATCTTTCCTCCCAGTCACCCCTCTTCCAAATTTTTGAGGATACCACTATCCTCCAAGTCACCCAGTTCGGCAGTCTCTGTCATCCTCAACTCATCACTCTCACCCAACCTATACTGTCAATCAGTCACTAAATGTTATCCTTTCTAATTCCTTAACACTTCTTGCATATTGTCCTTTTTCTCCATTCTGATAGCTGCTACCTTAATTTAGGCTCTCATCACCTCTCACCTGGGTTATACATTTGACTGTCAATGGGTCTTCTTGACTCAAGTCTCAACTACAATTCATCCTGCACATCCTGCATCAAAGTGTTTTTCCCAAAGTACATGTTTGACCCTGCCACTCCCTATTCAATAAATTCCCTGCTGTGTCAAGGATCAAATATAAATTCCTCTGTTTGGTAATAAATGCTTTCTGCAGTATTTCCGTACACATTATTCCCTTCCTCTCATTCTCAGCATTGAGCACTATATTGGGCAAATAGAGGTGCTTAATAAATGCTTATTGACTGACTGCCTGATTCCACAGCCCAATCTTGCTCAGCTTTTCATTGTTCCTCACACATGAATCTTCATCTCCCAGCTCCACATCATTTCTCTGGCTGTCTTACATACCCAAGTGTTTTTCATTCTTATCTTCATCTCTTAAGAATCCTTGGGATTCTTGACATAAGTATCACAAGAAGGCATTCCTGAAAATCCCACATTTCCCGGCTGTTAGTATCTTCCCATTCAGGGTTACCTTGCATCTTCTTTTTTAAGGTGTGTGTGTGTGTGTGTGTGTGTGTGTGTGTGTGTGTGTGTAACCAGGAATACCTTCATCTCTCATGAGGATAGCAAACCCAAGAGGTTCCATTCTAAC
Organism: Sarcophilus harrisii; assembly: GCF_902635505.1. NCBI lineage: Eukaryota > Metazoa > Chordata > Mammalia > Dasyuromorphia > Dasyuridae > Sarcophilus > Sarcophilus harrisii. The sequence continues at coordinate 235,116,003 of NC_045426.1, read as the reverse complement.
TTGTGGCACTTCAACTTTCACTATGATATTTTCTTCTCCCAGAGACAGCACTATGAAATGGCACTCTGTGTGTGTATATACATATTTATGTTTACAGATATACATGTTTTTTTCCATTCATTAAAATGTAAGTTCTTTGGAGGCAGGTACTGTTTCTCTTTTTGTTTTTGTTTAGCACAGTGCCTGGCATATTGTAGTTATCTGATTGAGAATATGGTCAATAATGGTATCACTGGGTCAAAAAGTACACACAGTTTAATGACATCTTTAGTGTGACAATGTTTTCCAAGGCAAATAGACTAGTTAATAACTCCGTCAACAGTGTATTTGTGTACCTATCTATCTTCTGTAGTGTATGATTTTTCTTCCACTTTGATTCCCATATCCTTAGTAGAATTCTATTTAGTGGCCTCATGTTATCTGGGAGGTGACTTGGAGGTCTGGAAAGTTATATCAGTGGAATGACAACTCTGCCAGACTGATCACAAACCTTGTGATAGACTGTGTGTTGCTTGTGGAAGAACTAGCTTAGCTAAGTTCAGAGAGGGTCAGGAGTTAAGAGCTATCCGCCAGATTTGATACATTATTTTGGCCACAGAAGTCATAAATACCTTTTTAGGGAGGGAAGAGGGAGTGGTACACTACATTTCTAGAAAGAAAACCAAGCCTAATAAAATCATAGATCCTTAAAACATTAAAGTAACTATGTAAGAGTAAAGATCATAAGGGAGAGTCTAGTCTATAGTCCCTAATATTCCAGGTTGCATCTGGGATAAAAGACATGTTCTTTGTTTAGAATGAAGAAGAATCAGTTATTAGATATCAGTATATTTTGTTATATATCAGAAAGTCATTACATATTTTCTTTAACATCTTTTAATGATCTCCAAATTATGCCCTGAAACAAAAATCCATCTATTAAAGAGCAATATTCTCTAGGCAGCTGAGTGGTACAATAAATAGAATGCTGGACTCACAGTTAGAAGAACCTAAATATATCCTGAGACACTTACTCGCTCTATGACCTTAGGCACTTAATCTTTCTCAGTTTGTTTCCTCAGCTATGATATGGAGATGAAAATAATAGAATCTATCTCATTGGGTTGTTGTGAGGTTCGATGGAGATAGTATATGTAAAGTGCTTTGCAAACATTAAAATACTATATAAATGCTAGCTGCTATCATTATTAGTTGTAGTAATCATATTTTGAGACAATTTTATTTTTTATTATAGCTTTTTATTTACAAAACATATGCATGGGTAATTTTTCAACATTGACCCTTGCAAAACCTTTTGTTCCAATTTTTCCCCTTTAAAATGAGGTTAAATGGGTAAAAAAGCCTGGATTTCCGGTGGGAAGGAAGGACTTCCTCTTTTAACTTGTTATGTGTCCTTAATCAAGTCTCTCATTTCACTTTTCCTATTACAAGTAATGTTTCTGATAGTGTAGTATAGTGGAAAAATCAGTTCAAATTTGGGTTCAAATCCTAATCCTCCTAGGTCCTCAGGTTCCTTCTCTGTCAAATGAAAGGAAGCTTTCTCTAGGAAATGCAGTTCTGCTTAAGCATCCACCTTTTCCTTAGCATCCACCACAATTTTGTATGCTCCAAATAGAAAAGAGGTTTTTGTTTGTTTGTTTGTTTTGCAAGGTAAATGGGGTTGTGACTTGCCCGTGGTCATACAACTAATAAGTATTAAGTGTCTACAGCAGAATTTGAATTCGGGTCCTTCTGACTTCAGGGCCAGTGCTTTATCCACTGTGCCATCTAGTTACACCTGAAAAGAGTTTTTCATAGATAATAAGAGACTCTTTAAAATTCTTAAATTTCTACAGCAATTAGATTTTTCAAAAGCCCAATGTGATAGCCAAAGAAAAGGCTGATCCTCTGGAATACATTTCCCTTCTGCCTAAAATAGACTATTATGTGCAAGTTTTGTGAGGATCACAGAAGTTTGGCTCTTCACCCTCTACCCAATTCCAAAACAAGTTTACTGGTTTTGTATGACTACAAGTGTATATTCACCTAAAATATACCATGGACCATGGCAGTTATTGTTTTGCCTTCTTTGGCATGTCAGCTTAATTGACAGTATCATGAGTGTGCCAGTCTTTCTTGAGAGCAAGAATTAAAGCCTATAAATCATATCTTAAGTCATGAAAACATACTGTCAAGGAGGACAAAACCGTTATGAACTAACATCATCACCAGTACATCTGGCAGTATTAATAAACCACAGAACTTTGGAATAGTCTCAAAGACTACATCAAGTTTCATTCTCATAGTTGGACATTTGAGTACCATAGCTGCCAAGGATGCTGGGTGAATGTTAGAACCAATAGTTATTATATAATAAAGAGACTAGTTGTTAAGCCACATTCTTCCAGTCAGCCAGTCAAGAAACATTTATTAAACATCTACTATGTGCTAAGTATTGTGCTACAAAGTACCTATCATATGTCAGACACAGAGATACAAAAGTGTGGATGGTACATGGAGAAGAAAATTCATTACTTTGGAGTCTGAATTAACACAATTTATAAATGCACTTCAGTTACTTTCAAAGAGTAGCTTTTATATTGTAAGGTTCCATTGCTTTAATTAATAGCATTGATAATAATCCCTTTATATATGCAAAGTACTTTATATTTACTTGTGGACTCTTGGGATTGTTCTGTTTATTCAATTTCAAGTATATAGAGGTTTAAGTTAGAGATTCCCTACTCTAGTTTACATCCAAAGATAATAACCAATCTGAAAGTGCTTACTTTTTATTAATATATTGTAGAATGAAAGCTTCTGGTTTAGATAGATATGATTAATTTTTAAAAATATTTTCTTAATCAGTACATTATTTACAAGAATAAAATTAAAAAAAAACAGGAAAAGAACAAATGTTTTAAAATATGGCCATTTTATTTTTAGAATATATGAAAAACAGTAATCAATCCATGGTGATATATATATATTTCACACTTGAAAGATACAGCATAGATTTTGGAAGTCATGGGCTTTCAGCAAATTTCAAAAGTTTGAATGTGGAAAATGTGTCATATCAATGCAAATATTTTAAATACAATTTAGAAGATATTTATTAACCCGTTATATGTAAAGCACAGTGCTAGATATTGGAGCAGATGTAGAGGATAAATAAAAGTTGTTAATTTCTGTCCTTTATTCCCCAGTGATTGTGTTGCAATTATGCTATTTCAGTTGTGTCCAATCTTTGTGATCCCATTTAGAGCTTTCTTGGCAAAGATTATTAGAGTGGTTTGCTCCAATTCATTTCCCAGATTTAAAAAAAAAAAAAAAAAAAAAACTGAAACAAACAGAGTCAAGTAATTTGCCCAGGATCACATAGCCAGTAAGTATCTGGGGCCAGATTTGAACTCAGTTCTTCCTGACTCAAGGTTCCATAGTTATCTAATAATGTATACCTAACTACCTTCTTCATCATACTCAATAAATAATATTTGTTGTATTGGACTGATGAGAGCCAGTCTTTGCCTTTGTTAGCTAACAATATGGAATGGAGGGTTGGGGGAGAAAGGGGAGAAAGAGAGATTATAACCACAAATAACAATAACACAAAATTATGTGTGAAAAGTTGGACAAAATGGACAAAGAAGGAGACAGCACTATGTGAATTCTAAGCAGGTAAACACTGTTACTTAGAGATTTCAGGTGATGTTTGGGTTGAACTTTAAAGGACAGGTAGAAGAAGAGAGACAAATAGGTTTATATGAATTGGCACAAGCCTTATTCTAAGAAACAATTTACATTATCCTGGAAAAAAATCTGATATTGGAAATTTGTGGAATGAATGAATGAATGGCTTTGTAATGTACTTAGAAATATTAGTTCCATCTTTTTCAAGCTGTTTATATCTCAAAATAATCTTTGCTTGAACAATGATGAGGATGGGAAATATTGGTAACATTTGGGTAAACTAATTAGATTTAAAATATCTCTTTTTATGTACCACAAAAATAAGCATACACCAATGTTGGTCATTTAAATTAACATTATTACTAATAAAATACTGATGATACTAATAAAATAATTTTATGCCAACAAACAAGCATACACCAATATATTTAGAATAAAAAGAAGGCAGTATGGATGCTCTCTCTTTATTTAGTGTTTTGGGTTTCTTTGTTTTGTTTTAAAATTTTAAAGAAACTCATTATAGTTTTTACTAAGCAGAAGCTTATATTTTATACTAGACAATAAGAAACAATAAAAGGAGGATAATCTGTAAATAAATGGAAATGCAAAAAAAAAAGATTGCAGAAGTATCAATAAATAAAATTGAAGTAAGTGCAAATTTCTTGGTGACTAATGAAAATTCTTGCGAAATTTATTCATTTTGTTAATGGGAGGGGTTATATAAAAGATCTATGCAATCAATGTGGACAGCTTTGTGGTCAGTCATCTGTTATCTACAGAAAAATAGCTTCTAGTAATTACCTAGATATGTTACTGTGATAGCCAAGTAGTCCAAAGGACATGCACAAAGTGTGGAAATACAAAGGATGTGATTTAATAATAGTTTTTTGTATACAAAGGAGGGGGCAGAGTCTTGCTGTTTGTTGATCTTTCTAGTTGGCCTCACTTTGTAGACAGGGAAGTATTTTCTAGTTGTTTATCTTTATATATCTAAAAATGTCAAAAGTATGTCAACCAACTATTAAATTAGACCTTGACCTGTGGTGTCTCTGAGAATTTAATGCTTATCTAATATACCCAGAGCCATGTAGGTTACTAGAAATTGGGCAAAATTCTAGAAATGATAAGAAGGATTTAAACTAGTTTGGATTTTGTTCTTTTTTGGAAATGTTTGAAAACACTTATCCAAATAAAGATTATATCCTTGGTTTAGAGAGCATGTTCATTACTAAAATGGTTTCCCATGGAATAAAAAAATATTATTTGGAAAGTATAGCCATATCAGAAAAAATTATCATTCTTCATAACAACTATATAAGATAACTGAAAGAGACTCATTTTACAGATATGAAAACTGAGGCCTAGAGGTTAATTGATTTACTCAAGTCTTCTAATTCCAAGTTGATTACTCTTTTTATTGTATTTTATAGTTTAGGACTATGGCTTAATCTAAAAAGGAATGGGGTACTTCAGTTGAAATGTGAAATGTTTTAGTTCATTATCTAAATACAAGATATGCTTCAGATGACTGACTTCTGATGTAACATTAGATGAGTATTATCAATTACTTGTGACAGCAAAATGAGGTATGATGGAAGAGAAGGGTCATTTAGGCAGCAGAAAACACAGGTGTCCCTGCTTAGGAAAAGGTCTTCTGCTCCAGTTGTAATTTCTCAGTGTTGACCTCTTTAAGCTCCAAAGTCTAAAAGAAGTAGGCAGTTTTATAACTGCCAAATCACCACTTGTCAGTTATAAAAATTGCCTTCTCCTTTTAGACTTTGGTTTAAAGCCCTCAAGTGGAATTAAACCTAATTAAGTTATTTGTATGTTTAAGGGAAACCTTGTCTACAGGGAGATACAAACTGAATGGAGATTGAATTGTCCCATACTCTGACTCAGACTCCTTGCAAGAGATTGGATCAAAAGGGAGTGGAGTGAAGGAATGGCTCAAAGACTTCCTGGTTAATTGATTTGTTTTTCCCCTGAAGTGATTAACTTTAGCAATCTGGTATAGTGGCTAGATCACTGGACTCTGGTCTGCAAGACCTGAGTTCCAATCCAACCTCAGAAACTTACTGGCAAATTATTAACCTAGTTCAACCTCAGTTTCCTCATCTGTAAAATGGGGATAGTGATAGCAGATACATCACGGTATTGTGAGGATAAAATGAGATACTAATTATGTAAAGCATTTTTGCAAACCTTAGAATGCTATCCAAAACTGACAGTGAAGTAGCAACAATAAAGGAAGCAAAGCAATGAGATAACATCAAAGAATAAGTTGAAAGTACCTACTATGTGCTGGGCACTATAGTAGGTCCTAGGAATACAAGTACAAAGAATGAAACAATTCCTACTTGCAATAAGCTCACATCAGTATATGAAAACAAAAGAAAATCCCCCCCCCCTAAAAAAAGGATTATAACTGAATCTTATGCTAGCACAATATTTTCTTTCCCGTGCCCAGACTATTCTCTAGAATTAAAATGGAGTCTTTAAGCAGAATCTTTTACTTATTCAGAACAGGAGGATACCATAAGGCAGTATGGTATTGTCACACTTTCTCTCATATCATCAAAGACCTTCCTGGTATATTTTAAGAAAGAGCTGAGAAAGGGTGGGAATTGTTCAATAGGAGAGTCAAAAAAGAATGGGAGATATGGATAAGTTGACTCCAGTGGGGAAAAGTCCTTGTTTTGGAGTCCTTTGAAAGAGCCTCTAGAGACCAAAAAAAGATCAGTAAAGTTGTGATTTGTTTCTATTCTCTACAGGTATCTGCTTGACTTATCATATTATCCCATTCCCTTTTATTTCCCTTGTCTGCTCACACTCATATCACCATGAGAAAGGAGAATTCTGCTACATAATCTAAGACAAATACTCCTGTTAGATCAAGGCTGTAATTCAAATTGTTAACTTTTAGAGAAGATAATGTTAAACATAGTCTTTTTTAAAACATTGGTCAGTTTTTGCTCCTGTGTGAATTCAAAGCACAAGTTGTTGGCATTGTTTCAAAAAGGTACCAACTCCAAAAAGAAAGACTTTTCTGTTTTGTTGATAGCTTCTTTTTGTCCAAGTTGTCAAGGTTTCATAAGTATGAATAATGAATAGAATAACATTTCGATAAGAAAAAAATATTGACTTCAGAATGAGCTAAAATGAGAATACAATTAAAGATAGAGATAATTCTTCACTTGTGAGTAATCCCTCAAGAGGGAGGGAGGAGAGCAAAGGATAAGAGTGGGAACAAGCAACTTTCTTGTACTGGGTCATCTCATATACATGCTCCAAAAGCGGTTCACTGCACTCAATCTCCTTGAAGACTCAAGACCACAAGAGCTTTTCCATACATTAAAAAGGAATGAATTTGAGTAAGAATTATTCAACCATAAACAAAATAGAAAAGATGGACTCTTAATGGTTTAATGGTGCCCCGACTGCAAGCTTAGTCAAACCTGTCATGCCTCCCATTATCTTTGAAAGAAAAAAAACTGGCATTTTCTTCAAAGGAAGATAGAAACTGGGCACAGTGTATAGATATATTTTCATATATATATATATATATATATTTATATATTTATATATATATATATGTATATATGTATTCTAATATTCAGTTTTATAACACACTACCCCAGTCTGGGTGAGTATTCAAATAATATATTGAAATAAACTTTCATTAGCAGTGCTTCAGTAGAGACTATGGAAGGTATTTTTAATAGTATTTTTTTTCCAAATACATTTAAAGAAAGTTTTCAACATTCACCTTCACAAAACCTTGTGTTCCAAATCCCCACCCAAGAGAGAAAGCAATATGACACAGGTTAAACATGTACAATTCTGCTAAATACATTTTATTATTTTTTAAAGAAAATGTTTTTTTTATTTTTAAGAAATCTTTAAGAAGACAAATGTTGGGACCAAAAAACCCCCCAAAAAAACAAAAGAAAAAATTGGGCCAGCTAGCACAGTGGATAGAGCACCAGCACTGGAGTCAGGAAAACCTGAGTTCAAATTTGGTCTCAGACACTTAATACATGCTAGTGATGTGGTTTGAGGACCAAAGTGATGTCGTTGATGTAGATACCTGGTGGTGGTAAGCACCAAAATGTGAGGTTTGGTCATGTAAAGAATTCACAATGGCCATTCTCTTTGGTAAAAGGTAGATTTACTTAGGAGAAGAGGTTACAGACAAAATGAAGGGATACAATAGACACCTGGGATGGTAAATATGAAAAAGATTTGAGAGACCATTCCTGAAATGGACATAACATTATGCTGAAAGAGTTAGTTAGCTATAAGGAGAAGAAGTGGGGTTGGGAAGCATAGTGGAGTTAGGAGAGATACCACATGGCATGAGTAAGGAGGGGTAAGGAGAAAAACATCACAAGGCAGAGTGCCATAGTAGACTAACCCAAAGGAAGGTAGCAGCCATGGGATGGCTCATAAGTAGATTTTGTAAGGAAAATTTTACCTCAGAGAAATGACTGGGATTTCTCACAGCATATGGTAAAGTGAGACTGCTGGAGACCTCTACAGAGGGTGGATCTCAGGGGTTTGACATAACTTGGATGACTTCCATAGAGGGTGGGGCCATGAAGTTAAACTGATCTCTATCACTACCTTCTCCCAGTTTCTCTCTGTCCAAAACAACTTTTAGGACCTCATCCCTAGCTGTGTGACCTTAGGCAAGTAACTTAGCCCTAATTGCCTCACCAAAAACAAAACAAAACAAAAAACATGACAAATGTTGGGCAAATAAATCAGAAAAGAAGTTGGCATGATAAAAGAAGTAGCTGGTAGTTATCAGTCCAAAAGAATCCTCAAGTAATAGAAAAATTAGGTCGCAGAAGAAATAGCTATTTGCTTTATTGATTCGCACTTTTTTATATGACCTTGTAGAAGTCATTTCACTTACTTTTGTTTCCTCATCTGTACGATGAAAGGATAGAATCCCTAAGGTGCCATCCAGCTCTAACATTCTATTCTAGTCTAACATATTCCATTTTGGCTACAATTTCATGTACTTTCCAAAAGTAGAAAGAGATATTTAGAGTGAGATGAAGAAAGTATTTATTTACATTACTCTATGTATTTTTAAAGTTGTAATCATACATATTAAGATATGTTTTCATATTTACCATCCCAGGTATCTATTGTATCCCTTCATTTTGTCTGTAACCTCTTCTCCTAAGTAAATCTCCCTTTTACCAAAGAGAATGACCATTGTGAATTCTTCACAAGACCAAATCCCACATTTTGGTGCTTACCATCACCTGGTATCTACATCAGCTACATCACTTTGGTCCTCAAACTAGCATGTATTAAGTGTCTGAGACCAAATACATAAGCTCTTTGAATAGGAGCTTTCCTTCTTACCTGCCTATCTGCATACATACATACACAGATCAGGGCTTTTTAAACTTTTTCCACTCAAGACTCCTTTCTATCTGAGGAATTTTCACATGACCCATAATATAATGACCCCCACATTCAGGATTGCAACCCACAGTTTTGCCATAGCTCATACATTTTTTGAAGAAAAAGACTGCTTTTCATTTTGTCTTTGTTATCTTTAGCTTCTTCAGAAATGTGTTGCACATGATGAATGCTAAATAAATTATTGTTATATTTGGATTTGGTCATGGGGCAATTGGTATTTGCTGAAATTTAGGAAGGGAATAGAGATTAGTTAAATAATCCAAAATAATGCAGTAAAGTAAGGACAAAGTTAAGACTAGCCTCTGTTCTTCACTCACCACTGCAATTCAACTACTGACACTGCCTATATCAGCTTGAATAGAATTTAAAATGATGTTTAGCCCCATGAAATTAGTCTTGATCCTCCTCACATTTACATCCAACTCCTAGCAGAAATCACAACCAGTTTTCTATGTATTAGTAGCTTCCCTAGAAACTCATACTTATCCAGAAACCTAATCCAATGATGTCTAATTTCTACTAGATTTGGCCTGATTTATTTTGTATTCTGAATTTTAAGTTGATATAAACCTAATAAAATTAGAAGGAATATGTCTGTGGAGCAAAAGAAGTAAAAATTGATACTTTGTACAAATTATCCAGCCTGTAAAATGGAGAGAGTTGGCAACTGAGTAGAAAGAGCTTTCTGACAAGACTATTTAAGATTATACTTGTATATAAGGAAAACAACAAAAACCAACAGAGCTATGCTCTAACAATAGAATGAAATTTTAAAAAAATAATAAGTTCTGATTGTTCTTTGGTAGGGACTTTGTTTCTAAAAGAAGTGCTGGCAGATCTTTGACTTGTACTAGCTTCAAAGTGACAAAGTCAGCCAAGGTTAGTGGATCTTTGTGTGTTTTCTTATATTCATGTAGCACATGATTTAGTCTGCAAATGACAGCATTTCTTACATCTAAAAATGGCAGTCATAGTCCCAAAAATCCAATGTGCATATCCAATAGTTTCCTATAATAAGGAATAGAAGATGATTTGCACAATTTCTGCAATTAAAAAAAAAAAGCAATCTAATGTTTACAAGATGCAGTTCTTTAATCTTTGTCCTACTTAGGGGAAATCAAAAAAAATTTTGGTGGACTTTCAATCTAATCAATGGGAACAGATACTGATAGGCCTTCTTAACGCCAACATTCACCTTTTACATACAACACTATTTTGTGAGTTTGGGAGAGAAGGTTTTGACTGTAATCACAGGGGGGAAAAGGTAGTACAAAAATGTGTGATATGAAATAAATTCTAAAATGAACCATGTTTCATTGTGTGAAAATCTTAATCTAGACAAATTAGCTACCTTGCAGAATTTAGAATTTAGATGCTTATTCACCTGTGGTTGGTTGGTGGTTGATGACAGAACTAACTATATCAAAGTTAAGGTTATTTGTACAAAGTATAAATTTCTTATAAGGAAAGGGTGAAGAGGAATTCTATCTGTCTGGACTCACTTGATTCTTCCCAACTGCTTAAGCTCTCTTAAGCTCTCTCTACCTTGAATTTCATTACTTAACATTTTTGTTCTGCATATATTTATATGTGCATTTGTTATGTTTCCTATTAAAGTGTAAATTCTTTGGGAGCAAGGATTATTCATTGTATTTATATACCTGGGATGTAACATTGTGCTTAACTTATTCTTCTTTCTTCTTTTTTTTTTTTAAGTTTTTTTTGTTTTAAAATATATGCAAAGATAGTTTTCAACATTCACTTTTAAAAGCCTCTTGTTCCAAATTTTCCTTTTATCCCCATCACCTCCTCCCCTAAACAGCAAGTAATTCAGTATATGTTAAGCATGTTGTGCTTAACTTAATGTTTCTTGATAGGTTGCTGGATGAGGTCACAGAAAGCCCAAAGTCTAATCACAAACTATTGATCAAGTGTTAAACTAATTGTGAAAGATAGGTCCACCTCCAGATCTCTTTATCAGAGATCTCTTTTATCAAATACGAACATCTCTCTAAATAAGAAAGGAAAAAGTAACAAATTAGTCAAACTTAAGAGGGGGCTTTAAATATCTAAGGCTTGAGGAACTTAAGAAAGTCTAAGCTTAGAGTAGTTATGGAATCAACTCCTAGAGAAGAGGGAATTTCTCCCCCAATTTACTCATTAGTCACTTTGCCTTGAAGATAAGCACTAGACATATTGGAGATTTTTATCTGTGGTTCCTGAAGACTCCCTCTAAACAGATACAAATACAGAGAGATTAGTCACGAATGGAGGAAACTGCTTTAAGGACTGTGGAAAATAGACCCTAAGAATATAATATGATTTCTGTAGAAACAAAAAAAGACTTTCTGTGAATCTTTGTGACACCTTGTATCCTACATGAGGTCTTTATCATTGTACCCTAAGTGGCTGCTCTTCCTATAAATGCAATCTTTATTTGTGGGGAGTGTACCTCAATTTTATGGGAATTTTTTTTTGATAGCTACTTTTTTTTTTCCTCTGAGGCAATTGGGGTTAAGTGACTTGCCAGGGTCCCACAGCTAGGAAGTATTAAATATCTGAGGACAGATTTGAACTCAGGTCCTCCTGACTTCAGGGCTGGTGCTCTTTGATAGCTACTTTTTGCACTATGCTATCTTTAACAGATACCTTTGTTAAAAGCTGAATGTTTCTATTGGTATGATTGTTGTGAAAAGCATATTAGTGGGAACTTTGTAAGCTACAGTAGCAGGAGTAGTCATCCATGGGGTTGCCCTTAGAAGTCAAGGAAGCAACTGTCCTCTAGAGACTCAATGTGCCAATGTGAGGGCAAGTGGAGGGAGTAGCCCACCTGGAGCTATATACATATTTAAGACTTGGCCAAATTGACTTCAACTATTAATTTGTGTTTAAGATTGTAATGACAATAACAGGATATCTGTATTGATAAAACTTTATACAGGAGAACTGTTAGCAGAAGCAGCATATGACAATGCAATAATTAGTACTATATTTTATCCATGCAATTCTGAGAGCATGCTTTCATAATATTGCATTCAAATCCCAATGAAAACTAGTTATTTAAATGTGAAAAATCATTGCAGAGGTTAAACAATGTATAGCTTTCATTTTCCTCATGAAAAAAGAATCAATGTTTCTTCTGAAAATTAATAACTAGGTTTAAACAAAAGGTCCATGATTGATTTTTTGACCAGAATATAAATTTTTGGACTTTACAAAACAAGTTGATTATCACCAATTAGTAATTTGCCTCAGGCTTGTCAGCATGTGACTGAAGTGTTGTTGGGTTTTATCTCTAAAATAACCAACATGAATGTTATCACAGATTTCCAACCTCGGGACTGGCTGGTGACTGTCTATAACAGCTGATTGTGAACCTATAATCTTTTTTTATGTCTGGATCTTTTTTTTTCTCCTGAAAGTTTATACCAAATATAAAGGCTATGGCTGAACAAACTCTTTGTTACAAGTCATTCTAAAATGACTTAAAGGAAACTCAAAGGCCTTCTAATCTAATTTCTCCATTTTGCCAAAGAAATTGAGCCTTTGGTGGGATGTGACTTGCTCAGGTTCATTTAGACAATAAGCATCAGTCTTAGAATCTTGGTCCTTTGAGTACAGAGTCAATGATCTTTCCACTTAATCAACTCCTCACTACTTTTAGCATGAATATTAGTTTTATTATGCAGCTCACCCTGAAAATGACAAAGATTTAACTTTGTTATTGGGAATTTTTTTTTTAACACAAGGTATTGTTTCTTATGGGACAGCTAGGGTATGCAGTCAATAAAGCACAGGCTCTGGAGTCAGGAATACTCATCTTTCTGAGTTCAAATATGGTCCACATACCTATTAGGTATATGACCCTGAGGAAGTCACTTAACCCACTTTATTTCAATTTCCTCATTTGTAAAATGAGTTGGAGAAGAGAATGGCAATCTACTCCACTTTTGTTGCCAAAAATTTCCAAATGGAGTCATAGTCAAAATAAGTGAAAAAACAACTAAAGAACCACAAAATCATTTCTTATGCTTGCATTCAGTCATATAGACATGTCATTAGCCAAAAAACAAGAAATGTGCATCTGATACTTTAGTAGGCTAATGCATATCCCAACTAGTAAAGATGCAATTGCCGAGGAAGAAATTGCAGTTGAAATTACAATTAGTAATTTGTACAACTGGACAAATTGGACAAGGTGTATAACTCTTTCATATATATATTCAAGCTTGTATTAATGAATACATTTGAAATACTCAAAATCATATATATATATATATATATATATATATATATATATATACACACACACACACACACACACAGGTGAAAGACAAGGGTGTCTTTATAGAACTCCTCAATCATATAGAAGGATAAGAGGGAATTTATTCTCCTCTCTAGGTCTCTATGAACAAGTGGCTTAATCCCTGGGAAGAATGATGTAAGATTGATTGCATGGATAAAAATGATAGGCAAGTATGTGAAGGTCCAAAAATGGGGCTAGTCTATGGACAATCTGCCAAAATGGCAGATTGTAGACTACAACTATGAAGTTTATAAGCTATGTATACTAAAGACATAAGTATTTAACATCCAGTTACTATGTTACTGTTTACTCACCTATTTTAAAAGCTTTGGTTTTGTTTAATTACAAAAAACAAACTTATAATCAGTAATATTCCCAATCAGGTAATAATGAAGGAAAGCTTTGTTTGATTTTGGTACATGCATTTTTTCATTTTTTTTTTTACTTTGAAATTAATGAATATGAATTAAAATGAGCATTTTCACTTTCATTGATACACTAAAAGAGAAATAGAAGGTATGCATGAAATATAACTCTATTATGAATAGTTTGCTTTCCTTTTAATTATATAAAAATTCAACATATTATTTTCAAAATTGTCCCACTTCTGTTTCCTTCTGGTCTTTTTGTTCTCTTCTGTGCATTTCAAAAATGTATTTCTAACACCCTTTCCTTTTCTTTCTTTCTTTTTATTTTTTGGAGGGGCAACACTCTTCCTAGTCCCCTTCTTTTTCTCCACTTGTCACTCCCTCCAACCTCAACTGAGAAAAATAAAATAATAAACTTTATAACAAATATGCATAGTCAAACAAAACAAATTCTCTCATTGGCTGTATCTAAGACTGTATGTCCCATTCTTCAACTTGAGACCATCACCTCTCTGCCAGGAGGTTGGTAGCATGCTTCATCAATGGGCTTCTGTAATTGTGGTTAGTCATAGCATTGATTCGAGTTCCTCAATCCTTTCAAATTTCCTTTCTCTTTAATGCTATTGAATTCTCATCTGTTAATCATCATTATATTCTCTAAGATCATCACCTAGTGTCTCACCATGAAAGAAAATTTCCAATGAAGCACAAATTCCAGCCTTAGAAAATTGGAAGACTTTGAGTTGAAGCCTGGAAATGAACTCTATCCCTACTATTGAAGGACCAGCCTCACTAAGAGTGGCTACAAGATTAGTCACTGATAGATTAATTTTTCAGGCATGGCAACTCCTGAAAGAAACATGGAGAGGTTTTGATCTGCATTGATGGAGAGATTATACTCATCTGTTCTGAGTTATACCAAAAGGCGTATTAATCTTAAAATATTACATGTTAATATTATTTGAATATGTTACTAAGTGAATATATTATTATAAGTATAAGCATAACACCTATGAAACACTCAAAGGTGTTCTTACCCCTAACTTCCCTATTTCTTTTGGTGTTTCTTTTTTCTCTCCCTCAAACCAGGTTAGCTTTTTGTCTGCAATTTATTGCCTTAGAAATTTGTTCAGTAGCACCGAGACTTTGGGTTATTTGCTATATTTTAATGTATTTTATAGTTATTTGTGGTCTCCTATTTCCCCTACTAGATGCTGATTAATATCTTTGAACTCTGATTTCCTTAATCTGTAAAATGGGAATAATATTTTTACTACCTATTTCTTTGGATTTGGATAAAGTACTTTGTAAACCTTAAAGTATTATATAAATGTGAGATATGATTATAAGCTGTTTGAAGGCATGAACTATACATTTGAGTCTCCTATCATCTAACACAAGGTCTTGCTTAATAAATATTTTCTTGAGTTGATGCCAAGAATATATTGTCACTGCATAGTATATAATGAGACAGAGCTATTTTAGCAGAACAATATGGACCAGGACATCACACTATAGAAAAATAAAAAATAACTATAGAGGTCAAGCTCCCTCTCCATGAACACCTGATACAGGAAGAAGTTGACTGCATAACCTTTCTAATGGGAGCTATAAGGATTTGGGACTTATTGGTAAGAACACTGGTACACATGTGGTTGATAGTAATAGTAGCTTTAGTATTTGTGGTGATTGTTGTTCTTCATTAGGATAAAAGTAGAACCTTGATAATCAGAAAACACAATGGTCATAGAGCATTTGATGAGCCAACGAAGTAAATGGTGGTGTAGAGAGAGATTGATGAAGGGTGGAGGTGACATGAGTTAATGTACCTTCTGGGTCTTGGGACTCCTCTCCCTGTGTCAGTGTAGTACATGGGGTTGTTTATAGGTGGATACGAAACCTGGTCATGCTTTTAGGATTGCTACTTGACTAGATACCACAGAAATGTAATTGTAGAATATACAATGATGAAGATGTAAAAATGGATACAGTCTTACTTTGTTTAACTAAATTGTGTCAGCTGAGATTGATCCTGTTTCTCATTGCCTAGAGTAGGGAACTGTTGGTGGCAGCACTAGGCATTCTTAACCTGATCAATTTGTCTTTCTGATTAAGAAACTGAGTAGTCTACTGTTTGACAAGCCCAATGAGCCAGTAATACTTGCTGAAATTGCTGTTTTTCTCAGAAGAAATATTCCAAAGGAAGAAAAATAAGTATTTGTGGTTCTGGTTAAGGATAGGAAACAAATTTAGAATTTGGAGAAAAGTAAAGTTGTTTATTATCTCAGTAATTTGGGGAAAGGGATGGAGAGTTTCTCCATATTCACAAGTTTAACATCTCAAGAAACTATGGTTTAATTATAAAACTGATGCCAATTCAGAAGTTACTTCTGGACCCCTATCACATCAGCAGGAAATGTTTGTCAGCAACAAATGAATCAGGTGTGAAAAATCAACACAAATCCATCACTTCTTATAGAAAAACAAACTCAAAAATACACATCCAGTAACAACATCTTTGTATATCCTTTTGCCCTTTTCATCTTTTCTAGTGATTTCTCTTTTTAGCTAAGCAGTCAGCAGCACATATTATATACCTTTATGGGTATGGTAAAAATGTAATTTCACAGCCTAACAATTGATCTGTTTCTCAAGCAGCTGTGTGACTTTGGACAAATCATTCCAACCATTTGAGTCTCAGTTTTTTTCACCTGTAAAATGAAAGATCAAAGGACTATAGATATATAGATCCCATTGGACCACAGATTTAAAGCTTGGCATACAATAGGTGCTTAATAAATATTTGTTTATTCATTCCTTTAGAGCTGAAAAGTATCTTAGACAGAAATAGGTCCTACAGCCTAACACTTTCATTTCATGGATCAAAAAACTGAGGCCCAGAGAAATGTAATGACTTGCCCAAAGTCATACATAGAGTAAGATAAGGAGGCAGATCTCCTGACTGCAGGAGCAGGTAGGTGGTGCAGTGAATAGACAGCCAGGTCTGGAGTCAGGAAAACTTAATTTCTTCAGTTCAAATCTAGTCTCAAATTCTTATTAGTTGTGCGACCCTGTGTAAAACATTTAACCTTCAATTCCTCATATATAAAATGAGCTGGAGAAGGAAATAGCAAACCACTCCAGTAATTTTGCCAAAAACAAACAAAAACTTTTTGAGGATGTAGGGGAAAGGGAGAGAACAGAGAAGTAAAGGGAAGGATGGATTGTTACCATTAAATCTCTACCAATGTTCCTAAATCCAAATACCAATGTAGCTGATATAAACTCTGTTCCCTGATTGATAATAAAAACAATGTGTTTCCTTTGGACTCAGTTGTCCAAAAGCAATGAGTACTCTTCCTGTCACCCTTGTTCTAATAAATTATCCATCCTATTTCTCCTATTAGCCCGTGAGATTTGAACTTAGAGTTAGCAAAGTAGTTTTTGTGAGGTACAAAAGAACACCAGGTCTTTATCACACCAGGCCTAAACCAAAAGCTGGCCTACCATTCAGCCTCTGTCTGTATTGTGCTGCTGCTATGTCACTGCTGAGAACATCATGCTATTGACAATACAGTACCTGAAGGAAACACTGGCCCACTGAGCTATTCAAGTGAAATCTGGACTTGGGACTTTTGCCAGCTTACTCAGTAGAAGGTTGGAGCCTGTTTTATTTGGTCAAATCCTTGTAAATAGGTTTGAGTAGATTGGGAAGCACAGACTGGGAAGGAGGGTTGTTGTTTGTTTGGCTGCCAACTTTTGTTTCAGCATTTTATTGCCACAATGCCTTTTCAACGTGTTGGCACTCAATGACCTTTCTGTTTTGCTCTCATCTCACTGAAACTCAACAGCTAAACTTTGATAGGTCACAGTCCAGTTACGGTTTGTAGGGAGTGCACGATTGTGTTGACAAGGTTCCCATGAATGTGGCTCCCTGGGACAATGTCTCTTTCTTCACCAGACTGTTGGTCAGTATCTGGTCAGTCTCATCTATTTAAAATCAGCCAAGCAGCAATCCTAGAGCTGGGAGAGGACTCTTTTGTTTGCTTGTAAGTAAACAGTAGTTTCAACTGTTCCTAATGTAAAGGAGGGGTGCCAGGGAAGCTCCCTTGCTATACAAATTAAAATTCAATATAAATTGAAGTGTCAAAATAATGTTGATGGGTGAGTTTGATTCCATAGAAGCCAGAAATTCACATTGAGGCTGTTTTGGAGTGTTATATCCAGAAACTCTATTTTCATGACTGTGAAGATTCTAAGTTAATTTCTTATGCAAAAGAAACTATTTCTGTTAGCCTGCAGACAGAATAGATTTAATTGAAAATCTAAACATTTTCCTAGTAAATTCCTTATTGAGGGGCTATATAAAATAAGTATAATGCATGACATAGCACTTCTTAAATAATTTTTAAAGGAAGGAATTAAATACTAAATGATGATTTAGAGTGTTTAGAGTGTCTTAATGTCTGTTCTAAGTAAATAGAAGAAAATTTGAATTTTTTTAAAAGAAAAATTGTGGGGTGATTTACTTTACAGTGGGATTTTCCATTTCATAGTTGTATTCATAATAGAATTTCCTTAAATAACATTTTTCTAATAACTTAAAATATGAATTGATTTATAAAATTCAATTAGTGACAAATTTTCCAGAAATGTGTTCCTCCTCCTTCCTTTCTCCCTCCTTTCCCTCCTTTCCTTTTTTCCTTCCTTCTTTCCCTCCCTTCTTTTCTTTGCTATTTCATATCTTAATAATTTAAGATCTTTGAGCCTCAATTTCCTTATATCTTCTACTTTCTCACAAGGTTTTTCATTTATTAGTAAAATGGAGCTAGTTGTATTTGTACTACCTACTTTCTCACAGAGTTTGCTGTGAGGATCAAATGAGTTTGTATTTGTGAAAACATTTTATATTGGTAAAGGTATTATTTATATATAAGCTATGTATATAATGCATATATCATATGGTGGTGGCAGCTTCCAATATGTCCATCTAGGTCATGGATCTCAGAAATTAGGTGTGGCCCACAGAATGTTAAGTGTACAGGAGGAGGGAAAGATTAATCATGTCTCTGAGACAGCCCTATTTACTATATTCTAGCAGCTTTTTCTTTAGGGAAAGCTCAAAGTCCTTGTGAGGTGAATACAGATTTTTCTCTTCTCAGCAACCTACACTGGGAGAACAGAGGACATCCTTACTTACGCTGGCATTCCATACCTACTCCATACTCCACCCTGTACTTTCCATTAGATATTGGAAGGAAGCACATATAAATGTGGTATATTTATGCTTTTGTTTCCAGAATGAAGAACAGGAAGGGAAGAATAGGTAGTAGAATTTAGTATCCAAAAAGGCTTATTTATAACAATCACCATTATAGGATCTCAACACTCTTGGACTCTCTGTCTTTCTTAAGAAAAGGAAAAGTGGAAGATTTGCATTAGTGATACCACACAGCTTGTCTTATTGATGTCATCAGTTTTAGAAAGCACCACTGATTTGCTGCCTCCAGGCTAGCCCTATCAACTTGATTATATGATAACTGAATCTTTCCATGTAGAAAACTCTTTACATTTCCTTTCTGATCATATCTATTGGTGAAAGCATACGTGGAATTATGTCATGAGCTGTATCCTACTGCCCTGCAGCTATCCCTATGATCAGGTCGGTTGTCAATGTGAATTACATGCACAGTAAAATCTTGATGGAGTAGAACCCAACTAACCAGAACCCTCAATAAATTAGATTCTTTATTTCAGTGCTTTTCCTTAAAAGAAAGAAAGAAATGACAGTTTTTGTTAAGTTAGTATCAAAGGCTTGGTATAAAAAAAAAGAATCAAGAAATTTCCATTTGTCAACTCTTATTCAGCCCCATAGAATGTAAGCTCCTTGAGGGCAGGGATTGTTCATTCTTTTTCTTTATATTCCCACTACCTAGCTTGTGCTTAACACTTAATAATTGTTTGTTGTTTAAGCATTTATTAAATCATCTCTTATACTACAATTCTGTATCATTGATACAAAGAATGCTTACTCTGAGCACCAAGATCTTTAGGATTCAAAGTCAGTGATGTTAAGGGCATTCTGTTTTCTTTTCTTTTTTTTTTTTTTATTCTCATTTTTCTTTTTTTTATTTTATTTTATTTTTATTATTTTTTATTTAATAGCCTTTTATTTACAGGTTATATGCATGGGTAACTTTACAGCGTTAACAATTGCCAAACCTCTTGCTCCAATTTTTCACCTCTTACCCCCCACCCCCTCCCCTAGATGGCAGGATGACCAGTAGATGTTAAATACATTAAAATATAAATTAGATACACAATAAGTATACATGACCAAAACATTATTTTGCTGTATAAAAAGAATCAGACTCTGAAATATTGTACAATTAGCTTGTGAAGGAAATCAAAAATGCAGGTGGGCATAAATATAGGGATTGGGAATTCAATGTAATGGTTTTTAGTCATCTCCCAGAGTTCTTTTTCTGGGCATAGCTAGTTCAGTTCATTACTGCTCCATTAGAAATGATTTGGTTGATCTTGTTGCTGAGGATGGCCAGGTCCATCAGAACTGGTCATCATATAGTATTGTTGTTGAAGTATATAATGATCTCCTGGTTCTATTCATTTCACTCAGCATCAGTTCATGTAAATCTCTCCAGGCCTTTCTGAAATCATCCTGTGGTCATTTCTTACAGAACAGTAATATTCCATAATATTCATATACCACAATTTATTCAGCCATTCTCCAACTGATGGACATCCATTCAGTTTCCAGTTTCTAGCCACTACAAAAAGGGCTGCTACAAACATTCGTGCACATACAGGTCCCTTTCCCTTCTTTATAATCTCTTTGGGATATAATCCCAGTAGTAACACTGCTGGATCAAAGGGTATGCACAGTTTGATAACTTTTTGAGCATAATTCCAAACTACTCTCCAAAATGGTTGGATTCATTCACAACTCCACCAACAAGGGCATTCTGTTTTCTAAGAAAAAACCTAATACATAGAAAGTCCTGCGATCTCTAGTTAGGTTTTAAGCTTTATCAGCTTTGGCAATACTAAGAATTATAGAAAGATCTTTAACAACAGTCATTAAACTCCGCTACGATAGCCCATTTGGGTATGGATATGACCTTGTTCGAAAAAGTCATGTGGAACAAAAACTTTGAAAGTTTCTCTCAGACTAGACAGGTTTTAAGTATAAACCCAATGATGGACTTTGTGTCCGATGTGTGAGAATCAACCCAAGTTAAGAGAGGCTTATCCTAGAATGTTACCACTATGTGATGATTTGTTTTTTCCTTTGACCACAATTTCATAAAAACCATCTGCCAAGGCAGGACTAGATTCTGATCCAACCCAGAATTGGAGAGAACACCCACACTGATGAAACCACAAATCTCTTTGCAGAATTAAAGAAGAATTTTGACAATAAAGATTGGAATAAAATTCCCCCGTTAGATTACGGGCAACTTGAGGGCAGGAATTGTCTATGGACTCCTTTTTTATCCCCAGCACATAGCACAGTGTCTGACACAGTGGAGTTGATATTAATATTGATTAACTCACTCTCTTTTGACCAGCAAGTCAGTTAACTAAAACTTTCCTTCCAAGTGTTTCTCGTTGATTGATACGTTATGGCTAGATGATGAAATACAAAATTTGCATTAGTAACCTAAATGTTACAGTATCCATAATATGTGTAGAGGGTAACACTGGGATTGGTAGGAACTTAATGAAGAATTGTTTTTAAAGTAAGGAAGAAATTTGGGTTATGGTCACTAGGGAGAGAAAGCAAGCCCTAGAACATCGAGGAGTGTTTATCCTGCTAAAAGACTGGTCACACTACTGGAGAGGTATTGGCCAAGAGAGTATCTGGGAAGGGGCAAAGAAAGTACACCATTAGATAGTGATGTTGACATCCTAAAATGTTGGTATTTTAGAGAAAAGCCCCATTACTTCACTCTAGTTATGCCTCGGCACCTATGATATGTAGCCTATCACTTCATCACTGTTGTGTAAAAATATAGGATTATATTTCTACTTTAAAAAAAAACATCTAATACACCCTGTATGTAAGAACATATAATTATATTTACTTGTACAGGATGCTTCAGATGTGAAGATAAGAGTGACAGTTTAGGACAATTTAAATTAAGAATATAAAGAGAGCAAACTGTTTATAGACATTCCCAACAATGAGTAATCCAGGAATAATTGCAAAGTATCAATGTTAGAATATATTGAATTGTGTAAACAATGCTAACTATCTATGGTGTATTTGTGGGCTATTTATGTAGGCAATCGGAAACACTGATAGTGTTTTTGTAAATTATAAAGCATTTGTACCTGTCATTATTATATGTTGCTACTGCTAACAAAATTTAAACAATTGGTTTATGTGTGATAGGATGCAAAAAGATTATATTTTCAAAGCAATGTTAAATGGAATTCCTCTTCAAGTCAACTGAATTACATGTGAATGTTAATATTTTCCTATGACATCTACCAATGTTTTAATATCAATAAAAGATTTTCTGGTGTCTGTATTGAAGGATGCCTTTATAACTCCAATGATCAGCTAGAACAATTTTTCAACAAAACATCCTCCTTAAGCAGATTTCTAAGCTGAGCACCCCTGTTGGCAACTCACGATCAGTTTTGAACTATATAGAGGATTATTTGAGCATTTATCCAACAGTATGTTTATTGAACAAACTGTATTTTTTCCAAAGAAAAAGTGAGAAAACACCAGTGGTTTATTGTACCTTATATCTAATCATAACTTTAAGTAAGATCATAGCAGTGTTAACCAACTACAGAAGCAATATTCCTGGGACAATCCCAGGTACTTTCCAGTGGGAAATGTGAGGGAGAGAATCCTAGGGTAATAATGGGGCCTGGAAAATTATATGGGTCTTGAGGAAAATGGAAGAACACCAGAGAGAGATAGTGAATTACTTTAACTTTGGAAGTTTTGGAGTGAGTTCTTTGCCTCTGGGTAGAGAACAAACCAAAAAGAAAAATTTGAGTATGGGAAACTTTCAAGATTAATACAATCGATTTCTTTATATGTGAATCAAAAGGATTGTGGGAAAGAGGTAGGGATATAAGAAGAATCAGTTTCCTCTGAGGGTAGTGGATTCCCCCCTCATGATATATTTTCATGCAGAAGTTGAATGATCACTTGTCAGATGTGTTTTGGTGAGGATTTCTTTTCAATTATTGTTTTTCTAGATAGATCCTGAGGAGTCTTCCAACTCCAGAATCTCATAATTATAGATTCTGAGGTGATCCACCTTGTTGTTAACTGGTATCATGTAGATCATGCTCATGACTCCACATTGAATCTACAGCAACTTTGCCTATTTGGGGAAGGGGTCAGATGGAAGGGGCAACAACAACCGCACCTTTCACACATTCTTGCCACCTCTTATCTCCCATTCTCTATTAGACACTGTAGCAGTGAGATAATGGGATAACAGGAACACATTTTCCCCTGGAATCCTACATTTCTTTAAGCTTATTCCATTTATCAAAAAAGTTTAGAGAAATGACTATTTCATTAATAATAAATAAAAATTGTTCCCTCTTACACTAGAAAGATGATATGCGTGTGTATTGCCCATTATACCAGAGGAAATGCTATTTTTGAGTCAGAGAAGTTACAATTCTTATAATTGCAACAGCCTGTTTTTACTAATCTAACTACATAGGGTTAGTTTCTCCCTACATACACAAAGAATTTGCTCCACCTTTTCAAAATATGCTTTTATGAAGTATAAAAAAAATCACAAATAAAAATTATTAATTTGAAAAATTTAGCCAAATGAACTTTCTTCAACTGGTTTTAAACACCAAATAATTTTAACTTTTAACAAATAGCTCACCAGATTCTGTTCCTTTTTGGAAATAAATTTACTTCTGAGCTGCCAAATTTCAATCTAATATAGTTTGGAACAGCTGAGTTATAATTTTTAACCTCCCAGAAAACATAGTTTATAAGAGGATAATGGGAAGAATATTTATCTTTTCAGCTGCATGGAAATGATAACCATGATATTTTAGTGAGAAAAAATATATTTAAAAATTAAGAACGTGCAATGATTAGAGTGTCTGTATAGTTAAACCACTGCAACTTAAGATCACAAAGATTTTGCTATATAAACTAACATAGAAAATAAGTGTCCTTTCATGATTATAAGGAAAAACAAATTTCATAGTATAAGGAAAGCTTATTTGTATGAGTAATAGCCATTTATATTCATAGAACACTTTTCAAAAAGAGCGGCATTTAATATGGATGTTAATACAGTGACATTTTGTTTAGAGGGCATAAGTTAATTGCAGGTAACACAAAAACTGAAAGAAAATAAGGGGAGAAATTGCTTAAAATCATGGATCAAATATCCTGTTGTAAATAAATACCATGGGCTTCTTATGTCCATATCTAGATTCTAAAATAACAAGTCAATCATATAATGGTTGATTGGTTTTCATGATACCAAACAATAGGCTTTACTCCCCCCACACACTTTAAAGGATATTTTGACATATATTTTGTCTCCCATCTCTATGACTTTGTTGTTTTTCCATTTTAAAGAGTCTGTATTTTATTCAATTAAAAAAATATATATTTCTTGGGGCAGTTAGATGGCATGATGGCTAGAGCATTGGCCTTAGAGATGGGAGTATCTGATTTCGAATCCAGCCTCTAATACTTAAAACAACCTCGCTGTGTGACCCTGGGCAAGTCATTTAACCGAATTGCCTTTTCAAAAAAAAGTTTATCGATGTGTTTTTTTTTTTTTCACATTACAAATATTTACAGATTACTTTCATTTCATGAGAGGCTCTTGTCCTAAAAAGAGCAGTTACAATGCTATCCCTGTGGTACTCCTACCAATCAGTTTTTAAAAACTGAACAGAAATCTGTTTTCTATCTTTTTTTGCCCCATTGGGAAAAGAAAGAAAAGAAAATCAAATTTATTACAACAAATATGTATAGTTGAGGAAAATAAACTCCTTTCATGACTCTCTCAGTTATGCACCCTAAATTTATCCTCTTTCTGTCATAGTTCATCATTGATCTTCTGGAATTATAAATGGTCACTGCATTGATCATAATTCTTATAGCTTTCAAAGTTTATATAGAGCTGTTATTGTATAAATTGTTCTCCTGGTTTTCCTTATTTCATTTTTCATTGGCTTTCTCCTTTGTCTAAAATGTATTCCCTTTCCCCCTCAGTCATGTAGAACCCTTTGTTTCCTTAAAAAGTAAGGACAAGAACCATATTCTATATCAAGCTCTTTCTGGTCCTTTTCAACTTCTAGAGATCTCCTCTCCTTCACTCATTCACTTTTGTTTATTCTAGATATAATTATATATGTCTGTGTTGCCTATTTAATTTACATCTTTATATCTCTAGAAACTCACACTTTAGTTTGTCACTTAAATGCTTATTAATAACAGAGACATCATGATATATTCAAAAGAGCTCTAGGTTTGAAAGTAGACTATTTTGGCTTGAATCTTGCTCTTGTAACTTATTCATGCATGTGACCCTGAATAAGTCACTTAATGTCTGTACCTCAGTTCCTCACATGTAAAACAAGGTCTCTTAAAAACCCAACCTGCTCTGAATTTCTAGTTCTGTGATTGACCAATGCTATAAAAAACAAAAAATATTCATGGCTTTTGATGGTAATATACCATTTTACACAATTTAAGCAAATTAGTTAATACACAGTGGGAGGGGAATACAAATTCATCTCTTGAAATGTAGGGCATTTGAGGATGAGGACAGAGAAAAATGAAAGTTTCTGGGTGCCAGCCATAGGCAACTACAGAACAGAATATGATTAAGGAACATAATGACAGAATGACACAGCCACAACCAGCCTCTGGTTATCTGCTTTGAAAGCTGGGACAGAAAGGCTTATAGCTTTTGTATGTTGAAGTCTGTGAATGCCTGTCTGGGAAGTTGCTGTGCATGTCAGTCATGACTTAGACCACTAGCTGGAAACTATCTTTTGCTTTTTTGGAAGCTTGCCTGCTTGTAAGATTATGTCTAGGTTGAGAGTTGCAAAGAAGGAACTAGTGCTGGGTAAAGATTTAGGGTGGTGTAATGATGACCATTCATAATAGCTGCCTTGCTTACTATTCAGTCATTTGCTCAATGGATATTTGAGCCCAATCAGTATCAAAAGTACAAACACAAAGTCATGTGTTCCATTGTTAATTTACTTGATTTGACTCACCCCAGAATCAAATGTTTGAAGTATCTATCTTCTTGGTGGTAAGAGAAATCATGGTATAGTTGGGAGAAAGAAAAACAGAGAACCTGAATAAGGAATCTGTGTAGCTGTAAGGCATCTCTGGGTTTTCTTAAAATCAAGTATTTTCTCTCCTCTGATCCACATTATTCTTACAAGTCAGAGACAAATGGGGAAAAGGTTATGAAGGTTTACTACTATTCATTTCTTTTTTATTAAAACTTTTTATTTACAAAACATATGCATGGATAATTTTTCAACACTGACCCTTGCAAAACCTTGTGTTCCAAATTTTCCCCTCCTCTCCACCCCTTCCTCTAAATGGCAGACTACTATTCATTTCTAATTTCAAAAAGATGATTTTAGAAGAGAAAGAAAATTCTTTGTTATGTTATAATAATCATTCAAAAATATAGTAAGGAAGAAGAGAAAGAGGCCTAAAATTTGATGTTAGTCTTTCCAAGAGAGGCAAACTAAGTTTCTGGTATAGTTCACTTTAAATGCCCTCTTTGTGTTTGCACCTAATTTTTATATTATAAAAGAAGATGCTAATTTAAGAGAAACTTCCAGCTTCTCTTCTATTTTTGCCATTCAAGAGGCTGGGTTTTTTTGTTTCTCTATTAATATTGCTTTTCAAGTCACTTGGGATATTTGGCTTTGGGTGTTGTAAAATAATGATACCTCAGCCACTTGGATAGAATAGTTGAAAGCTATTTGGTTGCCAGACTTTAATCTTATCTAAGGTTTTGTGATGTCTCAAGGTTTGCTTTTAACTCAGAATTTTTTTCTAACTTCTAGGCTGTGTTATTAACTCCAACTGCCAAAGACTTAATCATAATAATTAGGCTTCATTAGGCATGACTGGTCTGGCAAGAGAAATGATAATAATTGTTGGACAACAGAGAATGTATTAGCCAAAAACGAATGGAATATTTTTCCCAGTAATAATAGGGGTCAGTTACCTTTCCCCTTTATCAGAGTACCTAGAATAACACTAGCCAAATACTCAGGAGAAAAATAGCCAGTTATTTACTTATCTCATCTACTTTGAACTTTTACCCTCTTATTGATTATTATAAATAAAAATGCACTTTCTGAAACTACAAAAATGAATGTTATAAAACACCCAGGATATTTCCTTGATACTTGTTTTCTTTCAGATTAATGCATTCATGAAGAAATAATTTTATCAACCACCAAAATCATTTGGTTAATTTGGTAGCATTATTCTCTGGACACATTCAATTTCCTGCATCCCACATTTTGGAACATCTAACTACTTCCACATTTAGAATAGATGTGTTGAATTACTTAATATTCTTTCTAAGTTGAGGTGCTACCCAACTTTAAAGTTAGGCATGAGCACTAAGTATTGTTGGAATCCAGGCTTTTTGAGAAGTAGATAGCTTTAGGTATCAATTTGTACTTACCAGATGCCAGCAGTAAATTAATTTAGTGCTATCAGAGTTCTCCCATTGAGGGATTCTGAATTTGCTGAACTTTTCTACCTTCCTACTTCATTGTCCATGTAGTTGAATGAAAATACCTATATTGATACAATATTAAGGCCATAAATTTAACAATACAGAACTTGGGAAATGCACATTTTACTTTTCTCATAATAACATTTTCTCCCTTGTGCTCTACAATGGTTGAACTTAAGCCATATTCTGGGAGAAGTAACTAGGTCAGGGATTTCAGTAAAATGTAAAGGCATTAGTGTTGCTGTAAGAGCACCAGTGTGTTATATTTCATTTATATTTCATAGCTCTTGTGTTCCTAAATTTGCAAGATGAATGGCCTTTTCTATTTGTCCTGGAAGAAGATGCTAAGTCAATCTGATGGATGTCATTGGGGCATGCATAGAGTGGCTTTTAGAAAATCCTTTGGGAAGCATAGTCCCATCTGTAGCTGCAACAGTATTTCCAATTCATTGTGAAATGGTCTTAGAAAATAACATGTGAATCTTTCTACCTTATTGTCCCACTCTTCAGATTCTATTACATTAGACTCAGGAGCTGATGGATATTTTACAGGATAAGGAAGCATTGATTTACTTGAGAATAATGTTTTAATATAAATATTAACTTTTCATTTATTTTCCTTTTTTTGCAAATAAAAATGATAAAAAGCAAATTTTTCCCCTAAGGAATTCTTTTCCTTTCTCTGTACTTCCTTCAGTCTCTCTCATACTAGGCTTCTTAAGCCAAACTAGGATAGTCATAATAAGTTATGGCTACTTCAGGAGCTTGTGGGAAGGGATATTGCCTAGCCAACTTCATTATACCGAGTAATATTTTTACCTTTTGATCTGATTTGGCATATTGGCAGAATTACTTTGGGTTAATAAGTTTACCACAAAAGCCCAGTAAGAAATTCCATAGAAAACTTCCAAGGATGCACTTCTTATTCTCTGGTGAAGATAAAATAGTTCATTGATATTATCCCAAATGTACAAACACATTCAGTTTATTTTCATTAAGAAAAACCACAATTCCCAGAAAATCTACAAGAAAATGGACATGAGTTCATAGATTAAGAGCTGGAAGAGCACTTAGAGGTCATCAAGATCAACCACTTCATTTTACAAATGAGAAAACTGAGGCACAGAGAGATTTAGTGCCTTGTCCAGGGTCACCCAATAAGCATCTAAAATGAGATTTGAATTCGGGTTTTCCTGACTTCAAGTCCAATGTTCTACTGACTATTTCATACTATATTTGAAGAAAAATATGAGAATTTTACCCACTGGGGAGTCAGACCTTGGTCTCCTGTGATAGATCTGGATACTCAGCACTATATTAAGAAGGCATTTCATTTGTTCAGTCATAAGCATCTATTGTATACTTGCTCTGCGCATAGATAGTACTATCTGAGGCATTATGAAAGCAATTACCATAAGAGAAATAAAAGAGATAAGTCCTCCCATGGATGAATTTTAAATTTGGAGAAATTTAGTACTGGCAAATATGCATAGATTCGTGAACTCAGTGGGTACAAAGTATCTTGGATTTTATGGTTTTGGATCCTCAAAAGGCCAGCTCTACATAACTCTGCAGCTTTCCTACCTGGATCACTTTGGCCAAGTCATTAACATTCTCTGTCCTTATATTGTCTACAAAATTAAGTAGTAGGACTACTATCTTGAGCTATACTTCTGTGATCCTGGGTATAACTAGGAAGTGATGGTGTGGAGGGCAAAGTTGGCTAACTGATACCTGCTTCTTTCTCCTCTATCTTCCTTGCTGGGAGGGGCAAAGCTGCCAGACTGTTCCTTTATCTATACCCATGGGGCTTGGCTTTCTTTCACTGCCTTTCTTCTCCCTATTTTGGGATTGATACTGAATCGGCCACACCTTGTTACAATAATTAGCTCCTTAGGCATGAAAGAAATCATCCAAGTCTAGTGTAAATTTTGCATATTGGAAAGTCAATTCAATTATTAATTAAAAAAAAAGAATCATAACTGATCCTGAGGTTCCAAATTAAGAGACTAGAATCTTAGCCCTATTGTAATTATTTATGAAGTTTGACTAGTTATCAATTTCTCCCGTTGTCTCACAACCAACCAATGTATAAACATGGATTTGGAACTAGAGGGGTTGGGTTTGAATTCTACTCCATACCACTTGCTATCTACATAATCTTGGGGAAGTCACTTTACCACTGTGGTGGTACTTTTCTCATCTGTAAATGAAAGGATTGGGCTAAATGATCTTTCAGTTCTAACTCTTTTGGGCAACTAGGTAGTAAATAGAGAGCCAAGTCCGGAGTCAGGAAGATCTGAGTATAAATCCGACCTCAGACACTAAATGTGACCCTGGGCAAGTCACTCAACACTGTTTGCCTCAGTTTCCTCATCTGTAAAATGAGCTGGAGAAGGAAATGGCAAACCACTCCAGTATCTTTGCCAAGAAATGCCCAAATGAAGTCCCAAAGAATTAGACATGACTAAAATGATTAAATGATAACACAACTCTTGTGGATGAACATAGCTCTTATTTGAAGAAAAATAAAAGTCAAAATAAAGAAATTAAGGAAACTTGAGGCATCCTTGAAGTTTCATTTAAGAAAATATACGATAAATCCAAACAGTTCCAATGATACATCAAAATGCATTCCTGGAAACTATATGGAGAGTAATCCTGAAAAATAGATCATTTTAATTTCCATATAATTTTGGTTAAGGATAAACTGCATTTATTATTTATTATTACCAGATGCACTCAGTGATAGATAAGAAATGCTGATGCTCTAGTTTCAGGAAACTAGGAAACTGAAAAAGGAGTATATTAATAGGTACAAAGGAAGTATAGGATTTTTCCCCAGCAACAATGGATGAATGATTTTGCAAAATGCAAAGCAATGAAAAGTCGAAATTGTCTGTATAGTACTCTCGAATTTCATACTTAACTGTGAAAGGAACTTGGAATAGTTATATTGTTGACTTAGCATAGAGAGAAACATCCTTTTATAAGGTCTACCATGGTACCTCTTGGTGAATGGAAGGTGCCTGCTCACCCTTTTAATTAAGGTCCTTTTTGAGAAATAAAAGACTTAGATTGTACCGTCAAGAACTCTGAATTTGGAACTAGAGGACTTGTATTCAAATTCTGACTCCATACCACTTGCTTATTAATGTACTGGGAAAGTCACTTTACCATTGTGGGTCTTACTTTTCTCATCTGCAAATAGAAAGTTTGGGCCAAATGACTTTCCAGCTCTGAATCTCTGATCCTCTTATGGTAAATCTTGGACCAGTTTTTGAGGTTAAAAGACAGATAGGGCAGAGAAGGGATTGAATGTGTTTTCCAAATAGAAAGACAAGAACATAAGCAAACATATAAAAGTGATAACCAACAAGATAAGTAAAGAAGAAACAAGGCTGGCCTCTTTACAATCTTCTGAAAATACAAGAGCTAAAATCTTAAAAGAACTGACCTATGGAATAAAACCTCTGAACTCTCTGTGCATTTTAACTAATCTGTCAAAAAATAGTTTATCAGCACACAAACTTTACTCCTTGATGAAAAGTCCAAATGAGTAGTTTTCTTGTTCTAATTAGAAATTTCCTCTGATCCAAACATGACCACTTACATTTTATATAGTAATCATAAAAGGAAAAATCAAATTTCACAGCAAGATAATAGTTTAGGTTTAGGGTTTTTAAAACATTTTCTTAAATAAACTAATAGTGATGCCAATGTCAGTACACCCTTAGAGAAACATCTTAAAAGCAAGCTCTCTCTCTTAAGTTTCTTCCTTTCAATCTAATCAAGGTACCCTTCTTAACAAGACTAATTAAATACTTTCCACTTAGTGTGGTCACCAGAAACAAGGCAAATTTTTATCTTAGTTTCAAGGAATCAGCATCCTTTCTATTCAAGGAAGACTGGTGTTACTTTTCATTCACCTTTCCCAGGACTTCAGACTGAGATAATCAAAACATTATTTTTTTTAACATTTTATATCATAATTAAGGCTTTTACTACTCTATGCCTATATAAGTCTCCCATAAATGTTGAATTCTAAGGTTCAATATTTTTGGGATGCTCCACACTTAAGATGTAGATACCTTGCTTTTTCTTTGTGTCCCTGGAAAATATAAGTAATATTTCACTGCAAAATTACATTGGATTGTAAATTATAGTAACCAGACTAAGACAAGAATCCCTGGGACCTATTGAATCCCTTACAAATTATGCATATACATGTATGCTTAAGGTCTTGAAAACAGAAGGTTATGTTGTTTTTATTCTTAACTCTTAATTTTTGTTGCTGAATTTGCTCCTGAATCTTGGTAATGGTTGTTGTTTAATCATTCTTGATTTTTAAAAAAGGATGTCCTCTTGTCTAAGAAGCAAAGATTCATAGCTGTAAGCAACCAGCAAGTAATGAGAAAACGAAGATAACACAAATAGTACAAAAAGGATTATAAATTACGTGTCACCAGAGAGACAAATAATCTAGTCCACACTTCTTTAATTGGAAAATGATTCTTTTGTGGACAACTTTTCCTTTAGTGGAGATAATTAAATCAATTGTGACCAGTTATTGATGATGTATAGTTAGAAACCCTCTAACAATCAGTAACTACATATGTATTTTCCAGTTTTTCAGGGAATGTCAATCTGAAAAGTATTTTAATAAACCTCAATGAGAAGTTTCTTCACACAAAATTCACCCTGCTTCTGCCCCATAACACTTGGTTTACTTAATTAGCAATCATGCTTCAGACCTGTCATAAAATGAGGTTATGTTGTCTGTTTACATTTCGAATACCTTGCAAGCAGACTATTGACAAAGAAGTCTTATGGTTCCCTGTTATTGTTATTGTTGCTTTTTAAGGGAGGTTTTTTTTTAAGTGACTAAGCATGATGTTGGGGTTGCAGAAAGATGAAAGAAACTTAGGTATTTCTAAAGCCACAATATAGAGCTTCAGGAGCTCAGGATTTGGGAGTATGACTGATGGATGCAGTATAACTATAGCTGAAGAGATTGAAATAGTAAGGATTATGAACAAGAGTTGGTTACCATTGATGATTTTCTTCTAGTTATATTTTAGAGACAGCAACTTTAGTAGATTCTAAAGTTGGAGAGAAAAGCATTGAATTATGCAGTACAGAAAAGTGCATTTTACCAAGACCTTACTCTCAATATTAGAATTAAAGTGAAGGAAGAATGAAAGAATGAAAGAAATTCATGAGACAAAACAGAGTACTCAAAGAGGAAAAATAACTCATAGGTAGCTAGAAGAGGCCTTAGAAATCATTTGACCTCCCACACTTTAGACATAAAAAAATTAAAAATCTAAAGAGACTTGCTAATCTCTGGTTACATAATAAGAACCAATTGTTTCTAGATAAAATTTCTTAGTATTTATATTACTCAGATACTCAATAAAGGAGGAGGACCTAGCATACTAAGTCAGGAAGTAAAAAGACTATTTTATTTCTAGAATAGGTATACCCTATTAGATATGCCTAAATACAATAGGTATAAACTCTCTTCCCCTAAACCCCAGATCTTTCATCTGTACTTCTTCCTTCCACCATCAAAGCTACAAGTTTTGTATCAGTTGTACTAGCATCACTTTCTTATTTTAGGCTAAGGTTTTTTTCCCCTCCAATTCAGCTAATTTTGAACAGTTTTTTCTGAGTTAGTCTGAGGATGTGTTTGGGAATATTTCAGAAGAAACATTAAGGCACGGGGTGGGAGGAGCCCACTAAGAATGAATATTGCAAATGTGTGTGTGGGGAAACTTTCTGATCCAATGTTTAAGTCATGTTTGTAAGAAGGGAGTAAAAAAAAAAGAAAGGTAGGGACAAAGGAAAAAAGGAAAAAAAGAAAGGAAAGAAGAAGGAAACTGGGGGAGAGAAGTGGATCCAAGCTTTGAGCTTTATAATTATCAGAGGTACCAATTCTAATCTGATTCTTCACATATGTAATTCAATAAGTCTTGTTGTGGTCTTCTTTTAAAAAACCACATTTGTATTTTCATTTAAAGTTGATAAAAATAAACATTTATGTTCCACTGAAGCAGTTTTTATACTATTGCTGACAGATCAAATGGTATTTGCAGTACATCTATAGTCTTAGATAAAGTCAGTTTTCACCATC
Source organism: Sarcophilus harrisii (assembly GCF_902635505.1). Lineage (NCBI taxonomy): Eukaryota > Metazoa > Chordata > Mammalia > Dasyuromorphia > Dasyuridae > Sarcophilus > Sarcophilus harrisii. The sequence goes on along the minus strand of NC_045426.1, from coordinate 235,082,316 downwards.
AACAAAGCATATGTAAATATAATATCCAAGAGCATTAGTAATTGGTTAAGCATTTTTTTCATGGGGAGTGTTCCTGGAAAGCCCTGTGAGGCTTGGCAGGAATTAGAAGTCCTAGGTCTATGCTCTGTCTCTGGAACTGTAGAAGAACTTTTTAAAGGTCATTCAAGTTTGGCCTACATTCCAGCTTTCTTATCCATAAAACACAGTTGGCTCTCTATATAATTTCTCCTACATCAGGATCACTGTAGGAGTCAGTGATATTTATAAAAAATCTCAAAGTTATTCAAATCAAATATACATGTCAAATGTTTATTAAGTATCTATAATGCACAAGGTACCATATGCCATTTTAAATAAGGGATCCATATTCTTACCTTCACAAAGTAGTAATTATGTGTTCTTTTAAAGAAACTTTAAAAAAATTTCTAATGTTCTATAATTAGTTCATTGAAATGTAATATTTATTGCCAGTTAGTCTTTTGACAATTTTATGTAACCCTTTTAGAAACTTAAAGTTAATCCTTTTCTTGCCTCAACTTAGTCTTTTCTATTAAAATAATTCCCATTTGATGAGATAGGTGTGTGTTAGAATTCCCAGCTTAATTTCTTCAGAAAACCTAAACCTAGACATGAAATATTTTGTCTTGCCAGAATTAACAGATCACAAAATTTCAGAGTTGGAAAGTACTTCAGAGGCAGTCTAATACAAAAGGAATTATCTCTACAATATCCCCAATCCATAGCCATCTATCATTTCCTCTCCAAATCTCTATGATGGTAAATCTAGTCCATTGCCTAATGGAAAGCCATACCCTTCCCCATCCCACTCCCCATTCAATTCACTCCTCCCTTTCTCATATCCCACTCCAAACTTGTTTATTCCTACCACTGTACATAATGGAATTCTAGTCCCATAGTAAGCAAACTTCTTTTCCTTTTACATTTTTTTCTCAAATTTCTTTCATCTACTTATACTCAACATATTACATCTGACTGGTTATACACAGAGAAAAAAAGTCTCCCATTGTCCCATCATTTAACAGACTTTGCTCTTTTCAAGTTAACTCTTTTCAAATTTATCATTCAAACAAATTCCTAGTAATAGTAACATCAGAATCCAGGACATTCTCCCTCCTTTCTCAAAGAGTTCTGAACATATAGTTTTCTTTAGTCTAGTTGCTGCCCTTAAAATAGGAGATTTCAATATCATGTTGGTGTCCCATCAAACATACCCAGCCTCCTTAATCTCCCTTGAACTAGTAGTTCCACTAAGCCTCACCTATCACCTTCATGATCTTGCCATCCTCCATAAATATTTCACTTCCATGATAAAAAAAAAAAAACACCTGAATCTCATCATCTCAACCTCCTGTCATTTCATATTTATCTATGCTTTACCCTTTCTAAAGCTGTTCTTTCTCACTAGGCCAGTCAATTACTCCACATTTCAATAAATTCTTAGGCAATGAGTGCATATTTGGCCTCATTTTTCTATTATCCCAATCTCACTCAATCAATCAATAGTTAATCAATTCAAATCACTGTCTTCTGCTCATAAACCCTTCTCTTTTCCTTTTCTATCAACACTTATTCCTTACCAATCCTCAACTCTAGATTATACCCACGGTTTTCTTTCTCCATTTTTACATATGGGCTGCTGAAAGGAGCTGAAGGAAATCACACAAGACTCAATTAGTCCACTACAAATAAGTGCTGATTCTAATCTCAATAGGACTTTTTATTAAGATAATCTTTTTTATCCTCTTTAATTGATTTCTCTAGCTCACTCACCATAGAAGCTATTTCAAACTTTTTCTTCTCAAGCCTTCCACAGCATCATCTCCATATACTTATGATCTCATTTCACACTTTACCTTTACTGTAGAATTAGAGACTATTCCCCATAAGTTTCCTCTCCTCTCCTTTCCTACATATCAAAACCCTTTAATATCATCCTAAATCCTCCTCTGGATGCCAATTTTTCTTCTCCTCGCCAAGGTCGGCCCTCTATGTGTGCTCTTGTTCATTTCCCCTGTCTTTATTCATTGGTTCCTTCCTTACTACCTGCAAACATTTCCTAATTCTCTTAATTTTAAATAGACTCTATTATGTTCTCAAGCTATAAGCCTACATCTCCCTTTTTCTGTATAATTTCTAGAAGGAAAAAACAAGTTGTCTACAAATGTGGTCTCTACTTTTTTCATTCTTTTCTCAGTCCTTTGTAATTTGGCTTCCAAGGTCATCATTCAACTAAAACTGCTCTTTCCAAAGTTGCTGTTGATCTTAAATGTTAAATCTGATGTCCTTTTCTTAATTTCCATCCTGACTTCTTAACAGCATTTGATACCATTTAATATTCTCTTATGTATATTCTTTCCTCCCTGGGTTTTCATGGTACTACTATCTTTTATATCTCTTTCCTCCCCTTGCAGTTGAAACTTTTCAGTTTCTAGTCTGGTTTATCATCCACACCATGGCTCCTAACTGTAGATATACCCCCAAATCTCTTTTCTGCCCTCTCATTTAATGAATTTAGCAGATCCCATGAGTTTGTTTCTATGCAGATAACTCCAAAAATTAGACCTACCCTCTATACTCTGCTGTAGTTGTGCATCTCCAGCTAGATTTGCCAAAGACTTCTCAGTTCTATAATCTTGGGATTATCCTTGGTATTTCTTTTATCTATCCAATTCTCTAACCTTGGCAGTTCTTTTTCCACAATATTCCTCATTTCTGCCCCCTTCTCTCTACTTACATGGCTATGATCCTAGTTAGGGTTCTCGTTATCATTACTCTTTGGCCTACACTATTGCAATAGACTCCTATTTGATTTTCCTGCCTTAAACCTGTCTCCTCTCTAATCCATCCTCTATATACCAGCCAAAGCAATTTTTTCAAAAGTGTGTTTGACCACATCATTCCCCTACTCAGTAAATTCCACAAGTTCCCTGGAAACAAACACAAGGTTTTCTAGCATTTAAAGTCATTTACAACCTGGACTGAAACTACCTTATATATTACTCCCATTCTCATAGTCTACAATTCACTTTTATGTCTTATACAATCTGCCCCCCCTTTTTGGAATTATTTCTCCCTCACCTCTACTTTTTATTATCTCATTTCCTTCAAAAATCAGCTAGAGCAAAACTGATAACATAATTATTAGTACATTTAAAGGAATTCTATACTTCTAGATCAGTCCAAAGCAGAAAGATTATTATATTTTCCTCACACTCTAGCCAGCAACATTTGTATATCCTCGTTTCAGTTGGCTGATCCAACTCAAAAAGTCTTGGGAGAAAGTAAATGAGTCACTGCGAAAGGATTAATAAAAAGAGCAAAATCAAGTCATTTGTTAAGCTTTATATGTCACTGGACTTGAACTTCACTAATAAACAATAAACAAGGTCTGTCTTCATGAAGGGAATGTTATAATTATATTATGCTCATAGAGATGATACTGTGAGCATTATCAGAGTAAAACGTAGGAATATGTGAACACTGCATATTTCTATCATTTTAAAAGTTGGAACTTTTTTGAAAAAAAGTTTTGTTTTTAACATAATAGACAGTTTCCAACAAGCCATCAAACAAATGTATTAAGTACATTCCCAGAAATAAGTTAAGCAGAACTGCCTAATAACATATCACATTTTCACCTGCCTCCTGTTTTTAGGCTAGGCAAATGCTAGCAAAGGTCAAGTTGGCTTCAGATCAAAAGATTTAAAAAAACTCATCCAACTAAGAACCTAAAATATTGAGGGTCATTCCAAATGGGAGAGCCTTGGTTTTTAATCCTTCCATTCTAAGCGTAGCTATCATGGACAAAGCTGCCTGGGTAGGAGCCAGTAAGATCTGTGCCTATAGCAGGATTTTGCCAAAAGATCCACCCTGTTCCAAAAAAGACTGGCTCAAAGCTGGGAAAGGATAGAACTTCCAATTGCATTTATCTTAACACACTGATATGTCAGCTATCTTCTTACTATACTTTCCTGGAAATGACATCATGAGTATTTTTTCCTTTAATAAGTTCAGTTCTCCTATATCTGAAATAGTAGATGAGTTCATACATATGGGGTCATGTGGTACAAGATGGTTATAAATTTAAACATAATGGTGATCTTTGTATCTTTTCAGGGTTACACAATGCAGTCCTCTAGAATTGAATTTATTATACTATGCAATCTTTAGCCCATCATCACAGAGAAAATAACTAGAGCAGTCTGATTCTGTAAGTCCCAAATCTGAAGAGTAAAGGGCAAGTTGAGATGCAAGGAGATGAACTGTGATAGAAATTAATAAGAATTAGTAAAGATTGTTTATAGAATTTCTGCAAAAAACATCTGAAAATATTCAACTAAGTATCATTCATAGCACAACTGGTAGCCGAAGGAATATCATCCTTTGTTTATTCATTCCACAAGGAATTTATTAAGTATTTACTATGTGCCAAGCACTTTGCTAGGTCCTGGGGATAATTTTTTTAAACCACTCCTTACCCATAAGAAGCTTATGTTCTGAGGGGGTGGGAGGACAGAACAGCATTTAAGTAGCTCAATGAATACAGAGTAATTTCTAGGATACAAGGATAATTTCTAGGACACAAGCAATAGAAATAAACAGTAAGGTTCTCTTGTCAAGAGACTTGAGCTAAACCTTAAAGAATGCAAAATCTTCTAAGGGACAGGTAAAGAGGAAGTGAATACCAGGTATGGCCTATGCACAGGTAAAGAAATATTCTGAAGTGAAATGCATTATACAAGAAACAATAAGGTGAACAGTTTGGCCAGACCATAGTATATATAAAAGAAAATTAATAAGCCTGGGAGTTTAGGATGGGAACAGATTATGAGGAGCTTTAAATGAAGAACATAAGAATTTGTATTTTATCTTAGAGTTAGTAATGAGCCAATGGACTTGTTGGTCAGACCTTTACTTTAGAATTTTAGCAACTTCACAGAGAATAGATTTGAAAATGAAGAGAATTAAGGCAAGTAAGGCTACTGTATTAGTACAGGCAAGAGATGATGAAAGACTGAACTAGATGGTGATTGTATGAGTAGAAAAAAGATAGAGTGAAAGATAATATGGAAGAAAGGAAGGAAGGAAGGAAACAAACAAGCATTTGTTAAGCAACTGCTCTATGTTAGGCACTGTGTTGTGTTTTACAAATTTGACCCACACAATGACCCCAGAAGGTAGATATCATTATTATTATGATGATGATTTTATAGTTGAGGAAATAGGCAAATAGATTAAGTGACTTGTCTAAGGTCACACAGTTAATTAGAACCTTAGTTCAAATTTGAACAGTCTTTCTGACTTCAGACCTAGAGTACTATCCACTATGCTATTTGGCTAACTGTACAGAGTATAATTGACAAAATTTGACAACTGATTGGACATGTTATGGGCAGGTTGCTGTGAGGGAGAGTAAGGAGTTGAAGATGATTGATTTGCAAATCTGAGTTTTGAAAGATCATTGTATCCTTAGTAAAAAGAGGAATATTAGGAAAGGGTTTGGTGAAAAAATAGAAGTCTGTTTTGGACATTTCTGGAACATTTAGTTGGAAATGTCCAATAGTCAGTTAGTCTAGTCCAATAGGTCAGGAGCTCAGTGGAGAGATTAGAACTGGGTGTATAAATCTGAAAGTTACCTGCTTAGAGGTGATGGTTGAATCTATGAGAGTTGATAGGAAAAGATGTAGAAGAATTATAGGAGGCCCACAGAAGAGCCCTGGGATATATCCGCAAATTGAAGAAAGAGCATATGGGGAAACAGCATGGTACAATGGAAGGAACACTGACTCTGGAGGCAAAGACCTTGAGTTTAATTCTCAGCTCTTATATTTTAGCCAAATGACCCTGTACAAATGAGTTAATCTCAATTTCCTGTTAACTAAGCGTGTTAGAATAGATGTCCCCTAAAATCACTTTTAGCTCAAGATCTGTGATGAAATGATTCAGCAAATTGGACAGGAAAAAAAGTAGTCTGTAAAGTGGTATTGTGCAAATCCTGAAAAGAGAGAATATCTGAAAGTAAAGAAGTAGTCAATAGTAATGTCACAAGTAAGAAAAGAGGCATGGAGTCTGAGAAAAGACTTAACAGTTTTGGCAATTAAAAGCTCATTAGCCAACTTGAAGAGAGGAGATTTAGTTACATGATGAGGTAAGAAGGAACTGTAAGAGATTAAGAAGAGAGTGAAAGGAGAAGTGGAGGCAAAAATTAGTGTAGACTTTTTCCCCCTCAAATTTTGCTGTAAAAAGGAGAGATGGAGAATGATAGCTTGAAGACTGAAGTGAAGAATTGTAATTATTGATGATGTGAGCATGTTTGTAAGCAGCAGAGAAAGGAGAGATGAGAAAATTGACATGAGAGTAATTGTAAAGGCCAGTTGCTGGAGAAGATAGACGAGTGGATCAAGAACACAAAGAGATCCTCAATGAATGGAGCAGAGGAGAAAAGGATGGGGCAAAAATTCAAAGTATTTTGAAAGGTAGAATAAGAGATGAGAAAGTTCAAAAGGTGAATTGCTCTATTTTCTGTCTTTTAAAATTATTTATTTTGATTTTTAAGTATTTGATTGATATCTTTCTGTTGTTTATCATAGATATATAGATATAAACGTACTCCCCCCCCCAAAAAAAAAAACAACTAGTTAGCCTTCTCTTGCAACAACAAAAAAATAGCTAAGCAAAACTAAACAATACAGTGACTGTGTCTGAGAGGGCGTGCAATATTCCACACCCATAGCCACTCAACTTTCCAGCAAAAGGAGCATGGCATAACATTGTTTTATCAATAAAGAATGAGATGATTCTTTAGCTGAAAACAAGTAGTAAAGGAGCATTAAAGTAAACTGGAGGAGAGAAGAAAAAGTTTGAAACCACTGCTTAAGAGGAGTATGGTGGGGAATCAATTAGGGAAGGTTAAAGGATTGCCTTACTTCAATAATAGTCCCATTAAGATGAGACAGCATAAAGTTGTGGTGGACCTGATTGGCTTCTAGCACTTTCTACATCAGGTGATTAAGAAGTATATGGTAGAAGTTATTTAGAATTGAGGTTTGATAAGGGACAAGTAGTGATAAAGTAAGCAATTCATGAATTGAATATAATTATTCATCATTGCATAGAGGTAATAAAGAATATCTGGTAGCATGTTGAGGAGTAAAGTTATTGCCAATAATGATGAGGAAAAAATATAAATTTAAGGAAGTAAGGGAGAGGAAGAGTAGAAAGTTAGATGGTTATTAAGAGTTCATCATATAAATTAGACACTTAAGGAAGTATTGAACTAAAGCTTCCCAACAGATAATGGATGAGTATGTTGTAGATTAAGCATAAAGCAGAGGATTAGCTCAAAATTATTATCTAGTAGCTATTAGTGAAAGTGAGAAGTGGTGAATTTGTATATACAAGCTAAAGACCAATGAGGTCCCCAGAATGTGTTGTATTTTCTAAAATATTTTCTCATATATTCTAAGAATTATAATCTAATGAAGCTTGTTGAGACTGCCTCATCAGAGTTGTTATATCTGTCCAGTTATGATAGACTAGTTATTACATTTCTTGTTATTTAGATGGTGAAACTCAGTCATGAAGTGGCTGAATTGTCTTGAGTTCAGATAGTTTAATAAGGAGTAGCTCTCAGTTTTCTTGTGTTAGTCTTATTAAAGGAGGATTAAACAGGCTGTAGTCCCTTCCTTAGTCTATGCAGTATAGAATTCTTAAATGGATACTCAAAGATATAAATCTGTTTTTGGAGATATGAAAAGCATGTTATTAAAATGGTAAAATATTTCTATTTAAGAAAAAAAGTGATTCTACTTTCATCTTTTAGTCATTCAAATTAAATTAGAGATGATTGTTCCAAATCACTAATAATAAGAGAAATGAAGATCAAAATAACTCAGAGGTTTTATCTTACACACAGCAAATTGGCAAAGATGGAAAAGGATGTGGGTAGTTTAGACTTCAGAGTTTATGGAAACTCACTATTGGGGAGCTGTGAACTGGTTGAACTATTCAGGAAAGAAATTTAGAAATATACTAAGAAAGTGATTTAATTGTCTAAACCAGATATCCTATTTCTAGTTATATATCTTAAAATCAAAGAGAGAAATAAAGGTCCTATGTGATACAATTTTCATAGTAGCACAGACCTGGAAACAAAGCATATGTTTATTGATTGTAGAATGACTAGGCCTATTGTGATGTTAATGCCATGGAATAACAATGCACCATAAGAAACTGTGAATGTGAAGAATTCAGAGAATCCTGGGAAAACACATGATTTGACGCAAAATAGAGTAAGCCCAAATAAGAAAACAATATACACAATGATTTTCATAGTATGTATGAAAAGAAATGAATAAAAACAAATGGCCAAGTTTATTTCTGAAAAAAGACATGAGAAAATACCCTTCTCTTCTTCCTTCTTTTTCAGAGGAGGGGAAACTATGGACATGGAACATCACATATACTGTCGTATACAGTAAATATATTTACTATTTTTTTTTTACTATATTTTTCTGAACCTTTTTTTCCTTTGTTATGAGAAGACTCACTAGATAGGAGAGGAAGGATAATTTTTTAATGAACATTTTAGAAAAACCAAATTATCAATAAAAAGTTTAAAAGTTAGGGGAAGCTATATATAAACTAGGTAAATGTCCCTTTCATTAATAAAATCATCCATTAATCAATTTGCATCAATTCTATCTCAATAGCTTTTTTTCTTACTGTTCAAAATTTCCAGTCTGCATGACACACATACAATTTATGCTTTGTAATAAACTATGACCTGAGTAGCTTTTAAGACTATTTATTCTTCTTTGTTTCTAGTTCTCTGAGAAGAAAAGGTGAGAGTATATATACTGAAAGCTTTGTATTATCACAGTGTGAATATCTACCAGCATGTGTCTTGCTTGCTGTAGCTGTGTCTCTCTTACTCTTTCTCTCTGAATTATCACCTCTCTTTGTCTGACCCTCAATGCCTCATTTGGGTTTCCACTTGTCACAATTTTGCTTATTGGATAATTTCACATTTCCTCATGATTCTGGTCTTTCTGGCAGAAATTGTAATTATAGTGGCTGTGTGGTGTTCTATTAATTACAGGAATTGTGGTTTTTATATTCATGGGTTAATTGGTGATATTTGCATATAGAATTTTCTCTCCAGATACTTCAGACTATAGTAATTAACCTTGTATCTGGGTTATCAGTTATTAACTATTTGTCTTCATTGAGTTATAGAATTATAATTCATACGACACTTGATACTTATGGCCTGATTTGGAGGGGAAAAAATAAGGGGAAAGAGTGAATGAGTCTGAGTCTAAGAGAAAGGCGATAAAGAAGAAATGAATATTTTTCTAAATATGGTGAATTTATTCCTTTAGCTATTTCTTAGTCATCTTCTCAAAAGACTTGCCAATTCAAATCAGAACTACAATCTAGAGGTTTTAACCCTGTCATCTCTGGAATGCCAGTACTTCCCATCATCCCTTCTTTTCTTGATTGTGACTTTCACATGATCCACTATTTCAGAGGGGCTGAAGGCATGCTTCACATAAACTCACATTTAACAGCTTCACTATGATCCTTACTTCCTTCCCCCCCAGTTCTGGGACCGCGAGCAAATTAACTCTACCATTGCTCCTGAAAGAGGTATTTTGGTTTCTTTCCTTTGTAGCCCTACTCCTAACTATCCCATTAATTTTCCAGAAAAAGAGTGTCACTAGTTGGGTGCAGTTTCTTTATATTCACTATTAGAATATAATCTCTTTGAGGATAGAAAGAGTCTTTGCTTAAATATGTATCCTTAACATTTAGCACGGTGCTTTTTCATTCATTTATATATTGTCATTCATTCATTCACTCCTCCCAAAACATTCTCAAGGTTCAGATTTTTTTCATTATATTAATTAGTCACTCAATCTGTTAGGGTTATTTACAATATGGAATATGGGAATATGTGGGGCATGAGTCCAGATATATCAGAGCTCAGAGACTGTTACTGTCAGTTAGCAATTACCTACATGCTTCAGGGATTAGATGATTAGTTGATTCCAAGTATCAGGGTCACGTCATGTTAGGAAAGCAAGCAGTAGTACAGGTTGTGGAAAATACTAAGAACTCTTCAGGGTTGATTTTGACAAAGTTAGGTCTGCTAATAATGAAGTAGGATAGAAATGGCTATAACAACACCTTACATTTGGCTATATTTGGCAATAATATTTGGCAAAGGAATGCAGATAAGAGTGCAGATTAGCGGAGGACACAGTTCTATAGTAATATTTTGTTGTTGATAGCTATTACAATGCTTACCCATAAGGTACTTTAAAAAAAAAAAAAAAAACTTACCACTAGGAATTAGTTCAAGTATTCTGGAAAAATAATTTGAGATTTTGATAGAAAATTGACTAAATGGTTGGAACCCTTTGGATTTTTTCTTTGATTTACTGATGCTTTTTTTAAAATTCACATTTTTGCCAATTATCTCTCTACCAATCTTCTACTAATTATCTTGTAACAAAGATTTTCTTTTTTTTTAATTAAAGCTTTTTATTTTCAAAATATATACAAGGATAATTTTTAACATTAACCCCTACAAAACCCTGTGTTCTAATTTTTTCCCTCCCTTCCCCCTAACTCTTCCCCAAGTCGGCAAGTCATCCAATATATGTAACAAAGATCTTCAAAAAGAAACTGAAACAAAAAGTCACCAAAGCCAGCCTTTATTTATCATCTCTGATAGCATTTCATAAAGTCTTCCACAATGAAAAAGGAAGGTATATTTTTCTCAACTCTTCTTCAGAGCTAACCTTTGACTTTGTACTCACAGAGCTTAATATTCACTTTTATTGTTCTTTGTTATATTGTTTATATTTATAATTTTCCTTGCTCTGTATATCTCACTTGAGCATCAATCCATAAAAATCTTCCCATGTTTCTCTAAATTCTTCACCCTTTCTTTACAGCTTAGGAATAGTATATTATATCTCTATATCAAATCTGTTCCCTTACATATTTATTTTTTATATGGTGATAATGATGGATCTGTACACATTTTGTCTCCAGTTCTCTTCTATCATAAAAGTGCCACTACAAACATTTTAACATATTTAGCCCTTTCTAAGTTTGACATCACTGGAATATATGTGTGCTAAAGGATATGTGTGCTAGAGGATATGTGCAAATAAATTAGTAATGTAGCATAGTGGAAGATGCACTGCATTCAGAGGTTCAGGTTCAAGTTTTACCTCTACTATTTTACTATTTTCTTGACTTTGGGCCAGTTACTCAGTTTCTCTAGGTGTAGGTTTCTTCATCTATGAAATGAGAGAAGTAGACTTGATGATTTCTAGAGTGGCTCCTAGCTCAGGATGTTATTATTACTTCTACTTTGTACAATTATTTTGTGGTGGTCTACCCTTGCCAGTCCCTCAGATGGAGAGAAACCTGGGTTTGCAAGAAAATTAGGAATAAATGAATTAGTGATACAATTAATTCCCAATCTTCTTAAAATTTCATTATCTAATTCATTGTTGATTTTCAGAAATCTTTGCCTTATAGTGTCATATATCATAATGTACTATTATTATTGCTTATCAATGTGAGTTTAGATTAATTTTCTTATGAAAATTCCTTGAGAATTCTTTTTGAAATTATTAGAGATCTTCTGGGGTTTTACATGGTCATTGAAAATTACTGCTTCAGAGAAACTCTTTTCTACCCTATAGTTTTTTAATCTATTCAGAAAAAGAGAAATGTATGTAGAACAAATTTGGTAGGTTTTAGAGCTGATTTTGTAAAAGGGAATCCTTTTTTCCTTTGAAAAATACTTTCTCAGGTAATTTATTCAGGAAAAAAAAACTGTAAGGCCTATCCACTTCTAAATGCTAAATCATTAAATCTGATCCAAATCTTCCTATTGTTATTTTAAGTAAAATTAAAGAATTACACTTAAATACTTTAGGGAGATTTTTCATTTCTTCATCAGACATTTGATTTCTTAAAACTCATCTATATTGCCATCAAAGAGATCTGTCTTAATATATATGTAATATATTATATAATATATGTGTGTTACATAATATATATGTAACCAGTAATTCATTCATTATTTGATTGATTGATTGATTCAATGGGAATTTATTAAGGGTCTATTCTATGTCACATACTAGGGATCCAAAGACAAAATAAAGAAGAGCCAACATTCTAAGGGTAAGGAATGTGGAGATAACACAAACACAGAAAAAACATACAAAGCAATTTCCAGAATGGACAACCAGGGGAAATATGTTGGGGTGGGGTGGGGAATATAGAAACACACAGAGAGATAGACAGAGAGATGTGTGTGTGTGTGTGTGTGTGTGTGTGTGTGTGATCTGTGTATGTATGTGTATGTATGTGTATGCATATCTGGTGGCACTTGATATTCTTAAAGAATAAATATGGTCCATTACTGACACTTTTGAATCATAAAGTGCTGTCTGGTACATTAATTCTTATTCTCACTATCCTATCCTTTCTCCTTGGTTTAAATTGATTGTGGCTTTTAGAAAAACACCTAAGTTATTTAACTCTTAGTAAATAAGATGGAGTAACTAGTAACACAGTGGATAGAGTCATGTGTTTGGGATCAGGAAGGCTTATTTTTATGAATTCAAATCTGATTTCAGCTATCTGTGTGAACCTAGGCAAGTCATTTAACCCTGTTTGCCTCAGTTCTTCACTTATAAAATGAGCTAGAAAAGTTAATAGCAAACCACTCCAGTATTTTCACCAAAAAGACTCCAAATGGAGTCAGGAAAAGTGAAAGCGACTAAATGAACCAAAATAGATCAATAAATTATTTTTCTATGGGAGTAATGCATGTGAAAGGCCAACAAAGTGCACAAAGTTTAGTAACTTACACTAATTATACTTTGAAGCTAAGGAGGCCTGATTTCAATACCACCTCTGACACCCTGAACTTGGTGTCATACCTTCTTTGTGCTCTACCCTGATGATGTCAAACATTTGACCTACAATACTCCTGAGTCCTTGAACCAGATTCAAACATAATTGGAAAAGATTTAACAAAATAAATAAAAACATACATAACATTATGTTTTAAAACTAAGTCAATATGCATTCCTCAGTGACCTTTATGTACAAATTGATGGCCTTCTTTTCTATTTGAGAGAAATTCTATTGCCTGAGGCAATTAAGACTTTCCAGTTGAAGTGGAATTAACCTGCATTTGTAGGGGTTTCCTCACTCCAGAGTTCCTTTTATCAGTGAAATCAGATCCCGTTCCCCTCTTTAATCAACAATAGGTTCTTGTTTCTCTCCTGATTTATTAAATGAAATGACTTTTTTCATTTTTTTACTCAAAGAAGTTTTCTGAAGGATATAAGTGAATTCTATAAATTGAGTTATTGTTTTCATTTCTGTATTTCTAAAGATTTTATGTGTGTATGACAGACAAAAATCAGAGACACAGAGAGACACAGAGACAGACACAGAGACAGACACAGAGACAGAGACAGACAGAGACAGAGAAAGAACCTGAGAGAGACAAAGGAAAAAGAAACAGAAGGAGGAAATGAGAATAGTGTATCAGTTTTCCTCAAGGTCTGTTTTGGGACCAGTGATTTAACCTTTAGTGTCCCCAAGGCAACTTTCTAAGATTAAGTTAGAGACAAATTGTTGACCTACACTTTTTTAGAGTGACTTTCCTTGTCCAGTTGCTACTAGTGAAATCACAGGTCCAAACCAAATGCACAAATACTATATCTATATATGATTGTAGATAATTATATCTTTAGCTAAAGTAAAGATCTGAGCAAAGGAAGAAGAGAAAGAAAAAGAGAGAAAGAGAATCAGAGAGAAAAAAAAGGAGAGATGGGGTATGTTGCATAAGTATGTGCATATGTATATCTGAAGCAGCAGCCAGGAGCTATGTAACACTATGATTTGTTAGAGATGATACAAATTTAATCTAAGATCTTGGGTAGAAATATATGTTTAGTCTTCTGGTTAGAAGAAAAGTAATGAGAATCATTAAATACCTAAGAGAAAAAATGAAATCTTATTCTTCTTATTCTTCAAAGCAGAGTACCTGACCTGAAGAGTTTGGTTCGAGAAAGAATGAGAGTATTTTGCCTTATTAGGATTTGCTGAAGGTATATTTTTTTAAAAAATCAAAATAAAGAGCATGTTTTTCCAGGTCTTTCTTAATTGTTGTTGGTGGTTTTAAATCAATGATTAGTCAGTCAGCGATCATTTATTAAGTAATATATTCCAAGTCCCCTCCTAGATCACTGCCTTGTTCAGAGGGGTTTTCCTAGTTCAATGAAACTATGATGAACAGGTCATAATGGAGAGTTCTGACAAAGGTGATTGATTTACTGGAGAAGGAAATGGCAAAACACTCCAATGTTTTTGCTAAGAAAATCCCATAGACAGTACTAGCATGCTGATGGTCCACAGGATCATGAAATTAGGACTTAACAATAACATGTCAGAAACTGTGGTAATTAATATCTGGGTATACAAAGAAAGGCAGAGGAGTCTATGCTTTTAAGAAGCTCACTCTTCTGGAAAGAGTCAGGACTTTCATGTTTCAATGTTACTTCAGGATAAAGAAAGAAAGTGTTTCATTCTCTATGTATCTATGTCACTATTGAAATATAACTTTCATTCCATTGAAGTAAAAAAGGGACATCCAAACAAGTAACTAGCCCTGAGATTTCACAGACCAAGTCAGAATGTGGAAGACAGATGCTGCTGGTATAGCTGATCTGTTTTCTATGAATCATGCTGAGATAGTACAATAAAATATATGTCAGCAATGGTATTTCTGTCAGAGGAAATAATATTGTAGCATTTTAGCTTTAAAATCAGTTCAGAGTTTTGACAGAGGTTTATAGAAAATCCTAATAATCATCATCTCTTTTTGTTCCTTTTAATATGCTATTACAATGGCATGGGGGGAAGGAGGAAGTTGTGTTCAAGTGGGGAATGCTTTTACAATAAGCATAAAGTTGAAATTGTAAACCTTATCCACTTCCCATAAAAACCTTAGGTGGGAATCACAGTATTGAGATACTGTTTGAATGGATTTTAGTAAATCATGATTTCTTTTTTTAAAAAATGAAAACAACACTGTTACTGGTGTTTAGAATCTCATAGAAACTTGGTAGTGAATAAAGAAAAGAAGGAAAAGCACAAAGAAAAAAATATTGAATAAGTTATGTCCCTCCCTCATCCTTCTCTTTTGTTTTCATTTTTTAGAGGGCTTTTTGTGAAGATTTCTCTAGTACTATAGGTTGAGAAGCAGCACACTCTAAGAGAAAGAAAACTGGCCTTTAAGATCTGAGTCTAAGTCCTAAGTCCCAAGTTCTTCAGGAAACTCTTTCTCTAGGAAAGGAACTCTATAATTTGCAGAAAAGGTTCTTTCCTACTTTGACAAGGAGTTTCCTCATTGAGAATTCCTTATATCAACAAAATCACAGGTCCATTTCCAGTGCCTCCTTTAGGTTCAATAACTTATAGGGTCTAAAGTATGAAAAAAAAAGAATCAATATACTTCTAGAGAAGTGGACACCTGGATAAATACTATAGTATGGGAGAGCCAGCTATACCTAGAGGAGACTGAAATTTTCAGCGTTTAAGTATAGCCATTTCCTAAATTGGCAGCTACAATCAGGGCTTAATTCATTGTTTTGGTTCTGTTTAAATTTAAGAAAGTGATGATCAACTATGAAAGATTTAACTACTCTGATCCAGACAATAATCCAAGATAATTCCAAAAAACCGATGATGGAAAATGCTGTCCATCTCCAGATCGACTAAATTCAGATTGAAGCATACTTTCTTTTTCTTTTCTTTCTTTCTTTTTTTGGTCTGTTTTTTTCTTTTACAACATGGTTAATATGAAAATATATTTTGCATGATTTCACATGTATAATTGATATCAAAATGATTTTCTTTTCAAAAAAGAGAGAGAGGTGGGAAAGGGGGAGATAAATTGGAACTCAATTTTTTTAAATGAATGTTTAAAAAATTAAATGCAACTGGGAAATAATTAATGAAATAAATAAAAATATATTAAAAATATAAAAGAAGCAAAATAAGCTTAATGCAGATTAAACTTTAAAAAAAATTATGTGCTTTCTTTTATAAAATTTTCAAAAGTATTTTATTTTCCATATACATGTAAAGATAGGTTTCAACATTCATTTCTATAAGGCTTTGTGTTCCAAAATTTTCTTCCTTCCTCCTTTATTTTTCCTTCTTCCCAAGAAAACAAGTAATCTATAATAGATTAAAAATGTACAATACTTCTAAACATATTTCCATATTTGTCATGTTGTGCAAGAAAAATCAGACCAAAAGGAAAAACAAACAAAAAGAAAAGATGCTATGCTTTGATCCATCTTCAGTCACCATAGTTCTCTCTGTAGAGGCATTTTCCATTACAAGTCTATTGGAATTGCCTTGATTCACTTACATTGTTGAAAAGAGCCAAGTCCATCACGATTGATCATCACATGATCTTGTTGCTGTGTACAGTGTTTTCTTAGTTTTGCTCACTTTGTTCAGTCTTAGTTCATGTAAATCTTTCTTGGCTTTTCTGAAATCACCTGCTCATCATTTCTTGTAGGATAATAATATTCCATTACACTAATCTACCATAATTATTTATCCATTCCCCAATTGATGGAGTTATCAATTCTTTGTGATGACAAGTAGGGCTGCTGTAAGGATTTTTGCATTTGTGGATACTTTTCCCTATTTTATGATCTCTCTGGCATACAGACCCAGTAGTGACACACGCAGTTTAACTTAACATGTGTACATGCTTCTTCTCTACACCTTTAACACCATCCAACTTGGTTTGTTAAAACATTTGTACCAACACATTCTAATATGCTCCATAACCACTGATTGAGCTCAGCAGGAGTGCAGTAGAAGACTGAGGGTATGAAGTCATCATCAGATTGCAGGCTTTGTAACTATAAGCTACTAACAATACTGGCATTGACTTGGTGCTTTAAAGTTTACAAAGTATTTTCTTCCCTTATCTCACTTGAGCCTCATCATACCCCTAGACATATGACAATAAAGGGAGGAGAGCTATGTGAAAACTATTGAGGAAATCCTTTAAAAAGCCAATGCCAGACCCTTCAGCTCTTGCTCAAAAGACAACAAATAGCAAGAATTTTATTTTTGAGAAAAAAAGTCTAGAAGCATTTTAATTCAGACTAATTTTGAAATAAAATATGATGTAGAGGAAACTCATGAAACTGAAACAGAGGCCTTGATTCCTCTAATTATATGGCAATGGGCAAATCCTGAAGGTTTTCTAGACCTCAGTTTCTTTATCTGTAAACTATAAATTTATCAAATATTTAGTACAAGATTCTTTGGAAAGCCTTTTCCTTTCTCCAGATAAATGATTACAAGTGGTCTGTGACATTTCCCTTTCTTCTGAAATGTGTATTTTTACATTCCTGCCAGTGGTTAGTAGGAGAAGAGCCAGGTGCTTTATCAAGCTTTTGAAGCCATTATTCTTATTTGTATTGGCTTTATATCTTACTGAAACTATTTCAGTGCAGGTGGCCACTGTAGATAATTTACAAGAAAGATTATAATCAGAATCAATAACCTTGAGCTTTTTCTAATTAGTTGGGAAATATCCTTCTGGCTGAATCTTCCTTAAGTCAATGGTCTCCAATTTTTTTTTTTTTTAATAATGCATCACTACTAAAATTAAACTTTCAGATACACACTACAATATACTTATATTTATTTCCTTATAAGATATATGCCTATCTGACTTTCCTAATATTACATATAGATTATATGTTACAAAATACAAACAAAAATAAAAATTATAAAAGATGATATAAATATGAAAGTAATCTTCCCACTTTATTGAGTAGAGTTTTTTTTTTTTTTAATTTTGCTTGCTTTTTAGGGAGAGCAATGAAATTGAGTATGTTTTGCTGGTTGTTTAAATCTTGGTTTAATAACTTATGATGCAATCATTCAATGAGCTGGTTATAAGCTCAGTTTATTGCAATGCTAGATTTTAATGACTGTCACAGTCAAAAAATATTCCTCCCAAAGCTATGTAGATCCAAATGGAAGATGAGCATCAGTGGCTGAACTTAATAAATCATTATACTCATTTTAGATCCCATCCACCATCTTTCCTGAGATGGAGGAGAGGAGGGTAGGAAGGAAGCCCTCATTTCTCTAGGTCAGGTCTCAGGTCCAGAGCGGGGTAGTTCCATGTGGTGAGAAGCTGATAATTTGGCAGGGTGCCCGGGTGAGCCCTGGTTTCCTGGTGCTAGATGGCCTTCTTCCTTTGCTTCCAAGCTGTCTGACTAGGGTAGAGGGGGAAGGGCAGGGAAGAGAGCTGGGTGTCTGGGGAAGCGGGTAGCAGCTCTGAGAGAGTTTTGCACTTGGCCTCCTGAACTTCCAGAGTCCTGGCAGGAGCAGCTGCTGCATCCTGTCTCACCTCATGCTAGCTGCTGCTGCTTCCCATTCCTGAGGTGGTGGCGGCGGCTGCTTTTTTTCCTCCTCTGTTCTCCTTACTGCAACTCCTCCCAGACTCCAGGCAAGCCTCCTTTGTTCTCCCAGGGCCCAAGGAAGATAAGAGTCTGTCTCGTTAGGCTGGAAGGCAGCAAAACGCTCATATCCTTGGGAACCATTTTAAGCCTTTCATCCCCAGAATTCTGCTTCTTATACCTCACCTACTCCCTCTTATTTGTGGAGTAAAAGCCCTTTCCATTTTTTCCCCCTCTCTTCTAGCCCCAGCCTTAGAAGGGTCCTTGCTCCCAGCTCTTGTTTGTCCTTATTCAGGCTGGGGGATATATAAGGTATACTCCACTGTTACAGTGGGATTGTAAAAAAAAAAAAAAAAAAAAAAAAAAAAAAAGACAGGGGTCTGTGGGGGTTGGGCGGGTGCATGATTGCATGCCCACCTGCCTGCCTGGGGAAGAGCACACACAGCTGATTATCCCCACACTGCCTGCAGTGGGGGAGGGGAGGAGAGGAGAGGAGAGAGCCAGGTGGCAGCTGTGAGTGCACTGAACAGCTGGGCTGCTCTCTGTTCTAATATTTTCTTCAAACACACACCAGTGAATCGCCTTGCACACCCCCTGGAGTATGCACACCCCACTTTGGAGCCGCCAAATGACAGCATCCTATTAATGCTAGAGTCCTTGAAAATGTGCTGCATAGGTCAATGGAGGGCACTCTATTTAAATACTCATTTGTTTTGTTTAAATTTTCCTCTTGTGAGTGAGGATGATCAGTAGCTCTGATCTCTGCAAGACAGGTTCCAGGATTAAGTAGGCCAGGTTGTACCCACAGACATGACACCTGCTTCCACCGTTCTTCAGGGAAAGTTTCTCATTCTGACGTGTGGGCCATCCAAAACTTCACCTTATCAGTTACTGAACCCGGGATCAGGGCTGTTCCATTTCAGAGCTGACATAGTTTTGGGTGATTTATTGCTTGTAAAATATCATGAGGGAAGCCAAAAGGAGGGAAATATTTACACTTAACAGCATAAGTGTGCTACAGGATAATCAATGTTTCCTTAAACTACTTGGGGAAATGTTTGCATCTTTCTTTCACCTCAAATCTTCAATAATTATGGCACAAAATTAAGTGGATCTTTTCATGCTCGCCTTTTAAAATCAACTATGTGCTTTTTCCATAGGTTTTCTTTTAATAAGGTCAATAAAGGCTCTCAACAACTATGGCAACTTAAGGATGGATGAACTGTATTTACCTTACCATCCAACTATTAGACATTAGTTCTATTATTTAAAATACCATATCCTGTTCCCCAAACTTCTTGCCTCATTTTTTCTCATTCTACACAGAATGTTCAGTGATAATGTCAATGATCCATATTATAAAATGACTAAACATACTAAGTTCATTTGTTCAGATTTCTTCCATTCTCAAAGTGACCCGAAGCTGAGGTAAGAGACTGACCTATGGGTAGGATCAGCACATGGCAATACAGTAAATAGAAGGAGTCTCTGAATTCTTTGCAACATCATAACTCCAGGAGACTTCAATGAAAAAGAAGCTAAAGGGTTGACCACCAGGTGATAAAACTTTTAGCCAAAGCTAACTCACTAATACATGGAAGGTTTGTGATATAGGTCATTGGAGGGAGCACCCAAAAATCTTTGAAGCAAGTAAATCTATTATACATAAAAATTTAAGGCAGTTCAATCTGTTCCTTCTTCTTCTTCTTCTTTTTTTGCTAACTATAGATGGTTGTATCTTAAAGTACCAAGCTTGCATTTATATTTTCATGGTACCTGGGGAAGAATAAAAAGAGAAATGAGCTTTATTATTCCTTTTGCTTTAAAAAAAAATGCTTTCTCAGGTGTAGAAGCTAAAAAGTTTTCTGCACTCTTCATCCTCCTTACACTGTCCCTGACAGACAGACAGACAGACAGACAGACACACACACACACAGAAAATTGGAACCATGGTAGCAGACATATTTCAGGCTACATAGCAGCTGTGAAGCATTCTACAAAGTTACCGTAACATATGCAGCAGGATAGAATTTCTCTGTTAGTTTGAGGTATCTTCCCACACTTCTAGTTCCTGAATACGCCCCACCCACTCTTTAATCTCTCCTCCACACTCCTAGTGGGACAGTCTGATTCTGGGACTATGAAATGAGTTTTAAAATAAAGAACTGTTTCCTTTGCTACAATTAGAGAACATCCTTCCCTATTTCTCTAATCACCATCATGTCTAGGCTGCCCAGTACAGACTGCACAAACAATCTGTCCCTCTCCAATGGGAATAATAACTTGTAGGGTTTAGAGACTAAACCTGTGATTAGGGAATTCCTACTCTACCAAAGCAGGTCAGTATCTTCTTTACAACTTAGTTTCAGTTTCCTGCACCACTGAGAAGTTCAGTATCTTACCCAAAGTCACATCAGTAAATGTTAGAGCCAAGCTTTCAATTCAGACCTATAAATTTAGTGCTCTATATACCATGTTCTCTTTCTGAGATAGAGATTTTAGTCAATAAATGGATCTTTGTAAGTGTTGATTGCTTCTGTTTGCAAAGGGCTCAGAACACTCAATCAAAGCTCTGATTACTGGTTATGTTGGAAATATTCCTCTCAAATAAGTAAGGAGCAGTTGTTATTTTATATGGAAATTTGGTAGATAAGTAACTTCTAACAGGTCATTCATTTTAAAAAATGGCAAAGAATGGAATAGTTCTTATTATCCTGATACATAAACTTTTTTTCTCCATCCCATAGACCACATTTCTTAGAGAGTGTGAAGGGAGATTTTGAGCTTGCAAAATTTCAAGAGAAATTATTTTTCTTATGATTATGATTTGATATTTTGGATCTGTGAACTCATAGATAAGGTAAATCATAGCCTTTCCTTCTCTCCCACTATGTGATTCTTACACATGTCTTCTGATAATTCACTGTAGAGTGCACCCAATGTACAGGAGGCTTTCTTCTAGATTTCTCAACATGCTAATGGAGCATTTGGACTCTCTATGAGTTATCTTTTGCTCTAGCCATATGACCAGTGCCACTAATAATCTTTATGTAGCTACCCTTGAATAATTCTTGATTCATGCTGTGCTGTGACTAATTTATACTCCACCAGTGATATTATTTTAATATTATTAAGATTATCTATATTGATTACTTCCATATGTAACTATGTGACCCTAGTCACTCTCCTAGGCTCCAGGCACACATAACAAATTTCCTATGCAATATTTCAAGCTAGATGCCCTTGAGATGCCTTTCAAAAGCAACATATCCAAAGGAGAACTTATTAACTCTTTTCCCAAGCCCAATTCTTTTCCAAACTTGACTATTTTTTTTCATGAACACCAGCATACTTTCAGTCTCCCAGGTTTGTAATCTTAGAATAATTCTCAATTCCTTAATATTCCTTATCCCACAACCAATCAATTGCCATGTCTTATGTTTTCTACTTCTATATCTTATATCTTCTTTGCTCTATTCACAAAACTATATTCTTAATTAAAGCCCTCATAGCTTGGACTATTGAAATAGTCTCTTAATTGATGTCTAACTAAAGTTTCTTCCCCTCCCAATCCATCGTCCCTAAATTATCAATGATTTTCTAATTGTTGTTATTGTTATTGTAAAGTGAATTTTATCAAGGCTAGAGTTAAAACTTTCATGAAGTCATCTCTGACAAGCCCAGTTAGTAGTTATTTCTTTTGGGGCACCCAAACCAACAGCTTTGTCCTATAAGTAGAGCAATCTGGGCACTATTTGTTTGCTCATATTGTTATCCTGTTTGTGTGTGGATATGCTTCAAACAAATTATTATTTTCACAAGGGCATTTTATCATATATTTTATTTTTACATTATCTTCATTTCCCAATCTATTGTTCCTTACTCCTTTTCTTGGAGCACCATCTTAATAATGAAGAATTAAAAATAGAAGGGTAAAAGTTCAGCAAAGCTAATCAGTCCATCAAAAAAGTCTGTTACTATATTTAGTATTTCACTACCATAGTCCTTCACCTCTTCCAAGATGGAGAAGGGGTCTTCTCATTCTTCTTAAGGCCCAAGCATAGGCCTTATAATTTCACAACACGGCAATGATTATTTTATTGGTGTTCTTTTCAGTTATATTGTTTTATTTGCTGTGCATACTATTATCCTATTTCTATTTATTTCATTTTATAACAGTTCAGATAAGTCTTTCCATGCTTCTCTGTAATCATCATTGTTATAGTGCAATAATTTTCCATTCTATACAAGAATTACACTCTGTTTAGTCATTCATCAATCAAGAGGCCTTTCATAGTGATTTCCATAAAGCTGATCATGTCCATTCCACTACTCATAAACTCCATTGTCTCCCTATTACCACTCTAGGATCTAAAATAAACTCTGCTATTGTGCATTTAAAGGCCTTCACAACCTGGTCTTAAGCCAACTTTCCATTCTTTTCTGTATCACTGCTCTTTTTGAGAACCACAAGACCAAAGGCAAACTGGTCTTGTTGTTCCTTATATTTCTAACTTCATTTCCCATCTCCACACCTTTATCCTGCCTATCCCCCCTCCCATAGTTGAACGTTATCCCTCCTCAACTCAGCTTCTTAGAATCTCTATTTTTCTTTAAGCATCCATTCAAGTTCCAACTTCTCCATGAAGCCCTTCTTGATTCCTCCTCTTTCCCTCCCTTACCCTTCCTAAATAACCTTGCATCTGTTTTTTAATCATATATATATATATATATATATATATATATATATATTTACTTTTAGCTTTACATCTCTAGAATATAGCCCAATGACTGCACAGAGTAAATTCTTGGTAAGGCCTGTTGATTATTTGATTAATATGTAAGTACATAATAAGGTCTCTTTGCCCTTGTAAAAGAGCAATTTAGTTGAAGGGGAACATGGCATAACTCCCCCAGGCCCTCACCTACCTACACACACACACACACACACACACACACACACACACACACACAAGACAGACAGACAGAGATAGATACAGAGATAACAATACAAGTAAACTAATAGTGACTAGTAAGTCCTGTTAATAGGTCTCACTATCCTAGCATTTATTGGAAGTTAAAAAAAGAAATCACTCCTATCTGGATATGTTGGAGAAAACTTTACAGAAGAACAAGGTTTTAACCCTGACCCTGAAGGACAGGTGCATACACAACAAATAACATATTGGTTGATTTATAAATTGGTTATAAATTCTTTTCAAGTAATAACTGGATGCATGAGAAATAGAGATTTCTGACTTCACAGTCATATTTTAGTGTATAGTTTTTCAGTCAATTGCATGACTTTGTATCATCCCAAACTGTGTAGTTCCATGAAGGCAGGGAATTGTGTCTTATCTAAATTTTGTATCCCCTTCAAGAGCCCAGAACAGTGCCCTGCATATAGTAAGTAATAAATACAAAGTAATATAGAAAGGACATTGGATTTATAGTTAGAAGATTTGGATTCAAACCCTGGTTCTGTTTCTTACTACTTTTATAACCTTGAATAAATCATCCAAGATGAGGGATCACACTATGTTATCAATAAACTCACCTTATCCATGAGTGAGTCTATTAAGTGCTTATTGAATTGAATTGAATTATAGAATGAAAATATTTGGGAAAAAGGAAATGTTGGATATGTGTGTGTCCATGCCCATATCCATAAAGATATTAAAATAAAATTTCTGACTTTAATAGGATTATAAGTATATAGTTACAAGGAACCTTAGAGGTTATTTAGTCTAATCCTTTCATTTTACATTTAAGGAACCTGAGATCTAAAGAGATTTAGTGATATGTCAAAATTCACACAAAATAAATGGAGGAATCATTCCAAACTCAAGTCTTTTGACTATACACTGGATATTCTTGCCAGGTACCCCACTACCTTACATATTTAAACTTACTTGGTTATGTCTGATTTACAGCTCTTGGAAAGAATATTTTTGGAGAGCTTGAAGCCATCTTTTTAACCCTATTTTGTTTGATTTTCAGTATCCTGAAAACCTTAAAGCAGACAGTGGTCAATTAGTATTCAACACTGTTTAATTTGTCTAAAAGCAGCCAATAATAATGACTTTTTGTTTGTTTGTTCATCACAGTTTCAATAGCCAAATTGATTTAGTAGACTCAAAAAAGCAATAAAAATAATTTGTCATCTTTAAATAAAGCAAAAATAAAAAGTCAATGCACCTTTTCACTTAATTCAGACCAAATTAATATAATTGTTCATAGATAAATCTGAAAGTATTTAATGGAGTATCCATCCAAAAAGAGCAAGTCAAAATTTTCTTAAGGATTACAGTGTTTCTAGGAACAAAAATAACATCAAAACTTTTTACAAAAATCCTGACAAATTGTATATTTTTTATGAGTGTCAGCTTCAGAGCCAAGGAGATAGAAAAATAAGACAATTAATTATCCAGGTGATTGTAGCAAAATAAACTTTGTATGAAATATATTAGCATGAATTACTCTTATGGATAATTTATACAATAATCAAAATCTCTGTGTAATTGCTTGAATATATTATATATTCAATATATGATATATTGTATAAGTGCAAAGATGAGAAAAAGAACATCTCTATACCTAATAAACATGTTTCATATGCTAATAGCCCTAACATGAATTTCAGGTACTAATATAATGTAGCTATTGTATGTTGTTATTGTGTTGTTATTATTTTAGCTCCCTCAAAGTCGGTATAAACTTGGTCTCAGAAGGAAGACCCAAATCCTTATATACAGACTGGAAAATGAACAAGCAAATAATATCTGCCAACAGAGTGTCAACAACAACAAAAAAATTATACTGTCTTTTCATTTACAGGGGCAAGATGAAATAGGGAAAGAAAAACAGATCAAAATTTCAGAAGAATAAAGCTTCAAATAAATGTCCATATACATTAATTGGTGCTGCTCTGACACCTTTACTCAGAACATAAATGTTAACTACCTGATGATATAAGTAGTATATGATAAAGTATTTTTTTTCTGTAGACATTTAGGTGGCACAATAGAATGCTGGACCTGGAGACAGAAAGACCTGAGTTCAAATCCAATCTCAGACACTTAGAAGCTAGACAAGACGCTTATCATTTGTCCATCTCGGTTTCCTCATTTGCAAAATGGGTACAATAGTATCGACTTCCCAAGGTTGTTGTGAAGATAAAATGAGATAATATTTGGAAAGTGCTTTGTAAACTTTAAAGCATTATATAAATGTTAGCTATGATGATGATGATGGTGGAGTCCTACTATGAGCACATATTTAATTTACCAGACTCTGAGCATTTATATCATCTATGTATCAAGATTAAAGGAAGCAGTTGGATAAATTTCTTCTGGGAATATTGATCTTCTTTACTTTAGAGAAAAGCTTTGTATTTGACCAATTATGATTGCAATAATTGAAATTTGTTGTTGTAGTAAAGCTATGGTACTTTGGTTTTTTCCTTTTATAATGCATTCATAGAGAAAATAATATAAGAATGAATTTCTTACATAAAGCATGAAATATCCTCATTCATATAAAATGAATCTTTAAAAGTAAATATTGTATTTTTGAAGACTTGTAAATGGGAAAAATCAGCCCTTGTTTCTCTTTTATTTTTCCTTTATCATTACAAACCTCTGAGGTAATTTATGCTTCTGTCTAATATTGTAATGTTTCCCTTGAGCCTTCTGTGTATTATTATCTCTCCCTCTTCCTCCCTATATGCTTTTCTATCTCAGACATAATAGCTAGCTAGTTTCTATTTCATGTTTTACTTACCCTTGCTATTGAATGCTCCTCCTCATTATAATAGTGACAAGAGTCATGGAAGATGGTAACTGCATCCCAGCTGACCCTGGAGATGCCTTTCTTTGAGCTCAAACCCTTTATAACACGTCAAACCAACCAAGCTTATCTTGTCACTACTTATAACTTGCTTCTAGACATAAATAGAGAGGGTATTTATGCCCCCTTAGTAATGGAGTACTCTTTTAGGCAAGTCATGCTTTATAATTGAATTTCAATCCACACTTCAGGGATGTAGATAGGAAACTGTTCCCCCCCTCCCCTTTTATTTTCAAGATAAAGTAAATTAATTAACGTGCACTTTCCAATTGGAGTAATGATTAAGACCCAGCTGTGGCTGTGAAATTATATGCTGAAATGTAACAAAAGACTTGTTAATGCTTTGGGGGAAGGGAAAGAGAGAGGGAGTGAAGAAAAGAGCCATAGGTGTCTAATATTAAATGATGTTATAAAAGCACATGTTAGTATTTTGTTTACCAAATCTACTTTCAAAGACAATCTACTTTATGAAGTCTGACTTTTCTACACACAAATCTTCAATGATTGATGGGGTACTGTAAAATAGCTGTGTTCGGAAAGATAATTTTTGGCAGACAACTTCAAAGGGTTAGAACACAGGAAGGATGAAAGGATAGTTTCATTTTTACATTAATTTTCCCCTGTAGATCAACATCTAACTGAAATCTGCCTGGGAATTATGAGCTATTTATTTTATTACATGATGTTCTCTTTCATTGTATCCAGTGGTCCTCATGTGGATTTTTCTATTTTTATGCTTTAAGAGACTTTTCATATATATAAAATGTGATTTTGAGTGACTACAATGGGTAATGGGAACAAAATTAGTTTTAGGTAGTCCCATTTACCATTGTTTTATTGCAAGGTGTCATATAAGACAATTTATAAATGAGTAATAGGATGGGGGTGGGGAAGTTTAGTATGTTTTATCAGCTTCCCTGCCTATTCTCCATGGGGTGTGAATTAGTCATTTTCAATGTTATTGTTTTTTTTTTTTATTTAGATACTGTGATATGGTTTTATTTATGCCCACTACCATCATCTAGTTATGTAAAACTGACAAGAAAAAGAACAAAGTATTTCCCTAAAAATTCTAATTGCCAATTTCCTTTAGAACCAGAAGGCTTTCTACCTAGCAGTCCATAATGTACTAAAAGCTCTTCACTAGGAAGCATCTTGCATTGTACCAGTCATCAGCCTGAAAAAGAAGTTTTTGAAGGGGCTCACATCAATGAGGAGTCGCAGCAGATAGTGGGGAACACAAGCATTTCCCTTTGTTAAACTAATTGCCCAATTTATAAAGAAAAGGATAAAAAGCAGAATTTTCTTTTCGAATAAATTTAGTGCAATAAAGTAGCATCTTGCTGGACACAACTGAACAACACTGATTTGAAAGGGGAAAAAAGAAAGAAAAATTCTTTTTCTGGTCTTTGGCAGGGTGAAGTAAAGAAATAAAGTCTCCCCACTGAACTACTATGAGGTCAGAAGCCTTGCTGCTATATTTCACACTGCTACACTTTGCTGGGGCTGGTTTCCCAGAAGATTCTGAGCCAATCAGTATTTCACATGGCAACTGTAAGTATTAACAATCTCACAGATCATCTCAGGTTAGTAAGTTGTCTGCATGGAAATAGTATAAATTGGATCTGCATTCACATGTATCTGCCAGGCCCAGTTAGTTTGGAATTATTTTTATTTGCTCTGTCTTATTTGGATTGTACATATAGCATCAGATGCAACTCAGGGATGTGCTTGGTTTCCCTAGAGGTTCCTGCAAAGACAGAATTCCTTTCTGAGGATCTCCTAAATAATAATTTTGTAAGAAGTAAAACAAGTTACTAGTACTAAGAATATGAGTCAACCAGCATTTACTGGTTAAATATTCAAAAGATATTAGACAGGATCCTTTCCCTCAAGGAACTTGTGATCCAATTAGGCAGAAAAGACTAATTAATGCACAAAAACAATGAAAGAACACCGTTAATATATAATTAGGTGTCAGTATAGGATTCAATATGAGGAGATAACAGTTATTCTTGTCTTTGTAATTCTTAGTCAGAAACCATGCTTAGAATATTCAGTCATTCATTACTTAAATGTATAACTTTATTGTCATTTAGTTCCTTAACATTAACATTAACATAAAGAAAATCTTTATTTTTTTACATCACTCTCTGTGTCTCTCAAGGCTAAATTTGTAAGAGAGACATATTGTCTTTTAGTAACCTCTTTGGATAAAGGGATACAGTTTATAATAGAGACCAAAAATATAAGGGAAAAAAATTATGAAAATCCTATGTTCTTAAGTGGGGTATCACACTTGTGGCTTTAAATCAGGTGATACATGAAATAGATGAGAAAACTACTAGTAAAATTTCCCACTGTGGATATAAGGAAAGGCTAAGATTTTAAAATAATGTAGTACAAACATAAAATCAGTTGTAAAGTTTTATTTTTACACAAATATTCTGAACCCTAAGCAATTTTCTGTTTAATATTTCACCACCATCATCATTACCACCACCAAAAAAAGTTTTGTTTCATTTTAAAGAAGTAACATCTGATTTTGGTGCAGACCAGTGTCAGAGTATGTATTGACTTTCTCCTAAATCTACACTTGGCCAATAGCTGAACACGATAGCAGCATTGGAGTTGCTAAATAAAACAAAAGAGCTCAATAGATTAAAAAAAAATTTCCAAAAATCACCCTTATACTTTCAAAAACTAGCAATGTCAGTTATATGAGAGATGAGAACTTGGATAAGCTTTTAGTTAAATTGTAGTTAGCATTTACTTATAGTTGTCATACCTTCTCCTCTTTGCAGGTATGGACTTTTGTTCTCAGTTTCCTAAGAAGGTATTTCTGGTTATGAATGCTTTCTGGAACTGACTGTATGTTTTATTTACAGGAAATCTGGATTTAGGCAGTATGGTGTATTAGAAAGCTTATTGTAATGAGACTTGGAATCCTGTCTCTATTACTTGTTCCATGTATGACATTGGGCAAGCCATGATTTCTTTGGCCTTCAGTTTCCTTATAAATTAAGAAGTGTTCCAAATCAATGAGGTCTAAATTCTGAATTCTAGTTGTATTCTACCCCTGGATGTTAAGCTGTTAATACAAACTACATGTCCTCAGCCAATGAGATTCAAGTGGAAAACATTCTCATCAGATGTCTGTCAATATTATAATGTCACAGAATTATTTACCTCCAGAGGTATTCAGGCTTTCCAGAATCCATGGCTAAATTTTCAGTGCAAACATTTATACCTTGGAAACTGGCAAACATTACCAATCAGGAATTGATATATTGTTTTGTTGATTTCTCTAAAATTGTTGTTAGCATGAGGCATATTTATTAAATGTATGAACATCCCCTTAATTTTCTGGTCTTTGTGTTATGAAAGTCAATTATAACATGTATCTGAGCAATTAGAAATTTTGATTATTGTATCTACCCATGTAGATGATTAAACCAAATTATTTTACTTCAATAAAATGTCTTTCTGTGAAATAAGCTTAAGAAATTATGTTTATTTTGAAAAGACTTAAGAAAGTGATGGAGAAAATGTCAGTGCGTCTTGTACTTAAAAGTATGTCATGTCCAGTATCTTCCAGCATGCCCCAATGCCCATAGCAAAAAGTTCCCATCTTTCTATGTCCCTTCAATACAAATTTTGATATGATTGTTTTCTTCCCCACTCCACCACACAAAGAGATTGCTAATCAGTTAAATATCTACAACAATAAACTGCCCACAATTCTAAGAAAACAAAACAACTAGCCAGCAGTACTATATTAATCTAAGGGGGGGAAGGCAATTGAGGAGTGAGTGAGAGAGAGAGACAATGTGCTTAGGAGGGAGGGAGGGACCGGGGGGGGGGGGGGGGGGAGAGAGAGAGAGAGAGAGAGAGAGAGAGAGAGAATGAATGAGAATGTATGTGTGTGTCTTGAACTTGAGCTCTCACTACTAGGCCATATTGACTTTATAGTGATAACTTTGTAACAAGAAAGAATCTTTGGCAGCAGCCCCTAAGGCTTAGCACTCTGGAAAAGATGAAAAGAAAACTGTATGAAAGACTAGAAAACCTGTGTGCAATGGGTTTTGTATACTATTTTAGCTTCAGTGAAGATGAAGATGGGGGAGTGGAGGAATATCATAATTTTAAACTGACAAAAATGTATGTGTACTTCTTTTAAAATCTGTAAATAAACTTTGAACACTCTATTAATTCTCATCCTTTCACATTTTCACTTGAAGTTACAGAATATGCTGGGAAAAGGAAAATGACAACCAGAGAGTTTGGGAAATACTAGCAATACTGAGGATGACATGCATGCCTTATTTCTGTGATCTTGTCTTCTCTTTTTTTTCCTTTTAAAAATCTCCTTCTCCTGCTTCTCTTGGTCTTCTTTTATATTCCACCTCCCCACCCACTCTGCTTTTCACAGATACAAAACAGTATCCGGTGTTTGTGGGCCACAAGCCAGGACGGAACGCCACACAAAGGCACAGACTGGACATCCAGATGATTGTGATAATGAATAGAACCCTCTACATTGCTGCCAGGTTAGTGACATTTTTCCTCATTCCTTTCTTGGAATGCTTTGTGCATCCAGAAATGCCTTAGATTATTCAGTTGTAAATTTATCATTTCATGACTGCTCCTAATCAGTTATTTTTGAAATTGTAAAATACATAGTAATTTTTAAGTCTTCAC
Source organism: Sarcophilus harrisii (assembly GCF_902635505.1). Classification (NCBI taxonomy): domain Eukaryota; kingdom Metazoa; phylum Chordata; class Mammalia; order Dasyuromorphia; family Dasyuridae; genus Sarcophilus; species Sarcophilus harrisii. The sequence continues at coordinate 235,051,195 of NC_045426.1, read as the reverse complement.
ATAACTGTTAAGTTATCATTACTAGTTTAAAGGCTGTCTATTCTAGTACTTTAATTTGTATTTCTGTGAGGGAATTATAACTTTCAGGAAGTTAAACCCATATAATCTACAGGGAAACTGAATACATGCATGCATGTGTATGTATGCACGTGTGTGTGTGTGTGTGTTTTTAACACAACTGTGTTTTCATCAGTTTTAATAGGAATTGTTCTTCAGGAACTTCTTTTACCAGTATAAATCATTACTTTCTTGGCAATTTATCCTCTTAAAGAGAGTTGCCTGGGCATTGAGATTAAGTAACTTTCTCTAGGTCAAAGTCAACTCTCTCTCTCTCTCTCTCTCTCTCTCTCTCTCTCTCTCTCTCTCTCTCTCTTTCTCTCTCTCTGTCACTATCTCATTCTGTGTCTCTCTGACTCTCTGTCTCTCTCTCCCACACATGTTTCTCTGTCCCTCTGACTCTTTCAATCTCTCTCAAACATCTTTCCCTCCCTCCTCTGTTGTTTATGTCCACACACACACACACACACACACACCCTTCACAGAAAGTGATTTAATTGATGTGGTATTTCTTCTACAATTCCAGATTATAACTGTCCCTATCCTATCACTATGACATTTATGTATATAACACTTCTGTACTGCTACTTTGTATAGTTACTATGTTCTAAACCTGATCTAAAAATCACAGTAAACTAATTCTTAGGAATAGCCAAAGTCTTGAACTGATTTGATTAATTGCTACTTCATTATTATCAGTAGACAGTCTTCATGTGATGTTATGGGCCAAAAAAAAAAAAAAAAAAAAAATGGTCAATCTTCAGGGGATTAACCTCTCTTAACTGGTCCTCAAATTACAAGTTATCTATGCAAAGCCTTTCTACCTGGGTAGAATTTGCCTTCTGTTCCATTGTCATAATTTTTGAAAACCCCAGTGCTAGAGTAGAATTGGTGCCCCAAAGCCAAATAGAATTCTGCTTGGCTTTGTGCTGTGCTGCAAACATTTTAATCAATTATTGGATCAAGGTACAGATAATATACTCAAAAAATTTCAGATAACACAAACCTGGGGAGAAGAAATTATACACTATGATGGAGTCAGTATCCAAAAGGATCTTGACAAAATTAGAGCATTAGGCTCTATCATAAGATAAATTTTAAAGGCTTACACTGTAGTACCAAAAAAAAAAAAAATCAACTTCAACATCACACGTATAATATCTCAGTAGAGAATGGCTGATTAGTAGCTATTCTGAAAACAGTCTGATGATTTTAGCCAACTCTGAGCTCAAGATGAGTCAGTTATATGATATGGCAGCCAAAAGAGTTAATGCAATCTTGGTCTGCATTAAGAGAGGCATAGCCTTCAGGCAAAACAGACATTGAAGCTATTTCAAGAAATAATTACTTATTGAGAACCTAAGTAATTATATTTATCAATAAACTTATTTTGGAGCATGATTAGTCAACTGACAAATCGGGGAAAAGAAATGTGGACAAAGAGCACCTAGATTTCAGTAAGTCCAATAAGCTTACACATAACATCCTTGTGGACAAGGTTACTTGATTGGACCTAAAGAGTTGCAGCAATGTAGGACAGTAGATAGCATGCTGGATTTGGAAGTCAGAGGATCTTGATTCCAAACACAGCACTGTTGCTTGCTCCTTGTGTGACCTTGAAAAAGTTTCTCTCTGAATTTGTTTCCTTATTTGTAAAATGAAGGGCTTGAATTATAGGGTCTACATAAACTTTACATTTCTGGTATTATGGACACTAGATTAATGTCAATCTAAAAGGAAACTTAGTTCTCACTTGTCTCCTGTTTATCATTTGTTACCAATGGATGAAGAAAAAGACTGCAAATCCATTGATGTCAAGATATTTGAAGAATTAGCTAATATATCAGCTAATAAAATCAGGTCCTAAAAAAATCTTGACAGAGTGGAAGAATGGGCTCAATTATAAACAGATTAAATTTCAAAGGGTAATAGTAAACTCAGCAGTAACGTTTAAAAAGCTAACAGCACAAATATAGAATAGAAAAAATGTGACTAGATAGAAGTTTGTTTGAAAAAGAACTAAGGTTTTTAGCTAACTATAAGCTCAATATGTTTCCCCAAGGGAGAAATAAAACTAATGAAAATTTGAGCTTCATTAGTAGAATTATAGTGTTTAAAATTGTCTTGATGATTTTTTTTATATTGGCCAAATCATATCTAGATTAGGATATGCATTTTAGGGCACAACATTTTATGAAGAACATTTACAAATTGGTGCATAACTTAAAGAAGAGTCACTATATCGGTATGGACATACCAAACTTTGTTCATATAAAATTTAATTGAAGGAACTGAGGAGGTATGGTAACTACAAAGAAGAGAAAGCTAAATGTGATTATAATCACTGTCTTTAAGAATCTCAGGGGTTGTCATATGGAAGGATTAAACTGATTTTATGTAGTTCTGGAGGGCAAATTTAGGACTAACAAGTGAAAATTACATGGGCACAGATTTAAGCTCAATGTAAGAATGAACTTTCCAATAATCAGAGCTTTTCCAAAATGAAATGAGCTGCCTCAGGGGGTACTAAATCAGTGAATTTGTTGTAACAAAGGCCAGAAAACCACTTGTTGGGAATACTATGGAAGGAATTCCTCTGTGAATCTGGGAACCAAAATAGATTCCTGCTACATGGCTCTGTGTTTTATCTTGAGGGGAAATAAAAAATTATATTTCAGAAACATAATTCCCAGAAAATGATAAAATTAGATGTAGATTATGTAATTAGAAATGAGTCAGTTGGGTAAGATATATTGTTGGGTAAGTTATATTGGAGGGGGAAAGGTGTAGAGGAGAGGAATACCTACTTGGTTTTCAGCCCAGATGAAAAGGTTTCCATCACTTATTTTTATGAGACTGTTATTTACTACACTTATTTACCATGGCTATCATTTTAGAGAATAGAAACTGAATTTCATCTCATCTTGATAAGTTGTAGAAATACACGGTCCTATTTTTAAAATTGTTTAAATAGGGCATTCAAGAGCAACAATTCCTGGGGCTATTAATGTAAAGAGGAAATACAAGCTTCATAAACAGGACATTTGGAAGGTCTGGCAATGTGGCACATGAAAAGCACATTAAGTCCTTGAGGATTTCTGAGACCCTTGAGGTAAAATGATTCAGCAAGGTGGTGCTGAATGTAGTTATTTTTAAAAAGAAAAATGTGATGGTAGAATATAAGATTCTGAGAGAATATCCTCAGGTACTACAGACTTGGTAGAAGTCAAATTTAATCATGTCATTCAGCAATGACTTATTAAATACTTACTATCTGCAATCCACTGTTATTAGATGCTAAATGAGACACAAACATAAATGACTTGTTCTCAGGGAGCTTATACTCTAATTAAGGGATGGGGCAGAGAAAAGATATGGATGCACACAAATTAGAAAGTGATAAGTGTGTAAAAAATATAGTTGAGAAAGAAATCGCTATCACCTAGGGAGAAGAAAAGAAATCAGAAGAGTATCCTTAGTAAGGTAGGAAAGACCGAGGAACTGATTTTAAATCAGCAATTCTGAGTTTGAATTCTTGGTCTCTCTTATTACCTAGGGGGCATTCAATAAATTGGTTCCCCTCACTTTAGTTTCCTCTTTTTAAAAATGATGGGATTAACTGAGATGAGCTCTAACATCCTTTCCTGCTCTAAATTTGTCATCTTGTCAACTAATTCTACATGAGGTTTGTGCAATACAACTTGAGAAATCTGTATAGAACTTGTAGGGAAGATAGAGAAGAGGAATAGTAATGAAAAAAGACTATGGAAAACAAACCCTCTGCAAAAAAATATATTGAATTCAAGGTGAAAACTTCAGGGAACAAACACCATGCTGAATTCTGGGGCTACAAATATAAAAGAAAGATGGCAACCACCTTCCACTAGTACATTCTATTAGAGAAAAGCACCACATATGGTGGCCTGAGAAGGAGTTTGGGAAGTCATGAGAATGGGGATTGATTCTATAGGATATTTGCCATACACTATCCAGAAATATTTCAAAGCATTGATTTGCCTATTATACCCAAAGCAAAAAATTTTAAAATGAAAGGAAATAAGAAGCTTTTACAATGGCATGGAAGAGAAATAGTAGTGAACTGTGGATAAGATCCCACTGTTCTTGGAAGATGAGATTTAGAGAGTCTTAAAGCTCCACACAAGATTTAAGGTAAGAAGAGGAAACATTCACTTTCAGCCTCACTGTGGCTCCCTTCAACACCAGAACTGATCAGAAGGAGGAGAAACATATATAAGAAGTGAAGACTAGAAAAACAAACAGGAGTAAGGGGAGGAAACCTAAGGAGAAAGGAGAGAGAGAAATGAGAAGGAAAGAGTTTGGACCAGGGATGCATTTATTCAGAAGTGCATGGAGGAAGAGCACTTTTTTTAAAAAAAATTTTTTAGTACATCTTTTATCGTATGGGTAATTGAATATTCTTTATTCATGATAATGACCAGATGAAAAAGTAGGTCTAAACTTTGATGATTGAGGTAAGAAATCACTTTCTTGGAGAGTTGTGAAACAACGTGGTATGGGATTTGAGGAAATCAGTTGTGAAATTTCTAAAGAAAAAGGAAGACAAGATTATCTGTATGATCCTGGCTTAGTTTCTGCTAGGGAAAAAAATGACATTTTATGGCTAAGAAAGAATGAGTCAGTTCTCAATGTCAATGTATGGGATTCATTTTAATTAAATAAACAAGCACACTTTGCTATCTGGATTAAAACTAATGAGGTGGGGTAAAATATATACAAGAATGCCCCCTATTTTTGACCCAGATACAATTGTTGCTAAAATAAGAAACACTTAGTTTTTTACTCTTTCTTTGTTGCCATGTGAAGTGATAAGCAGCTAATCTAAATGTGGTCACTCTTAGGAATACAGCTACCATAGACACTTATCAAAGAGCATCTTAGCAGAATTAATTGAAAAATGTCTTCAGCAACCATCCCTTAGGCATAATATTAGCTTTTCTTGAATGTCATTTAAATTTTTTTTTTTCTAAATGTTGCAGTGCTAAAGGTTACATTTGTACTCAATTATCTGAAACCTGGTCAAAACAAATGATTAAACAGCCTATCTGTGAGAATGTAGGCTGACTTCAAAATCCTCTGTGAATTGTTCACTTTGCTGTTGCTTCTCTGGAAGGGAAAAAAAGAAGAGTAAACACAGATAGATGAGATAGCTCCAGTAATGTATAATCACAAGAGCTCTCCCTAGATGTGCCTCGGGAGAACTGGGTTCCAGTCCCATCTCTGCCACTACCTATGGGGCTTGGAGCAAGTCACAGAGGCTGTCTGTCTGGGCCTTAGTTCTTCATTTGTAACTCAAGGGAGCTAGAAAATAGGAACTGAATTTCAAACAATCTTAAAAGATTGATGAAGTTCATGCACCACCACCCCTTTTTTAAAAGGATGGGTATACAGGGATCCCTGAAGTGCTTCCTACTTCTAAAAGCTTGTAATCTTAGTGATAAGGCAGTGTGATTGTTATAAAGCTAAACTTAACTACCTCTTTAGGTAGGAGTAAGGTGTTTATATTTCATGAAGTAAAAAACCTTTACTATAATTATCCATAGGAATTACAGGTTTTATCAATTAAAGGGAACTATTCAATCTAATATACTCTGAAAATACTTGATATGTCTATTTTAAATTTAACGAACAGCCTCAGTTCCCCAAAGGTGACATGCCACTTTGTTCAAAGTGTGCAATCTGCCTGGAATTCCAGTTTGTGTGTTTTTGGCCCCTCCTGCAGTCACTTCCTCAATGCAAAGACCCAGAGAACTAGGCCAGAAAGTGTTTGAAGGGGCCACTTTGAGAACCCCTCCTCCTGGGTGGCCGGGGGAACTTGCCAATTGCATTGTTTAAATTTCCTTCCTCCCTATGGCTCCTGCTTTTGCCACAAAATTCAGTTTTGATGACTGGAAGTGGGAAATCGGAAATACTAGGATTAAGCCAGTTTGTTAGAATAGCTTAATTAACAAACAGCTGTATGCTCAGGAATGCTGTTATAGGTGGTGGTAGATAAAGACAAAAACACCTCTTTACCTTTATTGCCTGTAGTTACAGACATGCAGTTTTCACACTTGAGAGCCTTTTTAAGGGCTGGTCCATTTTGAGATCTTGGACATGGAAAGTGCTTGTCTTTATCAAAGAAAGCAGGTTGATTCATTCATGTTTTTCCCTGTTTCCCCCTCCCAGTTATCTTACTTTGGAAAAGACTTCTTAATTCCCAGGATTGCTTTGCTTGAAAAAGCTACTTGCAGCTTTTAGAGATTGGGCAACTGGGGCCTCTTTTGAATCACTATTTTTATCTACTGTTAGATTTTTTTTTTAAAAGAAAAAATCTCAACTTCTAATTAACATAAACAGGCCTAGCAAGAGGGGGACAATCTGAGAACTTTCTGAGGTGCTGCCAATGCATAATAATTAGCTCTTAATTTACAATTCAGATCCATGACTCTCACTTTTGTGAAGGGGGGAACTGGGAAAGAAGAGTGTAAAAGAAAAAAGAAAGAACTGAAGTCACCCATAAAGCTGATAACAAAGTAATAGGTAATTTTATGCCAGTAACGACTTGGACGAAGGCGCCACCAGTAAAGTCAAACAAATAATAAGAGGAGGTTTGAAAGTAAACTACGGTTCTGGTTTCCTACTGACGCCTAAAGAAACTTCCCAATTCAGCAATTTTCTAAGCAGACTAGCCAGCCTTCCACCCCTAAGTATTCAGTGTTCAGTAGCAGGCAGGGGATTTTTTTCTTTTAAGCCGGTTCCCATTAACAACCCTGCTTCCCCCCCCCCCCCCCCCCTTCACGTGAGAGGAGATCTGCTTGTTACTCTTCTGTGTGGCTGTAAGGATCATTGTGCGCCCTGCCTAGTGGAAGAAGCAACCCTCCCCCCCCCCTTTTTTTTTTCTGCCAGAACTGATAAAAATGAAGTGATCTTGGCTGTAGAGACTTTTAAGAGAGGTGGGGGAGGTGAGAAAGGGGTGCCTGTTGGGAGGCCGAAACTTTCTCAGCCTGAAGGACTAAACCTAGTTTAAAGCTTGGGTAATTTTCCAGCCCCGGGACTTCCTGCATTTTAGAAAAATTCAATGTTATTTCAAGGGAAAATGAGATGTTTTGCTTTCATTCGCTAACCCCCACCTCATTTCCCCAATTTGGTGTAGTTCTTTCCTTTCCTTCTGACTTTCAGATAAAAATGTCCTTGTACTCACAAAAGATTCTCTCACAAAAAGGAATATTTAAATATAGTCCCACACCTGAGCCGCTGATTATTTCTCTTTTCCAAGAGGCATTTGGAGGCTCATTGTAAAGAAAACCAAATTTTCAATAAAACTGCAAGGTGAACAGAAGAAAGAAATGTAAACTTTTGCAGGAACATGCCTTGTGCCCTATACTGACCATAATAGTGTAAGAAAGAAAAATAGAGCGTCTTCTAGACACATTTTTGTCATTGACATCTTCCTTTCTGACTTGTCTGTCAAACCGTCAGGATTGAAAGCTATAGTGGGATGTTTAAGAGAAGTAGAAAGAGCATTAAGTTCTTGTTATCTTTCTGGTTGAATAAATGTGGCATATTGAATACTAAGGTTTTTGTTCTGTTTTGTTTGAAATGGCATCTAGCCATTTTTAGAACAGGCGAACATATCTATAAATCAAGCAAACAAATAGAATTATCTTTCCTGAGATACTTATATGCATATTTTGCAATTATCACAAAGGATTTTTATTTCTTCTTTTGAGTATGATATAGGTCTATAGTTAGTTGTGCTTTATCAGTAGAAGCAGACTATTATCAGAATTCTCTTATGTAGTCTTTGCCCTTTCTATTCTGATATTTCTGTTCATAGTTTGTGTGTATGCGTGTGTGTAGAGATTGTACATAGGAAAACTATTAGCCCATAGATGACTGATTTAATAGAAAATGAACTGTCTTGACTACTGAATTGCCTTTACATTAATTTTCCTTTGTTTACAGGGACCATATTTATTCTGTTGACATAGACACATCAAACACAGAAGAAATTTATTGTAGCAAAGTAAGTAATCTTTAAACCAGGGTTCTGGAATCAAAGAATCTAGGAGAGAAACATCATCTCATTTTCAACTAGTGTTTATATTTAAAAATACACAACTTAAGATATATAGCTAACATCATTTAGAAGATATTATCACAAATATTTTGTCTTTTTTAAAGAAAGGATTTGCTTTGTGTGTAAGATTTGTGTTCTGAAACTGAATTAATCCAGACTGGGATGAGGGTGGGGAGATGGGAAGCAGGAAGGTGGGAAGACCTAGGCAATGATGTTCGATTCAATTAGCTTTGTGACCTGGAACATGTGACTTTATCTCATCCTCTCATTTTCAGTTTTCTTTAAATTTGAGAAGCTTGGACTAGATAAGATGTAAGGTTCTTCCAACCTCATGGTGCTATTTGATAAATTAGTTATTCGTCATAGGCCTGTTTACAACGGGGAGATTTGTGTAATTTATATACTACTATAATATTTTTAATTGCCATTCTTGTGTTGGAAATTTTCATTTTGAATCATTTCATGTGCACAGGCACATCCCACAGCATAAATTTAATCATTCAGGTGTAATGCTCTCATTTCTTGGCATTTGAAGTTCGCCCTGACCTTTTACATTTGTGTTACAGTGAAAAGAGCATTGGCTTTGAAGGGAAAAGCCTTGGCTTTAAATCCTGTTCTGCTAATTACTACCTGAGTGACCTTGAGCAAGGCACTTAATGACCTTGGGCCTCATTTTCTTCATTTGTTAAGTGAGAGAATCAGTGATCTCTAAAGTCCCTTCCTACTCTAAATCAGTAATGGCTCTCCATAATGTAACCATTGCCCATTTCAGACAAGCATAACAATCTCCCCTGAGATTCTTAAAACAATACAAGGGGATGACTTAGTTTTACAGAAATCTCTTAAGTTCAGGACAGTTAGAAGATTCCCAGGGTTTATTAAACTATAGCCTAAGACAAATTAGATTTTTTTTGTCTATCTAAAATAAACCTAACCATAAGTGTAATTACAGGAAAAAAAATCTGAATGCTTTTTAAAAGGACATCTTTGTTAAAAGGAAAACAGTTGAAAGGAGAGGAAAAGAACAGACACTTGGGAAAAGTCCACATAAACTGAAAAGTTAGTTTGGCTACTTTTTGGTTAAATCCACTTACAAATCTTTTTTTTTTTTTTTAGAGCATCATATAACAGAAGATCATTTTGTAGTTTAATGAATAGAGAGCAGCTCGAAATGAAATGAACATTTTGCATCACTGATCTTTTGTTGTTATGGTGAATTAATCATGGGGAATGGGTGCTGAAAGCTTTCAATAAATATATGTTCAGCTTCGAGTTTCCCCAAGGGAACTCTTACTTCTGAAATCAGATGCAACAACCTCTGAGCTCTAATTGATTTCTTTCTTGATCCCTGCAGAAACTGACATGGAAATCTAGACAGGCTGATGTAGACACATGCAGAATGAAGGGAAAACATAAGGTAGGCAATTTTCTTTCCTCCTGAAGCTGCCACTTTGGTTTAGGTTTTTTGACTGTTAAATCAAGTCGTTGTCTGTGATGTGGAATAGATACTGCCATTCACTTCTTTCCTAGTAATGGCTTTTTCCATCAACTTATTGAAGGCTCTAATTTGCAAAATAGTTTGCTTTTAATGTGATGAAACATTACGACAGCAGTCAGAGCAGCATTGTGAAATGCTCCTGTTGCACTTGGGATTGTGGACACCATGTTAGCTGTGCGGACACTGCTTAGCACTCTCTTAGAGAGCTAAAAACATTGCCGCTCTTTCCCCATTGGGAATTTTCTTTAAGGACTCATAAAAAGCTGAAAGTAGAGTTACAGGGTTTTGTGCCTTTGGTAATGTAGCAACATAGAAAGACCCCTGAGCTATGAGTCTTAGTTACAACAAGATACGGTAGGAACACCTGGCATTAAATTTAATACTGTGAAATTTCACTTTTAGTATTGCTTTTGCGGCATAAACATTCACCTTTCTATTTGAGGCTTTGCTTATTTGTCTTTATTATGTAGCATTATTTTATAACTATGTTGTGTATTAACATTTTCTCCATCACTCTCAAGTCTACACAATCAAAATAATAAAGCGAACCTAAATTTGTAGCATTTGCCAATTTCTCAGGTGCTTACACCTCAGAAAATTTAACAGTCACCTCTCAGCAGCATCAAACTGGCTTCAGCACACTCCTGGCTCTAGGTGTCAAATACAGATTCTTAGGTTTGACATTTAAAGTTGTTTACAACCTGAAACGAACCTACTTTTCAGAAAAGGATAAAAGAAAGGAAGTTAAGAAGGAAGGCAGGAAGGAGGGAGGAAGAGAGAATGAAGGGAGGGAAGGAGGACAGAATGAGGAAGGAAGGAAGGAAGGAAGGAAGGAAGGAAGGAAGGAAGGAAGGAAGGAAGGAAGGAAGGAAGGAAGGAAGGAAGGAAGGAAGGGAGGGAGGGGAGGGAAGAAAGGGAGGAAGGAAGGAAGGAAGGAAGAAAGAAAAGAAGGGAGGGAGGGAGAGAAGGAGGAAAGAAGGAAGGAAGGAAAAGAGGGAAGAAGGGAAGAAGGAAAAAAGAAAGGAAGGGAGGGAGGGGGAGAGAAGGAAGGAAGGAAGGAACAAAGGAAGGAATGAAAGATGAAGGAAGGAGAGAAAGAAAGAAAAGAGAGGGAGGGAACAAAAGAAAGAAAGGAAGGAAGGAAGGAAGAGAGAGATAAAGGGGAAAGGGAGGTAGGGATGGAGAGAGGGAGGCAGTGAGGAAGGTGGGAGAGAAGAAGGAAGAGAGAGAGGGAAAGGAAAGAGAGGAGAGGGTTGGTTTTATATCTTCAATATCTAACTCAGTGACTAGAAGTTATTTAACTGCTTTTTGATGAATTGACTTTATATATTTCTTAATATCTAAGTATAGTGTCCTATATACATTCCAGGTTTATCCCTCTAAGGCATCCATTTTATTCAGACTCTTAATGGAAATGTATTAAATGATTAATTCCTTGATTGGCTAATAAAATGGAGATTCTTCATTACTATCATCTTTTGGGAAAAACAACGAGTAGAAGAATAGCTGCTAGGCTTCCTTCATTTTAACCCTTATGACAATGGATTACTATGCAAAATGAATGATGAATTCTATTAAAAGAAATTGACTTATATATATATTTGAATTATTATATATTTGAACTATTTTCCCCCTAGGATGAATGTCACAACTTTATTAAAGTCCTTCTAAAGAAAAATGATGATACACTGTTCGTCTGTGGAACCAATGCCTTCAACCCCTCTTGCAGAAACTATAAGGTAAATGTTACTTTTATATGTCTGCAACCATATGGTTAGAAAGTACTTTGTAATTTACTCTGTACCTGCAACAAGCTAAGAACTGTAATTTAACACTACCCAGTTTCTTTTCACTTGTTCAACTTAATGTATTGCTCCACATGAGTGAGCTGGAGTAGGCTTCCTAGCTTCTTGTTTGGTCAGGATTGATTGACATCTTTAAGGCTCCTACAGAGCAAAGTTAGTTTCTATAAGACCCTATTCTTTGCCCAGGTGACTAAAATACATAGTTTACAATAAGTACAATGTGAATATATTTCCTTCTTTCCTCTCTTCTCTTCTTTCTTGACTCAATTCTCATCTCATCTCTCTACTCCTGAGATGACTCCTTCCCTCCCTCACCTTTCTTCTCCTTTCCTTTTTTCTATTCCTCTTCCCCTTCTCTTCTCCCTTTCTGTCCCTGTCTCTGTCTCTGTCTCTCTCTGTCTCTCTCTGTTTGTCTCTCCGTCTGTCTGTCTTTCTGTATCTCGGTCTCTGTGTGTGTGTCTCTCTCTGCCTCTCTTTCTCTCTTCCTCCTTTCCTTTCTCTTCCCCCTTTCTCTCCTCACACACAGACACATACCCACTCCACATTTGTTTTATGATTTCAAAAATATGTATCTGAAGCTGCAAGTTTAATTCTGAAAGCAATTTTGAAGAATTTTGGAGTTTTATTTTGCCTTGTGATTAGATGACCAAGAGAGGGTCTTACTGACACTGTCCATTATACAAAGAATATTTCCAACCGTTTCTCTTAGATGGGATCCTTCCTGTTAGTCCTGATTAAATTGTTTTTAAAAGCATCCCTGAAGAAGATGGGGAGCTCTCAGCATCCTGAATAGTAGTAGAAGCAACAGCAGTGATATATGAACCCATCTCCATCTGTTTCACTTCACTATTCCTTTCCTATTGCCTCTTTGATCTAGAAATTGCAAAGACCTTATTATGGAAAGTGCACCAATACATATGCTGACCAATGCTGCAGCCTTGTCTTTATTTCTGTTCAGCTAATCCCCTGAAGAAAATTTTTGCATTGGGTACAAACTCATCTCCCACTGGTCATATTTTTGATGCCAGGTGTTAGGCTATAATCAGCAACAGCCTATTCTCCCTACCCTAACACACCCAACTTGCAATTGATTGTCCCATAGCAACCATCTGGGTCTTCAAAATCAAATCCACCATTTAGTATTCAATTCCTGTTTGTCATTGTTTAGAGCTCATTAAGATTAATGTTCCTAACAAATCCAATGCTGGAAAGCTCTTCTTTATTATAAATGAAGGTTTTCTTGGCATTACAACATAAAGAATGTAAATGGTCTTATTTATTCTTTTTTCAGATATTCTTTTCCTTGGGATACATAACCCATGTTGCTTCTTATTCATCTTTGCTTCAACTACCCTATCCCTGGTGGGGAATACCTTAGGGACTTGTAGGAAGTCAGAAGAATATATTCAATGACTTTCCTTGCCCATAATCTTAATAATATGGAAGGCACTGAATCATCATGGACATGACCCTGAGAGGTTTTATTCTCAAAGGCAGAATGTGAAAGAGTAGATGAGGCTAGAATTCCAGGGAAGGAAAACTCAGCATAGTGTTTTTTATCCTAAAGTGTCTCTTTCAGAAATGATTAATTTTTGTAAAAAGATTTATTCACAAATGCTACATAACAGGAAAAAGCACTAAGTCCCATAGTTTAAGAGCTTAAGGACTATTAGAATAACTTGATGGGAAAAGAAGGATTTTTTTTTATGGTCTCTGATTCTGAATTCTCTTTGATTTATACACACTATGTGCCCTCAAGTAAGGTGAATGTGTTAAAAAGATTATAACCTGAAATAAATTTACCAGTGCCTAGCCTTTTAAGACTAAGAATGAAGAATCTAAGCTATGCTCTCAGGGCTCAGTTTCCTTATTTGTAAAATGAAGGGGTTTAGACTCAATGACCTCTAGGGTCTCTTATAGCTTTAAGTCCATGATTCTCTGCATACCATTGTTCACTAAAACCTTGAGAACTTCAATGTGAGATTGAGTTGGTTATTTGTATAATTATCTGTACCCTATGGTGAATTAATTTCCCTGGGGTTGCTGTTAAGTCTGAGATTTTATGACTAGTGCATGGATTAATTCTTGTTTCATGGAAATAGGATTTCTCTATGGCACAGACTACTCTGCTGATACTGTTTAATCTCCACATCCTTCTAAACATCCAAATCAGCAGAGGACAATTTAACATTATCTTCCAGCTCTGATTTAGCTGCTGTCACATTTTTAGGAGTAGGAGCACAAAGAAGAAATTCTCCCTGCCTCAAGTGTTTTGTTTCTCTTTTGCAGAGTTTACAGTGTTTCACTGCTCTAGATAAGAGTGCAAAGCCCCACTCTTGAATCCTGTCCAGAGCCTTAGACCAAAGAGTCTGTCACAGTTCAACAGGAAGCTCATGTTCAGATAAATGTCAACAAAAGGCTTTAGTAAAATGGATTGGGGTGGTAATGGCAGAACAATACGATCATTTTGTTTTTAAAAATGCCTGACAGTTATATTTTCTCAGGGAGATTATTTTTTAAAATACTATAGCTTTATGATATTCTCAGCTTCAATTTTAAAAAATTCACATCTTTAATAAAGGCCATTTCAAAGTTCTTAGAAGTGAAGCAGACCTATGACATCACATAAGAGATGAGGCCAAAATTTTCCCTAAAGTTCCTGAAATCCTGGATAATAAGATTGGTCTTAACTATCCATAAACTTATAAAAATTCCATCTTCCAGTCCTCTGGTGAATCTCCCAACTTTTAGAAGTGCACAAAGTCATAGCTTGGGCTATCCTATCTCTAATACTTCTTCACCCAAAAGAGTAAAGAATAAAAGCAATAGTATGTTTTTGCATATATTGATTGACCTCAAAGTTAGACCACTGGCATTAACTTTGCCCATCTAGAGGCTTATATCTAGAGATTTTGCCTATTCACTCAAATAAAAGCCATGTAGGAAAGACAATTTCTGTCTGGCCAGTTAGGACTAGTTTCAGTTCAGCAGCCATTCACAAATCTGTTTCTTCACCATATAGTTAGTGGACTAGAAATGGAAGGTCTGCTTATAGTCCAAAAGTGGGGATTAGGGCTTTTCCATCAAACATACCTAGAAGCAAACTTACATGGTATGAAACTGGTGATCAATATATGCGAGTGAAGAATTGGATTCCTGCTGACCAATTCCCTTCTTACATAAACAATAGCTGCAAAGTTATTCTTGATTTACCTTTTCATTTCCAATTAGTGTTCTCCCTTCAAATTGCCTTTTATTTATAGAGTTCTCTGCTTGTGTATTGTATATTCTCAGCAAAATAGGAACACCTTAAGAAAAGAAATTGTTTTCATCTCTGTTTCTCCTATACCCTAGCATACTGCCTTGCATGTAATCATTGACTCTTGAATTTCATATAGAGAGAATTGTTAAAATGCTTAAAAATCATGGAATAGAAAGGTTTTTGTGGGCTTAACATGGCTGGAATGCTGCATTTCAGAGGGATTCCATAAATCAAGGAAAAAAGAATTTGATAACAGTGGAAACACTGTACTGGGCATCCAGAGACTTAGCTTTGAGTTTCACCTTTGCTAACAGCTACATATATGCCCTTCACTCTCATGGGGAAAGGGTTATTAGTCTAGATCAGGAATGGGGAACTTTTTATCTGCCAAGGACCATTTGGATGTTTATAATGTCACTTGTGTGTTATACAAAATTATTGACTTATAGAACTCAAGTGGTGGGAGATTGTTTTCTTAGCTTTTAGCTCATCTTTAGCTGGAGTTGCCTTAGCAAATGATTTTGCAGGTCTTATATGGCCCACAGGCTGGATTCTTCACCCCTGGTATAGATAAACAATAAACAATATGATCTGGTTACATCTCTTTAATGAATTTAAAATGGCATAAAGATGGTTGTTAGAATTGTGCTTGTATCCATTCTTTGTTCCACTTATGCTATGTTCCTCTGAAAACTAAGCCTAGGAAAACTGCTAAAAGTTAAGTGTTTTGAGACGTGACCTACAAGGGTAAACTCTCAATAAGAAAAATAAGAAAAAAAAAACCCCAAAATTTAGGCAACTGCCTGTATAATTCATGATTCAGGATTGTGGGACATTGAAAAATAAAGAAAGGAAAAGGTTTATTTGGTCCTAAAATGTGCAGATAATTGCCTTAATACTTATCATTTTTCTGATAGAGTCCTACAGTTCAGATTCTGGTTCCAGAACACCCCAAAAGCAGATAGTTTTTGTTACTAAATAGAAGTAACTATTTCTTTTAGATGGATACTCTTGACTCCCTTGGTGATGAGTTCAGTGGAATGGCAAGGTGCCCCTACGATGCCAAACACGCCAATGTCGCCCTGTTTGCAGGTAAATGAAATGTCCTAAATTTGCTGGGATTTTATTTTTATTTATACATTTCATTTCATAGATCTAAGTCTGGCAATATAAGTCTCCTTTGAGGATATTTGTGAATTCAGAGTTGCTCTTAGATCCCCCGGTGTCAACTATAACTAATAGTGTCCTTCTTGTTGATGATTAATTTGGAAATTACTCTTTTTCCTCTCTGTCACCTTGATTCATTCCTTTGTGATTTTCAGACCAGATAGGTGCATAGTACACTATCCTTTTTTGGCATAGAAGATGCTTATTTTTTAAGAGTACTGCCTTCCTCTGCTCCCCTCTGCGAATGCCTAGTACAGGATTGTGCTTTCTGAGTGTGAAACTTTTGTGAATTGTCTGAAATGGACTGAAAGTCTTAACTCTGGAGGATGTGGGGAATCCAAGAAGCCTTAAGTCTCTATACCAGCAGACTTCAGTTATTATAGCAAAAGCACGAAGAGGTCAAGGTGTAGTCCTAAATCCATCAGAGATGATTATTAACACTGGGGCCTGAAGAAAGCAATCTGGAAATAATACATATGAAATCAAGGCTTTATGGAGTTCAAGAGCCATTTTGTTCCCACCCCTGATTTTAACCCCATCAAGTCTTGACAGATGGATTGTAGCAGTGAAGGATGCAAGAACCATTCCCATACTTGCACTGGGCCTCTTTCTACAGCCCAAGAAATATAAATGATAAGCCATTGATATCATTTCATTTTTTAAAATTAGAAATTTGAGAATTCATTATCAGCTATGTTTGTGAGGTCAGTGTAGAGAAAATCATTGATGTGATAGTCATTGATGGAGAATAGGCCATAGTTGGCTATAATTTCATTCATAAAAGCACAGTGGTGTATAGGGGAGAATAAAGGGAGAAAATGAAGGTTTCTGTTAGTTAGCACTTTCTCATTTATTCTATTATCATGATCCCTTGGAGCCTGATTCCCCAACCTATATGATATATAGGTAGATTGTAGAGGAGAAAGAAAGCTTTCCCTGAGTCATCTTCTGGTCTAAGATACAATATTATTGTGGAAGAGCACTGAATAAGAATGCCAATAATCACATAACTCCATGTGGAAACTAGGGCAGGAGCAAGGCCAGTGGCAGAAATGTCCTGGTATCTTGTTACTCACACAGCCAGCTCTCTAATATCTACAGGAATCCACATAAGCTAATGTCAACGAAGGATGATAGCTACAGTTGATCAAGTAATTGTGTACCTAGTTTGAGCAGAGAAATAAGAAGGTATGTAGGAAGAGTATGCCCTGTTGCTACAGGGTAAGAAGAGAAAGATGTCATAAGGAGAGGGAACTGGAGCTCGAGGTAGGAAGACCTAGATTCAAATACTATCTTGGATATTTATTAACTATGTGACACAGGACAATACACAAAAATGCATGGGAGTAGTACATACAAACTTAAGGTATAGATACCTCAGAGTAATAACTAGCTAGCATTTATGTAGTGTTTTCAGGATAGGGAGAAGGCAACTCATAGCTATGTTTCTGGGCCTTGATAGCCTTTCTTTGTGGAATCCTCATGAAGTTCATTGTTGGCTATGGTATCTCTGCCAGGCAGCGTCTCTGCTAAGATGCTGAGCTTGCCCTTCACAGACTCCAGCATCTCTTCTGGATGGGTCAATTCACCATACTTTGGTCCTGCTCTTCAAAAGACAGTTGCAACCTTTACCACCTCCAGCTCCTGGCTTAAGCTCAGTTATAGCTCTTGGCTAGGGATTCTGCTGCTCTCCTTGAGAAAGAATAGAGATTCTTAATTTAAGATCAACCAATATCTCCCTTTCTGTACTTTCAGGGCTTTAATTGGAACCCCTTAAAGGCAGAAAAAAGTTTTTCCTTTTATTTTTCTAATTCAAGGCAAAATGTCCTTAGTGAAGGAGACCTCACTCTAACTTATGGTAGTCATTTAATATATTTTCCAAATCTTGAGAGGCTAGGCCATAACCAGGCAATGAAAAAACCTCTTACCAACTGTTACCAAACAGCTCTGGGGTTTAATTTTCTCTAGCTTTGTTTCATTTTTTTTTTAGATACTCTAAGCTTCACTACTTGCTCTTGGCAAAGGAATGATTAGGGAAAAGGTTCAGAAGTAATCTATGTCTGGTGAATGGATTCATTGTTTCTCCTAAAAATTTAATGACTTTCTTTTCCCTTTACCATGCTAATTAATTACTCAAAGCCTCATATTTTTTAAGGAGATATAAATTAATCACTTACTTATACCTGAAAGGACCTCGATAAGTAGCTTATATAAAAAAAAAAGTCACCTACAAATTTGCCTAAAAGTGATCCCCCTTTAAATATGTTTGCATATATATAATTATATGTGCATGTTGGAGAGTGTATGTATGCATATGTGATACCCTGTTGTAGTAATTAGCTAGTTGTAAGTCTAAGGACAATATAATGAATGGCTTGTTAAGTTTCCAAAATTCCCTACTCACAAATTTTATAGAGTTTATTTTAAGTGAAAAGTTGTAAATTTAATTATGATCACTTTAAGCCTCCATTTAGGAAAATTCCTAACACTAAAGCTGAAATGGGCTTTCTATCTAACTTTACTTTTATATCTGTCTCTGATTAACCCTTGACCTTTTTTTGGGTGAAGAAAAATTCAGTTTCTTGGAAACATCTGAATAAAAAACTAAAACGCAATGACTGGAAATCTGATAAGGGAATCAGAGGGAAGACATTGCTTTTTCTTGGGATTTACCATAGCCTAGGTTCACCTCTCTTAGATGCCTATAGAGCCAATGTTCTTGGTCACAGCTTCTCCATTTGCTTAGAATAATCCCTCCCTTCCTCCCCTGCCCTTCCCATTTTGAAATAGCTTTTCCCTTTTATACAAATAACTTAGGAGGGATACAGTTTCTCACACACAATGGCTGTGATTGAAGCAGGTTTATAGGTGCTATTCATGTGCAGGCCTGATTATTTGATCCAATCAAAATGTTGTGGGGAGGGAGGGAGGTCCCAATTCAAGGCACCCTAGCCAAATGATGGTAGTTTCAACCTTGCCTTTATACATGCACAGACTTATATGTATATGTATGCATAGCAGTGAAACATATAAAAGGCAATATGGAAATAATGCAAAGAAATAAAAGGTTTGGGGGCATTTGTAGAGCAGTGTCTTCTAAAACTTCATATTAGCCTATCCCACCCCATCCCATTGTGCCCCATTGCACATGTCTTGGCAGATGGCTGCTTCTAGTGGAGAGTGCAAAAGCAGTTTCCAACCTTGTGTTGGGTCTGCTTTCTTAGCTCAAGAGCTATAGACAATAAGTCATTGATTTCCATTTCAGTTCATATATTTGCAAATATGTGTACACATGTACATCATGATATCTAGGCAAGCCTAGATTCCTACCTTTACTGACAATATCCAGCAAAGAATCTCCTAAGCAAAAACTAACAGGTCAAAATTCTTTGGGTCTACTGATTGGCTAAGACTCATTGCCAGAAGGTTGCTGAGCTGATAGATTTTTTTTTTTTTGGGGGGGGGAGAGGGCACAACAACTCATAAAGTACTATCTACTAAGGGGTGAAGTAGCTGCAATTTTTAAGGGCCACCTTGATGCAATTAAAAGTATTGAAGTGTATAGCTAGATAGATATAGTTCATTAGCATTTCTTATTTGTGAATGGCCTCACAGGCCCTACTCAAGTGCAGAAAATTATTTAGGGCAACTCTGAACCAATTAAAATGCCAATGCTTTTTGAAAGAGGGCATGTACCAAAGCAAATCCTTTGCTTTTTACCTGAACTAAAGCTGAAGAAGCAAAATGATGTAGGTAATGGAAAATTTGTTTTAATGATTTGTGGGAGCTATTTTTAAACAATGGACTGTAGTAAGGAATGGAAAATATATGTACATTTTCTTAATGGAAAATAAAATATGCAATTATTTTGCCATTTTATTCCTGAAAGAATATAACCCACTTTAAAAATAATCAACAAAATGATTTTTCTATTTTTAAATATAATTTAATTTAGGCAATTAGTTGGAACAGCAAATATATTTGTACACTTGGAATCAGGAAGACCTGAATTCAAATCTTGCCTTAGATACTTGTTTAGCTATATGATTTTGAGCAAGTCATAAAATCCGTCTGAACCTCAGTTTATTCATCTATAAGATGCTAATTATAATAGGACCTAACTCATGAAGTTGTTAGAAGGACCCAATGAAATAATATGAGTAAAGTGTTTTGTAAACAGTGTTATATAAATATAACTAGTATCATCATCATCATCTTATTTCTGTTTGTCCTAATAGAATTTGATGATTTGTAATCCATTTATTTTTGTTAGTAATTAACAAGCATTTATTAAGTGCTTTGTGTATGCCAAATGTTATGCTAAGCATTAGGGATACAAATAGAAAAGTAAATCTATCAAGTCTTAAGCAGCTCATATTCTAATTGGAAGACAATACATCCAGGATACATAACTCAAATTTAGGACAGATAGAATTCCCTGGTGATTCTTAGTAGGTTAGATCCAAGAAAGCTAACTGAAAGTTCCCAAATCATATTCTCTCCCTTGACATATGTTCTCTATTGACATTACCTCCTACTTGTCTTCAAACTCTGATGAAGAAGTAACCCTTCTCATCAAGGCTATACCCTTGATCCTATATCTTCCCATTTTTTCCAGGAAATTGCTATCCCCCACCTTTGTCATTACCTTTCTTAAGTTTTCAGCTTTTAGCTATCCATTGGTTTCTTCTCTTTTTCCTTTAAACTTTTCTAAGTCTCTCTATCCAAAAAAACAAACAAAAAAACCCTAATTAAATCCCATAATCTCAGCTAGATAATCATTCTATTTTCTCTTTTCTTTTTCTCAGCCAAAATTCCTTGAAAAGACAGTCTACACTAGTGTCTTTACTCCCTTTCTTCACTCTTTCTCATCTAAATTCTATGCAATCTGACTTCTAGTTATGGGTTTGCTCCCAAGACTAGGTCTTAGGTCTCTACTGTCTACTCACCTACTAGCGTCTCTTTTTGCTGACATCATATCCCATGGATTCAATTATCATCTCTGTGTAAATGATTTTCAAATCTATATATCTATAAATCCAGTCCTAATCTCTCTCTAGAGCTCCACCACTATATTTTGATTATATGTCCTGTAGACATTTTAAAATGACCATATCCAAAGCAGAATTCATCATTTTTTCCTTCAAACCCACCTGTCTATTGAAATTTCCCATTATTGTCAAGGGTACTGCCATCCTTTCAATCATACAACTTTGCAATCTCAGTGTCATCTCTAACTCTTGACTTTCACTTACTCCACATATATTCAGTCAGTTGTCAAATATTATCATTTTTGTCTCTACAGCTATCAAATTCACCTCCTTCTCTGCATTCACACAACCATGTTACTGGTTCAGGCCCTCATCACCTTTAACCTGGATTATGTCAATGGAAAGCCTCTTTACTTTAAATCTCTCCTCACTCCAATATATCCTTCACAAAGCCCCTAAAGATATTTTCTTGAAGCAGTTTTGATCATCTCACTTTTCTATTCAACAAACTTCAATAGTTCCCTCAAACCTCTTTGATAAAATATAAAGATAGGAAGAAAGTTAAAACTAAAATATAAAGAAAATATATAAAGAATATATATACATATATAAATAGGAAGTAAGAAAGCAAGAAAGAGGAAGAAAAAGAAAGAAGAAAAAAGAGAAAGAAAAAAGAAAAGAAGGAAGGAAAAAGGAAGGAAGGAAGGAAGGAAGGAAGGAAGGAAGGAAGGAGCAAAATGGAACTAGTAGTGGGTAGAATATATGGCAGAATCAGAAAGATCTAAATTTGAATTCGACAGACATTTATTAGCTAACTTCTATGCATAAATCATTTAAATTATTTGAGCCCTAATATCTTCATCACTAAAGTGGGGGATAATAATAGCACTTGCCTCACAGGGTTGTTTTAAGGATCAAGTGAGATATGTGAAGTGCTTTGTAAAACTTAAAATGCTACATAAATGCTATTATATGTATGTTGTAAAATTTACATATATATGAATATGTATATGTATACATGCAAATACATATATGAACACAAATACATGTATACATGCATTCCATTCCATTAAAATATAAGCTAATGGAGGTCAAGGACTATATCTCTTATATCTTTATATTTTCAGAGCATGTGCTTCATGCATAGTAGACACTCTGCAAGTACTTATTGATTAATTGATCTCTTTACCACACCTTCTTCCACTTCACTCACTTACTCAGGTTAAAGGCTGCTCTATTAATTGCATTGTACTTGTAATTATGTGTGATACAAGTGGCCTCTTCTTCCACCTTCAGTCATGTCTAATTACCTGCTGTAGCTGGATCAGTACCCAAAGAGACCTTGCTTCAGGCTATCACTTAAGTCCATTCTAATCAAGTAGAGCTAGAAAACATTTGCCCTTTTATTCCAAAGCAACTGCCTAGAAATTACCCAAATTTTTTTCCAAAAAAGCATAATCTCACATCATCCCAATTTATAAGGGTAAGATTTGAGAGCTTCTCTTTTCACAGACTGCTAGATTATCTCAGTGATCCTATCTCACTTAACCTGATATCTCAAGTCAATCTGACTGACTTTTCTCCACACCTTTACATTATTTCTTTCTCTCTCCACCTTGTTCTCCTAACCATTATTTTCTTCTCTTAAGATGGAAAACTGTATTCTGCCACAGTGACTGACTTCCTTGCAATAGATGCAGTCATTTATCGGAGCCTTGGAGACAGCCCAACCCTGAGAACAGTCAAACATGACTCAAAATGGTTGAAAGGTGAGCAAACAATGAAAAGGAGGGTTGGAGAAAGGGAAGGGAGGGAAAAAAATGCATGTCTAGTGGGAGACTTAAAATCTTTACAGACAATACTGTAGTTTCATTTTAGCAATAGCTTCTGACAGACAGGAAAGTGTAAATTGCCTCTTTTATCTCAGATGATTTATTTACCTCCATTTTTTTCCCTTCCCATGAGTTACTAGAGGTGTTAACAAAACTACCAGTGTCAGTGTAATCAAACACATTACATTCATCTTCCTCTGCTTTAAACCCTCATTTTAGTGTCCCCTATGATAGGACCATCATATTTCACTGGTACCTTGGCATAGAGGACAGAAGGAAGTGGGGAAATGAAGTAAGGGCTTTTGTAAGATTCACTGCTACATTAAAAAAATGTCTATTCTGAAGTATTGGGTTAACAATGTTGAAATTTATTTTTTCTCAATGCTGTTAAAGATTACTTTTGACATTTTTACAATGTGTGTGTTCATGTGCCTTGTGTAATTTACAAATATTTATGTTTATAAGATCATTTGAATTAATAGTTAACAAATATCTAATGGTTCTAAATATTCATTTAATATATGGACTTTGGGATGTATTTCAAGTTCTTTTTTTCTTCATCTTTTATCCTTTATCACATATCCCCAACCAAAGTGTCTCTTTGTTCACAGAACCATATTTTGTTCAAGCAGTGGATTATGGTGACTATATCTACTTCTTCTTTAGGGAAATTGCTGTGGAATACAACAGCATGGGGAAGGTAAGTGAAGAGAATGTTCGTGGCCTTCTTTGTAATACCCTGGGGAATCCACTTCAGGAGCAATGTTCTTATGAATGACCTTGCAATGAGAGCCATAAATCATATTGACAGGGTCATCATTTTGAGAAGGTCCTGCTGCTGAGACCCACATTTGGTCAGAGTGAAACATCATGCTTTCTCAATATTCACTCTATGATTTGAAGGCACATTAAACTATTTCTATCAAAAAAATTAACCCACACATAATTGTTTAATTCCAAAAATGGCTTCTAGTAGTTTAAAAAACCTGACTTTCAAGTACAATAGGCAGTCCAGGATAAAGAGAGTAAGCAAAGGAAGGCTTTGGCTTTTCCTTTTTTGTCTTAAGAATATTGACAAAATCAGTTGAGCACAATGGCTTTCCAGATAAACATAATGAAATGATTCAGGTCACCAAGGGTGGAGGGCATAAATAAAATACCAGCTAAATATGAAGCCTTTTCAAGGAGTAGAGAGATATGAGGCTAGAGGCAGTCCATGTGGGTTGCAGGGATATTTAATGTAAAATGTGCCTTTGTTTGAGGAAATAGAAAGTTAAGCAGCAATCCATATGGAAATGAGTTAATGTGGCTGACAACTGATCTCTTGAAGGATTTATGTATTAAATGCCACAGCCTTATCTTTTATAGCACACTCTTCCAAAGCTGAGTTTTCCAGTTTGTTATTTCCACAGCTTATAGAAACACAGGATTAAATTAAGCGCCTTGTTGTTCCAGCTCCATTTTAAAGAAAAGCAGAATTATGCTAAGGTTCTCCCTCTCACAGTCCAAGTGTGTTCATCTTCCCCTTGTGTTTTGCCTGTTTTAGGTAGTTTTCCCAAGAGTCGCTCAGGTTTGCAAGAATGACATGGGAGGATCACAAAGAGTCCTGGAAAAACAGTGGACTTCCTTTCTCAAGGCTCGTTTAAACTGCTCAGTTCCTGGTGATTCACATTTTTATTTCAACATACTGCAGGCAGTTACAGATGTTATCCATATTAATGGCCGTGATGTTGTCCTAGCAACCTTTTCCACACCTTATAACAGGTAACTATGCTGTGACTGCTACCTTATCTTGTCTTTATTTCTGCCCTTTCCAGTGAGGCTTCTCTTATAATGTACCATATTAGCAACTATAAGGGGGGGGGGGGCGGAATGTGCATTTAAATGCAGCTAAAAAGCAGGTAATATTCAGTTTTCACCAATAAATTCTGTAATTTATAAGCACACATTAGATTAGTGGTGGGGTTGGAGGGGAAGAGTAGTTAAAACAGGAATTAGATGCTGTGCTATTTTCATGCTTTCAATTTAATCTTTGTTTCCTTTGCTGTTGTCTGTTCTTAAGGAGATGGTGACTAGCATTTTAAAGACAAAATTGGCACAAATACAATAGCTATTTGCCATTTTTTAGGCATCTTTAAACATTATGGAGACTAGTGTACAGGGCCACAGATTACTTTGTAGTGCCTTTCCTCTATGTATTATAATAAAGGAATTTTACGTGAAAATGGCACCCTGGTCACTTACATATTCATCTTTTCAAGCAGCTTATTTCTGAAGTCAGCACAGATTGCAGGCACTTAGGTGTGACCCTATAGTTAGTTGCCTTGAAGCTGGTCTCAAAAAGGGACTGATCTCAGGTGAGGAATGAGCAATGGAAGCTGATGAACTAGGGGAGTCAGAGACTTGTTATACTGACTCTAATATTAATTAATAAGAGATAAAGAAGAAAGTAGATTATCTAGAGGTCATATTCTTTCCCCATAAAATGCTTTAAAATGTAGGCAGGTGACTGAAATGCTATATTTTAGAATATAATTTGGGAGAAGTCAGGCACATCTCATACCCTATCCAAGGATATTTAGTTACTGGAATATAAAATGATCCTCCATAAAAGACATTTTCTCTGGCAAAGCTATCCTTTGGAATGGACCTCAAGGACAAGTTTAGAGCCAGAGATTAGGATATTATGGATTTAATTTATATTTCTAGATCATACTATTCAAGAATATCAATTATTACTAAACCTAATTGTTCCCTGTTTTCAAAATAAGAAACTAAGTACAGCAATAGAAAAAATTAAATAATTTGGATAATCTTATCAAGAATGAAAGAAAATATTCAAAAAACAAATTTCATATAAGGTTTCTGATTATGAATTTTTTATCCTGACATTTATGTCATGCATAGCCTAAGAAGCACAGTGCTTCTGGATAAAATTTATTATAATTCTTGGCTTGTATCTAAAAGCAGAATATGTAAGACTATAAGCTCAGTTCTGTGAAGCACTTGTGGTGTTCTAGGGAGAAGACCGTGTTCTAAATGCATATGCATGGTGTCATGGATTTGGAGCCTAAAGACCTGAAATTAGGGTCCAGCTATGCTCTTTTCTAGTCGTGTGATCCCATTCAACTTACTTCCCTTTACTAGGTCATAATATTTTTTTGTTTTAAAAAATCTGTAAAATTAAAGGAATGAATAAGGTCCCTTCTAATGATAATTTCCTATGGGTTTTTTTTAAGTTTTATTTAAATTTATTTAAAATTAAATTTTTTTATTTTATTTCAAGAGACATTTGGAAAGCTTAGAGGAATCCTATAGGATTTTGCTATAGGACAACTGGTAAAATTCTGTGATTATGAAATCACAGATAAAAAGGTTACTATGAAAAAGTTTTAACAAATTGAGTTCATCCTTGAAGAAGTTTAAAAAAAGATGATATGAAAGGAACAAGTTAAAAGATGATATGATGCCTTGTAATTCTATAAAGAAAGAACAGTGACCAACTACTTTCCAGTTGCAAACATGAACTAATGGGCTCAACTTATAGTATGATTTTTTCTGTTGGACAGCAAGGATTTTTTTCACTGGAAGGATTGTTGGTATAACCAGTAGGTGTCACTGTAGAGCGAAGTTGACTGGTTAGGTAATGTTGTTTTTTTAAGATTGGGGGTGTTGAATTCTGCAAAACCACAACTTTATCCTCCTATTAAAGGCCCAAGGGGTGGGACCTTTCCTTAGGTCCACATCTCTACTCCACCTTTCCTCTTTTCTGAGACTGGAGATTTGCATATGGGTCTAGGGCTAGAGTAGCAAAGACTCCTCCAGCAGAGAGGCAAAATGGCCTTGTGGTCCAATTTCTCTGCTCTTTTAGTGAGCTTATAAATATAATTTATTAGTAAAAAGCATCACCATAAGATCCTCTCATATTTCCCTGTCCATCAGATCTATTTTTTAATTCCGTAAGTTCCAATTTGTTACTGGCATACTTCCTTTTCCATTTCCTCTCAAATACATGAAAGACATGGAATACAAAGTATTCTATTATTTAAAGTAAAATGAGAGTAAAGAAACAGGTTAAAGTACTAATATGAAAAATCACATAATAGCTCCTATTAGCAAGCATATGTGGGGAAAAAAAAGTTGGAAAATATAAAACCTTTCTGAAGTCTTCCTCACTTCCTAAGTGACCAGAGTGTCATTAAAGGAATCAGCATATCTTGCAAGTTTTAGTCTGAGTTCTTTGTTCTGAGTTCATAAAACAGAGCTTGCCCTGAGGCTAGCCTGGTATGCTCAGTTCCCAGTTCTGGAACTTAACACAAGATAGCTGCAGGGACCCAATCAACATGGCCTGTTGCTGCTGTTCTTCTCTCCTTTGTATCCTATCTGGCTCCAGAAGGCATGTTTCCTCTCCTCTGCTACTTGACAGACTCCTTCAAAAACCCCTCCTGCCATAGGCAGTCCATCTCTCTAGTTCAAAAATTCTGGTAGTTCTAGTCTCTTTCAGGGAAGAAGTAAATGGTCTCTCTCCAGGATGGTATATTTCAAAATTTCTAGTAAGGGCTAAGACCTTTATTCTACCAGCAGGGCAGCTAATCCAAACATATTCAGATATCTTGTTACATTCAACAATGGAATGGGAAGGCTGAGATCTCAACCCCATGCTTATTTATTTATTTATTCATTTATTAATAAATAGGAATCTGTGTAACATTGTTTTAAGATCAGTCCTGTCTTGACTCAGGAACCCAGGCTAGTACCCTTTTCAGTCTGACTACTTCACAGCTATTTTGCTACTAATACACAGTAACAGACTTGTGAGTACTGTAGAACCCCATATAAGATACTTTTCTAAAATAGTTTCTTGAAAATTTATCAGTTTTTTTTCTCTGGATGCAGATAGTATCTTCCTTTTTAGGTCCTTTGTAGTTAATTTGAGTATTTATATGTGTATGTATATACACACAAATTGCATGCTCATTTTCTCATGTATTCCTTTCTACTTCCTAAAAATCGACATTTGTTCAATCCAATTAAAAAAAAAAGATCTGCACATATGATTTCCCAGCTTAAATATACCCAGTCCTCTTTTCATTTCTAAATGTGATTTTTTTTTCTTTTGTTTGGCAACTATCTAAGGAATTTCTAGTTATTTTAAGAAGTTCTCAAAGTAAAAGTTATTTTAATTCACAAAATAAAGAGAAGCCTTACAACAATTTTATCACTAGGAAATATGGAAGGATAAGGTAGGAGACTGAATCTCTAATTTCACTTGGATAGAGAACTCCGGAGTAAGGAAACTCCCACTCATAGTTCAGGTTGGCACTTTCTCTGCAATTCATAGTACTAGAGAATTTTCTGGATCACCAAGAAATCAAGTGAATTATCTAAGGACACACAGACAGTATGTGTCAAAGGCATACTCAAACTCGAATATTTCTGGCTCAGAGGCCAACTCTCTACTTACTCTGATATGTTGCTTCTGATAAAAGGATTATAGAAAAAGAAGTTTGGTTTTTTTTTTTTATAAAAGATTCCAAATCTAACATGTTTAAAGGAATCCTTGTCTCAGATATGCAAAATGATATAAATACATACTGATAATTTTTTTTAAATTCAAGATTTTAAATTTTGTTGCCTTTTTATTCTCATACAAAATCTACTTAAAACACTCAGCCTATTCTTTTTATTTATATTATTAACATGTCAATAACTGTATTATGAAATTAGGAGAGCATAAAATCCTCATAATCACTTGTGAAATCTTTTCCATATCATTTCAGCATATGTAATGTACCAAAAATGATTTTCTTGGCTAATTGATAATGCTCTTACACTTAAAAGGGCTAGCGCTCCATGTCTTTAGTTGATGTAATAGTCCAGTACCTAAAAGCATAACAAAAATCTTCAGCCATCTGGTGCCTGCTATTTACTTGATCAAAATGGACTAGTTACCTTCAGATAAACATGAGTTTATGTGCAAACAATAAACAGAGATGGATGAATAATTCATGCTTTCCCACTATTGAAGAAAAATCCTTCCAAAAGTATCTTGCAAAGATGTAATTATAGGTGGGGATTATTATCATCATTATTATTTAGCATTTATATAGTACTTTTTATTTGCATAGTTCTTTGTAGTGGTTTATAAAGTTGTTATTTAGTCTTAGAAGACAAACAGGAAGCCAAAATTTAAATTTACAGTGTCAGATCTAAAATATTTTTACATTTGAAATCCTTGCACACAGGAATGGAATGGGTTAGTTCTTGGAGAGAAGCTATTCAAAAATCTATACAAATAAACATGAAAGTATAGGTCAGTTCCAATGATTGACAAGAACTTTTGCTTCATCGATATTAGACATGCAAAATAGTCTCTAAAGACTGAATTCTGTGGGTTATTGATTTGTGATTAATATCTGGGAATAGAAAAAGGTTTAAATTAATCAACTGTTAGATTGCTCCCATTATGCTTGGATGGTATGAAGTTCAAAGGGTATATAAAAATGTATGAAAATCTTAAAGGAAATTGAGAGGATAGGAGGAAGGGAGAAATATTTTCATCTTTGATTTTGTTAATGCATGACATTGACAGTTCTCATGTCCCCCCCCCCCCCCCATGCTAGAAACCTTTGCATTAGGGAGACTTTTACAATGAAAACCCCCAAATTAGAAAATTCAATACTGGACAATCTATGACAGGAAGATTTTTAAGAACATGTTTTTCAAGTTAAAATTATATGCACTACTACACAGGTAACACTTTCTGTGAAATGCTATATTGCAGCATTCCTGGGTCTGCAGTCTGTGCCTATGACATGGTTGACATTGCCAATGTTTTCACTGGGAGGTTCAAAGAACAGAAATCTCCAGATTCCACGTGGACACCAGTTCCTGATGAACGGGTTCCCAAACCCAGGTACATCCCTACCTCCTACAACTTTATGTAGATATAAATGCTGATATTTTGCATTTACAGAACAGATATTATCCTAGCAATATAATAATCCATTTTGTGTTGGAAATGCAAAATGTAGATTACAATAAAATCTAGAAATGGATTCCTATAGAAAACACTTGGTGTGCTTAGATATCAGGTTGTTGCCTTCTATCACTGTAACCTCAAAATAAAAAAATAGTCACTTATTAATATTTTGCCTAACTTTCTAAAGCTGGACTTAGCCCATGCTGAAAAGGAACTTACAGGTCATTGGCTTCACTTTCCTCATTGTACAGATAAGAAATGTTGAGGTCAAAGCAGTCAAGGCACCTATCTTGTCAGCTGCAAAATGAAGTCTACTACTCTCCATTTAATTATCAAAGAAACATAGATTTAGAACTGGAAGGGATATTAGATGTTATCTAGTTCAGTTCTTTTCTTATTTTACAGATGGCCTAAAAAGGTAAAGTGACCTGTCTAAGGTTACACAAATAGTAAGTGTCAGAGTCTTGGCTTGAACTTTGAGATCCTCTGACTCCATATTAAGCACTTTTCCCACCATACTATGGTGATTTTACTAACATTTCCAGTGCAGAATCCAAATGGAAAAGGAATTCCCCAAAGATGATGAAGTTCTCCAGATGCTCTCTTTCACAGATGATATCTTTCCACTGAGCCCTGATGTATGTAACATTATATTTTAAGGCAATTTTTGCTCTTCAATATTTAATGAAGTAACAAATAGAAAAGTTGCACCCTCCCCTCAAAGTTAGTTAGTTAGTACAATTAATCTTGGGATATTCCTGGTACATTTTGAGTAGGGAGATCTCAGAAGCCAAGATTCTTGCTTTAGCACAATTAAATTGTTATATCAAGAATAAACTTCATAAAGAATCTCCAGATCAGGGATGACTTTAGAAATCCCTGGGCCTGGCTAGTTTTACCATAATGGTACTGGAAATGGAATTATTTCTGCTGACAGAACCCACATCCCTAAGATCACATAATCATGAATACAGAGTTAGATGAGAAAGTTGAGGTTTAGAGAGGTCAGGGTTACATGGCTAGCAAATATCTAAGGCATAATTTAAACTTAGCTTTTCCTGATTCCATGTCTGACAGTCGATTCACAATGTTATGCTGCTTCCCAGAATTCATTTTTCTAAAAGGGTTTGTAACTATACTAGGCATTTGAATGTTATCCATTGTTTTTATGGGAAGGTACTGGGGTGAGGGAAGGAATGAAGGTTGCTTATTGTAAAGTGATTTGTCAAAATAAGATGTATCTTTTTTTTAATTTAAAAAAATAGGGAAGATTTCAATTTAAGATGGCAATGTGATATGTTGAAGAGGACTCTACTCGAGCATCAGAAAGTATCTAAAAAGGATTTCAGATATATAAATGATAAAGAAAAGCAGAGAAATAGAACTAAGAATTTCTATCCACATCAGAACTTGCCAAAAAGGTGGCCAGAAGTTGGCAGAAGTTGATAGAGTTGTCTGATCAGAGAAACAAGTGTGAATTCCAGGAAATGAATGGGAAGCCATTGAAGACTAAGAAAGTAGCCAGATCAGGGAAACTAACACAGAATCCCACAAATAGATCTGAAGTTACCCTGTGCTCCTAAGATGATAAGTCATAACCTAAGATAAACTCTAGTTAATGGGAGCCTGAAGCCAGATTCCAGATCCAGCCTGTCAGAGCAGAAATAAGTGATAGAGCCAGCCTCCCAGCCCATAGTACTGGCTGTTGCAACAGGAGACAAGATCAACTCAAAACTAGGGTAGCACTGAATGAGGGAGTTAGTGTAGGAAGCCTAAGATCAATGAATATTAAGTCAGTATCTGTCTGGCCATAGCAAAGGACAGAGCTAAAGTCCAAGAGTTGAAAAATCAAAAGCAAACCTAATTCAGCCAGAACCACATACTATTCAACCAGGAGACCGAGACAGAAACCAGGAACTGAGGCAGAAGGAAGGATCTAAAACCATCTACCCCATTCAGAATAGTAGTATTAGCAGTATCTGTTCTTTAGTAAGGACAGAAACAAATAAGGTTATGTACTTGATATTCAATCAATCTAAGAGTACCAGAGGGAACTAGCTTGGGGATAAAGTCCCATATTTATGGGCATGAAGTTGAAAATATGAGTACATAGAAGAGAACTTCAAATATAATTAAGAAACATCATGTTTTAAGACAGGAGTGGGGAATGTCTAAACTGCCTCCCATATAAGGCCTATTAAATTATGTGCTATTAAATCATAAACTAAGGCAACCACAAATAAACAAAAGATTGAAAAAAGAAGAATATCTAAGGTGTCTACTAACAAAAAAAAAAAGATTGACTAGAAAACAAGTTGAAAGGTAATAAAAGACATTAGATTATTTCCAGACCATGAGCAAACAATAAATCTGGACACCATATTTCAAGATATGGAATATAATATGGCAGAAGATAGAGACTGACAACGAATAACTTGCCTGTAAATCATTTTCATTCCACAAAGGAAATTATGAACTTTTATGCATTGTTATTTGAACCATGAAGTAACCTAGCCATTATATAAAGTAATTTGGAAGTAGACCCCTAAAGTTAGTAAAATATGCATATTCTTTGACCCAGAAATACCTCTATTAGATTTATATGCCAAAAAGAGTAAAGAGGAAAATGACCTATCTATAGTCTAATGCTTATAGTAATACTTTTTAATTGTTAGCAAAGAACTAATAACAAAAAACAAAACAAAACATCCATCATTTGGGGGAAGTGTATGAACAAATTATGAAATATCAATGTAAAAAATTACTGCATCATAAGTAATGACTAAAAAAAGACTGATTTAGAAAACTTGTAAGGACTTATATGAATTGATGCAGGGTGAAGTGAGGAGAAGATTTAGGATTAAACTCATTCTATAATTACAATATCATAAAAGAATACAATTATAAAAGATTCCAGCACCATAATCAATGTAATGACCAATCCTGACTCCAGAAGACTGATGATTTATTTTGCTTTCCATCTCTTGGTAGAGAGGTGGTACACTAGAGTTGTGAGAAAACATATACATTTTTCAGAAATAGGCAGTGTGTATTTGTTTTGTGTAATTACACTTATTTGTTATAAGAAAGGACTTTTGTGGATAGGGGAGAATTGGAGTGAAGTGAGAAGAATGTGATAGTTATTCTTAAGAAAAGGCAGAAAAAAAAGAAACATTAATGAATCATTTTTTAACTACTCTTTTTTCCCCTGTTATTCTTTACATAGGAAAAAAAAAATTGTTGATATTTGCCAAAAAAGAGGGAAGGAGATTTAAACAGAGTATACATCTCATTAACTAAAACTACAGCTGCGACTTGAACAAGTTAAATTCATGAAAAACTGTATTAGCTAAATTTTGATTGTGATGTTTGCTGTGCTTGGGATTGCAATCTCCTCAGTTCATTAGGCTTCTATGCCTTATATGATTGTTCAGTTACATCAGACTAACTGAAAATTCACACTGAGAATAACTCTTGAGGATGCAAAATACTTTTAAATAACTTGCTGCTCAATTGAAGGTACTACTTTGAATTAGCTACTTTCCAGACAACCAAGAGGTTGACACAATTCATGGAGGTGCTATAACAGAATAATAATCCTACAGCATTCTCTTCTTCAAAAATAACCTTCAAAATTTTGATGTCAAAGTGGTGTATTCACATTGATCCTTGCACATATTCTTGCTCAGTTTCCTCTATAATCACTAGTATGTATTTGCCAGCCTGGCCTGAATTAGGAGTGCAACCTGTGGCCATAGAAAAAAAGGGAAACTCATTGGTTTGGGCTAAATTTATTAACTATAATACCACGCCCAGGAGAACTTACCAGAAGCTTTGTACCAGAAAGTGCTTGTTTCCTGTTATGGACAGGATGTCCCGTGATTTCTAGCATAACAAAATTTATGGAAAGCTAAGCAGATTTTTATTATTCTTGCTACAAAACTAAATTATTTCTTAATTAGGGAACTTTGGTGATTCCCTCATGCCCACAGTATTACCGTGTTATTAGCTTTTCACACTTGTCTACAAAAAAATAGGCAATTCAATTTAATCTGATTTCTTGATACTGGGAGTGATTTCATTGAGACAGGCTGATGTGAACCCTTGACTAGATAGATTTTTAATTGGCTTTGTTTCTCCAGATTGATAGACTACATTCACTTTTCCCCACCTTGAACAGTAAAAGTATGAATTGGTGATCATCAATATGATGATGAACAAACATATTATTAAACCTCTGGGTGTGAGTAGTATATGTACTAAGGAATATACAGATGTAAATCCTGTATTTTATTCATTTGTTACAAGACACCATCAGCTGCTTACTGAAATTTATTTGTACTTCTGGTAGTATGCTAAGTTATTTTCAGCCTAAGAAATGAGTCCTAGACTCCTACTAACAAATGGATATACCTAAAGGAAATCTAAGCATATTTTATTTGGTGGCATTGTGCATTGGTCAGCTTCCTTTGCCCAGTCTATAGGATATTCCTGTCTAGCTAGGTGCTTAGAGAAGCAGTTCAGACAGAGAATTTGCCACAAGATATTAAATAAGCTCTATTCTTTTTTCCCTTCTGCTTTCTTATAGACCAGGTTGCTGTGCTGGTTCAGCATCTTTAGAAAAATATGGAAGCTCCAATGAGTTTCCTGATGATACACTAAACTTCATAAAGACACATCCTCTTATGGATGAAGCAGTACCTTCAATTGTCAATAGACCATGGTTTTTGAGAACTATGGTGAGGTAAGTGTTATGCAGATGATGGTTGAGCCTTCTTTTCCTCATTAATAGGGTATATATATATATATATATATATATATATATATATATATATTCATATTCCTGAAAAGTACTTTGAAATTCCACAAACTTCTTCTTTTGTATTAGGAACAGATCTAGATATGAATGATGGTATATTTGAGAAGAAACTACCATAACTCTTTTATAAACTTTTTCAACTAAGAAGATTTCCAGCATTTTCAGCTAGTTTTTAGAGGAAATGCAAAGAGTTTTCCTTCAGGTCAACACAAAATCAAATCTTTAAAAGACAAAACAGAGATAGGGGTAAAGGTAGAGACTGGACCTGTGATTTCTTTAGTATAGGGAACTCTTTGATGAAAGGCTACCTCTAACAATGTAGATAGGTATCTCTATGCGATTTCTTATAGTTTTGGAGAGTTGCCTTTTATATTCCCAATATAAGAAATTATCAATCAGAATATATTCTGCATATATATGCATATGCATATATGTTTGTATACATGTGTTGGGAGAAAGAATTATACCCCTTAATCCCCATCCAAAAATGAGGTGACAGCAAAGGAAATAGTTATATAATGATAATTAAGTAATACCTCCTTCTTTATTTTGAGGCAATGTCCAAAACAATAGAAGAGGTTTCTAAAGTGTCACCTGAAAATGGTCGTCCTCAAGACAAAAAATAAAGTTTGCCTCTATCAAGGAGTGATCTAAAGTATTCACAGATGAGAATGAGGTTTCAAAGCTCCACCCCCTCCATCCCCCCCCAAAAAAGAAAAAAAAAACTGGCTCCTCAACCCTATATCTTTAAGGTAGTAATGGTCATGCATGGCCATTTTGGGTCCACATAAGGACCCATTTTGTCAATTTTTTTGTCTAGTCTGTGTAACTCTTAGCCCAAAGCTGATGCATGATAGCTGTTGTTTTCTAACTAAAAATGCTTTATTAGAGAAAGTATGCCTAACATAGCTTGTGTCCTTGGCAATTGTGTGCCTTCCTATTCACCCACCTGAGATAATTCAACCTTTGGCTTCAACATAAGTATGTTTCCTTTTTATGTACATAA
The DNA here is from genome assembly GCF_902635505.1 of Sarcophilus harrisii. Lineage (NCBI taxonomy): Eukaryota > Metazoa > Chordata > Mammalia > Dasyuromorphia > Dasyuridae > Sarcophilus > Sarcophilus harrisii. The sequence goes on along the minus strand of NC_045426.1, from coordinate 235,015,675 downwards.
ACCCCTTTTCATATACCAAAAGCAAAATTCATGCTCCCTTTCATCCATTTCAGACCTTCCTCCAGAGTCTGAGTATATACTGAACCTTTCATTTTGACAGTGTGTTGACAAAGGCGTCACTTCTTAATGGAAGAATGTGCAAAAACCATGCTCACTGCTTTCATCTATGAGAATAATATGAAAGTTAAATGATGTATCAATTTCTTCTCTAGTTGCTATTTATTGGAGTAATGTTGCTAAGTGGTTACAGATGATTACTGGTGACTCTTTACCATGGGACCTTGCTTAAACCTACTCATAAAAGCTTACTCAAATTTGGAGCCACACTAATCCTCTGCATGTAAAAACAAGGTCCAACTTAGCTTAAAAATATTATTTATATGTATATATATCTCCCTTTAAGTAATTACTAGAAAGCAGTGAAATAAGTTTTTGAAGTGGGAAAAGGGAAACTTCAATTATAGAGTAACAGTAAGATTTTTTTTTTAAATGCAATGCTGTCATTACAGATACCGCCTGACCAAAATTGCTGTAGATACTGCTGCTGGGCCACATCAGAACCACACTGTGGTTTTCCTGGGATCAGAGAAAGGAATCATCTTGAAGTTCTTGGCTAGGACAGGAAATAATGGTTTCCTAAATGATAGCCTTTTCCTGGAGGAGATGAACATTTACAACCCTGAAAAGTGTGTACAGCAGTCTATTCTTTCCAAGTAGTTATTTGTGGAAGCGCATGTGATATTCTGTAGAATCATTTGGGGTGGGGATAGGAGAATTGTGGTAGATGTAAGTTTTACATAATAAGAATTCATACTGATATTATTAATTTTATGTTTTTAATTGCTTTATGTCATAAATTTCAGCGCTATTTGTTGTTTTGAAATTATTCAGAAATTCTATCATACAGAAGTAGCATTATTTTTTCTTTGTGAAGAAAAAAGTTGACATCAATCTCCCTCTTAATTAATTCAGCTGAGTAAATCACTTTGTTCTGAAAATTCTCCTTTTCAACTCATTTAGGCTAGGAAAATACCCTTGTTTGGGGGTAGGGGAGAATTACCCTAGAGATTTCATTTATAACACCATACCACCTTGTCAAATCAGGTGCAGTTATGATGGGATAGAAGACAAGAGGATTATGGGCATGCAGCTGGACAAAGCAAGTAGTTCTCTATTTGTTGCCTTCTCTACTTGTGTGATAAAAGTTCCACTTGGCCGGTGTGAGCGCCATGGAAAGTGCAAAAAGTATGTATTTATATGTCTTGCATTATTGAAAACTATAGTGTGGTTAGAATGGATTCCTAATGACTCATGGTCCTCTTCTTCCTGTAGAACCTGTATTGCCTCAAGAGATCCATACTGTGGATGGATGAAGGAAGGAAGTTCATGCACACATCTGTCATCCCATACCAAGTAAGCACAGAGGAAGAGAGCATTGAAATTATCAGCCTTAATTAGACATTCATTTACTTATACCTGTGAATGCAAACATCATCAATCAAGTTTTGTTTTTTCCCTTTGGTAATCCCAATAGGGGATAGGACTCCATAATATCAGGTGATGCAAATTGGCAAGTAGTGAATTATCTTGAGGTTGGTTAAAAATATAGAGAAAGAAAACACAGGGGGCCTTCAAACATTCCCCAGAGAGAGGGAATGTTAGGAACATGTCTAGACCATAATAAGACAGCACTTGAGTTACAAAAGAGTAGGATGCCCTGTTAATGTTCTTGAAACGGTTTGTTCAGACCAAAGGAGAGTAGCTCTCTTTTCCTTTCCCATTATATTACTAAAGAGAGATTATATTATATCTGTAAAACATTGTAAAACAGTGTATTTGTACATTGAGAATAGTATTTATATCAATAAACCTTTTCTTCTGCACTGGAATACAATTAATCTTATTACTCCACATGTAATCAATCAATTCTTGGCAAGTCTCTAGAAAGATGACTGTTAGGAAACCCTTCCCCTACTATATACGTTTTCCTTGGGTTGTTAACCTTCGCATTAGATTCTTTATTAACACTGGTAAATAGTGTAAAAAAAACTCAGTGAAGCAACTGAGGTGATTCATGGTAATAATGGACATACTCATGAGGCATAATATTTTCCCAGATAGCTTCCATTGTATCAATGGACCTTTCTTTTATTTATCTTGTCCTTTATTTTCCTAAGACCAAAAGCAAAAGAGCTGAGATTAAGCATTGATTCCACATTTTCCCTTCAGGCCATTTTTCTATTTCAGAATCTCTGTAATTTCATCTTCAATCATCATTCCTCTAAAGAAAACCATTTCCCTTAAAAATGTAGAGACAGAAAGATAGGCTGCATATTTAGTTAAAAGAATCTGTACTGAGCTATTACCAGATCTTAAAAGTCAAACTGGTAACTAGTTATCAGAATTTTGAAGGAGAAGTAAAACTGTGAGACTTTAGAAATTCATTTCCATTTATATAAATTCACCAATAGTAGGGGAAATAATGGACAGGTACTGTCCTTGAAAAGTTTTCTTAACCAGTGTATTTGCTCTCTCCATATGGTAGTACTATATGGTAAAAAGTCTGATTTTTCTTTAAACAAAGAAAACAGAACTGATACATCCAAAGAGTTTTAATCCTTTCAAAGTAATCTTCTTGAGAAATAAAACAATTATTTCAGTGATGCTGGCATTGCTGAAAACATGTTTGGTGCCTTCAGTACATTCTTTTGAATGGCAGTAAATCTTTTTCCTTTAAAAGGGCATTTGATTTAGAAATCATCAAAATTAGTAAATAAGATTATTATGAAACTAAATAGTTCTATTTAAAAGTTTTTTTTTTAGAAATTTGTTTTGTTTTTAAACAATTATATAAAATAGTTGTAGAAAAGTGAAACTGGTTTTGTTGTAAGGCACATACATTTTTGTTGAAGGCAATTTCAAAAGAGGAGTTATACTCTCAGAAATGTTTTGAACAATGGCAGCAATATGAAATCTTTCCAAAAAACTCCTTTGAAGATCAAAGAGCATGTGGACAAAGTTAATAAACTAAATTTTTAAATTTTTAAAATTTATATAAATTTTAAAATTAATATAAAACTACTATTAAAATCAGTCTCATTATTTATTACATCTCATATAACTGAACAGGTTCCCAGTGACCTCAAAGAAATGGAGGATGTTGAGGTACTCTGCATCCACTCTCTTGAGTCGAAACCCAAAGTAGAATACTGATGTATGTTAAGATATTGTTTCTCCATTGATTTCTGTGATTCTGTACATAGGTTTCATATATAAATGAAATAATCATCTCTAAACAATAATATAAATTATCTTCAAATATTTTCATAGAACTTATTCTTTTAGTTTTCACCTTTTTAGAGCCTTCATATGGAACTGTTAAGGTAACTTATCAGTCTTTCTAGCTATCCTTCCTAATTTACTAAATTTGCATTTTTTTTCAGTAATGAAACTTAAGGATGTTTTCTGAATTATTACTCATACTATTGTGTTTCTTTCCTTCTTCCTTCCTTCCTTTCTTTCTGCTTTAAAAAAAAGACTGGCATTTGAACAGGACATAGAACACGGCAATACAGATGGCCTGGGTGACTGCCAAAGTAAGTTAAGTTTTTACCAATGTTTATCTTGGGTCAAAGAGTCTCTATGGATGCCCAAAATATTATTGCTTGCATGCTGCTGATGTTGATGGCACTGAAAAGCACATTAGCAACAGAAATCATTAAAATAACTAATAAAAAAGGGATGTGTATGTTGGGGAAAGGAGAACGGGAGGGAGGACCTGACGCACATATGGGTACATGTTTCATAGCAATTAAATGTGGGAACAAATTCAGCTCTAAAATGCATTATTATTGGACATGAATTTGTGTCTGTAATTCCAATATTAAACTGAATTTTCGTTCCTTTTATGATGTGCTATCACACAAAGTCTCAACCAAATGTAGTCAAAAGACAGGTCATTGCTTTTGCTAGAAATTTCTAACTTAGGTAGTTGAGTTATTTTTGAGTGTGAAAGCTCAGAAATGAGAAGTCAGAATGTTTTTGTGCTGGAAGTTCTGCTCTACTTGAGTACATTTGCTAAAAATTATTATTAAAAGTACTACATTTTACAAAGTAGGACCATGTCTTTTGTCATTTGAGCCTGAGGTTCTAGGGGATAAGGAAAACAAATCTCAGAAATAACGAACTAAATACTTAGTAGTTGTAAATATCAAATATCACTTTTTGGAAGATGTTAACCCACAACTTTGTGCTGACCTCTGAAGGAACACACATACAGACTTTATTTCAAAGAACTTTTAAAGAAACTTTGTATTCACAGTTTCATAAATAACCCATGTCCTTAAGGAGAAAGTGAACTGCTGCCATCTCTTACATTCAATGGAAAATAACTTTTGATCACAATGATACAGAATAATGAATGTGACAATACTGAAAAATATTTTTGTTTTTTTATTTATATGTACTAATTAAATGCAAAAAGGAACTAAAATATCCTAATTTAAAAAAGAAAGTTGAAAAACTGCCCTTAATTAAGAAATTAATTTTTCACATTAGTGAAAAATTGGTACTTGGCCATGTGACATTGTTTTATATTTGTGATATCATAATGAAATGTCTATATATTACTTTTGAAATATTCTCAGAGTCCTAGAAATTCAGAGTTAAGATTACTATTTCATTATGAACTCACCTCTTTCAGAAATGTCTGATAACCAGGTACACTAGAATCATTTACAATAAATCTTTTACTAAAATTTCCTAGCTTATGTGGATTCACATCAAGACTGTAATACTAAAGCCAATATTAGTAACAAAGTCACATCTCCTGTTCCTACAGATGAAGAATTTCAGGCATAAGGAAATGAATAAAGACATTCCCATCAGAGTAGCATATATGAAAGTGAAATAATTGTTTATGTATACCTGCATTGTGTTGATTATGCATATTAGAATGTGCTCAGGGTATAAGATAAATAGGCCCTTAATAAACTTTGCTTCTTCCTATTGCCCTTCAGTCCCATTTTCTTCGGATGTTATTTTTGTAGGTAAACTTTAAGTGTGTTTGGCTTGAGGCACATTTTTTTCTGTTTTCTTAACCTTGCAATGTGGGAAGCAGCAGAAAGAGGATGATTTCAAATATAAGGAAGCAGAATGGAAATCAGAGTATCAAGGTGGTTATTGGAAGCTGAGTGGTATGTTTAGAAAAATCCAAAGTCAGTCCTGAACTCTTGAGAATCTGGGATTAGCTACATTTCCATTCATCCTGCACAGTCTTCACATCTCGCATTTTGGCAGAGGCATTTTACTTCAAAAGAAGCAATCAGTGGAGCTCTGGAGCCCAGACAAGAATGGAACAATATAAATAGTTCTGCATTACAGAAAGAGAAATGAAAGAGCATTTACTTTGTATTGATGATTACATGCAATCCTAGTGGGTGTTTTAGTTCAATTGAGGTAGTGTGGCTGACAGATAGAATACAAGATTTGGAGATTTAGATTCAAACTCACCTTGGTCAATTACTAGCTCTATAATTATGAGCAACCTTTCAGATCCTGAGTTAATTCAATGAGGTGAAGATGACTGCATTCTTACTACCTTCTCCAAAGGTTTATTATAAAGAAAGTACTTGGCAACTTCATAGTACTATGTCAATCAACAAGCATTTATTAACAAGAATTTATAAGAGATTATGATCTATTGGAGAAAACAACATGTAGATTCAAAAACTGTGCAAAGACAATATAAAGTTAGTTCTAGATTATAGCAGTACATCAAGGCAGGGGATGAAGAGGGGATTGATGGTTGATAAGGAAAGGCTCCATAGAAGAGAAAGCATTTGATTTGAGCTTTGAAGGAAATTAGGGATTCTAAGAATGGGAATGAGGAAAAAGCACATTCCAGATATGTAGAGTGAATATATATAGAATAGCTAGGCATCTGGTTTGTCTGGCATTTGACTATCAAATAAAGGAGAAAAATAGGTTACACATAAATGTTATTGATATTATTAATAACAATTCATCAATATGTTATACTCTGGGCACAAAACATGAAAACAACAGTTATTGTGTAATATCACTAAACCTATAGTCTTTTTGATTACTTCATTTGATTCCTCACAAAAAAACTTGGAGGTAGGAGATAGAGATTATTATTATCCTCATTTTACAGATTAAGAAATGGAGACTGAAACTGGTTGACTGTCCAGATTCACACAACTCAATAAGTTATCCAGACACAGTCTGAGCTTGTCTTCCTGATTCCAAGACTAGCATTCTATCCACTGTGTCACCTAGTTGCCTTTAGAAGTCAACTTATTGTAACCTGTGAACCGTGTTAGAGAATAAAAAAATAATAATAATTCTTCACTCAAGTTCTCTTCTAATGCCCCATTGTGGAATTGGGGTGATTTTAGATCCTCAGTGGTAAGGTCCATAGGGCACAGGCTCTTAATACATCCTAAAAGGCTGGAATGATTTTGAGTTTTGGCCTGGTTATCATTGGTCATATTATTCTCTCTGTTTAACTAGATTCAGAGAAGAGTTTTGCTATCTTTCCACATAAAATTTCTGGAAGTCAATTAAATAATTAATTCATTATTCGTGTATTAAGTAACCTTCTTTTTTGTCTTTCAGATTCCTTTGTGGCACTGAATGGTAAGAAAATGTTACTCACATAATTTAATAGCTGAGAAAATCTATTTGAGGGCATTTTTCATTAATCTGAGTATTTTTAAGCCTTGGATTTCCTTTTTTTAATTGATTTTTTTTATCCTGGTTATTTCTTTCATAGACATTTCAACTCCTTCACCAGCTCATGAAATGTCTTACCACACAGTGCATGGTCAGTTTATGAATATTTCTAAAACTTCTCTCCAAGCTATTTATCATAGTAGTAGCTGATAGTTTTCATTCTTTAACATCAGAAAATGCATCATTTATTATTTGGGGGCCCAATTCACTAAAATTATGGTTTAAAGTGGTTCAAAATTTATTGGTGAAGCAATTGGTGCCAGTAATTGAATCCTAAATAGTTTAATTCATATAACATAAATATCCAAAACATGTTCTTGAGGGAGAAATTGCTTGTGAGTAAAGTTATACTTATTGGGAAAGAGTAGCATTTGTAACAATAAGATACCTGCTAGACTGATCAAACATTGTGCCAGAGTAAGCAATTCTGACTCTCAGGATTTCCATGCTCAGGGGAAGGCTAATATGATATCTAAGCAATAAACCTGATATTGGACAGGAATTTCTAATATTATCCATTAGAATTCAGGGACAAAATCAGCATGACTATCTCCAAATATACAATTTATTTGCAAATCCTTTATTTAAATAGGAATTTTTTTTTACATGAGGAAATAATGGGAGAGCAATGGAATTGATATGTGGATAACTTGAAAATCTCATTACTAAAGGTCTTCCTGAGTTTTGTAAAATGTATGCATAATGAAAACAGAACCATATAGAACAAAAGCCTTAGTTGATAAATTGAATATATTAAGCCCTTTATTTGAAAAGCAAGAGATACCTCTCACCATTTCTAAAGGTATCTTCCTGCCAAATATTTTACTAATAAGCATGACTATATCATCAATATGATAGTAGAATACATATGTATAATATTAAATTTAGATTTTTATGGAAACTGAATGATTCAATAGTACATTCAGACCTTTTATTTCTTTTTTTTCAGCTATGATTTAAATATTATATTTCTTCTAACTATAGTTATAGTTAATTATATAGTTATAGTTGAAGGTGAAATATTATCTACTGATAATGAACACTAGGAGGAAACTCACTAAAGTAATACTATCCTTTTCCTTACTTGAAGAACAACACAATTATTTGCTATATGAATTTAAGATAGAAAGAGAGTTTAAGTTTAGTTGGGTTTCTGTGTCCAAATATAATCATCAAATATTATTCTCTATATGAGCCCTCAAGACTGATCTCTCATTTGTTGTGAAATGGGTATAAGTAGTCTACTGGCTACAATGAGCCCACCATATGAGGAGTAATGTATTATGGAAATAAAAGAGTTTATAACAAATCATCCAGTGGGAATGGGCATGTGTATACAAAAGAGACTTCTATTTCCTATCACTTGCAAAGTAGGGAAAATCAGTTCCTAAAATGGTATCAGATGGAATGGAGAAACACAGGCCTACCTTCGAATCCCAAATTCCCTTTTATTTACCAATCAGACATGCTGAGACAAATTGTAACATGGAGTCACCAGGTAATTTTTCCTGCTGGGAAAAATTGAAGTGTGGAATCCTGACCCTTCTATGATGCATAACTGCTGATCTCATTCTTTTTCCCTGCAAACTCTTCCCCATTATCACATGATTAAATTATAGATCAACCCTCAGAAAGAGGACATTTACTAACTATAAACAGGTGCTCTCATGGACAAAACAGAGGTCTTTTCACATATTGTTTATTTTATAAATGAATGCAAAAGACTTATCTGTTATGAAGCTAATACATTCATCTTGGTCCCAACTACCATAACACTGTGAGAATTCACAGGACTCAAAACAAAAACTAATGTTTGCTATTTTCAGGGTTCCTTTCTGTCAAGAGCATGAATCCAAAAAAAAAAAAAAAAAAAAAAAAAGGTATGAAGGGGAAGCAAGTTGAATGATGATTTAAGCTATGAACTTTTCGCATTTACAGTGAAAATACAATGTTGAGCTCAGATCTATAAATAGTTAGGCCTCCATAAAACTAATATAAGCTATGGAAAGATTGTTTCTAGATTCAACTAAAATTATTCAAATCCCCCCAATTGTGCAAAAACATTGTTAACTTTAGCTACATAAGCAAAAGTACTATTTTAGTGAATTGGGCTATAATTATTTTCCCTCTTTTCTTATTCTGTGTTGATTTAGATTCTCGTGTCTAATTAAATTGAAGTAGTAGTTAATAGGATAGAGTGCGAACTCTCTTAACCTCTAGAATCTTAATGATTTGTGGATATAGAGAAACAATAAAGTGCATATTGAGCAGTCCATTTTGCCTTAAAAGAAAAGTATCTTTTTGACATTACGAGAATAATTGAGCAGTTTCCACTTACAGAAATATGACCTTTCTCATTTGACTGCAGAGCCCACTGATAGTAACAAAATTATAGTTTACAAATCCATCTATATGGAGTATAGAATCTACAAATGAATGCCTGTTTTTGTAGCTTTATTGTAGTTCCAGAAGTCTCATAGGAAATGCATAATGATACAACCTCTTACCTCATTATAAAAAGAGATAAGAGATAGTCATTAAATCTTTTGTTTTAACTTGGAGAAGAGATGACTTTTTTTTTTTTAAGATACGTGCTTAATCATGCTCTTTCCACCTTGCATTTTTAAAAATTTTCAAGAAATAGACAAAGTATTACTTTTTCAGATTGCTTAATTTACTCTAAAAACAGGTTGTTTATATTGTCCTCAGAAGCACAAGTTTAAAAAAATGGCTGCCTTGATTTCTTTAGCTGAATAAAGCAAAAGAAACATGGTTTCTCTAAATTTGCATATAAGAAATCTTGTCTGTGTGTATACTAGACTAACATTTTAGTGATAGAGAACATCAGCTGATCTTTTACATTTGTGTAAAACCCTCTTCTACCTTACTACCATCTGGTCCACATTAATTTCCTCTTGTAGCCATAGCTTTCCATTACCAATGAGCTCTCCATGTATTTGCAGCATATGGTCCAGGAAATCTTTTAACAGAAAATGTGTCCCTCAGGCATATATTTCCCCAAGATGACCATATTTAGAAACATTCTCCCTAAACTGTACTTACGGCATTACCATAAAATCACCCCTTGAACATTGTTAAATGGAAAGTATACAAAATGCATATCAATGTGGGTTAAAGAAATCCCTGCTACTTGGTGGCATGTGCTGCAATTCCCAGCTCTTCATAAAACTATTGTTAATTGTTTTCTCATGTTGGAAGCTGAGTTCTATATTAAGCTGGACCACATATTTCAGTATAGCAATCACAAACCCAAGAGTGCTGTAATGGAGACTGTGTTTCAGATCTCAGGACAAATGAGTGGGAATGAGAGAAAACTCAATTTCCATTTCCTAGACTCTTTTTCTATCCCTTTACTTATTAGAACTTGAAAATAAGTGCAGGGGTTACAAAATGGAGAAATACAGCAACTGAAAGCTTTTCTATCTACAAGTACAGTTCCTGAGTTTTTAATGAACATGTTTTAGTAGTTAAATCTAAATCAGATTTTTGCAAAAAAGCGGATGTTTGAAGTTGTGTGGGGGGCTCAATAACAAAGTTGGATCTAAAACCACTTTGCTGAAATGTTACCCATGCCTTCAGCAATGTGTTATGGTTGCTGTGCAATTTTTTTTTTTGGGAGGGGGGGAGAATAGGAGATAAAATCCTTGCTTTTTTTTTCTCTTAAAGCAAAATTTCATGAAGAAAAAACTCAACCCCTTTAAAAAAAGCATTATTTATGATCTATATTATTCAGTTGTAATAGTAGAATCCAATTTACTATTAAAGCAGATAAAGAATAATATGGGCTCTTTGTCTCTCCATCTGAAATACAGAATGCTTTATTCATTATATTTAGGATTATGACAACCCAAGGCTGGAGCCAGGGTGAATTAATTGTGGCTCTCTCCCACTTCCATATAGAATTCAACAGTTAAACATTCACAATAATTATACTTATATATATTTTACACATTGTCCAAAAGGATGCTACATGTTAATTAGCTAAAACCAAGGACACTGCTTGAAAGCCACAGAATGGCAACATTTCATTTCTACCAAAGGCTGAGTACATTCAAGTTTCCTTAAATTGAAATCACATCTTAATAGAAGCAACTGCTTTTTCACTGACACAAATTAGCATTCTAACCTTGCCAGGTGATTATTGAAGGGCTCCCACTTATACACAGGAGGTTGTTAACAATCATTTAATGCTTTTGCCATAACTCCCCTTCATGTCAGGCTTTTTCTTGAAATCATTCTCCACCTGCTACCTCTCACCAAAACATTTTCCTTTTTAACCTAAGTCCTGTGGGCGAGTCTGAGGCCTCCAGTATATGAAAAGCAACCTTATGGTATCATTCATTAACAAATTTACTTGTTATTAATATATCAAAGACTGTATCTACTGTTCTGTACAATACAGACAGTGACATAATGACCCATCAAATATGCTGCCTCAACAACTTATTGTAACAGGATGTGACAACTGTTTTTTCAATAGTTGTAGAATCATAGAAAGAATTTCTTCATGCTGGGTGGGGCTTGGATGGTTTAAAAAAGAGAGAGACCTTTTCAGACGGCACTATTTTATCCTGTAAGATGGAATTTCCATTTGAGCATAGTTAGTGTTTCAGAACATAAATCTATAAGTAGATTCAGATCTTGGTTCTCCCATTTACTGTCTGATATTGGGGAAATCTATTCGTCTCTAGGTCTCTATTTCCTTATCTTTAAAATTTATCTTCCTTGTGGAAACTCATTTGAGCCTTACAAAGATTTTGTGAAGTAGGTGCTATTATTATTCCCATTGCTGATGAGGAAACTGAAGCAGAAAGAGGTTAAGTGATTTACCTAGAAGTATAGGATTATATTTTCCCTCTAGAATAAAGACAGGACCCACCAGAGTCTTCAGTTAACTTCTCGGCAGCTTATGTGGATCAGCTCTAAGCTGTCAGAAAAAGGGATGGATAACTTATAGGTGATGTTTTTCCTAACTGTATCTGTGATGAAAACAGGGCACTCCAGTTCCCTCTTCCCCAGCACGACCACTTCAGATACGACGGGTCAAGAGGGTTATGAGTCTGGGGGACACATGCAGGATTGGAAGGATCTGCTTGGTTCATCTGACAGCACAGATCCCTTTGGGGCAGTCTCATCCCATAATCACCAAGAAAAGAAGGGTAAGGCCTTGGAAATAACTCTTCCTGTGGGGAAAAGGGTGGTGGGGAAGACTTTGTAACTGCTTCCAGCTAAATCTTAGTAATACTTCATAAATCTTCATTGCATGGTTATTAAAAGCTTATGGGAAAAGTCAGAAACAAAATACTCCATTTTATGCCTTAACCAAAAATATTCACTGAATGAGGAAACCACACAAAACAAATAATACAAGAGTAGTCTCATTATTATTGGAAGAGGAAGAATTAACACCTTTGAAATTAAAGTTTTCTCAATTAAATAGAGGGAAGCTTAGCCTTAAGCAAAAACTGACTGAGATTAATCCTTTCCCCTTTCATCTCAGTTTCCTTTAGTGATGTTTTTTCCTCCTTTTACCTTAGTAGTGAAGATAAGTTGAATTAACCTAAAATACTGGTAAATTAATCGACAAATGGAAGGAAAGAGGCTTTGTGGGTATAAAGTCTATTTAAAAAAGAAGTATCAGAGATCCAGTCTTAGTAGTAAAAAATGAAGATGCATAAAAGCAAAATACAGTAACAAAAAGAGCAATGAAAGTTTAAGATAGCATTTATTTAACAAATGCATTTTGCATCCTTTTGCTTTGTAAATGTGCTAAGCATTAAAGGAAAAAACCCTAACTTTTATACAGTATCACCATTTGACACAGAGCACTGAGAAATTGTCCAAATGATCAGGTTCCAAATGCATAGTTTAATGGTGTTTGCATAGAACCATAGCTTAATATGCACTGTAATTTATCCTTAAAAATGAAAATTTAAATACAATTTAATCAAGCAGAAATATTTGTTAAAAATGGAAAGGAAGCCAAAGTAAATGAAGAGTTTATACTTTAAAATGTCCAAAATTTTCCTTTCCTTTCTTTGGTCAACTAGGGACAGGAAATGTAATCTTTTTTCACCATTTGTTGGGCCTCATTAACACATGCTACTTTAGTCACAGCTGCAACCAAAGAAGCCTTTACTTGTCCAGAAAAGAGTCTTGCAAATCAGAAACTGAAAAGACCAGTTATTTTCCTTAGCCTTTCTACTCCATTCAGAATTGTTTACTCCTGTCTGCTTTCAAGAATTTGGTCCAGTTCAGTGTTTTGTATCTCCCAGGGATAGAGCTGACACCTTGACCCTACCATTATAATGTTTTTGACCTAAATATCTTTTCCTTTATTTCTTCCTATTTCCTCTGCTTTAGTCCTCTGGTATCAAGTTACCACTATTCTTCTTCTTCAGAATATATAGGGATATCTTATGTCCTTCTACTGCCTAGTTATTGCTTAGCGAAGTCCTTTTAATCTTTCTTTGAGGGTGTCTTCCTTTAACCTTTTGCAATATTCTTTAGCCTTCATTTTTGGTTATATTCCCTGCCCCCTAATGTAAGCAAATTGTTAGTCTGGCCTCATCAGTTTCATTATGTTGAAGGGGTACTTGGTGTCCTTAACCTCCCAAGAATATACCATGCTAATTTGTGAGAGGGTAAGGATCTAGTCACAGCAGGTTACAGGATACATACATTAGCTGTGATTTGTTTTGTGTGGTTCTATGTCCCAGAATTATTTCCCACATCTGTGCCCTCAATGCACAAAAGGCAACTTCTTCAAAACAATTTGTATATGCATAGACGTTTCCTGAAATGAAAGAAAAATATTAACAAAATGTTTAAACTCTCAATTGTAATTATTTTCACTTCAATTCACTAACTAATGGGGTTGGTAGCTTGCTCTGAATGGGTATCTCCCCAGGGAGCAGAGATTATCAAAGAGTCTTATTAACACTTGACAGTTTAAAAATTCTGCATTGTTCATTCTTTGGGGTCTAATTATGAATATTGACAAAGCTGGAAGCAGTCTACATATTGTCAGACAATGGTGGCAGAGGTGATTGCGTGGGTCTCTACCATTACCACTATTCATGTGCTATTAACTCCTTGCCTTGCCCAATCAAATGTGGCTTTTGCAGCACAATTGATTAAGTGCTTTGGATGGGCAACGCCAATGAGTTGTTATGCAAAATTCAAAAAGAATTTAGCTTAATGTTTGTTTTTGTTTTTATCTTTGTACCATGATTTTATTTCTTCTCCTCCCCCCCCCCACTATCCACCCTTGTAGATTTCTTTTCTTTGAGCATCCATGAATTTCTTTTAAACTTCTGTTTCATTTTGCAAAGTGCTCTGTGATGTGATTTAGTAATTGGGTTATTCTTTTGAACATGTTTTCTTTCATTTCTTGTTCACATGTATGTCTCTAAAACCGAAGTGATTCTTAATCCATTTGCTTCTTTATTTTCTCTGATCCTGGTACGTTGGTGATGTCACATCCATCTGTGTTCAGCATCTAATTCGGTACAAGTGTCTTTTTGGTCATCTGCGGGCCACTGAAAAGGGATGTTCTTTAAATGGGTTAATTCATGGAAATGTGACATTTGTGTGCCCACAGCTTTGGTAGCTAAATATACTCTGGAATTGTTTCTAAGATACCTCTCTTTTCTTCACTAAGCAGAAAATGATATATTGGATAGACAAGCTAGGAGGAGTCAGGTGTCTGATTCCCTTTTTTTCTTTTGACTGGCTACAAAGATCAATTAATAAACACAAGCCCTTATCTAAATGCTGCCAATTAGAGAGAGCTATCCTTAGTAAGACTGCATTTCCAGAGTATGTTTGCTTTTGTTTTCGTTTCTTTTTCTTGCTGTGTTTTCAGTATTGATTTAATCCTATATGTTTCTCACCTTTGTCAAAACACCGTTCACTGTTCCTTGCCTTGCACAATTAAACTTTCCCTTCTGCTGCCATTGTATTTAGTCTCCCCTTTCAAAATAATAAAGACTAGCCCTCTGTCCCTCTGTGGAATGTTCCAAGGCTTTACCCTCTACACTGTAACATAACAATCCTGTATGCATGCAAAGTCATACTAACAAAGCCCAAGAGTAGATATTAAAAAAAAAAAAAAAACTACTCAAATGTGTTGCCACAGAAAATGAAGTTCTTTTCCTTGTTAATAACTAACTGACCTTGCCCTTCCTTACCCTACTAGCCTTTGTGTAATGTCCCTTGTCCTTACTACTTTTTAAAAATTGCTTGATAGCTTTTAAGTGCTAGATTCTTTAGAGGGAGCACAGTTAATGGCTCTGCTTTATCTGGTACCTAGATATCTATAGCCTCTATCTTGTCTTTTAGTCACAAATGACAAATTAGATGCAGCCATGACTTTTACTTTATCAGTTCCACCCAGGTTTTAAATTTTTATTATTTATCTTATAATAACTACATCACATTTAAATATGAGCTTCACAACCCATTTAGTTTTAGATTATACTTTTTTTCCCTCAACATGAAGAGGATAAGAAATATTTTTTCTCTTAAGTCATGTTGGTACTACCACAGCTCCCAAGTGGTCCATTGTTTCCCACCAAATATAGACATATAGCATGGTTATAAGACTAGTTTCAAAGAAAGCAGGTGTATCTTCTTCATTGGTTCCATCAGAATTAGTGTCACCATTAAGGGATACACAGAAAAAGTTAGAATCATAGAAAGAATAAACAGTATATTCTAAAACATTCTTATCTAGATTTTATTCTGTAATATTCTCATAGGTTGTAGAAAAGCCACTTGAAAATTAATATTCAGAAATACTCTATTCTTGAAGCATTTCTACTCAATCACAAGTTTTAGGATTGGTTTATATATGCATATTATGGGAATCTTCTGAAATAAGACATTATTTTACTTGGAAGGAGATATTATCACTATGGCTTGAGATGTGCCTACTGTACTTAAAGAAAAAACAAGTAACAGAATTAGATCACTAGTTAAGTGAGCAATTTAAGTCAAACTAACATATGAGTAAGCTTTAAACAATATACTAGTTTTATCAATCACATTTCTAGTTTGAGTAGGTACACACTTGAGTCATAAAAAGCTATTAAAGGGAGGGATGTTTTACACATTTTACAGGGAGTCATAACTAAATTCAATTTCACTTCAAATTTGATAAAAAGAATTTTTCGTAGTTCATTTTTATTTTATTTTCCTTGGAAACTTTACTGTGGCTTAAAGTAGTAAAGATTCCAGTCTGATCCATTCATTGCCTGATTACCTAGTGTTTTTTTTAAATAGCTTTTTATTTACAAGATATATGCATGGGTGATTTTTCAGCATTGACAATTGCAAAACCTTTTGTCCCAACTTTTCCCCTCCTTCCTCCCACCCCTACCCCCAGATGGCAGGTTGACCAATACATGTTAAATATGTTGAAGTATAAGCTAAATTCAATATATGTATACATGTTCAAACAGTTATTTTGCTATACAAAAAGAATTGGACTTTGAAATAGTGTACAATTAGCCTGTGAAGGAAATCAAAAATGCAGGTGGACAAAAATAGAGAGATTGGGAATGCTATGTAGTGGTTCATAGTCATCACCCAAAGTTTTTTCGTTGGGTGTAGCTGGTTCAGTTCCTTATTGATCTGTTGGAACTGATTTGGTTCATCTCATTGTTGAAGAGGGCCATGTCCATCAGAATTGATCATCATATAGTATTGTTGTTGAAGTATATAATGATCTCTTGGCCCTGCTCGTTTCATTCAGCATCAGTTTGTGTAAGTCTCTCCAGGCCTTTCTGAAATCATCCTGTTGGTCATTTCTTACAGAACAATAATATTCCATAACATTCATATACCACAATTTATTCAGCCATTCTCCAATTGATGGGCATCCACTCGATTTCCAGTTTCTGGCCACTACAAAGAGGGCTGCCACAAACATTCTTGCACATACAGGCCCCTTTCCCTTCTTTAAGATCTCTTTGGGATATAAGCTCAGTAGTAACACTGCTGGATCAAAGGGTATGCACAGTTTGATAACTTTTTGAGCAGAATTCCAAATTGCTCTCCAGAATGGCTGGATGTATTCACAATTCCACCAGCAATATATCAGTATCCCAATTTTCCCACCTCCCCTCTGCATTATCTTTCCCTGTCATTCTAGCCAATCTGACCTTACCTAGTGTTTTTTAAAAATGAGGTTCGGTCAAAACCATATCTTTCTACTTGGTAAACATATATGATTCACCTTCTCTTTAGTTCTTTTGATACTTATTATTAAGCAGAATTTTGCAACTGGGGATAGTGATTTAGTTTTGCTTTAGATAACACTGTTTTAGAAATATTTCCCAAGTTAACCTAGCCAAGGAATATTTGGGAACTTCAAATATGCTTGTAGAAACTTTAAATGTTGACTGGCACTTAGTACCTGGCATAGTACCTGGCACTTAATAATTGCTTAATAAAGGTTGATTGATTGAATTTGTAAGGGGAGAGGGTATGGAGACCATTGGAATAAATTTTTCAACAGAATGGAAGAAATTGTGTCCATTTTTACACCAAAAATCCTACATACATACATTTTCAGGTCATAGATAATTTTATATTTAATGTTTGAGATGAAAACAATGTTACTAACATCAATATGGGATTCTTCATTTGACCTAAAATAGCAGTGCTCCATGGTAGTTTGGCAATTACTTTAATTAGATTAGTTGAAATGGCCATTTGTTGTTCCAAGTCATAATTTTTTTCTATTTCAATACCAAGTTTCCAATTCATGAGCATTCTCTCTAATAAGAATGTTTCTTAGGATTCATAAGAACTTTTTAAAAAATGAATAGCACTGAGTATCTCAACTATAGTTTGAGAGAGAAGGATAGGCATATATAGTTGGCCTTCAGGGTTTTCTCCTTTGATGCCCAAAATCTAGGAATAACTTAACAATTGCTTGTGGATTGAATGAAACCCTCTCACTACATAGGTAAGTACCTATATCCTATGCTGCCCAGTACTCAAGAAGCACTGCAAGTACCACCATTTCCATTCTTCTCTTTCCATTAAAACTTATCAGTCAAACTTGCTCAGGGGTTTTCTACCAAGGACAGAATGTATATAAGCTAAGATGTTAATAAATGATAAGAGCCTTGATATATGATCTCACCTGGAAAGATTAAATCCTGCAAAGGCAGAATTCAAATTCAAGTTCTCTGACTCAGTCTGATGCTTTTTTCTTTACATCATTGATTCTAATAAGTGGAAAAGGCAATCTTCAAACTCTATTTCTGTGCTAAATATTGATTTTTTTTCTAGAGAGGGAGTATTTATGATCAGGGAAAGAAATGGATTAGATATATAGTATAATTGGTCAGAGGCAAAGAACAAGAGAAATGAAAATAGATTTGATTTTTGTCTGTGAATTAGCATATTTATAATTTTCTATAGTTTCTTGACATATTATAATTTTTAAACATACACATCAAATAGGGATAAGGTAGGGGTGGTAGAAATATTGATTTGAGGTAAGATTAAATGATGCAGTAATATCTAGTTGATCCAAGAGAGGGTCTAGAGTCAGGATAAACGAAATTTTAAACTTTCCCTCTATGACCATGGTCATCACTTATTTCAGTTTTAACTCCCTCGTTTACAAACCAAGGATAAAGAAGTTCAGCAATCCCTACTTCACTGAGTTGTTGTGCAGATCAAGTTGAGATAATCTGTATAAAGTACTTTGGAAGACTTGCAGTATTCGAAACATTCCAGCTTTTTATTTTTAAATATGATTGAATCATTAGAAGAAATTTGATTTTAAAATAATATGACTAACATTTACACAGAGCTTTAAAATGTCTTCTATATTATTTCATTTAATCCTCACAGTAGTCCTATAAGGTACAATGCTATTACCATCCCCATAAAAACAAACTGCTGTCAATTGTGAATGATAAAATTAACTAAATCTTTGCTTTTGTACATTGACACTCCCACTAATTGCCAGGCAAATTGGTTGAGAGATTCTTATCTGTTTTGTGAATAAATAACAAAAACTATTCTATTGAGAGTTTACACTATGATTTTAAAAAAATCTAAAATTCTACAGATAAGTAGAATATACATTTAGTTACAAAAAACAATAAATCACCCAATTATGTGCCTTGAATATGATGAAGAGTAGTTATCTTTTAAAAATTTGATAATTCACAGAAGAATTTAAAGTGATTCTTTAGGAATATGTAGAAATAAAAATGCTTCAGACCATAGAATGATTAAACCTATTATTTTACCTTTAAATAATCTCAACTTTATCAAATGTTAGTTTAGCCAGACTTTATATTTCTTCCTAAATTATGTGATTGTGTGTGTGTGTGTGTGTGTGTGTGTGTGTGTAAAATAATGGAGGTGCACAAATTTAGAAACTTCTCCATCCCAAAGGTTCCTAAGAATTTGTGTCTGAGCTGTAGTAAAGCCTTCTAAACTTCTATTTGTTGGCTCAGCCACATTCAGACACACTGTACATTGATCCTGAAATAGTGATGTCATTTTGGTCCTTTTTAAGTATAAAGAATAACAATTAGAGAGATAGGTAAATAATTTCAATTGTTATTTTAGTAGCATGTTAAATACAGAGATGGAAGATATGCTAGAAATTTTTTTGGTCCAAACATCTTATTTTCTAAATGAGTAAAATGAGGCTCAGAGATATCTTTTGGTCCTTTTTTTTTCTTTTCCTTGAACCATTTGTTGGCCTTTCCTGTTTAATTTCCCATTTTTCTATTCCCTAATTTCCTGTGTAATTTCTTCTTCTTTATTCTAGATAAATAGATTCACAGATAGATAATAAATGAGAAAAATGGGATTTAAATCTAGAATTTTGGATTACAAATTTAATGCTCTCTTCAGTATACAGAAGTGAATTATAAAGGGAAGACGTGAACCTTATAATAGGTTTGAAATTGAATCATAAAAAGAGAGCTAGAAGTCATCATAGTAATAGCACTGAAGAAGGTAGCACAATGCTGAGGAGCCTGGCTTCTGGTACTCCATCACAAGATAGGCCCCCATAGTTGTTGGTATTTGCTGAACATAGCTGTGGACACCTGAAAAAGTAGTATGGAGTTATCATTGTTTAATCTAGTTGAAATGAAGTAATTTCTTGAATTAATCAAGGAGAGAAATTAAAGGTAGACATATATGGATACAAAATACACTCTTCCTATATGTAATTATGTGTGTATGTATATGTAATATATATGTCTATTTTATATATGAGATATACATATATTATACACACACACACACACACACATATATATATATATATATATATAAAGAGAGTATCCTAAAAGTCTGCATACAGTTTTAATTTAGTAATGTTTGAAATCAATTAATTTAAAGCTTTAATGACTTCAAATTATACAAACATTTTGGGGGCACCCTATATAATAATAATGACAATAGTAACTACCTACAATCAGTACCATTTTTCTCAAAGAACACATCTAAATAAGCAAGGAATATTATCCAGGTTAAGCCTCTAGCAGACTGTAGCTCTAACTTGGTCTTCTCTGTCATTCAAGTTAAAACTGGGTATAATGAATGCACCAGATAAATGTCTTTTTATTTTGTAAAGGTTTAAGTCTTCATGTAGTAGCATCTCTATCCCAAGTAAAATCAGTGATAAGCCTGAGATGGACCAGAAAAAGAAGAAAGAAAGAGATTTTAGAATGAAAGAAGCTTACATAAGAGGAGATAACATCAGCATTCACTTTTATGTTATTAATGTGCCCTTGTCAAAGAAAAATAAAAAGGAACACCTATTTCAAGTTCATGATTTTTCTTGAAAGAAATGAGAGAATGCTGTAGCAGGCCATTTACTAGGGCTCTTAAATAAATTAATTAGTAGTTTTAGTGTATACATCCATGTTGGTGGGAGGGGAAAATTGAAAAGATCCATGTGGGTGACTCTAATTGTCCTTTCAGTCATGCAGGCATGGTCATAGATTTGGTCTAATTAATTCTGTATTCTTTTGGCAACATACTGGATTTATCTAAGGTCTTGATGAGATTGTCATGGAAAGGCTAGAAAAAATAAAAGTTAAATGTCAGCAATGTTGAAAGTTAATTTCTTCTCTCTGCTTGTCTCTGTCTGCACACAAATATTTGGATCATGTTCACCATAGGCAGCACCTGACCTTTTTGTCTCCCATTAAAACTTTTACTCCAAAAAGAAAAGAATTCTTAACATTATTATTATGTGATCAGTTATTTAAATAATTAAAATTTCTAAATCAAAATTATCTCCTTGGTGTATAAAAGAACCATTCAACTTTGATAAATGTAGACTAATATAATTTTAAACCACCTTTTCAATTCTTTTTCTGACATCATATTTCTCTCTTCTCTCTTTTTCTCCTTCCTGTCACACTATCTTTTGCTTTTTTCTCCCCATTTTTACACAAGACATTCTTGATGTCTGAATTAGTTTAGACAACTTTATCCTTTTTAAGACCTATGCCTTGATTATTAGACTTAATCTTATTAATGTAATTTCTGGGATGTTCAATAATTTATGCACTAGTACAACTTTACTCCATCCTTTTAATTATTTACTTTTAGTCAAAACTTTATTTTTTTGCCAAAACTTAAAAAAAATTTAACTCTGAGGATCAGTTTGTTTTTATTAATTATAAATATTGATGAGAATATAATCTAAGGTCTATATTTTATTTAGAGACTAGTTTCAGAGTTTAAAACTACTGGATAGTTGGTATTAGTTAATTGGTCTTCTATAAATATTAATAGCTAACTGTAACATGTAATGGTGAGAATTGTAATGATCAAATATGGTAAAAAAAAAAAAAAAAAGTAAGTGAGCTATAAGAACATTTTCTGAGGTTAGCATCTCTTTTCTTAACTTTGTACATAACTAAAGTCTTGAGAGCATAGGAGGGGTCCAGAATACTTAACAGAAAGAGATAAATAAAAGAAAGTAATGGGGTGAGAGAAGGAGTAGAGAAAGAGAGACACAGAGACAAAGATTATTCTGTAGTCTCATAGAAATACGTGGAAATGCAGTAGAGAAACAGAATTGTAAAGTAA
This sequence comes from Sarcophilus harrisii, assembly GCF_902635505.1. Lineage (NCBI taxonomy): Eukaryota > Metazoa > Chordata > Mammalia > Dasyuromorphia > Dasyuridae > Sarcophilus > Sarcophilus harrisii. The sequence goes on along the minus strand of NC_045426.1, from coordinate 234,993,805 downwards.
CTCTCTCTCTCTCCCTCCCCTTCCCCCCCCCCCCCCCCGGCAATTGGGGTTAGGTGACTTGCCCAGGCTCACACAGCTAGGGAAGTGTTAAGTGTCTGAAGTTAGATTTGAACTCAGGTCCTCCTGACTTCAGGGCTGGTGCTCTATCCACTGCGCCATCTAGCTGACCCTAGGGAATCAATTTTAATGAAAGATTTTTTAAATGTCTCATAATTTTAGAGCCTTCCCTCCATTCATTATTCCCCATTTATCTTATATATAACTTTGTTGTACATATTCATATGCTTTTCTCCTCCATTATATTGTAATTGCCTTGAAATCAGAGACTGTCTCTTCTTTTTGAATTTCCATTACACAGTACAGTTTCTGGCATAGAGTATGAGTTTAATAGATGCTTATTGACTAACTAAGGAAAATTTTAATTATTGTCTCAGCTAGTTTTAAATTTCTTGTTCTAAAAAGTAGTCTTTCCCTTCCATATATTCATTTGAAATTACATTTTCTCACAAAAGTAATTATGAACCATACTTGAAATAACTGAGATTGAGAATAGTTAAATAGTGATTTTATTAGTAGGGAAAATAATGTCAAGAAGCATTGAAGGCATTGCATCATTCTTAATCTTTTAGACATTTCAAAGCATGTGGTTTCTAGTTACAGTCTCTCATTCTTAATAAATAATAAATTCTACAGAACATAAGCATCTCCCAGTTAGATAATAATTATATGCTAAGTACTGATGAATTTTGCCCACTAGAATTTAGCTTATAATGCACATAAAATTTCCAAATGTATTTTTCTGTATTTATATGTAGCTTAGAGGCACAAATATAACACACTGGACTTGGAGTCAGGAAAGTTCAAATGGGACCTCTGATACATGCTAGTTGTTGATCTAGGCAAGCTATTTAACCTCTACCTTAGTTTTCTCAGCTCTAAAATGGATAGTAATGATAGCACTTACTTCTCAGGATTGTTGTCAGGATACAATGAGATAATATTTGCAAGGTGTTTTGCAAACCTTCATGTAAACATTTGCAAACCTAGCTATTATTATAGATTAGTAAAAATTTCATATAACTTAAAAATGCTTCCTCTAATCCTCGGAATTTAGAAGCAGTTGAACAAGTATTTTTTTCTTACATGCAAGCATTTTGTTTGTTAAATTATGATTAGTAAGTTATAAGTTCCCAAGGGTTTTTCAATTCTCTTTTCTCCTTTATTCTGCTCTCCAACCAGGGGTAGATAGCTGGTGACCAAGAGAATTATTCTTTATTGTTACAGTTTGGAGTTCCCTTTAGGAATAATAGAATCAATTGTATCAATGGTGCAATCACTTTTTATATCTATAGAGTGTTCTGTCCATCAAAAACAACTCCCTTTAAGCAGTACAAGTATTTTTTTTTGCATAAAAATTACAAAAACAAATACTTTTAAAGCTAAATAGTCATGAAGAAGTACAAAATTACTAATTTTTTGGTCAAAGTATCTCAAGAAAGTCCAAAAATACTTTGACATCTGCTTTAGGATCTGGAAAAATTAAATTGGTTTTGTTATAGATATGCAATTTGGACCAATGTATTATTCCATTGATAATTTAGACCCCTATTTTCTTTCATTATAAGTTCTGAGGAATTGGGGGATTGTTATTATTTATAAAAATCAAATGCAAATTCCCAAAAGTTGAAGTTTGGTCATGTGAAGAATTCACAATAGCCATTCTCTTTGACAAAAGGGAGATTTATTTAGGAGAATAGATTACAGACAAAATAAAGGATTACACAATAGACACTAATAATGGCAAATAAGAAATAGAGTTGGGTGAGTATAGAAAAAAGGTTTTAATAATTAATGGTGGAAAGGGCAAGTTCCCTAGTGGAATTTGCCATTTATCAGGAGAAAGGAAACACTTCATGAGGTTAGGCTTGGCAGACCAAATCCTGAAAGGGACTCAGCACCCAAAAGAGGTAGTTAGCTATAATGAGGAGAAGTGGGTTTGGAGAGACACCACAAAGCATGATGGAGTTAGGAGAGATACTACATGGCATGGGGGAGGGTAAGGGGAAAGATAGCATGAGACAAAGTGCCATGGCAGACTGACCCAAAGAAGGACAGTGAGTATGGCATGGCTCTAAGTAGATTTTATTAGGAAAATTTAACCTCAGAGACATTCCGGGAATTTCTGAAAGGACATGGCAAGAAGAAGATGCCCAAGACTCCTTCAGAGGGTGGGTCTCATGGGTTTTGACATAACTTGGATTTCTGACTAGACAATCTCCTTAGAGAGTGGGACCATGGAGCAAAACTGATCTCTATCAGTACCTTTTCTCTGCTTGTCTCAATGACTGATTTTTCAGTTTCTGCCCAATACACCATTCAGGACCTTATCACAAGGAACTCTTTGATTAAATGAGGCAGCATGATACAATGAAATATTCTAGATTGGCACTCAGAAGTTCTTTTCAAGTTGCTGGCCGCTTATTTAACATCCCTTTCCAAAGCTGTTCTTTTTTTAAAAATCTTATTTTTTTCTTGTAGTATACTAAAATCCCTTTCCACATAAGTGTGCAGAGAAAACATATGTTAGTGAATAAAGAACTGACCTCTAAATCTAAGAAGACCTGAATTCAAATCTTACCTCTCTAATCCATGTTGATTGTGTGATTCCAGGTAAATTATTCAATTGTGTTCTAAAAAAATCTCTTCATTCTAAATTACTGACCTGCATTGATAGCACCAAAAATAGAATGGCTGATGAATCTCATGAGAAAATTTGGCAGCAAAATCACAGATTCAGTCTCACAAATCTCTAATTATACCTTAGAACTCTACTATATAATATAACCCCTAAACTGTGGCATTCATTATAGCATGTGATAATATTTGTAAGATTAAATGGGATATTTGTAAGGTGCTTAGCAATTTTTGGCACCTAGTAGGTGTATATAAATGCTGGCTGTTATTATTAACATGGGCCTAACATGGAACATATTCAAAGCAATCAAGTTGCCAGGAGTTAGCAAAAATCTCATTAGAGTATGCTTGTACTATGGATCCCAAAGACTTTATTATAAAGGAAGACTAACTAGTATAGTTGCCAGTTTACTGAAATTTGTTTTTTCCTCCTTGATTTTGTAGAGGAGAAAAAATATGGAATAGAATGCAATAGAAAAATAACCTAAATAAAGAATTAGTTGAATTTTGTAATTTTCTAAGTAAATCTATTTCTGGTTATATAGTTTTAACTCCCTATAAATTCTCAAAGGAAGATGAGACCAGGAAGTTAGAAAATATAAATGCTTTGTCTGGTTTCAGAATCAACTTTGATTTTGGGTTTCTAGTCCTATTTGTAGTAATATAGCAAAGTGAAGAAAAAAATAAACATGAACACTTCCAAAGCTATACAAATCTGAAATAATCATTCCCCAATATTAGACTTTGCATTAACAGAATACTAAGAACCAGAATCATCCATATGGGCCAACCTGACAATCCATTGTATATACAATGATTTAGAGATGATGACTTAGAAGGGACAAGGGACAAGTCACTTCTTATCTCTGAGAATTGTTACTCTTCTTGAAAAAATTAATGGGAAGTTAGATGGCATAATGGGTAAAGTCCTGGGCTTAGGATCAGGAAAACTCATCTTGCTTTGTTCAAATGTAGCTTTAGACATTTACTAAATACACCCTGGGTGGGAAACTTACCCTGTTTGACTTAATTTCCTCATCTATCAAATGAGGTGGGGAAGGAAATGGCAAAAACAGTAGTATTTTTGCCAAGAAAATTTCAAGTAGATGCAAGAAGAATCTTAGATGACTAAATGACTCAAGCTTGCATATCTATGGTATGTTAAGGTCTCTTCACAAAAAGCTCATGAGATGGGCAATGTAAGAATTAATCCCATTTTATAATTAACATTCAGGGAGAGAAAATTGACTTGACAATGGTCATAAAACTGACATCAGTCAAAGCCACATTTAAATCTAGATCTACTGATTTCCAGAGTAGTATTGTGAGTATGTATGTTTTTTTTTTCTTACTACACCAGAGGGATCTCTAAGACCATGTCCAGCTCTAATATTCTATGATTCTGTGACTGAATTGAGAATAAGAGGGAGAAAAACCATGGTAGATAAAAACCAATTGCAGAAACTAAGATTATGTGGTGTGGAGAATAAAAGGTATACGAAGAACATAGTGACTGTCTTAAAGTAATTGAAGGATTATCAGATGGAAGTGGAAGGTGGGGGCATTTTACTGTGTGTGTGTGGGTGTGGGTGTGGGTGTGTGTGGGTGGTCCTAGAGCACAAAATGTGAAGCTATGGTTGATAGTTAAAGAGGTAGACTTGCTATTCAATATATGGGAAAACCTTCTACCAATTAGAAATGGTTAAAAAAATAAAACAGATAGCTTTGGAAAGTAGACTTCTTTAAATGAGCATTGAATGACCACTTGTCAAGGTTATTGTAGAGGGGATTAGATTGTACTTGATGATTTCAGGGATTACTTCCAAATGTGAGATTCTGTGATTTGTGACTAAAAACATAAGCAAACTATCCATAATGGGGGTATGTCACTGCCATTGATAAAAGAGTTACATAAATGTTTTTGTGGAGGGAAAAACACTACCACCACCACAATATTTTTACTTGAATGAATTTTATACAACCATCCTATTCTCTTCCTACTCTATAAATGGCATCACAGCAAGAATATAGCTATTTATTTTATTTATTTTTTTATAAAGCTTTTTATTTTCAAACCATATGCATGGATAATTTTTCAACATTGACCCTTGTATAGCCTTGTGTTTCAGATTTTTTCCTTCTTCCCCCTACCACCTCCCCTAGATGGCAAGCAATCCAAGATATGTTATACACATTAAAATAGAATATAGCTGTTTTAAAGGTGATAGCACTTAGCACAATGCCTGCAGTACTTAGTACAATGCCTGGCATATAGTAGGCACTTAATAAATGTTGATTGATTGGTAAAACATGAGGTGACTGTGGTTAGCTACAATAAACACTGTTTTAATAAATGAAATTTTAAAATAGCTACAGAACTCAGGACTAGGGTAATTAATAAGCTTTCCTGGTCATAGACAAATTTAATCATAGTAAACTTTGTACAGAATGGGTGCCACCAGTTCTCCAAATACAGCTCTTTAACCCCAACAACAGCAACAACAAAAAGAGATGCCTTCATCTTTCATTTATAAAAATAAGCTCTATTTCCATGTCTGATGGTGTTTCAGTTTACTTTTCGACCATCTGGTTCACATTATGCTGTGAGACAATAAAAAGTCTGTTTCCTGCAGTGATAACCACAGAGAGATCCCATTTCACATTCAGTGTGGTCATCCTGATTGGCCTGGGTGTGGCTTTGAGGACATTAAAATTGTCTCCACTTAGGAATTCTACTTTCTTTTTAAGTGTGGGATTTGGGGGTTTGGGGATTTAATTTTTACATTTTTTCATAAATATTATAACTAGCACTAGTGTGGAAATGGAAATGCTTTTGCAAAATACTTGGCTTGCTTATTCTTGCTGCCTTGCTGGACTGTATGCCTGACATTTTATGGCAATAAGATTTTCAAACAAGAAAAATTGGTTTGCTAGATTCCATTCACCCAAGTTGTCATGAGGATTTCGAGGGAAATTGCAGTCTTGTCTTACTATAAAGCAGAGTTGAGAGTCTATTTTTAGGGAATCTTACTCTAAGGCTTTTCTTGATGTTTTGCCATCTTTCTAAGCACTCAGGGCCAAGACAAACCAAATCTACTTTTGGATAGGGAAGGATTTTCACCCTTTTTGCATATGCATATTTTTCAAAAGGACACAGAGACGTTTTTGTTGTCTTTGTGGTCATTAGGTCTGCTTTACACAGATGCCTATTAATCACTTCACTATGGAGACAGACACATTCATCATATCACACCAACTTGGAAACAAGCAATCTGGTGAATTGATAGTAAAGAGAAAAGGAATCCTGGCTTAACTATAACAAGTTATTCTCCTTTTAGTGTTTTTCATGATAAAGAGGTGGAAGGAACTTTTAAATTTTTTTTAAATTTAACTCCATTAAGGAGATTTTAGCAAATTGGTCAGAACCTTTCAGCCATCTCTTCAAAAGGGAAGGGAAGCATACTATATGATGGGAGGTGAAAACATTCTAGTCACATTTTAGATACAATGGTATTAAACTTTCAGTGACTAGGTTATGTGTGTTAAAGAACAACTTGAAAAAGGATATGTGAGTGGAGAGAATGGGACAGATATGAGAGCTGTTATAGAGATGGCATTAAAATGATTTAGCTACTAATTGGCTAGGTGGAGTGAGGCAGAATAAGGAGTAGAAAAATGACTCCAATGTTGCAAATCTGTGTAGAGAACTGCAGTGCCCTTGACAAGAGGTTAGGGAGAAATGTTTGAAGAAGAAAACAATGAATTTTCTTTTTGATATGTTGAATTTTTGATGTCTATAGAACATACAGTTTAAATTTTCAAAAAGGTATTTGGTGATGTGAGACTGGCTCTTGGGAGAGAAACCAGAGCTAGGTATAGATCAGGAAGTCATCTGCAATGAGAACATGACTAAATCCATCCATGGGAACTGGTGAGGTCACTGAAAGACTATGTATGTAGAGAGAAAAAAGGGGAAGGGAAGGAAGAGGAGAGCATTGGGAGGATAAGACAGAGAAGAGGGGAGAGAAAGGGAGAAGAGAAGGAAAAGAGTAAAGGCAGAACATGTATTATAATCCATCAAAGGATTATATCTATCTATCTATACAAGCTTTCTGTCTATATAACTATCCCAGCTTTCTGTCATTTGCAAATTTGACAAACATGTTATTATTGCTTTTGTCCAGATAAAAGTATTACACACAAAGCACAGATATTTAGGGTTCTCCACTAAAGACCACCTGTGATGTGATAAATTCCAAATTCATACAATTCAATAATTATCAAGTCCAATTTTTTCATTCTTTATGCAATAATATGATGAGTTACTTTTTACACTTTGCTAAAAATTTGGATAGATTGTATCTATAGCTTTTCCTTTACCTACTAGTTTAATAACTCTAATAAAAATAAGGTTAGTCTGGAACAAATCATTGCTCTTTTTCTAGATGTTCACTAATTCTCTGATGATTTATAAAATACAGGATAATATGGAAGTGATTTGAAATGTAGATTTGGAGGGGAGAGAGTATGTTTGACTATAGTCATATTTTTTTCAGTGAATTATGAGGCAAGGTTCTCTGCTGGAAAGGTGGGGAGAAATGATGGTGTTAGTGATTTGAGAAAAGAAGAGACAGTTTGGAATAATTGCTGTATAATAAAATTGTCAGCCAGGACAGAATAAAATGATGGTTTGTATCACTAAGGTCCACTTGAGATTGGATAACATAAATTTGTAGTGGAATGAATCAATACAGTTGCATGATTTCTTTTTATCAATATTTAACAGAAGGAAATGGAGAAAGCAGATAATAGGAATATGTCAGAGTTTTAAAAGGAATAAATGGTGCTAGGACAATGGATCTAGTAACTCAAAAGTCAAGAACAGTGTAAAGTTGAAAGTGGTTAACTAAAGTATCAGATCTTCAAGAGAAGAAAATTTAGTTCTGAGCAGGAGTAATAATGTAACAAATCAGGGAAGGGCAGAAGACACTGGAAATTATGATGGAGACAGAGCATAGTAAGCCAATTCCAATAGATTTGTGATGGAGAGGGCTATCTACATCCAAAAGGAGGGCTGTGGGGATTGAACTGAAACTATTGAAACATAGTATTTTCACATTTTTTGTTGTTATTTCCTTTTTTTCTCTCTAATTTTTTCTTTTTGATTTGATTTTTCTTGTGAAGCATGATAAATGTGTAAATATGGATAAAAGAATTGTATATGTTTATCGTATATTAGATTACTTGCTGTCTAGGGGAAAGGGTGGAGGGAGCAAATGGAGAAAAATTTGGGACACAACATTTTGCAAGGGTAAATGTTGGAAACTATCTTTGTATATATTTTGGAAATTAAAAAGCTATTATTAAAAAAAAGACAGAGAATAGTTTGAGGATTGGTATGTCATAGGGAAAACCAGAAGGACAAGAGGTTCTGGTCAGACAGGAATTTCAAAATTGTGTGTTAGAGAAATGAAATATGTGTAAATAATCAAGGGAATAGCCATTCTTGTACATGGTTAAGGTGGTAACATAGTGGATACTACACTAGATTTAGAATCAGAAAGACCTAGATTTCAATCCTGCTTCAGATACTTAACTAAGTGACACTGAATAAATTACTTATCTTCCTCTCTCACCTTCAGTTTCCTTACCTATAAAATGGACTTGGTGTTCTCTAATGTCTTTCCTTCCAGTTCTAAGTCTATGATCCAATGTAGCTGAAAAGCACAAGAACTGAGAAGGTTGATGAACCTGGAAGCAAGTTTTTGAGACATAAGTATGTAAGTCAAAGTCCCCAAGTGTAAGGGCAGGAGTTGGGGTGGAAGGAGAAGAAGACTATAAACTATATATTAAGAAAGGAGAATGACCTAAGAGTCAGTAGAAAATAACCACCATGATATGAAAAGAGCAATATTTCTGAATGGAGTGTACCTCAGAGGAGGAAATGGTGGGTGGAGAAGGACCTAGAAGGAATAGTGAGAAGCAATAAGCATAGTCCACTGGGTCAGGCACATGAGAAAAAAAATGCAACCAGTACTAAAGGGTGGTCAGATACAGGCTGACTTCAAAAGAGAGCCGGATTTCTGTGTTTGCAAAAACATGGAAGAAGCATCACAGTATAACCCATGATTATCTTGGGTTATAGAAAATCACATACTGAAGAATAAAATTCTGTTGGCAAGTAGAATTCTTTGGTTTGTCAGGCCTAATTTACTGAAGTTGAGTTGAGTGTTAAAGGGAAAATGCTGGAATTATTTTTCCCCTTTGCACTGATTGTAGAAGAGGGAACACTACAAGAAATAGGGAAGGTATGAATGAAACTTCTTTGCTTGAGATTTTAGAACTGAGGCATAAAGTGAGATGTTTTGTTTATTTTCAACTTGAAGTTGTGGTATGAGTCAAGACATTAAGTGAAGGAGGGCGAGAGAGAAAGAGTAAGAGAAATAAGAGACAAAGAGAGACACACAGAGAAAGAGACACACAGAGAAAGATATCAAGATTTCTTGACAAGATTCCAAGAGACTTCAGTTCTTTCATCTGATAAAAGATGATGAGTTCTTAAATTTGTTTATACTTTCTGTCTTAAATAGTAGCATTCCAGATTTAAGCAACTGTCAATGAGCATTTACTTATTTTTTTTTTTTTTGGCCTTTTTTTTTTTTTATTTAATAGCCTTTTATTTACAGGATATATACATGGGTAACTTTACAGCATTAACAATTGCCAAACCTCTTGTTCCAATTTTTCACCTCTTACCCTCCCACCCCCCCCCCTAAATGGCAGGATGGACCAGTAGATGTTAAATATATTAAAATATAACTTAGATACACAATAAGTATACATGACCAAAACATTATTTTGCTGTACAAAAAGAATCAGGCTCTGAATTATTGTACAATTAGCTTGTGAAGGAAATCAAAGATGCAGGTGTGCATAAATATAGGGATTGGGAATTCAATGTAATGGTTTTTAGTCATCTCCCAGAGTTCTTTTTCTGGGTATAGCTAGTTCAGTTCATTACTGCTCCATTAGAAATGATTTGGTTGATCTCGTTGCTGAGGATGGCCTGATCCATCAGAACTGGTCATCATCTAGTATTGTTGTTGAAGTGTATAATGATCTCCTGGTCCAAGCATTTACTTATTAATAAGTTCTTACTATGTACCAAAAACTATACTAAACTCTGGAATACCCTCCAAAAAAAGGTAAAGATGGGGGGAGAAGATGAGATATATGGAATTAGATAAATATAAGGTGTATCTATGTGGGGGTGGGGGTGGGGAGGAAGTATATACAACATATCTTAGTGTGAAATGCACTCATTGTAGAGGGACAGCAATTTGGGAAGAACATCCTGAACTGCCATCTTTAAAAACTAAATTGTATTTTAAAGCCAAGTATCTTTCTTTTTTTCATTATTAAATTTTATGTTTAATTTATGGAATAAAACAAGCATTCCCATAGCAGTATAATTAAAAAAAAAGAGAATTGCACATGAAATTGTAGATGTACTGTGTACAATTTGTTGTGCCTTTCAGATATACAAAAAAAATGAGGTTAAATAATAGGAGAAATATTAATTGTTCATGGATAGGCAAAACCAAGTAGTTTAGAAAGCAGAGATTAAGAAGAACATTTCAAGAATGGGACCCAGTCAACACAAAACAGAGAGCATTGTGGGGGCAAATAGGCTAATATGTTTAGACTGTAGAACACATGTAGAAGAATAATAAGTGAGAAGAATGGAAGAGGCTAGATTGCAAAAGGTTTTAAATGTCAAAAACCAAGAATTTTTATTTGTTCCTAAGAACAATAGAGAATTATTATAGTTTACTGAGTATGGAGTAACATGAAAAGACCCACACTTGAGGAAAATCACCTTAGCAGCCATATGAATGAGAGAGACTTGAAGCAATGAGTCAAAATTATGGGTGCATGATCTAGAGTGGTGAATAAACAAAAGAGACCAATGAGGAAAATGTCATGGAGAAAGGAATTGTAAAATTTGGCAACTAATTGGATATATGAAGTGAGTAAGAATGAGTTGAGATGACACCAGGATCAGAAATATGGATGACTGGGAAGATAATAGTTCCCTTGACAGTAACGAGGCATTTCAGGAAAGTAAGATAATAAATTCTTTTGGGGACATATTACATTTGAGATGTCTAAAGGAAATCCACTTGAAAATATCCAGTGAGCAGTTGGTGATGCTGAGCTGAAACTCAGGAGAGAGACTAGAGCTGGATCTCCAGACTTAAACAGAGATAATAATGAAACCCATGGGAGCCAATGAGGTCACCAAGTGAGAGAGTATTGAAACAAAAGAGTGCCTAGGACAAAACTTTTGATGGAATTGCAGGAAGAGGGATCACTGGCTAGAAAAGTATAAGAGAAAGATAAAGAGAGAAGTTCAGATGTTCTATCTCAGATCAGGAGAATTCTGGATGGGGAACTCTACTAAGTGAAAGAAAATCTTACTTTCTTTTCCCATTATAAAATATATTAGTAGGTATCTAATTGTTTTTTATTGGTTAATTTATTAATCTATTGTTTCAGGGATATTTGGGAAAATGAATGCTAAATGTGGAATAGATTTGGAGTACATATGGATTCAAATACCAACCCTGTCATTTAGGCTTTTTATGGTCTTAGGAAAGTAGCAAAAACTTTCTGAATCTCAGCTTCTTTGACTGTAAAGTAGATGAGGGGAGGGCAGTAGTGGACTATCTTGACTCATAAGGTTCCTTCCTGCTCTAAATATGTGATCCTATGATTTGTGACCCCCAAATGCTTAACTAAATTACTTAATCTATTTTCAGCAATTTACAATTACCATCTAAGTTAATTATGATTAAATTTAAATGAAAATAAAATCTCTTGGGATGTGAGCGTCTAATTGCTACTGTAAGATTAAGAATATTATGCTAAAAATGGAATATGTTTGAAGTGAATGGATTTACGCTTTACTCCAGGGCCTGAAAAATCTCTAGATTTAAAATGAAGCATCAAGAAGATTACATTCTTAATTGATTCCCCCCCACCCCAAATGCTGAATTACTGTTTACTCCAATTTCTACAATTGTAACTAAGAAGATCAACTTTTATTACCTTAGGGCATGGTGAGAAATCATCAGTGGCTAACAAATTAATGCAAAATACTTTTTTTTTTAAGGGAAAGGATTAACAATACCCTATTTTCACTTGGTGAAAGTAGCAACTTTAGATGACAGATTATATTTAAAGCAGAATAGCAGACACTTATATATTCTTCCTTTTCAGCAGCTCCAGTAAGGCAGATACAGTATTGCAGGAAAAAAAAAAAACTATACACTTCTTACAAAAATAATAACCAGCACTGTCATATGTTAATATTTTCAAAGCACTTTTCACATTATCTCATTTTTGTTGCTATTATCATCCTATTTTTGTTGCTATTATTATCCCCTTTTTGCAGATGAGATTGATAAAGGATAAATGATCTACCCAATATCACATACCCAGTAAATGTTTCATACAGAATTTAAATTCAGGTCTTTTTGACTCAAAGTCCAGCACTCTAAGTACACTGTGCTCCAGTTCAATACCTATAGCATCCTTTTTTCCCCCACCTAAATTCAATTTTTAAAAATTTTCAGATTTTTATTCTCTCCCACCTTCCACCTTTTCCTCTATGCCTACAATTGAAAAAAAGTATGAAAATCAAAACTTTTGTTACAAACATGTATAGTTGAAGCTAAAGACATTTCCACATTAGCAATGTGAAGAAACAATATCAACTTGTATTCTTGAATCCGTCACCTCACTATCAAGAGATACTTCCTGTAGCTTCTTCAAAGCTTGAAGTATTGAACCTTGTCTAGATTAGTATAGTAGGGCCATTAACCACAATTTAAAAAGGTCTGTCTATGTAAATTCAAAGAATTTTAAAGTGAAAAGGTGAGATGATTAATTTCTCCTGCCCGTCTCATTTTCTACATAGAGTGATAAATGTCTCTCCAAATAAATGACTATGTGATATCTAAGCAGCTAGATGGCACAGTGGATACACTACTGGGTCCAGAGTCAAATCCAGCCTCATATGTTTACTAGTTCTGGGATTCTGGGCAAGTTTGCCTCAGTTTCCTCATCTGTAAAATGAGGATAATAACAGCATCTGGTTTCCAGGGTAGTTGTCAGCATTGCATAAGAAAATTATAAATTGTTTAGCATAATGCCTGGTATATAATAAGTGCCATATAAATATTAATTATCATTCTTCATGAAGCATCCCCATTAGAGAGATGAAAAAGAGAAAATGCATGCAAGACTTATGTGTCCAAAGAGATTTACTAGTGCATATTCCTTACCACCACTTGTAAAGAGGATCTCCAATTCTCCAAATTATCAAATGAAGCCTAGCTAGTAATTAACATGCAGATAGTCCATTTTAGGTCACATAAGCCCATCTGAATTGTTTAAAGATCAATTTCTTATCTTTTTTTAATGCTTGGTCTTATTGTCTTTTAGTAATTATTAAGAGTGTTTGTCAATTTTTAGAAATTTGCCCCAAAGATAAATATTAAAGTTTACTAGGCAGTTAAAAAATAATTATTTTTGTCATATTTATTACCAGAGTTACAAGCATTCCAAAGATAGACCACTAATTTAGAAATTCATTTCAAAATTCTAGACAAGTGGTGTATATTACAAATATAATATCCACTGTGATCAATTCTTCCCACCTTCTGAAAATATTGCTATCAATATTGTCAGGGAATCTTACTTAGAATGATTTGAAATTGGTATCTTTTGCTAAATATTTTCTTTTTTGTTGATTGTATTCTTATATTTCCCTGCCTTAAGGAATTTGTGATCTCAATGGGGGAGAAGGAAGAAGACAGGCACACCTTCTAACACTGTAGATTGTTCTGAGACTTATTTGTCCCTTTTCTCCCATAAATCCCTTTAAGTGTCCACTCAAAATATTGGAGGTCTACCTTTAGGTCTTTTGACATTGCTTAGATATCTATTTCTTGTATTATGTATGTGTGCAGCTTAATTGCCTTTTTGAGCAACCAATGAAAAAATGATTAGTCTGTGTACTAGAAAATATAGTATTGCTGCTATGCTCTGAATAGATAATTTTACAGTTCAACTCCCACTAAACAAGCCTATTTTCACTAGGCCATGTCTTGTCTCAGCATCTATTCAACCCCATTTTGGCAGGACAAAGTATGAAACCAAGAAGCATAGACCTGTGACCATCATGCATTCAATCTTTATACTCCCCATTGGAGCTACTAGGAAATTATCAAGTATGGAACAGCTGTGATCTTAGCTCCAAGTTTGCCAATAACCATCAATCTCTTTCTCCTTCTCTGTGACTTTCTTCAACTTTCTATAATGACCAACCTATCCCCATTGTCTCAGAACCTTAAGTCCTATAAAGGAAAGAAATAGGAGATAAAAGGAAAATTTGGAAACTGCATAGGAAATTTGCTCTCTTTAAGTTCTATTTTTAAAAGACACTGCTTTGATCCACCACTACCCCCAGGTGAATAAAATGGATTTTAGTCTGTTGTTTGTGTTTCTTTTGAGCAAAAATGTTAACTTACAATATAAAGTACCAGGTTGAGTTTAAATTTTCAAATAAAATAGCATTTAAGGTTTGCAAAAATGCTTTATAAATAGTACCTTATTTTATCCTCACAGTCAACTTGGGAATTAGATCCTGTTTTTATTCCCATTTTATAAATAAGGAAACTGAGACAGACAGAAGTTAAGTGATTTGATTTGGGCCACACCGCTAGTGTCTGAGATCATATTTGAACTCTAGTCTTCATGACTAGATAGTCCAATACTATATCAACTGGACCACCTATTTGGGAAAATATAGTTTATTTTATTATCTAGCTGTGTTAGATGCTGAGAAAAGTGGGTTCCTATAAATGTTTTGTTGTTTGATTGTTTTTCAGTCATGTCCAACTCTTTGTGCCCCTATATGGCATTTTCTTGGCAAAAATAGTGGAATGTTTTGCTATTTCCTTTTCCGGCTCATTATACAGATGAGAAAACTGAGGCAAAAAAGGGTTAAATGACCTGCCCAGGGTCACACAGATCATAAATATCTGAAGCTGGATTTGAACTCAAGAAGATGAGTCTTGGTGACTCCAGGCCCCACATTCTATCCACTGTGTCCTAGCTGTCATTCTCCTTGGCTGAAAAAGTATTCAGTGGTTCACTGACATTCCCTTACATGAAACTATCATTGCAAAATTGAAAAATAACTGTTATTTGCCATTGCACATTTTTAGTACCATAACAACCTGTAGATAGCATTGGGAGAAAATCAGAGCTGCTGTTTTTTGTATAACAGCAAGAAAATATAAATTTAAAAACATCACATACATTAGCTCAGTTTGTAATGCCTCAGTTTTAAAATATATTTCAGTGCAAGATACCCTACTGTTAGGAGACCGCTACAACATAAAAGGTGTGAGTTATAGCTGAAGTCCCCTACTGTTACTGTTTTTCAAGTTTTACCCTTAAAAGTCTATGAAGATAATCTGAAATTTTTTAATAAAAATATTACATTTGGAAATCATTCCATTTCTCAGTCTTATAGTGGTTTCCAGGAGATAGTTTGTGGAGGTTGTCCTTTATCATCAAAGACATATATTTAGACACTGGATCTTTGATTCTCCAGAAATCATCTTGCTTCCACTATTTATTCCTCATCTGAAGTCATAGTCCTTTGTCACAGGACAATCATTTCCACAGCAACCAACAGTGAGAGGAGAGAGATTGGATAAAAGATAGAGAAAGGGCAAATGAACTCTTCTTAAGCATAAAGCTTATGCATCTCTTATTTTTTTCCTCAATAATCAAAATGTTTTAATAGAAAAATCTATTACATCACTGAGCTTCTTTGAAAAGCTGTATATTTTACACCAAGGTCTTTTCTGTGGCATCAGTAGTTTGTCAGTAAAAATGTAATGGCTTTGCTTTTTTTTTTTTTTTTAAGGGATAGGATTATATCTACATACATATAGATTTAAATATAAATCTTAATATATGAATGTATATAATCCTAATTGGTATCCTTGATAGCTGCCAGTAAAATTTAGGAAACATATTCTAGAAAGATTTGATTTAGCAGATGAAAGATGTGTCTCTGGAGACCCTTGAAGGTACATTTTCTATCTTGCTATTTCTTCCAGAATAGAAACCGTGTTTACATTTCTTCAGAGCATGTTAATGCCTTTAATGCATTCATGTTCCCTGGCTCTCCAGACATATGAATTGAGTCCTTTTGGATTTTATTTTTTTAACTATCAGGCACTTGTGATCTGACAATTGTGACACTTTTGTTCGCTTAGTTTTAAAAAGGAAAAACCCTCATGTTTGATTTTGATCAACATCTGCCAGCTTGGTGCCTGATTAAGTAGGAACTGGGAAAGTAACTTTCTTTAGAAATGCAGCATCTTGGTTAATGTTGTGTAAGATTATTGACTGGTATAGTGACATAATTTTTATTAAATTGAAGAGATTAAGTCCAACAAAGAAACTCACTATGACAGCAGGCTTTACAAACAATAATGGGACCTGACACATCTCCAGATTCACTGAAAATGATCTTCTTGCTACAAGTTCTTTCAGATGTGTTAAGGAAAAAACCTCACTCAAATATTTGGTTGAGTTTTCTGTTTGACATTAAGTCTATATAGTATTTATTTTTGCTTTAAATAAAAAATTAAATTGGCATTGACACTTGAAATCTGTGGGTATTTGCTTTTTACTTTCCAATGTTTTTTGGTTCACAGCTCCCTTTGTTTCTCATGGTTACCTGGGATGTTAATAGAGCTTTTCATTCTGATTGGGACCCTGCCGTTTAGATTTGTCAGTGATGATGACCAAAAAGATCTAGGCAGAAAGCCTGATATACTGTGGGATTTGTGTATTAAAGGATTGTCATTTCTACTCAAAAAATTCCCATTTCTGGAGTTACCATGAATGTGTGAAAGAGAACAGGAGAAGGACATAAAGGAGAGACAAGGGAGGAAAGTGGAAAAGTGAAATTTAGACATTAACCAGGGCACTCCCTTCAATGAAGAAGAGGGTGCAGACTTAAAATTCTGAAATGTACTTTTCAGAACAAAAACAAAACATCAAAGTTTCTTTATGTTTTTTTACTTAGCAGGAGATGTTGTAAGTCTAATTAATTACTGTTTTGTAAGACCTCACTTTGAAGATGAGACAGAAGTAGCTGTTTGTTAATTATTACTGTTTTTACTTAATGGGCTAAAGGTGAAATTTTGTGGAAAAACAAACTCTTGTCAGTATATTTTTCCATAATTCCTTGTATGGTGTCTATTGCAGGTGTGATTCGGGAAAGTTATCTCAAAGGCCACGATCAGCTTGTTCCTGTCACTCTCTTGGCCATTGCAGTCATCCTGGCTTTTGTCATGGGGGCCGTCTTCTCGGGCATCATTGTCTATTGCATATGCGATCACCGCCGCAAGGACGTGTCTGTCACACAGAGGAAGGAGAAGGAGCTGGTGCACTCCCGCCGGGGTTCCATGAGCAGTGTCACCAAGCTCAGCGGGCTCTTTGGGGATTCCCAGTCTAAAGATCCTAAGCCAGAAGCCATCCTCACTCCGCTGATGCACAATGGCAAACTTGCGACTCCCAGCAATACCGCCAAGATACTCATCAAGGCTGACCAGCATCATCTAGACCTGGCCGCCCTGCCCACTCCAGAGTCCACCCCAACCCTCCAACAGAAGCGGAAGCCCAGTCGGGGGAGCCGGGAGTGGGAGAGGAATCAAAATCTCATTAATGCCTGTACAAAAGACATGCCCCCAATGTCCTCCCCTGTGATCCCCACTGAGCTTCCCCTGCGGGCTTCCCCAAGTCACATCCCCAGTGTCGTGGTCCTGCCTATCACTCAGCAGGGCTATCAGCACGAGTACGTGGACCAGCCGAAAATGAGTGATATGACACAGATGTCCCTGGAAGACCAGGCTGCTACCCTTGAGTACAAGACCATCAAGGAACATCTTAGCAGCAAGAGCCCTAACCACGGGGTCAATCTGGTTGAGAACCTGGATAGCCTGCCTCCCAAGGTCCCCCAGAGGGAGGCTTCCCTGGGACCTCCAGGGTCCTCCCTATCTCAGAATGGCCTGGGCAAACGACTGGAAATGCATTCCTCCTCCTACGCCGTTGACTATAAGAGGAGCTATCCCACAAACTCTCTAACAAGGAGCCACCAAGCAGCCACCCTCAAAAGAAACAATACTAACTCTTCTAATTCCTCCCACCTTTCTAGAAATCAGAGCTTTGGCAGGGGAGACAACCCACCCCCTGCCCCTCAGAGGGTGGACTCCATACAGGTGCACGGCGCCCCACCCACCCAAGCAGTGACTGTTTCAAGGCAACCCAGCCTCAACCCTTACAACTCACTGACACGGTCGGGGCTGAAGCGCACACCCTCACTAAAACCAGATGTACCTCCCAAACCTTCTTTTGCCCCCCTTTCCACATCCATGAAACCTAATGACGCATGTACATAATCCCAGTGGAAGGGGGATAGGTGGTAAACCAACAGTGAAGCGAAATTGGCCCCTCTCAGCCAATGTTCTAAACTGCCTCAAAAGTTCCAATCTTACCAAGAAGGCTGCAGTGTTGCTGAGGAGACAGTCCTTTTCTTTGGGATAAAGTGGAAAACTTTCTATAATTGGGCCATGTGTTTCGGTGAAGGTTTACAACCACAGGACTCACCCCTCATCCTCCCCTGCCCCTTCCACTTGATAACAGCTCTGACTCACAAAAGACTTAACATCACAAACATGAGCCAAAAGCACATACACACACACAAAAACACGGACACACACACACACACACACAGAGGTGAACAGCGACTGCAACATTTCGCCCATGACTGCATTGGATGTTGCTGGACTGGCCCAGCATTCTGTCCTTTGCAACAGAAGTCCATAAAGAGGAATCATGAAAGAAAAAAAAAAGACAAAAAAAAGTAAAGAATTCATTGATAAATCTAACTCAGACTTTAACAATGGCAGAAGTTTACTATGTGCAGATACTGTGAAATGCCCATCAGTGTTACAGCCTCCTATTCATTGCCATGTTGGGCTATTATGTCATAGATTTCTGCTACTCTTCTCTTTTAATGAATAACGTGACCGTTAACGCAAATAACTCCTATTATTTATTGTTCACCTTTTCTTTTCTTAAAGAAATGACTTTTTTCACATATCATCCTAAGAACAGCTCTTCAGAAAGCCCATTGAAAATTATACTATTTAACATGAATTCCATTAACTGGAGTAATTAAGTTCACTTTATTTTTCCAATAAATTCACTGAGTAAATAAGTTGGAGCTTGAATTCTAAACTTTTTGTTTGGACTGTCTGATCTTAGCTAAAAGGAAAAAAAAATTAAGAGGGGAATATTTATTTAAATCCGCCAGTTACTTTTCTGGCTTGGTCTCTGACCTGTGACATGCACACAAAAGAGAGAGAGAAAGAGAGAGAGAGAGAGAAAGAAAGAGAAAAAGAAATGCCCCCAGATCTAAAGCAACTGCAAGAAACTTTTAGAGTGCATATAAGTGCAACATTGCTGCCAATGAGGCTGTGTCAATCGATAATACTTTCTATGAAGGCACCAGCTTGTGATGTGCCCTCTCATTTCACCTTGCATGTGAGATGGCAAACGAAATACACAAATGGTGTAAACTCATTAATATGCTGGCTGTTACCATGCATAAATTAATGGTTTGATCACACGGGTTTTTCGTGGGATTACATCTGTGAATAGCCTGTTTTCTTCCACATGTAAATTTGTGCCTTACACCCTCAGTTGTGTATACTTGTGAGCTATAGTATGTTCAACATTTTTTCCCCTTTTGGAAAAAAATCAGATATTTATTTTCTTTCCCTCCTGTGAGACCCTCTAGAAAATTGAAGTCAAGCAGTTTTGAAGAAGAATGTCATGGTTATCATAATAATTTCACATCCCTTAAGAAACTAGGGCAGTACCACACCCTCTAATTCAAATTACCTTTCTAGTTGTGCCAATTAAAACCACCCTTAGGCTGTGCTGCCAGCATGGACCCCAGTGTTGTGGGTGGCGTCACCCTTTCTTCCTGCACATCTCCTTCCCCCTTATATTTTCATATCATTTCAATATGGTGATATTCTCAGTCAGCAGAGAAGAAACTAAAGTAATCCTCATCATTTCTGGCATGTGCATGGGCTGTGTGCACACTCGGGCGTTTGGGCTGATGTCTAAGAGGAGTCCCCAGTCATTTGCCCTGTGAACACATGCAGTGTACACAAAGAAATGAGGTGGAAATTCATTTGGGCGGGCTGGTCCCCGCTGTGATTAATAAATAACCTGGAGTACAAAGCCAACCACAATGGATAATGCAAAAGCCTTTTGAGGCAATGGATTTTTTTTTTAATTTAGTTTTTTGTTTCCTTGTGGGTTTTTTATTTTAAAGGGGTGGGGGGAGTTGTGTGTCAGTTTCTTTCTCAGTTTTCATTTGTCCATGCACACAGGTTTTTTTGTTTAATATGTCAATAAAAATGGAAAAAAAAAACTGTGTCTACATACTGTAGAAAGTAAACATTGTGTTGGGTTTTTTTGTTTGTTTATATTCAAATTAGATGAATGGTATGTTAGGGGATTTTTCTAGATCCCCATTTTTAAACCTAGTTTGTTCTGCAGGTATTTTATTTTGAATTTTTGAAAGACTTTGAACCATTTTGAGTCAGCTAGGCTAGGATATAGGTGATACGGATTTTCTATCTGAACAGTCTAGAGACTATAGTGTGTAACAAGGGTGAGTGCCTGTCCTTCCATTCCATAATTCTGATCATCTTTTTTTTTTAATGGACTAACAGTTCAAATTCTGCGTTTGTCCTTCCTGAAGTCAAGAACTCTGTTCCCTAAACAGGAATTGTGATTTTTTTAAAAAAAAATATGTAGGTGCTAGGAAGGTGAGGGCAGAAAGGGGAGGAAGGAAGGAATTTCAACTTGCAACCTTCTCCAGAGAACCTGGCACTACAGAAAATCAAATTTAATGCAATACTTATGGTTTCTTTTAACAAATCATATCAGAAAGACTGCTGCACCTAACACATTGAAGAACTCTCTACCTGGTAAAGTGCATTAGATATTACCAGGTTGACTATGAAATATATTCAGTTGTATTCAATGGGTCTTCTTCACTTACCTCTGTTTTTTCCTTCTTCTTTTTCTCCCTGCTACATGTGGGGAGGAAGAGTCATAAACCTAAGTGTGCCTTTCCTTTTTTCCACCCTTGCTATACACTGGTAGGTGCAACAAATTCAGATTTCTATTTGTTGTAAAGTTGTAAAAAAAAAAAAAAAAAGTAATGATTGTGATGCACCAATTTTCCTTCCACTTCTACATCCCCTAACATGTGATTCACAACTTACTGTATGCTGTTAAAAAAACAGAGAGAGGAAAAGAGAGAGAGAGAGAAAAAGAGAGAGAACGAGAAAGAGGAAGGAAGGAAGGAAGGAACAAAGGAAGGAAGGAAAAAAGAAAGAAAAGAAAGGAAGGAAGGAAGAAAGGAAAGAGAAAGAATAAGGAAGAAGGAAGGAAGGAAAGAGAAAGAAAGAAAAGAAAAAGGAAGGAAGGAGGAAAGAGAAAGAAAGAAAAGGGAAGGAAAAAGGAAATAAAAAGACAAAAAAAAGGACAAAAAAGGCAAGGAAAAAGTTCTTTACTATATGAAAGTAATAAACAAAATCCAGACTGTTCTACCTTACCTTTTGTGTACTGGGTGCTTTCTTTGTATGATTTTTTCTTCCATTCTTTCCATCCTCACCTTGTTCCCAAGGCCTAAGTAAACATGTGCTATTAGCTATATTGTTTTTCATTAGCCACTAAAATTGATGCTCACAGCCAGAACCAAATTTTAACATCAGTTCTAGGGGTAATAATAATGATAATAATGATTCATTTTGTGATTTTTCAAAACATTTTATGTATATTATTTACTTTGGCACAAGCTTGTGAGATAGTCAACAACCTGTTAGTGCCAGGCACTATGCTAAGAGCTGTTACTAATACATCCATTTTACAGATGAGGAAGCTAAGGCTGAGAAAGATTAAGTGATTAATATCAAATGAAAGGTTTAAATTGAGATCTTGATCCCAAATCCAGGTTCTCTCCAAATCCTCAAACATTTACTTGCCCTCTGTTTTCTTCATTATCTTTTTATGGGTTTGGTTATTGCTGATCATTTATGTTAGGCCTGATAGTTTAAGAGGTCAAGACATTATTGCACAGATATAACTTCAGCTCCTTTTTACATATTAATAAGGCTAGGGCTATCTGGTTCTACTTGTTAGCATTTACCTATGTAACCTAGAGGACTTGGTTTGGAGCATATTGAGACCTAGCATTCAATTTTTGTTTTGCATGATATCTTGAATTAGTACAAATCATACAGTTTTTCTCCCTTCTGAGTCTTCAAAAATGGGACAATGGACTTTTTAAGTGGGTAGCCCCACATTTTAAATTAAATCTTTTTGTTTGGGTTGAGACATTATTTTATAATGTAGATTCTTTTAGTAAGGAAATTCTTTCTAACAATGTATATCAGCAATTGTTCTACAATTTACACAATCTTAAAGAGTTGTTTGAGAGATCGTAAGAAGTTAAGTGTTTTGCCCAATCATTCATTTATTCCCCCAACCTGTTCTAGGACTCATAGTTTGAGTGTCTAAAGGGCAACTATTACTGTTGGGCTCTTGGTTCTACTAGTAGAAAAATTCTTAAAACTATACTTTGTTTTTATTATTATTATAGCTTTTTATTTACAAGATATATGCATGGGTAATTTTTCAGCATTGACAATTGCAAAACCTTTTGTCCCAATTTTTCCCCTCCTTCCCTCCACCCTCTTGCAGGTTGACCAATACATGTTAAATATGTAAAACTATACTTTGTGAGCTCCTACCTGTATGCCTTCCCTCAATAATAAGTCACTAGATATTACTAATTGGTTATAGACATTTAATAATTTGACATAGTAAAAACTATAAAACATTCCCTCCCCTCCCCCAGAAGCTTAGACACAATCATCCACAAAATATTCAAAGCCTTTATTGGAAGAATGAGCAAAAACTTAGAATATAATGCTGGTGATGTACTTGTATAATGAATGCATATATCTAAAGCTGATCACACTGGCACTGCAGGGCTTGTCATTTTTTTCTTTGTGAAGTTCTCTTTTTAGCTCTATTTTAGATTGCCAGGTGTTACAGGTATGGTTCTAAAACTAGTACTCTCAGTTCAGATTGATTCAGTGTTGAGACAATTTTTTTTTAAAAAAGCTCTCAAGTCACTACACACTTTAACAAAGGAGATTTACTTTGCCCAAACAGCAGGGATACAGTGATATTAAATTTCTGTCGATGCAGACCCTCTCCTCTGCATCTGGAAACTCATAATAGGGCAATGGCACCCACCAAGTCTGACAGGTCCCAGTTACAAGCATCTGGGACCTTTTGTACCCCAGGTGAGGAAGCTCCATCAAAAAAGGTATATCAGGAAAATATTGGTCCTATCACACTAGAGCTAGCTTTTTTCTCAAGTATTATCTGTCTGTCCTCAAATCTGCTTCCTCCCTCCTATGACTATTTCTCTGTAGCTGTCAAGGGTTTCTCTGCTCACTCAATGATGCTTTGAACTCTCAAACTGACCATCCAACTGCTGTTTGAGGTGTTGTCTCCTTAAGGGAAAATAAACTCTACCACTAAGCACTGGGTTTAGTGTGGGATGTGGGAAGCAGGAAGGAAAAAATTCCTCTCTTCCCCTTTCCTAAGAAGTGAAGAACTAGGTTTTCCCCTGACTTTTAGCTTTCCCTTCCTCTATTGCTCCCTTCTCTTGAACTACCATCTGTCTCCAGGGTTTAGTTATTTAGAGCCCTACAAAGGTGTGGTCAGTTTTTGTTAATTCAATGGCATTATTTCCTTCCTCCCTTTTGACTTATCCAGAGAGGTGTTCATACTTCTTAAAAGGATGATAGGATATTAACATCCTGTTAACACAAATGCTCAGCATTGTGATTGTATTCTGTGACAAAAGGCCACTGAAGGGGGAAATCAAACCTCCCCTACATGCCTTTATATATATATAGGAGATTGGGCTTGAACTCGGGGGCTCTCTAAAGCCAAGGCTCTATGCTGTGCTGCCTCTGAATCTTACTATTCTTATCAAACTTTTTATTAGCTCTGATTTTTAATAGATAAATTAGAAATTAAGAAAGCCCCCATCCTATCCAATATTGTAGGCTAACTCCTGCAATATATTTGTTGTGCTAGCCTGGAATATCTTTTAGGAAATAGCTTCCTGTTCCTATGTCTTCCAAGTGATCTGGGAAGCTGGGGAAAGCAGTACCAAAGTTATTTTCAAATTCTTCAGAAAACATAAGTGAATCACACCTGTTCTCACTTAAGCTCTTGCCAGAACAGGACAATCTACTTGAATACAGAGAGGGTGTTCAAATTCTTTTCAAAGAGGCTATAACTGGAGCCAAAGTGAATACTTAGCATTTTAAGTGTTAAAATGCTTTCCACAACTCAGGTTTTACTTCACATCTATCTGACTGGCAATGAAGCCAAAAGAAAAATGACAATTGCTAGAGGGGTTGCATGTGAAGACAGGCACATGAATGCACTCTTGGTAGAACTTTGAAGTGGTTCAGTCAAAAATGTGTTTAGCTCTTGGTAACATTTGTAGTAAGGAAGCTAGAGCTTATTATGAGAGTGACCAGAACAGCCCACTGAAGCATGCCACAGGAAGATTGTGTGAGAGAGAGGTGGAAGAAAAAGAGATAAATATTGAAAGGGCTGTTGAATAGAAAAGAAAGTATATTGTGTTTCACCTCAAGGGCCAGAACCAGGATTAAAATTTACAGGAGAAAATTAGTTCTATATAAGGAAAACTTAACCTTCAAATCTGTCCCAGAGCACTACGGGCTGGTTGTCTCAGGTCTTTAAACGGAGGCTATGTGACCACTTGTTGAAGATGTAGTAAAAAGATGTCTATTTCAGGTGTGGGTTGATGTAGACAGCCTCTGAGATAGTTTCTTGAACTCTGAAATTCTAGGAAATACTACACTCCTTAGAAACTATTCTAGCCCAGTACTTCTTTCACTCATTTCACTCATTCCACTAATTCCTGGAATCAAATAATTCCAGGTCCTAAGCCTGTATATATATACTTATCTCATTCCTAAAATATCTCTCAGGTCTTTCAGTTCTAATAGTCTATGATTCTAACCATAATGGACTACTTCAAACTTTGAAAACCTAACATAAACACCCTAAATCTTTTGTGTTCTTCTTCAATGTTTGTCAGCAAGATAGACCCAGTCTCTTCCCCTTTAGAGAAGTTTGAATTGCATTTGCCTGTAACCTGAGATATAGTTCTGATGATCTTTATTTTAAGTCAGCTAGGGTTTGGGGAAGAGAAGACACAGCCTTAACAGGTGCAGCCTATATTTTAAACCTTACTCCTGGAATTCCCTGGGCTGAGACTTGAGACATACTTCCTTTCATTTACCCACCCCCCACCCCAATCCTCCTTAGGAGGGCATAAAGACTTTTTGTTCAACTTTTGGCACAACTTCTCATTCATTATTACAAAATATGGGATAAGTTAGATATTCCATTTATTTTCATTAAGTGTGTTAGCCAGATTCTGGTTCATTGCATGTGGACAACATCCCCCTATGTGTGTACACACACACACTCCTACTGCTACCTCCCCTCCTTATAGGGACCTTCAAGAAAATAAAAACTATTCTTATTGTTTTGTATCCTAATTAGGCAGAAGCCATACAAAATACCCCAGTTCCTCAGGGTCTATAGACAAAAGCTGCTTTCAAAAAGGAATTCAGACATTTCATCAGCAATTGAATGAAGAATGTCAGAAGGCACCTACAATTTCAGACACCACTACATTTTTCTCAAGAGAAAACAAGAGAGAAATAAAAAAGTATTTTGGTAACAAAATAACACGATTAAGAGAATAATCCTCTTTCTGGCTGAGCCCAGTGACAGCTGGGGGCTGGGATTTTGTAACCCATGCCTCATGCTTTCCTTGAAGCCAGGTGCTGACATGTCTCAGTTCTATGGGGGTGGAAGGAGGGAAAGAAAGGGGCTACTTTGATCTATAGGAACTGTCCGCCAGATGGGGACCTTCAACATTCCATGTAGTGTGTTTATTGTATGTTGCTGCCCCAAACTTCTCCCTCCACCACTCCCACTCTGCTCCAGTGCCTCAGGGTGGTGAGAAAAGCAGGGAGGAGGGGGATGCCATAGGCTATGCTTGACCCTGCCAGAGGGTTAGGGCTGAACTGATGTACATTAAATATGGTTGGACAGAAGAATGCTACAGATGTCTCCTAGCAAATGGAAATGAAATCTGAGGAGCTGAAAAGAGGCCAGCTGAAGTACTTTTAGCTGCCTAGGAGACAAGTATTTGGTAGACAGTTTTGAGTTCCACACCCCCCCTGAGGCTCTCCCCCTCCCATTCAAAGACCGAATATATCACACAGACCCAAATTCGATTTCTTCAGAAGACAGGCATCCTATGTGGCTTGCTACCTGTTAAGTGGTAGAACAGGAGTAGGCTCTAAGGAGCTAAACATTTTAGTTTTATAATTGTTCATCTCAATTTGAGAATGTATGAAGAATACAGAAGAAACTTTCTAAAGAAGAAACTTTCCTAGGGGAAAATCAATCTATACCCCAAGAATTCTCGAGTCCCTAAAGAAGGTAGCCACCAGCCCCTTTTCCTTATTGAATCACTCAGTGACAGAGGATTCTCTAGAGACTATCATTAACATTGTCCCCAGAGCCAGTCATCTGTCCTGCTAATGGGCTACAGTAATGGCTCTACTAGGGAAAATTTAATGAAGGGGAAAAAAAGGTAGCCATGAAATTAGAGGCATTTTTCATTGGTGATTTTCAATGGAACTCGTTGAAGGTGACATTGGAGACAATGCCAATCTCAGGAAACCAGCAAGAGAGAAATATGAGTGAGATTTCCAAAAGTTTCTTTGTTTGGAAGAAAATAACAAGAAATTCACCAAAAAACAAAAATCACATTCTTTCATTCTAATGTTAATCATGATAGAGGACTTTAGAGTGTAATAAGGATGGATGAGAACTGGTGACAGTCTAACATTAACTTATGGTAACTTCTTTGTCTATTAAGAAAGTCGGGTTAGACTGGCACTGAAGGTATTGTGTGTGTCCAGTGCTGGCAAGGACAAAGCATGAATTCCAAATGAGCCTTTTGTCTTTTAGAAAGAAGAACTTGACCTTGCAATTAGAAATCAGCTGCAGTGTCAAGAGAAAGGAACCTTTTTCAATGGTGACCAAAATATCAAAACTAATAATGTTTGGGAAAGTGGTGCATTGTTAGCATCCTCCATACAAAGCTGAGCTATCACAAGGGAACCTACAATATACAATCACTCCAGATCATCTAAAGAAAAACACCATTCTCAAATTCTGTCCCAGTAAGGTTGGTTGCAGTATTGAAGTCTCCAAACTAAGCATATATATATTCTATTTTAAGGTGTTGTGCTCAAATATTTTTTTCCATCATTAAAAAGCAAGGGTAAATACATTACTTCCTTCCTGTGTCTACAAAGTGCTGATACCACAACATGACTAGGAACATTCTACAAAGCAGGAAAAGGAGCTGGAACCAAACTCAGAGGATTTTCATATCCTCCTACTTAAGAAGACAAAAATCAGAGCTCAGAGCAGAATTTTCACACACAGCCAAGTCTGGATGAAGAGGAATGTAAATGTCCACTTTTTAAGGCTTCAATGAACAACTTTGTGACCTTCAGATTCACTAGAGAACTAAAATCTTAAGAATACCCAAGTATCACCATGAATCACAGAATCACAGAATAGGAGCTATCTATTCCCTCAAATTCCCTTAAAGCAAAAGAATTCCCTCAACCACAATGAATTCTTTACTTTTAAATACACACACACACACACACACACACACACACACACACACGTTGGGGGGGGGGGAAGGGGAAAACAGCTATGACTTCAAATCAAATTAAAATCAGAGACTCTCAAGGTATAAAGGCTTCATTGCAATCTTTTCAAAAAGGGCAACTCCCAACAGACAAGGTATCAGTAGAGGAATGCAAAGTGTAAACTGCAAAACACAAGACCCTAACCAGAAGCCCTCCGCTGTCCCCCAACCTTTTCTCCAGGCTTTTACCTTAAATATGGAAATCTATCCCAAAAACAAAAGAATACTAATAAATAACAAATACTTTACTCATTAAGTACTTAAATGCTAATTAATGGGGGGGTGCACAGGAGGGAAATTTTATCTAAGATAATCGAACACCTGCAGCTTTTAGCCATAGCTCAACTTGTTATTGCAAAGTCTCAAGTCACAATTAGGGCATAGGTTAAGGTCACATTTTTATGAGAGGTCTTCACTCAGTTTTTCCCATTCAATGCCTCCTTTATTTATTATCCTTTGAAGGTCTCTCACACATTCTTAATATATTTCTTCAACCATCTTATTTTCAGGCTCCAATCCTGTGGACCTGATTTGTCCTTTTTCTCTATTGGGATCCATCCTTGTCCTTTTAATACTCCAAGTCTAACTGGACCTTCCCCCTCCAAGATGTTAAATATTTACCTTCCTGACCAGTGAAGTCTTTACTACCTTGTGATAAGCTGTATCACATAGGTGAGTCAGTCAGGGAGTAGTATGACTCCCCTTAAAACTATAAGCAAGAACCAAAGAACCTGTTTCCACCAGCTAACTCGAGACCAAGATCACCAGGAATTATTAAAAGAGGAGTATCAGGCTGGAATGGGACATGGGCCAATTTTCTGATGCCTTTGGCAATTTCCTTTACTACTTGTCCATTATTACCAATTTTCACACAGCAAAAATTTAATTTCCCACAAACCCTCCTTTCCTCAGCCAATAAGTAGTAATACCAATAAGTATACATACAAATAAGTAGTAATACCAATCTGTGCTGGAGTACTGCTTTTCTAGTCTGAGTGGCCTGTTCTGCTAACAACCAGGGTTTTTGTCCTCTGGTTACTAATAATTTTGGCCATGACCACTATTTTGAGTCTAATGAGCCTATTCAATTGGGGTTTTGTACCTCCAACTCCCATCTGGGCCCATCTATCATCCCAACCATTTGTGTCCTAATAATTAGAGTAGGTAACTCTTCACAAATAAAGATGCCTATCAGGAAAGTTAGCCACAACAGAAATGCTAAAAGAAATAGACATATTCATTTAGCAACAGATAGATTACTAGGCCAAATAGTCACCTACTTATTTAGGATATAATGACTACGTATTTTCAGATAGGAAACTGCAAGATTTTACATACTTGAGTTGTGTTCATAGCTTCTTCTGAACACTTGCCCTGATTATAGAAATTTTTTTAAAGAGGAAACAGTAAGGACATAATTATAATCAAAAACTAATCCTACAATTCTCAGGACTTCAGGACTGAGAGTACATACATGACAGGATAAAGTATCCTTGGCTCAGTTTGACTTTAGGTAATTGTATGCAATAACAATTCCATCTTATATCCAGACTCAGGAATAATCAGGTGTGTTCTTATTCAAAGGAACACACTGGGAAACTGAGTCAGAAAGATCCCACCTTATGTGGAAGCCAAGGTTGTCCTCCCAACTCTTGCCTAGAAACTAATCTCTACCTTTAATAATACAGGATCACATTCCTCTGAGCACCTTGTGGCATATTCCTTTCAGATGATGGATTAGCGAATTGATGATCTATCAGACAATCATACCTGGATTCAAAACTCCAAATAACATCCGCTACAATCCCAAGAGATTTTATCTCAAATAGCAAGTTTCACTAATCAAAGCTTCAGGTGAATTTTGTTCTCAAGGATCACATACCCTAAATAAATATGGATTAAAATCTTACATTGATAACATACATTATAACTTACATTGATACATTGGAGAGCAAGTTGGAACTATGCTCAAAAAGTTATCAAACTGTGCATACCCTTTGATCCAGCAGTGTTTCTACTGGGCTTATACCCCAAAGAGATACTAAAGAAGGGAAAGGGACCTGTATGTGCCAAAATGTTTGTGGCAGCCCTGTTTGTAGTGGCTAGAAGCTGGAAAATAAATGGATGCCCATCAATTGGAGAATGGTTGAGTAAATTGTGGTATATAAATGTTATGGAATATTATTGTTCTGTAAGAAACGACCAGCAGGATGAATACAGAGAGGCTTTGGAGAGAATTACATGAACTGATGCTGAGTGAAATAAGCAAAACCAGGAGATCATTATATACCTTAACAACGATACTGTATGAGGATGTATTCTGATGGAAGTGGATTTCTTCGACAAAGAGAAGATTTAATTTAGTTTAAATTGATCAAGGATGGACAGAAGCAGCTACACCCAAAGAAAGAAACACTAGGAAATGAATGTAAACTGCTTGCATTTTTGTTCTTCTTCCCAGGTTATTTATACCTTCTAAGTCCAATTCTCCCTGAGCAACAAGAGAACTGTTCGGTTCTGCACACATATATTGTATCCAAAATCTACTGTAACCTATTTAACGTGTATAGGACTGCTTGCCATCTGGGGCAGGGAGTGGAGAGAAGGAGGAGAAAAATCGGAACAGAAGTGAGTGCAAGGGATAATGTTGTAAAAAATTACCCTGGCATGGGTTCTGTCAATAAAAAAGTTATTAAAAAAAAAGAGAGAGAGAGAAAAGAAAAATTACCCATGCACATGTTTGTAAATAAAAAGCTATAAAAATGCAAAAACTAAAAATAAGTAAATAAATAAAAATTCCAAAAAAAAAAAAAAGGATCACATACTTTAAATAAATATGGACTAAAATCTTACATTGATAACAGTAAGAGATTCATCCTATTAAGTTCACAGCTTGTATTCATATCTAAGGTTTTAAATTCAATATTACACAAATCATTTTTACTTTAATATGCTCAATAACCAATCTCTATCAAAACATGTTCAGGTATTAACCAAGTTCAAAGGTACAAAGCCATAGACTATTTTTCTCAGTATCTCCCTAAACAATGGGAACAATTTAAAAATGTCTTAATGCAACCAATTAAAACTCACATAGAATATGGAATATACTGTCCAAATTTTACATTAAAGAACCCTATCAGAATTATCATTAATAAGTTCTTCATCCTAAAAAATGTCATTTCAACTTTCTCCAATTCAAAAGTCTCTATAAATTTTTCTGGAAATATAAATAACAGGTACAACAATAATATTATTAAAATTCCTCTAAGCACAATTAATCTCCCTCCCACCAAAGCATTCCTAATTGCAAAATCATTTTTAGAGGGTATAAATTGTCCTTAACAGTCCTCAACAGATCTTCTACAGGTTGTTTAACCCTTGTGTTCTCAGCCTCCAGACTGCAGTCTCAGTCATCCATAACATTTGATAAAGTCCTTCCCACTCTGCTCTTTCCAATACTTAGTAAGCACCCACTCTCCTGGAACTGCAAACTCCAAAAGTGTTGTCTGAGCCAGCAATTTTTGATTCCTAAGGGGTAAAAAAGATGAGGACAGTGCCAATATATAATTCCTTAAAAACTTATCCTTTGTTTCAATAGAGGGTCTTTCCCTTTTTCCTCCCAAATAAAATAAACCAATCTTATATGGCAAAAGTCCCAGATCACCTCTGGGGACAGTTCTAATTCTTTAACAAAGCAATAAGCAAACATTTGGTCCAATGCAATTTAGTCTCTAACATTAATTTAGTAATCCATTTCTTAAGAATCTAATTCATTCTTTCCACTTTCCCACATCAGGGCAAATGCTGGTGTATGGAATTGTCACTCAATTTGCAATCCTTCCCTATTATTTCTTATAAAATCTTAGAAGTAAAGTATATTCCACTATCAAAATCATTGGTCTGTACGAATCCATACTTAGGTACAATTTGTTCCAAGATTCCACTAACACCTCTTAAGGCAGCAGAGCTCAGGGAATAGCTTCCACTAATCAAATGGTACACCCCGGTGTCATTTCAGTAAAACCTAACCTGAAAATTCTGGAGTCTGGCTCTCTCCCTCCAAAGGGACACTTCCTCGATAACTTCTTATTTATTCTTTAGATATATTACACATCTTTTAGATACGGTTTATTTATTTATTTATTTAATAGCCTTTTATTTACAGGTTATATGTATGGGTAACTTTACAGCATTAACAATTGCCAAACCTCTTGTTCCAATTTTTCACCTCTTACCCCCCACCCCCTCCCCGAGATGGCAGGATGACCAGTAGAAGTTAAATATATTAAAATATAAATTAGATGCACAATAAGTATACATGACCAAACCATTATTTTGCTGTACAAAAAGAATTGGACTCTGAAATATTGTACAATTAGCTTGTGAAGGAAATAAAAAATGCAGGTGGGCATAAATATAGGGATTGGGAATTCAATGTAATGGTTTTTAGTCATCACCCAGAGTTCTTTCTCTGGGCATAGCTGGTTCAGTTCATTACTGCTCCATTGGAAATGATTTGGTTCATCTCATTGCTGAGGATGGCCACGTCCATCAGAACTGGTCATCATATAGTATTCTTGTTGAAGTATATAATGATCTCCTGGTCCTGCTCATTTCACTCAGCATCAGTTCGTGTAAGTCTCTCCAGGCCTTTCTGAAATCATCCTGTTGGTCATTTCTTACAGAACAATAATATTCCATAATATTCATATACCACAATTTATTCAGCCATTCTCCAACTGATGGGCATCCACTCAGTTTCCAATTTCTAGCCACTACAAAGGGGGCTGCCACAAACATTCTTCTTGCACATACAGGTCCCTTTCCCTTCTTTATGATCTCTTTGGGATATAAGCCCAGTAGAAACACTACTGGATCAAAGGGTATGCACAGTTTGATAACTTTTTGGGCATAATTCCAGATTGCTCTCCAGAATGGTTGGATTCGTTCACAACTCCACCAACAATGCATCAATGTCCCAGTTTTCCCGCATCCCCTCCAACAATCATCATTATTTTTTCCTGTCATCTTAGCCAATCTGACAGGTGTGTAGTGGTATCTTAGAGTCGTCTTAATTTGCATTTCTCTGATTAATAATGACTTGGAGCATCTTTTCATATGACTAGAAATAGTTTCAATTTCTTCATCTGAGAATTGTCTGTTCATATCCTTTGACCATTTTTCAATTGGAGAATGGGTTGATTTTTTATAAATTAGAGTTAATTCTCTATATATTTTGGAAATGAGGCCTTTATCAGAACCTTTGACTGTAAAAATATTTTCCCAGTTTATTGCTTCCCTTCTAATCTTGTCTGCATTCGTTTTGTTTAGATATGGTTTATTTAGCAATTGCACATATATCTCTACATCAATTTTTCTTGCTTTTATTTCTTTGTTACAGGGAGAAATCAAGACAAACCTTAAGATTCAGGATATAGGTCTAAATAACTTTGGACTAAATTTCACAAAATTTATATTATGTATCCAGCAAGGCTGACAAAATGTTAAAGCACAGCTAATACAATTTTTTTTTTTTACAAATTATCCAATATACATTTTAGAAAGCAACATGGTCTAATTAGTAGATGTGACTTCTTTAGGTAAGTTACCAGATAACTTTGTTTTAATACCCGAATTTTTTAACTTAGAAATCAAATAAAATATAGATTAAAACTTCTAGTAGCAATAATTCATATTAATGAATACATATTTCTAAAAATCTTATACCAGAATAAACAACTTCACAATATTAGCCCACATTAGTTAACAGTAATTATTTCATATAATTTCAGAATCAGAATTCCAATTTAAACACACACAGCCCCAAAATTTAAAGTAGCAAAAAACTGCCCTTTTAAGTCTGTTTACAGAGCTTTAAAAATTCACGGACTTTAGGAGTCTGGAGGAAAATTTCAGAGAAATTTGGACCCAGGTATCTAGCTACAAGTCTGTGGTCCAGTGACTAGCCTATTCTCCATGCCAGAAATGCCAGGGGGCCATGCTGAAAATGTGAGGGCACCAGTGCAAATCCCAGAAGAACCCAGACCAGCAAGGGACGCCAACCAGAATAGAGTCCACAAACTTCTCCAAGGGAGAGAAGCTTGGAAAATCCCAGAGAGAGTGTTTTGTTTTGCTTTTTTACTTTTGAAGTTTTTCTTTAAGTCTCAGGCTCAGATCCTCAGAAGGCTTTGAGTTATGTAAATTGGCCTACTTAAAAATGCAATAGACTGCTGTGCATACCCTTTGATCCAGCAGTGTTACTACTGGGATTATATCCCAAAGAGATTATAAAGAAGGGAAAGGGACCTGTATGTGCACGAATGTTTGTGGCAGCCCTTTTTGTAGTGGCTAGAAACTGGAAACTGAATGGATGTCCATCAGTTGGAGAATGGCTGAATAAATTGTGGTATATGAAAATTATGGAATATTACTGTTCTGTAAGAAATGACCAACAGGATGATTTCAGAAAGGCCTGGAGAGACTTACACGAACTGATGCTGAGTGAAATGAGCAGGACCAGGAGATCATTATATACTTCAACAACAATACTAGATGATGACCAGTTCTGATGGATCAGGCCATCCTCAGCAACGAGATCAACCAAATCATTTCTAATGGAGCAGTAATGAACTGAACTAGCTATGCCCAGAAAAGAACTCTGGGAGATGACTAAAAACCATTACATTGAATTCCCAATCCCTATATTTATGCACACCTGCATTTTTGATTTCCTTCACAAGCTAATTGTACAATATTTCAGAGTCTGATTCTTTTTCTACAGCAAAATAATGTTTTGGTCAGGTATACTTATTGTGTATCTAATTTATATTTTAATATATTTAACATCTACTGGTCATCCTGCCATCTAGGGGAGGGGCTGGGGGGGTAAGAGGTGAAAAATTGGAACAAGAGGTTTGGCAATTGTTAATGCTGTAAAGTTACCCATGTATATATCCTGTAAATAAAAGGCTATTAAATTTAAAAAAAATGCAATAGACTAACTCAAATTAGCTGACTTGAAAGATAGTGCCAAGCAACTTAAAACTTAGTCTCAAAAAACCCCCAGAATCTGTTAAAATGTCTTAGCAATTCTATAACTTTACTATTTCTGCACATCCAAATTAGCCAGTTCTAGGTCCACAGAAATATGTCAGTATTTTATATTCTTTTTTGATGTGGCAGTTAAAACTTGTCCTATCTCAGAATTAGTCCTCCCTCTCTCTAGCTAACAGCTATTTGCAAAAGTCCAATTATGTATGAAACAACTGCTTTTAAATCTCAGATAGCCAGATCTGTTCCTTTTTAATTCAGTTGACTAAGAGAAACATAGATGACAAAACACACAAACACAAACTCCTTTTCTAAATTAATCAAGCTCCTATTGTCAGCCCCTCCTTGGGGTAGAGATGAGGAGGGGAGTTCTGGAGCAAAAGGCATTGGAGCTGGCCTATTGAAAGCTCCTTTAAATTTATACCCAGCCCTCAGGGGATCAAAAGTTTCTCCCAGCTGGGCACCTTCCCAAACAAAACAGTATTTAATCCCTATATATTTTGGTACTTCATCTCAATTCTTCCTAAAGCGCTATCTTCCCAGGACACTAGACAGGTTTTTAGAGCAAGCTACCTTAGATTGTTCTTTTCCCGAGGTTCACAATATCTTGTTCTCTTTGGTGGAGGATTCATGAGAACCCTTACAGACTCAAACTGCTTAGTCTTCTAATAGCAAAGAGAAATAGGAGCCTTTTATGTACTCTTAACGGCTTAAATTCTCCCAATCCAAATCCCAGTCATCCAGGTGACTCACCAGTTCTAGGCAAAGGGAAAGTCCTCTTATGGATAAGAACTGCTTAGAGTTTATCTCCCACCCACCCCTCACCAGTTTGACGCCCTATCTTGCCAACTTATCTGACTGATTTCAAACGTTTCTCAGCTGTATCTCCTTCAATAGTTCACTTCTATTTTTGCTTTCTCCAAGTGTCACTCTTTGGGAATTTACCCAATTGGAAGAGGAGTTCCCAAGCTGAGTCCAAGGACTATCAGAGAAATCTCTGGAGAGTACTTGCCCGAGAATTTGGTATGGGAGAGGCCCCTCATGAACAGGAAAGATCCCAGACAAGCCCCCAAAACTGTGTGGGATAGCTATGACCCACAACTCAAATTAAAATCAGAGACTCTCAAAACAGAAAACAAAAAATGATTTATTACAATCTCACAAGAAAGGATAACTCCCAACAAAGAAGTTGTCAATACTGGAGTGCAAAGTACAAACTGCAAAACACAAGATTATATAGAGCCTAACCAGAAGCCTCTATCCCACCTCTGATCTTTTCTCTCATTGGTCTAGGGGAATCCAGACTTACACCCTAAACATGGAAATCTATCCCAGAAATGAAAGAATGCTAGTAAATAACAAGCTCTTTACTCATTAAGTACTTAAATGCTAATTAAGAGATGGAAAGGACAGAAGGGAAATGTTTATCTAAGATAATTGAACACCTGCAGCTTTTAGTTATAGTTCAACTTGTAAATTCAAAGTCTCATGTCACAATTAGGGCATAGGTTAAGGTCACATTCTTATGAGTCTTCACTCAGTTTATCCCATTCACATATACATAGACACAAATACACACATATTGTATAACTTTCAGCATAATTAATTTCCATTGTAATTCTATGTATTTAATTTTTTAAAGGATTTTTTTGAGAAGTATCCATAGATAGCAAAAGCAAAAATTGATCTAATTAAAAGAGATAAGGAAGGGCACTATATCTTGCTAAAGGGTAGCATAGATAATGAAGCAATATCAATATTAAACATATATGCACCAAGTGGTATAGCATCTAAATTCTTAAAAGAGAAATTAAGAGAGCTGCAAGAAGAAATAGACAGCAAAACTATAATAGTGGGAGATCTCAGCCTTGCACTCTCAGAATTAGATAAATCAAACCACAAAATAAATAAGAAAGAAGTCAAAGAGGTAAATAGAATACTAGAAAAGTTAGATATGATAGATCTCTGGAGAAAACGAAATGGAGACAGAAAGGAGTACACTTTCTTTTCAGCAGTTCATAGAACCTACACAAAAATTCATCATATATTAGGACATAAAAACCTCAAATTCAAATTCAGTAAGGCAGAAATAGTAAATGCATCCTTTTCAGGCCATGATGCAATGAAAATTACATTCAACAAAAAGCCAAGGGAAAGTAGACCAAAAAATAATTGGAAACTAAATAATCTCATACTAAAGAATGATTGGGTGAAACAGCAAATCATAGACATAATTAATAACTTCACCCAAGAAAACGACAATAGTGAGACATCATACCAAAATGTGTGGGATACAGCCAAAGCGGTAATAAGGGAAAATTTCATATCTCTAGAGGCCTACTTGCATAAAATAGAGAAAGAGAAGGTCAACGAATTGGGCTCGCAACTAAAAACGCTAGAAAAGGAACAAATTAAAACCCCCCAGTCAAACACTAAACTTGAAATTCTAAAAATCAAAGGAGAGATCAATAAAATTGAAAGTAAAAAAAAAACTATTGAATTAATTAATAAAACTAAGAGTTGGTTCTATGAAAAAACCAACAAAATAGACAAACCCTTAGTAAATCTGATTAAAAAAAGGAAAGAGGAAAATCAAATTGTTAGTCTTAAAAAATGAAAAGGGAGAACTCACCACTAACAAAGAGGAAATTAGAGCAATAATTAGGAGTTACTTTGCCCAACTTTAAGCAAATATATTTGACAACTTAAAAGAAATAGAAGAATACCTTCAAAAATATAGCTTGACCAGATTAACAGCAGAAGAAGTAAATATCCTAAACAATCCCATCTTAGAAAAAGATAGAACAAGCTATTAACCAACTCCCTAAGAAAAAATCCCCAGGACCAGATGGATTCACATGTGAATTCTACCAAACATTTAAAGAACAATTAACTCCAATGCTACATAAACTATTTGAAAAATAGGGATTAAGGAGTCCTACCAAACTCCTTTTATGACACAGACATGGTACTGATACCTAAAACCAGGTAGGCTGAAACAGAGAAAAAAAATATAGACCAATCTCCCTAATGAATATTGATGCTAAAACTTAAATAAAAATTAAAAAAATTACAGAAAATATCCCCAGGATAATACACTATGACCAAGTAGGATTTATACCAGGAATGCAGGATGGTTCAATATTAGGAAAACTATTAGCATAATTGACTATATCAATAACCAAACTAACAAAAAACATATGATCATCTAAAAGCATTTGATAAAATCCAACATCCATTCCTAATAAAAAACACTTGAAAGTATAAGAATAAATGGACTTTTCCTTAAAATAGTCAGGAGCATATATTTAAAACCATCAGTAAGCATCATATGCAATGGGGAAAAACTGGAACCTTTCCCAGTAAGATCTGGAGTGAAGCAAGGTTGCCCACTATCATCATTATTATTCAATATTGTATTAGAAACACTGGCCTTGGCAATAAGAGTCAAGAAAGAGATTAAAGGAATTAGAGTAGGCAATGAGGAAACCAAACTGTCACTCTTTGCAGATGATATGGTGGTATACTTAGAGAACCCCAGAGATTCTACTAAAAACTATTAGAAATAATTCATAACTTTAGCAAAGTTGCAGGATACAAAATAAATCCCCATAAATCCTCAGCATTTTTATACATCACCAATAAAGTCCAACAGCAAGAGATGCAAAGAGAAGTTCCATTCAAAATAACTGACGACAGCATAAAATATTTGGGAATCTATCTACCAAAGGAAAGTCAGGGATTATATGAGCAAAATTACAAAAAAACTTTCCACACAAATAAATCAGGCTTTAATAACTGGAAAAATATTAAGTGCTCTTGGATAGGCCAAGCGAATATAATAAAGATGACAATACTCCCTAAACTAATCTATTTATTTAGTGCTATACCAATCAGACTTCCAAGAAAATATTTTAATGATCTAGAAAAAATAACAACAAAATTCATATGGAATAATAAAAGGTCGAGAATCTTAAGGGGAATAATGAAAAAAAAAATCAAATGAAGGTGGCCTAGTTGTACCTGATCTAAAACTATATTATAAAGCAGCAGTCACCAAAACCATTTGGTATTGGCTAAGAAACAGATTAGTTGATCAGTAGAACAGGTTAGGTTCACAAGACAAAATAGTCAACTATAGCAATCTAATGTTTGACAAACCCAAAGATCCTAATTTTTGGGATAAGAATTCATTATTTGACAAAAACTTCTGGGATAACTGGAAATTAGTATGGCAGAAATTAGGCATGGACCCGCACTTAACACCATATACCAAGATAAGATCAAAAATGGGTTCAGGATTTAGTCTTAAAGAATGAGATTATAAATAAATTAGAGGAACATAGGATAGTTTATCTCTCAGACTTGTGGAGGAGGAAGAAATTTATGACCAAAGATGAACTAGAGACGATTATTGATCACAAAATAGAAAATTTTGATTACATCAAATTAAAAAGCCTTTGTACAAACAAAACTAATGCAAACAAGATTAGAAGGGAAGCAACAAACTGGGAAAACATCTTCACAGTTAAAGGTTCTGATAAAGACCTCATTTCCAAAATATAGAAAATTGACTCTAATTTATAAGAAATCAAGCCATTCTCCAATTGATAAATGGTCAAAGGATATGAACAGACAATTTTCAGATGATGAAATTGAAACTATTACCACTCATATGAAAGAGTGTTGATAAGACTCTCTATTGATAAGAGAAATGCAAATTAAGACAACTCTGAGATACCACTACATACCTGTCAGATTGGCTAAGATGACAGGAAAAAATAATGATGAATGTTGGAGGAGATGCGGGAAAACTGGGACACTGATGCATTGTTGATGGAGTTGTGAATGAATCCAACCATTCTGGAGAGTAATCTGGAATTATGCCCAAAAAGTTATCAAACTGTGCATACCCTTTGACCCAGCAGTGCTACTACTGGGCTTATACCCCAAAGAGATACTAAAGAGGGAAAAGGACCTGTATGTGCCAAAATGTTTGTGGCAGCCCTGTTTGTAGTGGCTAGAAACTAGAAAATGAATGGATCCCATTAATTGGAGAATGGTTGGATAAATTGTGGTATACGAATATTATGGAATATTATTGTTCTGTAAGAAATGACCAGCAGGATGATTTCAGAAAGGCCTGGAGAGACTTACATGAACTGATGCTAAGTGAAATGAGCAGAACCAGGTGATCATTATATACTTCAACAATGAAACTGTATGAAGATGTATTCTGATGGAAGTGGCTTTCTTTGACAAAGAGACCTAACTCAGTTTCAATTGATCAGTGATGGACAGAAGCAGCTACACCCAAACAAAGAACACTGGGAAAGGAATGTAAACTGTTGCATTTTTGTTTTTCTTCCTGGGTTATTTTTACCTTCTGAATCCAATTCTTCCTGTGCAACAAGAGAACTGTTCAGTTCTGCACACATATAGTGTATCTAGGACATACTGTAACATATTTAACATATATAGGACTGCTTGCCATCTGGGGGAGGGGGTGTAAGGAGGGAGGGGAAAAGTCGGAACAGAAGTGAGTGCAAGGGATAATGTTGTATAAAATTACCCTGGCATGGGTTCTGTCAATAAAAAGTTATTATAATAAAAAATAAATTAAAAAAAAGAGAAGTATCCATAGATTTTACCAGACTGCCATAGGGGTCCATCACTCACACACACACACACACACACACACACACACACACATTGGAATACAAAACAATTGTAAACAGTACTTTCTGAGGATCAACCAAGGAAAAAAGGACTCATTATTAATGGTTAGCTGATAAGAGATAAAAGTATTTGGCCAATGTAGTCCCTGAGTACAAAAAGTATGGAAAGTAAGAGAAACTGAGCAATTTCACTGAATGTGTGATATCTGTATTTCTTCCACAATCAATAGGACAGCTAAATGGCACAGTGAATAAAATGCTGGGCCTGAACCCAGGAAGACTCATCTTCTTGAGTTTAAATCTGGACTCAAATCTTTACAAATAGGTTGTCACTAAACTCTGTTTGCCTCAGTTTCCTCTTCTGTAAAATGATCTGAAGAAGGAAATGGTAAAGCACTTCAATATCTTTGCCAAGAAAATCCTAAATTGGGCCATGAAGAATCAAACAAATCTGAACAATAAGAAGCTGAAGTAATGATAGTTACTACCATTGTTCCAAGTCTGAATTCCCTCTTAGAGAAGTTGAAGGGCTTGTAGAGGCATATTTTTACCCATTGTAAGAGTCAATGAAGTTCTAGTTAAGGAAATAGAAGAGAAATTTCAATGGCAAGGAAAGGGCATCCAACAAGAAAGAGGGAAATTTGAAGCTTGTCCAGATTTTGGAGTGTTACACAGAGGAGAAAAGGAAGGAAAAAGCAACTTAAAACTCAAAAAAACAGATTTAAGCCTTTTTCCAGGATAGAAAGGCTGGATACTCTGAGGACAACTGCTTGCTTGTTCAAAAAAAATGATAGAGCCACCAAAAAAATGAGTATTTTGAGATTAGCCATTAAGAGTCAGAGGGGGATGGGAAGAGTAGTAGTTATAGTAGTAATAAGTAATTCTTTGCTCAGAATTCCTGGGATAAATAGTTGTTCACTTATTAATAAAAATAGATCTGTTATTTTCTAGAGGCATGAGATCAAGATTTAACAGAAAATCTCTCAATACTTGTCAAAATGGATAATTATTTATCTCTGTTAATTCATATGGGCACAAATGATCCCATCAAAAGAAATCTGAAAAGTATTGCCAAAGATTGCAAAGTCTTAGACAAGAAACAAAAAACTATAGGAATATAGGCTAGATTTTCTTTATTGTTAATGATTTAAGTCAAAGAATAAAGAAAAGAAAAGTTGATTGGAAATAAGGTGATATCTGAGAATGGGATGTGTATGTATTTGGGGGGGTGGGGAGTTGTCTTTCTCTGTTTCTCTTTCTGTCTCTGTGTGTGTGTCTGTCTTTTAAACAGCACTGCTAATAATGTCATACTTTAAAGGCTGGAAAAATCACTAAGGGAAAATTCTGTCTTGAATCCAATTCTCATTAACAGGTAAGAACTGGTCATTAGTTGAAAATAATGGGAATTTTGTTGAGAGGCAACCACTTTTTCCTAGAGATTGTGATGGAGAGAAAATACATAGTCTGACATGCACCCTAGATTCTGGGAAAGCAGATTTGAAAGGGCTCAAGGAAAGATCATGTAGGATTCAAAGAACTGAAATTCTTCAGGTAAGTTGGCTCAGAATGAAATTTTGAAGACACAGAGAAAAACAATCCTATCAAGGAGGAACAAATAGATTTTGATTGGAGAAATTGATGTGGATACACATGGAACTCATTGACCAACTTGATCTTTAAAAGAAAACTACAGAAGGAGATGAAGCAAAGTAAAGTAGCAAGATGAATATTCGATTTTGACCTATAAAGATATCAGAAGTACTAAAACTCAGAATGAGCTTAGATCAGGAAGGGAAGCTAAGGGCAACAAAAAGGGGTGAGAGTAGCCATGTTGGGAGAAAAAAAATAAAGAAGGGACAGAACCTTTACTTGGAATGGATGAGATAAATACAATATATAACAGAGAGAAGGAGGCACTTTTTCAGGCTCTATTTTTATTCCATTTTCTTTGCCAAAGAAAATGACTTTTACACTGGAAATGACAGAACAAAAATGACTACCAAGGAGCTAATATCCAAGACAGACACCTAATTGCCCCTGAAAAATTCAAATCATCTAACCTAGATGAACCACATCCTTGAGAATTAGCAAGTGTCATTGTCGAGCTACTGTCAGTGATATTTGAAAGATCATAGAAGATGAGACAGGAGAAAGGCAAGTATCTTAGCCTTCAAGAAAGGGAAAAGACCAGATTCTAAAAACTATAAGCCAATGAATGTTGTTTCGGTTTCTGGAAAGTTTCTAGAATATTTCATTAAAAAATTGTTTGGTGATTACAAAAGATCAACATGGCTTCATCAAGAGCAAGTCATACCACACTAACCTTATTTTGAAAATAGGTTTACTAGACTGATATGTGAGGAGAATATTTAGATATAATTTACCTATATTTTTACCAAAGCTTTTTATAGCATAGTTTGCATTATTCTTATGGAGAGGATAGAGAGATGTGAACTAGACCAATAAAATTAGAAAGAAGGCAAGACACAAAAATATGAATTAAAGGTTTAATAACATTATTTTGGTAGGAAGTCTCCAATAGAGTAACCTTGTGATCTGTGCTTGACTCTGGAATATTTAGCATTTAGTCAGTGACTTAGAGGAAGATGTATATAGCATTTTCATTAAATTTGTAGATGGCATAAAGCTGGGAAGGATAGCTGGTATGCTGAATGATAATCAGTATCCAAAAAGATTCTGGCAAGCTAAAACATTGAGCTAAAATAATAAAATTCAAGAAACATAAATGTTAAATGTTGCATTTGGGTAAAAAAAATCCATTTCAGAAGTATGAAAAAACCCAGATCTTGGTAAATATTAAAAAAAGGTTTTGGTAGGCAATAAGTTCAAAATGTATCAGCAGTATGATGTGGCAACCAACAGAGCAAATATGGTCATGGACTTAATTAAATGGGTCATAACTTCCAAGAATAAGGAGGTGATAATCCCTCTCTACTCTGCCCTTGTCAGATCTCTTCTTAAGCATTGTGTTCAGTTCTAGGCAATAAAGTTTAAAGAGGATGTTGATAAGCTGGAGAGCATTAAGAGAATGATGGCCAACATGAAGGAGGACCCTAAATTCATATCTAATAGGATTGATTGAAGGATTTGAAGATATATGATCTAACCAGGAGAAGACTCAGGTAAAGGGAACATGATATTTCTCTTCAAGTATTTCAAAGGGGTATCCTATGAAAGGAATTTAGGAGAATTAGATATGTTCCATTTAATCACTGAGAATGGAAGTAGGGTAGCTGGGTGACATAGTGGATAGAACACCAGCCCTGAAGCCAAGAGGACCTGAGTTCAAATCTGCCCTCAGATACTTAACATTCCCTAGCTGTATGACCCTGGGCAAGTCACTTAACTCCAATTGCCTCAGATAAAACAACAAAAAATGGGAATTGAAGCAAGAGTAAATGGGTGGAACTTTTATTGTTCAGTCACTGCAGTAGTATCTAACTCTTTATGACTCCATTTTGGGGTTTTCTTGGCAAAGACACTGAAGTGATTTGTCGTTTTCTACTTTAGCTCATTTTACAGATGAAGAAACTGAAGCAGCAAATAGAGTCAGATGACTTGTCCAGGTCACATAGCTAGTAGGTGGCTGAGGCTAGATTTGAATTCATGAAGTTGAGTCTTCCTGACTCTAAGTCCAGTATTCTATCTACTGTACTTAGCGGCTCAATAGTAGTACAAAAGGAATAATTCCCCATTAGTGTGTGTGTGTGTGTGTGTGTGTGTGTGTGTGTGTTTTTAAAGAAGATTAGAAAGATGATGATTCTGAAAAGAATCATCTTTGTCCCAAATATTGTGTTCTTCATAACATACTAGGCAACCATATTGTGAGTTTTATGAGCCCCTTTTTCTTCTATCTTCAAGTATTTAATATGCAATAAAGAGAACTGGAATCAAATTCTGACTTCTTTCTGAATAAGTTGGTTTTTCCAAAGCAAATCCCCTAGATCTGATTATGAAGGTTGGTTCTGTTCCTATTGATGAAATCTTCCTTTTTGTTTACTGTTCTGGATGTATGTCTGGACCCA
Source organism: Sarcophilus harrisii (assembly GCF_902635505.1). Lineage (NCBI taxonomy): Eukaryota > Metazoa > Chordata > Mammalia > Dasyuromorphia > Dasyuridae > Sarcophilus > Sarcophilus harrisii. The sequence continues at coordinate 234,949,223 of NC_045426.1, read as the reverse complement.
TACCTCTGGAGACTAGCAGACCCTGAAACCACATCCCCTGAGCCTGGCATCCCTGTGCTATATCCACCATATCTCCCCACCTTCTGTCCTTGTTTCCCATTGGCCTACAATTCATTGACAGGCATACTTAATACATAATGATCAATGAATACCTGTCCTGGGGCTCAGAGGCTCATTCCTATTATTTCTCTGCTCTTGGATTGCCGAGTCATCTGTAGTTCATAGTTCATGCTTCCTCTCCTCCTGAGTTTATTAGAATCCAAATTCATAGCTAAAAAAATTATTTATCATAAATTATCCCTCAGAAATCAGGATGGGGTAGTAGTACCCCACATACCATATAGAACTGGTCTTGAGAAGACATAGCTCCCTCCCATATGCCTATGGGAAGAATGCATTTCATTGTTTTATAAAGCTATCTGTTGAATGTTGGCATGTGTTGACTGAGTGGAGAGGTTATTGGTTTTTATTTTTATTTAATGGCTGAAGATTTATCTTCTTGTTTCCAGGCTAGGACTATAATCAAATTCCTTTCTCAAGAAAAAGATAATGTGTTAGACTTATACATATGAATAGAAACAGGTAAATTGTCATATTTCCTTCTGACTTTGTAATTTAAACAGTGTAAGTCAGTAGGGAAGGGCTATAATTGGAGCCAAAGTAAGTGAGGTGAAAATTGCTAGGTGGCAGAGCATCTGCATCTCATTTTAATTAGTCAACTTTAATATGGAAAATGGAGAACTTGTTTTTCCCTTATCATTCAACTGAGGGTTAGTTCTAATTGAGGATCAAAATGGACTGTCATTTCTTCAGGAAAACATAGACTGAGGGGAGAAAGACAGTTCATCATGCCCTTATGAGAGTCAAGACTTTGACTCTGAACAAGAACAAGACTTGTCCAGGACACTGTGATGTGGGCTTAATATTTAATGCAGAAGAAACAAAATTCTCTTAGGGATTAACCACCGCTGATTTATGCTTTCTTTCTTTTCTTTTCTTTCTTTCTTTCTTTTTTTTTTTTTTTTTGCTGAGGCAATTGAGGTTAAAATGGCTTGCCCAGGGTCACACAGCTAGGAATTATTAAGTGTCTGAAACCAGATTTGAACTCAGGAACTCCTGACTTCAGGGCTGGTGCTCTATCCACTGCACCACCTAATTGCTCCAATTTAGGTTTTCTTTAAAAAGGGTTTTAGATGTCCTGAATACTATGCATGACTGAGATGACTGGTATATTCAGAAGAGATCTCTCTCCTATGTGTGACTGTGAAAAGAATTAATTTCATTGTGTTATAAAACTATCTGGTGGATGTTGCCATGTTTGGCTGACTAGAGTTCTTATTGTTATGAAGAAATTGTTTAAGTACTTAGATATAGAATCATAGGATATTATGGTGGAAGGAAAATGGGAATCTGGTCAGACTCCTTCTTTTTATAGATGAAGTTACTAGGGTTGAGAGAAGTGAAGCGACCTTCCTTCTCATGGTCACATAGCTAGATAGACCTAGACACAGATTAGATGTACTCAGGTCTTCTGGATCCCAATGTCATGTTATACATGTAAAAAGCATAATAAAATTTTTTGTGTGGATGTACATGTACAGATAGGGAATTATTAAGTGAGGAAACTTCTTCACATGCAAGTCAGCACCTTCTTTACAACTTCTAGACTTAGAGAGTTCCCTACAGCTTTGAGGAGATATGATTTATTCAGGATCACACAGCTGGTAGGTGTCAGAAGTGTGGCTTTAACTCAGGTTTTGAATTTGGTGCTTTATTTTCCCTCTTTTCACACATTTTAAAAATGGTAATTTTTATTGTTGTTATTATTGTTTTCCATATATCTTGTAGTTGTTGTTTTAGCCATTTTCAGTCATGTTCAACTCTTCATGACCCCATTTTGGGGTTTTCTTGGACAAGCTTGTTTGCCATTTTCTTCTCCAGGTCATTTTACAGATAAGGAAACTAGGCAAAGAGAGTTAAGTGACTTACACAGTATCCCATAGCTAGCAATTGTGTGGAAAGAGAATGATGAATATCAAGGAAATATATAAATACACAGAAGAGAAAGTTCAGAAGGGGACAAAGAAAAGCACATCAGTATTAGTATTATTATCTTAAATTTAATATATACTTTTTAAAAATCTACATATAATAAAGGCTGACAATTTCATATACCATTCCTTTTTCTTTTTTTTCTTTTTATATGGAAATATTTGTATTTGTCAAGTTCATAATTAAAAAAGACACCTTTCCCTAATATATCCCCTTTCCTTCCCCTAAAAAAAGAAAGCTCTTTCTTAGGGTCTTGCAAAACCAAAGTAACAAGCATTTTAGCTTGACTCTGTCTAGTAATAGCAGTAGAAAAAGTGTCATGGGTGACTCCAGAGAAAAAAAAATAGAAATAGGCAATCTGACCTAGTTAGTGGAACACAGAAACAACATACACATACACACACACACACACTCACTCACTCACACACTCATACACCATAATACATATGCATACATATTAGTGTGAAAAGCAATAAAGAATAAAAACAAACTATGTGAATATTATAAATTTGTCCAGGTCCTAGCAATTTTCAGAGAAATAAATGTGTATTTCTCTCCTAGCTAATATTCTCATTGTGTAAGGGCTGATAAGAATCTCCAGGAACTATTTCGGGGGGGGTTATTTTTTAATGTGACTTGGGTGAGCTGAGATAGTGAGGATGGGGAAGAGTGATTCACCATGTTGAAGGTAGTTCTCCAACAAGATTTGATTTCACAGACCCTTTAAAAATAATGGCATTATCTTATCAGTTTTCAGCAAATATAATCTGAAGCATTCAGGTTCCTGATAAAGGTGTATCCTGTTCATTGGTGCAGCAAACTGCAGATTAAGCTTTTTTTTTTTTTTTTTAATGCTGTTCAAATTGCCTGTGAAGCAACCTTTTATGAGATATGATGGTTCAAACAATTTTGCAAAGAGCAGTAGACAAAGAATTCGTTTTACACTGTGCTGGTTTCCTAGGAAACCCTGAAGAATGTAATGTGATATCTCTTAGAGGTAGTTCAAGGACCAAGGTTCCTCTTTACTTATTTAATTTTTTTAAACGGTGTTTTAATATATGCCTCTTCTTTTTTCTTCAAAGACTGCATCTGAGGGCCAAATAAATTTTCCAACAACATCCTGGACTTTAAAGAGGAGAGAGAGAGAGAGAGAGAGAGAGAGAGAGAGAGAGAGAGAGAGAGAGAGAATGATCCAAATTAATATTTCACTACTGGGAGCAATTTGAACCAAGAAATTAAGGGAATTGGAAAGTTAATTCTCTGCCATAATTTTTTTTTTAAATCTCCAACCATCATATGACAAAAAAGTCAACCTGTTCTTCAAACCAGACTAATTGCACATCCAAGTTAATCTGTTTCAAGGTCTTCAAATATCATTTATTTTCATCTCATTTTCATTTTGGCTGTTCATCCATTTCTGTGATATATAGGCATATGTAGGTTGACAGAATGGTGCCAGAATTAGCAGTCTTATCCATTACCAAGCTCTGACTAAAGTCCACCAGGGTCTAGAGGTGGCACAAAGATTCAGGATGAAGAGCTCAGGAAAACTGGAGACCAGGAAGCTTTCATAAAGAATTAGGTTATTAGAATTGACACTTTCCACAGCATCGATCTCCATAATTCATCACTCTTGTCAAGAGGAAATCAAAATAGGAAAAATGAAGGAACATCTGGGTTGTGTGGGAAGGAGTTAACTTCAGTTTTAAAATAAATAAGGCACAGGAACTTCAGCTTTGATTCATTTGGAAATTTGAGATTAAAAACTAGGTTGTCATTTCAAACAGAGGTTGTCTGTAAAGGATGGGTTTCTCTTGAAGAATGCCAAAGGATGGACCTTATCCAAAAGCAGCCCTTGAGGTCCATGAAATTGGACAAGGGGCCTCCCAGGGCCCTTTTGTTGGTGAGATCTCTCAATGCTGTGAGTCTCTGTACTTCCAGAATGCTGTGAATGAAGAATACCTCAGTCGACATTGTAAGGGGACTATTGCCACTTCCAGAATTTCACTTTGGCAAACACTTCCATGTCAAATATGTGAATGGCATAGTTACTGATGAAGGCCTAGCTCAGTATATACCCCTCCAGTACCTTTAGACACAGTCAGGATGCTGGTGTAGAGTGTTCAGTACCAAACAGAAATGAGACAAGGCAAAAATTTGGCTTCTGAAGAATCAGTCACCTATCTCATCATTATCATCAAACCTTTTTGTTTGCCTATTTGTAAACATCCCTAAAGAGGTACCATGTCAGTAGGGGGAGAGACAGAGAACTAGCTAGCTACCTAGCTAGCTAGATCAATCAAAACATGAATGAAATCCGTGATTGAATAAAATGTAGAAAAAATCCTTGCCTTCGTACCCATCATGGGAGAGTGTAATTCTTTTCTTTCTTTCTTTCTTTTTTTTTTTGCCTGAGGTAATTGGGATTAAGTGACTTGCTCAGGGTCACACAGTCAGGAAGTATTAAGTGTCTGAGGCCAAATTTGAACTCAGGTCCTCCTGACTTCAGAGCTGGTGGTACTCTATCCACTGTACCACCTAGCTGCCCTGAGAGTGTAATTCTTGAAAAAGGTCCTATTTCCACTGATATGGAGAAAAAATTCTTGGAAACAGCAGTACCACCTGGACTTGTTTTCAACTAGATTCCAGCAGTCATAATCCAGAGAAGCAACACTTAGAGAAATGTGACCTGGTACCTTCTTAGGTATCTCATCTTCCCAACAACTACTGAAAAAAAGAGTTCTTGCCACCAAACTTTTGACACTGTCAAATGGTCCCACATCAAAAACAGAGATGGTTTTATTAATGGAAATGGCTTTAAAGAAAATGTATTTTCTGTGTTTTCCATCCAACTTACAGTCGCAACTTCCCATGTACATTGTATCCCCCTATTACAATGTAAGTTCTCAGAAAGCAGAAACTATTGTTCTCATCTATTTGTATCCCCCATCTTTAGTATCATGCTTTACACATTGTAAACTCTTTTTCTTTCCATCTTTCTATTCATACTGAGATACATCCATCCTTCCATTCATACTCAAATGCAAAAAAAGTATTGAAATGGTTAAAGGCACAAAACATTAAGAGGGTGCACTGCCCAGAATTATTTACACTGTACATACCTCACTCTAGTTCCTCAAATATTTTTATTTAGATGAAATTAAGGTTAAGATAAATATCAAGGACAGACATAAATGAGGTAATTTCCTCACTGCTTTGTGAGAATACATAGAAGAAGAAAAGGATGGGATCAGTCACTTTAGGGATGCTAGAGGGATACAGAGGATCTTTATGGATTGACTATATGTACCAGAATCTTATCTCTTTTTTCTTTTATCAGCATCATCCCATTTCCCCCAGGATGGTATCTCCATGAAACACTATCCAGCCACTTTAGCAGAGCAGTTGATTGTTGATCCAATTTGCCCTTGCTTAGTGATACTTGTTACAGTGGATAGAGTGCCAGACCAGGAACTTAACTTTTTTATTTCAAATCTGGCTTCAGATACTCACTAGCTGTGTGACCCTGGGCAAGCCACTTGCCCTTGTTTGGCTTAGTTTCCTTATCTCTAAAATGAGCTGGAAAAGAAATGGCAAACTGATCTAATATCTTTGACAAGAAAATCTCAAATGTAGTCATGAAGAGTTGAACACAACTAAAATGACTGAACAACAATAAAGATAACTACGAAATACCAAAAAGTAACATCTTGGCAATAAATACATGTCAATATACAAATGCAATATGTTATGCCAGTATATAAATGGGTAAAATATGGGATGGAAGAGCAGTGGTGTTTGGAGTTCCAAGTTCAGCTGAGGGAGAGTTAGAAATATCAAGAAAAATCTCATTCCGTTGATCTAGGAAGGCTTTTTTGGAAGATGTGGTATTTCAGAAGCAGTTTATGTAATAGGAGAAACAGACTGATGAGATTTAATGAGTAGAGGGTGAAGCGGTAGAGTGAGTGAGCTGTGCATTTGAGACATGTGATACAGCTTGGGAGACAGAATGTCTGGAAAGGGGTGACCAGATGAAGAGGCAGGACTATGTCCCCAAAGAGGTGAATAAACTCTTTCAGGGCACAAGGGTAACATTTAGTAAGTAGGTTGTCTATTCTTATTCATAGCATTGAACAGCTTACTCTCTAAGCAAGGTTTGCTTCCCAGAGGATCTATTACCTGGAAATTCTAGTTCCTGTCTGAATGAGTTGACCCATAAGGTCCTAAGTCCTTATTGAAAACCAGTTTGCTCTTCTAATTCTCTTCTTTGTGCCAGGGGAACAGTCAGAATTAGAGTCATTATTTGGCATAAAGTATTGACAACTCCAAAAGAGTGGATTGACATTCTTTTGTCAAAAAGAGAATTATACCAACAGAGCCATTTCCTGAACTAAATGAACAATGCAAGTCATTTTTCTTATTCTTTTCCCCTCCTGAGTCAGTCCTCAATTTGAAACCTGGATCCTAAAGCAGAGACATGATCTTAGGTTAAAGAAGATGCTTAAGGTGTGAAAGATTGTCCTTCAAATTCTCTTAAGGGTAGGGTCACATCATTTCCCATGGAAAGTTCCTCCTTCAGAAAGCAAGTCTGAGTTAAGACTGGAAGAAAAAGGAAAAAGAAAGGGAAAGGAATTAAGTGCTTATTATACACCAGGCACTATGCTAAGAACAGGGTTACTTCATTTGTTATCTCATTAATCAATGTTATCTCATTAATCAATGTTATCTCTTTTGATCCTCACAACCGTAGAAAGCTATCATTATTCCCATTTTACAGTTGAGGAAATTGAGGCAAACAAAAGTTAAGGGATTTGTCCAAGGTCACACAATAAATATGTGAGGTTACATCTGAATTCAGATCGTCTTGATTCCAGATCTAGCCCTCAATTCACTGCTTTATAGAAGAGGTATCTGCAAAACTCTCCAGAATAAGTCTATTTGGTGACATCCAACTGAACAAACAGAAGATTTCTACTTTTTATGTTTACACTTTTCTAGAGCTACAAATCCATCACAGGCAGTGGGCATGAGATTAGGAGACCTGTTTTTGAATCTTGAGTTGAAAAATAGCTCCCTATGTAACTCTGGACTGTTTTCTTTACCCACTCTAAACCTCAGTCTTCCCATAACTTAAAATGGGAATAATGGTACTACCCACCTCATAGAATTATTATGGGGAAAGCACATCATAAATCTAAAGACCTATGTAAATGTGAATTATTTTATGTATGCAGCTCCTGATGTTACCTGTACTTACAGTGAAACTCAGATGTGCTATTCTAAAAGCAGATGGTGATTGCAATTGAGATGCAGTTGTAACCATATGCAGGTCACAGAGGGTACACCTGCAGAATCATTTCCTATGATATTTAAATTCTGCAAAGGTTCCACTTAGATACAAATGCCATAGGTTTTATTTAGTTTTCTTCCAGGAGCCTGATCCAATCATCAATGCAAATTTTCTTGGAATTTGTCTAAAATCCAGACAGCAATAGGCTAAATGACAGTGCTCTCAGCCAGTGGTCTCTATAACAAGAATGCTAGCCTGATGCTAAGGAGTGTTTGATCAACCAATCAGTAAAAGTAAAGAAAAGTTGCATCATATCCTCTCTGTGAAAACTATTTATGGGACTTATTTCCACTGCAATCACACTCACCCTATCTACTTTCTGGTAGTGGTGGACCCTATTGACATTAAGTTAAACAATTACTACTCACAGCATTTGGGCAGGTGACTGTGGGGAAGTTCTGCTCCCTCTGTACTACACAGAAAACCCTGTGACTTTGACAGGAAAGGTAGATTTTGAAATCTGCAGTGGGGCAGTGTCTTGTGAGTAAGTTCTCTACCCTTTTATTTTGGGTAGATTCAGAGTGAATCCCGATATATGCAAGCAAAGTTGAATTTTCATCTGGATCCCAGAAAATAATTACATTATCTTTACTTCCAAACTTATTTCTCTTCCCATCATTCGGGGATCCACCATTGTTTTGGTCACAGTTTTTAACTCCTCGCTTTCTGCCATTCTACAGCCCTTCATTGGTCACCAAATCTTGTTGGTTCTGCCTCCAAATTTCTTACATATGTCCCCTTTGTTCTATTCACACAACTACCCCCTTATTTCAGACCTTCATCACCTCCTACCTAAATTTTTGAAATAACCTCCTAATTGGTCTGAAGTAGCCATTCCTCTGTCCAATCCATTCTCCACACTGCTGTCCAAAGCAATTTTCCTAACACATAGATGTGACGTTGTCCCCCTTCCCTTAATAATCCTTGGTGATTCCCTATTGATTCTAGGATCAAATATTATTTCATCTAAATCTTGTCTTTTTGAATTATTATTTTTATATAAGCTTTTTAATATTCCTAATTAATAGCACAGCAATGTATGTTGCCACAGGTCAGACATAAATAGTCCTTATAAAGATTTGGGATGGATTCTCTTTGTGCATCTTTCATTTCTTCTGAGCTAATTCAATTCTGCTTTGTTCATAAAATACAACACCTTCTTTGATGAGGATACACCATACTGGGTAGTCCTGTGCCAGAATCTCCCATGTCATACAACTGATTCTAAAGTTCTTAAGACAGACTTGAGAGTATCCTTGTATTGCTTTTTCTGACCACTTTGTGAGCACTTGCCCTGTATGAGCTCTCCATAAAATAATCTTTTTGGCAAGCATACACTTGCCATTCAAACATAGGAATGGCATTCAAAAATGCCATATATTTGGCATTTAAACAGAATTGTGCTCTCTGCATTAGAATCTGAATGCTTTGCAGTTTAATTCAAGAAAGGACTTCAGTGTCTGATATCTTATCCTGCCAGGTGGTCTTCAGACTCTTCCTAAGACAATTCAAAGGGATTCAGTTTCCTGACATGGAGCTGGTATACTGTCCAGTTTTCACAAGCATACAACAATGAGATCAGCACAACAGCTCTGTAAACCTTCAGTTTGGTGGTCAGTCTAATATCTCCCCCTCCCATACTTTCTTTCAGAGCCTCCCAAACACTGAGCTAGTTATAGCAATGCATGTATCAACCCTCACTATCAATGTGTACACCCCTGGAAAGTATACTGATGAGATAAGTGAATATATTTGCAGAATTCAAAATTTCTTTATTTATTGTAATGATTCTACATATAGATGATGTGGTACTCACTGATGGAGCACTTGCATTTTCTTGGTGTTAATCGTTAGACCAAAATTAACACAAGTAGCAGAGAATAGATCCATACTTCGTTGCACCTCAACTTTGGAGGCTGCACTAAGTGCACAATCATCTGCAAACAAAAAATCATGCACCAACACTTCCTCCACTTTAGTTCTGGCTTGTAGCCTTTTCAAGTTGAAGAATTTACCTCCAGCATAATAGCTAACTTTGATTCCATGTTTGTCCTCATTGAAGGTATTTGACAGCATGGCTGAAAAGATCATGCTAAAAAGCATGGGAGCAAGCACACAGCTTTGTTTCACTCCATTGGTGACTGGGAAAATTCAAGAGTCTTGTCAGAACCTGGGCAAGCATGCCCTTATAAAATTGACATACTATAGTGATGAACTTCTCTTGGCCATAAAATTTTGAAATAATTTTCTGTAAGTCATTGAAACTTACAGAACCAAAGACCTTGGTCAGATCTACAAACAAGCCTCTGCTCTGATCCTAATATTTCTTCTGAAGTTGTTGGGCAGCAAACACCATATTTACTGTTTCCTCAGCTCCTTTTAAGTCACACTGGCTTTGAAGTAGATAACCATCTTCCAAATGTAGGATCAATCTATTCCTCTTGGCAAGAATCTTGCCAGCAATACTAAAAGAGAGACCTTCTTATGATTATCACAGGACAATCTATTCTGAAGTTCCAATTGAAGAAGAGGTTTAGAATGCCATGCTAAAAATTTAGTGTGGCAAAGCGCCTGGTGCTGATTTTATTCAAGCGGAGATTTACAAGTTGGGGGGGGGGGTAGTCCATTGCTTATATAAAAGCTGACTGAAATTTTCTAGATTCAAACATTTTTTACTGAAAGGCTTGTATAATGAAAAAAAATTGGACACTACTGTCTAAACGATAAACTTTTTAAACAGAAAAAGTCATTTTACTTAGTAATAAGATTCAATGAATTCTCTTTTGATAGCACACAAATCATTTCTTCCTAGGCATCAAGTATATTAAGTTGTGAAAAGAAGAGTCTTATACAGGCCTAATGATTGATATAAGAACAGTGGGGGGCAAAGAACGATGGGCTCCTCATGTTGGAAGTTTAATTGATTAATTAGAAGTCAGTTTGACTGAGGTATCATGTCCCTCAGATGCCAGAATTCTGGTGACCTCAAAGAATATGTGCAGTTTCCAAATGTCTGATGAAGTATTCTGAAGAACTCATTGGATCCTTGTTCAAGAAGCATATTGAGTCCAAAGAGCTTTGGGGAAATGAATGCTGGGGTTTGAATCCCATCTCTTGCTAAATGATATCACTTACTAAAGGATGATAAACAAATCACTTAACATCTATTAATCTCAATGTCCTCATCATTTGATGGACGTGGCTTTCTTCAACAATGAGATGAACCAAATCAGTTACAATTGTTCAATAATGAAGAGAACCAGCTACACCCAGCGAAAGAACTCTGGGAAATGAATGTGAACCACAACATAGCATTTCCAATCCCTGTTTTTGTCTGCCTGCATTTTTAAATTTCTTTCTCAGGTTAATTTTATCTTATTTCTAAATCTGATTTTTTTTGTTGCAGCGAAATAACTATGTGGATATGTATACATATATTGTCTTTAATTTATACTTTAACATATTTAACATGTATTGGTCAACCTGACATCTGGCGGAGGGGGTGGGAGGAAGGAGGGCAAAAGTTGGAACAGAAAGTTTTGCAATTGTCAATGCTGAAAAATTACCCATGCATATAACTTGTAAATAAAAAGCTATAATTTAAAAAATCTTCATCATTAAAATTGAGATGATGATTCTCCTTTAATAATAATGTGGGTATATGTTTCTAATGGTGAAAGGACAGAGAGTTTTTGACCAAGACCTAGTTATTCCGTCTTAGCTGACCCCTAATCTCATGTACACAATTCCCTTTATTCCTTTTTCCTTTTTTTATGGCTTAATTCTCTCTTAAATTACTTCTCTAAAACTCATCCCACAGAGAGGTAGACTTCCTTACCTCTAGAGATAAGCCAGTGCAAAAGGAGGAAATTGCCTGAGACATGACCCTCTGTACCAGACACTGCTTCCAACCAAAGTCTGTGTCTGAGTCTGGACTCCCTTCTTCTTTTCATTTAGAAATATATATACACACATAGCAATAATACATGCTCTTGTGTGTGTGTGTGTGTGTGTGTGTGTGTGTGTGTGTGGCTGGCACATAGTGCTTAATATTATTGATTTTATTTAGATATATTTATATGTTTATACATATATATGCACACACATGTGCTCTGGGAATGAAAAGAAAAGCAAGAGTCTTCTTTCTCTATACCTTCCCCTCCCTTAGGAAGGGGAGAAGCTAAGGTCTCTTGGATCTCAGAAGACAACACTATACTATATCTATACTATACCATACACATACATGTATGTGTGTGTGTCTGAGGGGGTGTGTGTCTGTATGTAAGCAGTTAATTGGCGCAGTGATAGAGTATTTGGCCTAAGACTGGAAGGATCATCCTGAGTTCAAATCTGCCTCCAGACACTTCTTAGCTGTGTGACCCTGAGCATGTCACATAACCCTGTTTGCCTCCGTTTCTCATCTGTAGAATGAGCAGGAGAAGCAAATGGCAAAACCACGCCAGTATCTTTGCCTAGAAAACCCCAGATAGGGTCATGAACAGTTGGACAAGACTGAAACAACATATATATCTGTATGTGTGTGTATGGATATGAATATATATATATAATATATATTCAGTAATATTATTTTCCCATAGCCCATTACTTTCTCAATTTCCCAATTAATTTCCATTAATTCCCATTAATTTCCTAGTTAGACAATGAACATTTCTCTCCATCTGACTCTGTGTCTGTTTGCCTCTCTAGCCCTCCCCTTTAATGGCTTCTGAATGAATGAAATACATACAGACAATTAATACATGGATTAATTGTAGTTTTGTCTCACCAGATTTTAGAGATAAAGTGAACAAAATTATAAATATAATTTAAAGAAACAGGGAAAAAATAAAATAAATAAAAATAAAAACAAAAAACAAAACAAAAGAAACAGTGATGGGCTATATAATGAATACATGTTCTCCTAGAATGATGTGGGAGGATGGTAAATGGGATAATCCTTTTGGATCTATGAGTCTCTGGCAAGTTCAGCAAATCCAAAATCTGCCCAGAAACTCTTTTGGTCCCTAGAGTCCAATTCTTGCCTCATTGATAAAAGTCTTTTTCTATTCCCTGACAGCTGTGCTCTGGTTTCTGCTGGTCTGCATTGCTTATTCCTCTGCTTAATTTCTAGATTTTTGGGGGGAGAAGGAGGGTGTTTTTTTTTTTATCTCTGCTTAATTTCTGTGGAGCTTTTGCCAAGGCCTCAGTAGCCATTCTCATGTCTGATGTACACCCACTATATATTTGACTTCACTCCCAAGATCAGTGGCCCAAGAAGAGAATACAGCAGCATTTGTGGCAGAGGGCAACTTGCTTCCCTTCAACTATTCATGGCTCATCTCTCATCTTCCTTTTCCCATGTCATCACCTCTCTTGAGGTTTTGCCTCTTCTTTTCCCTCTAGAAAGGGAGAGGCTAAGGTCTTTTGGGTTTCAGAAGATAAACACTGAACCTCAAATATACTTATACTGTCTACTTACCTCACGGGATTGTTTTAAAGAAAGTGTTTTGTAAGCTTCATAAAGAGCTGTAGAAACATGGATTGCTATTTTATTAGTAAACCAACATCTTAAATAGTCTCTTTATTTACCAAACACATAGACAGGTGATTCTTACTGGATTATATATATTAGAATGATTCACTTGACTAATTCTGTATAGTCCCTGTGGTTCCAGCATGTTAAGAATGATATTGTCTTTTTGGAGCCCTCATATTATCCTCATCTAATTAGTTCTAGTGCCTTCCCTCTGCTAATTATCTCTAATTTATTCTGTATATAGTTTGTTTCCAGTCAGGTTTTTACACAGTCTCCTCTATTAGACTATGGGTTCCTTGAGAGTAGGGACTATCTTTTGCATGACTTTGTACTCTCAGAATTTAGCACCATACCTGGAACACAGTAGGTACTTAATAAATGTTTACAAATTATCTTATCACTAGCTGGAAAAATCCTCAACATATTTAAATCTCATTGTTCTCTTCTGCCAAGTGGATATTGTGATATGCTACCATGTTGTTATTTAGTCATTTAGTGGTATCCAACTCTTCCCAAACCTATGGATCATCACACCAGGTCCTTCTATCCTTCCTACTTGGTGAAGTCTGTCCAAGTTCATGTTCATTGTTTCCACGATGTTATTTATCCATCTCATCCTCTGTTGTCTTCTTTTGCTTTGCCTTCAATCTTTCCCCACATCCCCAATTTTTTACAATGAGTCCAATTTAATCATTATGTGGCCAAAGTATTTAAGCTTCAGCTTCAGTATTTGACCTTCTAGTTAATAGCTTGAATTAGTTTCTTTAAGTATTGACTGATTTGTTCTCATTGCTGTCCAAAGCAACTCTCAAAAATCTTTTCCAGCACCACAATTTGAAAGCATTGATTCTGTGGTGCTCAGATTTCCTTATAGTCCAACTCTCATAGTCGTGCATTGCTACTGGAAAAATCATAGCTTTGGCTATGCAGATCTTTGCTGGCAAGGCGATAACTTTGCTTTATGGTATATTGTTCAGATTTGCTACAGCTTTTCTCATATAGGAGGATATTTCCACATAGCTCAAGGAGCAAGTATCATTTAATTTCTTTTATTAAAATTTTAATAGCCTTTTATTTACAGGTTATATGTATGGGTAACTTTACAGCATTGCCAATTGCCAAACCTCTTGTTCCAATTTTTCCCCTCCTTCCCCCCATCCCTCCCCCAGATGGCAGGATGACCAGTAGATGTTAAATATATTAAAGTATAAATTAGATACACAATAAGTATACATGACCAAACTGTTATTTTGCTGTACAAAAAGAATTGGACTCTGAAATGTTGTACAATTAGCCTGTGAAGGAAATAAAAAAATGCAGGTGGGCAAAAATATAGGGATTGGAAATTCAATGTAATGGTTCTTAGTCATCTCCCAGAGTTTTTTTGCTGGGCGTAGCTGGTTCAGTTCATTACAGCTCCATTGGAACTGATTTGATTCATCTCATTGCTGAGGATGGTCCATCAGAATTGGTCATCATATAGTATTGTTGTTGAAGTATATAATGTATCATTTAATTTCATGTGTACCTACTTAATAGGATTGTTTCAAGGGAGAGCTGCTCAAGAGCACTAAGAAGTTCTGGCTGGCCAGAATGGCCACATACCATGGTTGTATGCCTTAAGGATACTTTGGCACAGACCTGCCTAAGAGTTCTGGCAGCAACAAATGCATACTTTCTCATGAGACCTAGAAACTTATGTACACTATTATTGTTAAGAACATTTTAATTGATGTCACACCAAAGTGTCTCTTTTGCCTATGTGGCATTTTGCCACATATGTATTTAGGTAGGTTCCTATATACATACATATATATGTCTATTATCACCATCATCACAACCTTTTCTATAACTTAAATATCTCAAAGCATTTGACAAACCAAATATGTGTAACAACATATATTCAAGACCTTCCTACATAGGGTTTCTTGAAACATAGCTCTGCAAAACCAGGCTTTGATAAAGCCCATTATGACTCAAATGGAACTACTTAATTATGCCTTTAAATCCGAATCACTTTGGTTTTCACTGATTGATCATTAATAGGTCCCAGCCTAAGCCTCACATGTTCTTTGTTTGGGATTTGATGACCCAGAGTGAATGTAATTAACAATTGTTTCTATTCTGGTCAGCAATTCTAAGGGTCTTCCCTTCCCCAATTTATTATTATTTTTTTCCTGAAGGCAAATTAGGCCATCTTTTACCTCATTTTTTACCTAGACTTTAATTAAGGAATGAATATTTCCTCAGAAAAACTGAAGGCACTGCCATTCATTTTGACCTATGTTTTGAGATTGTACTCCAGTGACTGGAGGAAAAAGTGAGGCTCAAGACTGCACAGCTCTGCTTCACTTAAATCCAATTTATTTGCAAGTCAAGACATCAATCTCCTGATGTCATCAGTCCTCTTTGAGAATGTAGAATGAACAACAACAAAACAATAATAACAGGAGCATTATAACATTGAACTCCTGCATAGGGCACACTGGCTTATAGATTTAGGAGGGGGTGTATGAATACTATGGTTTTGTTGGCTTGCGTAGGTTATGTAGGTCTCCATTTAGCGACTTATGAGAAAGCAAAAACAAACATCTCTAGCATCTCATCTTCCCACTCTTCATGAAGGGAAACTGACTCTTGCTAGGAAGGGAAGCAGGTAAGGTAAGATTAACCAACGTTAATCTCTTGGTTCTGCTCACTTCACTTAGCATCAGTTCATGTTTTGTTTGTACAAATTTTTTTTAACTTAATATAATCAAAATTATCTATTTTGTGATCAGCAATGTGCTCCAGTTCTTCTTCGGCCACAAATTCCTTTCTTCTCCACAGATCTGAGATGTAAACTATCCGTTATTCTTCTAATTAATGTATACAAGATTAGAAGGTGGGCAATAAAGTAGGAAAAAATTTTACATTCAAAGGTTCTGATAAAGCCCTCATTTCTAAAATATATAGAGAATGGACCCAAATTTATAAGAATTCAAACCATTCTTCACTTAATAAATGGTCAAAGGATATGCACAGATAATTTTCAGATGAAAAAATTGAAACCATTTCTATTCATATGAAAAGGTGCTCTAAATCACTATTGATCAGAGAAATGCAAATTAAAACAACTCTGAGGTACCACTATATACTTCTCAGATTGACTATCATGATAGGAAAAGATAATGATGAATGTTCGAGGGGATGTGGGAAAACTGGGATACTATTATATTATTGGTGGAGTTGTGAACTTATTCAACCATTCTGGAAAGCAATATGGAACTATGCCCAAAAGGCTATCAAACTATGCATACCCTTTGATCCAGCAGTGTCTCTACTGGACCTGAATTCCAAAGAGATCATAAAGGAGGGAAAGGCACCCACACATATAAAAATGTTTGTGGCAGTCCTTTCTGTGGTGGCAAGACACTAGAAACTGAATGGGTGTCCATCAGTTGGAGAATGAAAATAAATAAAAGCTTTAATAAAAAATGGGAAAAAATGGTCTAAAGGAAACAATTTTTAGGTTCAAGCTAAACTTTTTTATAATAGCTTTTTATTTTCAAATACATGCAATGATAGTTCTCAACATTTACTCTTGCAAAGCCTTGTGTTCCAAATTTTTCTCCCTCCTTTTCCCCCACTCCCTCCCTTAATCAGCAAGTAACTCAATGTAAACTCAATGCGCAATTTTTCTAAGCATATTTCCACATTTTTCATGCTGTAGAAGAAAAATCAGATCAAAAGGGGAAAAAAATGAGAAAAAAAGTAATCCAACAACAACAAAAAGATGAAAATATTATGTTGAGATCTACATTCAGTCCCCATAGTCCTTTTTCTGGATGCAGATGACCCCATCACAAGTCTATTGAATTGTCCTGAATCACCTCTCAGTACTGAAAACAGCCAAATCCTTAACAGTTGATCATCACATAATCTTGCTGTTGCTATGTACACTGTTCTCTTGGTTCTATTCACTTCACTTAGCATCAGTTCATGTAAGTCTCTCCAGGTCTTTCTGTAATTATTTTGCTGATTGTTTTTTAGAGAACAATAATATTCCATAACATCCATATACCATAACTTATACAGCCATTCCCCAACTGATTGGCATTTATTCATTTTCCAGTTCCTGCCACTACAAAAAGAGCTACCACAAACATTTTTGCACATGTGGGTCCTTTTCCCTTTTTTATGATTTCTTTGGGATACAGACCCAGCAGAGATATTGATGGATCAAAGCATATGCACATTTTGATAACCCTTTGGGCATAGTTCCAAATTGCTCTCTAAAATGATTTGGTCAGCTCACACTCCACCAACAATATATTAGTGTCCCAATTTTTCTACATTCCCTCCAGTATTTATCATTATCTTTTCCTGTCATCTTAGCCAATCTGAGAGGTATATGGTGGTGTCTCAGAGCTGTCTTAATTTACATTTCTCTAATCAATAGTGATTTAGAGCATTTTTTCGTATGACTAGAAATGGATGTAATTTCTTTGTCTGAAAATTGTGTATTCATATTCATTTATTAATTGGAGAATGGCTTGTATTATTACAAATTTGAGCCAATTCATTTATTTTAGAAATGAGTACTTTATCAGAGTCCTTGGATATAATTTTTTCTCTCAATTTTCTGTTTCCCTTTTAATCTTGGCTATATTGGTTTTGTTTAGACAAAAATTTTAAATTTAGTATAATCAAAATAATCCATTTTGTATTTCATGTTCTCTAGTTCATCTTTGGTCATAAATTCCTTTCTTCTCTACAGATTCTCCTAATTTGTTAAGTTAAACTCCCTATCACTATTTCTTTTTTTTTTTATTTAATAGCCTTTTATTTACAAGATATATACATGGGTAACTTTACAGCATTAACAACTGCCAAACCTCTTGTTCCAATTTTTCACCTCTTACCCCCCGACCCCCTCCCCTAGATGGCAGGATGACCAGTAGATGTTAAATATATTAAAATATAAATTAGATACACAATAAGTATACATGACCAAACCATTATTTTGCTGTACAAAAAGAATCAGACTCTGAAACATTGTACAATTAGCTTGTGAAGGAAATCAAAAATGCAGGTGTGCATAAATATAGGGATTGGGAATTCAATGTAATGGTTTTTTGTCATCTCCCAGAGTTCTTTTTCTGGGCATAGCTAGTTCAGTTCATTACTGCTCCATTAGAAATGATTGGGTTGATCTCGTTGCTGAGGATGGCCTGGTCCATCAGAACTGGTCATCATATAGTATTATTGTTGAAGTATATAATGATCTCCTGGTCCTGCTCATTTCACTCAGCATCAGTTCGTGTAAGTCTCTCCAGGCCTTTCTGAAATTATCCTGTTGGTCATTTCTTACAGAACAGTAATATTCCATAATATTCATATACCACAATTTATTCAGCCATTCTCCAACTGATGGACATCCATTCAGTTTCCAGTTTTTAGCCACTACAAAAAGGGCTGCCACAAACATTCGTGCACATACAGGTCCCTTTCCCTTCTTTATAATCTCTTTGGGATATAATCCCAGTAGTAACACTGCTGGATCAAAGGGTATGCACAGTTTGATAACTTTTTGAGCATAGTTCCAAACTACTCTCCAAAATGGTTGGATTCACAACTCCACCAACAATGCATCAATGTCCCAGTTTTCCCGCATCCCCTCCAACAATCATCATTACTTTTTCCTGTCATCTTAGCCAATCTGACAGGTGTGTAGTGGTATCTTAGAGTTGTCTTAATTTGCATTTCTCTGATTAATAATGACTTGGAGCATCTTTTCTTATGACTAGAAATAGTTTCAATTTTCATCTGAGAATTGTCTGTTCATATCCTTTGACCATTTTTCAATTGGAGAATGGCTTGATTTTTTATAAATTAGAGTTAATTCTCTATATATTTTGGAAATGAGGCCTTTATCAGAACCTTTGACTGTAAAAATATTTTCCCAGTTTATTGCTTCCCTTCTAATCTTGTCTGCATTAGTTTTGTTTGTACAAAAACTTTTCAGTTTGGTATAATCGAAATTTTCTATTTTGTGATCAGTAATGATCTCTAGTTCTTCTTTGGTCATAAAGACCTTCCCCTTCCACAGGTGTGAGAGGTAAACTATCCTGTGTTCCTCTAATTTATTAATAATTTCATTCTTTATGCCTAGGTCATGAACCCATTTTGACCTTATCTTGGTGTACGGCGTTAAGTATGGATCAATGCCTAGTTTCTGCCATATTAGTTTCCAATTTTCCAGCAATTTTTATCAAACAGTAAGTTCTTATCCCAAAAGCTGGGATCTTTGGGTTTGTCAAAGACTAGGTTGCTATATTTGTTGACTGTTTTATCCCTTGAACCTAATCTATTCCACTGATCAACTAATCTATTCCTTAGCCAATACCAAATAGTTTTGGTAACTGCTGCTCTATAATATAATTTTAGATCTGGTACAGCTAAGCCACCTTCATTTGATTTTTTTTTCATTAATTCCCTTGAAATTCTTGACCTTTTGTTTTTCCATATGAACTTTGTTGTTATTTTTTCTAGGTCCCTATCACTATTTCTAAATGAGAAAAAGAGGCCCCAGGTTCTATATCCAAGACCTAATTCCCTTTCCACAAAAGCCAGTTCAACACTGAACATATGCAGCAAATAGCAAAGAAACTCATTCATCTAAGGGGATAGCAAAACAGAAACCAGAGGAATTATACCTGGGACAATGTATACCAGACAACACAGAGAAAAATGAACTCTCCCCAATGAGAAGGAGAACTCAGTACAACCAAGAAAGAATCCTAGATCTTACTCAAGGGAAAAGTCCCTTATCTCTAATGTTGCAACATGGAAATGAGGACAGGATTGAAGGCAGCTTCTTCCCAGAGTTTTTCTTCTGTTATGGAGGGAACTTGAAATCATGCATCTTCTCTCTTGAAGTTAAAAGACAGAAGAGCCTGGACCTCTTTTCTCTACCATTCCAACAGCTTTGTTTGTCCCTCACACAGATATCGTGCATGGAAGTAATTAATTTCTGACAATGAAGAGATAGACTCATACACTTGGGCTTATATAGAAATAGCATTCTACCTATGAAATGATGACAGTCAAAAAGTGTACTAATGTAAAAGTGATTTATAGTCCCCATAATAATGGTATATAGACAGCCTCACCCTCAAAATCCATATTTATTGTTGGAAGAGCTCTCAGATACCAGTTACAATAAACTGAAGCCAAATGCTTCCTGTTTTCCAGCAGGTATAGCATCACACCCTTAGTTCTCAATTTCATGCAAAGATTTTTCTCTATAACTCCCTTAACTAAGCAAAGAAATGATTGTTCTCACCAATATTTCTCATCTTTTGAAAGGCAAGCTCTTCTCAATTGCCCCATCCTAGGAAATAAACATATTGACCTTTAATGGATTTTGGAGGTTACCATTTTTCTTTTTAACACAACAAATGAAAAACAAACAAATAAACAAACAAACATAGGAGTACAAAGGAATGTAGTTAGGGAGCAAAAGACATAAATATCATCCATTCTCTTTTGCTGGTAGTCAGTAAAGGATAAGTTACTTGTCTTTCTCCCTCATTCTTCTTCCTTCTCTTAGAAGGAGGGATTAAACTGGATTTGAGTATTTAGACAATGGAGGGCTGTTCTGGCATCAGGAACAGACTAGTAGAGGAAGGTGTCAGGGAGTTTGTATATAAATGACTTAAAAGCCTTGTCCAGATGGACTACTTCCACTACCATTGTCTGCATGTCCATGACTTCAATAATCCACAACAACAACCCACCAAGAGTGTGGGAGTAGGGAGGTAATGGAAAGGGGTTTCAGTGGGGAAGGGATAGATCCCTTAGTCTAGTCTCACATTTCTCCCAGGACTCAGCCGAGATTGAATGTCTCTGTGTTCTTATTCTTCTCAGAGCTGTTGTTTAAGACTAGGTCAAAATGTGACTACCCTTATGAAATATGGGTAAAAATCTGCTTCCTTGCCATAGGTCCTTCTGGTGTCCTTAATCCCTTTGGCAGTGCTTCACTAAGTGGCACTCTAGTCAGGCTAACACATGGTGTTTCATTCAATAGCTAGGAGGAAATAATTTCACACTCAAATCCCATTTCAAATCAGTTTTCCTCTGGACCTTTGGGAAAAAGCTAGGGAGGGCTAATTCATAGAAAGGGTTTTGGGGGCTTGGCAGCCTCAATATGGCAGCTGGGGATAAATTCTCCAGAATGAGCTTCCTCTGGGCCATCTGAAGAGTACCAAGTAACTACTAGTCACTTGTTAAAAGGAGTTTGCTTCCCCAAAGTCAAACCAGAAAGAATAACTCCTTGCTTTCAGCTTTCTTTTGGATTTAAGTAATAATAATATTTAGCATTTATATAGAGCTTCAGGGTTTGCAAAGTACTTTACAAATATTATTTCATTTTATCTCACAATGACCTATTTACTATTATAACCCCCATTTTACATATAAGAAAACTGAGACAGACAGTGGTTAAATTACTTAGGGCCACTTAGCTAGATAGTATCTGAGGCTAGGAGGTCTCTAATTTCATACCCAGATTTCTATACACTGTTCCAGGAGATACCAGTTTCAGATTCCACTTCTAACCCTTACTAGATATACAGCCTTGGACAAGTCTAAGACTCAGTTTCCTGCAGCAGAAAAATGGAGGAAATAATATTTGTCAGAGCCATGTCACAGATTAGTTGCCAGGATCAAATGAGTTAATGTATTTAAGGCACTAAAACACTGTTCAAATGTCAGGAATTATCATTATTATTATTACTGACAATCTTGTTTATTTCTCTCTTAACAAAGGCACAGCTATTTTTGAAATGTTTGTCTGAGGTCACCAAAATCGACATTTACAATGCTGACTGGACAGAGATTAGATTTTGCCCAACGATTCCCACCACCTAGGGGCAGAGCTCAGAATAGAAGTCAAGCCAAGTCTTCTATCTGAAAGTCTAGGGCAGACTTTCTCCGGTATTGTGATATTGATAACAAGCTTTCTACTTTAGAGCTTAGATACAGAGTAGCCAAGAAGCAAAGGCGGGCAGGGTCTGATTCCCAGAATAAATCCAGGAGGTTTGCAACAAAGAAAAGAAACCTTTTGTGAAATGTCTAAAAATACTTTCCTTCTTGAAGGACACACAAGTACATTCTACTTATTTGTAGCTAAAATGGGGGGCAGAGAGGGTTGTGAAATTTAGCCAGCTCCTATTAGTGCAAAAGATAAAAGTAACTTCTAAAGGGAATGAAAAGCAAATAGCAGCTTGGTGGGGGCTGAATTACAAGCAGGGCTCAGTGAATAGCCTTCACATAGGAGACTGGTGCTTAAGAACAAGAAGGGTCCCACATAAGGTTAAGACAGCAACACACATAATAAGAACAACGTATCCAGTCCTAAAGGGCACTGGAAGGGAGGGGACTCACATGAATCCCTTTTGCACACTCACTATTCCAGCCAATTTGGACTATTAGCTGGATCTTATTCTGCTTTCTTCCATCTCCATAAATTCACCCAGATGGTCTCCTCTTGTACTTCTTTCCCTTGTTGAAATCCTTTTTTTTTTTAATGACCAGCTCAGGTGCCATCTCTTCCTTAGAATTCTCCTCTAACTTTTTTATCCTGTTCCCCTTTTCCCATCCTCTCCTACATTCTGTAACTGAGAGTGATCTCTCAATTTTCAATTTTCTCTCTCTCTCTCTCTCTCTCTCTCTCTCTCTCTATCTCTCCTTTCCCTTAATCACCTCTAGCTTTGAAGCATTAAGTGTCTTATTCTCATCTATTGCTAAGTTCTATTAGACTTTGAACATACAATGGTTTATATACAGCATGAACTTGATAAATGATTGTCAAATTGTAGTAAAGAGAAAAACACAATGGAAGGTACAGAGGACAGAGAGGCTGAGATCTCTGCTCAACCCTTAGACCCTGCTTGACAAATCCCTAAAAGACCCTTGGAATGACAAAAAAAAAGTCAGACATTTGCTGAGGGATGGGATTTGGGTCCATTTGCATATCTGCTACAATAAAAGCATGTTAATTAATTATATGTTTTCTTAAAATTAAGAATTTGGAAAATAAAAGAAATATTTCCATAGCCTAAGCATAGATTTATTTATGAAGTCAGAAATTGTGAAGCATTATGGTGGATTGGAATATAGTCACCATGTTTTCATTGTATGGCTATTAAGATCCTGTCCTGAAGGTTTTGGTCATTAACTGTGAGTTGTCACTTAATAAAACAATCTATTCCAACATGAGCCTGCTGTCATGTTTGTTTGCTTCTTAAATAGCCATAAAGGAGTTATTTATCCTCTTCTCATTGGGGTGGGGGGAAAGAGGGAAAAGAATGGAGGGAGTGGGAAATGTCCTCATATAGTCACGTCTTTTATTATTGTCCCCATTGAAATATCTCTCCAGGAGTGCCTAACCACATTGTGTAATTTTTCGGTCTTGCAAAGAATTCTACAAAGATGCTTCACCAAGACCTCTACCTCAGTTTATCTGGGCTACTGGGAGCGATGAAGAGGAGGAGAATTTGATTTGAACTCACAGAGGGTCTAGAATTGAAAAGATAATTATCATCACTAACTAGGCAACAGCAGCCTTTATATCTCCTTATAACATTGCATGGAAGCCAAAGTATTCCACAACAATTAGTGCATTTCCACAGAAAAAGTTTAGAAATACTATCCATACACATGTATACATATATGTATATATACACACATATGTACATATATTTATATATACACATATAAAAATACAAAAGTGTGTGTGTGTATAATAAAGTGGGTAAATCTTATCTCAGTTTTTAGAGTGCTGTTTTATTATGGTCTCAAAATCTGAAAATATCCCAGGTATTTGGGGATTTCTAAGAGTGTCTTCAGGTGATTGTCTTTTTTTTTTTTTTTTTTTTTTTTTTTTTTTGCTTTTTGGTTCCTCAACCTACCCATGACAGGTACTTCATAAATGCTTGCTGAGTTCCTTGAGAGAGATTTTTCTCTTTTTTTGTACCCCCAGCACATAGTGGTCTGCCACATAGTAGACTCTTAATAAATGAATGTTGATTTGAATTGAATTGAGTTGATCTCGGTCTGTTTATGCAAAAGCCATATGTAGTCTAATTTGAGGGGATTACCGATCCTACTACATGTCATAGTCTGGACATTTTTCCTTTACATTGTTTTTCCTCTATGAATGGTTAAATTGCTTAATATGTATTGCTGTAATTTCACTGAGGCAGTTTTCATTTGATGCAATTCATAAAGAATCAGATGAGAATGAAAGTATTTGGAGAACTTTGACAGCCATCATTTATTTTTTACTACCTTTATGATATTGGCCAAATCATTCAAAGATCTCTGAGCTTCAGTTTCCTCATTTGCTCATTCTTGAACCCCCTGTTTTATACTTTTGCCTAGATGTTCATTAGCACTTCAACCTTAGTAAGTTCAAAACTGAGCTCATTAACTTTCCCCCTAAAACCACCCCTTCTAATTCCAAGAGAACTCCACTGAACTGAATTAATCAAAGATTTCTTCTTTCTTTTGGTCTGATGATTCCCCTAGTTACTTCAGGGAGGAAACCTTCCTGGGCTGACCAATCCTCTCTGTTTACAAACTGACTAGGCCTTTGATAAGAAGGATGTAAAAATATTTCAGTGCAGGACATTGTTTTGGAATTGATAGTTAAAGACTGATAAGGTTTCCCATTCAGATTAGACAGACTTCAGACAAAAGTACTATCATAATATTATTATGTAATACACAACTTAAAAAGAAAAAAAGGAAATGGGGGAGGGGGAAATGGTTTTAGGAAGGGAGGAAGCTTTAAGAATGCTTCTAAAGTACCTACACTTAAATTAATATTTGTCTTTGTCCAACAACTTGCTTTCTTTTTTGAATTTCTGGATTTTTTCAATTAAACAAAATTTATTTTCTCTTCTATCTTACCATTGAAAAAATAAAAGAAAAATAAACCCTTCTAAAAAATATGTACAATTAAACAAACCAAATTCTCACACTGGCCATATCCAAAAATGTATGTTTCATTTTACATATTATATCTGGATTAATATAACATTTAATTTGATTTTTTATTATAGTAGCAAATATGTCATGGTCATGTCCTCTTCTAAACTTTTTTTTACTCTTTTGTGAATCTTTTAATATTTTGCTGATGCTTTTATCTTTTCTTTTTTTTTACATCATTATTACTACCCAACAACATATACCAACAACAGTCTCTCCAAACATGAATAAAAATTTTACCTTTAAACACATAATTATAGCCAAGAAAAAAGGACATCTACACATTGCCTGTATGCTTGTCTCATTCTACACCTCTGGTCTTGTACCTCTCTTCCAAGTAGTGAGAAACATAGTCATATCTGTCTTTGGATTTGTCATGATTTGTCATTGCATTGATCAGGATTCTTAAATCTTTCAAAGTCATTTTACTTCACATTATCATAGCTATTGTATAAATTGTTCTGATTCTTCCCCTGCTATTTTATATTAGGTCATACAAGAGACTCCATCTCTTTCATCATTTCATATGGAATAATAATATTCCATTATATTTATATATCATAATTTGTTTAGCCACCCCTCAGTTGAAGGTCAATTATAAATCAGTTCTTTACTTCAACAAAAATATTATGATAATATTTTGTATATATGATTACTTCCTTCTTTTTATTAGATTTTTTTTTTGAGGGAATAATGCTATTATTAGTTCCACTGAATCAAAGAGTACTTACAGTTAAGTACCTTTGGGAGTTTAATTCTAAATGGCTTTTAGAACAGCTCCAGCAGCAGTCTATTAGTGTATCTATCTTCTCAACCATTTCCAACAATTGTCTTTTTCCTCTTTTGTCATCATTACCAATTTCATGAGTGTTAGTAAAAACTCAAGAGTTTTGGTTTGTAATTTTATTTCACTCTTATTAGTGAATTTGTCACATTTCTCTTATATCATGTATTTCTTCTACTAAAAATTGAGTGTTTATATTCTTTGGCCATCAAATCATTATTGAATAACTTTTTAAAAAAATATTTGCATCTCTTTATTTTTTAGATATTGTATCTTCTTGAGAATTTGCTGCAAAGATTTTTATCCAGCTCTCTGTTTCCCTTCTAAGTCCTCTTGCATCAACTTTGTAATAAAAATTGTCCATTTTTATCATTTTTTGTAATCTCCATTTTTGTTTGGTCAATACCTCCCTCTCTATCCATAGTTATGAAAAGTAAAGTATTTTCTTCCTTGTTTCTCTAATTTGTTTATGATATGACCTTTTATATCAAGTTTATGTATCTGTGATATACCTGACATGAAATGTCAGCACAAAACTAATTCCTGCCAAATTGTTTTTCAGTTTTCCTAGCAATTGTTGTTGAACAGTCAGTTCTTACCACACTGATTAGCATCCTAGAATGACTCTTTGTTTAATTGCTTATGAGTCTTATTTTCTTAATTCACTGTATTGCTCAACTTTGAAACTTTTTAACCAGTACCAATATTTTTGGTAATTACTTATTTGTAGTATTGTTTAAGATTAAGTGGAGCTAGGTCCCATTTCTCCCCATTTTCTTCATTATTACCCTTGAGATTTTTTTTTTATCTGTTATTCCTCTAGATGAACTTTTTTATTGTTTTGTCTAATCCTACAAGGTAATTTTGGGTAATTTAATATAGCACTAAATGTGCAAATTAATTTAGTTAGTATTGCCCCTTTTAATCACATTAACATAGTCCAAAATGGCTGTCTATATAGGAAAATCCAAGTGGATGAAAATTGTCTATTGCCCAACAATATGTATTTAGGTAGATAATCTGTAGAGCAAGTATTCTTAGCCTGAAATCCGTTATTTTTTTGGATATTTTAATGACTATTTCAATATGATTAATTTTTCTTTATAACACTATATATTTTATTTCATACATTTGAAAATATTGTTCTGAGAAGGCTGGCATAACCCTTACTAAACTACCAAAGTGATTCATGAAACAAAAATAGTTAAAGAACTCTTGATAGATCTTTTCTATCAACATATAATTTAGATGAACAAGCAATTGAGGGCACACTTGTACAAAAAGAGGATAGAGGGCATAATTGCCTTTAAGGAATTGCAAAACTCTTTTACTACCCTCAAGTTTCACATGAAAGCAAGAACCATTCTCTAAAAAGACCAATATCCTACAAGGCTGCTATATGGCAGTGAGACATAGAATATACTTGTTTCCAAAGCGTTAAAAAAGAATATCATTCAGGAAATATATGATGAATATGGATAGCCTGACAACATGTAGTCAATTAAGAACTTTGAAGAAGAGGAACTAAAAATATCAAGGAATTAAGTGATAGGAAGAAAAGATGGGCTGGTCATGTTAAATGTTCAATTACTCACTGGTTCTCTTCTAATAACAGAAAGTAAGGAAAGTCTCCAGCATATTTAGTGGATCTCTGTGAGGATCTTATGGGAAAACAGGTATAACAGTCACATGGGATGGGCAAATATGGGTTATGATCTAAATCATCAAAGGGAACTATCAGATTAATGTGATAGAAGATCCATTTGAGTATACTGCATGACTCAATCATATGCAATATCTTTTCCAAATTTTGATTTTTTTATTTCTATAAAGAATATTTTGTGGTTGTATTTATGTATAGCTCATGTATTTTGATAGGTAAACTCAAAGATATTTTATTTATTCTGTACTGATTTTGAATGGCTTTTCTTTTTCTCTTTTTCTTGTGCTTTATAGGTAATATATAGAAAGCCAATCTTTGTAGATTTGATTTATTTGTTTATTTATTTATTTTTATATTTATTTTACTGTGTGTTTTTAGTTGAATCTCAGCTTCTCTCAGTTAACATTCATAACAGATTTAAAAGATGATAATGTTTTTCTTCTTTACCTGTGCTTATTCCCAGTTTCTTTTCCTTGTCTTATTCTAATGGCTGGAATATTTAACACTAAATCAGATAATAGTGGTGACTGACAGTGGGAATCCTTGCTTATCTTTGATCTTATTGAAGAGACTTTTAGTGTTTTTCTATGACAAAAAGTACTTGCTTTTGAATTTATATGTATGTCTATTACTTCAATGCTTTTTAATATTTTAATAAGTATATTCTATTCACGGGGAAGCTTCACCTGCATTAAATGATCATCTGAATAATATCTTCATATTAGTAATATGGTCTATTATGCTTCCAGTTTTCTTCATATTGAATTAGTCTTGAATTCCTCATGTAAATCCCCACTGGTCACAGGGTTGGTCCTGGATCCACTCTCCAATACCCCCACCTTTGGGAGTTAGTTTATGACTTTTCCAATGTCTTTCTTTTCTTTCCTTTTCTTCTTTTTTTTTTTTTTGAGATTAGCTTAAGTATGTTCTCTATTTCTTGTTTTGCTAATCTCAATATGTTTTTAAATATTAATCCATTTCACTCAGATTCTCAGTTTTGGTGATATAACTGAACAGAGGATATTTAATAATTTCCTTTCTTCTATGTCATCTTTTATAAATTATTCTTTTTCGTTTTGTATTTTCTTAATTTGGTCTTTATATTTCTTTTTAAAATCAAATTAGCAATTATAATTATTTTATTAGTTTTTTTAAAGCTAGTTTTAATTTTCAAGCTAATTTGATTTTTGGTAGTTTTCAATTTTGAATCTTTTCCTTAATTTTCTGGATTCTTATTTCCTTGGTCAATTCCGGGAGGGTGGGTGCATCAATCTTTATTTTATTTGTTATATTTGCTAATTTTGTTAGTTGCATCAAATACCCTAAAAGCCAGATACTATTTTGAAAATAAGAATGTAGCTCCCTTCTCAGCTACACCAAAGTTCATGGTATTGTTAAAGGAATCCTCTATTCAAACCCATAATTCAATAATGCATTGAATCAATTTTTTACCAGCACACACCAACTGATCATGAATTCAAAGCAAAGGGATTTAATAAAATAGAATAACTAGGCAAAACCAAAAATGTAATCAATTATGAAATTTTCCCATACCCATTCCCAAATGACAGTTGCCTCCACATGTATCCCCTAGGTAATGCTTGACTCCATTTGCAATTAACCACACTGCCTCCCCAACATAACAGAAGGGGTATGCATCAGCCACTCATGGAAAGCTTTTAGAGAAATTTGATGCATCTCTAGGGAACACTAAGCTTCTCTGCACAGGAACCAGACAATCACAAAACTCCAGACAAGTCCTGAGAGCACTAACTCTTGGCAGGATAACCCAATAAAATGCCCAAACTAAAGACATACCAGTCATTTTCTGCCTCTTTGTCTCTGGCTCATTCCTTTACTTCCCTAAATAAGTACCTTGCCTTTGTAAAATTTCCTGTGTATATTGTATAATAATATAAAAAGTGAAGACAATAGATTTATCAGAGGAATCAAACTGCATAGCTGAAAAAGTGGAGCAAGAAGCAAATTAAAATATAATTTGGAAATGCTTCACAAAATAAATAAAAATACAACATAAGATAGATAATATTGATTTGTGGATTGCTACTGGGCCCATGGAGATTCATTTCTCTTTGAGTTTGACATAACAGGTTTAATTCATATGTTTGAGTATTGTGGTAGATAAAGGAAATAACTAGGAGCAATGTGATCAAAAATGGCTGTGGGAGGATGTGTCCCTGAGAAGAGAAGAGAAGGAGACATGGAGAGACTGGAGATAGTGGAGAAGGAACAAATTGAGAGGGGTATCCAAGTACGTGAGAGGATGATACATGATGTTGAGACACAGGAGATCCAAGGGCCATAGTGAATGATGGTAGTGATTGTCCAGTTCTTCCTTATTCTACCTATTTCCTGCTGTATTCTGGTTTCTATCATCATCATGTGTTTGCAAATAATCTCTTGAAGGTTATTACTGACTGGTTTCTTGCCAAATGCTAAGTCCTTTATTCAAGTCCTCAACCTTTCCATATCAATTTGACACTGTTGATAACACATTTCTTGAAACTTCCATTGCTTTGACCAACCCATTTATAAAGATTATTCACAAATTTGTGATCACTCACCTGTCCTTTGGCACTATGTATAATGGGAAGTGTAGAGAAGGATCGAAGGAATAGGAATTTGGTTTTTCCCCCTTGACAGTTGAACTAATCACAGAAATTACAAGCAAATAACAGAGATAATGAGGTATTAACATGCTAATGAAGTACAAAGACTTGTCTATGCCCTATCATCTCTTCATGAAGTGTGAAAATGTTCCCTGATTGAATTGGAAAGGAAGCTGGCCACTAGCTGGGTGATAATTACTCATGCCCAGGGTAGTCCTTAAAAGACAAGGCTTCCAGCTTTGAGTTCACTTAAAGAAAGTTAATGGCATCATTGAGATGCTAACAGCAGGGAGTAGAGATACCCATTCTCTATGGATATACAGAAAAGAGCAGAATTTCAGATAAGAAGTACACAAAAAGTTCTGAGTGGTGGAGAAAGGAGACACCTGTGGATTCAAGAGAGAATTAGTTCTGACCATGAAGAGTCCAGCTCTGAAGAGGAACAGACCCAAGGAAACTATAGGAATCAAATTCTCAAAAAGACACATTGTTCCCAGGAGAAAGCAGAATAAACACTCCATTAGGAGAGAAACTGATATTGAAGTCCTTTGTACTAGAAGTGTGAATCGATTTGGTCAAGTGTTCCCTATATGTTGCCTTACCATCAACATACTCCAAAATTACATTTAATCTTCCACTGACACTTTGTATATTCATGGAAGAATGTATCCCAGTTTTATAGGTGGAATGCTTTGCACCTACAATTCTTACAATGTCCTCTTAGTTAATGTTCTTGATCTTGATTTGAGTTAATTGTGCCTTCTATCTGACTTAGAAGTAAAGTCACTGATGGAGGTTATAAGGCTATCTATAGTTTTAGGAAGGTGAATCCTAACGGCACTCAATCTGAAAACTTTAGAGTGTCAAACTGGGGAGATAGAGAATGTATTTCTACATGTATTTCTGATTGCCTATAGGACATCTCTCCATGATTATAACCTGACTTTTAACATTATGGAGTTTGATGTGATTGATTCAAAAGCCCTGTTTCACTGACAGTACTATACCTTGATCTTAAAAGAATATGAATCTCCCTAGAGTTCTCAATACTGAGTTAGATCATGGACTATATTATTCAAATTAGAAAAAACTAGGTCACATCTATAAATCTCAAGCAAATGCATTTAAATAGAATTTGTACTGTAGTCAGTTCTATACTTTACACAAAATAAGCCCATAGCAAATACAGGAAGTCATCAAAGTCTTAATGAAGTTTGAAGGTTTTAGTCCCAGAAGTCTTAGAAAATTTGTCCTTTGTGCTCAAGGAATACCAAAATGACATCATGATGTCAGGGTCAATGTACAATGGGTCTAGCTGGGATTCATTATATCAATACAAATTCAGAAGATTCTACCACAAGTGAAACAAATAGTCTGCATGACCATTTGAGAGGTATATGTCTCTAAATGTGCACATTTCCTGTTACTTTTGAGCTACCACAATTCCATTTTGCTCACAGAGAATAACACCTTCTTTGATGCAGCACACTGTGCTGAACAATTGTGTGCTAGTAATTCCCATATCTCAACATCAATACCAAAGTTGTTCTGAGAGACCTTGAGAGTGTCCTAGTATTGCTTCTTCTAATCGTCATGTGACCCCCTCTGATGAGTTTTCTGTAAAAACAGTCCTTTAGGCAAGTATACATTTGACATTCAAACAACAAGACCTATTGAGGTTTCACTCTCTGAAATAGTTTGTGTGCTTGGTGGTTCAACTCAAGAAAGGATCTTAGTGTCTGGTACTTTATTTTGCCAAGTGATCCTCAGAATCTTCCTAAGACAAGTACTTGTCTTAATACAAGTATATAGTCATCTCTAAACAAAAAGTTCAGAATGAACTCTCTCCCCTACCCACTTAAGTCTTGACTTGTTGCTTTTTCAAGTTAAATAATTTATCATTCTTGGGATAGCTGATCTTGATGCTGTCTTTATCCTCATTGAAGACATCTAACAATATTGCTGATAATGTCATGCTAAAAAATGTGGAAGCAAGCACACAGCCCTACTTTATCCCTATGCAAGAACCTATGCAAGTTCAGTACCTATGCAAGAATGCTGTCATAGTATTGTCATATATAATACTCATGAACTTATTTGAGCAATGGAATTTCACAAGCCCTCATGACTAACAGTATCAAAGACCTTAGTGAAATTCTCCTGGAGTTGTTGGTCAGCAGACACTTATATTTCAGGTAGATGATTATGTTCCAGGTGAAGGATTATCCTATTAAGAAGGTTTCTGGCAAGAATCTTACCAGCAATGACTTAGAGAGAGACCCTTCTGTCATTGTCATGGGACAACCTATTTTCTTTTCCTTTTTGTAGATAAATTATAGAGGAATCCTTGATCTCCTGGCATATAATCTTCCTTTGTCATATTACTTGGAAGATTTCTATCAGCTTTTGTATGAGCAAGGGACCCCATACCTTGTCAATCTCTGTTGTAATGAAATCAGTACCAGTCACTTTGCCACACAGGAGGAGCTTACGGATTTTCAAAACCTTTTCTACAGTTGAATGTTCAGCTAGAGAGGGATTGACGTTAACCTGAGGCAAACAGACAATGACTTCAGCATTGAATGATGAGGGTCTGTTGAGAATGCTATGAAAGTGTTTCACTTATCTCTACAGGATTATGTCCTTAAGATCAGTGTACCTCTATTAGTGTTGAGTAATTGAGATTTACCAAAGATATCTGGCCCATAAATACACTTCAGGACAGCATAATAATGCTTTGAATTGTTATTGTCAATGTAAAACTGAATTTCATCTGCCTTTTTCCTGACCCAAGAATCCTGCATCTCTCCAGTTTTTGCTCATCCTTTACTTTCAGTAGAGTTTAAAAATGCTGCCTTTTTTGAGATGAATGATCTATCCTACTGGTAGATTTTGAAGAGTTTTCATTTTTCATTTAGTAGCTTCTGAATTTTCCAAACCTTTTCATCAAACAAATCTTGATTATTATAAGTGTTCTGGCCTAAATGAGTAAATGAAGTGCTACACACCATTCCTTTTTTGTTATCTACTCCACTGTTATCAACAGTGTGTTGACTCAGCTTTCCCTCCAAATCAGTGACAAACCACTCCTACATGGAAAACGGCTCTAATCTGTTGATATTGAATATTCTGATAGTTGTCATATCTTGTGGCCACTGCTTTTGTTAAATGTAAATGTAAATGTAAATGGCCTGATCATAGTTTCAGTACTCTGTGCCACATATCACCTTTATTCTCACATCCTGTTTGTCTCTTCTTCTAATGATATAGTTTATTGAATACCAATGTTTGCTGTCAGAATACATCCATGAAGTTTTATTTTATTTAGGTAAATGAAAGACAACATTGGTGATTAGAAGATTATGAGATACACAAGTAGTAAATGAACACTGCTGTTGCTGTTTTCAATTCCATTCCTCCCAAGGACTCCCTATCATGTCTGATAGGAATAGTTTATGCCAGCTCTAAAGCTACACAGAATTGTAAGCTTGTCCTCCTTTGGCACATTAGTGATGAAGGTCTCCAGGTCTTCATAAAAATTTTATTTGACCCCATCAGGTTTCATCATTGTAGGGACATAAAAAACTCATGGCCACATCATCAACACTTGTGATGACCGCGTATTTTAAAATCAGCCTGAGTCAGGAATTCAGGTTAAGGGAAAATCTTCAATCTTTATTCTCAATAGAGGTGAAGAAGGATCGGAGGTGAAGGGGGATCAGAGGTGAAGGGGGGATCATGATAGCAATGTGTGCAGCTGAGTCAAGAAGCCAGCCAGACCAGAAGCCAAACAGCCTTCTCTTTCCATTCCTCTCCCTGCCTTTCTGCCTCCACCCACCAAAATTGTCATTTCCTATACAACACATCAGGACTTTCACAAAGAGTGGGTGGGGGCATTCTTTCTCCAAGCATATTATGTTAATAGAGTATGGTCCAATTACTATTTAGCCTCACGTGCTTGGGAACTCAGTGCATCAACTCAAGCTTCAGCCTATTACAAACACTGTCTTCCATTTTCTTAAGTTCTTCCTAAGAACTTTACTATCATATTATGATGGAATTTTGTATGAGTTCATTTTAGGTCCCATTCAAGGAGATATAGTTACCAAAATATCAAGAAATTCTTGAATCACAAGATAGCTCCAAGCATGTCCCTGGGTCATGATGATGCAATCACAGGAAAGAAGGCTCCAATGTCCATGACTATATGTTAGTGTTCTCTCCTGAAGTAGACTGAAAAGCTTTTAAGGAGAGGGACATATCTGATCGTGATACTTCTGGTGAAGTTGCTTCACCTCTTTGAGGCTCAATTTTCTCATCTATATGACAGGGATAATAATGCTTACATGACCTACTTCAAAGGATGTTGTAAGAAAAGCATTTCATAAACTTCAAAACCACAGAAATGGGCATCATTCTAGTTACATACCCCAGGCCAGAATTTCTTGTGAATCAACAATCTGTTGGAAATACATAAATACTTGTCGGAAACATATATTTATTTTCTGACTACTAGAGAGCTCATGCCATAGAGCCCTGTTTGATTCATTCTTGTCTCACAAAGGTGAAATTCACAAGAGGAAGTATATTAGAGTGGAAAGAATATTGGATTTAAAGTTAGGGGACTTGGGTTTAAATTTCAATATAATTGTTTACTACCTTTATGATCCGGCATCAATTAACTTACTTCCAGGAGCCTCAGTTTTCTCATCTGAAAAATAAGGGGAGGATTGTGATGGGTACATAAGCCAAATAGACTTTGAAGTCTCCTATATGATCCTTTATATCTATATCTACATCTATATCTATCCATATTTAAAATTATTCCTCAGCATATACACACATACACACACTTGGAAAACAGTTTTTCTATAACTTCTTCATTAGGAATTTGGTCTCTTGGCCAGCCAACTGAGAAGCATAGTGAATACTGATGAAATTGTCTTCTAAACATTGAGTGAGACCATGGCAAGGCAAATAAATAGTCCAGTGCCCCATGATGAACAATAAGTCTTGACTTTTATCCAAAGAATATTCTTGAATATTGAATATTTTTGATTACTTTCTTCTAGGCCCCAAGACTTTCCCACAAACTATCTTTCCAATCTCCTTACCTAATACTATCCATCCTACACTCTACAGTCAATTTAAAATGACCTTCTCTCTGTTCTTCACTCATGAAATTCATGTCATACTGTCTGTCATATCTAAGATTCTTTACCTTCAACTCATAGAATCCCTTAGTTCCTTTAAAACTCAGCTCAGAATCCATCGTTAAATAAATGACTTTTCCTAGTCTTTATAATTGCTAGCACCTTCACTCCATGGTGCATTGGATAGAATATTGACCTTGGAGTCAGGAAGGATAAAGAACTGAACAGCAAGGAGTATAGGCAGATAAGGAAAGAAATTTAAGGCACTTAAGTGGAAATGCTCATTCATTCTTCTCCAATACTGAATCAAGTTCTAGCCAGCATTTGATTAAGATATTTAAATTTCTCTTTTACCACAAGCTAAGGAATATGTTAAAAGATTATTTCCATCCTTACACATCCCTTCAAAATAAATTTATTAAAAATGAAAAGTATGGAACACAGAAAAGGTAGTCCAAAAGTTAGTGGACAAATGTCCATTATCTCCATGATCAGTCAGTGACTCAGCATTTATTAAGTAGCTATTATATTCCAAATCCTAGCAATAACAAAGGAAAGCCAAAAAATAATAATAATAATCAGCCTCTATTTGAAAGGAGCACATATAGTACATACTAATGTAGATATATTTACCAATATACACAGAGTATATGAAGATAATCTGGAAGGAGGAGGCATTAGCAACTGGAGGGACCAGAAAAAAAAAGTCTCCTGAATAAGATGGGCTTTGAATTGAGTTATGAAGGAAAACAGAGGTAAGAGAACAGAGAAGTACACACGTATGTTAGCTGGGCATAGAGATGGGGGCAATGCAACTAGTGCAAAGACACAAAAACGGAAGGTATGACATTATGTTGCAGAAACAACTACAGTGTATAAAATGAAAGGGGCAGTGAGGGTGAGGGGGTTCCAGGAAAGAGCCTTGGGAGATATCTATGGCTGGAAGGCATGCCATCAATGAAAAACCAGAAAATAAAAGTGAGAAAGATTACTATGACACATGGGAGGAGAACTAGGAGAGAGTAGCATCATAAAAACCTAAAAACCCAGAGAGTATTTAGGAACTGTAGAAAACTGCAGAGGTCACAAAGGAGCAGGATTGAGAGACTATTAGATTTGGCCCTTAAGAGATCACTGGGTGACTTTGGAGAAGGCAGTTTCAGTTAGATAAATGAGGTTGGAAGTTCAATTTAGAAGGTTTAGAGGAAAGTAAAAGGATGAAAGCTAGAGACACAGATTGTAGAGAGTTTTCTAAAGGAGTTTCAGCCATGAAAAAGAAGAGAGATATATGTGATAATTAGTGGGGAAAATTAAGGGGTTTTTTATGGATAGGGGAGAAATGGGCATATTTGTACATAGGAGGGAAAGAACCAGTAGAAAAGAAGAAACTGCAGCTAAAAGGGGAAGGAAAATGGGACTAATCTGTTGAAGAAGCTGGGAGGGGATGGCATTAAAGGTGCATGCAGGATCAAAGTAGGAATTAATGGAGAAAGGTGTCTGAGTATTTGAGATGAGGAGTAAGAGAGAAAAGAAAGTCCTCAGCAAATGGTTTCAATTTTTTTGAGTGAAGTACAAGGCAAGATTCTGGGCTGAGAGGGTCAGGAAACAGGATGCCATATATGGGAGGCTTGAGGAGAGATGAGAAGGTTTGGAACAATACTTCAGGGCTGGGGAAGGTATTGGAACATCAAAAAGAGGAATTTGGACTTTTTCTTTTCCTAAGCAGTAGAGTGACATGATAAAAGGATATTTTTTTTGAAAAAGATTAATCTAAGGGTACTGTGCAGGAGAGATTGTGGAGAAAAGAAAGTGGACACAAAGAAATCTCTAAAAATGAGTTCCATAAATTATCTGACAGAAGTGATTTCTGATATGATATAATACAAAAAGGTACTTGAATTTGATTTCTTTTTTTCTTTATGTCTGTCTTTATTTTTAATTAACAAGCATTTAATTTTCTCCTACCTTTCACTCCCCTGGAGAAAAAAAAAAAGAAAAATTAAACCCTTATGACAAATATTATAATCAGATGAAATAAAATTTTAGTCTTTCAATCAGGAAGATATATTTAACTGTGTTATATGGGTACTTTTTGATTTTTTCTTTTGCCTGCCTTTTACCTTTTAGATTGGGATTAGGAGGAAATATTCTATGCCACCTAACTCCCTGCCATTCTGCCATTATTGGAAAATTAATTTATCACAGGTTGTTTGATTATGTAAAACATCCAACAGTTTCATTGGTTGGCTAAATATCTGCATTACTCAGAACTTCAGGTTAGGTTCCAGCACTCTGAGAAATGTCTGCATTTGGAAGACAGCCATTACTAGTTTGGGAGAAATTTCCAAAACTGTAAGAGAATAATAACTATTCTCCAATGAAAGCTAGAGAAAAGCCTTTGCATTAGCAGCCTAGGTGCTGAAATGTCAGAATTGGCCTAAGTCAGCAACATCACATCTCCTAATCCTGTTGCACCACACCATAGGCCATATTTTATTATGCTATTAGAGCTCATGTAAATTTGATGAGCAAGTGTGTTTTTCTGCCATTCAAAGCC
This sequence comes from Sarcophilus harrisii, assembly GCF_902635505.1. Taxonomy (NCBI): domain Eukaryota; kingdom Metazoa; phylum Chordata; class Mammalia; order Dasyuromorphia; family Dasyuridae; genus Sarcophilus; species Sarcophilus harrisii. The sequence goes on along the minus strand of NC_045426.1, from coordinate 234,911,462 downwards.
AATAGCACTAGGCTAGTCATTGAGGTGGAAAGGAGTGACAGCTGAAAACCAGAGTCTAGAGAATGAAAGACTGGCCAAGTTAAAAGCATGAGCTAAGAGAAAAGATCAACTATAGACTATCAAATGATAATAGCCATAGATAACTGTGTGAAAGAGTCTAGTTCATTCCTCTTTCTCCAGACACATAGTTGGGTATTGATTCTATTCTAAAGAGTTTATAAGGAAACAGATTTCAGTTTATCTCATTAAACCTATTTGATTTCTACTGTAGTAAGTCAATCTTTTTACTCTTCTTTCCTTACTTACCAATTTCACCCACCACAATGCTTGTTTTTAACCTTTTCTTTTGTCCTCAAGCTTCTCGAAATATACTTTCCATACATCTTCTCCAACTGGGGGCCTCCCTTCCTATTTCTTTGATAAACTTGAGTTCCCTCTTCTTTCCTCCTCATACACTTCTAACATCCCCCTACCTCTCACCTTTTACAGTGGCCTCTGATGATGAAGTGGTCCTTCTGCTTCCCAAGGCCAAACTCTCTACATGTTCTCTGATTCCGTCCCCTCCTAACATATTCTTCTTTCTCTCTCTCTCTCTCTCTCTCTCTCTGTCTTTCTCTTTCTGTGTGTCTCTCTCTGTCTCTGTCTTTCTCTTTCTGTGTGTCTCTCTCTGTCTCTGTCTTCTCTCGGTGTCTCTATTTCTCTTTTTGTATCTGTCTCTCTTGTCACTCTGTCTCTCTCTCTCTGGAGTATATGTGTCTCTCTGTCTCTGTCTTTCTCTTTTTCACTTTCTTTCTCTCTCTGTCTATTTCTTTGTCTCTCTCTGTGTGCCTTATTTCTCTGTTTCTCTCTGTCTCTCTTATATCTTTCATTGCTCTCTCCTTTTTGTTTTCTTCTCCAAATATGCTCAAGTTATTTTTTAAAAATATGAATAAGATTGTACCATGCTGGCCAGCTACCATCCTGTATCTTTCCTTCCTTTGTCAGCTAAACTCCTTGAAAAAGCTATCTCTATTCAGGGTCCCTTCTCCGATTCCCATCAGAACTCTCTGTCGAATATCTATTTTCCTGCATCATCATTCAACTGAAACTACCCTCTAGAACTACCAGTGATGTTTGACATTGCAAACTCAAATGGCTTTTTCTCAGTCCTCATTCTTCTTGACCTCTCTACTACACTGTTGACCACCTCCTGGACAATCCTTCCCCTCTGGGTTTTCATGATACTGTCCCACTTGGTTCTCTTTCTACTTGTCTGATTTCCCCTCCCTTTCCTTTGCTTTATAACAACAATACTAATAGCTATTTTCCCTTTTTCTTTTTATTCTCCTCCTCTATTTAAAAATTGACAAATATCTGTGTGTAAAATATCACCTTTCTCCCAATTTCATTTAGTTAAATGAACTTTCTTTAAGTCACAAATAGAATCCTTTATAGTTTGTAAAGAACATTGTACATATTATCTGATCATATCATTCCTTTGTTTAAGGAGCTTATTACCTACGTAACCTTAGGCAAATCATCTAATCTCCCTGATGCAACAACTCTGAGAAGTGCTGTTATTATCTCCATTTTATGGATGAGGAAACTGAGGCATGAGAATATTCTTAATTTGTCCAGGATCATACATATAGTAAGTGTCTGAGTCAGAATTCAAACCCATTCTTACTAATACTCTATTCTCTACCCTCAATCCATGTCATATCATCAAGACTCCATCCTGGCCTTTGTTCTTTTTCTTTTTTTCTATTTACTTGCTCACTTGGTAATTCCCTCAGTTCCCATGGATTCAATTATTATCTTTATACAGAAAATTCCCATATAAATATATCCAGCCTTAGTGTCTCTCAGTGTTCAGGTCTACATCAATAACTGCCTATTGAATATTTCAAACTACATATACTTTACAGAATTTCAAACTCAACCTGATAAAATAGAATTCTTATTTTTACTCTCCTCAAAACTACCTCTCTTCTGAATTTCCCTATTATTATAGAGGACACCATTATTCTTCCAATAACCCACATTGCCAACTTTGGTATCATCCTCAATACTTTTCTCTTACTCACCCCACACATTCAATCCATTGCTAAATCTTGCATTTCTCAGAATCTCTCAAATATGGTCGCTTTTCTCCACTTACATAGCTCTCACTGAGATTCAGGCCCTTACCATCTCTTGCCTAGGCAATTGCAAAACCTCATTGCCCTCAATGCATTTTCCCATTCCAATTTATCTTTATATACAACTGCCAAGGTCATTTTCCTTTAGTTTAGGTTTGACCATGCTGTCTCTTTCCTTTCCCTCTAAACTCAATATACTTTGGTGGTGCCATATTATCTTGCTGATCAAATAAGAAATCCTCTATTTGGCATTTAAACTCTTCCCAATCTAACCCCTTTCTATCCTTCCAGTTTTCTTATACATTTCTCCCTTCTACAAACCCTCCATTCTGCCATAATGGTTTACCAATTGCTTACACATGGTGTACCATGTATGCCCTCCAGAGCCTTCCTTACCAAGATTACATTTCATCAGCTCGGTATTTATCTTTTATGTGCTTTTGTATGTGCACATCATTTTATATCCTTGAAAGAAAGAGGAAATATGAGGTGGTGACTCTTGAAATGAGGTCTAAAATTTTGTGGAGTAGATGAACTATTCAGGTATAAGTAAATGACCTCTGAGGTCTTTTCTAACAGATTTTGTGATACCATAATCTAGAAAGAGAAATCTAAATGAGTAACTTTCAGCCAGAGTCAATTCATCAATAAATATTTATTAGTACTTATTCTGTGCTGGGGAAAGCAGCTTGATGATGCAATGGAGATAAAATGTTAGGTCTGGAGACTGGAAGACTCATCTTCCTGAATTCAAATCTGGCTTCAGACCCTTGCGACTCAATCTTGTCTGCCTCAGTTTCCTCATTTGTAAAATGACCTGGAGAAGAAAGTGACAAACCACTCCAATGTTTTTGCCAAAGAAAACCCCAAATGACAAAACCCATGAACGGCTAGATGTGACTGAAAAAATAACTGAACAAAAATGTGCTAGGGACAAAAAGACAAAAAAAAATTCTTATTTATTCTGTATATAACTTGCTTTGGGTATATTTGTTTTTGTGTATTATTGTTTCCCCCAATCGATTGTAATCTCCTTGAGGGCAGGAACTGTCTTTTGTCACTTTTTGTATTCCCAGTTCCTGATACACGATAATGTTTAATAAATGTTTATTGCTTGACAAAAATGAAGTAGCCCTTGCCCTTAAGAATCTTATATTCTCTCAGGGGAGATAACACATTGTTCAGTAGAAAGAGAACTAGTTCTATAACTAGTTATAGAACATGTATGCAAATGCCACCTTTAATGCTTATTAATTGTGTGACTATGGACAGATCATTTAACTTTCCTTAGGTCTTAGTGCCTCATGTATAAAATGAGAACTAGACTAGACTAGAGGGCCTATGAGATCTCTTCCAGATCTACAGCTATACTACTGTACCCATGTACAGGACACCATTATCCTTCCTGTCATTCATGTTCCCAACTTCAATGTCATTCTCCACACCCTTCTCTTACTCTCCCCATATAACCAACCAGCTGCCAAATCTCATAAATTTTATGCATACAAAATATGCATAAATGGTTTCTGATCCCTCCTCATACAAATGAGCAAAAGATTACTTATCCCATATGCTTGCCAGATTCTGGAAAAAGACATGTTCTTAAGAAGAGTGCCTCCAAATGTCTGATCCTTTGCTAACAATTGGTTTTCAAAACTCATTGCATTGTCTTTTTCATCTAAATAAGATATACCTCACTGACATTTCTAGATTTTCAAAAAGGATATTCTTGTTTAGAGTTTTAGGAAAAAACTCCCCCATCCCCATTTATATCAGAACATCTGTAACTGAATAACACCAGAATCATAACAGGACCTAAATAGGTCCTATTAGGGATCCTTAGGTGGGTTTAGTCATCATATTAACATATACATAACAGTACCAAAGATATCTTCCTAATTAAAACCAAGAAATGACCATATGTTTCCTTGCCTATGACTAATTTTCAATAGGAGCCCAGTTCTGCACTGGCCAGAAATAGCCTTGACTTTTAAACAGCTATGGATTTGTTTGCGGGGGTACATTCTGGCTTTCAACTTGACCCACCAGAGATGCTCAGAAAAATCAGATTTTAGAGAAAGAATATTATCAGTTAAGTTCTGCATTTAATAGATAAAGAATTAGAGCCCCAAAGAAGTTAATTAGCTAGCCTAAGATTACATGAGGCAGCTAGTTAGCACAGTATATATAGAGAGCACAGAGCCTATAGTCAGGAAGACTCATCTTAATGAGTTCAAATCTGACCTCAGACACTTAATAACTGTGTGACCTTGAGCAAGTTACTCTATTTGCCTCAGTTTCCTCATCTGTAAAATGAGCTAGAGAAGAAAATAGTAAACCATTCCAGTATCTTTGCCGAAGAAAACTCCAAATGATATCATGAACAGTGGGACATGACTATAAAAGCAACAAAAAATAACAAAGATTACTCAGTCAAAAATGGAACCAGACCTGGAACCTAGATCTCCCAAACCTAGTGAGGATTCTGGGGATTGGATAGCACCTCTCTTACTCTTTTATATAGTCTTTTATATAGTCTGTAGGAGGGCAGATGGGATATACATACCCTAAATTGCCTTGGGATAAGACTAAATTGCTGAAAATATTTCTATTCTTATGTCTTCTGAGCATCAACCAGGCACCTCTGACATGCAACAAGGTACTTAGGAATAGCCCCAGGTCATTTATTCTGTTTTTTCTCCTTGCCCTGAGCCTGGTGTTCTTTCAATAGTCCCACTATTGTCTTCTTCACTCAATTTATTCATTTAATTTTGACCATGGCAGACTTCACAAAATAACCTCAGGGTGTAAGGCCAACAAGTAATAAGATACAGGGAATTAATGCATTTGGAAAACTTACAACCATATTAAAACTTGTTCAGTACAATGAAGCATTAAAGTTCTCTAACTTTTCCTGTTCTTACCCTGGGCTATGATACTTTATCCCAGAGATCACTGATGAGTGACTTAATATAGTGTTCTGAAAAACAAACAAACAAATGTGTTTTGTTTTGTTTCTTCATTTTTCCCAGTTGGGAATTGAGAGACTTCATTTCTAATTCCTGATTCCATCATTGACTGTATAATCCTAGTCTAAACAATTAACGTCTCCAGATCTCTATTTCCTCATCTATAAAATAAGAGGTTTACCTACAAGATACCTTCCAAAATCTGGTTTATTTTCTTAGCATCTTTTTTAGGTCATGTTGAAAAACATGCTAGAAAATGCTTGGCTTTCTTTCAATGCCCCAATTTTTTTGCCTACCAGCTTGCTAAAAAGGTAGGAATGAGGAAAAGTCAGGATTGTATTTAGAGATATGGTATTATAAGATTTTAGAATTACAAGGAAACTTACCTATCATCTAGTCCAGTGGTTTCCAAAGTTTGGTCCACAGGAAAAGAATAGTTTTATTCTTGAGGTCACTGTTTTTCACAATTATACAAAAATGATATTTACCCATTAAAATACTCCTTCCCTTTCCAATTATACATTTGAGTAAGACTGGATTTTTTTCATATACTTGAAAAATTTGTAATAGATTGAATGCAGAAGCAGATATGATACTCCATCTGCCTCCTATTAAAGCAGACATTAAAGAAATTTGCAAAAGAAATATAAAACAATGTCACAAATTAAATTTCTGTTTTGGAAAATATCTCTTTTAAAAGATTAAAAAATGTTATTTATATTAATATGTAGTTGATCTATTATTTTTAAATCAAAACATCTATTTTTAAATTTTCTCTATTTTAATTTCTAATTTGGATATATTGAAAAATATCCACATAAACAAAAACACTTTTAGTGGGGGGGAAGGGGAGAAACGCCTCATCAATAATTTCTACCATCTTGCTCCCCTTCATTTTATGTAGGATAGGAACATCTCTAAGGATATGGACTACATTTCCAATACAACTATATTTTCCTTGGCACCTGAGCCCAAAGAGCTCACTGGGAAACCTCTCAGGGATTCCATTTCCTGTGGAATACTATGCATGTGCTGCTGGGTGATTACATCATAACACACTGTGGACAGAGAAGAAAGACAGCTTGATTATAATGGAGGTTGACAGGATTTTGGGATTAAAAAAAGAAGACAATTTAGTGGACAGATTTCTGAATTAGAAGCCAAGTGGAGAGAGGGTGACATCCAGGAACCCATGCATGAACATGCATTTCATGAATTCCCAGAGGGGCTAGGAAGGTAGTTGAAACAATCTTCAAGAATTCCTACAGAGTTATTCTGGAGTCCAAATTTTCAATGTGAACATTTACATTTAAGAAATCAGCAAATTACTATAAATCAAGGCTTGATTTATTGTTTTGTTCATTGTCTAGACTTCAAAAAAATGATAGAGCAAATGTTAATGCAGATTAAATTTAACAGTCAGTTGTTAAAAAAAAATTTAAATTAAAAAAAATTTATCAGCACACCCAGGCTGTGTTCATTGTATTATGATTGAATAAGAGAATGAGAGACAAAAAAGACCGTTCCTTACTCTGAAGTATGAGTCTCAGTTGATTGCTTTAGATTGTAATCTCTCAGGAATGTTTGTGAGTTTGTTTCTCTATTCCTTTGCCAGATGTTTGAATCCTAATTAAATGTTTTACTTTTAAAAATCCATGCTCTTGGTCTGGTCACAAGACAGCCATTCCCCCTTTCCCCTTTCCCTCTCCCCTCCCCAGCTCATGGCTGGAGGTGGCAGGGAGGGAAAGTAGAGGAGATATCACCTCCTGTCTGCTTGCTAGACTTCCAGATGCCTTGAGGGTACAACATGGCTGGGCCTTCTTTGTGTCTGGCTCAGTCTGAGATTGGATCACACTGCTGCTTGCCTCTTCTCTAGGTTTCAAGAAGACTAAAACACTGCCAGGTTTGTCCCAAACTGGCTCAGGATACCCTCCTTGCTGTGTGAAAGGCTCCTGGAGGAGGCAGTGAACATGAATACACAATCTCTTGCCCATGTCTCCTACTGGGCAGGCTTCCAGATGCCTTCTAAGATAAAAACACAGTAGATTTGCCAGATGAGGGCTGGACCTTAACCTTGAGATTCAATTTTAAACTTAAAATCACTGGCATTAATTACCAGCCTTACAATACTCTTCTTGGTTTCATTTCTCACTGGTTAATATGCTTCCATTCCCCCTCACTCTTCTTATCCCAGTGAAACTGAGCTTCCAACTGTCACCTTAGCTTTTCCAATGTCTTTCTGCAGATCAGATGACCTCTTGAATCCTTTAGATCTTTTCTCCCACAACTAACAAAATCGTTTTCATCTTCTATCACTTCCTTGCTGCTCTTTGGGGCATTCACTGAGAGCTGGGTCTCTCCAGACCACCGTGCATCCTTCATCACTCTTGCTAGTATTGGCTGTACTTCCACTCATATTCTGAATTCACTACTTGCAAAGGGATATCCAATATTTTTTATTCCTTATTGACACTTTAAGATTCTCCTAACACCATTGCTAAGAAAACTCTAGTCAATACCACTACTTGGTCTGAATACCAAAGAGATAAAAGGAAAAGAATCTATCTATATATACAAAAATATTTATATGGGTTCTTTTTGTAGTGGCAAAGAATTGGAAATTGAGAGAATACTCATCAATTGGGGAATGATGAGCAAGATGGGATATATAACTGTGATGGAATACTATTATGCTAAAAGAAATGATGAGCAGAATGCTTTCATAAAAGCTTGAAAAGACTTAAATGAACTGGTACCAAGTAAAGTGAGCAGAACCAGGAGAACTTGACACAATACTAGCATATTGTAAAGATGACTAATTGTGAATGCTTTAGTTATATTTGGCAATACAATGATACAAGACAATTCTGAAGGACTTAGAATGAAAAATTCTATCCACTTCCAGAAAAAGAATTGATGGAGTCTGAATGCAGACTAAAACATTTGTTTTTATTTTCTTTATTTTTCTTGAGAGTTTTTTTGTCTTTGTCTTTGGTCTTTTCTTTTGCAACGTGGCAAATATGGAAATATGTTTCCCCTGACTATCCAAGTATATTCTATATCAAATTGCTTGTATTCTCAGGGAGGAAGAACAGAAAGGGAGAGGGAAATAATTTAGAATTCAAAATTTAAAAAAAACAATAAAATTTGTTTTTACATATATTTGAAGAAAATAAAATAATAATTTAAAAAACTTCTACTTGTATAAGGCACATATGATCGAAATTTAACACACATCCCAGATTCTGATAGCTATTATTTAATAAATCCCTCTCCATCCCAGACATTCTTCCTCATTTTTCAATGAGTTCAGAGCCTGTCTCATCTTTTTTTTTTGGGGGGAAGGGGCATAATTTTTTTTTATTTAATAGCCTTTTATTTACAGGATATATGCATGGGTAACTTTACAGCATTAACAATTGCCAAACCTCTTGTTCCAATTTTTACCTCTTACCCCCCCACCCCCTCCCCTAGATGGCAGGATGATCAGTAGATATTAAATATATTAAAATATAAATTAGATACACAATAAGTATACATGACCAAAACGTTATTTTGCTGTACAAAAAGAATCAGACTCTGAAATATTGTACAATTAGCTTGTGAAGGAAATCAAAAATGCAGGTGTGCATAAATATAGGGATTGGGAATTCAATGTAATGGTTTTTTGTCATCTCCCAGAGTTCTTTTTCTGGGCATAGCTGGTTCAGTTCATTACTGCTCCATTGGAAATGATTTGGTTGATCTCGTTGCAGAGGATGGCCTGGTCCATCAGAACTGGTCATCATATAGTATTGTTGTTGAAGTATATAATGATCTCCTGGTCCTGCTCATTTCACTCAGCATCAGTTCGTGTAAGTCTCTCCAGGCCTTTCTGAAATCATCCTGTTGGTCATTTCTTACAGAACAGTAATATTCCATAATATTCATATACCACAATTTATTCAGCCATTCTCCAACTGATGGACATCCATTCAGTTTCCAGTTTTTAGCCACTACAAAAAGGGCTGCCACAAACATTCGTGCACATACAGGTCCCTTTCCCTTCTTTATAATCTCTTTGGGATATAATCCCAGTAGTAACACTGCTGGATCAAAGGGTATGCACAGTTTGATAACTTTTTGAGCATAGTTCCAAACTACTCTCCAAAATGGTTGGATTCGTTCACAACTCCACCAACAATGCATCAATGTCCCAGTTTTCCCACGGGGCATAATTTTTTCAATAGTAGCTTTTAATTTTTCAAAAAACAAGCAAGGATAATTTTCAACATTCAACCTTGAAAAATCCTGTGTTGATTTTTTTTCACTCTCTCCTCCTGTCTCTCTATACTTAGACAACAAACAATCCAATACAAGTCAAATACATGCAATTCTTCTGGACATATTTACACATTTATCATGCTGCACAAGAAAAATCATATCAAAAAGAAAAAATAAGAGAAAAAAATGAGCAAGCAACAACAACAAAAAGATGAAAATACTATGATGTGATCCACATAATCTTCTCTCTGGATACAGATGGCTCTCTCCATCATGTCTATTGAAAATAGCCTGAATCACCTCCATCAGAATCCATCAGAATCAATCATCACATAATCTTCTTGTTGTTGTACAGTATTCTCTTAGTTCTACTCACTTCACTTAGCATCAGTTCATGTAAGTCTCTCCAGGACTTTCTGAAATCATCCTGTCAATTGTTTCTTATACAACAATAATATTTCATTATATTCATACACCATAACTTATTCAGCCATTCTCCAACTGATGGATAAACACTCAGTTTCCAGTTTCTTGCCATTACAAAAAGGGCTGCTATAAACATCTTTATTTGGGGGTCCTTTCCCCTTTTTCATGATCTGTTTGGGATACAGGCCCAATAGAGACATTGCTGGATCAAAGGGATGCACAGTTTGATAGTCCTTTGGGCACAGTTCCAAGTTGTTCTCCAGAATTGTTGGATCAGTTTATAGTTTTCTTTTTTATCCTAATTCCTTCCCTCATACTAGGGTAACTTTAACCTACCTGTTGCACTTCCTTCAAGTATCTTAATATCCCAGTTTCTCAGTCTAATCAACTCCTATAACCTTTTCCTCCATTTAATCTTATCAACACAGAGAGATGGTTATATTTTGTGTTCCATTTCTGTGTTCAATTATAACCTTTTATCTTTTTGTATCTCTGTGTGTGCTATTTCTCTTAAATCTATTTTCTATCCCCATTATGATTTCTATCCCATCACCTCTGTTCTGGCTCAATGCTCCTTCTGAAAGATATTGAAGTGGTTTGCCATTTCCTTCTCTGGTTCACTTAACATATGAGAAAACTGAAGCAAACATGTTTAGTATTCCCTCAGAGAAGGTGCAGTACTCTAGGAACAAAGCAGAATGGAATTACCCCAAAGGAAATGCAAGAAGCTACTTCAGATGTTTAAATGCATTATTTGTGTCTGAACTGTGGCAGAGCATTCCAAACTTGTATTATTGGTCTGAACAGCCACAGAAAGACACACTATAACTCGACATAGTGATATCATTTTGGTTCTCTTCAAGAAGGAGGGACAGCAACCAATCAACCAACAACCTCCTCCCAGCCTCAAGTCCTATGGAGAAAAACTTCAATTCTAGGTTATTTTCTACTGTCAAATACCTTGTTCCATTGACCTCTCAATTATCATGATTTACCAAACCCCAATCCTGAGTTACTTCTATTATCTGCCTCTTCTGTTCCCATTTATACTGTTAAATGGAATTGGAAGAAATAAGAAATCCTGTTGACCTGATGCATTCCATGATTAATCTATTCTATTTCAATTGGCCCTAGTTTCCTAAAGCATGGGTCTGACCATGTCATACAACCCATTTCTCTCTCAACTTCAATGACTCTCTATTACCTCCAGGATCAAATATAAACTCCTTCCTACCTTTCCAAATCTTCCTATATATTATTCCCATTCATATACTCTATCATCCAAATATACTAGCCTACTTGCCATTCTTAACACAGGATATTCCATCTCCCATCTCCATCTTGACAAAGGCCATTTTCCCTTGCCTGGTATATAATACCTTCTCATAACCCCTTCACAGAATTCCTCTGCTTTCCTTTAGGACTAAGCTAAAGTGCTATCTCCTTTAGGAAGTCTTTCCAGATCCCCCTCTGGTGCTAATGCTTTCCCATCTACTGCTATCTTTAATCTTTATATTTGTATTTGCCATGTGCCTACTTACTTATATTTTGGGTAAGAAAACACCCACTTAACACTGGAAAATCAATGAAGTACTTTGTTCTATTCTCAAATCCCGTTAGTCCCCGAAAAGTAAGAACTAGGAAAAAACAACTTCAGCCCAAATAGGAATAATTTTTAGGCTTTCATTTCATTCTTTTTTCTTGCACAAGTTGCTTAAGACAAAGCAGCCTTGGGGGAATGGAGTTCCCCCAACTTCTTTGGGCCCCACTGGAGTACCTGATGTAGTCTGAACAACATTGCTGAAAGAATCGGGCAGGTTCTATCTGGAGAAAGACAATTCAGGATAGACAATGAAAGCTGTGTTCAAATATGTGAAGGAATGTCATATGGAGGAGGGATTAAATGTTCTGTTTGATCCTGGAGGGCAAAACTAGAAATAATGGGTGAAGTTACAAAGACACAAATTTAGCCTGGGTGTCAGGAGAAAAAATAGAAAACACTTCTAAGAATTAGAATTGTCCAAGAATAGAAGAGGCTACTTTTTACTCAGTTGTCTAGCATTTATTAAACAACCATTATGTGCCAGGCACTGTGCTAAACTCTGGGAATACAGAGAAAAACAAATCATTGTTTCTGTTTTCAAAATGATCTTGAGAGGTAAAGGTCATATTCTAATGAAGATTCCTTTTGCAGTGACCCAATGGATAGAGTGGCAGGCTCAAATTTGAACTCAGATACTTGTTAGCCTTGTGACCCTGAGCAGTTTATTTAACACTGTTTGCCTCCATTTCCTCATCTGTAAAAATGAACTGGAGAAGGAAATGATACTTTCCAGTATCTCTTCCAAGAAAACCCCAAATACCATCACAATTTGTCAGGCATGACTCCTCCTCCCTTTTAAAATAAAGTCTTTTATTTTCAATATAAATGAAATAGCCTTCCACATTCACCCCTACTAAATCTTGTGCTCCAAACTTACCTCCCCTCCTTTCCCCCCTTCTAGATAGCAAGTAAACCAATATATATTAAAATATGCAATTCTTTTATACATATTTCCAGTTATCATGCTGCCCCAAGAAAAATCAGATCAAAAAAGGGGGAAAAAACTGAGAAAGAAAACAACAAACAAACAAACAACAAAAAAGTGAAAATACTATGTTATGATCCACACTCAGTCCCCACAGTCCATTCTCTGAGTACAGATGGCTCTCTTCACAAGACCATTGGAATTGGCTTGAATCACCTCACTGTTGAAAAGAGTTATACCCATCAAAATTGATTATTACATAATCTTGTTGCCATGTACAATAATCTCCATGTTCTGCTCACTTCACTTATCATTAGTTCATGTAAATCTCCTCTGGCTTTTCTGAAATCATCCTGCTGATCATTTTTTATAGAACAACAATATTCCATTATATTCATATACCATAACTTATTCAGCGGTTCTCCAACTGATAGTTATCCCCATAGTTTCCAATTCCTTGCCACTACAAAAAGGGTTGCTACAAACAGTTTTGCACATGTGGGTCCTATTTCCTTTTTATGATTTCTTTGGGATTCAGGCCCAGGATCAAAGGGTATGCACAGTTTGATAGCCCTTTGACCATAGTTCCATATTGCTTTCCAGAATGGTTGGATCAGCTCACAACTCCACCAACAATGTATCAGTCTTCCAGTTTTCCCACATCCCCTCCAACAATAGTCATTGTCTTTTCCTGTCATTTTAGCCAATCTGAGAGGTGTGTAGTGGTACCTCAGAGTTGTCTTAATTTGCATTTCTCTCATCAATAGTGATTTAAAACATTTTTTCCATATGACTAGAAATGATTTTGATTTCTTCATCTGAAAATTGTTCATCTCCTTTAACCTTTTATCAATTGGAGAATGACTTGTATTCTTATAAATTTCAGTCAATTCTCTATATATTTTAGAAATGAGACCTTTATCAGACCCTTGGATGTACAAATTTTTTCTCAGTTTACTGCTTCCCTTCTAATCTTATAGACATGGCTTTCAACAAAATAAGGACTTAACAACAACTAAACTAAGTGACTGTTTGGGATTCTTCTAACTTTTAAATCCTGTGATTCTATGAATCTTACAATGTACTTTCAGCTCAGTTCATGACTTTTCATTCCTACCTTTCACTTGGGACTTTTAAAAACTTCATAAGATAGTCTCCAATTAAAATCAAAGATAACTGAAATTCAGGGCAAGTCCAGAATAAAAGGATATCAAACAATCTATTGGAGTTCAATTTTATTCAGTTCTAAAGCCTGTGAAAAATGTGTGAGGGATTGAGAGACAGTGTGTTGTTGTGAATATCTGAGCTGGTATCATGGAGATCTGTGTTCAAAATCCCCTCTCCAACATTATTTATTTAGCAACAGTTTTCATCTTCATTTGTAACATGGGCATGATAACACAAGACTCAGCATAAGGTTCAAATAATATAAAATCTATATATGGTGCTTTGCTTATTTTAAAATGCCTTATAAACTTTAATAAGTACTATCCCAAAGCACTGTTTAAAACCTGCAAGGGATAAAAAAGCAACAACAAATCTTCATCATATATTGGTTCCTTGAAAATCAGAACTTTAATATTCATTCTGAATTTTACCATAAGAACAACTCATATTTCTGTAACATTTTAAGGTATGCAAAGTATTTTCTCCATAACAATCTTGTGGCTTAGCTAGGTAGGTAGGTGGTTCATTGAATAGAGTACTGAGCCTGAAATTATAAATAGTTGGGTTCAAATTTGGCCTCAAAAACTTACTAGCTATATGACCCTTAACCTTTGTCTGCCTCAGTATTCTCATATGTAAAATGGAAATGATAATAACATCCACCTTCCAGGGTTGTTGTTTTAGGATAAAATAAGATCACATTTGCTAAGTGCTTCACAAATCTAAAAAAGCTACAGAAATGATAGTTGTATTATAAACCCTATTTTACAGACCAAGAAACTGAGCTTCAAATTTGCTTATGATGACATATTTTTTTTCACTATGATAAAACATGACCTAATAAGAAAACCCTGAGTGGATCTGCATCATCTTACTGGGATCAAAGATTTGAAGGGATCAATCGCTTCTTGTTGATCTGAGATGTATTATTGTTGAGTCTTGAGCTTTCAGCTTCTGTGATTTATGCCGACATGCTTTTACTGCCTAGAAGGGTGGTAAGAAACAGAAATAGAAAGTCAAAGATCAATTTAAGGCCCAATGGAACAGAATTTTTTTCTCTCACCTCACCTCTAATGTAGGATATCAACTTTGGGGCTATACCTAAAGATCAGAAAATCAATATGTAAGTTCATAGATTCTAAAAATGGAAGGGACCTTAAAGATCACATAGTCCAGGAGTTGGCAAACTATGACAGGCTGACCAAATGTGACCTCTCATTTGCTTTTATATGATCTATGAATTGAAAATTGTGTTTGTACTTAAAAATAAATTATTTATTTTGAATTTTATTATTAATTTATTTTACATATTATATTTAAATATTACATATTAAATTTAATAATAAAATTATGTCATATGATTAATTATATATTATTCTATTTTAAATATTAAATTTAATAATTATGTTATCATTATTAGTTATAATAATTGAGTTTTTCAGAACTCAAGCTCAACTTCCTAATTCAAGGTCCAGTGCTCTTTCTGTACTATCTTCCCTCCCAGCTTCTCTTAACCTAAATTACCCAATCGCCAATATCATTACCTCTACAATTCACCATGGTCTCTGTGTAACCTAGTGTCTTCTCAATCAATAAACATTTATTTAGTACCAGACACTGTGCTAAGTACTGGAATACACAAAGAGCCAAAAGACAGACCTTGCCCTCAAAGAGTTTACAATCTAATAGGGAAGACAACATATAAACAAATATGAGCAAAGCAAGTTATATAGTATATATATATATATATATATATATATATATATATATAATAAAATGAGAAATGACTAACAGAGATAAGACATTAGAATTAAGAGTGATTTGGAAAGGAAGGCTTTTATTTGGAACTTAAAGAAAACCAGAGAGGTCAGTAGGAAGTGATACTAAGGGAGAGTATCCCAGAATTAGGGATAATAAGTAAAAATGTCCTGAGCCAGGATTGCCTTATTCATGGAACATGTAGGAGGTCAGTGGTTTCTGGATTAAAGAATATCTGTCAGGGAATAATATGTAAGAAGACTAGAAAGGTAGAAGGTGGCTAAGCTACGAGGAGCTTTGAATGCTCCTAGAGGCAAGAAGGAACCACTGGGGTTTATTGAGTAGTGAGGGAAAGACATAATCAGACTTGTGCTTTAGGAAAATCACTTTAGTGACCAAATGAAAGATGAAAATGGAAAGAGATTTGAAGCTGATATATACACAAGAAGGCTATTGTAATAAGCTAGATATGAAGAGACAAGGGCCTACAATAAAGTGGTGGCAATGTCAAAACAGAGAAGGAGGCCTATTTGAGAGATTTTGTGAAGGTAAAATCAATAGACCTTGTCAACAGATTGGAATTAGGAGCAGGTAGGAGTGGTAGAGGCAGAATAGAGGAAGGCAGTGAGAGAGATAACGAAGAGAATAAGATGCCTCCTAGATTGGAAGTTTGGGAGACTGGGAAGATAATAACCCTCTACAATAATCAGGAAGATGGTAATTAAATCCATGAGAATGATGAGATAACAAATAAAGTAGTATAGAGAAAGAAGAAAAGAGGGCCCAGGAACAAATCCTCAATAATTACTCACAACTGGTAATTACATTACCAATTGCTCCAAGAACACAGTAGAGAAAGATGAGCTCTCCCAATGTTCCCTCCAAACAACTTTAAAATAATGCTTCAAATAAAATTCTGGAATGGCAGAATCAACAAAATGTCAGGATGAAGCATTTTTCCAGCCCACAATAATTTTAGAAGTTGGAAGGAAGGTGTGACATTGGGGCAAGGGCTGGTCTAGAGCATATACAATAGTATATGAGTCATCTGCAAGTTTTTGAGGTGATAAGAGCCCAAGCAGCTTTAGGACTTCTCAAGCCAGAGCCAATAAGAGGAGATAATAGGTCAGAAAGTGATTACAGGGAACACATGTGTTAGCATCAGCTATAGGAAAGGACAAGATTTGGGAACTCCATTGTCTGTACCCACTTAGAAATAATTGTTCCTGGGCACATTAAAAAAAAAAGAAAGAAACAGAAGAAAATGTGAACTATATTATTGGGAAAAACAATAGACATGGAAAATAAATTGAGGAGATATAATTTAAGAATTATTGGACTACCTGAAAGTCTTGATAAAAAAAAGCCTAGACATCATCTTTCAAGAAAATAAAACTACCTTGATATCCTAGAATAAGAAGATAAAATAGAAATTGAAAGAATATATCAATCACCTCCTGAACAAGATCCCAAAATGAAAATTGTTTAGGTATACTATAACCAAATTTCAGAGCTTCCAAAATGAAAATATTTCAAACATATAGGGAAAAAAAAAACATTCAAATGCCAAAGATTCAGTCACATACGATTTAGCAGCTAACGTGTTAAATGAACAGAACACTTAGAATATAATATTTCAGAAAGTAAATGAACTAGGATTACAACGAAAAATCATCTACCCAGCAAAACTAAGTATAATTCTTCAGGGGGGAAATGAACATTTTATAAAATAGAGAACTTTCAAGAACTCCTGATGAAAACATCAGAGCTGAACAGAAATTCTGACTTTCAAATATAAGACTCAACATAAGCATTGAAAAGCAAATATAAAAGAGAAATTACAAAGGACTCAAAAAGATTAAGTTTTTTACATTCCTATGTGGGAAGATGATACATGTAATTGCTAAGTATTTTATCATTAGGGCAGTTAGAAGGATTTTATATAGACAGAAGACACAGAAATAAGTTGTGCTATCATCAAAACAATCTCTGGTATTGAATGAAAAGCAGCATGGTGGATCAATGTGTGTAATAGATTAGGAACAAGATACACAGTAGTATATGATCATAGTAATCTAGTATTTAATAACCCCAAAATCCAATCTTTGAGGGCAAGAATATACCATATGACAAAAATTTCTACAAAAACTGAAAAGCAATTTGGTAGAAACTAGGCATAGACCAACATCTCACACTGAATACCAAAATAAGATTAAAATGGGTAAAATAAAATGATTTAAAGATACAGAGTGATATCATAAATTAAGTAGCATTAAAAATTTATCTATCAAGCCTATGGATAAAGGAAGATTTTTGGTTTGGGGGGTTGTTTTTATTTTTTTGTTTTTACTTAATAGTATTTTTCTCAATTTATGTAAAAATAGTTTTCAACATTCATTTTTGTAAGATTTTGAGCTCCAAATTGTTCCTCTCTCCCTTCCCAAGACAGCAAATAGTCTAATATAGTTTACAAACATACAATCATGTTAAACATATTTCCACATAATCAAGTTGTGAAAGAAAATTCAGAACAAAAGGGGAAAACCATGACTAAGAAACAAAAACAAAAAAAAAAAATGAAAATACTTTACATCAATCTGCATTCAGACTCTTAGTTCTTTCTCTGGATATGGTCAGCATTTTTTATCAAAAGACCATTGAAATTGTCTTAGATTATTGCATTGTTGAAAAGAGCTAATTCTACCATAGTTGATCTTCCCATAATGCTGCTATTACTATGTGCAGTGAGTGTTCTCCTGGTTCTGCTCACTTCATTCAGAATCAGTTCGTGTAAGTCTTCACAGATTTTTCTGAAATCTGCCTGCTTATCATTCTTATAGCACAATAGTACACAATGTTATTCATATAGCACAATCTGTTCAGCCATTTCCCAATCAATGTCATATTCTCAACTTCCAATACTTTGCCATCACAAAAAAAGGAACTGCTATAAATATTTTTGTACATGTGGATCCTTTCCCCCTTTCTATGATCTCTTTGGGATACAGATCCAGCAGCAGTGTTGCTAGATCAAAAGGTATACACAGTTTTATAGCCCCTTGAACAGAGTTAAGAGAAGGATTTATAACCAAACATAAGATAGGAAGGATCATGGGAAGTAAAATGGATCATTTTGATTACATGAAATTAAGAGTGTTTTACACAATTGAGACAAATGCAGCCAAAATTAGAAGGAAGGCAAAAAACTGGAAGAAGAAACTTTTTATCAAGTTTCTCTGACAAAAGACAATTTTTTCAGATGTAGGAAATGGAGCTAAATTTATGAAAATAAAAGCTATTCCTCAGTTGATAAATGATCAAAAAATAAGAATAGCTAGTTTTCAGAAGAAATTAAAGCCATAAATGGTCACATAAAAATGCTCTACATTACTATTTATTAGAGAAATGAAAATTAAAACAACTCTGAGGTATCACCTCACACCTATCAGATTGGCCAATATGAGGAGGGAAAAGGTGACAAATACTGAAGACTTGAGAAAATTGATACATTAATGCACTTTTGGTA
The DNA here is from genome assembly GCF_902635505.1 of Sarcophilus harrisii. NCBI lineage: Eukaryota > Metazoa > Chordata > Mammalia > Dasyuromorphia > Dasyuridae > Sarcophilus > Sarcophilus harrisii. Next base: position 234,892,705 of record NC_045426.1, on the reverse strand, counting down.
GAGGTATGAACTGATTTAACCTGGAGAATAATTTGGAACTATGTCCAAAGGACTACAAAACTCTGTATACCCTTTGACCTAACAATATCATTACTAGGCCTGAATCTCAAAGAGATCAAAGAAAAGAGGAAAGGACTTACATGTACAAAAGTATTTATAGCATCTCTTTTATGATGGCAAAGAATTGACAAGTGAGAGAGATATAAATCATTTTGGGGAATGGCTAAAAATGTATCCCACATGATTTTGGCAGAATACTATTGTGCTACAAAAAGTGACAAATAGGATGGTTTCAGAAAAACCTAGGAAGACTTATGTGAAATGATTCAAAATAAACTGAGCAGAATGAGAATAATGTTGGTATAGTATCAGAAATATTGTAAGGGATGATCAATTATGAAAGACTTCTGATTAAGACAATTCCAAAAAAACTCATGATGAAAACTGCTATTTACCTCCCAAGAAAGAACCAATGAACTCTTAAGTATGAAAGAAACTACTCTTTTCACTTTATTTTTCTTGCTTGTTTTTTTTTCTTGTCAATATGACTAATTTGAAACTACCTTTAGTTTCATTTCACAAGCATAACTTCTCCTATGCATGGATGATGGATATTGAAGACAGAATTTAGAGTAGTTAACAGGCTGAGGAACTATGAGACTAAGGTTTTTGAAGTAGGAAGGGAAGAATTGATTTGGAAAAGAAGATTATCAATCAGATCTGAATTTATTTGTGAGAAGAGAAAAAGAGTGAACCAGAGTTCATATATAATAGCAATGAGGATTTATACAGGGTAGAAAATTTTTTAAAGATGGTTATTGAATGAAGGCATCAGAATAGCATTGAAGGAACAAGAAGAGTAAGACAAGAAACAGCTAACTTTGCAGAAACTGCCAAAAGATGTTGATAGCATTGAGAGAAAACTAGATTTCATTGAGTGCCAAATGATGGAAGAAATCCAAGAAAATAGAACTCACTGCAAAGATCTAGATTAATAAATAATGATAATGATAATGATAACTATAATGATAGCTAGTATTTATATAGTAATTTAGGGCTTGCAAAGTCCTTTACATTTATTATCTCATTTTATCTTCACAAAAACCCCAAGAAATAGGTACTACCCCCTTTTTACAAGAGGAAACTGAGATAGAGAGAAGTAAAAGTATTTGCCCAGGATCACATAGCAAGTAAATGTCTGAGGCAGGATTTGAACTTAAGCCTTCCTGACTCTCAGTCCCATTCTCTATGAGAGTCAGAGTTGAAAGAGTCACCTTAGTTCTACTCCCTTGTTATACTTATTAGGAAATTGAGACACAGAAAAGTTGAGACTTTTCTAAGCCCATTCAACTAGCGAGTGACAGAATTTGAACGAAGGTACTTTAATCTAAATTCTAAAATCACCATATGGCAATAGACATAGAGTACAGATAATCTAATAGACAAGAAGAACGATTAAAAGAAAGTAATTTTGAGTTTATTGTAGCAGATGAAAGAATGAATTCATGACTGTGACCTTGAGGAGTGACAAGAGGGTGAGGAAGTAGGAAGGTCTAAATAGTTGGTATTGAGATGAGATGGGCAATTTCTCAGGGGGAGTGGATCTCACTCCACATGTCAATATTTGGAGTGGAATCCACCATCACTTAGTGTTAGTTGCATATTCATTCTTGCTCTGATAACAAGAATACTTTGCTGCTTTCTCAGGGAAACCTTCTTTAGGAACATCTGGGATTATTACAAAAAAGACCACACTAATAAACCAGACTTCTTAAAGGGAGACAAGATCAAACAAGGGCAAGGAAAATTGAGTCAGGAAATGAAGCCAAGATTTCACTTTCCAGGCAACTTCTGAGTCAGCTCTCTTGCCAGAGGACACACTTTGGATCTTTGACACTGGGAGGCTATGAAGATCAGCACGGGGTGTTAGGTAGACAGATGTCAAGGGATGGACTTTGCCTGGTGGTGAGTCATACATTTTGGAAATTTGCCACAAGCATCAGGCAGTTCTGATATTTTGTCTTCAAGGAGAAAATCTGCTAATAGGAATAAAATCCTTGCTCCCATGCTTGTTCTCATGCTTCATCAACCTTCCATCTCTTATAATATCTCATCTGCAAATATATGTGTTTACTCTTGCTAATATTCTTTCTGAATTTTAATTTTAGCTTTTTGTTCTTCTGAACTCGACAAACATCAACAAATTGAACATTTTCATATACAAAGAAAAGAAAAACTGATTGTATACATTTTGATAGTGAACATTTTGTATAACTTAGATTTTTGTCAAGAACATATAATTAATTCAACATAGCAGAACCAAAGTGGGCAGCTAGGTGATATAGTGAATAGAGTGCCAGCATTGGAAACAGGAGGACCTGAGTTCATATCATCTCAGACACTTACTAGCTATACGACTTTGGGCAAGTCACTTACTTGTTTTTAGTTTCTTATCTGTAAAATGAGCTGAAAAAGAAAATGGCAAACCACTAGAGTATCTTAAAAAAAAAAAAAACCAAGTGAATCTGTAGAGTAATTTGGAACTTATGCATGGTTTTGTAAAAGTGTTACAAAACCATGCATAAGCTTTGACCCAGCAATACTACTACTTGATCCATATCCTAAAAGAGATATTTTTTTAAAAAAAGAAAAGAACCTATATGTACAAAAATATTTGTAGCAGCTCTTTTCTGGTGGCAAAGAACTAGAAATTGTGGGGATGCCCATTAATTGGGAAATGGCTGAACAAATAGTGGCATATCATTATTATGAAATATCATTGTGCTATGAAAAATGATGAATAGAATATTTTCAGAAAAACCTGAAAAGATTTATATGAACTGATACAAAGTGAAATATAGTGTGTACAAAGTAACCCTTATATTGTAACATGATCAGCTGTGAATGACTTGGATACACAATGATCCAAGACAATTCTGAGGGACTTAGGATGAAAAATGCTATCCATCATCACAGAAAGTAGTGAAGGTATCTGAATATAGATTGAAGCATATTTTTTAACTTTACTTTTCTTAAGTTATTTTTTATCTATGTTTTCTTTCACAACATAACTAATATGGAAATGTTTTGTATGACTACACACATATAACCTATACTGAATTGCTTGCCTTCTCAACACATTGGAGTATGGGGGAGAGATGGAGGAAGGGAGAAAATTTGCAACTAAAAGTTTCAAAAATGAATGTTAAAAATTGCTCTTGCATGTAACTGGGGGAAAATAAAATACTTAATAAATTCAAAAAGAAAAAAAAAGAAAACTCCAAATGGGCTCACAAAGGAGTTGGACATGACTGAAACAACTCAAAAATAACAAAACAATAGTATCAAAGTTATCCTGCTTATGTATGTCTCCCTCTCAATTTCCTTCTGTTTTCTTTTGGGCATTTAAACAATGTTTCATTAAAAATTTTTTTTTGCTATTATTACTATTAGTTTCTTCTCTCTCTTCCACAGGTTTCCCTCCCTCCTTCCACAAAATAAACCCTCTTATGACAAGCATAGTCAAACAAAACAAATCCACAGTTTAGCCACATTTGAACATATTTGTCTCATCATGCACCTCTACTCCATTACTTTTGTGTCCAGAGGAGAGAAAAATGTTTTATCATCAATCTCATGAAATCATGACTGCTCATTTCATTGTCCAGAGTTCTTAATTCTTTTAATGTTATTTTTCTTTTATGAAGTAGTAGTCATTATAAAGTATATAACTGTTCTACTGGCTATGTGTACTTCATCTTGTATCAGTTCATTCAACTCTTGAAAGGTTTTGCTAAATCTGTTCTTTTTATCATTTCTTATAGTACACATGCTACAATGTGTTCAGTCTCCAGTTAGTGGTGGCACCCATTTTATTTCCAATTTTTTGCTATGACAAAAATCATGGTTACAAATATTTTTGTACATATGGTGCTTTCCCATTTTCTTTGATCTCTTTGTACTGGTAGTGGTATCACTGGATTAAGGGATATGTATAATTTAGTGACTTTGGGTCATAGTTTCAAATTTTCTAGAATGACTGGATAAATCCAATTCTATTAACAATTCAGTACCTAACATCACAGAGTTATTCCAATAATTATAATTTTCCTTTTTTTTCCTTTTGGCTATCTTGGCCAGTCAGTATCTAAGGGGATAGTCAGAGATGCTCTAAATGGATTTATCACACCTAAAGTCTCCTGTAATCAAAAGAGGATACAAAAAATGAAATAAGAATTCAAATTTAAAATTTCACACATATACTTCTCTATTGCCAAAGTTGGGGGCAGACCAAGGGTTTAGAATAATGTATATACTGTTATACACGGTCAATATATTAATTGGTTTTGCCTAATTTTTTTCACTGTTTTTTTTTATCTCAGTTACAAGGGAAGGTTCTCTAGTGTCTGGGGAAAAGGGATATACTATCTATATGTGATAAAAGCAAAACACATCAATTAAGAAGTGCAAAAGGAAATTAAATATAGCAATATATAATGCATTTCTATACAGGATAGACAATTTAACACAGTGAAAAGAATAGTGGGTTTGAAGTTTATTCAGTTCTACATTGGTAAAGCACCTACCATGTTCAGAGAATTGTTCTAGGTATTTGAGGGAAACACAGACAAATAAGACATACCCTCTCCAGTCCTCTGGAAGCTTATAATCTGGGGGATACCAGCGATTTGTTTTTGGATCTCAACTCTACCATTACTTGTGTGATCTTGGGTAAGTCATTTAGTCCTTATGAACCACAATTTAGCTAACTGTAAAATAGAAATGGAAATCATGCACTCTGCCTATCTAGAGAATTGCTGTGAGGGCCAAAAGCTATAATGTATGTGAAGCCCTTTATAAATGTAAATGTATCTCATTACATCAAAAGGGCTATGATTTCATCAGCTTGTATGTCTCCACTGAGACAAATTGAAACACATCTTCGAAGAGTTTGTAATAAGTCCTCATTAAATGCCTGGCTTCTCTGCAGTTAGCTAAGTTGGTTTTCAACTGACAGATACATGATTTGTCATAACTGAAGCCTTTCTGTTTTGGTAGGAGCTGTCCAAGGTTATGCTCCCCTGTCATAGCCTTTGAGACCACATGACTTTATACTACACTGAAGGATCAGATAGAGATTTAGCAATACACAGGGAATAGATATGGAAGCAATTATTATTCTGTCTCTTAATATCATATATGTTGCTTTCAATTTCAAGGTCTTCCAAGTGCAGGTCTTTCTGCAAAGCTCTGCATTTTGATAGGGTAGGGAGAGAAGAATAGTAAGTGATTAACTCATATGGATACTAATTAAAGCAATATTCAATTAGTACATTGTACATTTTAATTACTTATTTACAACATGTAATTCATAGTGTTTTCTGTACACCATTTCCCAAAGTCACCTTAAAAGTTTGGAGTCCTCAGATGACACCTGCATTTTCCTCTTGGCACCTTGTTTCTTTACTTGGTCCCCTTCCACTAAACAGAGGATATTGCTTACAACTCCCTGGTTTCTGATTCTCAAAGCAAAGTGTCGGTTTTCTCTCAGCTGCTGAACAGCCAGGACAAATCCTCACATTCACAAATGAGCAGGGGAGTGAAAGACAACATCAACAGCAGATGTGGAAGCTGAAGGCTGTCTTCTGGGAGCTAACAGAGCAGAAAGGGGCAGCTAGCACAAGTGCTGCCACAGCAAGAGGCTGTTTTTATATCTCTGCCCTGTCCTTCTTACCTGGCAGGCCCAAAGAAGCAAGAAAATGAAATACCTGAGGAGAAGATATAACTGAAGGGTCACTTGTACCTAAAAGGCATGAATTTCTCTCAATTCCAGGATTCAGCAACCCAACCAAGAAAAGTCCTGACAAAATAAAGTTAAGAAAATGTGTTTTTGGCCCCAACCTCTATCTTTTTTTGCAGTGATTCTGCCTACCCTTTCTGTTATTTGCTGGACACTTTCAATCCCTATCAGTTTCTCTGGGCCCTCAGGCAACACTATCCTTGGAGCCAGGAATCCTGGGTTCAAAGTTTAGGCTTTTAAAAGATTCATAACATTTTATAGGTCACTTTATTTCTCTGACCTTCAGCTTCTTTATCTGTTAATTAGAAAGAATAATAGTTGTATTATCTACCTCAGAGGGCTATTACCCCCTCACAGGAAGAAATAGAGACTGGTATATTAGAGTGAATAATGACTATTCTCACACCTTCCCTCTTTCATAATCTCTTTATTCAAAACTGTTGTTTTTATACTTTGGTATGAAATTAAGCCAATGTATTGTCTCACCTAGAGATATTTGCATCTTAAACTTCATACGCAATTATGGTTTAAAGGCTTTTTGTTTTGTGAAAAAAAAAATTCAGATAGCATCCCCAGAAGTTGGGAAGGTACAAGAAAAAGGGACAATCTGTTGCTAAAACTATAACTAGGTGAACATGGAGTAAAATCTATTAGTGCCAATAGTTCATCTAATCAGAGTTAATGTATAGCTGGAAAGCACTTTAACAAATTGGGGTGGGGATGGAGCAAAGATACAATTAGGAAGAGGGCAATGAATAGCATATAGAATAATCTCAGTGAGAGATTCCCTGTAAAGAGATTGTGTTAGTATGTTTGGAAGATATTTTGAGGAAGGGGGCAAAATCAGTTATGGCGGAATGGTAAGTACAAGTATGGAAACTTGACCCTCATGATGAGGGAAAATTCCTCTCCTCATGTTAGTGCCTGGGGAGAAATCCCATTTGTTCAGTGCTGATTCTGACTCTGAAGGTTCCTTTTAGAGTCCCTGAAACCTGCTTAATATGAGCAACCACCTAATCTGAGTAATGGTAACCTAGCACAGACCCAAGTTACCTTTAATACTTCATTAAGAAACCAAACAAGAACTGTCTGTCCTGAAAAAGAGAGAAAACTAAGGAAGATTGTTAGACGTTCCTAAAAGAAAGGTGTAGATCTTCTTCTTCTTTGTGCCTCCCCAATGACTTTTCGAGATATCAGTCCTTACTTGGTTCTTGGACATACCTTCATATGATCTTCATGAAGACCACAGTAAGGAACAATATAGTATATAATGGGACCACATATGCAATGTGACAGAGTAAATGAAACCTGAAGCCTAAATTTGAGGTGACATATTTGCGACTTACTATCTATATGACCTTGGAAAAGGCCTGATGGGTTGTATGGTAGGAGAAATATTCTAATCCCTCATTCCTCCCAAGGCTAGTTTTTCCTTAAAAGGTTTTGAGACACTACATAAGACTTGATTAGCTCAGGAGAATAAGGACTCATATTACCATCATCATCATCTTTTCATTGCTGGAGGAAAGAGCAGCTATAAGGAGCTAGAGGCTCTCTGACATGCTTAGCTGATGAATCATAGATAGGAGTTTCACTTAACTGAATCAATTCAAAGGGATTCTCAACATCTATACTTACAAAATATTCTTTTACATTAGATTTCTACAAATGACTATTATTGTTCCAATATTGAACTTAAATTACCAGAGGATTGGCTTGAGTCTAGCCCAGCCTAGAACACATTGTTAAAGTCTCTTCCAGCAATGCAGTAATTGATTAGATGAGCTCACTTATTCTTTGCTTTCTAAAATTAATGATTTTCAAACATTTGGAGATTTGATTCTCATAACCTAAAACCCAAGAAATAATAATGTTATCATCAGCAAATATATGTGTGTGTTTGTGTGTATGTTGTGTGTGTGTGTGTGTGTGTGTGTGTAGAGAGAACAAAACAGACAGACACAGAGACAGAGATAGAAAGACAGAGAACCTATCAACTAGGTACTATTTTAAGCAATTTACAAATATTATGTCATTTGATAAGCCATTTAAAGGCAAAGAGGTATGTGCCTGGTAACTGATGAAGTAATCTATAGCTGTTAAACTGTAAGATAAAGGAGAGGTAATAGTGACTTGCCACTCCCTCGTAATCCTGACTAAAGAAATGAGAAATTGCTTAGTCTAATGAAAATGCTGCCTCAATTCTATATTGAATAGAAATGAAAAATAAATTCAAATGAAACATATCTGACATATAGTACTTTCATTCAATAAGCATTTATTAAGCATCTACTATGTGACACACATTGCTTTGGTGCTGAAGAGAAGAAGGCACAAAAATGAAACAGTTCTTCCTCTCAAGTAACTTGTAGCCAGTTGAGGAAAACAACATGATTTTGAAAATTCCCTAAAGATGTTTCATGAGGAAGAAAAAGCTACATTATAGGACCCTAGGAGTCTATAAAATACAACTTAAAAACAACCAATATACAAAATTAAAGTCTGAATATCATATTTAATTTTTTTGCTCTGTAAGGAAGACAATTACCTCCCTAAAGTGTTAATTAAACAAGAAAACCCTAGGGAAGCTCAAAAACTCATGTTAGGGAAACTGAGAAACTTTATATGGTAAATACTAATGACCCCAAACCCTTTTTCTCATAAGGATGATGGACTTTGAATAATAAATAGCCACCCAGGAGTCTACTTTTTTTTTCCCCCAGCCCCCGATAGTATGAATTAGCACAAGTTCCCAGGTCTAGATACCTCCCTCCATTCTTTATTCATTTCCTTGTAGACCTAAATAGGGACCTTATAAAAACACACCAGAATTTATTCAATAAAATTTATTGGATTGGAAGAGATTACCAATTCACTCTCTCCATGGTTCTAAGTGTGGTGCCCAATCATCCAGGTTCCAGGCAGCAGACCTGACCTGTATCTATAATTCTCCCTAAGTACCTTCTCTTCTGTGAGTGTCTCTCAATAAAGTTAGCTTGTTTTATCATCCTGTTGTGAGTTTCATGTATTCTTGTACTGGTCCTTTGAGATTCCAAACCTTTTTAAGTCTGTATAAAGACATTGAGTTACACAAATCCTGACCTTAATACTTTGTCAGTGAAAGTGACTTTGGGTAACCTGGAGAGACCTGGGAAGTTGGAGGGAACACTGGGTACTTTGCGTCCTTCCTTCATTGCCTGAAAGGGCCTGGAGCAAACCAATCTGTTGCTTTACTGGTAGATGTGTCAAAATAGGAAGAAAAATACCATCCGCCTTGAGACTTGAGAGCAGTGGTGTGAGGATGAATGAGATAATGTCTGTCAAGCACTTAAAGCTTCTTAGAATATTGGAGCTTTACAAAAGTGTTATTTATAAACTCTGTGGTCTGCCCATGCCAGGCGACTTCTAATGCGGCATATTCATTCTCTTTCTCAGTATTTCTAGAACTTGTTTCTACCTCAGACACAGCTCAGACCCAGCTCTGATGAATCCTGGAATGTGCTTTAAAAAAAATGAAAGAGAAGCAAAGAAACCTCACCTGGGCTGGGTCTGACTTTAATCACATTCATCAAACAAAGGATTTGGCAGACTTTCATTTAAGACTTGAGTTGTATGCTTTTTAATTATTTTAATTTTGCCAAGACACCCTGGTACAATACATATCCTTTATGAATTACAGAATAAATGCTGTGAAGGGCATGTGTGCAGAAGGGCCATGGATCAGAACAGATCTTCAGAGGATAAGTTCTATTTCTGGCGATACAGAACAGCTTAGCACACACTTATCATTATTACTAAAGGGCCAGGTTGATGGGCTTGCTCTGTAGGTGCAACTCAATTCAAATGTAATTCTTGGGATTGGGTACCTCACTATTCTTTAGCATGAGCCCTTATGAAATGTGTGCCCAATTCTTTAAAAACAATTATTGCTGCTAGAGGGAAAAGGATCAGTGAAATATTCTAAAGTTAGCACCTACTCAGAAGTGGAAATGGAAATGAATTTTAGAAATGTTTGCTTTCCTTTTGATGTGAACCCACTGCTAGCTGTCAACTTCCTCATATTTGATGCATAAAAAAAGATCTGAAGAGAGGGTAATGAGTTTAAGAAAATGAGGAGAGGGTAATGAGTTTAAGAAAATGAGTTGCATTATCTGGTGATAATAAATTGGTACTAGGATGTCCATGAGTTCTTGGCTCTATGCTGCTGTGTAATTTAGGGGAACATCATTTAGAAGGAGCTACACCATATAGCAGATAGCACACTGGAATGAGAGCCAGGAACATCCAAGAGCAAAATCAGCCTCAAATTTTTACTAACTTCATAACTTTGAACAAGTTACAATTGCATTGTACCTCTGTTTCTTCATCTATAAAATGGGGATAATAAGGAATAAAAGGTGGATTTTGTGATGATTAAATAAGGAAAATGTATGAAAAGTGTTTTGCAAGCCTGAAAGGATTATATAAAGACTGTTACTAATTCTCCTCCTCCTCCTCTATTCTTTTTTCCCCTACAAATTCCTACTCCTACTTCCACTCTTACTCTTTTTTTCTCTTTCTCTTCTCACTAATTTTTTTTTTCCTCTGAGGCAATTGGGGTTAAGTGACTTGCCCAGGATCACACAGCCAGGAAGTGTTAAGTGTCTGAGGTCAGATTTTAATTCAGATCCTCTTGACTTCAGGGCTGGGGATCTATCCACTACACCAACTAGCTGCCCCTCCTTCTCTTACTATGACTACTGTATTGTAACTGCTCTAATATCTACCACTATTCTCTAGGCCTTATTGTGTACAAATGACTCACAGATGTATTCTTAAAAGAAATTTAAATTTTTTATGTTATTAGGAATTTGATTAACATCAATAAATATAAATATTCCTTTTTACAAAAAACCACAGAGAATTGCATATAACACTATAAACCTCTAAAATGTACAATTTGTTTTTTATGTAACTCATGACTCAAAGTCTCTAGCACAGTAAGCTGAAGATAGGAATGCGATCAAGGTGCCAGCTCTTTTATATGCCAGCTGGAGTCTTTCTCCCTCTTTAGGAACCTGAAGAGAATCTGGAACCACATATGTTCTTTCTAGAATCTAGAAGCCAGAAAATTAAGATCTCTTTTTTTTATCTCAAACTTTTGTCAACTCTTGTTGTCCAGACAGACATGGAACATTGATCAATCAATCCCCACCAATAAGAAGAGTCTTAAGCAAGTGGATTTTGAGCAGCAGATTACATTCTAGTACATATTAAATTTAACAGAGTAGTTCCAACACTGTCCTACTTTGTCCCCTTCTGAACTTCTTTCTGCTCTGTATATTTTTTGATGTTTTATTAATGCTGTTCTTATCTTTTCCCCCTTTTCTTTATAATATTTTCATTGTCCTTTAACCCACCATTAACTCCTTCCCTCCCTCCCAAAGAAAAGTCCTCCCTTGTAGCAGATAAATGTAGTCAATCAAAACACATCCATACATTGGTCACATTTGAAAACATGAAAACCTCTCACTTCATCACTTCTCTGCCAAGAGATGGAAGCATCACTTTTTTGGAGCTGGGCTTAGTCATTGCATTCATCATGATTTCTGATTTCCTTTATAATGTCATTGTATAAATTTTTCTCCTATTCTTTCTCGTTTCACTCTGAATAAACTGATATAAATCCCCCAAGATTTCCCTGAATCTGTCCTTTTCTTCATTTCTTAAGGTATAATAATGTTCCAATACATTCATATATTTTAGCTTTTTAATTGGTCAACCCATTTCAAGTCTCTCTTTACTCCATTCCACACATATGCCAAAGTTATTTTCCTGAAGTGTAGCTATAACTATATCACCTACTACCCTTATTCAAATATTCCAGTGATTAGTATTATTTGTTGTTGTTCAGTCATTTCATTCATCCTTCTGATCCCATTTGGAATTTTCTTGACAAAGATACTTGTATAGTTTTGCTATTTTCTTCTTCAGATCATTTTACAGATGAGGAAGTGAGGTATACAGGGTTAAATGACTTATCCAGGGTGACATAGCTAATAAGTGGCTAGGGCAAGTTTTGAACTCAGAAAGATGAGTCATCCGAATTTTGGGTCTAATACTCTAACATTGAACCACTAAGATACCCAGTGACTATCATGTCTGGTACCAAATATAAATTCCTCTCATTCTTCATATCCTCACCTCCACCTCCTAGAATCCTCTCAAGACAGTTCAAATATCATATTCTAAAGGACACTTTGCCTGCCTCTTACCCCCAGCCCCCACCCCAAGCTACTTCCTTTTCTCAGGTAGTAATATTTTCATCTAGTCTGTATGAATCTATTTAAATTCATATTGCCTTCTTTTTTAGAGTACAAGCTCCTTCAAGGCAGAGATTATTTTTGCACCGTGTCTGATGTATAATAAAGGCTTAATTAGTACTTATTGATCAATTGATATGCCACAAATTATTCAGCCATTTACAATGTGATGACTTTATTTCCAATTCTTGCCTACAAAGTATGATGTTATAGGTATCTTTTTATATATATACTTTATCTCTTTCTTGGATTTCTAGAGGTATATGTCTAGTAGTGATTTTGCTAGCTCAAAGACCATGTCTACCTAAGCTAAGTTAGCCTGTAATATCATAACTGAATATCTTTCCTATGCTAGGTTTAAGTAAAATTTTTTGGTTAACCATTGAACAGTTGAATGATCTATGAGTGACTAAGCAGCAATCATTCCAGCATTGAACTTGAATAATGACTTCAGTTATGACTCGCCCCTAAGAATCATAAAACTAGTTTCTGCCAGAGCATGTCTCTCACTTGATAAACTTATTTATGAAAGTCACTCACTTGATAAACTTAACAGGGAGGCCGGAGTTGGAATAAGTAGTAAAAACAGCTAAGTGCTTCAGCAGAGTGCTGGACTGCTAGGTAGGAATACCTGATTTTGAGTCTTGCCTTAGACACTTTTGAGACATGTGAACCTGGATAAGTCACTTAATCTTTGAGCCTCAGTTTGTTTATCTATAAAATAGGTGTAATAATACTTCATAGGGTTGTTAGAAGATTCAAATGAGATAATACATCAGGGTTAGCAATTATTATTACTGTTTACATTACAGTGGAGACTACCTCATTTCACAAATGAGGAAACTGAGGCATAGAGAAAGTGACTTGTGTCAACTATTTAGGAGCAGAGCTGAAACTAGGATATACATGTGGGTCTTAATTCCTCGTTGGGGGAGGATATGGAAGTCTGGGAGCAAAATTTTGGCCTATGCTCTGCAAGAGGACTTCTTTAGGTATTCCAATGATTAATTGAATCCCTTAAACTAACCTTTCAAGGATTAATGAACCAAGGCACTCAGAGCATACAACATGATTTCTTACTTGGTCTCAGATGAGTCCCTTTTAGAAATGAACTTAACATCCCCCCCTCTCTCCCCAAGAAGAACAGAGGTATACATGGAAAGGGCCTAACTTGACAGCAAAATCATGCTGTTAAAACTTGCTCTTATTACATGTGCTAACCTGTTTCCTTAACTCTACCTAGGCCCTGCCTTGGCCAAAGAAACCGAGCAGCATAATTCTGTCATTATTTGATATCTACCCACAATAAGTCCCTATTTTCCTAAGTCTCTTCTTCAACGCCAGCCTTATCCCTGTCCTGGTTTAAACTCTGAGGACCAACTCTGTATCCAGAAAATGGAAAGTCCCTGATTCTGTTCCCACTCACCAGTTCTAGTCTAAATCTGTCTTCTCCTACCTCATCCAATGCCAATTGGACCAGTTTCCACATCTATATAGACCACAATCATAGCTGTTTGGCAATATCAACTCCAGGCCTGCAATGAACCCTACAAATCCCTCCTTCCAACTTGGTCAATACTGTGTATTGTTTGATTCAAGATTCCAAATTTTATTTCACTAGGATCTTTGATCAAGAACTGAAAGGGACCTTAAAGGCCATCTAGAACAGGGCTCCTTAAACCTTTTCCACTTACAACCCTTTTTCACCCAAGAAATTTTTATTTGATTCTAGGAATGTAGGTATACAAAATAAGTATACAAATTAAACATTTGTTGATAATAAACCATAATTTTGTGACCTCCACATTCAGTTATGAGACTCCATATAGAGTCATGAACCACAGTTTTAAAAAAAAATAGGATATACAATGATGGACAGAAACAACTACACCCAAAGAAGGAACACTGGGAAATGAATGTAAACTGTTTGCATTTTTGTTTTTCTTCCCAGGTTATTTTTACCTTCTGAATCCAATTCTCCCTGTGCAGCAAGAGAACTGTTTGGTTCTGCACACATATATTGTATCTAGGATATACTATAACATATTTAACATGTATAAAACTGCTTGCCATTAGGGGAGGGGATAGAGGGAGGGAAGGGAAAAGTTGGAACAGAAGTGAGTGCAAGGGATAATGTTGTAAAAAAATTACACAGGCATGTGTTCTGTCAATAAAAAGTTATAATTTAAAAAAATAAGATTTAGAACAATCGTCTCATTTTACACCTAAGGAAACAGAAATGCAAGTAGACTAGTAATTTGTCAAAAGTCAGAACTGGGATTACTATAAATCCAAGTTTGCCATACTTTCCCCCTAAAATTTTGTATTTATTCATATTTTAATTGGTATTAATAATTAATGTCACTTTATATTTATTTTTATTTTGTTATTTTAGGACCCCGAAAAAAATCCAAATTTCATTTGGGTACTCCCACATAAAGAGCTACAAAAAATAAACCATGGCACCAATAGCATTTCATATATCAGGCAATAGAATGGAGACATCAGTCTTATTTTTATTATTCAACAAAATTAACTGTCTCTAATTTCTTTTTACTCCATAGAAAATTTTGATTTGATAAATTTCTGATTCAGGATTACAATGTGCTTTGAAGGGTCCTAGCTTTCACAGGGAGGAAAAATTCCAAGTCAGCAGACAACAGATCTCAGCATTTGTCAGTGCTCTCTGGAGTTCTGTCATCCTATCACAATTAACTCTGAAAGTAAAGAGCCTAATGCACTTTGTGTGATTGAAGAAGCTGTTGACTCATCTGACAAGAGATCAGGAGCATAAAGAGAATTTAATGTGAAGTTGGGAGGGTTTTTTCTTTTGTTTCATTTATTTACTGTTAAGTGAGAAGATAAAAATGTTAGGTTTTTTTTTTTTAACTTCTGGAGAAATGACAGCAGGATTAAAAACCTCTCCCTATTGCTATATTGAAACTGGAGAAGCTTAAAGGAAACAAGAACAGACTGATCATAGTTATTACTGTTACCTCTAGCCCCAAAAGTCTAATCACAATTAATGCTTCATCTGAGACATTGAAATTGTCTCGAGCTCAGAATGAAGAATAGAAGGTAGGTCTCAGACACAGTTGGGGTAATCCCACTGTTATCTTTCTCTGACAAATGCCTCCGAGGATCAAACCTAGGAGGAGAAATCCCAACTTGGCTCTGCAAATGACTGATGTCAGACAAGTTAGTCCCTTATTGCCATAATTTTCCCTATCAGGAAAAAAAGGTGAAATTGTTTTTCCTACCAAATCCAGAAATATTGTGAAAGCTGACAGATAATAGTTGAAGAGTATTTTCCACATAGGACACCTAGCCACAAATTGTACTTCCCATTTCTACCATATCTTTGGGCTGTTGATTATATTACATTGACTTTATTGATTTTTTTTTCCCCATTCATCTGATAAAGCTCTTGCTTCTTCAACAAGGTTTTGGAGAGCAGGGACAAAAGATCTTAAGACTCCTTACATCTACCCCAGAGCACCTAACTTCAAGAGACTTGCACTGATATAACAGGCTCAATAAATACTCACTGAATAGAACCAAAACAAACTTTATTGACTGTGGTTATTGTCTCAAAGCCTCAGTCAAATGTACAAAGTCAAAAAGCCATCAAATCAACAAATATTTATTAAGTTCCTGCCTTCCTTTAAGTCTCAGCCACAATATTGTCTTCTGTGAGTCTTTCCTGATATTTCTTAATGCAAATGCCTTCCTTCTATTGATTATCTGTCATTTATTTCATATTTGTCTTACTTATACATAATTGTTTGCATGTTTTTTCACCCATTAAACTGGGTGTTCCTTGAGGTACTGTTGTCTGTTGTCTTTTTTTGCACCCCAGTGCTCGAATACAGTAAGTTAGTCAGTTCATAAACATTTTTGAAGCACATATTATAGTAGGGATTACTACTGGAAATCCAAAGTATTGGGTATAAATGAAATGTCAGGAATATAAGAGCAAAATTATTTTTCTGTGGGCAGAACTAGTCTAAACAAACACTTTTTTAAAAACTCAAATAAGGTTGAATACATATTCTTTGATCCAGCAATGCCACTACTAGGTCTGTATCCCAGAGAAATCATAAAAGAGGAAAAAGGACCCACATGTGCAAAAATGTTTGTAGCAGGTCCTTTTGTGGTAGCAAAGAACTGGAAAAGGAGTGAATGCCCATCAATGGGAGAATGATTGAATAAGTTATAGTATATGAAAGTAATGGAATATTATTGTTCTATCAAAATAATGATCAGACTGATTTTAGAAAAGCCTGAAAAGATTTACATGAATTAAATGCTGAGTGAAGTGAGCAGAACCAGGAAAACACTGTACACAATAACAACGAGATTGTATAATAATCAACTATGATGGACTTGGTTCTTCTAAGCAATTCAGGAATCAAGGCAATCCCACATAAACTTTGGATGGAAAATACATCCAATGCAAGAACTAAGGAGACTGAATGTGGATCAGTACATACTATTTTCTGGTGGTTTTTTTCCTCATGGTTTTTCCCTTTTGTTCTGATTTTTCTCTCTTAATATGACTATATGGAAATATGTAAAAAAAAAAGTATGTACATGTATAACCTAAAAAAATTGAAAAATTAAAATTAACTCAAAAAAATTGAAACCATGCTAAATTGAGGACCAATGAAAAGGGATTGGAATCTTTTAGCCAGGAAAAGAGAATGCCTATGAGGATTAATGAAAAGGAACTGGAAATATTTAGTCAGGAGAAGAGAAAGCTTAGTTTGTAACGTCAGAAAAACTGAGGCGAGGCAGAGATTGGTTCTTAATCATTTTAATGTGGAGTGTTTTAGACTAGCCAAGACTAGGTAGCTGAGACTCTTGTCTCAAAACATTCAGCAGTGAGCAATTAATTCAGGAAACTTTTAACACTGTTTATCTCCATTTCTCCATCTGGAAAAATGAACTGGAAAAGGCAAAGGCAAACCATTTCAGTAACTTTGGCAAGAAAACCTTAAAAGGGGTCACAGAAAGTTCAACATGAATAAACAACAACAAAAGAGTTCCCTATCACTCGTCAGATATTCAGGTAAAGGATGGCTAAGCATTTGTCTGGGGTATGGTAGAGAATATCGCTATTGATGTACAGATTGTCAGAGGTCCCTTCCACCTCTGCGATTATATGATTCCATGGAAACACACAGTGTTGTAGAAAGAACACCGGACTTAGAATAAGAAGTTTTGGATTACAGGCCAATTCAATTTAACAATCCAGCAAACATTTGTAAAACTTATATGTCACTGGTCAGATCAGCTTTTTTAAAAAATCAAAATAGATTGGCCAGACACATAGAGGATACTATGATGCCATGCATGTGACACCTTTTTAGGTATTTGTCAAAGAGTAGTTTAAAGTTGACTCAGTGGAAGTGGCAGAAATCCAAAGCAACTAATTCTTTAAGCCTACAGGATGAGAGTATGTCACTCTATTTATTCTCCATCAAAGAAGTATAACATCCACATTGTCCAACAGAAAGTATTCAACCAAAAAAAAAAAAAAGAAAAGAAAAAGAAAAAGAAAACTAGACTGTTCCCCTACTATTGTGTTTGACTTTAAATAGCATGTTTAAATCCATGCTGGCTGGCTCCACATCTAGCTGGACCATGATGAGAAATATTGCTCAAAACATCAAATATAGGAAACCTATTGTTATAGCTCTTCCACCCCAATCATCCACATCCACATTCACATTGACATAATTCATAAACTCAATATACTATGACTACAAATTTTATTGGACCTGGTGAAAACACAAAAGAAAAATTTTCATGCTGTTACAGAGAGCCAACTACCTTCTGGCATCCCCCAAAAACTTCTTCCCATGTAATTTCCCAATGCCTATAGGGGGGAAAGTGGAAATTCTGAAATGACTGTTATCTATAGATTGTAGAAAAGGGATGGGGGCAAGGAAATATATATATATATATATATATATATATATATATATATATATATATATCCAGGAGGTGATATCATGGATAACAGAAGAAAGCGAAGAGAGATTGGTGAGAAAACAAGTCTCCCTTGGTTTGCTTACCAACCGACAGGAATCAATAACTTCTAGAAGACATAGGAATGCCCTCTCCTCTTCATGTTCTAGTTCCCATTGATGTTCTAGGATCGGTATCACCTTTGTAGGCAGATCTCCATATGTCTCAGTTTCATAGCCGTGTCCTATCACAAGGTATTCTGACCCTCAAAATTGCCTACAATTTGTACAATCAGCAAACCCAGCTCCAAAGGCAGCCACTGATCACTGCCATTCCTCATGTCATGAGTGGGAAGTCCAAATCTCAAGGAACAGTGAAAAAACTAAGGAAGGCAGTCAATCCTGGATATTTTATTCCTATGCTTCCCCATTCTATTGCATGACTACTTGCCTGTCTCAATACCATTAGGGCAGCTAGATGGTGCAATAGACAGAACAACAGGCCTGAGTCAGGAAGACTTGAGTTTATTCATTATTCTGAGTTCAAATCTGCTTAGATACTTAATTAACCATGTGACTTTGAGCAAGTCACTTAAGCTTTTTGCCTCAATTTCCTCATGTGTAAAATGAGCTAGAGAAGGAAATGATAAACCACTCCAGTATCTTTGCCAAGAAAACTCCAAATGGGATGGTAAAGAATATAACATGACTCAAAACAAATGAACCACAAAAAAAAGTATGTTCAGTAGTAAAAAAAAATAACTAAAAAGTGGAGAATCAGAAATGACTTAACTAAGGATTAGTAACTGATCACTGTAGTTCTTATGCTTATTGTGCCATCCCCAGTCATCTTGATCTATCTCACCACTGGACCCAGATAGCTCTAGAGTGCAAAGTGAGGCAGTTGGTCTTACACAGCCCTTCCTCATTCAAATCCAATTCACTTAACATGTCATGGTGTCACCTTCCTGATATCATGGTCCTCTTGAGAAATGAAAAACAAAACAACAATACTTACTGTGTGACTTCTCTAGAAGAGTCCTTATTAGTGAAATGAAGGGATTGGATGGAGCACACTGTATAATGTCAAACTGAGACCCCTCCTTGGAAGGGTTACCTACCTTTGGTAAGTGAAGTCTATGAAGTCCTTCCCAAAATATATTATTGCCTATATTCTTGGCTATAAGAAACAAAATATCTTACCAAGAACTCCACTGATTTACTGATGAATGCAGGGAAGATTTATTTTACATTCTTACAAGAACAGGTATACTCCAATTCCAAATATGGGGACATATACCTACAGGAGTTAGATCAAGCCTTTTTTTATGAGGTTTAGTTAGCTCTACTTTTTCTTTCAGGATCCTGATTGGTCAGGATCCTTTCCAGGTTACCATTTTCCCTCATAAGATTCATAATATACCCAATTTTAAGCAGAATGTGACCAGAGCACATCTTCCTTTGGCACTTTAAACTCTTGCTGTTGGTCACATCTCTATTCTCCCAATCTTTCCTGGTCCAAGAAAGAAACTTCCCCTCCTTATTATATAGCCAGTCCCTGCCTCCAAGAAGCTCACATTCTTCATTCTTTTGAACGAGAATTACCCAAGGAGAGGAAGAGCAAAATCCAGGGAGCTCCCATTCAAATCTAAATCTTCTGATTATTCTTTGATGTCCTTGTGGATTTCAATTTTCTAATTTAAGTTTTATTTCTCCAATTTGATTTTCATAACTGTAGAAACCAAATGCCCATCCATTTCTCACTTTGGCTATATTTATAATGAAGAGATATTACATTTCCAACAGAATTAGTGAAAATAAAGATGTAATATTTTTACTCATTCAAGTCCTGGGCACCCTATAATTTGTCTCTGCACCCCAATCCCTACTCTAGATAAAATCTTTCAGTCGCTTATTATTACACCATACTTTGTATAGAATTTTATAATTTCAAAGCCACTTTTATATGTATTATCTTGATTAATCTGGACAACAACCTAGTAAGGTAATCAAAACAAGATGATTATTATGAGAGATAAAGAAATGAGGCTGAGTCAGTTAATTACTTGTTTTAAGTAATAAAACTTATAGGACCAAAACTCAGGTCTCCCTATTCTAGTCCAAGGTTCTTTCTACCAGAACATCCTATCTTAAGAACAAAATCCTTTTCCTGGACTGAATTATTCCTGAGCTGTGTGAATCCAAACAGACTTTTTTTTCAGCCAGATTCACTGGTTTCTACTCATCTATACTCTTTTCTGATTGTACACAGAAACCTGGGGTGAGGAGGGGAGAATACAGTATTGCCTAATACATCCTTCACATGAACAGCATGGATGATTTTCTGGCCAAGAAAGCCTGTTCCAGTAAAAACAATGAGAATTGCTTAGATGTGGTTACAACTAAAATGAAGGAATCATTACTCAAGAGGAAATAAGTAGGAGGGTGAGAGAATCAAGCATCAAAGCGCACACAGAGAAAGAAAAAATTGTACTTATTTCCCAGACAAAAGTATTTGTGTTTTCAATGAATATCCAAAACCCATCCAGAGATAGATTTCAAATTCAGGAATAACTCCTAGCATACTGCCTTATATTTGCCATTTTTAGTAAGCAAAGAAGACCAATGTAAAATAACAGATTTCTGTGTCCATCTTCCTAGAGCTCAAAGGTGGTGAATTTGAGGACTCTCCTAGTTCTGATATCAACTATTATCCTTGTTCTATGAGAAACAGACAGATTCATAGTGTTCCAAAAGGCATAGAGTTAGTTCTTGAGAGTAAAACACAGTAGAACTGAATCTTTGCCCAAGTCCCAAGCTATACCAAGTTTGATCCCATAGTAAGTGTGATAGGAATAATATTTATAGGGCTTCTAAGGCATGACAAGAACTCTTACCCTCACTCAATGGACCAGCTCACTCATCCTGAATTAGCCTTATACCAATAGGTTTGAGGTTCCCAGGAAAAAGAAAGGATCATCACTACTTTGCTACAATTCAAATTCTCTAAGGATCATTTGTTGCCTATCATTCACCATTGTAGCTATGAGTTCCCATCAGTATTATCTTGATTAATCTGGACAACAACCTAGTAAGGTAATCAAAACAAGATGATTATTATGAGAGATAAGGAAATGAGGCTGAGTCAGTTAATTACTTGTTTTAAGTAATAAAACTTATTATTTAATAGAATCAATGGAATCAATCACAATTTTACATCTAACTCTTAAATATAATATTTAATAATAAGGTAAAAGTAAGAATAAATATAACATCACAGTTGTTCTATATAATATAAATGTTAGAATAATTTATATATCCCATTTCACTCATAAACCTAAATCACACTCTCCTAACAACAAATCTCACGAGGGAGAATGGCCACAGTTATAGAAAGCTATCAGGGAGGCACATGAGTGGGGAAATCTGTATACTAACAGCAGCTCACAGTTCTGGACTGTAGGACTTAATATTCTTAGACTTCTCAGAAAAATATGTAAATACACAATGTTGCTTCTCTGCTAGCTATTCCCTATCTAGTTTTCACCACGCTCTTACTGGATAAATTCCTTATTTGTTTCTAAGCTAATGAAGCAGGGAGAGGTTCTTTGAGTCATCACCTTTAACAGAAGGCTGAGAAATGGTTGGTAGTTCCATACTCTTAGTAGTTCCAAGCATTTTTTTTATGCCAAAAGAACTAAAGGAAAAAACCCTCTCTTGATTCTCTGAGAAATACAAACAAACCCAGCTAGCTCTCCAGTCAACAAATTTGTGCTTTGTCCAGTCATCCCTCAGCTACTCAGCTCCCAGACAAGCTGAACAGCATCTGAAAAACAGAGGCAAAGCCTGTCTTTCCATCTCTGCTTCTCTCAAAATAGAGGGTAATAGAGTGCAGCTAGGCTCTTCTCGCTTTATGCACCTGCAGACAGCACAAGAGGACAATAAACTCAAACAGCAGCAAAATTCAACTATATTTCAATGAGCTACCCAGAAACAGCTTCAGCTTTTTCTTCTAGCCAATTATCAAAATAATGCCTCTCTTCTAATCACCAGGCTCCTAGCAAAACAGTTCAAACTTTACTAACATCTTATTCACCTGCTGGCTTCTTCACTCTCAGTTATTTCATAGCTGGTTGTTTTTTTTCCATATCTTATGCCTCAAATCAGAACTGTTAGGCAGTACCCAGAAGTTGTTATCTTATCTCTCTATTGTCTCCAAATAATTATTTAATTAACAAATAAGTTATAATCATTACACTTCTTTAAAAAAAATTGACATAAAAATGAATTAATGGAGCACAATAACCTATATATATCATTATCTGAGTCATTTTTTGGCTTTCCTCTGAGTATATTCATCTAAGGGGCAGATTCTTACCAATCCCCCCAATATTCTATCTCTTAAAAAAGATATAGACAATGTGTTATCAAAAGATATCATCAATATTTCTTCTCAGCTTTTTACTCATCCTTCTAAGTGTCTCTTGTTTTTTCTAAGAAATTTTGTTTCTTCATACAAGGTAATTTCATCCTTTTTTCTTTACATAAAAGTCCTTTTTCTGCTATTCATAGCAACTAAAAAAATTCACATTTAAAAGGTACAGAGCCTTCTACCTAAGTCCCTGATATGTTTGGTTTTGGGGTTTTTTCCCTTTAAAACCAAGTAAGCTGTCTCTACTTGACTTGACTGGTCTAGGGAGTTGGTTTATATTGTTGATACATTTCTTATTGCCTAACAGCATAAAAGAAACCATGTCAAGAGGAGTCAATTCCTCTTAGATTTGGTAAATGTTCCACTTGTGTGGCAGTTACCTCATCCTACAAATAAGGCATGCTTCTGTACAGTATATGTTAATATGTGTGTGTGTGTGTGTGTGTGTGTGTGTGATCACTTTGCTTCCTCCATTTAACTGATGTGTACTGGGTACAAGAAAGTCTAAACAACTTGCCTAATGTCTCACAAGAGTAAATATCTGGACACATTTGAAGCTCTGGTCTCTGATTCCAAATCTATTAGTATCTTCGCTGCATCCTGGTGTCTCTAATAACTAAATTTAACTTGATCCAGAAGGTGATAGACAGCAATGGAACCTGTGACTTAGAAAGTGACATAGTTTGAAATGATGAGCATGAAAAAACCATTTGCATCAGTTCTTATGGGAATAGGGAAAAGCAGGGAGCTAGGCAGCAAGAAAGAATACAGAAGAACAGTTCAAATAAAAAGTCATCAGAGCCTGAGGGGAATAAAAGTAGCCACACACACTTTCAATGGTTCTCCATTGTCCAGTGAGTAAAGCTCAAATAACTATTGACTTTGAGAGTTGGATACTCCCCCTCATCTGTATGGGGGAGGAGAAGGGAGGTAGGGAGGGAAAGTTGGATGAGGTGATAGTTGAGGTCCCTAACTCTAAATCCTATTGCCACAGTACTATTATTTTGTTAGATTTTTTGACTAGAATTCTTTCAGCACTACCATTACCTGTGAAAAATCTGAACCATCATTCAGGGCCTAGACCAAAGGCCCCTAATAAGGAATCATTTCAGCTTATGGGTCCAATCAATGATATAATCTTATTAGAAGACCTTAATTCTTTTGACTGTATTTCAGGAAGCTAGGTGGTGTAATGCATAGAGTGCCTAGAATCTGGCAGACTTGTCTTTTTAAACTCAAATATAATCTCAGACACTTATTAGCTGTGTGATCCTGGGATGTCACTTTAACTTGTTTTCCTCAGTTTCCATCAGAAAAAAAAAAGATGAGTTGAAATCTGAGAAAAAAAAGAAAACCCCAAATGGGGTGATGAAGAATTTTAAACAACTGAACAATAATAACTGAATCCCACAAGGATACTCTCCTTTTGACCCAAGAATTCATTTTACTATAATTCAGACCTATAGTGCTTTAAGGGTTATATATTTCCTCACAAAAATGATGTGAGGTTTATTAGTATTCCTATAGATTTAGAATTATCCCCATTGTACAGGTGAGAAATCTTAGGTTCAGAGACAGGTGACTCGTCTATGATTACAAAGCTTACAACCTTGATGAAAGACTAGAATCTTTGTCACAGCACCCTCTTCAATTATTAAATATTCCCTTGCTGCCACACAAATGTCAGAACATACATGTGGTTTGTATTGTGTCTATTTGGAATGAGAAAAAAATACATAAATTAAGAAATGAAGCTAAATAAGAAACAAGGCAAAAGGTTAAAGGTAATTGGAAATACATATTAAAGAAATCCCCATAGTCCAGACAGATGATTTTAACTTCTGATAGAGTCATTGAATCATACATTTAGAATTAAAATGGAATTTAAAGGTAATCTGTGCTAGACTCTCATTTTAAATATGAAGAAACTGAGGCCCAAATTAATTAAATTTGCCAAAATTTGAACCGAGATAACCTGATGCTAAACTTTTACCTTCCCATTATTTTATTCGATCTACCAGGATTTCCAAAACCTTAAAGGTATTCTTCTATAAGCTCCAAGCAAGAAATCCTTATTTCTGTGCTACCTTTTATTTTTAAAATTTTCCAGGGAGATTGGCTTTTCATCTTCCATATCACTCCAGATACAAGCATATCTTCCCAGAAAGTGAGATTCTTTTCCCTTTTTTCCTACATTGTTCAGGTCCTTGATCTGTACCCATCTGAATTAAATAGAAAATGTCTCAGATTTACTTAATATCTCGTGAAAATCTTGCGAAAAAGGATAATGGATAATTATGTTCAGTATTGTTTTATAAAGCAAAGAGAAGCAGTGAAGGGTAAAATTCCTTTAAAGAAAACTTGGCATGAAATCCAACTAAACAAAGCATCCTCAGGGTATTAAAGGATAAAAATGGAAGGAGAACAAAAAATAAAAAAATAATGGAAAAGCCCACCAGCGGGCCCAGGCACCAGCATCAACAAAGCAAGACCTCTGAATCAGTGGCAGTACTGGTGGCTTCCAGACCTCTCAGCCCAGAAACACCGAAGAGGACTTAAAAGGTGAGCAGAAAGAGTTTGTGGAACCACAGTAGGAGCTTAAGCACACACTCCCAGCACAGGCCAGAGCAGCACAGCCCCAAACCCAGCTCCAGCCCTGGCCTTAGTGTCAGCAAGGTGGAGGTCTTGGTGACTTCTGGATCTCTCAGTCTGGAGTCTTTGGGAGGGCTTGGAAGATCAGCAGAGAATGGCTGGAGTAGGAGTGCAGTGAGCACTCCCAGTGTAGGCTATACCAGTGCAGCCCTAGTCCTAGCTCTGACCCAAAGTCAGCAAAGCAGAACTTTGTTGTTTTAACATACTAGATCTTACAGTTACAGTGGGGCAGAGACCTTCTTAACAGTTCCAGGGCAGAAAAGAGTGCGTGTGGTTAGGTTCCTAAAAAATCCCTGAAAACAGATGCTTTAATCCCTGAAGCTTGGGACAGGGCATTCTCCACCCCAGAAAAAGAGCCCTACTTTAACAAAGAGTTAAAAGCTTTGGCTAGGAAAAATTAGCAGACAATAGAATAAGTCTGGGACTATTAAAAGTTATTATGATGACAAAGAAGATCAAAACACACACTCAGAAGATGATAAAGTCAAAGCTCTTACATCCAAATCCTCCAAGAAAAATAAGAACTGGGCTCAGGCCATGAAAGAGCTCAAAAGGGAATTTGAAAATCAAGTAAGAGAGATAGAAAAAAAAATTAAGAAAACAATTGTGAGTGGTGCAAAAAAGAAATTACAAAAAACTAATGAAGAGAAGAATGCCTTAAAAAGCAAATTTGACCCATTGGAAAAAGAGGTACAAAAGCTCACTCAGAAAAATAATTTCTTAAAAATTAGAATTGAGCAAATGAAAGCTAATGACTTGATGAGAAATCAAGATACAATAAAGCAAAATAAAAAAATAGAAAAAATGTAAAATATTCATCAATGAAAAAACAACTGCCCTAGAAAATAAATCAAGGAGAGGTAATTTAAAAATTATTGATCTACCTGAAAGTCATGATAAAAAAAAAGGCCTGCTCTTCAACAATGAGATGAACCAAATCAGTTCCAATAGAGCAGCAATGAACTGAACCAGCTATACCCAGGGAAAGAAGTCTGGGAGATAACTATGAACCACTACATAGAATTCCCAATCCCTCTATTTTTGTCCACCTGCATTTTTGATTTCCTTCACAGGTTAACTGTACACTATTTCAAAGTCCGACTCTTTTTGTACAGCAAAATAGCTGTTTGGACATGTATACATATATTGTGTTTAACTTATACTTTAACATATTTAACATGTATTGGTTAACCTGCCATCTAGGGGAAGGGGTGGGGGGAAGAAGAGAAAAAGTTGAAACAAAAGATTTGCAACTGTCAATGCTGAAAAACTACTTATGCATACATCTTATAAATAAAAAGTTATAATAATAATAAAAAAAGGCCTGGATATTATCTTTCAAGAAATTATCAGTTTCTTAACTGTGTGACCCTAAAGCAGATCACTTAACCCCGATTGCCTCAGGGGAAAAAAAAGAAATTATCAGGGGCAGCTAGTTGGTGTAGTGGATAGAGCACCAATCCTGAAGTCAGCAAGATCTGAATTCAAATTTAGCCTCAGATACTTAACTCTTCCTGACTGTATTGTTTCAGAGAGAGAGAGAAATTATCAAGAAAAACTGTCTTGATGTTTTAGAGCCAGAGGTTAAAGTAGAAATGGAAAGAATCCACCAATCACCTCCTGAAAGAGATCTCAGAATGAAAACTTCTAGGAATATTATAGCCAAATTTGGAAATTCCCAGATCAAGGAGATATGTGTCCAATATCAAGGAGAAAATATTACAAGCATCCAGAAAGAAACAATTAAAGTACAGTGGAGCCACAGTAAGGATAACAAAAGATTTAGCAGCTTCTACATTAAAGGACTGGAGGGCTTGGAATATGATATTACAGAGAGCAATGGAGCTAGGATTACAAACAAGAATCACCTACCTATCTGATAAAGGCCTCATTTCTAATATATATATATATGTGTGTGTGTGTGTGTGTGTGTGTGCATGTGTGTGTATGTATGTGTGTATATATATATATATACATATATACATTATTGATATGAGAAATACAAATTAAGATAACTCTGAGATACCACTACACACCTCTCAAATTGGCTAAGATGACAGGAAAAGATAATGATGAATGTTGGAGGGGATGTGGGAAAACTGGGATACTGATACATTGGTTGGTGGAACTGTGAACAGATTCAACTATTCTGGAAAGCAATTTGGAATTATGCTCAAAAAATTATCAAACTGTGCATACCCTTTGATCCAGCAGTGTTACTACTGGGCTTATATCCCAAAGAAATCTTAAAGAAGGGAAAGGGACCTGTATGTGCAAGAATGTTTGTGGAAGCTCTTTTTGTAGTGGCAAGAAACTGGAAACTGAATGGATGCCCATCATATAAAGAATGGCTAAATAAATTATGGTATATGAATGTTATGGAATATTATTGTTCTGTAAGAAGTGACCAGCAGGATGATTTCAGAAAGGCCTGGAGAGACTTATATGAACTGATGCTGAGTGAAGTGAGCAGAATCAGGAGATCAT
The DNA here is from genome assembly GCF_902635505.1 of Sarcophilus harrisii. Classification (NCBI taxonomy): domain Eukaryota; kingdom Metazoa; phylum Chordata; class Mammalia; order Dasyuromorphia; family Dasyuridae; genus Sarcophilus; species Sarcophilus harrisii. The sequence goes on along the minus strand of NC_045426.1, from coordinate 234,865,060 downwards.
TATACACAACAACAGCAAGACTATATGATGATCAATTCTGATGGACATGACTCTTTTCAACAATGAGGTGATTCAAACCAGTTCCACTTGTTCAGCGATGAAGAGAGTCATCTACACCCAGAGAAAGAACTGTGGAAACTGAATGTGAACCACAACCAAGCATTTTAACTCTTTCTGCTGTTGTTTGCTTGCCTTTTGTTATCTTTCTCAGTTTTTTTTTCCTTCTTGATCTGACTTTTCTTATGCAGCAAGATAACTCTATGTATACATATATTGGGTTTAACATATATTTAACATGTTTTGGACTACCTGCCATCTAGGGGATAGGGTGTGGGGAAGGAGGGGAAAATTTGAAACACAAGGTTTTACAAGGGTCAATGTTGCCCTTCTCAGGGCAAAAATAAAAGTAAATTGAAGAAATGCCCATCAATTGGGTGATGGCTGAATAAACTGTGGCATGATTTTCATGAAATATTAGTATTCCATGGGAAATGATGAGCAAGATGCTTTCAGAAAAAAAACCCTGGAAAATCTTCCATGAATTCTAGCAAAATGAACTGTATTGTGTACAAGGTAATAGCAATATTCTGGGATGATCAACTTATAAGACTTTGCTATTCTCATTAGTACAATGATCCATGATTATTCTGAAGCTCTTCTGAACCATATTCTCTCTCTCTCTCTCTCTCTCTCTCTCTCTCAATTCATTTTTCTTGAGAGTTTTTTTTTTTTTAATTGGGATGGGAGATCCATGTTTTCTTTAACAACTTGACTTTTATGGAAATTTTTTGTATAACTTTACATGAGGTACATGAGGTAAAGAAAAAAAAATCTCTTTAATGGAGACTAGAGATGGGGATAAGGAGGAGAATTTGGAACTCAAAAGTTTTTAAAAACAAATGTAAAAAAAATTGTTTTCTGAAGGGAAGCTTGAGGAATCAATTGCCCCACCCCACAATTAGATGTGTCTACAATAATACCTCTTAATTAAGAAAAAAACTGTCTAAGAAGAAAGAACCCTACTATTATGGGAACAGAGAAGATCAGGATGCATCTTCAGAGGAAGACACGTTAGTTAAAAAAAATATCCAAGAAAAGCAAGGAGATTATGAAAAATAAGTTAACCAATTAGAAAAGGAGGTACAGAGTCTCAAAGGTGAAATTAATTTTTAATTAAAACTTTTTATTTTCAAAACATATGCATAAATAATTTTCAACATTCACCCTTGCAAAACCTTGTGTTCCCAATTTTTCCCTCTCTTCCCCCCACCCTTTCTCCTAGATGGCAAGTAATACAATATATGTTAAACATGTGCAATTCTTTTTTTTTTTTTTCTGAGGCAATTGAGATTAAATGACTTTCCCAGGGTCACACCCCCAGGAAGTGTTAAGTGTCTGAGGCCAGAAAATTTTGCAAGAAATAAGGGAAAAAAAATTCAAATCTACTGGAACTATAATTACAACTGTACAAGACTTATCAACAGCTAGAATAAAAGACCATAGGTCTTGGAATCACATCTACAGACAAGCAAAAGAACTAAGTCTGCAGCCAAAAATATCATATCTAGCAAATTATCAATTATTTTCTATGAGAAAAATGGACATTCAATGAACTTGCAGATTCTCAGGACTTTTTATCAATCAAACCCGAACTTAACAGAAAATTTAACATATAAGAGCCATTTTCAATGAGTAATTTTATGGAACTCAACATGGACAAAGTGTTTAAACATAGATGTGTTTATTTTTTTTAACATGGGAATGTATACTCTATGTTTAAGATTTACATCAACAATAGAGTAAGCTCAAAAAGAAAGATTGGCAGAGAAAAGGTAAATATAGAGATTATGTTATACAATTGAGGACTACAAATAAGGAAGAATAGATAAAGAGGCATTAGGGTAGAGGGAAGACTCATGGTTCCTGAAAATCTACTCACATCAGGAATGAGTTCAATAGGCAACACTAAAATATGCCATGAAGGATATAGCACCCTCCAAAATCTATAAAAAAAATAAAGGGAGAGAAATAGGTAGGTGGGGAAGCATTGAGTGAGCAAAGAAGACAAAGGAGGGATCCCTGGATAGGAGGAGATTAAATAATTGTAAGCCACATTGTGGAGAAGAATTTAATGAAAAAGTCAGCAGGAATAGAAAAGACATGTGTGTATCTGGGATAGGTGTGTATGTGTGAGTGTGTATATATATGTATGTATCTACATATTTATATATAAATACATCTTTAATTAACTGTAGCTTGTTTGGGGATGAGGTGATGAAAGGGAGATATATGTGTGCCTCTGTGTGTGTGTATGTGTATGTGCATATATATATATATATATAGATATATTTATATTTATATATATATAGATATTCATGTGTGTATATATATATATACATATATCTGTATCTATAGCTATATTTCTTAATTATAGTCTGTTTGAGGATGATGGGAGGAATGAAAGGGGGAAAAATAAAGTAAATAAAGTGTGCAGCAGAGAACAGAAGAACAATTCACAAGAAAGTAAAGATGGACACTCATGAACATAATTTCTTCTACTAATATACACACACATGTGTATGTGTGTGTGTGTGTGTATGTGTGTGTATACTTTCTTAAATCAGTATTGTTGTCATATATTTTGAACCCTCCCTGATGTTCTGCTGGATACATGATAATGTTCTCTTTTGTTTTGTTTCATTTTTTTTTTGTATTGCTTTTCTGTTTTTCTTTTTGTTTATTCTGTTTGTTCAAATAAAATAAATTTGGGGAGAAAATTAAAAATTGTTTTAAATGTAACTGGAGAAAATATTAAATAAATAAATAAGAAAAAATAATAGAAAAGATCTGTAAATATTTTTATGATGAATTTATTATGAATCAATCAAATAAATCCATCATTAGTTGACTCTAACATGTTCCACCTATAAAGGGTAAAAAATTCTTATCAAAAGCATTTGCTCATATGGTATAGTAAGAACAATTAGTTCGAAAATATCCCCATGCCAAAAAGCCCTGAGGTACACTCTCCCACAAATTCACATAGCATCCTTAAGAAGAATACAATGTTTATAAAGTTCACATGTAATTGAGATTCACACGTGCCATAGGTTAACTCACAATTTCTAATACTTCAGGAAGCTCCTTTATATAATTCTCACTCCTATTTTTAAAAATGCATTTTATTTTTAATTTATGGAATAAAACAAGCATTTTCATAACATTATAATAAAAAGATTATTACACAAGAAACTGCAAATAGAATGTATTTGTATGTATATGAAAATATATATGTATAACTTGTTATTCCTTTTAAATATACAATAAAGTTATTACATAAATTTCTTTTTTCTTTTTTTTAATTCCCTCACCCTACCCCATTCTAGAGATGGCCGTCGTTAGACACAAATAGGAGTATGTCCATATGTATACATTTATACAAATATATATGATATATTTGACTGATAAATAGAAGCATGAGTAGAATAATTATTCTACTCATGCTTCTATTTATCAGTTCCCTCTCTGGATGCAGATAACATTTTTTAAAATATATTCTTTATAATTAATTTGGGTAGTTATAATAGTCAAAATACTTTATTCACTCAAAGTCATTCTTTAAACAGATTGCTGTTACCATATAAAAAATTCTCTTCTTCCTACTTATTTCACTCTTTATTGTTTTGTGTAAGTCCTTCCATGTTTTGTTAAGATCATTGAGCTCATTTCATATAACAAAGTAATATTCCAACATGATCATATTCCAGATACTAGAAATGGGGGGCAAAGACATTCTCCTCTGCAACAAAGGAGCTATGTGCCCTGAAATTAAATCTCCAAGATATATGTACTAAGCCAAGCTTTGCTTTAAGCTATGTTGGGAGAAAGAAAAAAAATAAAGAAAAGAAAGAACAAAGCAATTGGGGTAGAGTGTACTATATTTGTTGGCAGAATGGGGGAATTTCTTTTATAGAATTCTTGATATTGAATGTGGGTCAATAGAATTCAAAGCTGTCCATCAATTATCACTCAAAATTGTTATGTGATCGGTACATCTTTTTTGTTCTATAATTTCCTTTGCTATATTTCTTTTTCAATACTTCTCTTGGATGATTATTCATCATCAGTAAATTGTGGCATATGAATATTATGGAATATTATTGTTCTATAAGAAATGACCAGCAGGATGATTTCAGAGAGGTCTGGAGAGACTTACATGAACGGATGCTGAGTGAAATGAGCAAAGCCAAGAGATAACTGTACACGGCAACAACAAGATTATATGATGATCAATTCTAATGAGAATGGCTCTTTTCAACAATGAGATGATTCAGGACAGTTCCAATGTTTTTGTGATGAAATGAGACATCTGCAACCAGAGAGACAGGACTGTGGGAACTGAGCATGGATCACAACATAGCATTTTCACTTTTTTGGTTGTTGTTTGCTTGCATTTTGTTTTCTTTCTCATTTTTCCCTTTTTGATTTGATTTTTCTTGTGCAATATGATAACTGTATAAATGCGTATACATATATTGGATTTAATATATATTTAACATGTTTAACATATATTGGATTACTTGCCATCTAGGGGAGGGTGGGGAGAATGAGGGGGAAATTTAGAACACAAGGTTTTTGCAAGTGTTACTATTGAAAAATTATCCATAGTATGGAAAAAAGCTTTATTTAAAAAAATTAGGGGCTGCTAGGTGGCTAGGATAGAGCACCAGCCCTGAAGTCAGGAGGATCTGAGTTCAAATCTAGCCTCAGACACTTAATACTTCCTGGCTGTGTGACTCTGGGCAAGTCAGTTAACCCCAATTGCCAAAAGAAAGAAAAAAAGAAAGAAAGAAAGGAGGGAGGGAGGGGGAGGAAAGGAAGGAAGGAAGGAAGGAAGGAAGGAAGGAAGGAAGAAAAGAAAAAAATAAAGTGATGAAACAGAACTCAGATCTATAAGATTACAAGAAATATCAGAACAAAGTTAAAAGACTAAAAATAAGTAAATTTGCAAATTAGAAAAATCAAAATTATAGTGGAAACCATAGTCCAAAGAAATAGATATGAATTCATTTGAAATACATAATTACTGAAGTAGCAAAAGAGAAATAACAATATAACAATCTTAAAGAATCAGATAATCTGTACCAAAGGCAAAACCGTTGATCTTGAAGACAGAATATTCAGAATCAGCTTAAAAATTACTGGTCTCCCAGGATAACATACCAAGTAAAAAAATTTGAATATACAAGAAAAATGCCAAGAACTTCTGAAAACAGAAAACAAAGCATCAATCAAAAGAATACACAAATATATTTATGGTATTAATTTTTTCTATATTTTCCCCCCTCATGCTTCACTTTACAAAGAAGAAGGTGGGAGGCAATAAAAGAAACATATGCCTAATTCAGATTGAGTCAAAGCATACACATAGAGTTTAGTGACTTTTTTGCTATAATTTAAAATTATTTTCCAGAATTCCACTAACAATGCTCTCGTATGCCTTTGTTCCCATATTCTCTCAGATGTTTTCTTTTTCCCTCTGATCTTTTCAATCTGCTCAAATTGCATCATCTCGTGGAATAAATGCTTCCTATTCCCACTGCCTGTTCTTTAAGGGAATTCCTTCTCACCCAAACTCACCATAAGAGATGGCAACTTCATCCTGTTTATGTTTTCCTCCCTCAATGGTTTCATCTTGAACCCCATCCCTCTCTCCAGTAGCATATAAACTTGAAGTTACTCAGGATCTGATTCCTCTATTCTTTTTTTTTTTTTGAATGCAGGAAAAATTTATTTTACATTCTTGCAAGAATAGGTGCCCAGGTTAGTAGACACACTTTTGGAGCCTTAAAGGCTTGATTCCTCTGTTCCTGGTGCTGCACTCCAGGGAAAATTCTCCATTTCTTTTCTAACCTTTATATCTCATATTTAGCTTTAGCAGATAAATTCCTTTGTATCACAGTATGCCTTCTCTCAAGGTAGCAGAATAACTAAAGTATTTAAAAGAAATATGGTTTTCAAGCATTCTCTAAAATGTGGAATGCATACAGAATTGTTGTTGGTACTGCTCTTTATTACCAGTCCATTGAAGTAGGTTCTCTTTGGATATCACAGATGATCTTTGCTTTAAAAAACTGAGAAGAAATTTTAGCCTATTTCTAATTGAGAAAAATAACCTGCATTTCTCCAAAAATATTAGTGTTTCACTAATTCAAACTAAACACTTAGAATAAACTAATAGATGTTATCATATATCAAAAATGAAGAAAAAAGCAATAATCATCTTTATTAGAAAATTTAAAGTCAAAAGAAGTATAACAAATGTTGAAATCAATAAATCCCACAGATATCCTGCCCCAACCTGCACATGTCACAATATTACTATATTCTGCCCACACATCTCCCAAGGTAACAAAGGCAAAGAATGAGTACAAGGAGGTTGTAAAGTTGAATATCTCTCCATGCATTGAAAATGAACTAAAATTAAATGTTATCTCATAGGGTCTTGAGCAAGATAAAGAAATAAAATTGTGAAATACTCATGCTGCATTAGGAAATTCAATTGTTATTCAACATAAATGTACCACTAAAGATAAGTGATCATCCTGGTGATGCAAGTGAAGAATGGCTGAAGAAAACAGTATTTGGGGAATGATCAGAGAAGTGGTTTTTACTTCATTTATGTATCACATTCTTGACAGGAAACAGAGATTAGTGAAACAAGCATTGATCTATGCATCAGAAGACACTTGGATTCAAGTCCTGGTTCTTGGTTAAGTCTTAGTATTTCTTGGAACCTGTGAAAGGAATGATGAGGGCAAAGAACAAGGTTAGGGATCATAAAGCATAAGAACAGATGAAATGATAAAAGATTATGAACAAAAAAGGGATCGCAGAGCTCATGAACAAAGAAACAGAATAGCTGTAGGTAATGGTGACATGAAGGACATGGCCATCTTTGCAAGTAGCTGAGACGGAGTAGAAAAGTATGTCATGAAAGAATTGAGTAGGTTAAGGAATTAAGAAGTTAGAGTATTTGAGGAAGTATCAGTATGTATGTTTAAGTCTTCAGAAATGATATCAGGAGATGGGGAGTCAAGAATTATTCTGAATTCATTAAGGAAGAGAGGGAGAAAAGAAAATATATTGAGATCAGTATATAATAATAGATGTGATAAATTTAATAAATTATAATAAATTTAGATATCATGAATTCATATTCAGGGAGGAAGGGTTTATTAATCAAAGGCGAAAGTAATAATGGGGAAGGGGCAATGAGTATTCTGCTTGTAATTAAAAAAACAAAACTTACTCTCTGGGTTAGGAAGAAAAGGAAGCTGGAATTGGAAAGGTTATAAAGTAAAATAGTATCATTCAGAGGGCTGATGTCTCAATGAGAGCCTAAAAATGGAAGGAGTAAAAAAGAAATAGATTTAAGATAAAAAGAAGCTTGTTCATTATGAAGCCCAGATAACAGAAAACATAGTGGAAGGGGGCAGGTAGATCTAGAAAAATATATTTTGGGGTAGGGAAAAAAGTTGAATTAGGTGACATAATAGATAGAGTGCTGGAACTGGAGTTAGGAAGACCCAAGTTCAAATCCAGAAAGTTTTGAGACACTTAGTAGGTGTGTGACCTTAGTTAAGTCACTTAGCTTTGTTTCCTTCATTTTCCAGTGACCTGGAAAAAGGAAATGTGAAGTCATTCCAGTATCAGTGCCAAGAAAATCCAAAATGGGGTCACAAAGAGTCAGATGATTAAAAATGGCTGAACAACAAGGAAGGTTGAGTGTGACAGCATAAAAGAATTGAGAAAGGCAAATAAGATTTGCATATTGGCAGTGGTGAGTTCCAAATCAATGGGATGTGTTAAGCACAAGAGTAAGGTCACTATCAAGGAGTGAGTTCTAACAGAGGATTAGTGGTTAAAGAGATATCTGTTGAGAGAGGTACAAGATTAAACTGTATCTAATGATACTTAGCACCTGAAAGAAAAGTTAGAGAAAAGTGAGAAGGGGTGACTGTTAAAGGGCATTGGAAGGGCTGGCTATAAACTTGGCCTATTCCAAAATTTCATCTGTTCTGAATAACAATTAAGTTGAATTCTAAAGCTAGTGTTAACAGGGACCATCTGGCAATCCCAATATAACAGTGGAATATTAATATCAGAGGGCAAAGGAGAAGAGTCATATGATTTCATTCTTCCTTTCCCATTTTACATATAGTCCTCTCTTATTAGCACTGGCCAAACCCTTTGACTAGTTCCTAATTCTGACAAACTAGAATTAAACCAAAGCCCCCAGTAGCATCAATCCATGGAGTTAGTATCCTAAAATTAGAAGAAATATTACTTTGAAAAGTAGAACATGAAGTTACTCTTTCCCTCAAACTCTGAAATGTCTAAGCACTAACTCAATTTAAGCAATACTAGGTCTAATGCCATGGCAATGCCTAAGACTCCAGGAGGAGTAAAATTTGACATATTTCACCTCTTATCCATACATTTTTGCTTATTGGAACACAATGTTCTCCTTGTAATAATCTAAAATCTAGGAAGCCATGATCTAATTGCTAAATGTTCTCAGGCATTCCTTCTTTTCCCCAACCAAATCAAGAAAGAAAGAAAGAAAAAGAGAAAGGAAGGAAGGAAGGAAGGAAGGAAGGAAGGAAGGAAGGAAGGAAGGAAGGAAGGAAGGAAGGAAGGAAGGAAGGAAGGAAGGAAGGAAGGAAGGAAGGAAAAGGAGGGAGAGAGGGAGGGAGGGAGGATGAAAGGAAGGACGGAAAGAAGAAAAAGAGGGAGAGAAGGTTTTTCCATGTGGTGTCAAAAAAAAAAGATATCTTCCAAGAGAAGAATTCATCGACAACATCTTTTCTGAACCTCAGATGCCTATTAAGGTGAGGTGAGGGATTGAGTATGGCATCAGGGGAATTTCTTAAGCAGGATGATAGCAGAATATATCATTGTTATCCAGAGAAAAGGGATTTCTGCATGAAAGGATGCCTCAAGAGTAATTTCAAATTGAAAAAAACAGAGATTTGGCCTTCTAGAGAAAGGGGTTCCTGAGCAACATACCTTTGTAAAGAAAAAGAAACTTGCTCACATAACTTCTGGAATTAGAAGAACAGTAAAAGACTACAACAATGAAAAATAACAGATGACTGATATTATTTGGACCATACAAGTACTGTGGGAAGGTCTGTTGTTTAACAGAACTAAAATGTGTTTGCCTCATTGAGGGGAAAAGAATGTAAAGCCCAAACCACAGAGCAATACTACAAGTTTAGAAGGGGCCACAAAGAACACTGGGGAAAAGTGATTTCAATGGATGATAGGGTATTAGAACTTAGGGACTATTCTCAGTACTTTTTTGCATTTTCTTTATATATTGATGTGTTCATAAGAGTCTTTAGCATTTTTATGAGCAACTGCTGGTTGTGGATAGAGTATTAGGTTTGGAGTTAGGAAGATTCACGTTCCTGAATTCAAATTCAGTCTCAGACACTAACTGTGTGACCCTGGGCAAGTCACTTAACCCTGGTTGTCTCAGTTTTCTTCACTTGTCAAATAAGCTGGAAAAGGAAATGGCAAATCACTCTAGTATCTTTATCAAGATAACCCCAAATGAGGTCACAAAAAGTCAGATACAGTTAATAGATTAAGCAACATCAAAAAGTATTTTATATCAGATTTTACGTGAGATCCTCTATCTCTTCTCTTGCCATACACCATACTACACCACACCACACACACACACACACACACACACACACACACAAGATAATGTTAGGATAACTGTAGTTCTAAATGCAAAAGAGAAGAAGAATGAATTTTAAAAGCTATATTGATGAAAAAATGTGGATCAAAGAAAGGACAGGGCTGATACTCATGATGAATAGAATGATTAGAATTAACAAAGAAAATGGCTCAATTTTTATTTTGCTTCTGGTTTATCTGCCAAGGAAAATACCTCTTGAACTTGAAATAACAAAACCTAAATGGCTAATAGGGAATTGAAATTCAAGGTAAGTAAGAGAGTACATAGAAGCTCTGAACAAATTCAATTCATCTAGCCCAAATGAACCACAGGCCCAGGAACCGAGCCACTGATATTTGAATGGTTATAGAATATGAGAGATATAAAAAGCCTGGAAAGGGGAAAGTGAGTTGATTTTTCCAAAAAGGAAAGAGAATGGTATTTATAAATGAAAGGTCAGTGAATTTGATTTTGATCCCTGGCAAAATTCTACAATGTATTATTGTTTTATGGAACTACTGGCAGTACCACTTACAATTCCTGGAGGTCACTGCCCTTACCTTAACCACAAGAAGGAGGAATTCCCTGTTGCTGAGGCACATGATTCAGCCCCTAGTATTTCTTTGGGCTTTTTAGTTTTATTATTTATTTTAAACATTCTTTTTAAATTTTTAATTCCAAATTATCTCCCTGCCTCCTTCTCCCTCCTCAACCCACAGAGAAGTCAAACAATATTATTTCAATTATACAAGTGAAAACAAGTAAAACATATTTCTATATTAGCCTTATTTTTTAAATTAAAAAGCAAGAAAAATAAAGTAAGAAAATTATACTTCAATTTATACTCAAAGGTCATCAATTCTCTTCCTGAAAGTGGAGAGCATTTTTCATCATGAGAACTTTGGAATTCTCTTGGATCATTGGATTATTGTATTGATTAGAATAATAACAAAATCTTCTCCAGTTGATCATCATTACAACATTGCTGTTATTATGCACAATGATCTCCCAAATGTCATTTCACTTTGTCAGTTCACAAAGATCTTGCCATATTTTCTGAAACTACTCCCTTCTGTCATTTCTCATAGCACAATAAATACTCCATCAAAATTATATGCCACAACTTATTCAGTCATTCTGCAATTAATGAGCATTCCCTCGATTTTTAATTCTTTGCCATCACAAAAAGAGCTTCCCTAAATATGTTTGTACACATAGGTCCTTTCCCCTTTTCTTTGATTTTTTTGGGCATTCAGACCTAGTAGCAGTTTTGCTGGATTCAGAAGTAAGCACTGTTTTATAGCCTTTGGAGCATAATTCCAAATTATCTATAGAATGATAATTCCACAACACACTCACAACAGTTCCTTACTGTATCTATTTTCCCTCATTCCTTCTAGCATTTGTCATATCTGAAAAGTGTGGGGTGGTACCTTAAAGTTATTTTAATTTACATTTTTAAATCAATAGTGATTCAGAGCTTTTTTTTTCAAAATTTATAGATAACTGATTTCTTTTTCTGAAAACCATCTTTTCATATTCTTTTGACCATTTATTAGTTGGGGAATAGCTCAGATTTTTATAAAATTGAGACAGTTCTGAGAGAAATAATTATTAATAACCAATGATTTGGGGGAGTACAGTTATCCCTTTTTCTAAAATCTTCATTTCAAGGCCCAGTTTCTGAAGGCTGATGATGGTAGATAGAATTAACATTTTCCTCAAGCTAGATAGTATTACTCCACACAATCTTACAAGGAAATTAATCTAAGTGAAACTGGCCCATTGCATTCAACTCAAACTTGGATGGGGATTTAAATCCTTTGTCTAAATTGCCCAAGACTGAGAGCGATTTGAAAGTAGATGACATAATTAAAGTAATGTCCCCTAGCCTCTAATTAGCATAGGTCCACTTCTCATAACATTTATTCTCTCCCATTATTTGTTAATCAGTAGTGATTGCCACCCTTAGGAATACCCACTGTTGAATATGCTCCATGAGGGGTCTCTAAGGCATTTGAGAGTGTTACTGACCCTTCTATTAATAATATACCAACATTATTAATAAAAATGATTAATTACCTAGAAATTGTCTTCAAATTTTTAAAAATCACAGTTATATAATCATTACATATTTTGAAAAATGAGATAGTTATCAGAGAAACTTGCTGTGAAATTTTTGGATTTTATTTCATCATCTATAGTATCTTTTAGCAAAAAGTAGTTTTCTTGATTATTTCATTTACTTTTGTCTGTTTTGGCTTTTTCTTTGTCTGAAATCATAATTGCTATCTTTGTCTTTTCTTTTTTACTTTAGCTGGAGCATATTAGTTTTTTCTTGATTCTTTTATTTTAACTTTGTGTGTGTGTGTTTCTGTTTCAATTTTGTCTCTAGTAAACAACATACTGTTGGATTCTGTTTCTAATCCATTTTGCTATCTGTTTCTATTTTTATGGGTGAGCTCATCCCATTCACATTCACAGTTATGATTATGAACTATGTATTTTCCTATCCCATTTTCTTTTCTCTCTCTCTGTCTTGTCTTTCCTTAAAAGTCTATCTTGCTTATAACCATTGGTTCCTTTAATCTGCTCTCCCTTTTGTCCTCTTCCCCTCCTTATTTCCCATTTGGGTAAGATACATTTCTATTACTTTTTCTTTGAACTAATTCTGAGCTTTGCCTGTCAACCCCCCCTCCATTTTTTCCTCCATTGCAAAAGCTTTTCTTTTTGGTGAGAAAATTCTCCCCATTCTATCTCTCCCTTCCCCCTTCTCCTAGTACATCCCTCTTTCTCACCCTTTCCTTTTTTTGAGAGATCATTCCAACATAATTGATTCATATCCATGTCCTCTATTTATGTAAACTCTTTTATCATTATAAGAGCAATCAAAAGTTTGTAGCAGCTCTGTATATCATTGTTCCATAAAGGAACATAAACAGTTTAATTTTATTGAGTCCCTTAAGGTTACTATTTCATATTATTTTTTCCACTTCTTTTGAATCATCTTTTTGAATGTCAAATTTTCAATTCAGATTTTTCCTTTTCATCAGGAATGGTTGAAAGTTCTCTGTTTTATTAAATATCCATTTCTTCCTCTGAAGGATTATACTAAATAAACCTAAATAGGTTATTCTTGATTGTAACACTACCTCCTTTGCTTTTCATGGTATCATATTCCAAGTCCTCTACTCCCTTCACCTTGGAGATGCTAAATCTTGTGTGATCCTGAGTATGGCTCCATGACATTTGAATTGTTACTTTCTGGCGATTTGAAGTATTTTTTCTTCAACCTGAAAACTCTGGAATTTGGCTATAATATTCCTGGGAGTTTTCATTTTGGGATCTCTTTCTTGAGGTTATTGTTCCTTCTTTCAATTTCTATTTTATTCTCTAGATTTAAGGTATTAGGACAGTTTTTCTTGATAATTTTTTTTCAAATATGATGTGTAGGATCTTTCTTTGATCATGGATTTCAGGAAGTCCAATAATTCTTAAATTATCTTTCCACAATCTACTTTCCAAGTAAGTTGTTTTTTCAATGAGCTATTTTACATTTTCTTTTAGATTGTTTTTTAAAATTAATTTGATTTTGTTTTCTTGTTTCTTGGTTTCTCATGGAGTTATTAGCTTTCATTTACCCAATTCTAATTCAGTAAGCTTTTGTACCTTTTTTCCACTTTGGTTAATTCTGCTTTTTAAAAATTTTTTTTTTTTAGTAAATTTTACGCTTCCTTTATTAAGCTTTTTTTTCCCATAATTTTCTCACATCCTCATTTCTCTTCTCAATTTTTCTTACATCATTCTCATATTATCCTTTAACTCTTTTAAGAATTCTTATTCACCGTAAGTCCAATTATTATTTTTCTTTGAAGATTTTCTTTTGGGGGGTAGCTATTTTTACATTGTTGTCTTCTGATTTTATGTATTGGTCTTCCCTGCCACCATCATATCTTTTTATTTTCAAATGTTTGCTCATATCCAGTCTTTCTTCATTTTGAACTTTATGTTAAAGCTGAGCTCTGATCACCCAGGGTGGGTCCCAAGCTACAGGAATTTTTGTGCTGCTGTTTTCAGAACTAGTTCTGGTCTTCTGAAAATTTTTGGTGCTTTCAAGATGTGTATGATCCTAAGAGAGGTACGGTCAATGCTCTTCTGATCTGCACTCTAGTCTTTGTCCCTGGTTCCTTATGGCTGAATGCACTAATCTCTGCTTTGATTCTGTGACCAAACTCTAGCATTCTTCTGTGCCTAGAACTGTAATCCAGAACTATGCATGGGCAATAGAGTTGCCAATTGGCACCAGTTGCACCCAGTGTTACCATAAGGTTCCCTGTAACTTCTTTCTGACCAGTCGACTATCTGATGCCCCTACCATCTATGAACTGAGAACTGCCAAAGCTGATGATTAAGTTGGCCATGTGGAAGAGCTCCAGACAGACTTTCCTCAAACCTCTTCTCCAGTGTTACAGATTTCACCTTCCTACCTCTCAAATTTTTGTAGACCAGAAACATATCTCTGCCTGACTGTTTTTTAGCCCTGCTACTCCAAAATTTGATCTATGGTGCTACTTTAAAGTTGTTTGGAGGGGAATGATGGGAGTGTTCAGCTATTTTGCTATCTTGGCTCTGCCTCTAAGTCTCCAAAGACAGAAAGTACTTCTTTCTGAAAGTCCCAGTAGCCAAGTTGTAGTCATGACCTTGATTTAAAGGGAGAAAAAAGTTCCATATTGCTGAGTCATGAGATTAAGAACTCCTAAGTCATGAGACTAAGTGCATTTGAATCATAGTGTCATGCTCATTAGACCCTTAGGCAGGTTGCTGAGGATCATAGTCCCAACCTTGGTTAGCAATTTGTGGTTGTAGTAGATTGTGGAAAATCCTCCTGTTAAACTTCAAGGTACTCCAGCCAAGCATTGGAGTCCTCATCACAGTGTCCTGCCCAACAGGATGTCAGGATCACTGCCTAGTTAAGTGATCCCTGTTCAGAACAATAGTCAAGAGCTAAGGAGGAGGAAGTTCAGCGGTTCCTCTCACTGGAGTAGGTGGTTCAGTGACCTGACTCTTGCTCTCCCCAGGAAGGATGGGAAGTAGAAGCAAGTCTGGCTTTCCTTTTCCATCCATGCAGATAAAGAAGTCAAGGAATTTAGTCATAGCTCTGGTTATCAGCTCAGGGACTAAAGAATGGTATCCTGCCTTGACTGTTGCCCATCTCATTGGTTGGGTTGGATTCCCACAATAAGAAACAATTCCAAGAGTCATTGCAGGAGGCTCTGTTAGCAGCACTGAGACACTTACCAGCACTGACATTTGGTTGGTGTGTAACAATAGGTCTGGAGGCAGGAAGTACAGCAACTGTCACACATAATTGGGGATAGGAAAAGAAGAGGTATGAAGGGGAAGAAGAAGGGCAGGAGCCAGGGGAGTTCCATGCAGGAGTTTAAGTGATCCCTGAGGGACAGAGAGGGAGGTTCTCTGAGGATCAGCCAAGAGTGGGAATGAAATAAGTGGTCCATAAACTGTCAGTGATTGCTCTGTGGCCTAGGGGTTTCAGACAGGTTTCTAGGGGATTTTTTTCTAGGCCAGTTCCTTCTCACACACCGTTGGCCATCTAGGTAGGAGTAGGGCATTCCTCCTCATTTTGTGGGGAGGGGCTTCCCTTGACCTCCAAGTGAGGATGAGGCATTTCTAAATGATGCAGGATGTGAACATTCTAGCTTTAGAGTCACCTTGGCAGTGCTTCCTTTCTGCAAGGGGTGGTAATTTATCAAAGCATGAAGACAGGAGAGACTAAAACATGGAGGTTGTTGGAGAGGGTATGGCAGAAATGATCAAGTACATTTCCATACCAAATCAATATGCAAATTGCATTATAAGTCAAAGTTACAATTTGGACCCCATGTAGTAAGATAAAGTTTAGAATACATCAAAGAGTCATCCAGTTTAAGAAACAACGAAGGATCATATAGGAAAACATATTCTCACCCCAAATCTCAAACAGATTATTAGTGAACAGTTAGAAAAGATGAGTATGATCATAGAATGATAGCATGGGTTCTTCAAAACCAAATAAGAGGCAGATGCAATTACAAAAGATAAAACAAGTAATTTTGATTTTTAAAAGCTTTTTCACAAACAAAACAAACACATCTAGTATAAGAAGGGAAGTGGTCAAATGGGAAAAAAATCTTTATGTCAAATTTTTTTGATCTCTTTAGTATTCAAGATATATAAACAATTAATAAGCATATATAAAACTAATAACAATTCCTTAATAAATAAATGGTCAAAAGACATGAACAAAGAGTTCTCAAAAGAATTGTAAAATATTCACAATCAAATGAATGCTCTTAAATCACTAATTTCACCTCATATCCTGCAATTGGCAAAAAATGACCTCCAAAATGGCAATACTCAATGTTAGAAGAATTGTATAATGATAAGAAAATTATGATGAACTTGTGTTTTTCAGAGCCATTTTCAAAAGCAATTTGGGATTATGCAAATAAAATGACTAAAATATCCATGCCCTTTGAACTAGAGAAGCCACTAATAAGAAGTACCTACACTAATAAGAAGTATATACACAAAAATATCTATAGTAACACCTTTTGTTATAGCAAAGAATTGGAAACAAAGTAGATGCCTCTCAATTGGGGAATAGCTTAACAAATTGTGGCACATGAATTTAATGTAATTAGTTCTGGACTGTACAAAATTATACATGTATATAAGTATAAAAAACCATGGAAAGAGCTATATGAATTAATGCAGAATGAAATAAGCAGAGCCAAGAAAACAATATGCATGCTTACTACAACAATGTAAATAGAAAGAAGTATGACATATCAAAAAAATCAAAAGTTATAACAAAATTATAAAGATCAAACAGGACTCAATGAAGAGGTATGAGAAGACACTCTCACCCCCAACTCTTTATGGAGGTGAGAAATACATAGATGGTATATATTGCATGACCTTTTCAATATATCAGTTCGCTGTGCTGATTTTTTTTCCTCTCAAAAAATAGTTTGCTATATAGGGTGACTCTATAAGACAGAGGGATAGTTGAGATAAATATAATGATGTAAGAAATAATAGTTATCAATAAAAAACTTATTAAGTAAAAAAGAACAGATCATGCCAGACTAAGTTTATTTCCTTTTTTTAAAGACAATTCACTAAGAAGGAAACAAATGTTTATTTAACATCTACTCATTTATTCTTCAGCACAACTCAGGAAGATAGATGCTACTATTCTTCCTATTTTGTAGTTGAGCAAATTAGATGACTTGGTCAAGATCACATAGCTAGTATGTGTCTGAGGTCAGATTTTAATTTAGGTCTTCATGACTCCATCCTGAGCACTCTATGGACTATGCCATTCTGCTATGAATTTTACCAGAGCATTTGATGACATCATCAAATGCTCTGGTAAAATCTGTATCAGTGATACAAACTAAATTATGAATTTAAAGCTAATATAGATGTTTCAGTGATAAATTGAAAGGAGGTTCCTAATGGAGTATAGTTAGTATTTTCACTTGGCCTTATGCTATTCAATATATTTGTCCTTGACATTGGTGAAGGCATGTATGATGTGATTATGAAATTGAAGGGATTGATAAGACACAAATTGAGAAAGTGAAAATTGTTTTGGATCCTGAAAAGCTAGAATATTGGGCTGAATCTAACATAAAGCTCCCTGTGGGGCTTACCTCCCACTTATGAACAATCCCTTGAGTTGGAGGGGACTAGCCATAGATACAAGGTATTCATGGGACCACTAAGTTATAGCTTATAAGCCTCCCACTGTTAGGATTCTTACAAGGTGCTAAGACAGTGGAATTGATAGAGACAATAATTATCTGATTTAGCATGGTTCAGTATAATTGATCTGATCCTTCAAGGAGAAGTTTGTTTTTTTTTATTTATTTAATAGCCTTTAATTTACAGGATATATACATGGGTAACTTTACAGCATTAACAATTGCCAAACCTCTTGTTCCAATTTTTCACCTCTTACCCCCCCCACCCCCTCCCCTAAATGGCAGGATGACCAGTAGATGTTAAATATATTAAAATATAACTTAGATACACAATAAGTATACATGACCAAAACATTATTTTGCTGTACAAAAAGAATCAGACTCTGAATTATTGTACAATTAGCTTGTGAAGGAAATCAAAGATGCAGGTGTGCATAAATATAGGGACTGGGAATTCAATGTAATGGTTTTTAGTCATCTCCCAGAGTTCTTTTTCTGGGTATAGCTAGTTCAGTTCATTACTGCTCCATTAGAAATGATTTGGTTGATCTCGTTGCTGAGGATGGCCTGATCCATCAGGACTGGTCATCATCTAGTATTGTTGTTGAAGTATATAATGATCTCAAGGAGAAGTTATGGGCCAGAACTTGAAACAAGGTACTAAGTGTAATTAAGGAGACAGTGGTTAAATCTGTCACTTTCTACACTGATTCCTTGACTTCCTAGATCCTCTCCTTAACTAAGTGTGGTGGGATGAGTAATTCTGCTATGAAATATAATGACTTAGAAAAGGGCTAGGAGAAGAGAAGAGAAAGGCAAAGAATAATTTCTTCTAAGGAGCTAGGTTCTTTCTTTGCTTTCAGAAGTCATACTCCTTAAAGATACATCTTGCCTAAACTCTCAGTTGACTTTCTAAAGAATATGGCTCAATGATTTAAAGAGTCACCAGGAGTGAAGCATTGTGATATTAAAAACAAATTCCTAAAAAGTGATGTCATACAGGGATATTGGTTAACCCTTGCTACTCAGGGTTCATATCAATGTGAATCTACCATTGCTCCATAATTCTAGACACAGCACATTGTCATTGGTTAAGATGTACAATGCAATAAGCCTACTAGTCAAAGACCAAGAGCTACTCAAAGCTATATTTTAATTGCCAGTGAGGATCAGGGAACCATGAAACTCTTCTCTTACTTATGCCATGGCATAAAAGGGAATGAGGAGAAGAGAGGTTAGAGAAAAGGGAGAGAAAACAATGTCTAGTGTCTCAATCAATTAAGAATTAACACTGACATGCAAGTAACCTAGAAGCTAGACTGAGGCTGAACCAGGTTTCATTGGTTCTCCTGGATTCTTGACCAACAAAAGATTAACTGGCCTCAAGTTCCACCAATTTTGATTAAAGAACTTCTTAATAAAAGAGTGATGGTCTGTCCTTTAAATCCATCAAATTTAACTGAAGAGTTCCATACCTTCTAAGATGTTTATAGAATGTAGACACTAGATTTCTTTCATACTTTCTAAGATGTTTAGAGTTTAGACACTAGATTTATCTTTGCATTTTATTTATAGTCTTGAAACTGTGTTATGTGACTCCCTGTCTTCTAGGTGGTGATGATACTGTTGCAACATTGTTTTTTTCTATACCTCCTTTAGGCACTGCCAAGGAAAACAGGACGCTGAAGATGAATGCCTACTAGTGGGGTAGAATTATCAAGATATTCTGTTACTCAAACTCCTGGAATTTGGGTTAACAATAAAATTGACCAAGGAAGCTAATATGGCTCATCAGCTAACCCTACCCACTTTGAGGTATTGTAAGAAGGAAAGAAGTCAAGAAGTTAAGAGTGCATGGAAAGCGTTATGATGAGAACACCAGCACCAATCTTAGTCTACATAATCATACATATGAAGAATAACAGAGAAAATCACTCTTGAAGATCAATTTGGGATGCAGATAGAGCCTGCTTTTTCATTTCTCCCTCCTTCCCCTTTTCCTTGCCCTTCTGAGAAGGCAAATCTGCATTGGTCCAATAAGCTGGGAGGGAGCTTATGCGTTTCTAAACATGGTGTTTACTTTTTTTAAAAAGTTTGCCCCTTAAACAGGAATTGAGATAAAAGCTATTAACTATTGGCATTGCAAATATATGTATATTATTCTGGAAATGCAATTAAGAGGTTATTGGGTAGAATTCTAAGAATGAAGAGAGATGATTTAAAACTGATGTGTTTTGCCAAACTGTGGTTTCTGGCTGGGTGCTCAGAGCTATAGAAGACAAATAGTGATTTATTCTTACAACTCCTGTGGGGCAAAAACAATATTACACTGGGGATCCTTTAAGCCAGAGGTGTTAAACATATTGGCTGGGGGCATGTAGAGCCCCAAACACTCCTGAGTGCAGTTTGAATCAAACTAAAATATAATTGGGAAATATTTAACAAAGTAAATAAAAGTACAAATAAAACAATGTTAATATATGGTTTTCTGAGTCAATATTTTGTAAGGATCCTCATGTATGACTTAGTAAGCTTTGTTTCTATTTGAGTTTAATACCATTGCTCTGAATAAGGTAGCATTAGTGTCTGCTACAATTAGTTGGTTTAGAATTGTAGTAGAAAACCATTCCCAAGGAGAGGAGCTGAAGGAATATTTAAAGAGAAAGTTATATACGTAAACAATGGCTTGCCTCACAAAAAGGTGAGGAGTGAGAAAGTAATCGGTGCCCTGTCTATTAGATAGCATAGCACCACACTATAGGTATATTATTAAATGACCACAGGACCCCAGCTTCCTATGAAATGATTCTTTCAAGAGTTTTATTTGTTGATCACCCTATCAATCTAGAAAGTGCTGAGGTATTATTTGAACTCATATTTTCTTGATTTCAGGTCTGCCCCCAAAGCACTGAGTATTTGTAAAGAATATGTAGAGAGGACTGATTTTTTGTTGTTGTTTTGTTTTATTTTTTTTAAAGTACAGGTTAAACTAAATGAGCTCTGTGGTCTCAAGCCCTACAGTTCTATGGGATTCCATATTACTCAACAACTTTCCACAATAACCTCGCTTGGTGCCCTTCCATCTAGCTTTTTCTTAATTTTGATGCCTGGGTTTTCTGCCTTAATTTATCCTGTGAGGCTTGGTCTGCTCCCTTAAGTATTTTGCTCAACCTCAGCTTCTGGTTGTTTTATGTTTATGACTGTTTCCTTCTAATTAATTTTCCTATCATTTCCTTCACTGCCCAGGTACTCTCACTATTATCTCCCATTTTGAAATCTTTGGCCTTGAACTTGCTTATCACAGGGAATTCTTTTGGAACTCTTACATGAGTCTTGGCTGCTGTCCATTAAACTTTCATTTCACCGCTCTACTTTGGCAAGATCCTAACAAATATGATGTGTCTTAAATGCGATGATTCAAAGAAGAATCACTCTGGCTTTTTCCATAATTCAATCCTCAGTTTAGAGGAGAATTTTAGCCTACCTTAAGAATTAGCTGCATAAAGAGTTCAGAAGCCTTTGTTCTAGGGAGTAAGGGAAAAGGAGGTCAGGGAAGAAGAGAGCTATCTTGTTATAAGAGGTGGCAAAGCCTTTTAATTCCCTCCTTTAAATAGAGGAAATGTGATAGAGAGGCAAAGAGAACACTGAAGTCAAGACATCTGGGTTAGCTTCTCTACTTCCTTGTTATGTAACCCTAGCAAATTCACTTAACCCTTCTGAACCTCAGTTTCTTCATCTATAAAATGGGATAAAATCCATTTTCTACTTAGTTTTGTGTATGTATGTATGTGTGTGTGGAAAAAAACCACTTTGAAAACATTAAATTACTTTAGAAATTGCTCCTTCTCTTTCCTGCCCTCTCTTTCCTTTTACCACAGTAATAAAAAAAATGAAAATATGCACTAAATGACCCAGAAGGAATTATTCTGTACTAGGTGACTGCAGGGTTTTTCTCTGTCACCTAGAGTCAGATAAAACACTTTCTACTTGTGAAGAATCTTTGAGTTCTAAGGCCCTTCTAAGGGCCTATTACCCTGCCTCAGGAAAAGAGAGTAGCAGTTTGCACTAAATTGTCTATGCTGTGTAATCCAGACTAAAAAAGAGAGTACACCCGTAGAGGCAAACAAGCAGCATCTGAAAGGTAGTCACAGCTGCAGCAGCAGAATTGGGGAGTTCCTGACATTTGCAGAATTGTAAAGACCTAGAGAAGGAGATGCTGATGCTATAATCTAGGAAAAAGAATATTTCCAAAACAAAGAGATACCAGTTTCAAAATTGGAGAGATATTTGCAACATTAGCAAGAAGGAGTTAAAAAAAAATTAGGTTTTTCTGAGCACATAGGCACACGATGTCCTGGGTCCCTTAATGCCTGGCCTAGCAGGAAAGAAACATGTCACTGCTGTGTTGCTGCTTAAAATGGAAATGGAATTCTTCAACCCAACCTCCAACTAAGTGAAGTGACCTTTAGATACCAGTAAGTCTCACTTTTGTGCTTAGATATCTGAATAGGCTTCTTAACCTGTCTCTATTCCTGGGATAATGTATAAAAAGTCAAGAAAGAACAGAATTTCAAGAAAGAGAACAACACTGCAAAGAGGGACAAAGAAGGTGAGAAAAGAGAAAGAAACTTTTGAAAAGTCATAAATGGAAGATCAGTTTTCTTTTTAAGGTAACTTGGTGATCAGCACACATACAAGAAAACCATGTTTTGGTTTCTTTACCATTATGCCATTTATAAGTCACTACATCTCTCTGAGCTATAAATTCTCTGATTTGACACAATGACATACTTGCAGTAATCTTCTCTTATGGCTTCCCCACATATCATTTTAAAAAAATTAAGTGTTTAGGGATTCCTAAAATATTAGTAATAAAAATAAGTTTTAACTATTTTATTCCTTGAGACAGTTAAGCGTAGGAGAGTTCTTATTATCAGGAAAATTTCAGTACAAATCATTACCCTGATGTCACAAAGGATAGAAATAAGACTTTGAGTTCTAATCCTGCCTCAGTCCCTTAATAAACTGTATGGCCCAGGGCAGGTCATTTGAACCTCTCTCTGATTCATCTATAAATGAGGATGATAAGAGCACCTACATCTCAAGATTATTGTGAAGACAAAAATGAATCAATATGGAAATTCTTTGAAAAGCATACTAGACATGGAATCTGAAAAACTAGGTTCAACCCTCAAATACTTGCTAGCTGGAGGGAGGAGGGAGGCTTTGACAAATAACTTAATCTTCTTTTTTCCATCTGTAAGATGCACCACTTATCACATAAAATTGTTATAAAGAAGATATTATCTTAATATGTGTTTGTCTTAAATGCTTCTCATCACATCTCCAATATAGATGGTGCCTCACTTCCAGTGACTCAAACAGCTTTCAGACATATAATATTAAAACTTTGTTTTTCTTTAATAGATTACATAGGGTTTCACACCAAATCATAAGCACCAAACATCCTCTGAGCCCAATAATCTCACAACTTCCCTGAAAAAGAAAGCAGATCAATAAGACTTTAAACAGAAAATAGCAGAAGAGGAAGAAAAATACTGAAATCAATTTAAAGTCATACATTGCGTAGGACTGTATCTATGTCACAGAGAGAAGATGGCATGGCAGGAGACACCTGGTATGAGGCAAAATTGAGGAACAATACACATGACCTCATATTTCTATATACCAAAGTGCAGAATATGGTTAATAAAGAAGTTGAACTTGAGATTTTAATCCAAATATGACCTCATGGATAGGTCATTGAGGAATGAAGAGATGGGACTCATAACTGAAAAACAGCAATGAAAAGAGCTTAACTTGTTGAAATGAAATATGTCCGACAAGAAGGTTATCAAAGTAGTTGTATGTCAAAATGATATAGAGCTTTGTAGAAATCTATGAAACAGAGGGGGGAAGTAAATGAGTATATCTGATTGAGGATAAAAAGAGAAATAGAAGAAATATTTTTTACAAAGCATACTACACTCTAGTTACTCATAAAGACAGAGAAAATAAATAAGTTCCTCCTGATACATATGCTAAAACTGGTGCTGGCAGCAAGATGGCACAATAGAGAGAGTACTAGACTTAGAATCAAGATTTGTCTTCTCCAGTTCAAGTCTGGCTTCAAACACTTACCAGCTGTGAGACCCTAAGTCACTTAACTCAGTTTGCCTCAGTTTCTTCATCTGTAAAATAAGCTGGAAAAGAAAATGGCAAGCATTCTAATAACTTTGCCAAAAAAAAAAAAAAACGAATAAGTTCATAAAGAGGCAGATGCAATCAAAAAAGATTGAATAATGACAATAAAAGTAAGAGTACTTAGGGTTTCCAGAAATGTGACAGAAGTCTCATTCCACTAAAATTAGAACAATCTTTTGAAAATAAACTTTTTGAGAGACAGTTAGGCATAGGAACGTTCTTCTAATCAGGAAGCATTTAGTGCAAGTCATTACCCTGGTATCACAGAGGATAGAAAAAAAAATCTTGAGTCCTAACCCTGCCTCAGATCCTTAACAACTGTATGACATAGGGCAGGTCATTTAAGCCTTTCTTTGATTCATCTGTAAAATGAGGATGATAAGAACACCTACTTCCCAAAGTTATTGTGAGGATAAAAATGAATCAATATTTATAAAGCACTTTGTGAACCTTAAAGTGCTATATAAATACTCTTGTTGTTGTTGTTGTTGCAGAGTGGATAGAACACTGATCCTGGGGTCAGGAATGCTTAAGTTGAAATCTAGCCTCAGATATTTACTAGCTGTGTGACCACAGACAAATCATTTAAACTGATTTGCCTCAGTTTCCCCTACTATAAAACACATGTATAATAGCACCTTTGCCTCAGAATTGTTGTGAGGCTCAAATGAAATATTTGTAAAACCTTGGAACAAGAAGATATTTAATAAATGCTTGTTTTCTTCCTTTCTTTACATCTTCAATGTTTAAAACAATGCCTGGCATATAATAATTATTATATATTAATAAATTTTTGCAGAAATTGTCCTTAATAAAGGCCTCATTTCTCAAATATATATAGAGAACTGAACCAAGCCATTTAGAGTTGATAAATGTTCAAAAGATATGAGCAAGCAGTTTTCAGATAAAGTAATCAGTCACATAAAAAAGTTATAAATCACTATTAATGAGAGAAATGCAAATTAAAACAAATTATGAGGTATCACCTCACACATCAGATGGGCTAACATGACAAAAAAAGGAAAATGACAAATGTCGGAGGGGATGAGAGAAAACTGAGACACTGAAGCATTGTAGCTTTATGAGAATTGATCCAACCATGCTGGTGAATAATTTTGAACCAGGGGCTATAAAATCAACATACCCTTTGACCCAGCAAGGTCTTTACTAGATCTGTATCCCAAAGAAATAGAAAACAAAAAGTAAAAGGACCTATATATACAAAAATATTTATAGCAGTTGTTTTTCTAATAGCAAAGAATTGGAAATTGAGAGGCTATCTATCATTGAGTAAGTTATGGTATATGACTGTGATGGAATACTATTATGCTATTAAAAATGATAAGTAGAATATATTCAGAAAAATCTGGAAGGACTTACATGAACTGATGCAAAGTGAAGTTAACAGAAGCAGAATATTGTACACAGTGGCAGCAATACTGTTTGATGATCAACAATGAATGACTTAATTATTCTAAGCAATACAGTGATCCAAGGCAATTCTGAAGAACTAATGATGAAACTATAGAGAAAGAACTGATAGAGTCTTAATGTAGATTAAAGCATACTTTTATTTATTGTATTTTTCTTGAGGGCTTTTTGCCTGTGTTTTCTTTTATAATATAACTAATGTGGAAATGTGTTTTGCATGATTGCACATATATAACCTATTTCCAATTGCTTACTTTCTCAATGAGGGGGAAGAAAAAGAGGGAAAGAATTTTGGACTTAGAATTTTGAAAAAGAAATGTTAAAATTATTTTACATGTAATTGAGGAAAAATGAAATAATAAATAATTTATAAAAAATAAATTAATATGTGCCAACAACTGACTGTTTTATGAGTTGCAGAATGGTTGTTGACCTTCTTAGGTAAAGATATTCCTCACAAAGAGGATTCACACTAGTGAAATCCTTGCTCTAAACTAAAATTTTATTTTTATTTTCAGATCCAGGTCCAGCTATAAGGACAGGGATAGGCATGAATACTAAAATTCATAAACAAAACAAGAAAATACAATTTCATCCACATTAGTAAAGGAAGGAATAAGGAATTATATAGTACCCACTATGTATGAGGTACTATGCTAAGCCTTTTACAAAGCTTATCCCATTCAACAACAACTCTGCAAAGTAGGTATCTTTATTATTCTCATTTTATCATTGATGAAACAGAAACAAACAGAAATTAAGAGATTTGCTCAGTCTAGCAAAACTAGTAAGTATCTGTCATATTTGAACTTTTTCTGACTCTATGTCTAATTCTCTATCCACTATACCAACCAGTTGCTAAAATGCAAGTTTTCCTGACTAGGAATCAAGCTCAGGTATTTGGTGGTTCAAAATTGAGTTCTAATCACTAAACTACCAAGATTTGAGTTTTCTAACAGGAAGCTTCCTACATCAATGAAATTATAAATCTGGATCACCACCCCACCACCAATTCCCCTCCAACCTCCCCCCCAAAAAAATCTAGTGTATTTCACTAATATATTTTTCTACTTTTAATCCAACAACTAATAATTTAGAGAGAGTTTTACAATATGATTTGAAATCTGGATTGTAAAACCAGAGAGTTTAGGAGAGCAGGTAGTGAAGAAATGGAGGGCAGTAGATTTTGAACATTTAAAAAACTTGGAAGTGAAAGAAAAAAAAAATAAGAAAGTAACAAGATGAGTAACCACAAGGCCAAGGAATGCTTCTTTTGGAGACAGAGATGAAGAGGCTAGTTGTGAGGAATCGGGCTCCTCAGGAGTCAGGAAGTGATAGGATCAGAGGCACAGATGGAGAGGTTAACTTTAAAGAAAGGGAAGCTTGGACTTCCTCTGGGACAGAAGGATAGGATACAAAAATAAATAAAGCAGAGAATCTTCTAGTGAAGTTTGATTTAGGAAGA
Source organism: Sarcophilus harrisii (assembly GCF_902635505.1). Lineage (NCBI taxonomy): Eukaryota > Metazoa > Chordata > Mammalia > Dasyuromorphia > Dasyuridae > Sarcophilus > Sarcophilus harrisii. The sequence continues at coordinate 234,838,437 of NC_045426.1, read as the reverse complement.
ATGTTTTAAGAGGTCTGTAGTCTGCGGCTTAGGGCATTGATTCCCATCTTCCTCTAGTGTTGAAGGACAGTCCAAATGTCTACAGTGTAGGTAGGTTATTGCATTCATGCAGCCTTTGGAAAATAAAAAAAGACATCACACTATACATTTTGAATTTCCAGAACTCAATTTGCATTGAAAAAAAAAAAGAGCACTGAGAGATATTAGTGAAAATGGCAATAGAAAAGACTCTTCTTCCACAATCCAACCAAGATCTAAAAATGGGAAACTATTTTAATAATAAATAAGGAATCCCATAAGAAACAATTGTAAATGCCTTAATCCAAACAAGAGCTACACAAAAAGCCGAGTCAATAAGTATTTATTAAATGGCATTTATTACGTGTCAGGCACTGGGATTAGTTCTAGGAAATTAAAAACAAAAAAGGCAAAAACCATCCATTCTCTAGGGAGTTCACAATCTAGTGGGGGAAACAGCATGCAAACAATTATGTCCAAGCAAGATATAAACAGGAAAAATAAGAAATTATTTCAGGAGGAAGACACCAGCTGAAAATAGGGAACCTCTAATTTATAGAACTGGAGAGAGGGAGGACACCGTCAGACCTGCATTTTAGGAAGATCAGTTTGACAGCTGAGTGGAAGATGGACTAAAGTGAGGAAAAACTCAAAGCTAGGAGATCCACCAGCAGCATTGCCATAATGCTGGCTTAAGATGATTAAGGTCTGCACCAGAGTTATGGCAGTGTCACAGTAGAGAGGGAGGCAAGTTGTATAAGAGATATTGCAAAGACATGATGAACAGAATTGGTAACTGATTAAATATGGGGAAGAGTCAATAGCCTATGACATTTGGAGATGGATCCCACCATAGAAACAGTATGAGCAGCAGTAAATATTCTAGAAGCCTACTAGCACTCTAAGCAGGGTTGTTCCAGGTTTATTAGAAGACTACTGTAGTGTTAGGGTTGCAGGAATTTAGAAGCACAGAATACTCTAAAGAAGATGCCAGGTGGGAAGTAGAAGGGAAAAAAACAACCAGAAACCCAATCCATAATGAAGGAATCAGAAGGAAATCATTAATGGAGAAAGGGTCAGCATAGCAGATGAATTTTCCAGTTTGAAAGGGCCACAGGGTTAAATGAAGGTTCTAAGATAAGGAGGTCCCAGGTGCTAAGATAAAATCAAGGCTGAGGCTTGGTGGCAAAATTTGAAAAGTCAGAAGCAGAACCAACAGGGTAATGAAGATTGGCTGAACTGGGTATATGCCCAAAATAGAGACCCTGGGAAGAAGTGACCAGTTGGAGAAGGGGACCAGCAATGGAGAGATGTTCCAGGCCAAGAATATCAGTGGATGTTCCAGGGTGAGTGAGGAAACCCCAGGCACTGAAGAAGTCAGAAATAAGATCCTAGGAAAGGGAGGTAAACATCAACTAGAGCCTGACCAATCCTTCCAAAGTTTGAAAAGAAGAGAAACCAGAACCTGCACAAAATACCAAAACAGGACACAAGGTTAGAGATAGAAGTACACTAAAGAAGACATTAAACACATTAGAGAAATGGGATCAAGAAATGCCCAAGAAAGTCACTCAAAGGAAGAAAATAACCCCAATACTATAAAGAAGTCTCAGAGAAAAAAATAATAATAATCTGATCACAAAGACCACAAAAGAAGCTAATTGAAAGTAAAAGTTTTTTTTAATAAGTACTTATTTAGGTGCTTAGTGCTTTAAGAGGAGAAAATTGAAAAGAGACTAAATAACTTAGAAGAGAAGGTGGTAAACCTGATTCAAACATGGGTCTCCTGAAAATTAAAATGGGATAGAACTTAAGGACTCTGAAAGATGCTGAGAACACAACTAATTAGAATACAATGAAAACTTTGAAAAATATTTTAAAATGTGAGATATCTACAATAGTATCAAAGTCAACTGGCCTGAAAAACAGATCATGGACAGATCATTTAAAAATCATCAGACTTTTTGAAAAAATAGAACCAACCAAAATACCTTTTTATCAGGTTTCAGTAATTCATAAATAAAGACTTCCCAGATTTATTACAATCAGAGGCCAGAATGAAAATAGGAAAATGTGTGTATGTGTGTGGGGGAGGGGGGTATGGGTGTGTACTAGTCATCTCCTAAAGGAGACCCCCAAGTCAAAAACTCTGAGCAAGTCATAGCTACAATTCAGAACTTCCAACTGAGGGGGGGGGGGGGGGAGGAATGCAACAATGATTTAAGGAAGAAGCCCAAATCATCTATAGTCATGTGAGAGAAAAATGCTCCCAAATCATTAGTAATTAGGGAAGTACTTAAAAACAATTTTGAGCTTCTGTATCATGCTCACCAGATTAACAAAGATGGCCCAAAAAATGACAAAAATTGAAGTAGTCATAGGAAAACAATCAAATTGATGCTTTTTTGGTGGCATTAGGAATCAGTCTGATCATCCATTAAAGCAATTTGGAATTATATGCAAAAAGTTACTAAATATTACTTTGATCTAGCTATACCAAGAGGTTTTTTATACACATCAAAAGAAAGATCAAAAAAGGGGGAAAGATCATGTATATTAATGTATGTACATATGCATATAGAGAGAGATTTATTCATTCATTCGTTTGTTTGACTATTTGTTTATGCTAGTTTTTTGTGGTGGCAAAAACAAAGAAATGAAGACCATATCCATCATTTGGAAAGTAGTTGAATAAATTGCAGTATATGAATTTAATCCAATATTGCTTTGTAAGAAATAAAGAGTTAGGGGACTTTTCAGAGATAAGGAAAGAATTCTATGAATTGATACAAAGTGAAGGAACTAGAACCTGAAAACAAGTCATACTGTGATATCAATATTATAAAAATGAATAATTTTGAAGAGCTATATAAACTTATGAAGAATGAAATGAGCACATCCATGAATATAGTTTATGCAATAACAACATATTTTTTGAAATGTTGCAAACCATAAAAACTCTGATTAACCTAATGACCATCCTTAAGGATTTATGATGAAACATGCTTTGTCCATAACAGAACCTTGCGGAACTTAAGAAAAAAAATATTTTTTGGACAGGGAGGAAATTTGTTTTGCTTGACTATGTATATTTATTCTGAGCATTTTGGTTTTTTTTTACCACTTTTCTTCCCAATAGATGAAATATCTATCACTAGATTGGGTCCAAGATTTAGTCAATACAGTCATGTTTATATGTAAACATCATCTAATAGTTATTGTGAAGCAAAGAACTTAAAGAAAAAAGAACTTGAAGTGAAGTGAAGAAGAGAACTGAAGAAGAAAACTGAGATGGACACAGTTTTGTAGTCAAGAAAGGAACAAGAAAGTGAGATTCAAAGCAAGAGAGTGCCACTTGAGGAGAAAAGTTCTGCGTAGGATACTCATGTAAGGCCTTAGGCAGGCTCATGTCAATATAGGGAAGGGGAGAAAGAACACTTCCAATATTAGTGCTATAGTGACAAAAACTAAACTTTTATTGTTTCATAAAGTATGGTGTAGGCAAGAAACATATCTGGTTCCTTTCTTCTTTTGTCACCCAATGGACTCTAAATTTAGAAATGTTCCCAATTTTCCTGAATATAAGTGATTTATGTATCTCCCTTTTCTTTTGAGCTACTGCAATTCTGCTTGGCTCACAGAGCATAGCATCTTCTTTGATGTGGGAGGTCCTGTCTCTTATGTCTCATAATCAATTCCAAAGTTCTTTAGAGAGATCTTGAGAATGTCCTTGTATTGCTTCTTCTCATCTCTGTGTGAGTGTTTATCTTTTGAGTTTTTAAAGTTTCCATAAAGTTGTTAGGCTTTTTTTTAATGGTATCAGACACTCTTTGTGTTTGCTAATGTAGTGGAGGGTCATCATGATGACCATGAGAGACTACATTCCTGGTTGTAGGTATCCATGGGTATGTCTCTTGGGGCAGGCAGGGATCCTGGTATTGTCTCTGGCCATTACTGAAGATCACATAATTTGAGAGGGTAAGTAAATCTCTTAATATGGAGGTAAAAAAGCTATGAATCAGTTCTTATATAAAAGGGAATGATCTACCTCTTCACTATCTCTTTCTTTCTGGCTTTATATCATGAGAGACTATTATTGTAAGCTTCTCCTTAAGAGTTGGATGGGTGCCCCATTTCTTCACTTCAGTTTCCATATCACAATGAGGACTTGGCAGAAAAAGCACATCTATTTCTTGGGCAAACCTGAGCCTTTTGAGTGTGTGTGTGTGTGTGTGTGTGTGTGAGAGAGAGAGAGATCTTGATTTTAGGCAAACAAGTAATTATCCCCAGACAAATTTGTTCAGGATTGGAGGTAACCTTATGAATTCAAGAAATGCTGTGGTCTTGGATCTCTTTGGGTCAGAGCTGAATGGTGGCAGGGGAAGATTCCCTGAATACTATTCTAGAGTTCTTAGAGAAGATAGACACTAATAAGAGGATTGGCCTACGCTTTGCTACCTTACTAGCAGACATTTAAAAGGAGTTATTTGGAATTGCAGAGCCAAGGTGAAATAAAAAATGCCTAATTAGCAGTCTTCAAATTGCTTCTTGTTTTGTTAAGCTTTAATTCTCAGTCACCCAGAAAGATTATTATGGTGGTTATAAATAATTACTGAATATTGTTTTAACTTTATTTTTGTCAAATACATGTTTCTAAGTGCCCAAGTTTCACAGTCATTTTGTGTGAACCTATTTAATATCATACAATGAGGGAGATTTTCTACTCTGCCTTTTGGGGTAAGTCCTAAATGTGATCTAAAAAGTCCCCATGGCACCAAAGTGGGGACCGGATGAGCCAGAGTGTGAGAATAGGAACCTAATCTCCTCTCTTTAGAGACAAACTTCCTCAAGATTGAATTTAGATCATATACCTAATATCAGAAGAAGTAGGTTCAGTATTCTGCAGCACTTATGGTGACCTGAGAGTGGTTCCTCAAAGTTAGACTTAAATTTTAACTTAATCATTTAAGTATAGCAGAAAGGATCTTACTGCCTTTTATTCATTGGAAACATTGTGGTTCTGGATCTAGAATCAAAGAACGTGAGTTAAAATTTTGTTCATTATTGATTAGAGAAATACAAATTAAAACAACCTTGAGATATCATTTTACATCTATCAAATTGGCTAAAATGATTGAAGATGAGAGCCAGCAAAGGTTTAAGGGGATGTGGAAAAATTGGGAGATTAATTCATTGTTGGAATTATGAACTGATCCAACCATTTTGGAGAGCAATTGGGAATTATGCCCAAAGAGTTGTTAAAATGCCTATCCTATTTGGCCCAGAAATATCTCTAGTAAATCTATTTCCAAACATAATTATGTTCTAAACTGTTTATAGCAATTCTCTTTGTGGTGGGAAAGAACTGGAAATTATTCTGTTACCCATTAATTAAGGAATGACTGAACAAGTTATGGCTTATGATTGTGATGGAATACTACTGTGCTATAAGAAAGGAAGAAGTCAGTGATCTTAGGAAAACACGTAAAGATCATGAAATAATAAAGAACAAAGTGAATAGAACCAACAAAACATTGTATATAGTTAATAGCAATGTTTTTTTAAAGAATGAGCAAATAAGTTTTTTTTGATATTACAAATATTCAAATTAACTTTATGGGACATAGGAAGAAAGAAGTAACCTGCATCCAAAGAAAAAATGATAAATAAAAGCATAAATAGAATAGTTTTACATATATATATATATATATATATATATATATATATATACACACACACTTATTTGTGTCTAATAGTAGCCATTTTGGGAGGAGGAAAATTTACATGGTAACATACATTATATGGTAATATATTTAAGTGGAATAGCAAGTTGTACATAATAGGTTTGCAATCATATGCAATCATTCTTTTTATTATGTTATGTTATAGAGTTGCTTATTTTAATTCATAAATTAAAAAGAAAATAAATAAAAATTTACAAAAGAAAAAATTCTAGCTCTGCCACTTACTACTTAGATGATCTTAGGCTGGGCCATCAACAGTCATTTTGACTTATGTCTTAACATTGGACTCTGATGACTAGAGAAAGGTGAGGCTGTTAACTTTGTATAGATCTGCCTCACTTAAATCCAATTCACTCCCTAGTCAAGACATCACACTGTGATTGGATGAACAACAACAGATGACTTTGGGTAAGCTATTTGGGTAAACCTCAGTTTGGTCATTATAAAATAAGGGGATTAGATTGGATGATTTCCAATGCTATTTATGTTAGAGCTATAATTCTAGATGTAACTGTATGGTATAAATAATATTGAATTGAAAATGAGAAGTTTTGGCTCTAGTCCAAGCCCTAGCACTAATTATTTATGTGACCTTGGAGCTAGTTACTTTTCCTTTTCAGGTATTCATTGACTTGTTCATTTATCAATAACCAGAAGTTAAATTATGGTGCTATAATGCACAGAGTGCTGAGCCTGGAGTGAGGAAGATTCATCTTCCTAAGTTCAAATCTGACCTCAGATACTTCCTGGGCAAGTCACTTCACCCAGTTTGCCTCAGTTTCCACATCTGTAAAATTAGCTGGAGAAGGAATCACTCCAATATCTTTGCCAGGACAATCTCAAGTGGGATCATGAAGGGTTGGAAATGAGTGAAATGATTGAACAATAGCAACAACAAATTTACTAAGAGTCTACTATGTGCAAAGCACTGTGCTAGTCACTGGAAAGAGAAACAAAAATAATCAATATATGGTGTCTACTTTAATGGGGTGCAGAACATAAATATATATCTATAAATAAATAATAGCCAAAAATCAAATTGAAAATGATAAAATGATAAGGAGTTACAAAGTATCATGTGAGATCTGGATAACTAAAATTTCCAACAAAGGAGATCAGAGGATTTTTTCTAGAGGAGATGGCATATTACTGGGTCTTAAAGGATCAATCAATGGACAAGGATTTATTTAGCACCTACTATGTTCTAGGAACTATAGTACACACTAGGGATACAGATAGCCACATAATCCCATACTTACAAGTAACTTACCAGTAGACAATGATGAGCAGCATCAATTTCCTCTGTAAAATGATAGCATTGAACTCAATGTTCTCTAAGGCCTCTTTTCAACTCTGAATTTATTTTAATCTTCTGCAAAGAATCTATTCATTGCCTATTATCTGAACATCACTTTTTTTTTTACTTTTTAAAGTACTTTTTATGTGTCCTCTATTCATTCTTTATGATAACTTTTCTCCTCATGCATATATTTAAAGACGCAGGAAAGACAGTTATCCAAAATCACATGGTTAGTGATTAGCAAACCTGAGACTAGACCTGTTTACTCATAGCTTTGACATACTGGTCTGTCACTGCTGAGCCAGATAGATTTAGGGTCTGGTGAGTGGTAGGCTCTACTTATGCTATGCTCTGAAATATTTGAATTTTAGACAGAAGAATGAGAGCTATTTTGCAAGTCTTGCTTATCAACCTTTATCAGCACATGAGCAAATTAAGGTGAAGGAATTAGGTGCGAATACATCAAAGGGTAAATATGGATTCTTTTCTTTTTCTTTTTAAATCTGACAGAAGACTTTCTGGTCATGTGTAAGAATGGTCTTTTCCCTGCCTGTCAGAGTTATTTCTAGGATGAGATAATGCAGTCATTCTGCTGGGAGAAGTTGGCCTGACCTCTTTCTAGTTGACTGAAAACCAGGCTGTGAAACATTATTCCTCAGTTCCTTTAACTACTGCAATCAGACTCATGTGGTAACTGCCCACTACCTCCAAGCTTAAAACTGCTTATCCATCCTAAGTGAGCATTAAAATATATGTGTGTGAATATAATATTTCCTGGCATACTTCTTTTTAGCTTGGGTGAATTGATATATTCACTGCTATGGGTACCCTAACACTCCTGCTTCAAAATTTACTTATCTTCTAAACAGATCAAAAAAATTTCCAAAATTTGGCCCTCTGAAGGATCATTTGAATTAGGCTTTTATAGTTTTGGACCACCAAAGGTTCAGGCTAAATTCCCAATTTGAATTTAGTACCAATTATGCTTATGTAATGGGGTCATACTCTGATGGCAATACTTAGCAGATCTTGCAATGGGAGAGTGAAGCAAGAGTGATTGTTATACATGGACAAAATAATCATTTTAGGACCCAAGATTAGAAGGCTTGGAACAGTTTCTGGAGTGCAGGATGAAGAAGTACCAAGAAACTTGCTTGCTAGAAGGTAAGACATTTAACAATTAACCATGCTGCTATATTTAGAAGGAATAACACTATATTGATTCCAAACCCCAGGCCCCATTAACAATCTTAGATTTCCGGTTTTGTTTTATTTTGGAGTGTGGTTGTGTGTGTGTGTATGTTTGTGATATGTGTGCATACAGAATATATATGTATATGTATGTGTATTTGTATGTATATATAGGCAATTAGAATTAAGTGACTTACCTAGGATCACACAGATGATGTCTGAGGCAGGATTTGAACTTAGGTTCTCCTACTTCCCTATCAACTGCTCTATTCAAAACACTACCTAGCTGCCTCTCCTTTTTTTTTTTTTTTTTTTTTTTTTTTTTTTTTTTTTTTTTTTTTTTTTTTTGCTTCTTAATGGCAGTAATTCAAAGGCATAAGACATAGACACTGGAGAGGGACTTTCCAGATGAAAAAATGTCCTTTCTAGCTTGAAATGTATGAACCTATGAGTCTATTTTGCAAGCTGTTACCCTTCTTGGAACTTAACATCTTAGAGATGATTAATGAGATCTTGTGTCTCTCCAGGGTCACTCAGGTATTTGTATCAGAGGCAGGATGTGAACCCTATTCCTGGCCTTGAGGCCAGTTCTCAGTTCCCTATCCCAGGCAGCCTTTCAACTCAAATGTTCTTAGAATTAATGTCTCTGGAGTCTACTGAAAGGTAAGTGACCAGTGGGTCTAACAAAAAGAATCCCAAGAATGAAGAACAGGCAGTGAAAAGGCAAAGAATAAAATGAAGTTCAAAGAATGGTAAGGAGGCCAGTATCACTGGAACACAGAATATGTGAAGAATGGAAAACCTGGGTACAAACCATTTCTCAGCACTTCTTAGTTGTGTGACTGCCAGTAACATAACGTCTCTGAACCTCAGCATCATCATCTGTAAAATGAAATTAAATTTGAGCTCTCATGTACTTTCTAGCTTGAAATCTATGAACCTATGAGTCTATTTTGCCCAGACTGTCACGTTTGGGGGCAGGAAATGGCCTAGCCAAGAAGCTTTTGCTGCACCTGTACTGGTCTCTAAATCCTGAAAAACCAGGCTTCCTCTTAAACTGTTACAAAGTCAATGACACATTTCCTTTCTCACTTTCTTTTGTCTACAGCACCAGTAACAGCAGAGGAAATAATGTTGCCTGTTTCACAATGTTAGAAAGTGTCTAACCTGGTAACAGCTCCCAGCTTTCCCTGTCAGAAAGCATCCTCTTTCCAGCACAATTCTGCTTTTGATCTTTGACTGTAATTAACTACCTTCCAGAAGGATGTTTGGACTTAACCTCTCCACCAACTCCACAAAGATTTTATTGGATCCCTAAATTATTTAAGGTAATGGAATCCTATCTGCTCTTGACAGATATCAGCCACTGATGCTTGATAGGATGAAGACTTGTGGGTGGATATGATGGCCGCCTCCTTCTGCTCTGAGTCACAGGTTAGAGAAGGAGGCTTCTCCAAGACCTGTCAGACGATTCACATTTCCCCTGTGTGCTGTCACTGTGGCTCAATAAACCACAAGACACATAAAATGTATGCTGAGGGTTGTTTTGTTTTGGATTACTTCCTTTTTTTCCCCTGTGGCTGTGTGAGATTGTGATTTTTGTGATTTGGTAAATTCTTTTTTTATCCCAAATTCCCAGAAGTCATTCATGTACCAAATTCCTAATTTTCCTTCCTATGCCACCATCATGATACCTTCAACTTTTTTAGAGACCGCTTGAAATCCATTCTCTTTCCCTTTGTCTTCACTCATCTGCATTATAAACTCACCATGGACAGGTCCTGCTTCCTTTCATCTTTGTATCCATAGTGCTAAGCATAGTATATATTGAATGTTGTAAGCACTTAAATGTTTATTAAACTGATTAGTCAGCAGAGGATCAAAAAGAGAAATTCAGACCCTAGCACAGCTCTAGGGAATGACTCCCAAGCATCCTGCCCCAATGGAGATGGTAATTAATGACTGAATATTTAGAAGTGGTCTTCATCATTATAGACCCTAGTATGAAGGAGCTGACCAATAACATTCTTCAACAGAAGGAGGTAAAATTGCAAACAATTAAAAATTAAAAAGAAATTTCCAGCACTGAAAGCCTTTGTGGTCTTGGTAGTTGGTACATCCTGCATCCCTTTGGTACATAAGATCTCTGTATCTGTCTGAGGATGCTGTTCAAGAGAAAATGCAACATTCTATTTTATGTTTGCTCCATGGGGGATATAGCTGCAAAAAGGGCACATTTGCCTGGCTCTGCAGAAGGAAATAGTATAGATATACCAGGTAGTGTAATCATGCAAGGAAAATTCATCATTGGTGAGTCACCCCAGATTCAGCTGCTTGGTGTATTTCCAGCAATTGATGTCTTCCTCTTGCCTTTAATGACATGCTTTCTTCTGAAACCTTGACCACTGATATACAACTTTCATTTCTTTCTCTTCTGCATTTCACATATCAAATGCAATATAGTCATCACAAATTTGTTTCCTCCTTCTAATCTTTACCCTAGTTCAAGCTTGGCATTCCCAACTCAATAAACTTCAGTGGCTATCTATTACTTCTGGAAGCCCATAACAACCCCTCTATTTAGCAAAGCCCTTCACAAATTAGTGGTAATCAGTTCATGATTCCCAACCATTTAGAGAAAGATCTAGAAGTATTCTTCCCTTTGTGATGGAAGATCTCAAAAACCATCTCAAAGAAATGCTGGTTAATAGTATCATCACAGTATCTAGCCTTATATATCACCCATAATGATGGCACCAAAGAAAAATAGAAAGATACAGATGTGTGTATATTATCAAATTTCAAACAAAGGACAAAAGTGAACCAGTACCTATGTCATGGGCACAGGATGCCCTGGATTGTTAGATGGCCAATGGTTCAGTCTTGGGCTTGTTTAAGGGATATTATTATGTTCCTCTCTCTGAGGAAGACAAGCAAAAGACTGTTTCACCTGACAAGGGACAATTACAGAGTAATTATGAGACTGGGCAACTTGCTTATTTACAAAACAGCCCAGAGAATGAAAGGGGTTATATTAGGACTATTCATGATAATTGTCTTTTTCTCAAAGGAGAGTTTGTTGGACTTCCTAATGAACAGGTGGGGAAAATTGATGGATTCCCACATAAGTAAAAGCTGAGAAAAAAAAGAGTGTCTACAAACTGTACAAAGATTTTCTGATCTAGATTAGTTCTATAACTGATGCAACCAATGAAGAAAACCATGTGTATTAATATTGGGCAGGAGAATTGAACACAGAAATTCCTTTCCTACCCAAAGTTCCTACAGAGACAAAAAGGATACAGATTCAATCCACAGAGCTCAAATATCCTGATAGCCAGTGTCATATGGCTGCCAATCCAGATGTAGATAAACAAGTTTATAATGATCCTGATGGACGTTACATATTGTCAAAATATTAGAAGACACCCTGTTTTCCAGAACTAAGATTCAGCAAGCAGGATATACCCTGAGCTTGGTATAACAACAATCCTCAGGAAGATCTCACCCTCTGGTAGAATTCTGTAATTATTATATTGCTTTGACCAGCACCAGGTATTCTCTGAGCTCTGATAAACCTAGACAAGTTCGGACAAGTACCCATGTTCTGGTCATGAAGCCCTGCTAAGAATCAAACTTATCTTGTAGTTATTACTCCTCATTGGGGATACTAGACAAGCTCAGACAAGTGCCTATGTTCTGGTCATGAGACTCTGCTAAGAATCAAACTTGTCTCATTGTAGTTATTAGCCTTCATTGGGGATACCACACAAGCTCAGACAAATACCCATGTTCTGGTCATGAAACTCTGCTAAGAATCAAATTTGTCTCATTGTAGTTATTACCCCTAATTATCAGGGCTACAGCTCACTGCATTGCTATTGGTATAAATATCAAGATTTCCCCACATAACCATGTGCCCCTTCTATAACTAAGAGTGGTCACCAACATGTGTCTTCACTTGCAAGCTGTTTCTCTCACTTTGAAATTTAACTTCTATTTGATTTCTGACTCTCCTTTCTCTAGCCTGCTCTATTCAGCTCTCATCACCCACAGGTGGTTCTGGTTCAGTCTGACTGACAATATCAACTACTCATTCTTTTATAGAAATAGAGAGATGTATCAGTGATAGGAGAACTAGACCTATCAGATTACTCCCTAAGATGAGTTACAATTTTGAAAGTAAACATAAAGAAATAGTTATACATATTTAGGTGACAATACTAGGCCCATGTGAAACGTGCCTTTCATGCAATTGCATATTTATTGCTATACATGTGAATCGCATATGCTTGTTTCTTATTTTGCCGTTATGTTAATTTGATTATGTTTTGTATTACATTCATTCCCTAGAATTGTCTGTTAATTGATCTGCATGTGTACTAATGTTTGTGATTAAGCAATGTTTCAATTATAGGCTTATTGAAAGCATAATTGTAGCTAGTTAACTTTACTTTGTTAGTTCGGCATGTTGATTTGCTTTTGCCAGATTACAGTGTACTATGGATATGCATCTGGTTTTGAAATATGTCTTTGTTATGTTCTTTATATAATTATACATGTCATCATTCCAGGTGATGCTCTATGCAATTGCACATTTATTGCATGTATTGTTAATATGCATGTATTTTATTTCACTTTCAATAGTAACAAAGTTTGATTACCTGGGACATGAGGAAAACTATCCTTGTTTTAAAATAGTGGTGTTTGTATTTATATTGTATAGTTGCAGTTTTAAATTTGCCCCAGCAGATCTTTGTAAGGCACTACAGAGTTTAGGCTCTTAGCTCAAAGGAACAATTGTAAGGGACTCTTCATACACAGAAATTGATTACTCAGTTCCATCCCTGCATCAAAGGCAAGTGGAGTTGGTGAGAGAGGAAAGATCTTGAGTTCTTTAATGTCTAGCGTTGAAGAGAAAAGTGACCATGCCAACCTTTTTTCATGTCACTAAAGAGAGAAAGACTGGGGGAAAAGTCAACATCAGATGAGTTGAGAGTCTCATATCTTTCTCCCTAATTTGCTACATTAGAGACTCCAGAGAATTTCCCTTTCATTAAGATCTGAGACTCTTTCATGTTGGAACTGAGTTATTTTACTCCCAAGAGGAGAACTTATTCAATCTATTCTCACATATATACTTTCTCTGATTTCTGATTTACTTTTGACTTGGATAAATTGGTTTCTTTGCTATTTTATATGTGTATGGCTTTTGGTAAGAAGGGAATCAAGTCTTGGATAAAGAGTTTCAGGTTTTCATTCTCTGTTAAGAAAGAGTAATCAGGAGTTATGTGTTATGTCTAAAAATTGCATCCCCTAGACTAATAATATTTAAGAAAGATATAATCCTAATCTGGGAACCTCACTCTGAAGAGAGAATGATAAACCCCTGACCCCAGCCCCCTGCTTCCCCTCCTGGAAAGAATCAGGCTCCTTTGGAAAATAATGGAAGAAGGAGATGCTAGAGACATCTACTTTTACCTCCATGCAAGTCATATCTAGACAGACTCATGAGGATATATGTAAGCTATATGGACACATATCGTATCCAGCTCTCCCATTTATCTGACCATTATTAGTAAATTTTTTTTCCTCTAGATGTTTTATGGTTGTGACAGGACCAATATTTACTAAGATTTCTCCTTCTCCTCTTCTGATTCCCCTCCTTTAAAAAATGGATTTGGCTAGTTAAAGCAATTGGCTTAAATGTAGGGCAAAGTTCAAATTGTGCTTCCCTTCATATAGCTTCCTGAATGCTTCTGGCTGGGTTGACATGACTTTTTGATCACATAGAGGCATCAAAGGCTTTTGGAGTCTTTAAAACATGGTATATGTCCCAAGACCAAGAGTCACCACACCCTTCACTATTTAACAGATGAGTTTCCATATGGAGATGAGGAAGATTGTTTGATAAAAGCCTTGTTATACTAGGGTTAGGATGTTTTTTGTTAACTATTTATTCATTTATTATTATTTACTCTTGGAAGGCCTCCCCTAACAATGTTCCTTAATTGTTTTATTGTATTTTTAATCCTTAGCCTGAACCACTAAAACTAGCTAGAGTTAGAACTGGCCTAAAAAAAGTGCCATATTGAGAAAGATAGAAACAACAACATCTTTGTTTATCCTTAATGGTCTCTCTGATTGCTAAGTACCTAAAAAGGGGGGGGGGGAGGGCGGCGGAGAGAGGAAAAGAATCAGGCAACTTCTCTTTATTGAGGCTTCAGGTATAATTCCCATAAAGTTGTCTTTCATCCTCTGAGCTTCAGAGTTGCCTGGTTTTTCACAAATTCTTAAAGGCATATTGCTTCCGAATTGCAAGACTTGACTCGGTTCTGAGATGATAACAATGAAAAGGAATGACCTGGGTGAGAAAAGCCTTCCTGTTACAGAATATGCAAGAGAGCCCCATACAATTCAGACAAGGCAGAGGAGATGCTGTAATACCTCTATGAAAATGAAAAGCATTGGCAGACCTGGCACAGAATGTAGGCGATTAAAGGCAGAGGGGAGACACATGATTTATAAGTGTAATCATTCATCTCCTGGTTTATACAGGACCTTCACTGTGTACTTGATTAAATAGCTAACCTAGGAAAGCAGACATAATAAGATAACACCAAGGGCTACAGCTTTCTATGGCTTTTTTCTATTCTAAACCTCAGAGATTTCCAGGATTTTTTTTTAAAAAGGAAATTAAAGAAAGGAAAAGTCTTTGGCTTGCTATAAAGGGGGTGAGAGTGAAGGAGGAAGAGAGAAATACAGGAAATATAGAAGGTGATGAGTTTTCTTTGCCCACTGGTCTGCTGGTTTCTTTTCTTTTTTGCTATGCCTGGATCAGTGGCCTAGGGAAACAATCATAATAACAGCAAGAAACATCTTTCAGTTCCTGGGCACAAGACCATAACGAGAAAATTAATTAGGCTTCTGCTTTCAATGAAATATATCATGGCATATTCATCAGGTTTGGGACATAATGACACACAGAGAACATCACTCATGGGAATGTGTTTCCTGTAACGAAACTTCAACCTGCATCTGGAAAAATAAAGCATTTCCTTAGAGATTCATCTGCCAGACATCTGAGGTATATTGAGGTAAAGGAATAGGGGTGGGGAAACAACAGAACCCAAAATAACAGAACAGCTGAGTGTAGAAAGATGATAAAATTATGGCACATTGAATGGTGACAGACACAGAGTTTATTTTATCACTTCATAAGAGAGCTCCAGAATAACATTTTGCATCAGGAACAAGGAATATTTATTAAACATCTATTACAAGAGTTCTAGGTTTCAAATCAGAGGGCCTAGCTTCAAATTTTGATTCTGCCACCTCTGTGATCTTGGATAAATCACTTAATCTTCTCAGGCCTCAGTTTCCTCATCATTAAAATGAGGAGGCTGATTGATATGGCCTTGTTCTAGTTTTAAATCTATGACCATATTATCCTATCAAATGCAACCCAAGGCATATGGGGTGCAAAAACAATGGCAAAAAAGTCCCTGACCTCAAGAAATTTACATTCAACTGAGCACTAACAACTGGAAGAAACAAGCAAGATCTTTTAGGTTTTATACAGTTTCCTAAGTATAATGAGCAACTTATTCCCTTCTTGCCTTCTCAGTATACTGGGGGATGGGATAGAAATAAGGGAAAGATTTGATGGTTTTTCAGTTGAGCCTTGAAGCCATGCTATGGATTCCAGCAAGCACAGATGAAGAAGGAAAGCATTTTAGAAGATACTCTCTGCAGAGGATAAGAAGGGACCTGGAAGGTAGCATATGGGGTACTGCAAGTAGGCTAGTGTGATAGGAATTTGGAGTTTGTAAGGGGAAGTAATGCATGGGAAGACAAAGTGGAGAAAATCATGAAGTCCTTTAAATACCACACAGAGAGTCTCTTTTATCCTAGAGGTAATTGGTAGACATAATTTTTAAAAAATTAATATGTATTGATATCTTTCATTTTTATATCACCTATATTTCCTATTATATTCCCATCCAGAGAACTATCTCATTAAAAAGAATAAAAATGGGGGGGGGCAAGAGGAACTGCTTCTAAACTAACCAAAATATGGGGGGGGGGAATTTGACATTAAATGGAATGTTCAGTATCTTTAGTTTCTAGCACTGCGAAGAAGCAGGGAACGTTATCATCTCTTATTTTTCCTTTGAAGCGAGGCTTGGTCATTACAATTTCAAAGCATTCAGGGTTTATTTGAGTTATTTTTATTATTTTTTATTATTCTATTTATACTTCCATAGTCCCTGATTTTAAAAATTATTTTTATTTTTCTACTTATACTTTCTTAGTCCCTGATACATCTTTTTTCTCAATAGTATTTTATTTTCCCAAAGATAGTTTTGAACATTCATTTTTGTAAGATTTTGAGTTCCAAATTTTCTCTCCTTTTCTACCTTACCTCTGCTTTCCCCAAGATAGCAAGCCTTCTGATATAGGTTATACATTTTAAATACTTTTAAACATATTTCCACATTTGCCATATTGTGCAAGAAAAAATCAGACCAAAAGGGGGGGAAAATATAAGAAAAAAAGAGAAAACAAACAAAAAGGATGAAAATATTATGCTTCTATCCATAGTCAATCTTCTTAGTTGTCTCTCTGGATGCAGATGGCATTTTCCTTCCCAAGTTTACTGAAATTGTCTTGGATCACTTTATTTCTGAGAATAGTTAAATCTATCATAATTAATTGTAGAGGGCTGGAACTATGCACTGAGGTCGGCACTGCTGAGCACTTGAGGCTAACTTCTGATTGGATGATACTCTATGGGCATATGCTTGGAAAATGGTCCTTTCTACTATCGCGTGGTCATTACAGTCAATTATCACATAAACTTACTGTACTAAAAAATCAGTTGTATCCAACTCTTTGTGACCCTATTTGAGGTCTTCTTGGCAGAAAATACTGGGTCCCAAGTATCTCTTTTTTAAAATGAGGAGATTGGACTCGAACTCCAGTGTCCCTTTTAACCCTATTGATCTTGGGATCAGAGATGTGTTCAATAAAGATCCTACCATTATCTTTAATTGAATTAATGAATGAAGCATTTGCTAAGTGTTAGGGATATATAGAAAAGTAAAACAATCTTTGCTTTCAAGAAGTTCACACTATAATGGAAATAGAAGTTTCAGCTGCAAGTCATACAGAAAATCCCATGATTCTGAAAATTCCCTGTCTTTAGGATATAGCAACCAAGTATATGGTGATGCTTTTTCTTTAATGCTATTTAAGATCCCCTGTTCAGTTTACTCAATTGTAAAATGAAAGTAATAATAGTACCTACATCACAGGGTTGTTGTGAGAATCAAATGTACTTAGTACAATGCCTGGCATGTAATGATTTATGTCATTTCCACTGAAAAAAAATTACATCAATTTCTGATGTTGAATGATTGACAGGACCAAGCCCTTCAGTGATAAAGATTTTCTTTTCTGGGTCTTCTAAAGATATGACTATTAGCATCCACAGAAGCAACAAGCAGGCTACAACTTCAAAAAGGGGTTGATTCTCAGAACGATAACATGCATCATTATATTTCTCACCTCCTGTATCCAATCTGTTGCCAAGGCCCATCAATTTTACTTTTGCATTAACTCTTGAATAGGTTTTGTTCTCTCCTCTTATACTTTTGCCACTCTAGTATAAACCCTTATCATCTTATGCTTGGATGACTGCAATAGTCTGCTGGTGGGTCCGTTATACAAGTCTCTCCCCTTTTCAATTCATCCTCCATTTGTTAACAACTAAGGTGATTTTCCTAAATGGCAGCTCTGATAATATTGGTTTGTTGGTTGGTGTCTTTCATTCTCGAAGAGGAACAAATCGATATTACTGTTGGAATCAAGTTAGTATGTTTGACTGTGGCTGTTTAGACTAATATGAGGTCAGAATGTTCTGCCACAGATTGGATATAGTCCCTATGAACATTTGGGATAGATTGTCTAACTTTGTGCATTTTGTATTTCTTTTGAGCTAATTCAATTCTGCTGTATTCATAGAGCACAGCATCTTCTCTGATGAGGGCATATCATGCTAAATGGTCCTGTACTACTATCTACTACGTCATACAATCAATTCTAAAAATTTTAAGAGGGATCTTGAGAGTATCCTTGTATCAATTTTTCTGACCAATACTAGTCCCCACCTCAATATTAATTCCAATGGCTGCCCATTGTCTCCAGGATCAAATACAAAATCCTCTGTCACTCAAACCTCTTCTTAAACTATTCCACTCCTACCTTTTTATTCCATTTACATCGTACTTCCCAAAACTGTACTCTTCAATTCAATGACCCAGACTCCTTGCTATTTCATTACCAAGACACTCCATTTCTCAGATCCAAGCACCTTCTTTGTCTCCTGTGCCTGAAATGCTCTCTCCTTTCTCCATTCTGACTACTGATGTTCCTTGCTTCTTTTTTTGAAACACTTTTTAAAATTATAAAACATTTTCTTAATAACAATGCTGTAATATTTTTGCTGCTATTCAGTCATTTCAGTCATGTCCAACTCTCATTTACTCCATTTGGGGTTTTCTTTGCAAAGATACTGGAGTAATTTGCCATTTCCTTCTCCAGCTCATTTTTACAGATGAGGAAACTGAGGCAAACACAGTTAAGTGACTTGTCCTTAGATACATTCAGTATGTATCTGAGGCCAGATTTGAACTCGGGAAGATGAGTCTTCCAGACTTCAGACTTAGCCCTCTATCTACCATGCCACCTAATCCTACAAGATAGGGAGCTGAAGTGTTACCATCCCCATTTTATAGGTGAAGAAACTGAGGTTGGGAGATTTGCCTACAATTCATACAATTGATTAGGAGGGAGCCTAGATTAATCAGGGAAGAATTTAAGTCATATCTTTTTTTCTTGATCTTCAAATTATAGTCAGCATGTATACTTTTATCCTATACTCTCCAAAGCAAAATATACAGAAAGATAAAAAGAGCAGAGCTCCCTTTTACAGAACAAATAGTATATGTCTACAACTTGAATTGGGTTGTCTTTTGAGTGATATATGGGAAAAGTTTAACATTGAGACAGTGAGAATTAACACAACTAGTCTAAACCACTGTGACAGCACTGGTCTATTGTAGTTCTCCTTGCTTTAGAACCCTGCTCGTTTGTCCATATTCAATTCAATTCAACAAACACTTATTAAGACATAGTACAAAACATTGTGTTAGGGGAAGACAAAGAAAAAGAATTAATCCCAGGTGTCAAAGAGCTTGATTCATGTAAAAGGCAACCTTAAACTTAATCTTTCTGGTTCTGGATTTCTTCATGTATAAAATGAGTTAGACTAATTGACATCAAATATCCCTTAGGTCCCTTCCAGCTCTAAATCTGTGCCCCAAGATGTTCTATAACACTACTTATCCCCTCTTTTTTCCACTGTCACTTTTTCTTCTGTCATTAATATCTTCTCTCTTGGTTTATCTATTTGTGTTAAAGAGTTTTCTTCCTCCCAAGATCTTTGGTAATTTCAGTCTTTTTTACCTTCTTATATCTCCTCTCATTCATTTTCTGATTCCTTCCTTCCCCTTTGATGGTTGGATCTCCCTGGAAACTATCTCAGCTTCCTCCTCAACTCTCCTTATCTTTTCCCCTGCTTGTGAAATTACTTTTTGCTTGACTTTAGCCTCTATCCAAGTGACTTCTAGAGAAATAGAAATGGCCTCAGGTAAATGCCAGTACTTTTTGCTTTAGGACTGTTGGAATCCTGCCAACCCTTCCCCCATTACACACACATACACTCACCCTGGTTACTGTCCTAGTTCCTCTGTTCCTGAGTTTTTTGGCTAAACACAGATGCTACATCCTCTTCAAGGTTTCCCTTTTCTGTACTTCTCTTCTTCTGCATAAAGGGAAAAGGAAGCCCAATTGAATATGGTTGCTTGTTGTCACAATGTTGCCACTGTGGGGTGACAGCAGGAGTTGAAATGAGAAATGTTACAGGATGGTATATCAACACAAGCTACAACAACAGCATGGGAATTGCTGAGCATCCCTGTTACACAGCTTTGACAAAGTGTTGGGACTGCTGGGGGAAGAGGCACTGAGTGAGTATAAGGAATAGGGATTAGAGACCAGAGCTCTCTATTAATAATTCATCAGACTTCTTAGTGTTTTAGCCTGTGGAGATAAATGAAATTAGTTTATCTTTGCATATAATTTTTTGTTTCTGAGAAGTCATAAAGATGCAAGAAAATCTGAGTCCTCTTGTC
Organism: Sarcophilus harrisii; assembly: GCF_902635505.1. Taxonomy (NCBI): domain Eukaryota; kingdom Metazoa; phylum Chordata; class Mammalia; order Dasyuromorphia; family Dasyuridae; genus Sarcophilus; species Sarcophilus harrisii. Next base: position 234,817,927 of record NC_045426.1, on the reverse strand, counting down.
GTTGGTCATGTAATCCTTTCTGTTTTGTTTTAAGGATAGATTTTATAGCCAGAAGGACTTTAGAAATCATCTAACTCAACCTTATAAATTTGCTCAAGATCTGATAGACAATGTAAATGACAAGGAAGGGATTTGAATCCAGTCCTTCTGACTCCAAATATAGTACTTATTCACTATACCACCACTGCCTACTAAGAACAGCTTAACTTTGGTTCCAAAATCCCACTGACATCAACATAAGCACATAAAGATGTGTCTGAAATAAAACATGGAACTACCACTACAACAAAAACTGTTAAGATCACAAAGTTTGTTTGTGTGTGTGTCTGTGTGTGTGTGTGTGTGTGTGTGTGTGTGTGAGAGAGAGAGAGAGAGAGAGAGAGAGAGAGAGAGAGATAAACACAGAGACAGAAACACAGAGAGAGATGGAAACACAGAGAAACAGAGTATGCTGGATAGGATATATTGAAGAAGAATATTTCTTTTATTTAATTATGTTTTCTTCTGGACAAGGTAATAATCACAAGGCAAAAAAATCAAATGTAACCAAATTCTGTAGTCTAAGAAAGTGACTTTCTCTTCTTATATGACTGAATTTGGGATGCATCCAAAATTGTAGCTTAAAATGTGTTTGTTTTGGAATGAGCACTTAGTAATTCCCTTTTTTAATTGAAGTCTTTTTTCTGAATTATAGGTTCTTTTTACTAAAAAAATTGTTTTTAAAGTTATAGTATATTCATTTAAGCTGATAATGAAAATTACCTCCCTTGATTTGTATTTACACAAATCAAAATTTATCCATTTCTGTTCTGTTTCATGGCCCCTCTAAAAACAAACAAACTTCTCTCTTCAATTAAATAGTACTAGGCTGGGTTTCTCTATGCTTTACTATTTACTATCATAGCTTTTCTTTCATATCTGCTCCAAAAAGAAAGTCAGACTCAGACACATATAGAAGTAGAGAGAGAGGACTAAAAGAAGGTGGAGGAGCAAGGACTGGTTAGTGTCAATTTATTTGGTCTCCTTGCAATTTATCAGATGCTGCTTTAAAAATTAAAACAGTAACAATAACAATAACTACCACTACCTCCAGAATTCAAATGCCTTCTATCTGTTTTCAAAGGCTGCAAATTTTATACCTGAAAAACATCCATGTAAAAGAAAGGGATCTTGAAGGTGACCCTTAACTATATTCACTACAGATGATCTACAGCCTTGGAGCTAAAGTCATAAGCATAATTATAGCTAATGGAGACATGTTGGAGCAGGCCAGTCCCTACTTTCCCCTAGGAATCAGCAGTGCTTATCACACACTCCCAGCAGGCTTGTCTATATTCCCAGGCAGTGGCAGACCTGCTTCATTAGGACTTTACACTCCCCTGGCACTATCCTCCTCACACCTCTCACTCTTCTCACACCTTCCTAGTCCACCTCCTTCAAAGGTTTCTTTCTCTTTCCCACTCTCCTTTCTTCCTTCTCCCTCATACCCCATACAACATCCTCAAAGTCATTTTTTTTCATCATGTCATCATGCTGGTGCAATGATTAATTCCAAAAGAAAAATCAACAGAACCTGATTTGGGTAATAAAAAGGAGAACCTATAAAATGCCCACAGGAGCAGGAAAAACACTCCCCTATCCTCAGAGGCCCCAAACCTGGCATGCCTAATTTAAAATAAATCTGTCTCCCACAGAGTGGCCAGTCAGTTCAAAATCCAAAATGAGAGGATATCAAACTGATCTCTGCTAATAAGTAGCATCTTCACCTCTCTTGCATTTCTAGTGATTTTTTTTTTAGGCTCAGACAGGGTGGTAATTTAAATAGGGCCGTGAGACTGGCGAGCCATTAATGTGTGTTTTTCTTCAATAAATACCTTGAAAACTTATTAATAGTACTCCAGTTGCGTAGAGGGAATGCTGGGCTCTTAAATGCACAGCTGTAGCAGATTCTTCTCTGCTGTTTTCTCAAGCTAAGGCATGTTTTAAACAAAGAGAGACTATTCTGGGTGGATTGGAACGAAGCTTGGGGCCAGGACTTTAAGTAAGCAGGATTATTCTTGACCAAGGTAAAATGTCTGGAACTGAAGTAAGTGGAACAAATCTTACAAAGAATATAGGAACATGGAAAAAAAGAGGGCTGCATTAGGCAACTTTTTGCAGTTCTTTCAATTCTGTGGTTCAGTGGCTCTTAGCTCAAAGTTCCTACTCAAATCCTGCCAGTATTATTCTTTTGGTAGAGAGAGCCATAAGGATACATTAAGACAACTTTGAGAATCATATTCAGCCTTTGACAGGGAGATTTGCATGAAAATTTACCTAAAGGTCACATAGCAAAATCCCCAGTCAGGAAACATCATCTTCAACAACAATTAAATACCTCACCCTGTCCCTCTGCATATGTTGGTGGCAAAAATAGCTACTTAAATACTTAGGCTATTGGCTGGCCTGACTGTGTCAATTATCTGAAGAAAACAATAACAATTCAGTAGGCACTAGTTTTGAAAGGGAAGGAAATAGTGTGAAATTTTAGATTTTAGAGCCACGAAGAGGTGGATATCAAGGGATTTTACATATCATCAGGAGAGACATTTTCCAAGCTATTATTTTTGTCTACCATCCCATTCTTTATCATGCTCATATTTCCTGAAGTGGTAACAGGAATAATTTAGTCTTGCTTACGGAACAAGGCTTGAAGACTTGGCCTCCCCCTTTTTCCCATCTTCACATAACTAGTCTGCCCTTTGTTTCCAGCATGGAACTGAGCAGTTATTAAATTCAAAATATTAAATTCAAATATAAAAGGAGGCCACCAAACCACATATAATCTCTATAGCCTGTATATGCCTTAGAAAATCAAATATATACTATGTGCAATTGTATTTTTATTTATTTTGTTAAATACAGACTTCATTTTATTGTATTGTATTGCACTTTGCAGATATCACATTTTTTTACATATGGAAGGTTTGTGGAAACTATTAATCAAGTCTACCAGTGCCATTTTTCCAACAGCATACATTCCCATTATGTCTCTATGTAACATTTTTTAAAATTCTTACAATATTTGAAGCTTTTTCATTATATCTGTTACAGTGACCTGTGATCTTTAATGTTACTGTTATAATAGTTTTAGGACACGATGAACTATGCTCATATAGGACAGCAGATTTCTTCAATAATTAATGTTATTCTGACTGCTTGACCAACTAGTCATTTTATTCTCCCTGGCCCTTCCTCCTCCTCTTGCTGAGATATAATAATATTATAATTAGACCAGTTAATAACCTTACAGTTGCCTCTAAGTGTTCAGGTGAAAGGAAGAGTCAATCAATACAGAAAATTTCATTGTTGTCTCATTTTAAAAATTGCCACAGATACTCCAATATTCAGCATTCACCACTCTGATCAGTTAGCAGTCATCAACATCAAGGCAAGATCCTCTGTCAACAAAAGGATTATGACTTACTGACTGCAAAGGGACAGGTTAGCATTTTTTTTATCAATAAAGTATTTTTAATTAAGATATGTACTTTTTTTAAACAAATGGTTATGGTCATAATGTGCCACTTCCTGACCTGGACAAACTTAACAATAGGATAAACAAGAAAAAAGTCAACAGCTTGAATAGAATTTTAGAAAAGTTTGATATGATAGTTTTTAGGTGATTGTTGAATGGGAAGAGAAAGGAACATATATAATTTTCAGCTATAAATGGTATTGCTATAAAAAATTGACTATCTAGGGCATAAAAACTTTATAAATAAATTCATTAAGACAGCAATATTAAACTAATCACAATGCAATAAAATAAAAATTATATAAAGAAAAACTTATTCCAAAGAGCCTATAAATCAGAACACAAAGACTTGGGTGATTCCAAAATGCTAAGCATCCAGACCAGATGGCCCTAAATTCTAATAGGGCAAAAATACTTTTACTGTCTCAACACAATTTTATTAACACTCTCATACGTTAATCATCAGTAATTTTCTTGTTTACCCCATATGTCTAAATCCATATCCACAACTCCTTATGGGAAAGAGAAAATCACCCTTCACCCATTCATCATGCTTCTTTCCATCATCCTAAGATTACTTATGTAATCTTTCTTTTCAGCACTTTCTTTTCAGATAATCTATGGGCTGGACAAATTTCCATGTCAGAATTGATCAACCATTTTGATGGAAGGTGGGAGGTTGGGGCTGGAGAGTGATCCATAGCTAAAACCCAATGCCATTCAAGTGGTAACTCAAAAATTAGGAGCCAATTGTATCCAACAGGTTATCATAAGGAGCTGTAAGGAGTCATGAGAAAGGGGAATAAATCTAGTCTACTAAATTCTTCTCTCTTAAAAATTCCATACCTTCCTTTGCTGTCATCCTTTGAGAAACTAATTGTAGAAAAAACTCATTTTTATAAGGCCACATATGTAAAAGTCTCCATTTTATCTACCTGAAAAGGGACAAATTAGTTTCCATATGGAAGTTTAATTAATTCAACTGACTTTACAAGAGAAAATCCTTAGAATACTGAAATGATGAAACTGAATTGAACCTATTAACAATACTCTTATTAACCACTTTTGTTCCTAATGATTCTTTGGAAATGAATTAGTTCATTCCAATAAAGTGATGATTCATTTACAATTTAATTTTTTTTTTTTTTTACTGTAACTGACAAAGTTCATGAAAGTTGTGAAAACCTGACCACCTTCTAATTTCCCCACAGAGGAAATCACCACCTAGGAAGTAGTATTCTTGGGAGCATTAAATTAAGTTTAATAATGGAAAAGACCAAGGCTTCCTTACTACCTATAGTTCAGTTCTCTCTACTACTTGCTGTTGTTATTCTCTTTCCTTATGACCCTAATCTTGGCAAAATTTAACAAACTCTCCAAAGAAATTTCTGAATCAAAAATCCAGAATCTCCCTTCATGTTGTTCTTTTTTTTTTACCTGCTTTATCATTAGATCTCTTAAATTACTCTTTTTAGCTTTCAAGGAACAATTTTTGAAGATCAAAAGCTCATTCATCTCTATCTCTAATTCATTGATACACAAATACAATCTGTCTTCATGCTATGTTGTGAATCCATCTTATCTAAATTGTCAATAAAAGAGTAAGGATATGTGTATGTATGAGTGTGTACATGTTTTTTACTATGTATATCAGACTCCTCAAATACGCATCATGGCAATTCCATAAGATAAAAGGGATCTTCCTCCTAATTCCAGTGAAAGGGTTCTTATTTATTTCAAACAAAATTCTTGCCATGAGAAACCAAAATCTTATATCTGAACATCTTATCACGTAACACTTCCCTTCTTTCCTAATAACTTTTTCTCATTTATAAAATGAATTTAACCATGAGGCCACTGTAATGTAAACTCCTACCACTTAAAATAAATATTCTAAACAAGGTCTAATCTAGGTTAATCCTGTGATTCAGGAAATGCATGAGCTATCAATGAACCATAAGATGCAATAAAAATAACTTTGTAGATAAAAAAGCACAATTTATAGGTAAATAAAAAAGCACAATTTATAGGTAAGAACACAATTTCTAATTTAAAAAGTAAATAACTCAGTTAAAATGCTACTTTGCCTCTACTGTCACCTCAGCAATTGACCATTTTAGGTCAGAAAAGCATTCCCTGGAGGATCATAGAAACAGTAGTAAAATTTCTAACACTAACTGTCTTTGGAGCTGTGCTATTTATGCATCAGGCAGCAAGGAAGCCAAATGGCCTCCTAATATTTTTAAAGGACACACAACTACCTTGTATTTGTTTTCTTTATATTCTTCCCTTTTTATTCTCTTTATATTTATTCTGCATACACTTTTATATGTACTTCTTACTTTAGAATAGGGATTGTTTCAGTCCTTAAATTTACTTTCCCAATGCCTAGCACAGTACTTAGTACATAAGTGCTTAATAAATATTTGTTGATCGTTTGAGTACCAGTCCCAAACCATGTTTTAAATTTTTCAATTCTTGATGTTACTTCTCTCTAAAGTATCCAGAATAGTCTACCAGTGTCATTTGAAAGGGGAGATGAGAAATTAGTCATTTTCATTTGCTTCTTTCTCAAAATCCTGATAAATGACTTACAAGGAAATGTGTTTTGCATGACTACACATGCACACTAATCTGTGTCAAATTGCTTGCCTTCACAATGGGGGAAGGGAAAGAAGGGAGGGAATTTGGAACTCAAAATTTGAAAAAAAAATTAAAATTTTAATTGGAGGAAAATGAAATGTTAAATAAGATGAAAATCCTGACACTTTCAATTAAAACTAAATATTGTTTTTCAATCATGTCCAATTCTTCATGATCCCATAAGGGGTTTTCTTGACAAAGATTCTAGAATGATTTGCCAGTGGATTTCCTTCTCCAGTGTATTTAAGGCATATAGTAGTTAAATGACTTGTCCAGACTCATACAGCTAGTGAAAGTATGAGATTTGTGTGAATTCTGTTCATCCTGACTCCAGGTCCGGGACTATCCAATGAGTGACCTAGCTGCTTCCACCTAAGTAATAGTAACTTTTAATCCAAGTTTGAATGGTCATTTGAATGGTCAGGAATAAGCATGCCTAATTTTAATCACAGTGGAAGATAGCATATTTATTATAAGAGATTCTTAAAGAGAAAGAAAACTAGGGACCAAGTTAAGTCTTCTCCTGAGCTACTATATGATGATGATTGAAAAGTTCTTTAACCAAAGATATAAACAATTTTCAGATGATGAAATTAAAGTTATCTATACTTATATTTTAAAAAATGCTCTAAATCACTATTGATTAGAGAAATGCAAATGAAAACAACTCAAAGGTACCACCTCACATCTCTCAGACTGGCTAAGATGATAAAAAAAGATAATAATAAATGTTGGAGAGGATGTGGGAAAATGGGGACACTAATGCATTGTTAGTGAAGTAGTGAAATGATCCAACCATTCTGAAGTGCAACCTGGAATTATACCTAAAGGGCTATAAAACTGGGCATATCCTTTGACCCAGCAGTGATACTACTGGATCTATATCCCAAAGAAATCATAAATAAGGAAGAAGGTCCCACATGTGCAAAAATGTTTGCAGAAGCTTTTTTTGTGGTAACAATGAATTGTAAAATGAGTAGATGTCCATCAATGGGGGAATGGCTGAATAAGTTGAGGTATATAAAGATAATGGAATATTATTGTTCTATAAAAATGATGAACAACCTGATTTTAGAAAGGCCTGGAAAAATTTACATGAACTGATCCTGAATGAAACATGCAGAACCAGGAATACATTAGACACAGTAACAGCAAAACTACAATAATCAATTATGAAAGACTTGGTTCTTCTCAATGGTTCAGTCATCCAAAGCAATCCCAATAGACTTTGGACAGAAAAGACCATCTGCATCTAGAAAAAGAACTATAGAGACTGAATATAAAGTTTGATTTATATTCAGTCTCCATAGTTCTTTTTTCTGTGTTGTTGTTTTTTTTTAATTTCTCCCATGGTTTCCCATGATTTTTCCCTTTTTGCTCTGATTTTTCTCTCCCAAGATGATTCATAAAGCAATGTGTACTAAAAATAAATAAATAAAATAAAACATTTTTTAAAAAGAAAAGTTCTTTGACTTTTGCTATGACCATATCTGAATATTGAGTCCTTCTAGAATAAGTGGTTGACACTTCCACTTGCCCAAGTTTTAAACTTACCCTTCTGTTTAATTTGAGGAGAGAGGGGGTGGAGAAGAACTATTCTACTCCTTTCTCTTCCCAAATATAACTGTTACACAGGGATCAATTATTTTAAGTTTTCCCCAAACATAGAAATATTTCCAGGAATGAAATGCAGCCAGAGGCAGGGGAATTAAACCAAGCATGTTCTTCTGAAGTCACAGACATCAAGAAGCACTTTCTTTTAGGCCATTAGAGTTAATAGAGTAATTATTACATTAGCTTATTTTTGCATAACATTTATCAGTTCGATTTAATTCAACACATTTATTAACCACCACTTAATTTGACTCCCTTAATTTGGTGATAAGTAAGCTTAGACCTTGAGATATTAAGTAATTTGCCTAAATGGCAGAGCTGGGATTGAAATTCAGTTCTTCTGCCTCCAAATCGTTTTCTTTTTCCCAATACCACAATGCCTCTAGTCCAACCTAATAGGAGGATATTACACACACACACACACACACACCCCTATATTATATTAATCTTTGTATCAGATGCTCATATATGACTTTAAAGGTCCCACTCATTTACACTTCTCCAGTTCATCACCCATTCATTATTTTATGATACCAGTGTATTGTCACCAACTTCCTCTGCAAACACATGGTTTGAAAGGTTCAAAGAAAGAACAGATTTATTTAGAAATCAAAGAACACAAGTGGACTAGGACTGGTGAAAATTTAAAAAAAATAAAAAAACCACCTATCTTTGAATAACTTCTTCCCAAAGACCTAGAATTCAAGTTATCCCAACAGATGGAATTGTTTCTAATGTTACTTTTCAGCACATCTTCTTTTAAGACTCTCCCTTCAAGAGGGCTTATGGTCATTCCTTGACAGCTTCTTTCTGCCTTCACTAATCTTCTATAGTTACCAGAGACCTATTACAATTTTTTAGCTTAAAAAAAGACCAAGGACCTTGCACAACCCTCCATCCCTCAAATCCAATTCATTTGCATGTCATGGCATTGCCTCTCTGATGTCATGGTCCTCTTCAAGAACAAAGGCCACACAACAATAGCTATCAGGACATGGAAGACCTCATCACCCCAATTAGATGCGAATTTCATAAGTAGAAATGGCCTATTCAGGGCACCTTAGTTTAGATAAACATTTGGCCTCCTTATGTTAAACTTCATGCTATCATTCAGTCTTTGTGACTGAATTTGGGGTTTTAAGGGTAAGGATACTGGAGTGGTTTTGCCATTTCCTTCTCCAGCTCATTTTACAGATGAGGAAACTGAGACAAATAAAGTTAAGTAACTTGCTCAGTCACACAACTAGCAACTGTCTAAGGCTGGATCTGAACACAGGAAGATTCTTACTGACCTCAGACTATATTTTATACACCATGCTACCTAGTGGCCCCTGAAGTTCGTAGAAGTAGCTCCCCTTCCTCTTCCCCACCAAAAAAAGGGACTGACTGAAATTTTTCCCTCTGATGTACTTCTGCCAATCTCTGACATCACAAAAGTATGCTCAGTGATTAGGAGTACACCCACCATATTTCCCATCAGATTCAGTAAGGGTCAATTTAACACCTTATCTTTCTCTCCTGAAGTCCAGGAGGTATTAATTCCTGGGAGACCAGTGCTAATATTATCTTCATTTTATAGAGAAGGCAGACAGTTTAAGGACTTAATCTGTGGTCACACAGCTAGTAAGAGTATGAGGCTGAATTTGGACACATCTTCCTGATTTCAGGACCAATACTCTATTTACTGAGTCTCCTAGCTCCCTCTTAAATTCCCTCACCATTTGAAGTAAAAAAAAAAAAAAAAAATTGACTAGTGATTGTGGAAGAAGAGGAGCCAAGCACTCCCCTGGTGATTTTATACATCAGGGAAAGAAAAATGTGTAATCCCTGCTGCACATGGTAAATGAATAATCATAGTATTATAGATCTGAGGAATCCATGAGACCACCTAATCTAACTCCTTTATTTTTTATAGAAGAACCTAATTTCAAAGAATTTTTGAAGTTATTTATTTATTTTAAACTTAAATAGAAAATAGGAAAAGAAAAAATATATAAAGCAATAAATTTCCATTTCCAGAAAGACTATATAATATCTATGATACATTGTGTTTAGCTGTTCATCTTTTCTTTGCTTCCTTGTAGCTTTCTTTTGTTCTCTGCTATGAATTTTTTTCTTTATTTTTTCCCCTCCCTCTCCACTTCCCCCAAGAAGGCTACAATGAAGCATAGACACACACACACACACACACACACACACACACACATAGATGTCCATAATCACACAAATATTCATTTATATGCATGTATGTAACACTGCACTATGCTTGTTTTGTCCTCTGTTTCTCTGAAGGTGGATAACATCTTCTTTCCTAAGTCTAAATCTACATATTTCTCTAATTCCACCAGCTCATCATTTTCCATACTACAGTAATAGTTTGACTTTATACTGTCAATTTATTTTAAATAGTCTTAAACAATATTGATTAATATGGCTGACATATAGTATCATTCCCCTATTTTTCTCTTTTGATTAAATTTATTTTAGCTTTAACTTTGCCTCAGATCATAATTACTGCCCTCTTTTTTTACATAAATTCTACTCCTAATCTTTATTTTATGTTTATGTGTTATCTCTTATTTCCTAATCCTCCTGATTCATCTACTTTACTTCTCCCCACGACCTTGCCCTCCAATTAGTTAATCTACCCATTCCTCTAAGGATCCCTCCCTTATCTTCTCCCTAACACCCTAATCCTCTTTATCCCATTCCCATTAATCTACACATTTTATTCCATTTCAGTTAATCTACATCCCCTTCTTTATCCCTGTCCCTTTATTCTATTCCCTCACCTTCTTATTTCTTTATAAATTTAGAAGACATTTCCTTCTAGAAGACTTTATTCCCTTCTAAATGTATATGTTGTTCTTTAACTCTGATCTGATGTAAGTAGCATTCCCTCTAAAAATCCTCCCTTATACTCTTCCCGCTTCCTATCCCCTTACTCTCTTATTTCTTTCTGAATTTAGAAGACTTTTATACCCTTCTAGATGTACATGTATTGTTCCCTCTTAACCCATTCCTGATGAGAATGGAGTTCCAGAATTGGCAGCCTTCCTTCCCCATCTAATTTCTCTGTGTCAGTTCTTCTCACACCTCATTTTTATGAAATAATTACTCTTCCTATCTTTTCCTACCCAGTTTTGCTTTTAAAAAATCATTTCATACTTAGATCTCACCAATCTTTCTTTCAAAGTATCCAATTACTAATGACAATCTTAAATATATGGTTTACATTTCCATGTATAAATCATAAATCAAAGATTTTAAATAACTTCTTAAGTCCACAAAGAAAATGGTGAAGTCATGATTTGAATCCACATCCTCCAATTACAAATTCTGCGTTCCTTTCACTCTTATCTTTCCTCTTCTAAAAAGGGTGTGAATAAGCTAAGTTAAACTGAAAGGCAAGCTCTAATTGACAAGCATGATAAGGGAAGACTTCCTGAAGGAGGTAGCATTTGAATTGATTTTTTTAAAATAGGGACTAAATCTACAGGCACAAGGAGGAGTTCAAATTACATTTGTTCTTCACAACAATTCTGTAAGGTAAGTTGTACAGGTACTATTAGTTCCATTTTACAGCTAAGTACAGATCCATCACTCTATCCATTGAACTACTGAATTGCTTCCATTTAAGTTTTTGTGAGTTTAATCTAAATTTGAGTGTTCATTGTACATTCCTGACCTTAATCAGGGTGGAATATGGCATATTTATTACAAGAGTTGCTTTTACCTAGAGATTGAGTAATTTGCCCAAGATCAGGCAGAACTATCACAATCCCAGACCTTCAAATTGAAAATACAGTGATCTTTTCCTTTCTTGTACTGCCTTTTTTCCCCTCTAATCCTAGAATTTCTGATTCAGTGAATCAATTTCCTCAGGAGTTCCAAATAGTTCAGAAACAAAACAAAACAAAAAATCTGAATCCAAAGCATTCACTCAACAAACATTTATTTCATGCCTATTTTTATGCAAGGCATTATACTAAACCTTGGGGGAGAGGGGGGAAGGGAAAGAGATACAAGGTTTAGAGTCTGGATTTAATGGAGTCTACTCTGTAATAAGTGATAAGACATAAACTAAAATTAATAAAGCCTTAGCCTAATAGAGATTAAGAATGAGGAATTGATAATCCTGTTATATATGAACAAGATTTTGAAAGGCTACATAAGCTCTATCTTGCAAGAACAAGATTCACTGTTCACTGTCATTCTTTTTCCAGTCTTGTGTGCTAAAAGATGCCCTAGATACTTCAGAGAGCAGTGTATCAGTTTTTCTTCAGCAGTCACATAACAGGACTCTTTCAATTGTATTTCTCAGAATGCATATGTCAGTCTGTGGCATACAACAGAACTTCAAGCCTGCAAGTGAAGAGGATAAAAAAAGAGTCATCTGTAAAAAGGAAGGAAGAAAGAAAAAAATGAAGGAAGGAAGGAAGGAAGGAAGGAAGGAAGGAAGGAAGGAAGGAAGGAAGGAAGGAAGGAAGGAAGGAAGAAAGAAAAAATATTTAAATGTGGATCAGGCAAAAACATCAAAAATAACTAATTCAAGTTGAAACCATAATGATTAAGAAGGAAAAGGACTGTTTGTTTTTTAATCATCCTTCCCAATGACTCAAACAGGTAAACTGCATATTAAAGAAAACCCAAAGATTTGAAAATTCCGAAGGGAAATCTTTTCTTGTTTAGGATGTAATGAATTCAGTCTTCAGAGACCAGAGTCTGGTTTGTTGAGCTCTCTGAACTGTCAGCTGAATAATTATCTGCAAAATGTGTGTGGAGGTGAACTCCCTATGATTCAGTTCTTTTCCTGTTTTGAAACACAAGGTTAGTAACCTTTGGAACAAAAGATAGCAAAATCAAGGACCAAGCCTCCTTTCTTTCCTTTTTATTGATATTTAGGGGAGGTTTTTTTTGCTTTTAAAAAATAAAACATTGTCATCTGAAGGTCCTTCCCACATGCCCTTGGAAAGTATCTATGTAGTATGCAAAAATAAAAATCCCTCGGCCATAGTGGCAAGGGAGAAAAGTCATCTAATCAAGTAAGCAGTCTTGTATTTTGTACTGAAGAAAAGCATAAGGCAGGCATATTGGGGGAGGGGGAAAGTCAAGACAAAATCAAAATTCCATTTGCCTAATTACTGCTAAACCTGTTTGGATATTCTCTAGGCTTTATCTTCTCTCTGCCACTATCCTCTACAGATCCTGATTCTATGGCCTGTCCTATCGATGCAACCTAAGAACCAAGGACCTCGTCATTTAGCCAGATGCTACTATATTAGGACTTAGGAGCATTTCATCTATTCTATAGTTAAACCTTCTTTTATGTGTTGTCTCCCTCAATTAACATATGAGTTCCCTGAGAGCAGGGACTCTCAATTTTTCTATTTGTATGCCCAGAAGTTGGAAGCAGTTAGATGGAACAGTGGATAAAGTGCAGCGCCAGGAATCAGAAAAACTGATCTTCCTGAGTTCAAATCTGGCCTCAGACACTTATTAGTTTTGTGACCCTGGACAAGTCACATCCCTGTTTACATCAGTTTCCTCATCTGTAAAATAAGCTAGAGAAGGAAATGTCAAACCACTCTAATATCTTTGCCAAGAAGATCCATAATAGGGTCACAAAGAGTCAGATATGACAATAACAACAACCACCAGAATTTAGAGCCGTGCTTCTCACATAGTAAGTCCTTAACAAACTTTTATTTTTTAATCATTCATTTCTCCTTTCATTCATTTGGCTGCTGAGCCCAAGAAGCTAGATAATTGTGCTTACTCCCTTTCCACTAAGGGGGCCATCTGCTCTGTATCCATGCATGTAGTAAGATAAAATTTAATCCTGTGGGACCCTGACTTCTGGTAAAAGGAATTAGACTCACTTTTCTCAAAATTTTAGGCTCATTAAACCTCTATCCAACACTTTAAGTACAATATATTTAAAGCTTAGGTTTGGGCTCACTTCTAGATCTTCCCAAATTTGTAAAGTACAATGTACTCAATGTACTACATGAATCACATATGGAACAGGTATCTATTTGCTACATGTATTCACAAGGCCAAACTAGGAACTGATCGAACATCTTGAAATAAGATTCAATAATAATTTATAAGTATCATTAAAATTTCTTGGAAAGCTAATACTTAAAACGCATAAGAACAAAAAGCAATTTATGGGTCTAATTACCAATGGGTATTCAGCACAAATTTCACCTTGACTCTGAACTGTCCAAACAACTGTTCATGTTTTCTTCCAGTGGTTATTTTCTCCAATGAAAAAACATCTTTTGTCACCAGTTATCTTCAAGTCTGAATATGTCCATCTCCAGAATAATGTTCAGCCATCTATTCAAGAAAAAGAACATCAAGTGGAAAGATATCAGAATACTGATACTGGGAATACTTTTTGGTGGAAGTGAATCAAAAAAGAAAGTGAGCTGGAAGATATCTTTTCTTTTAATTGGCTAAAGACCCTGCTCTCCTGCTGCTATTATGGAGAAAGGCAGAAATAAAGGACTACTCAGGATTTTCACTACACTAAAGCACTAAGTCCTTTTAGCACTGCTTCTCATGGTTACAAACAGGCAAGAGCTATTTTAACAGATGTTCTAGTTACAAAGAAAAAAATCACTATTAATTAAGTAAATGCAAATTAAAACAACTCTGAGGTACCACTGACATATTAGATTGTCTAATGTGACAGAAAGGGAAAATGGCAAATGCTTGGTGATGGGAGAGAAGGCAAAGGGGGCATATGTGAGATAGACAAACTAATGCATTGTTGGCAAAATTGTGAACTGGTCCAGCTGTTCTGGAGAAAGATTTGGAGTTATGGCCAAATATGGCTATGAAAACTGTGTATACTGTTTGAGCCAGAAATGCCACTACTTGATCTATAAACCAAAAGGATTAAATAAATGGAAAAAGGATCTATGTGTACAAAAATATTTCTGGCAGCTCTTTTTGTGATAGCAAAGAATTGGAAATTGAGGGTATGGTCATCAATTGGGGAATGACTGAATAAGTCATGGTATATGATTGCGATAGAATACTATTGTTCTATAAGAAATAATGAACAGGATGCTTTCAAAAAAACATGAGAGGGGCAGCTAAGTAGCACAGTGGATAGAGAACCAGTCCTGAAGTAAGGAGGACCTGAGTTCAAATTTGGGTTCAGACACTTAATGCATCCTAGCTGTGTGACCCTAGGCAAGTTATTTAACCCAATTGCCTCAGAGGGAGGAAAAAAAAAACATGGGAAGACATATATGAATTGCTACAAACCAGGAGAACATTGCACACAGTAATAGCAATATTGTAATAATGACCAACTATGAAAGACAACTACTCAAGACTGATCCAAGGCAATTCCAAAGGACTCATGATAAAAAAAAAAAAAAACTACTATCCACCTCCAGAGAACTGATGAACTCTGAAGATTAGAGTATTATATATATATATATATATATATATATATATATATATATATATATATATATATATAATATTTTTTAGTGTTTTTCAACATGGCTGATATGGAAATATGTTTTTTATGATGTTCCATGTATATTTCTTGCTTTCTCATTGGGTGGGGAAAGATGAAAGAAAGAGAAAATTCGGAACTCAAAATTTTTAAATGAATGGTTAAAATAAATAATAATTTTTTAAAGAAAAAAAAAGATACCCTGTTTAACCCCTGTTAAATATTAACATTAAAATTAATATTTCTGATGAACAGGTTGGTTTTAGAAAACAGTGGAAAGACTTACATGAACTAATGGTGAATGAAGTGAGCAGAACCAGGAAACCATTGTACACAGTAACAAGATTATGTGATGCAGGACAAAATAGTCTATGACTATAGTAATTTAGCATTTGACAAACCCTCAAACCCCAGCTTTTGGGATAAGAATTCACTATTTGACAAAAACTACTGGGAAAATTGCAAATTAGTATGGCAGAAACTAGACATTAACCTACACCTGACACCCTATACCAAGATAAGGTATCACAGAATATTAAATATCAAAGAATGATATCATAAACAAATTAGAAGAACATAGGATAGTTTACCTCTCAGATCTGTGGAGGAGGAAGGAATTTGTGACCAAAGAACTAGAAATCATTATTGACCACAAAATAGATAATTTTGATTATATTAAATTAAAAAGGTTTCATACAAACAAAACTAATGCAAACAAGATTAGAAGAGAAGCAATAAACTGGGAAAACATTTTCACATTTGAGTATTCTGATAAAGGCCTCATTTCTAAAATATATAGAGAACTGACCCAAATTTATAAGAATTTAAGCCTTTCTTCAATAGACAAATGGTCAAAGGATATGAACAGACAATTTTCAGATGAAGAAATTGAAACCATCTCTTATTGTATGAAAAGGTCCTCTAACTCATTATTTGTCAGAGAAATACAAATTAAAACAACTCTGAGATACCACTACATACCTCTTAGATTGGCTTAGATGACAGGAAAAAATAATGACAAATGTTTGAGGGGGTGTAGGAAAATATGCTGATGCAGTGTTGGTAGAATTGTGAATGGATTCAACTATTCTGGAGAACAATTTGGAATTATTCCCAGAGGGTTATCAAGCTGTGCATATCCTTTGACCCAGCAGTGTTTCTATTGGTCTTAGATCCCAAAGAGATATTAAAGAAGGGAAAGGGACCCACATGTGCAAAAATGTTTGTGGCAGCCCTCTTTGTAGTAGCTAGAAACTGGAAACTAAGTGGATGCCCTTCAGTTGGAGAATGGCTGAATAATTATGGTATATGAATGTTATGGAATATTATTGTTCTATAAGAAATGATCAGGAGGATGATTTTAGAAAGGCCTGGAGAGACTTACATGAACTGATGCTAAGTTAAATGAGCAGATCCAGGAGATCATTATACACAGCAACAGCAATATTATACAGATGATCAAATAACTTCAACAATGAGATGATTCAGACCAGTTCCAATGGTCTTGTGATCAAAAGAGCCATCTACACCCAGAGAGAGGACTGTGGGAACTGAGTGTAGTTCACAACACAGCATTCTCACTCTTTTTGTTGTTATTTGCTTGCATTTTATTTTCTTCATCATTTTCTTTTCTGGTTTGATTTGATTTTTCTTGTACAGCAAAATTGTATAAATTGTATTAATATGTATGCATATATTGGATTTAACATATATTTCTACCATGTTTAACATATGTTAATTAGACTACTTGTCATCTGGGAGGGGAGAAGGTGGGGAAAAACTGAAACACAAGATTTTTTTACAAGGGCTAATGTTACAGAATTATCTATGCACATGTTTTGAAAAATTAAAGCTTTGAAAAAGCTTTAATAAAATAAAAGATCATGTGATGATTAACTTGATGTACTTAACTCTTTTCAACAATGAAGTTATTGGAGGTAATTCCAAGAGATTTGTAATTAGAAAATGCCATCAGCATTCAAAGAGATTATGGACACTATGGATCAAAGCATAGTATTTTCACCTTTTTTTGTGGTTATTTGTTTGCTTGTTTTTTCTTTCTCATTTTTTCCCTTTTGATCCAATTTTTATTATACAGCATGATAAATTTGGAAATATGTTTAGAAGAATTACACATGTTTAACCTATATTGGTTTGCTTGCTATCTTGAGAAGATGGAAGTTGGGAGAGAGGAAGAAATTTTTGGAACACAAGTTTTACAAAGGTAAATGTTGAAAACTATCTTTGCATGTATTTGGAAAAATAAAATACTATTTGAAAAAAAAGTATTTAAATATTTTCAATTAGATTGATAAGACAAGATGTGTGTGGAGACCTTAGCAACAACCCCTTCTCTATCTTACCTTCCACCCTTCAGGGAAAAAAAAAAATTGGAATTTTTTTTTTTATTTAATAGCCTTTTATTTACAGGATATATACATGGGTAACTTTACAGCATTAACAATTGCCAAACCTCTTGTTCCAATTTTTCACCTCTTACCCCCCCCACCCCCTCCCCTAGATGGCAGGATGACCAGTAGATGTTAAATATATTAAAATATAACTTAGATACACAATAAGTATACATGACCAAAACATTCTTTTGCTGTACAAAAAGAATCAGACTCTGAATTATTGTACAATTAGCTTGTGAAGGAAATCAAAAATGCATGTGTGCATAAATATAGGGATTGGGAATTCAATGTAATGGTTTAGTCATCTCCCAGAGTTCTTTTTCTGGGCATAGCTAGTTCAGTTCATTACTGCTCCATTAGAAATGATTTGGTTGATCTCGTTGCTGAGGATGGCCTGATCCATCAGAACTGGTCATCATCTAGTATTGTTGTTGAAGTATATAATGATCTCCTGGTCCTGCTCATTTCACTCAGCATCAGTTCGTGTAAGTCTCTCCAGGCCTTTCTGAAATCATCCTGTTGGTCATTTCTTACAGAACAGTAATAAAAAATTGGAATTTTGAAGTCAAAAAGACACTTTATAATAGATGAATTTTCCATTCAAACATTTAATCTGCATACATATATCTCCTAGATATTTTAGGAAAATAAAAAGTATCATGAAAACCACATCAAAGTTTCTGACCCAGAGAATGTTTCAGAAGTCTAGTCTAATAGAAATGGAAATATATAAATGCTATGTGAGAAGTAGCACTTTCTGTTATCTGCAAAATAAGGTTTTAACATTGGAAAAACATTGATAATCCTCTACATAAATTGACTTCAGTGATCTTTTCAATCTTCACAATCTATTGTCTGTTCTCTGAACAAAACTGTACTATATACTTTTCTTTGCTCCTAATCATATCTTTTCTTCTATCCAATTCCTTTCTTCCCACTTTAGTCTCCCCATTTCAATTTATGAAGCTTTTCTTAGGTACTACAACTTATAATATTTTCCTCCCATGAATTCATAACACTTAGTTAAATATGCTTCATTCATTTAGTATGTGCCTCAATGTTATGGAAAAGGTGCTAGACTAAGTCAAAAAACTTTGACTCAGAGCTGCACTAAACTATTTACTAGTTATACCTGTCTTAAACAAGACTCTTCAATAAGATGGAAATAATAGATGCTTTGCTTTCCAATGGCAGGAGCATCAAAACAGAATTATGTAAAAGTACTTTGGAAACTGCTACACACATGTAAGATAAATTTTATTATTGATCCAATTGACAGCAAGCTCTTTGAGGTCATAACTGTCAGTTTCCTCTTCAGTTCCTATCACATAGTACATACTCAATAAATAGGTTATTGAATAAGTTTTATCCTCTCAGAAATACTTCTCCAATTTGTGCTCAAACTTACAAAGTAATCCCCAAGCAGGTGGCTATTGCTCCTAGCAGAGTACCCCATGGATCTTCACATTATAACTCATAAAACTCTCAACGAATCCCCATTAACAGAGATTCAAAAGATAAAATTAACAAAGGGATTTCTTTGGATAGCATAATAAGAAAAGTACCTATAAAACATTCTCTCCATAAGCCTGAGGTATATACAGTACCCATAGAAAGAAAGAACATGAAATATAATAACTGACATTTTGGGAACTCGTGTGGCCAAAGCATTTCACTGCTGCAAAACTGTGGGACCTCACTGTCCTTCCTCTCCCTGAAATACTTTTTCTATAGCCTAGCTCTTGATTGTCAGGTCCACTTCAATTTTAAACCCAAAGCTGGCTTTCTTTAGTCCTGGTTGCCAAAAGCTGATTCAAAAGCTGATTCCAGCTTCAAGTGATGCTGTGCATTTCTGAGAAGTATGCCTCTTTCAGCTGTGCTTCAAACTCTCTTTAACTGATACTCTGATTATTTATGGGGATTTCTTTCTTGAAAAGTAGCTCTACTACTAAATATCATGGCTGATGGGAAAGTGAGAAAGGAGAGAGAAACCTCTTCCTCTTCTCCCTTGTCATTTCCTCTTCAGAGTTTAGCTTCTTTCTCAAGTGCAGGCTTCTGCCAGAACTAACTCAAACTCTCCAATTTTTAAGACAGCATTGGTGTTGTGGCAGTCATTGTTCCTTTCCAACTCAACCAGAGAAAGAAGTGCTCATGCTTAGAAAGGAGCCATAGGATGTTAAGAAATTCTAACTCAACATAAACATATTAATCAATCAATATTTATTATGCCTTTTCATGTCAAGAAATGTACTAAGCAAAGGGGATACAAAAAGAAACAAAGGACAGTACTTGTCCTTAATGAGTTTACAATCATAAATGCAATCTAAGCTAAATTCAGGAAAAGTAGGAAATAATTAACAGAAGAAAGGCATTCAAAATAATAGGGGACAGGGAAAGCTTCATGTAGAAGGTTGGATGTAAGTTAGGTCTTAAAGGAATCTAAGGAGGTCAGGACAGAGGGAGGGAGGAGGAAGGAGAATATTCCAGTCAAAGAGCATGGCAAGAGAAAATGCCAAGAGCCAAAAGCTGGAGGGTCTTGTTTGTGGAAGAGCCAGGAGGTTGAAGTCTCTGGGTCAAAGAGTACCTGTCGTTGCAAAGTAAGTTGTAAAAAAGCTAGAAAAGTAGGATGAGGCTAGTCCTTATAAAGGATTTTGAATGCCAAACAGAGTAATTTGCATTTGTATCTGGAAAAAATAGAAAGCCACCAGAGTTTATTATAGGGAAGGTGACATGATCAGCTATGAACTTTAGAAAAATTACTTTAGTGGCTTAATAGAGAATGGATTGACCATGAAGCATAATAACCAAATTGATGTTTTAAAAAAGAAGACGGTTTATGGATTCCATTCTTTAAATGTTTCACATTTGACCATTGATATTTTTCCTTAGGATAAAAATAAACTGTATTGAAAGATAGAAATAAATAGGAACTCTTTCTTTGGATCCTGAGGTCTAACAGAGTGCCCGAAATTGCATAATATCATAGAAAGAACCTAGGATTTGTTAGATAACCTGGGATCAAGTGCTGGTTCTGTCACTTGTTAACTTTGTGACTTGGAGAAAATCCTTTTTGGACTCTGGAGGACCAGTTTTCTCATTTGTAAAATGAGGGGGCTATACTCAGTGTTTTCTAAGGTCCTTTTCTATTTCTAAATCCTATAATCTATAAAATGGTGATAATGATTGCCTGCAATACCTGTCTCACTGAGAGATTTTTGAGAACGAAAAAATAAAATGCATGAAAATTGTTTTGTAAACTGTAAAGTGCTAATCAAGTGTCAATTATTATTATTATTATGGTTGTTGAATAAATGCATGAACCAAGTCTTTAACTACATGCATCTAATAATCATATTTTGAACCTAACTTATTCAGCCTCTTTCACCTACAAATTGCAAAGTGCCTTCAAGCAAAGACAATACATGCCATTATCTTACCTTTACTGAGCTAAGTGATTAGCTCAAGGCCAAGCAGAGAGGTGATGCACTACAAGTGCAGAATGAGAGATATTTTCAGACAAGGCCCATCTGTGAGTTTGTTTTGCTTGACTACCCTTATTTATTATAAGAGAGGGCCTTTTGTCTGGGGGAGAATCATGAAGATGAAATAACAGTGAAACCCCCATAAGTAGAAAAGAAGATCAATGAAATATTTTTAAAAGACACAGAAAGAATAAAATAGTATTTAGAAGGAAACACATAGAAGCAGAGTAATGCTAAAATCACTATTCCAAATTTAACATAAATCTAAAAAAATAAGCTCTATGTTGTAGTCATCTACTTTTTCTTTCTCCATATAAGGATGTGTTCATCTTTGTTGATATTTGTAAAGTTCATAATGATAACACACACACAAAAGGTTTTCATCCATTCAAGGAGGAGGACACCATGGTGACTCAGGGCACTAACCCTGGTGTCAGGTGGACTAAGGTTGTCTTATATCATACAGACTAACTGGGTAACCATAAGCAACTTTCAGAGTCTGGATTTCCTCATCACTAAAATTAATATAAGACTGATAGTACCTATCTTAATGTGTTTGTTTTGAGGTTCAGATAAGGTAATATATGTAAATTGCTAGATGAATATCATCTCTTACTGTTATTATTTTCTTTTTTTTCAGATGTAGCTCTGTACTTCCCTGGAAGGTACATTGATTTTTTTTTCTGTTATTATTGTCAAAGACCTACCTTGGGAGTGCACGAGGCTTTTCCCAGTCTGTTTTTGCAGCTCTTGCAAAATCTCATAGGATCATCAATTTAAGAGTTCGAAGGGACTTTACAAGCCATCTATCCAATACAGTCATTTTAAAGACAAAGAAACCAGAACCCAGAGAAGTTGTATAATTAATTCAAGGTCATACAGGTAATAATTAGCAGAGCTAAGACAAGAGAAAGGATAACAAAATAGTGAAGAAAAATGTCAAAGGATTGGGAATGGGAAAATGAGGGTGTTAGATAACTAGCTGCATGCTGTGAAACCATAAGCATGTTACTATCTGAGTTTTTGGTCACTTATTTGTAAATTTCGGCTAACATTTGCACTACCTACTTCATGGGATTGTTGTAATCAAAAATTTGGAAACCTTAAAATGTTATAGACATATGAATTACTATTTCACAATTTTGCTTGTACCTGATCTAATCACAAAGAAAGAAGTTGGGAAAGTCCCATTAAAGAGAAAATAACTCCCTCAGGACATTAAGATATGTAAGAGTAACACTATAGAACAGCCCCAGATTTCATAATCAAATCAGGGGCTTCAGCTAGGAAAATAAAATAAAAGAAAGGCAGTGATTTCCAAATCCTTCCTTGGCAAGATAGAGAATTTAGTGGAATGATTTGCTCATTGCTACCTTCCTGCCCAGTTCTATTACAATAACCCATCACTTTTCTCCAGTTCCCATCTTCCTACTCATACTCCATTGTCAGAGCAGGATTCCTTCTGCTCCCTTTCAAGCCTTTCCAGAAAACACACCTCTTCCTTTAAGTTCTTTAATTGAAGTCATATCCCATTGAAAGATTACCCCTCCCACCCTCTGAAGTACAACATCCAAGTATCTTTCCAACAGAGATGAAGCCACCTACTTGGCTGCTGACTTTTTTGTTTGTTTGTTTGATTGAACTCGTTGTCTAATATAGGCCAGAGGCCTATGGGGCAAGGGCTGTACCCTCTTTTCTGTTTTGTGCAGAGCCAAGTTGACTTTTGGCATTCTGCTAAAAACAACAATAACAATAATAATCATAGTATGTCAGGAGGGGGTGTGGAAGGGTGTGGTTGGGACTAAAATTAGAGACTTAAAATAAGTGCTAAGAGATGGAAGAAAAATTAGTGGACTCCCAGTAATGTGTGAGTGTGTGTGTGTGTGTGTGTGTGTGTGCATGAGCCACTTGAAAGTGCTAAACATATTTTGGGGGAAGAGCAGTCAGATGGAGCATTATGACTGGAACCTAAATATGGAGATGTTTAGATTAGACAGAAGTAAAGCATCTTAACAGCAAAGGCAAACTGTCAAAAGAAGGAACTGCTGGCTGGGCTAATTATGGCTAACTCATTAGAGCTGTTCAAAAATAATCTGGAAGGATTTCAAGAGTGTTTAAGAATAGTGGAAAGTCCTCTGTGATTGGGGAAGCTGTATTTGTTCATTTATAAAGCTTCTTCTGATTCCCATCTGCCTAGATTTGGGACTTCTCTGTGAGTACTGACCTTTCCTTCTTCCCCTTTCTTTCATTCTCTCATACTAGTAAATATAGCTGGCCTTGAAGTAAAGAAAACTGGGTTCAAGTACTGCTTCTGGTAATTAAGTGGTTGGATGACCTTGTACAAATTACATAATCACACAGGGATGCCAGGTAACTCTGTAAACCCACAATTTGCTGAGAGTATGTCGAGTTGTAAAGGCAGTTTTCTTTTTCAGGTTTTCCTTATGAAACCATGAGGGGAAAAAAAGAAAGAAAAAGAAGGGAGGAAAGAAGAAGGGAAGGAAAGAAGGAAAGAAGGAAGAAAGGAAGGAAAGAAGGAAGGAAGGAAGGAAGGAAGGAAGGAAGGAAGGAAGGAAGGAAGGAAGGAAGGAAGGAAGGAAGGAAGGAAGGAAGGAAGAAAGGAAGAAAGAAAGAAAGAAAGAAAGAAAGAAAGAAAGAAAGAAAGAAAGAAAGAAAGAGAAAAAAAAAAGAAATTTCTTCAGAAAAGCCCTCTAAGACAGCTAAATAACAATAATACTATTCCTATTTTGAGGACGAAGAGAATGAGGCTGAAAAAGAGGTGAAGTGATGTCCCTTCAGTTCTGTAAGTATTGAATATAAAAAACCTACAGACATAGCCAGGTTCCTTGTCTCCAAGTGCAGTGCTCTCTTCCATAACTTATTGCTTCTCACCACATCTTTTTCCAAGCTTAGAGTCAACATCCAAAATCAAGGAATCATAGAATGTGAAAACTGGAAAAGACCCTGAAGATAATTTAATCCATCTCTTTCATTTTACAGATGAATAAATTGAGATTCAGAGAGTTGAGTGATTTGCCCAAGGCCACACAAGAAGCCAAGATTTCTGAAATCTCTTGGTAACTAAAGATTTGGCCAAGACACTTTCAGTCTAAGATACCTGACTCCAGTTAAAATAATTTGCTTTCTAGCCTATGGCAAAGAGTCCCCAGTTTATGTGAATGTCCACCAGTTTAATGTACACACACACACACACACACACACACACATATATATATATATACTTTTTTTTTAAATACAAAATCATTTCTATAGGATTTTTTCACACTGAGAACTTTGAAGTCTAAAGGATCTCTTAGTGTCCTGGACAGAGATTTAAACTGTGAATTTAAAATGTTGAATTTTGTTTATTTACAACTAGTTGTCTTCCATCTGCCTTTCCCCTGCATGAAATTAACATACATACACAACAGAACAGTAATGACTGATCATTGATCTTTTTCATGAAACAAAATTAGGAGGAAAAGGCAATTTAAAGAAATGGGTGGGGGGATAGAAATTATATGGAAGTGTTGGTTAGAAGATGGTAGTGTGGGGAAGAGCATATAAAGTGAAACCTTGTTACAGAGTTTTTGTTTTTGTTTTGTTTTTTAATCAGCTCTTCATCAGTGCAAGTCCTAGCCCCAGTTCTTTATTTCACAGAGTGAAGGCTTGACTACTGAATCCAGCTTACTGGTTTAAGTCCCTAGTGCTGAAATTCATAGCACAAAATGCCAGCATGGACCCCATCACCATAGAGTTGTCACTATTTGCAACATGCCCCCCTCTTAGTTCCATTTTCCCTTTTTCCTTCTTCCTGCAGTCCTTTCAAAAGCTCCCATCCCAGCAGAAACTGTACCCTTACCCCAGAATAAAAAAAGAAACCATCTCTCTCAGGATTGGGAAAACTCCTGTCCCTATGGGTCTACAAATCCAAGAATTCAGTTAGATCTCAAAACTCATTTCAGATATATATGTAAATACTCACTTACATTGCTGATTTCCCCCATATCCTTCCCTCTATTCCCTTTCAGAAAGCCATTGAGCTCATCATGGTTCAGAAAACCATAGAGAAGAGAGACAGAGAGACAGAGACACACACAGAGAGACAGAGAGATCCAGATACAGAGAGAAGGAAGAAGGGAAAAAGGGAAGAGAATAAAAGGAAGGAAGGAAGGAAGAAAAGAAGGAAGGAAGGAAGCAAGGAAGGAAGGAAGGAAAAAAAGAAGGAAAGAAGGAAGGAAGGAAGCAAGGAAGCAAGGAAGGAAGGAAGGAAGGAAGGAAAAGAAAGAAAGAAGAAAGAAAAAAAAGTAAAGGGGGGAAGGTGAACAAAACCAATAAATATAATGAAAAAGTTCGGCATTATGTGCAACATTCTATGAATGGTCTTGAGGATCCCCACCTATGCAAAGGAGCAATGGAGGAAGGAATTTCTTCTTATATCTCTTTTTTTGAAGATGAAGCTTAATCGTTATGATTTCATAGCATTCAATTTTAGTTTTGTTTTGATACTTTTTTTCCCATTTATATTGCTATAGTAATTGTGTATATTGGTTTCCTGGTTCTACTTACTTAACTTTACAATTCATACAATTTTCTCCATACTTTCTGTATTCCTCATGCTCATCTTTTTAGTAAAAAAGAATAATTTTAGTAAAAAAAATAATGTTCCTGTACCACAATTTGTTTAGTTATTTTCAATTGATTCACTAGATGTGAAAAATCTGTGTTTCCCTCTGTCTCTCTTGCTCTCTCTCACACACACACATACAGACACACACACACAAAGTGATGCTATAAATATTTCAATGTCTACGAAGCCCCTCTTTTTGTCATTTATCTCTTTGATGTATATACTCAGAAGTGGAATCTTTGAATCAAAGGGTATGGATATCTTAGTCACTTTATTTGCACCATTCAAAATTGTGTCCATAATAGTTGAACTGATTCTCAGCTCTGTCAACAATTCAGTAATTTATTTTTCTCTCCACAAACCTTTCCAACATTAACTGTTCTCATCTTTACCAGTTTGTTAGGTAAAAGTCTTATGATCTTTTCCATTGGTAAGTGATATGACTAAGTCAGGCTTTCTAAGCCTGAATTTCCAGACAGAAAATGCATCATAGTGTCCCAAAGGCATAGAGGGTGTGGCAATCTGAAAAATTCCAATTAATGGAATTGTCCATCCTTTTTTTTTTTTTTAATTTCTTTTTTTCTTTCTTCTTCTTCCTTTAATAGTTTTGAGCCAAATGTTTAATTTACCCTCTCCCCTGGCACCCATCACCACCATTGCTACCATCAGAGCCAGATGCACCATGCAAATGTTGGAATAAATAAGTAAGGCTCAGACAAACAAGCAGGGAAAACACAATTAGGCAAAGCAAACAGAGAAGAGGAAGTGGTGAACATCCCACAAGGGGAAGGTCAAAGTCTTAGGGAGCCCACCTGCTATGAATTTCATTGAAGCCCATTGAAAATCATCCGTGTGGGTCCACTCAGTTCCTCTTAATAACATCCATATGGAAATACAGACATGAGGAAAATCTACAAATGGAAACGTTAGAGCATGGCGAATCAAAAGAGTAATGAACCCCAAAGGCAGAGGGAAGTGGTGAGTTGGGCATGTGTGTGTGTGTGTCTGTGTGTATTGTGTGTGCACAGAGGGAAAAGATTCCTCCTTCTTAAACCATGATAAATTTCTGACTTTTCACACATGTGAAAGATTGTGCTGTAGATGGACCACACTGCCAACAGAAACTGCTGCAGGGATCAGGAAACCAAGCTCTCCAAACAGAACTTATTATCTTGCAATCTGCAACCTGACTATTGGCAGAGTCAGCCATCAGGAGCTACAGTAACCAGCTCAATCCCCGAAGAAAGGAAGGAGAGGGAAAGGCCAGGATTTGAATGAGCACTTTCTTCTCAGGGACTGCTCAGATCACTGATGGAAAGAACAATCTCTGTACAGTATCCTCTCACCCCACCCACAGCCTGAGTATAAACAAGATAACAGATTCAGAGCTGGAAGGAAAAGGGAATAAGTCTACTATGTAACAGGCTCTTTGTTAAGCATTTTACAAATATTATCTCATTTGATCCTCATGACACAAGATAGGTCCTCTTATCCCCATTTTATAGTGGAGGAACCTGAGGCAGAGCTTAAGTAACTTTTCCAGAGTCACACAGCTAGTAAGAATGAAAAGTCAAAAGAAACTTAGAAGATTGTTGAGTCTGACTCCCTTATTTTATAGATAAGATTGAAACCCAGAAAGAATTGCTTTGACCAAGGGCACAGAGATGACACAGTGACTATATAGATAATACAGGATTCAAACATAGGTCTTCTGACTCCATACCAGTGATCTTTCCTTTAGGTTGTATTAAGCAGCATATATCAAATTCTCCACTGCCTCAACAGTTTAGACTTGTTGTCCTAGTGTTCTCCAGAAAGAAATAAGCAGATTTATGACATGGTATACAAGTGCAGCTGCCCGATAGTAACCACTGCTTTGGACTGGTTCATACCCTAATAATAAGTTTTACATACTAAAGTAAGAATTGACTAAACTACATAATCATTGATAACCCAGAGCTTAATCACTGAATCACCTGACTTTTTCTACCTTATCACTATACTCTCCTACCTCTGACCCCCTTTTCAGCTCCCTTTTAGGTATGGTCACCTCCCATTGATATATAAGCTTTTTATGGAGAGATACTGGTTTTCTTTCTTCTTGTATTTGTAGTATCAGAGTTTAGTACATGCCTCATTTTTAAAAATCATTCTTTGGTCTTATCTAACTCTTTGTGATCCCATATATAATTTTCTTGGCAAAGATACTAGAGTGGTTTGTCATTTCCTTTCCCAACTCAATTTATAGATGAGCAAACTGAGGCAAATAAGGTTAAATAACTTACCCAGGATCACACAACTTTCTGAGCCTACATCTGAGTCTATACACTAGGCTACTTAACTGCTCTCAGTTCCTCATACATACTATTTAATAAATGTTTTATTTATAATAATCCACTTCAAAAAAAGAGAATTATCACATTGTGTTTTAAATTTTACAAATCTCCTAGTAAGATTAGACAGTGTGTGTTTTTAATCCCCATTTTAAAGATGGGGAAACTAAGGCACAGAATAGATAGTGAATGTTATTGAAGAATCTTAAGCTAAATGTCTGGAATCCAAATCCAGTGTTCTTTCCATTCTGCCACACTGCCTCAAAAATCAGTTTTGTTTACCTCACCCTAAACAGAAGGAACTGCTAAAACACTCCCAAATTCTCTTTTAAGATCTCCAGGAAGGGGAAACCTAATAGCTTTCAATGTAACCCATTCCACTTTTGTACAATTATAGCTGTTATGAAATTTTCCTTATACTCATGTCTAAATTGTCTCTGTAGCTTCCACCTATTGGAAAGTGTGGCCAAAGAAATTGTTATCAGGAGGAAATCAAGGCTTAATATGAATAAGAAGATGGAAGGAACAGGAAAGACAAAGATTTAAAATAATATCTGGTCTTTTACCCATGGAACAGGCATTCCAGAGAGCATAGTGAAAAGGTTAGTTAACTTTAGAGAGGAAGTTTGGAGAAATTAGGTTAAGGGGTATGGAATAAGAGATCAGTCAGTGGGTGGAGGTATGTTAATAATTGAAGAATGAATTTTTCATTGTCCACAGGGGTTTTTTACCTTACAAAAAGTTATATCTGGGCATAAGGCAACAGTGGACAATTAGAAAGTGGCCAGAGAGAGTGACTAGAGCATGATATAATATCATGGGTAAGACAAATCTTTACAAAATAAACTTAATCCTTATGTAACAGTCCTTCAAATATTTAAATACATCTCTCCTATGCCTACTAGATCTCCTTTCCTACAAGGTAATTATCCAAAATTTCTTCAATCAATTCTCTTTATGCTCTTTCAGGCAGTTCATTATCCAGGTTGCCCTACTCTGGCCATACTAAGTTTCACAACATCCCTCCTACAATGAGGGATCTAGAATTGAACAAAATACTTTAAATGTGGTCTAACCAAGGCAGGATTATCTCTTCTCTTGTTCTTGGTGATAATAACACAACCCAAGATATTGCTACAATTCAATTTCCACATAATTGCAAAAGTAATTTTCTGAAAAAAAAAAAAAAAAAAGAAGGACCTGATCAAGTTGCTACTCCTGCCAACCAACTCTTATGGCTTTCTATTACTTCCAAGATCAAATACAAACTCCTCTATTTGGCATTTAAATTACTTCATAACCCAGCCCCTTCCTAATGTTCCTGTCTTCTTACACATTATTTTCCTTCTTATACCCTCTAATCCAATCATTCTGACCTATTCTAGGTTTACTTCCATGTCTTTGCACTGACTGAACTTCATACCTTCATACACTCTCTCTTAATCTTTGCCTCTTAGAATACCTGAATCCAAGATTCAGCTCAAGTGCTACCTTCTATATGAAATTTTTCCTAAATTCCCTCTGGCTGTTAATTTCCTCAATCTCAAAAACTATGTAATAATTTTATAAGTATTACATATACTTAGTGAGAGTAGGGACTCATCATATGTGTCCTTGTATTTTCAGTGTTTAGGAGATTAATAGACACATAGTAACAGATGTTTGTTGATTGATTAGGTTTTATTTGTTGGTTTGAGGTTATTGGTTTTTTTTATTTTTATTTATTTTTTTTTTTGGACAACATATCACAGTGTTTATTCGTAGTGAGTCCATTAAAAACCTCAGGATTTTTTTTTGAAAAAATATTTTTGTTCATTTGAACTTTGCAAATATCAGCAAAAGTTTTAGGTAAAAACAATGAATATTCATTATGTAAAAATTGTTAGAGATTTAAAAATTATATAATATATTCATAATATTAGTTCTAAAGTTGCTTCATTTCCCCTGAGTTTCCTTGTATTCTGTGTTGTGCAATTTTA
Organism: Sarcophilus harrisii; assembly: GCF_902635505.1. Classification (NCBI taxonomy): domain Eukaryota; kingdom Metazoa; phylum Chordata; class Mammalia; order Dasyuromorphia; family Dasyuridae; genus Sarcophilus; species Sarcophilus harrisii. Next base: position 234,787,832 of record NC_045426.1, on the reverse strand, counting down.
ATGTTTCATTGCCACTCTTCAATTTTACAACAAACAATCTCATTGTTCCACTCACACAAAAATTTTTTTAAAAATCCTTTGTAACCAATAAGCATAGTCAAATAAAGCAAATCACACATTACCTATGTCTTAAAATGTATTTATTATTCTTCCCCTCTAGTCAAGGTGTGCTGGGAATATTTCAAACTGTTTCATGAAAGCCAAATGTTAAATTTTCAGTGGGAGCATTTTTACACTTAAGAAATGGTCAAATGATGCAATTCAGGGATTTATTTGTTGTTTTGTTGATTTTCTAGACTTAGGAAATTAATTGAGAAATCTTAATAATTCAGAGCAAAATTAAAAGCCTGTCAAGCATTTTTTTTCTTTCAGAGAGCCAGTTAGCAAACATTTACCAGCATATCACTCCCTCTAGTTCATCATCTCTCTGTCAAGAGGTGAGAAACATGCTTTATTATCTAGGCATTCTCTGGAATGATTATTGACCATTATGTTAATTGGAGTTCTTAAGTCTTTCACCAGACATCTAGGTCTGTAGACAGTGCTGGGCCTGGAGTCAGTGAATTCCCTCAGACACTCCCTATTTGCCTCAGTTTCCTCATTTGGAAAATGCTCTGGAAAAGGAAATGGTAAACCACTTCAGCATCTTTGCGAAGAAAAGCCCAAATAATGTCATGAAGGGTCAGATATGATTAAAAAGTGACTGAAAAATAAAGTCTTTTAGAGTGTTTTTCTTAACAAAGAAAAATCCACTTCTGTCCACTTCACTTTATTTCAGGTCATATAAATCCTCTCAGGCTTCCCTGAATCTGCCCAGTTTGACTTTTTAATCATTAGGATTAAATTTTGGGGGCTTTATTTAATTTTTAAACCTATTTTCAAAAAATCCAAATGATTATAATTGTTGTATTGCAATTAGAAAAAGAAAAAAGTTGATATTTCCATATTTATGTGTTTTATATACTAGTGCATGTTCATTTTTAAGATACCATAATCTTTGAGAGATGTGTGCACTCTATTCTATTCTCATTCAGTAATTACCAGACAACTATCATATATCACTTTTCTAAAGTTTATTCAGATGCTTAATTTAGGATTATAAGAAATAGTGTCAGAAGAAACCAAATAGACATCATTCATCCAATTTCAATAAATGGTAAAGTCAGGATTCAAAATCTGCTTACATGACTCTAACTTAAGCATTCTTGTCACATACCACAATATCTCTTTCTTGACCATGTTTCATTGAATTATTATATTTTCTTTAAGCATATGTCTAAGATCATGTCTGCTACCATTTTATTTTGTTTTAGCTTTTACAAAGTGAAATTTACTTAGAGAATGTAATAAGAACAGAAGTAGAAACATTTTCCCTCAATACCTCAGGGATATACCCTTTTCTCATTTCATGTTCATATGATACATAGTTTCTAGATAGCATTGATTCCACCAAATTTCAGGTAATGTAACATGACTGCTGTATATCTGCGTCTCAGAGATTGGAAGGCTAGGTTTTGAATATTGCATATGGCTCTGCAGGGCATGGTTGATGGGCTCATTGAAAAACCTACCTTGGTTCTATTTTCAAACTCCCCAGACTCTCTAGATTCTCTGGACTTCTGAAATCTCAAAAACCCTACTCTCCTGTTCTTTTAGAATTTATATCTAGATCTTCCAGATTAATTACCTTTATCTAAAATCTCTGCTTCCAATACTGAAACTAGTATTTACCAAAGCACATATTGATCTGGCCTGAGGGAGAAAGGTCCCAAATTCTTCCCTTTACAGCATTGTTGTACCCATATTTACAAAGAAAGTGAAGGTGTTAGAAAGAAAGGTAATTAACCCTAATCATTTACAGTTTCAGGTTATATGCTTGGACTCCACTGTCCATCCTTTCATCCACTTGCTTGGACCCTAGTCACTGGTTCTTATATTTTATTTATTTTTATTCCTCCCTTTTTGATGCATCCTTTCAAATTCAAACTTGTATCCGAATTGTGAGAAATAGTAAGATCACCTTCTTTGTCCTCATTTCTTATCTAGAGTATTTTTCCTTTCTTTTTCTTTCTTCTCTTAAGACTATCAACCCCCCTCTCCCTCCACACACACACCCTAATCCTTGCCCCTCAATCTTAGAAAGTAAGTTATTCTTAGTTAAAAACCTTTCTTTATGTTTTATCTTTTGAAATATTACATTCCAAGAATTTCTCCTTTTCATAATCCTATCTGCCAAAACTTGCATGAACCTGACGATGATTCCATGGTAATTAAACTATATTTCTGACTGCTTGTAATATTTTTTCTTTTTGACTGGAAAATTCCATATTTTTGACTATCACATTTCTAATATTCATTTGGAGTTTTCTTTAAAAAAAAGTAACTGATAGATTCACGTAAGCAACTGTTATTTGTGTAGACAGGCACAGTTGATAATGGAGTTTAAATTCAGCTTTAGATACTAAGTAATTGTGTGGTCTTGGGCAAAGCACATAGCCTCTGTTTACTTCATCAGTTTCCTCATCTGTAAAATAGGGATGACAATAATATCTTCCTCTTAGGATTGCTATAAGAATCAAATGAGATGGTAATGGTAAAGTCTTTAGTACAGTGAGTGTACTAAGCACATAGTAAGCACATAGTAATGTTAGTTATTTTTATTTCTTGAAATACAATATTCAGTGCCCATCAATTGGAAAATGGCCACATAAGTTATGATATATGAATATAAGGGAAAATTATTAATCTATAAGAAATAATGAGCAAGCTGATTTCAGAAAAACCTGGAAAGACTTACATGAACTGATGCTGAGTAAAGTGAGCAGAACCAAGAAAACATTGTAAACAGTAACAAGATTATGTGGTGATCTGTGATGGACTTAGCTCTTGTCAACAATTCAGTGATTTAAGATATCCCAATAGATTTGGGATGGAAAATGCCATCCACATCCAGAAAGAGAACTATGAAGACTGGATATGGATTGAAACATAGTATTTTCACCTTTTTTTTTTTTTTTTTTTTTTTTTTTTTGGTTTTTGTATTTTTTATTAATATCTTCAATATAAATACAAAGGGTTTTTTAAAAATTATTATTATTATTTTTTTTTTTTTTTTTTTTTTTGTTTGTGGTATTTTTTTTTTTTTTTTTTTTTTTTTTTTTTTTGGTTAATTAGTTGTTTTTTTCTTTCTCATGATTTTTTTCCTTTTGGTCTGATTTTTCTGGCATATTATAACAAATGTAGAAATATGTTTAAAAGAATTGCACATATTAAACCTATATCAGATTATTTGCTGTCTTGGGGAGGGAGAAGGGAAGGAAGGGAGAGAGGAAAAAAACACAAAGACTTACAAAAATGAATATTGAAAATTATCTTTACATGTATTTGAAAAAATAAAATACTATTGAAAATATTTTTCAAAATAAATACAGTATCCAGGATTTTTAAAAATTATTTTCTTCTCGCAATCTTATTTTTCAGTTGCCCTCCCACCTTGACCTCTTTGCCAATTCGATTGTTTTTTATCATATATACTTTATATTTTCTTCTATTTTTCATTCTTTTAACTTTGTCTCATGAAGTCATTGAATTGTGGTTGAACTTTTATAATTTTCACAGATTCTACTCCTTGGATAAGATTTCTCCATTCTGTTCTAAGCTATTCATTCTTCTTCAATTATCTTTTCTCCTGAATTCTAATTTCATTCAAATTTTATTTCTATTTTTTAATCTCTTACTTAATTTTCACAAGTATTTTTGTCATCCTATGGCCAATCTATCATTTTTTCCAAAAGGCTGTACTTACAGATTTATTCTCTTTTTTTCCTTCTAGAAGTTCTTGACCTATAAAGTTTCTTCATATTTTTTGCCATCTTTTTTCTTCATATTTATGGCTCAGTTCCTGTTTTAGAGCTTTGTAACAAGACCAGCCTGTACTTTCCCCTGCATTCTAGGATGGGATGTTCAGGTCCTATTTTGTCCTAACCTTTCTTTTCTGAAATTTTGCCATTGCTTCCCACTTCCCTTTGTGTGGCACTGACAGACTTGAGTATCCCAGGTCAGAACTTTGATTACCCCTGATTAAGGAACCACCTCTATAAGTCTTCCATATTCCCTTGAGATTTTCCTTGTCTGGGTGTCTTATTTCCCCTGGGGCTTCCCCTAATGGGGTTCTGCCATTATGTCCCCTTCCTCATCAGGATGCTACTATAAGCTTTTGCTTTGCTACAATAAGCAATTACAGTAATGACTAGGGTAAAGGATTTTGCTATTTTAGATAATATTGCTTTATATTATAATTTGTGGATTGACAAGAGCCCAATTCATTTATCTTAAATGTCAGGTCCCTTATCTGAAAATAGGGATGCTAGTGAATTAGGATTTTCAAAGTATTCTGGAAAAGTATAGTCATTATAGTTATATAAAAAAGAGAAAGATTCTTTTTTCCCCTCACTTTTACCAATAAATGGTAATTTATTACCTCAGCTGGCAATAAATCTTCCTCTACACCTAATATAGCACTTTATTTTGTATCTGAATGATTATAATAATTTATATCTAGTGTTTTATCTCCCTAAAAAATGGTAAACTCCTTGAGGGCACAAACTTTGCCTTATCTAATTCTGCATCCCCTCTAATTCCTCTATCCCACCCCACCCTCCATGCTATGTTGGCATACTGGGCACTAAATAAATGTTTGTTGATGTTGAATCTCACAATGATTAGTCCAAATTTTTCTATGAATGTGTTTCTCATTTACATTAAGTTAATACCTAACAAATAATTAAATAGACACTCTTTTAGGGCTCAATTGTAAACAACTCATTATTTGAATACTAATAAAGGCTATTTAAAATTGAAAACTAGTTTTTTTTTTTGTTTTGTTTTGTTTTTACAAATTTTAACATTGCAACCTTTTTCCTATTCTTAATTTATATAGCCAAATTTCTCCCTCCTCCTCAAGTTTTCAAGCTAAGTTCTATGCTAAGGATACTGAGCCAAATGAGCTCTAAAATTCTATAATCCATGATCTATGATCATAGCATTGGTCTGAATTAATAAGGTTTGTTAGATTTGTGTTTTGTACTTCCTGTGTGCTTTATGTCTATATCAGTGCTTATGTGCAGAAAGGTATAAATTAAGAGTATCTTTTTGTGTTTTCTTAATTTTGCTCCAAGCACATGAAAAACTTTCCATCATTTACTGATGTAATAATATAAGGCATATAAAATCTATCAAGTTTTCTTTAAGAGAAACATTAAAAATCATAATTTTATTCCATTCTCATCATGTCCACTGACTTCTGTATTCCTAGCTGACATTGTCTTCCTTTGCAGGGAATGAAGGTATTCCTGCACTTCTTCCCACTTCATGCTTTCTTTATTGCATTAATTTCTTCCTGTCCAGACTTCCCAGCTAAAAGTGGTCTCTCAACTCAAATTTCTTTTAGTACTTTAAAAAGTACTTTTTAGTGTTCTTTTAGAACACTTTATCAGGTGTTCTGCTTTGCACTTATTGAATTCTGCTTTAAATCATAAATATTTGTTTACAAAAATCAAGCAATCAACAAGCATTTATTAAATGATTACTATATACCAGACACAGTACTAAGCCCTGGAGATAAAAAGAAAGACAAAATGAAAAAAAAAATCCTAAGAGCCAATGATAAAATCAACATGTAAATAAATTGGTATGTACAATATATATACAGAATACATAGAAAACACGCTTGGAAGGGAAGACTCTAGAACCTGAAGGCTGAAGGGAAGGAGGATGGTATTGGAAAGACCTCTTGTCAAAAAATGTTTTTTGATCTGAGTATGAAAAGAATCCAGAGATTCCAATGTTAGCAGTGAGGAGGAAGAACATTCCAGTTATGGGGGAAAATCAATAGATAAAGATAATGACACAAAGATGGGAGATAGAATGTTGTATGCAAGAAACAGTAAATAGGTCACTATGTCTGAGCTATAGATTTCATAGAGAAGAATATAAAGTAAGACTGAAAAGATGGGAATGGACCAGGCTCTGAAGATAGTTCTTGATATTTGATCCTAGAGGTAATAGGGAACCACTGAGTTTACAGGAAAATGGGATGAACATAAATAAGACACATATTAGGAAATTTATTTTAACACTTGAATGGAAGATGGATTAAAATGGTGAGAGACTTAAGGCAGGAAGACCAATTAGAAAGCTATTTCAACAGTCCAGGAAAGAGGTGATAGAAATCTGAATGAAAGTGGTAACTACCTGAGTGGAGAAAGTGCTATAGATAAGAGCTATTACAAATAACAAAATTTGGTAATTGATTAAATATGTGGAAGAAATGAGTTAGGAATTGAAAATGATACACAGAGGCTACAAACAAGGACAATGGAGTCTTCGATAATAATAGGGATGCTCAAAAGAGGCAAGGTTTTAGGGACTGGGTAACAAGTTCTTTTTTGGATAAGTTAAGTTTAAGATACCTATAGGAATAGAGTCCAAAATATCTAATAAGCTCAGTAGAAAGACTAGAGCTGGATAAAATAGATCTGAGAATCACCTTTGTAGAAATGATGATTCCAAAATGGTTAATAGGATCATAAAGTAAGATAATATACAGAAAGAGAAAAAATAGAACAGGCCCAAAATAGAGCCTTTCCAGGCACCTACTGTTTGAAAGGATGACATGAATAAAGATACAGTAAAGAAAGATGAGAAGGAACAGTCACACAGGTAGGAGAACCAAGAGCAGCATCATGAAAACTCAGAAGGAAAATGTGATCAAGAGTATCAAATGTGGCAGAGAGGTCAAGAAGAATTGAGAAAAAGTCATTAGATTTGGCAAAAGGATCATTGGCAATTTTTAAGAGTGGTTCTTATAGAGTTGGGGTAGCAATTCCTAGTTCTAAATCCAAGGCATTATGTGAAGAATTCATGAGGACATTCTCTTTATCAAAAGCTACTGTTATTTACAAGGAGTTATGGACAAAATGAAGAGGTAAAATAGACACCAAGAATGGTGAACATGAAATAGAGTAGAAGAACAATGGAAAGAATATTACAGTTAGCAAGGAAAGGGGTTTGAACAATAAACAAGGGGGGAAAAAGGTTTTCTAGTGGAACTCACAATTAACCAGGAGAAAGAGAATATGCTAGGAGGTGGGAACATGCCATTGACTAGCTGGCTCAATCCATAGATGATTTAAGCAGAATAACCCCAAAAGAGATTAATTAGCAAGGAGAGGGGATTATACCATTGATTGGTTAGCTAACTCTAATAAGGATTTAGCACCCTAAAAGTGAGTTCTAACAAGGAGAAAGACAATATAAGGAAAAATGCCTTGGTAGGCTAACACTGAAAGGGATTTAGCAAAGATGATGTAGGTCATGGCAGATTTATAGGGGAAATTTAATCTCAGGGGGTTGACATCATAACTTGGACTTTCTGTTTGGATACAGTAAATTGGGATTTCCAAAGACTTTCACCTGGGGTAGGACTGTAATGAAATTCCACTTGAACAAAGGCCTACTTAAGAACAAAAGATTACCTTAAGACTGAGATGATCCTATTAGTATCCTTCCCTACTTGCTTCAAGGAGTATTATAATCAGTATTTCAGGCTTCTTCTGCTACTGTCCACCTTGATAGCCAGGAGTTCATCAGTTCCACTTAAATAATGAGTTCAAAATATGTATTTCAGAGTTTAGAAGAGAATACAAAGAGATAAAGTCAAAACATCAAGCTTATAGCTTTCCAAAGGGGTTTAACAACAAAGATGAAAAAATATTTTAATAATAGCTAGAACCAAGGATACTTATTTTTTTTTTAAATGGAGGGTAGTAGAGAAATACATTAAATAACTTTGTTTGCTGTCCTTCAAAAATTAATTAATTTTTACCTGCTCTAAGCTTCTGCAGTGCTTATGTCAGGGTTCTAATATCCCCAAAGTCATAGTTGTAGAGTAAGGGCCATAATTTCAGTGGTAGAAAATCCTTCTAGAAGACCATTCAAACATTTTCCATAAAGTGTAGAATGTGACAGGAGCATCTACCATACATATTGAATTTATTCTTGCCCTCATGACTTGATTCCTCCAGAAGATTAGAATCACTTAGCAGTGGTCCTCAAAGTGTAGTCCAAAGAATTTTTGGGGTCTCTGAAACTCTTTCAGAGGGTCTACAAATTCAAAATTATTTTTTATTTCTAATATAGTAAATAGCGATAAATATAACTCGTGTGAACAAAAACTCTTTGAACAGATCCTCGAAAGTTTTTTAACAACATGAAGATACTGAGAACAAAAATTTGAGAACCACTGATTTAGGGCAAAAAAGAACTGCCCCCAAGGAACCAGTGTCCTTTACATTTGACAGATATTCCAATACTGAGTCAACACAAATTTCTGATAGGACAAAGTTTTTGTTGTTGTTGTTTTGTTTTGTATTCTTTTTTTAATTAAAGCTTTTTACTTTCAAAACATATACATGGATAATTTTTCAACATTGATGCTAATAAAACCTTGTGTTCCAAATTTTCCCCTTCTTCCCCTACCTCCTTCCCTAGATGGCAAGTAATCCAAAATATGTTAAACATAACACAAGGTTTTGTGTGGAGATGAGAAGGGTTACATATACAGGAGTCAGTGCTGTATCTTATTCATTATCTGTGTCTCATTTCATTCCAGTCTTGAGCTTCAATTCATACTGAACTGTGGCTTGTGATCAATACACTTGCTCAAAAAGCTTTATTGAATGTATTTCCTTTTCCATCTCCTCTGAAAGATGAAAAAAGTGAAGGCAAAAGGGGTTAAATGACTTGTTCAGGATCACGCAGCTAATAAGTGTCTGGGCAGAATTGTACTAAGGAACATATCTGGTCAGAAGTTTGTATTGTGGTGAGTGCAGGACAATATGGTACAACATGAGAATGAGGTGGAGGTGGATGGGATGGTAGAGAATGTCCAGAATTCAGTCTAAATGGAATGTCTCTGCTGGATGTTCATCTTAAATAGAAATTGTGGGAGGAGTCATCCAATCAGAGGGAGAAGTCACAAAGAAGGCTGGTGTGAGCTTACAGCACGAACAAGTTTCTGAGGAATGGTAGACAAAGTCCAGAATTCAGCCTTTTAAGGTCCATGTTGAGGCTGCTGCTGCTGAAATGTATTGAATTGGAGAGTATTAGAAAGGGAGGACCCAGATGGTTCTGGATTGTGTAGAATTATTTGAGTTCTCCCATCCACTATATTCTCCAAATCTAGAATAAATGACCTGGACCCTGGATTTTCTTAGGGGTAAAGTTTTATCCCTTGTTCTGCATAAGGGCTATCATCTTGCATCCAGACAGCACTGTCTCATTTATGAAGTGGTGGACACTTCACAGATGAGTGAAGTATTTTGGTATGAAGTGGCAAGATAGAGGCCTTTTCAGTTATAAAAGAGTAGTCCTTGAAAGCTCAGGACCTCATCACAAAAAAAAAGATGCTGGCAATGAAATATTAAACTAACTATAAAAGATTTGGCCACATCGGGTTATCTCTTTATGAGGAGAAAATTAGTCCCCTGAATGAATCATAAAGGAAATGATGGAATAGGATGAAGAATGATAGGCAATACCTAGGGTGACCTTAAAAGTTAATTCTCTGAATCCAGGAGACAAATTCAAAGAGGAATACAGCTCCTGATGGGACAAGCCTCATAAGCTATTGGCAGTAGAGCAGAGGCAATCACTACAAAGAAAAAGATCCAGGACTCTGAGAAGGAAGGTATTCATTCAATTAAGTATGAGATATGCTAGGACAGAAAGAAGGTGTATTGCTGAAAACGATCCTCTTCCCACTCTCCACACTGTGGAGCCCAAAGCTGTAATCTAATAGCTCCTTCTTAGTGTCCTAAAGCATTTTCCTCTGAGCAGGGTGGAGAAGTTTACTTATCTTCCTGTTTTAAATATTTAATTTATTCTTATAAACAGAGTTGTGGAAGAAAAATTCTGTACTCTGTGTTTTAACCAATGTCTTTTAAAGATAATCTATTAGCATAATATTTGGAGAGAGAGCTCGTGCTAATCGAAATTTTCTCTGACCCAAGCAATGTCTACTTAAATTTTAGAGTAAACATGAAACAAAAGACAAAATTCTACAGCAAGATTTTTTTTAAAAGATACAATTTAAGGCTTTAAAATTTACCAAATAGAATTATAATAATGTAGAACTAAAACCACACCTTTAAGATGGTTTGCCTTCCAGGAAACCTGAAGAGCTACAGCTTTTGGACCATCAAGTATAAACAAAAAGACTGCCTCTCTTGATAAATTATAGGATGCTTCCTTTGATTAAAAAAGCGACCATCTAATCTTCCTTTCAGGGAATCAGGATTCCTCCTGGAATTTTATTTAATCAAACAAAGGAAAATTGAAAAGAAACAAAAACAGAAAAGAATAATAATCTATTTTCTAGATTAGGGTGTATTTGTTGTTGTTATTTAACTTAAGTAAGATCAAGAACTTCAGACTTATTTAATTCAGACTGAATTAAAATATTTTGTGTGTTAATAACATATATAAAGCTTTTTAGGGCAGCTAAGTGGCACTAGGCCTGAAGTCAGAAAGACCTGAGTTCAACTGGGGCCTCAGAGAGTTAGTAGCTAGGTCACCCTGGGCAAGTCACATAACCCTGTTTGCTTATTTCCTTATCTATAAAACAAGCTGGAGAAGGAAATAGTAAACCACTCCAAGTATTTTTGCCATGAAAACCCCAAAAGGGGCTCAAAATTATTCAAAATTGAAAATACTAAATAAAACAATGTTTTAGTGGATGCTTTCACAGTGGTAACCATTGACACCTGCTACTTGCATTTATATTTATTTGGCATACAGTTGAGAGGAAACCACTGAAGGGGAAACATCTGCATAGAATAAATTAAGATAGATTTAACAATGAGGTATGTTGCTCAAAATTGTCTCTTGTTTAAGACTCAAAACTAATTGAATGATAAAGGAAAAATTGCAAATCCTTCTGATGGGGTCCAAAAATATATTGGGGTTTTAGACCAGTGTCATGAGTCATTTCAAAAGAATTTGTGGGCTTACACCATCTCCAAATCAATAGACAAAGATTTTATTATGTTGTTGGCAGCAGGCTAAGTTCCAAAAGGGAGTTTAGTGATTAATAAGAGGAAACTCATGAGCTAAGTTCCCTAGAAAAACTTGAAATTAAAAAAAGGGGAAGACACCATAAGGGGAGCAAAGTTCCTAGAAAATTTGTTGCCTTTAGGTGGGCAATTCTTAATAAATTCAGGGTTGTGATAAGAGCTAAGTTTTTAATGAACTAGCCATTGTGATGCTCAGTAAGTGTGCTAAAGTCCTAAAAGGAGTCAGTGAAGAAGTGGGATACCAGTTGATTCTTTCATAAGAGAAAAATAATCTTGGAGGTTGACATCTATAACTTGGCCTTCTGATTAGTGGGGTCAAAATAATTTTGTCAAAGCAAAAAATTAAACAAGCATCTACTGCCATAAAGACCCACTTAAGGACAAGATAATCAATACTCCTCCCTACTTGTCTCAGGGAGTAATTGTGAGAATTCATTTAGGACCCACTGCAACAAAGGTCCATTTAAATTCAACAAAAACCTTCTCCTGTCAATGTCCTCTCCCTATGGCCCACCTAGCTAATAAGGACCAAGGATCTTTTGCTGGTGTCTTATTCACTCCATCAATTCCTTCCATGTTTAGAGAGGAAAATCAGTCTTAACCAAGTGTAAGTAGTAGGCTAAAGGGCATGTGGAAGCATTAATCAAACTTCATCACTACAAACTTCATTTAATGTTGCTAAAATAAGAATCTCCTATGAGGATTAAGCATTTTTTTCTGCTTTTGAAATTGGAATACTATTTCTATTTCTATGTTCTTGCGATTTTTTAGATAGGATTAATTTGCATCTTCATTTTACTTTTTATTACTAAGTGCCACTTGTATAGAATGTTATTTGTTGTATCATTGTGGTATGATATTGTAGATTTGCCTCAATTTTATATTGTGGGCAACTAGGAGGGACAGTGGATAGAGTGTTGGATTTAGAATCAGGAAAATCTGCCTTGAGTTCAAACCCAGCATTAGAAACTTAGCAACTGAGTAACTTTGGGGAAACCTCCCTCAGTTTCATCTAAAAAAAAATAAGAATAATAATAGTACTCACCTTCCAGGGTTGTTGTGAAGGAAAATGAGATAATATTTGTAAAGTATTTTGCAAATATTAAAGCACTAAGTAAATGCAAGCTATTATTTTGTTTTAATGCATCAGCATGTTGGCTGGATGGAGTATAAATTTCTTGAAAAATACTGTGACTTCTTTGAACTAGAAATTCAAGGAGTGTCCTGATTTTATGAGTAAATACATACTTTAAACAAATTATAAAGTATTGTCCTGCATTGGTTCTGACTCAGAGTAGTGCCCTGGGTTACATAGATTGAATAGTAAAACAAAATAAAATACTTGTAAGCCATTCAGCATTTAACAAAAAGAGATTTACTCAACCAGGAAAATAATATTCAACAGACACATCAAGTTTATTCATCTGAAAGAAGTTTCCTTTCCTGAGTTGCCTATCATTTTCCATCAGCCAAGCATCAGAGAATAGCTAAAGCTGTTCTTGGCTGCTTTTGTACTCAGACAATCAGAAAATGTCACCAACCTGAGCCTTTTATTTTCTGAGCTAACCATCACATAAGGATGGCCTCTATCTTTTAAGTCATGTGGAGGGAGAGTTAGGTTAAATGTCCTACCATGACATAGAAAAGACATTTCAAAGATTTGGAAGATCCCAAGATAAATCATGACCAGGTTAGAACTGGGGAGACCACTCAGTCAGTACTCTATAAATTGCCTAACCTTCTGGGTTATCCAAAAATACCAGATATATTGTGAATGGAACTTGGGAACTGATCTGATCTACATACCCCTAGAAGAGGCAGAGGAGGAATTAATAGTGAAAGGGGAGGCCTTAATGAGCACAAGAGGTCTGATAGAAAGAAGTTTGAGGAAAGCAAGGTAATATGTCATATACATATGACCTTAATTACTTTGTATATATGTATATATATTCATATAGGTCTATATTATTGTCATATGTGTAAATATCTCATATATATATATGCCCTATATAATTTATACACACATACACACACACACATATGAGGTCAAGACTTGTTAAACTTTTTCCACTTGCAACCTATTTTCACCAGAGAAATTTTTACATGACCTTGAATATATAGGTATAAGTTTACAAATCAAACATTTACTGATAAAACATCATAATTTTGCAACCCCCATATTCAGTTACAGGAGTCCATACTGAGTCATGAACTATAGTTTAGAAAACTGCGTTCTGGGTGATTGAGATGCTGTATCAGTAGAGCTTGCACATTAGCTCCTTGGATCAATCAGATGTTAGGGATAGATTCCCATCCTTTTAGGGAAAAACTCATTTAGCCTACATGGAAGACCCTGGATGATGATGTTTCTACCACAAAATGTAAAGGAGTTGGAACAATCTGATTAAACTAAAGCATTTTCCTATTTATATAGGAAAACAAACTGTGAAGTTCTTCAGTCATCTGAATAAAATTAAAGGATATTGGCCATTGAACAAAGATAATTAAGAGACAAAGGGAACTTTTGCTTATTGGCTGGTTTAATATTCCTAGTAGACCTTAAAAATCAACACTCTATTCCTAGGAAAATGAGAGAAGAAAGCAACAGAAAGAATGAGGACAGGCAGCTTTTAGGAGTACTTTTAGCAGAATACACTAAAAAGGGGGAATTTTCTCTTGGAAGTTCCACTTTGCAGCAGAAACCATAACTGAATCAAAAGTAGTGAGAAGAAAGATTGAGTCTGATATCTGGAACTGAAACCCTGCATAGCTGAGGCTCCAAGATAGCAGAATCAAATAGGCTCCTAGAGATCCAAGGATATGAGATCCAGTTCTTTTATAAAGTACAGGATATAGCTTTATCCAAAGCCCTGATATCATTTAAGCTAGACATTTGAGACCGTGGAAAGCATAATCAAATACCAACCCATGCTCTTTATCCAGAATTAAGTGTAGGAGACCTAGAGGAGTGAATACTCTAGCAGAAATGCTTCCCCCTCCCCATAAGAAGTATATTGAGTTATACACAGTAACAGCAACATTGTGTGATTGATCAACTTTGCTAAAATCAGTTCTTTGCAAAAATAAAATAATCTAAGACAACTCCAAAAGACTCATGGTAGAAAATGCTATCCACATCCAGAGAAAGAACTATGGAATCTAAATGAAGATGAAAACATATTATTTTCACTTTTTTTGTTGTTTTCTTTCTCAAGATTTTCCCCTTTTTTCTGATTCTTCTCTCACAATATGAATAATGTGAAAATGTATTTAGTTTGATTGTACATATATAACCTATATCAAATTGTTTGATTTCTTGGGGGGGGGGGTGGAGAGGAAGGAGAAAAATGGACATCAAAATTTTATAAAAGTAAATGTTGAAAACTATCTTTACATGTAATTGGAAAAAAATAAAATACTGACAAGTTGGGGAAAAAATTTTAAATAAAAAACAAAAGAAGTATATTGAGGATATCACAAGGAAACTGATTAGTCATATGGTATTCAGGATATGAATTGCTTTGGTCAAATGTGTTCCCTATAAGTATGTCTTATGATTTATGAACTCTATGTCTGTGTCTATTCTTCCCACCAATGCTGTGTGTATTTTGGGGGAAATATACTCTGGCCTTTGCCTTGGGTAAACTATTTGTGTCATTTGGCTAAATATAGTAAGGCAAACATCCTAGTAGAGAAATAATGAATTTAACTTTTAGGGGTATGGAACCACAGAATACCTCATCCAGCTATCCAATCTTAAAACTGAAATGGATAGGGGAATCTGGGGGGATTTTATATTATGTGGGTTCACTATTGATGCATTTATATTTGGTGTGCTTAATACATTTGCTAGGATCCATTGGAGAAGTTCTCACTTAGGATTCTCCATTTTGGATACCCTAGCCTTGTATAAATTTACTGCAGAAAAAATTAAATTTTCCCCATCTTTTTTTTTTTATCATGGTAATTAAATGTCTTCATTCTAATTATAAGTAGACAGCCTTCTGATACTTTCTTTTATAAGAGTCCAGTTCCTTGAAACAATTTTTCCATGGCTCATTGCTTAAATTCTGAGATCCATCATATCATTTTATTAAAGGGGATATTAGCAATAATGATGCTGCATCCTGAAAATACTGATACTTGGCAATGTACCTATAATCACACAAAGGACCCTTAGTTAAATGAGATTCTTAGAGACTGCAAGTTCATTGAATAAGATTTGTCTGATGTCTTAGAAACCCCAATTAATCGTCTCCAAGAACTTTATCCCTTTTGAGGCTCATCTTTGGGGTTTTTCTTAGTTCATCTGATTTTTTTTAAGCTAGCTACCTTGGCCTACCCAAGGGGTGATTTCCTTGATCCTATTTCCTAGCGAAGATGACTACTGCCAGGAGGACCCTATAGTTAAAAAAAATTAAAGAAATCCATATCTGGCTGAGCTATAAATCTGGCACTGGTGAACAGCTCCACAAGAGTATTTTTACTTTCTAGAGGGGAGGGGGCCAAAGGCAGGAAGTAGAATAATTATAATGGGCCACTTGAGATGTATCATTTCTGTATTTGTACCTAGTGCCAAAGTCTTTTGTGTCTTAAAAAGTATCTTTGATAGAGGAAGGAAACTTTTGTCCTATACCCAAGAGCCATATTGTACACTGGGAACTTTTTTCTAGAAGTGAATCCATTACCCACTTTTGAGAACTCCCAAGAGATTAGCCACAACTCAGCTTTACTTTAGAGATTTACCTGCATATTTAGTCTTACTTCAGGGTAGAGGAAGAACCAGTGGTGTGATACCCTCACTCTTTAGGATCAGATCCTAAGAATGGCCTGACTTCCTAAGAATCCAGAGCCTCTCCTTACTGGAGCCCTCTGGATATCAACAGCGCAATGAATAGCAGTAAGGGTCAGATAGTTTGATGTCCATATACCAACACAATTCTCCATCACTGACTGTGTCCCCTCCTTCTAGCCTAGAGACAAGTAAGATTTCCAAAGCTAATCTCTAATATATCGTTTTATTTGTATTTCTCTCTTTTCCTGCAGTCTTCCAGTTCTAATCTCTGTGATCCCTACGTTTCAGTCCATTTGTCTGAATAAAAAGATAATTGCATGATAAGTCCAGAAGTTCTTACACTTGCCAGGAGGGAGGGGGGCCTATGAATTTGATATAGGGAGGGAAATCTATTTTCACTAACCTTTGATTTCTTTCATATTTTATTTTATGCACTTAAAAATATTATTCTGAAAAGAGGGAGGGAGGGAGGGAGGAAGAATTCCTACACTGTACCACCTAGCAGGAGAGGCTAAATGGTGTGGTGAATAGATGCTCTGAACTTATTTCCTCATCTGTAAAATGAAGGTAAGAACAGTCCCCGATTCATAGAGTTATTGTGAGGATAAAATAAAATATATGAATTTCTTACTACATAAATATGAACTCTATTATACCCAAGCTAAAAGAGCAGCACTTAATAAACTCCCAAGTATATTAAAGACTGTACTTAGGAGCATTGAACTACTCTATATATATTCTGCCACCTTCTCTTTAACAATATTTCTATCAATGGAACAACTTGAGGTCTAAGAGATCAGGACAATTCAACAACAACAACAACAAAAAGAAATTTACCAGCAAATCATCTTCTTTTCTGTTCTATAAGCCATTCAGAAGAATAACGCTTCACGGAGAGGGGAAAAAAAGTGCTATAGATCAGGGAAGGATAAGAGTTGAGGTAGGAATAGAAGGAATATAACTGCAAATGCTTTTCTTGTTTAGATAAGATAGAATACTTAAGAGCCACTTTAGCTCAGGCTAAATAAAATGGACCCTTGCTTGGGAATCTTTTCTTCACAAATATCTTCTCATTCACCACATTTAAAAGAATGCAACAAAAACCTGGAGAATGGGCATTATTGGTTCTGACTTTGGAATTCTCTATAGTAGTAGTATTTATACTTGCTTTCTCTAAAACTCTACAAAAAGGTAAAAATTCCTCATCAATGGATCCAAGCCTAGAGCCCCTCTCTCAGTTCTAAATTTCACAGGTTAAGTTTCTAATATAGGTCAATTCTTTCTTGACTCAATGTCTAAAATGCTGTTTCCTGATCTAACATAGTGGTGCCTTAATTATGAAGCACAGGTCAGGTGACTTCAAGGTATAGATAGATAATTAAAGGTGAGATAAAGTTTCATATTTGAATATGCTTTTCTAGAAAAATGATAACTCCTCATTAATAGAATCAAATGGATTGACTAAATATGTCTTATGGGAGATAAATAATATAGTCATCATAAGTCCTCTGAAATCATGGTTGGATATTACATTGATTAGAATACTCAAGTTTTTCACTTTTATTTTCTTTATAATATTGTAATCATTGTACAGTCTTTATCTAGTCATATTTATTTCACTTTGCATCAGTTTATTCAAATACTTCCAAATCCCTTGGACTCTATCCCTTTCCTCTTTTCTTACAGTGTAATAATATTCCATTAAATCCTTGTATCATAGCTTGTTCATCCATTTCCCAATAGATGGACTCACTTTTTTTCCCCAATTTTTTTGTTACACCACAAAATGCTACTACAATGAGTTTCGTAACTCTAAGTCTTTTTCCTTTTTATTTGATCTCTTTAAGGTGTATGCCTAATAATGGTATTATTGAATCAAAACATATATGTTAGTTTAGTGACTTAAGGGATATATCTCAAACTTATTCCAAATTCACAATTCAATTAATAGTGTATTAGCATTCCTGTTCTCCTGGAATTGCTGCAAAAATTGTCACTTTCCTCTCTTGTCATTTTTGCCAATCTGCTATATTTGAAGAACAACCTTAGAGCTGTTTTAAATAGAATTTCCATTATCATTAGGGATTTGAAGTATTTTCTCTTTTTTAAACTTATTATTTGTTACATTTTAAGATCTGAACTATGTCTCCCTCCTTTCCTCTGTCATCACCCTGCAATAGAGAAGGCATTTCACATGTATACATTGTCATGCTGGAGAAACTGAGGCAAGATAGAGATTAGAGAGTTTTTAATAATTTATTTGAAAGGAAGAGATTGTTCTGGGGGCATGCTGCCCCCCAGAGCTGATGTCCAAAACATCCAGCAGCAAATGTGAGTTCTCAATCATATTTATAAACAGTAGCTAAACAAAGGCAGGGGGGTAAAGTCCAAACTCTGGTGAGCAGGAATCTCCAGGCAGGCATCATCAATCTGGTTCTGACAGGCTGGGGGGTAGGACCATAAATTCTAACAAACTGGGAGTTAAGGAGGTGTCCCACTTAGAGCCAGGATGTCTGGACTGCCCCTTATCTTGAGTTTACACATTAACAATTTATTACCTTAGAGCAAGTAGCCCTGAGTTATATCAGTCTTAATGAACCGGAGTGGAGTTTGCAACTAAAGAGAATTGAGGCAGTACAATTGGTGAAACTGAGTCAGAACAATTTAAGGAAACTGAGGTAGGACAACTAGGAAACTGAGGCAGGATAATAAAAGGAAACTGTGGCACAACAACATGTGTATAGGTGTTTGTGTGTGTCTATCTGTGTTTGTGTCTATGTAAAGCCATACTATGTATCCTTCTATTTATCAGTTCTTTTTCTGGATGAAGGTAGCATCTTTCTTTATAGGTTCTTTGCGGTTTATCTGTGTTTATAATACTTACAAAAACTTAGTCATTCCAAATTAAGACACCTCTGAGATACCATTACACAGTTTAGATAAAATGACAGAAAAAGATAATGACGAATGTTGGAGGGATGTGGGAAAACTGGGACACTGATGCATTGTTGGCGGAGTTGTGAATGGATCCAACCATTCTGGAGAGTAGTTTGGAACTATGCTCAAAAAGTTACTAAATTGCCCACACTCTTTGACCCAGCAGTGTTACTACTGGACTTATGTCCCTAAGAGATCTTAAAGGAGAGAAAGGGACCCACATGTGCAACAATGTTTGTGGCAGCCCTGTTTGTAGTGGCCAGAAACTGGAAATTGAATGGATGTCTATCAATTGGAGAATGGCTGAATAAATTGTGGTATGTGAATGTTATGGAATATTATTGTTCTATAAAAATCAACCAGCAGGATGGTTTCAGAAAGGCCTGGAGAGATTTATATGAACTGATGCCGAGTGAAATGAGCAGAACCAGGAGATCATTGTACATGGCAATGGCAAAATTTATACGATGATCAATTCTGATGGATGTGACTCCTCTTGACAATGAGATGATTGAGGCCGGATGAAGAGAGCCATCTATATCCAGAGAGAGGACTATGGGAACTGAATGTGGATCACAACATAGCATTTTCACTTCTTTTGTTGTTATTTGGTTGAATTTTATTTTCTTTCTCATTTTTTCCTTTTTGATCTGATTCTTCTTGTACAGCAAGATAATTGTATAAATATGTATGCCTATATTGAATTTATATATATATTTTACCATGTTTAACATACATTTGATTATTTGCCATCTAGGAGAGGGGTGGGGAAAGGGAGGAAATTGAAACACAAAGTTTTGCAATGATCAATGGTGAAAAATTATCCTTGCTTATGTTTTTGAAAATAAAAATTTTTAATAAAAATGAATGAAAAAAACTTAGTCATTCACATTTATTATTTGAACAATATTGTTGTTAGAATATGCAAAGTTCTCTTTGTTCTGCTCATTTCACTCTTCATTATTTCATGCGACTCTTTCCAAGGTTTTCTAAAATCAATCTGATCATTATTTCATACAACATAGTAATGTTCTGTCACAATTATATACCACACCTTGTTTATCTATCTCCCAATTCATGGGCATCTCTTCAAATTCTGGTTCTTTGCTACCCCAAAAAGGTCTTATAAACAGAACATTTAAGTTCTTTTCCTTTTTTTTTCTGATCACCCAGGAAAACAGATTTAATAGTGGCATTTCTGAGTCATAGGGTATATACACAGTTTTATAACTGTTTGAGTATAATTTCTGATTGCTCTCCAAAATGCAACAGTATATTCATGTCCCAGTTTTTACACATCTTCTCCAACATTTTTCATTTTCCCCTTTTATCATTTTAGTCAATCTGATAGGGGTAAGGTAATATCTCAAAGTTGTTTCAATTTTCTTTTCTCCAATCAATTTTGAACATTTTCATATGACTATATATACCTTTGATTTCTTCATTGAAATAAATATATATATTTGTATCTTTGATGATTTGCCAGTTGGGGAATGATCCATATTCTAATAAATTCCACAGAGTTCTCTAAATATTTGAGATATAAGACCTTTCTGAAGAACTGCTTTAAAATTTTCCTCCTTTTCTTCTAATCTTGACTACATTGGTTTTATTTGTTCAAAACTTTGTTAATTTAATATAATCAAAATTTTTCATTTTATAGCTCACAATGCACTCTATCTCTTGTTTATTTATAAATCTTCTCCTATCCTTAAGTATGCTAGACAATATATTCCATGTTCTTATAATTTACTTTATCATGTGTCCCTTTTATATATATATCATGTCTCCATTAGTAGTATAGGGTAAAAACCCAGTTTCTGCAAGATTGCTTTCCAATTTTCCCAACAATTTTTACAAAATAATGAATTTTTATCCCATAAATTTAAATCTTTACATTTGTCAAACATAAAATTATTACAATCATTTACTACTGTGTGTTGTATGCCTGCTGTCATATAATACAGTTTAAGATCAGGTACTTCTAAACCTCCTTCATTTACATTTTTTTTCATTAATTCCTTCGATAGTCTTGACCTTTTTTTCTTCCAAATGAATTTTGTTATTATTTTTTCCAGTTTGCTAAAATGATTTTTGGTAATTTGGTAATTTAATTGGGATGACATTGAATAAGTCAATCAGTTTAGGTAGAATTGTTCCATATCTGAAACTCATTCATCTATTATCAGGGGAAAAAAGTAAGACACAACAAGATCAGAAGAAACATAGGTATCACATGCTTCTAGTTATAAAGATGTGGAAATAAGGAAACTACAGAATCGCCTTTCATCATCACTGAATATATCTTTCAGCTCATCTAGAGGTCCTTGGTCTATCTTCTTCCTCACTCAAAAGTTTTCAGGAAGGATTCTGAAGAATTCTGAGTCATTTGCTGGAGCCTTTTGTGCACACACCTAGATCTGAATTGATATTTTAGTATATTTTGAGATATGCTAAGGCTCTTCCTTATTTTTAAAAATAATTTCCTTGATTTTCTTGACTTATATTATGATTTTTTCCCTTGTTTCATCAGTTCTTCATAATTAAATTAGTTTTCCTTTAAGTTTTAATTTTTTTTAAACATCATGTATAAATTATAGCTTTTTTGCATTGTGGTCAGTAAAAAATTGTGTTGAATATTTCTACATTTCTTCATTTGTTTATAAGACTGATGCACAAGATCAATTTTTATATAGGTGGCATGTACGTTTGAGATGTCCATTCAGTAATCGCCAGAGATTATTCTAAAATTCTGTCCAGAACTTCTTTGTTACCTGCCTTTTGGCTTTATTTGTCAAGGTCTGAAAGCAGTGTAACAAAATTCATAACTATTATGGCTTTGTGGTGCTTTTCTCACTGTAATTTGGTTATATTTTCCTTTAAGTGTTTAGATCCTATACCATTCAGTGTTTATATTAATTATTAAGGTTACTTCATTTTCTGTGGTGCTTTTATTCATAATGTATTTTTCTTGTTTAACTTTTAAAATAATGATTATTTTTATCTTTGTTTTGTCTAAGATCATGATTACTACCCCTTTTCTTTTTTTTAACATATCCTCATAAATTCCACTCTAGCCTTTCATTTTAATTCTGTGCAGATCTTGATATATATACTTTTGGAGTTTAATTTCTTATCCATTCTACTATCTCTTTCATTTCATGAGTGAAATCATACCATTCGAATTTATGGTTATGATATTAATTTTATATTTCTTTCCATCAGATATCTTCATGCTTTTTCCTCTCTTTATCCATTGTAATCATCTCATCAAAAAAGAATCAGATGAAGGAAAAATAATATGGTCAACACTAGTAATATAAAATTGAAGTAGTCGTCTTCCTTTTGTCATCCTGCACAAACTCCCCAAAAGTTCTTGCCCTTTTAATCTACATTTTATATTCCCACGAGTGAAATTCATTTTGTCTGTTATCAATTCCCTGTCTGATTTTATTCTCCCTTTCCCTGTCAGCTTCCCTGTTGAGTTTGATGTACTTCTATAAAAGTTTGTTCTGTATCCACTAATGATGGGTGTCTCACAAAACTCCATCTTGGACTCTCTTGTCTTTCCTTTATATACTATTTCACTTTGTGATCGCATGTACTGTTAAAATTCAAATGTCACCTCTATATATCAAGTCTTAGTTTTTTGTTTTTTTATGTGTGTGTGAAAAACACTCAAAATTAACCAACTACCTTTTGAATTTCTTGTATGTGTATGTGTGTATAGACAGCAGCAAGAGGATACATCAATTTTTTAAAGTATAATATTAGATGAAGTTGATTTAGTAATCATCCAATAACCCAACTTAAAGTAAGTGATAAAACAACCTGGTATATAACATTAACTAGGTAAAAAAACAAACCAACAAACAATCTCTATCTTAAGTTTTGGTTTCATCAGTCAATTATTAAAACTGAGGACCATTACATAAGAATAGTGTTTGGGGGAGAGAAGAAAGATTCTAGGAAGATGGCAAAATAGGTCCATAAATTACAATCTCCCCAGATTTCCCCCACAAAAAGAACAAATTCTTGCCTAAGGGACAGCATAGACTACTGAGAAATCAAGAAGGCTTGGAGAAGAATGGGGTTTTTCTGGTACAACCCAAGAAGATCTGAAGAAAGATCCCAAGCCAAGGATTAACCAGTGTGAAATGCAAATATCTCCCAATTAGCTCTGAACAAACACATAGTAGGGAGCCTTGGGACTAAATAGATTTGGCTAGAACCTCATTACAGAAACTTTCACCTTCCAGACTGCATGAGGAATTAGGAGTCTGAGTCCCTGAAGACTGAGGGAATCTCAGCTAATTAGGAATGCCAGTTATGCTGCAGAGATGAGTCCTTGGGTGAGAAGCAGCATACCTGATGAGTACAGAGGCACTGGGGCAGGGATGCTACTGGCTGTGGGCACTTGTGGGGGTGGAGCTCTTGGTTTGTGGTTTCTGGTCAGAGGGGATTGCTGAAGTGAAGCTAGAAGTACCATCCCCCCCATCCCATGATTGCAGGTGTTTACAATAATACTTCCCATTTAAAAAAAAAATGAACAGGAAAAGAAGAAAGAATCCAACCATAGAAACATAGGGAAGATAGGGGTTCATCTTCAGAGGAGGACACTAAGTAAAAAAAAAAAAAAAAAAGCTTTTTCTATCCCAAAGAGAAATGTTAAATGGCTATGGACCCAGAGAAAATTTATAGAACTCAAAACAGAATTTAAAATCAATTGAGAGACATTAAGGAAAAACTAAAAAAAAATCCAAGAAAGACAAGAAGATTATGAAAATAAAAAGCTAATCAACTAGAAAAGGGAATATAGAGTCTTAAAGACGAAAATAATTTTTTGAAAATTAAAATTGGGCAAAGTGAAGCCAGTGAAGCTATAAAAGACCAAGAAATAACAAAGCAAAATATAAAGAATGAAAACTAGAACAGAATGTGAAACATCTTATAAAAAAAAAAACAACAGATGTGAAGAACATATCAAGAAGAAACAATATAATCATTGGACTCCGTGAAACCTGAGACTAAAAAAAGAACCTTGACACAATAATGCAAGAAATAATCCAATTTTTTTTTTTCTGAAGCAATAGAACATGAGGGGAAAGAAATAGAAAAAAATCTGATCACCACCTCAAAGAGACCCTTTTCTGGAAAACACATAGGAATATTATTGCCAAATTTTGAAACCTCCAGATCAAAGAGAAAGTTTTGCAAGAAACAAGAAAAAAAGCAATTCAAATATGCTGGAGCTATAATTGTACAGGACTTATCAGCAGCCACAATAAAAGACTACAGTTCCTGGAATCATATATACTAGCAATCAAAAGAACTAGGCTTGCAGCCAGAAATATCGTATCCAGTAAAATCATACAGAATATTGAATGGGAAAAAATGGACATTCAAGAACTTGCAGATTTACAGGACTTTCAACCTAATCTGAATTTAATAGAAAATTTAACATATAAGAGCCAATATCAAAAATCAATTTCAAGGAATTTAACATTGACAAATTATTTTTTGTTTTTGTTTTTTACATAGAAATGTATATACCATATGTTTAAGATTGGCATCAGCAATTGGATAGCTCAAAAGAAAGATTAGGGCAGAGTTAAGGTAAAAATAGTAATTATGTTATACAAACGAGGTGCAGAGGCATTAGAGGGTAGAGGAAGGCTTGTAGTTCTGAAGACCCAATCACATCCAGGATAGATTAAATAGACAAAACTACATACATATCATGAAGGGTACAGCATTCTCCAAAATCGGGGAGGGATGGACTTCAGGGGAAGCAGAGAGTAAGGGAAGAAGGCAAGGGAAGGTTTCATGGATGGGGAGAGGTTAAGTAATAGCAAAGCAAATTAAGGAGCAGAATTAAAGCAAAGAGTTAGCAAGGATAGGAAAGATATGTGCCTGTGGAGGTAGGGTGGGGAGGTGTATGTGTATGTATATGTGTGTGTGTATATACATTTTAAAATATGTATACATAAATATATCCTTGCTTAACTATGGCCTGTTTGGGGAAGTGAGGAGGATGGAAGGGGGGGAAAATAAAATTTAAAAACATATGAAGCAGAGAACAAAAGAACAACCTACAAAAAGAAAAGATGGAAATACATGAATTTTTTATTTTTTATTTTATGTCTTCTACCATATATCCTTTTTTTGAACTGGTAATTTATTGTTATATATTTTGAATTCTCCTTGATGTTCTGCTGGGCACGTGGCAATATTCTGTTTTGTTTTGTTTTCCTTTTCCATTTTTCTTTTTTTTAAATAAAATAATTTTTTAAAATCCCAAAGCCTTAAATCTATATTTCAAGAAATTATAATTGAAAACTAACAATATTTATTAGCATCAGTAATGTAAATCAGCAATGTAAAGAGAAAGAATCCACCAAAAAATTAAAAAAAAAAAAAAAGATAGTGTTGGGTTGGCTGAAAACTTGGTTGAATACTAGAGATTGTCCATAAAATATCAAGTTAGTTGAGATCCAAAGCCATTCCAGAGTTTGGAACAAGTGAAACATTCCAGTAAAATCTCGAAGGAAGTAGTGCTTGGTGGGGGAAGGTGGGGAGATAAGAAGATTTTAACCTTGACCTAGGCCTCTAAAGAGTCTGGAAGGCTTTGAACTCATCTTGTCATTGGCAGTATATGGATTGGAGTACAAAACAGAATGTAGATTCACACCTCTATAAGGAACCCTGCAAAAATAAATAAATAAATAAATAAATGACTATATCAAGTTGAGGAAAAAATTTTTGAGGAACTCACAAAGGGACTTGCAACACCTATGAAAGAAAGAGAAGTTATCCTTTTATCACATAATAGTCTCTAAGTCTGAACTCATTTTCCTATAGATTTTGTATATGTTAACAGAGAATACATCAAACTTTTATCCCAATTATTTCCACTAAACCACCTTAGTAAATTCTCCTTTCTAAAAGCTACTTAAGATTGGCTGATTAAAATGATAATAATCAATTAATAATACTGAGGAGAAAACAAACAGGGTAGAATTTTCACTAATAGTATTAGGGAAAGCCACCTCATTCTCTCCTCTCCTCCCCCCCACCCCCCAAGAATCCTGAGGAGAAAATATAAATCAATTGAATAACTGACGATAAGCAGATTTCCTTGCTCTGGAAAGAGTCTAGAGCATTGTTCCATAAGCAGATCCCCCCAAAAAAGCACAATGCCTAGTATATAGTAACTGCTTAATAAATGTATGGTGATTAATTGATCAAATATTTGATGACTTTGTGAATAAGTTTTGGAGAACCTCCTGTATACAAGCCAGGCAAATTCTCAGAACACCAGAATGTCAAGCAGAATTTTCAGTGGGGACAGTCCTCTCTTTCTCTTCATCCCTATAAGAAAAATTCAAAAAAGAACAAGTTATTCTAAAGGCCAATGGGCAAACACCCAGTTATCTTCTAAGGCTGACTAGCTCTAGCTGTGCTTCTGAACCCCCATGCTGTTCCAAACCTTTGCTCAAGAATATCAGAAACCTAAAAACAGGTATTTCAGGAAATAGATAATTCACTCTATAGAGTGATTTTGAAACAGGTCTTAAAGCTATTGTATCCCAAATAAGGATATGTCTATTCAGACAAATGGAATACATAGTTCTGCTTTTCACTGGATATGTAGAAATTGGACATACAAAATTTAATGAATAAAATATAAAAATGGAAATCAATATTATGTAATTATTTTAAATATGTGAATAGGGAGTTAGAAAAAAACTCTTCTGCCAAACACCCAGAGTGAAAATCCCCTAATTTACAAGGGATTAAATAAACTGAATAATTGAGCACAAGCAGATCATGGAGGGGGGAAAACGTGTCTGAAAACTAACCCAAGAAGCAAACTAGAATTTTAAGATGAAAACCAATCTCAAAGAAAAGAAAATTCTCTGTGTGTGTTTCCAAGCTATACAATTTGAACTTCTAACTATGGATTTTGGATTTCATTAATTTCTGTTAGCCCTTAATATTTATAATTCCTTTAGAGTCAAGCACCTAATCTAATATTAAATGGTTTTCGGGGGGCGGGGACGACAGGGAATGAAGGGGAATATTGGGAGCTCTTCCCACTTTAACTTGTTTGAATCATTCCACATTTTCAGGATCAAAGACTGATTGGATTGAAA